>NC_134121.1:41724695-42974695 GCF_040939455.1 Microcebus murinus | reverse complement strand
TAATACCACACATTGATGATGGTGGTACTAGTGCATTAAAAATCATTAGTGAATTGAAAATAAAGGAATTTGATATATGAAAAGGTGATGCTTTAAATGAGCAGGGGAAAGATGTATAGTTTAATAAATGGTGTTGAGCTATGGTCATATCTGATTAAAAAACATTTAAACTCCATATCTTTATCTGTATAAATTCCTAATGGATCAAATATTTAAAAATAAAAAACATGAAACTTTGAAATTATGGGATGATATTTATGTAAATATGTGACTGGAAAGGCCTTTCAAAATATGACACAGACCTCGGAAGCCATAAAAGCAAAAAAAAATAATAAATTTGACAGCATCACAAGCGACATGAGGGTAAAGAAAATTTCTTTCCCATCTGATTTTGCAGAGAAGCAGTGTGGTTAAAACCTGGATTTAGTGCTGGCTAGCTGAGATCAAATCATGGTTCCCCTACTTACCAGCTGTAAACCGCCCTGTGCCTCAGTTTCCTCATCTGTAAAGTGGAGATTGTAATGGAAATGTCCACAGTGGGTTGTTGGGACTAGTAAATGAGCTTATGTGTAAAGCACTAGAACCATTGTAAACATGCCAGTTGTTATGTTGTTATTCCAGCATCCAGCTAAGTGCTCAGCATACAACACTCAAGGCTTGGAGAAGGTAAGAAAGAACAGAAATGCCATGACCCATTGTGTTTTATTTTGCTTAAGTTCCTGGGAGAATGAATATAAGTAGTGCATCATTATGCCAAATATCTCATTCTAGTTTCTTAATGAAAACATTTCTTCCTTATTTCTAAATGGCTTCTTCTTTTTAGGGTCTTCTTTATTAGACTTAACTTACCTTTTCTGATTTATTTATCCTTTAAAATTTTAAATTACTGGCTTTAAGGAGACAGGGGGCATAAATTATACACATTGAAACTAGAAGAATATGTAAACAGTTAAATCGGAATATCGTCTATAACTTCTACCAAGGACCCTTCGTATACCTCTGTTTTCAACTTGTTACAACTCTCTGCTGATTCTTTTTTTTTTTTTTGAAAGAAAGAATTTCATTATTTCACAATAAATAAATTTGTTATTTCATAATAAAGATAACAACTTATCTTTATTATGCTCATTGCCATCACATGATTCTGGGAGTTCATCTCTTACCCTGCCTCGTTTCAATCTTTTAAACACCATCTCTCCCCAGAAATCCAAGAGTATTTTGGAATTTCTAAAGGCTGATCAAAAATTAAAATAAATTATAGATAGCATAGAAATTGCCTTCCATTCCTCTCCGAAGGCTTTTCATAGCTCTCCACCATTTCTTCCAGGATTCAAGGCTACTGGCAATCTCTCCCGCATTTTATCAATCTCAACTTCTCTCTCACTGCTTCTCAAAACACACCTTCCAGCAAGACCCTTCCTCCTCACAAGCCAGGGTTATCACCAGTCTCAACTGTGTGCTCCTTCATTTGCATCCTCTTTCTCTCCACCCATTCCAATGGTTTGTTTTCTCAAAGGTCAGTGTGTGCCTCTTGAAAGCCTTACTGAAATCTTCGTCCATTAAACAGACAATCTCCTTTATCAAAAACTCATTCTGTTTCAGGCGTAATTATACAAAGATGAATAAAGCATAGTCCCTGCCCTAGTGGAGCTTGCATCCTAGAAGGAGCTAATAGGCAAATGTATTTCTGATGGAACATGAGATGGTAGAGCCCATGCATACATAAGGCACAACAGAAGATCAATGGAAGAAGGAATTTGCTTTGTGTGAAGCCAAGAAAGATATGGGAAAAAATGGCATTTGAACTCACCAGTAAAAGATGATTAAAAGAATGCTAAAAGACACACTGTCTCCCAGGCAGAGAGAATATCACAAAGATCATTTTTTCTTTCCTTGAATAACTTTTTCCCCCTAAAAGTCTATGGCACTAAAGAAGGCCCTTTATTTAAAATGATAATCACAAGAAGCTTTGATAAAAAAAAAAAAAAAACTCTTTATGGATGCAATTTCTGTGTACATACATATAAGATGAGGAGTATGTCTTTTATATTTCCCTCAGTGCTTCTAAAACACAACTTAGGCATAAGTGATACTACAAAAACTGCTAGATTTTTAGTTCAGAGTATATAAAAAAGATTTCAATAAAATGTCAATAAAGCATAATTACGACAAAGTTTGATATTTCAAAAGTCAGATCAAAAATTATCATCCAAAAATTATCTTAGCCTGGAGGACATTTCTAAAGATAGACACAGATCAATCCCAGATGACTCTTTGCTCCTCAAACACATTGAGCTGCTACTAATTGTTTCAAGGTGTACTAAGATGATGAGAGTTAACACAGCTTGGAACGTCCCGGGAATTTTGTTAGCTCAATGACCACCCAGAATATACACAATGAATCATAAACTTCCTCATTTCTCACACTCAAAAATGGGTGTTTACTTTCCTTTTTTTTTTTATCAGCATTCCATCTGATTGAGACATACATTTCTCCACTAAGGATCCTAGCCCCCTGGTAAGCCTCCTGAAATCATTTCAAGATGAGAAACAGACAAGAGACAGTGGCTCTCCCATATCACATAATACCCAGGGACTGATGTCATATGTCCACGAAACCAAGGGAAGAAACACATAAAGTGATTCATGTGAGAATATTGGGGAACTTGACAAAAGGGAAATAATTATATATTGGGACTTTTTACTAGAAAGACAATGATATAACCAACTAATTGCAATTATGTCATATAAACAAAAACAAGGAAATAGTCTTTTCATAATCATGAAAGCTCCTCAGCTGGGTATAAAAGGGGACCTGGGGCGAGGAGAGTCCCAAACTCAGGAAACTCACTCTCCTGGAAACCCACCCAGAACCTCCACCCTCTGACACCATGGTCAACTCCTGTTGTGGCTCTGTCTGCTCTGACCAGGGTTGTGGTCAGGAAACCTGCTGCCAACCCAGCTGCTGCCAGACCACCTGCTGCCGCCCCAGCTGCTGCATGTCCAGCTGCTGCAGGCCCCAGTGCTGCCAGTCTGTGTGCTGCCAGCCCACCTGCTGCCGCCCCAGCTGCTGCATCTCCAGCTGCTGCAGGCCCCAGTGCTGCCAGTCTGTGTGCTGCCAGCCCACCTGCTGCCGCCCCAGCTGCTGCATCTCCAGCTGCTGCAGGCCCCAGTGCTGCCGCCCCAGCTGCTGTGTGTCCAGCTGTTGCCAACCCCAGTGCTGCCAACCCACCTGCTGCCGCCCCAGCTGCTGCATTTCTAGCTGTTGCCGCCCCAGCTGCTGCCAGCCCCAGTGCTGCCAGCCCACCTGCTGCCAGCCCACCTGCTGCCAGCTCACCTGCCGCCAGCCTTGCTGCCGCCCCTGCTGCTGCCTGCGTCCAGTCTGTGGCCAAGTCTCCTGCCACACCTCTTGCTATCGCCCAACCTGTGTCGTCTCCACTTGCCCCCGCCCCCTGTGCTGCGCCTCCTCTTGCTGCTGAGCCTCTTACCTGGACCCACCCTCACCCCTTCCTCTTACTCATCAGAGAAGCAGTCTTATGCACCTTATAGATGACTCAGGAGAGGCTATTCCTACCAATTATGTGTTGATATGCTGGCCTTAGGTCAAACTCTCTCCTGTTGACTTTTCCCCATGTTGACCCAAAGTATGAAATTAAGTGTCATTTATATTTTTAAAAAGTAATAGAATTGCCCAAATTTTACACCCTAACTTTTGATTTCTGGGTGCCAGATCCTCCTGTCCCAAACATGGAAATTCCTGCAGGGTTTGTGGGGCAAGGATGTGACCCTCTCTATTTCCTTTTACGGTGATATTTCTGTATCTTATTGTTGCTGCTTCTGAATAAAACTCCAATTTCCTAGCCTAGAAATGCAATGATCTTGCGTCTGTTGCTTTGTAATGATTGTCTTCAGTTGCTGGGAACTTATATTCAAAACACAACTGAATGAAGCTTTCCAATTCCCGCTCTCACCTTCAGGAAAATCCCAACTTGATTTGGTATTTAATTTTTAAAAAGTGACTTGAGATAAAAAAGAAAACAACCTAAGTCTCATGTCAGTGGTCACCTGTTTCATATTCAAATCCTCACTGCCCACTTAAGCCGTAATGAAAGAGCCATCAGAATACAACACAGTTCTGTCCTCCTGAGTCACCCAAAAGAATTATGGGACTATCAGAAGCATCATCACTCACAGGCTGGCATGAGGTACCAGCAGTATGAGACTGAAGCACATGGCACCTAGAGGCAGAATGTCATGTGTGGCTCTCTTTGAGGAAGCTAAAGCAAGAAAGATACAAGATGTGATTCAGGAAGAACTGATCAGAGGAAACCTAACACATCAGGAAAGGAAATGTTTTCCATCCATGTTGAAAATTTAATGAGGAAAACAAACTTACCTAATTTGATAACTGCCTGTTTATCAGGAAAAACAATAACAAGGAAAGAGTGCTGCATCTAATGACAGCAGCCCCTTAGTAGGGGATAAAAGGCAACCTGGGGTAAAGAGACTTCCAAACCCTCCAAACCTACCTTGGCTGGAAACCCACCTGGAACCTCCATCCTCCGACACCATGGTCAGCTCCTTTTGTGGCTCCGTCTGCTCTGACCAGGGCTGTGGCCAGGAGATCTGCTGCCAACCCAGCTGCTGCCAGACCACCTGCTGCAGGACCACCTGCTGCAGGACCACCTGCTGCTGTGGCTTCAGCTGCTGTGTGTCCAGCTGGGCAACTCACCTGACCCTATGAATCTGTCCTAGGAAAGGAACTAAAGGGTGAAAACGAAATGCTTGGAGGGCTCCGTGAATACAAAAGCAAAAAGAGCACAATCCATGCTTCATGCACCGTATCAGACAGCTTGCATTTTTGGTGTTCAGACTCGTAGTCAACAATAAAGGTGTCCACAGCAAGAGTGCACTGATTCTGCCCCTAATTCCAACAGGACCTCAGCCCTGACTTACTTTTCAATAGAAATATTTCAAATCCAAATACACTCAGGGGACAGACAGCAACCTAAATGAGTGAGGCAGGTCCCAGGGAAGATAATGTGGTTTGGTGGGAACAGCGGCAAACCGCGGGCTGCAAGACCGCATCAGAAAATACTACTGAGCTCTGTCAATTCTTTCCGTGTGAAAATACGGACTTACTGAAAAGCATGTTGGATTGCATTGATCCTCCCAGACGCCAATCTCTTTATTCATTCATTCAAAAAGTATTTACTGAGCATTCATTATGTGGTAGATCCTGTTATAGGTACTGGGGTGACAGCGGGAACCAACACGTACAAAATTCTCTGCACTAATGGAGACTACGTTCTAGTGGGGTTCGTTGACAAAAATCACTGATGTGTTTCCTTTTAAATACTTTTCTATATGTTTATATGCTCAGGTTTGTACACAGTACTTTTGTTTGTGCTTTTATTTATATAAATGAGGTTGAGCTTTGGTGCACCTCTTTAGATACAGGTATCTGTGACACTGAGCTATATTATACCCACAGATGGAAGACCTTGTGGCTGAAAATGGGATGAGAAACACCTGCACATACTTCTGTGAAGTGAACATTATATCACTACACGTGAAAGAAAGCAAGTTGGAACAAAGTGTTTATACTATGCAAACATTCACCTAAGAAACAAAGAATATGTGAATATGTAAATACAGATAGACTTATATTTAAAATAACAGTGTGAAATAAAACCTTAAATTTTAAAAAAGATTATTTATGGAAAAGGGAAGGAATACATGGAAGGAACAGAAATAAAAGCAAAACTTCCTTGAATATGCCTCATGTTGTAAAATTTATTTTGGAGTCGTAAATAACTGACATAATTACAAAACAAAATTAAATTTTAAAAAATCATTTCTAGAAATAAAAAGAAAACATTGATGCAGTGTTTGGTCCCAAGCATGATGATAGCAACATATGGATCTAGTATGCACCTCAGGGATTCACCTGGAGACAGATAGATAAACACATTCAGGTGATAGCTGAATGCACTAAATTAGAGTGCTCACCAGCATAATGTCAAGTGCAAAGGAGGAGAAAAATGAGGTTTTGATAAAATCATATGCCATGGAAAGCATCAGTGAGGAGGGGCATCTGGGCTGGAACTTAAAGGAAGAATAAGAATTTTCTTTTCTTTTTATTCTTTTTACTTCAGGATATTATGGGGGTACAAATATTTTGCTTACATGAAACACATTTGCCTCACCCACACCAGGGCTACAAGCGTGTCCTTCCCTCATACAGTGTGCCCCATTTCCATTAGCTGTGTGTTTACACCCCACCCCCATTTCAATTAGCTGTACCCGCCACCCCCTGCAATCCCCATTCCCCCAGTTGACATGGAAGAAAGAACGTTCCAAGGCAATGAAATGTAACAGCACAAAGATGTGGAATAAATATTGTCCACTCTTTGTACACTATTACTGGATATAACAACCTTAACTCACTTCTATGGGAACACATAGAGAATAATGAGTACCTCATGGGTCCTTTGAGAAGATAAACTAAGACAAAAATTACACAACATTCAACAGAAGATCTGGAACATGGCAAACACAAACAGTAGCTGTCTATATTATTAATATCTCAGTTTTTACTGAAATTACATGGAACTTAAATATATAATGCTTGTTTTGAACCCTAATCTTGAAATTTTGCCAAAAATCTTTTCTTTTACTATACCATGTTTAAGTGGCTATAGGTGCTTAAGAGCAAGGCTTATCTGTTTATATCCTCTTTATCTAAGCAGAATATCTTGAACTCATATTATTGAAAGAATACAAGAAAAGGATGCTTTAAATGAAATACAGAATTTATTGCACACATTAGTCTGTCATAAAAAAGATTAAACCACTGACTTTTCACATAAATTTGGGAAAAATTCTTGGGGGGGGAATTCATTTTCTGTTTTTTAACATATGTATGATTTTAATACATCACAATTAAATATAGCTGTGAGTTTTTACTATTGAAAAGGAATGATTCAAAGCTAAGTCTTCAGATAGAATCATGATAATGCAATTGGATGGTCTTTGGCAAATGCAAGTCTCTCCAATTGCAGGCAGTTAGCTGCACTCCCAACAAAAAATCAGGTCCCTTAGGCAGGTGTCATCTCAAAGGATAAGGAAATAATAAAAAATAATAGAATAGAGAAATAAAAAAAGTCACAGAGATGAAAGTACAGTTTTATAAAGTATAGATTTTATGAAAGGTGGGGGCTCAGGAGACCCCCACAGCATTCCTGTGAGCTGTGAGGCCCCAAGCAAAGTTTCACATCACTATTTATGGGTACAGTGATTGGTTGCCAGGGGTAACAGATTTACATAATAGCAGGTAGTTCGTTTTAGGCTAAAACTCTCCCAAAAGGCTTCTAGAGATCCCTTAATTAATTATATCTACATGAGCAAATGGTTACAAAATCTTTCTAAGACAAACTTCTAAGATAAAGCTATCATTTAGCAGAAAGGCTAAACAGAGATATAGTGGCTCTATATTTCTTTATCTAGTTATTGTGGATTGAGATACATAGTCAGGAGTGAAGCAGGAACTGTCCCTTGGGCTAATTGCTTTTAGCCCCAGATGTCTGTCTGTCTGTCGGGCAGGCACTCTTTGATCAGCTCTCATCCCATGGCTCCATGAAAACCTATTTGTCGTACAAAACAGGGGAAAGCCACAGGTTTGAGCCTGCAGCGTCACCTTGGAAAGCAGCTGCCACTGACATGTGAGAAGCCCTCCTGAGGCGAGGCAGCTTTTGGTATATGAACTAACACATTCACATATTCCTTCAGGGCAAAGCCCTGCAAAACTGAAATCATTTCTGTCTCTTTATAGCAATATTAATCTATGGAGCAACATCTAATCAACCAGGAAACACATGTAATATTGCTGTCTTCCTCTGTCGTAGACAAGCAATTCCAGTGAGGAATCCTTCCCCGTTTCCTTATCAGCACTCTACCTGACAATGGTATGCATTTACTCACTTTGACACAAAAAGAGACTTAGATTGTGAGAGCCATCCTCAAAGTATCATCACGGAGACACACACAAAAAAAGAAGAGTGACATGTGTAAAAGCTCAGTAATCAAATATCATATGAGATTATCTATTTAGAAGACACCTTGGACAGAGGTATAAACAAGAAAGTAGTTTACATGGCTTCACAAGACTCTATGAATCATAAAACTGTAGAAAAAGGAAATGATGCTTTTCTTAGATATTGGCATATTTAACCTGAGAAACATAATTATAACATAGTGCTACTAATTAACTTCCCAGTAGGAAAAAACAAGATGAAAATGTTGCTCATGGGAACACCAAAAGAGTATAAAAGGGGACAGGAGAAAGGAGGCTTTCAATCTCAAGAACTCACTCTCTTAGAAGCCAAATCAAACCCTTTTGTGGAGCTCCACTCTTTCCATTGACACCATGGTCAGCTCCTGTTGTGGCTCCATCTGCTCTGACCAGGGCTGTGGCCAGGAGACCTGCTGCCAACCCAGCTGCTGCCAGACCACCTGCTGCAGGACCACCTGCTGCCGTCCCAGCTGCTGCATCTCTAGCTGCTGCCACCCCAGCTGCTGCCAGCCCACCTGCTGCCGCCCCAGCTGCTGCATCTCCAGCTGCTGCCAGCCCACCTGCTGCCGCCCCAGCTGCTGCATCTCCAGCTGCTGCCAGCCCACCTGCTGCCGCCCCAGCTGCTGCATCTCCAGCTGCTGCCGCCCCAGCTGCTGTGTGTCCAACTGCTGCCAGCCCCAGTGCTGCCAGCCCACCTGCTGCCGCCCCAGCTGCTGCATCTCCAGCTGCTGCCGCCCCAGCTGCTGTGTGTCCAACTGCTGCCAGCCCCAGTGCTGCCAGCCCACCTGCTGCCAGCTCACCTGCCGCCAGCCTTGCTGCCGCCCCTGCTGCTGCCTGCGTCCAGTCTGTGGCCAAGTCTCCTGCCACACCTCTTGTTATCGCCCAACCTGCGTCATCTCCACCTGCCCCCGCCCCCTGTGCTGCGCCTCCTCTTGCTGCTGAGCCCACTGCCCTAGGCCCACCTCTTCCTTCACCTCCGTCCCCACAGACATAGACCCTTCTTTTGTGCCAACCATTAGGACACATGGAGTGGGCTGATGTTGCTCCACTGAGTTGGGGCTTGTGATGTTACTGAGCCCACGACAGGCGCAGTAACTCTGTCAGCACATCCTGCCTCAGTGCAGTTTCTCCATGTGGATCTTGTCCTCCCATCCAACTACAGATTTGTTCGTCACATACCAACTGTTGTGATGACCTGGCCAATTCTTCCCAAATTCTCCTTCTTAATGTTTAGGCACCAGGTTATTAAGCTCAAGGGACCACAGGTTGATTTCAGTATTTCTGCATTTTGGATTTTTATAGTCTATCTCTCTCTTAATTGTCTAATGAAAGTTCTTTTATAATTCTTATTCCCCAATTTTCTTATGTTATAATTCTATGCTAAAATAAACCACCACTTTCCCATGTAGGAAATTCAGTGTGATGTACTTTTAAAAAATATTTTATATTTAGTCTGGATAATTACATTTTACCTATACTTGTAGGATAGACAACATGGTTTTTTCAATTTTATAGTAAAAGTCTATCCACATTTATCACAGTCCAGCTTTTATTAGGAGTCTCTTTAGTTATTTGACAAAATTGAAAGAATTCAAGGAAAAAAACTTTTTGGAAAAACTGTCAACAATGTTCTATTGAACAACATCTTTTGTTATTGTATATCTGCAAGAGCAATGTATAGTAATTATAAGGATAATGGAATTAGATGTCTATAGCTGGGGGAAATTGATGATTTGGGAAAATGTAATGAAAGGTTAAAGATGATAAGTCAAAATTAAAAGACGATAAAAGATGATAAGTCAAAATTAAAAGATGTGAAAGCTAGAGGTTTCAAGACAACCTAACCTGTAAACTCTCATCTCCTGCAGCCAAAGGGCATAGAAAGTCGAGGACCAAGGCCAGGCCTTAGGAATAGAGTAGCAGAACTCCAGAGATGGATGTTCTCAGCCTCAGCCATTCTGCCAGGCCAAGGTCAAGGCCCTAATTGCAAAAGAATGGGACCCCGATATATGGGATGGGAATGTCTGAATGGAAGCAATTGAAGATCTTGGATCCCCAAGTTTTTGTGAGTGGGGCTTGCAGAGGTGGTCTAGTCCTCACTCTTGAGGTCTAATACCTTTCCCCCCCTTTTCTTGAAGATGATGTAGAGCAGGGGTCCCCAACCTATGGTGAGTTGTGTAATTATTTCATCATATATTACAATGTAATAATAATAGGAATAAAGTGCACAATAAATGTAATGTGCTCGAATCATCCTGAAACCATCCCCCTACCCCTGGTCCGTGGAAAACTTGTCTTCCCTAAATTGATCCCTGGTGCCAAAAGTTTGGGGACCACATAGGGGCCCCAGTCTTAAAAGACAATGCAGACTGCCTTCAGTATCTTTTCCCGATACTTTTGTTTGCCATACACCAACAACTAGAGTTCAGTTACGACACACTTCACCCAGAGAATGGCTGAACCTGCTCATGGGAGGCTATACCCCAAGGAAGCTGCAGGACTCAAAGATGACTTCATAGGCAGGGGTGAGCTTTTCCGCTGGGAGGCACATACTATCGAGTTGTCTCTCTTTGTGTAATGTCAGCAGATGTTGATCATCATTGCTTAGAACCACTAATTCATTAGTGATGGAAAATTGTGATACTGCAATTCTATTATTCCTTTGCTATGTATTAGCTGGAATAATTCCATAGAGAAACTTCCCCTCATCAATGTTTGGTTACCCTGGGAATAGTATTACAGGAAAAGCAAAAACACATGCTTGGTCCTTTCCCTTTGTTTACCAGTTTGCATCATCCAAAGGTGAACAAAATGTTTTTTTTTTCCTTTTAAAAGTTCCTGTCAATATGAACTCATGGATTTCAATATACTTATCAGTCCATTCCAATTATATCTCTGTTGACACTCAAATAAGCATCTTCAAGTTAGCCTTTGAGTCTTCTTGATGTGAATCTAATAGTCTCTAAAAGTTTCCTTGCTTTTCAATATAACTAGATATTCCAGACACCTTTGTACATTTCCTTCCCCAGACTTATATAATCTGCCATTTCTCCAAGGAACTCCAGTTCCTCTTAGTGAAAAATGGTATTTGAGACTATAAAATGAAATGTAAGAATGTTCATTACTACTAAGTCATTTATTGTCTCTCTGCTTTTTCAGTGTTTACAGCTAAAAAGTATTTATTTAAAAGATAAACTACATCAGATTTTCTAGTGAGAACTCCAGGGTTTTTACTTAACCTCATATACCTTACTTATAAATCTCCTTGCTCCCATGCCAAAAATAACAGTTCTTCAATGTAATTACTCATTTTCTTTATTACGCAATGTTTGTACAACAATCTTGGAATAACTTTGCCAGCACTAACAACAACAGCATGGCTACTGAAAGCAAACTTAGACTGTTTACGAGGTTTTGGACGAAACTTTTTGGTCTTGGAATAATGACATTATCTGAAGTTATGCCTGGAAATACAGTTAGGTTCCATTGTTATGGTGGTGATTTTAATGATTTTGAGAGATTTTTAAGGTTTAATTTTGTTTTATAGTTATGTAAAATACTCACATGGGCCCAAAGTCAAAACTACAGAATAAGGTATATTCAGAGAAATCTAGCACCTGTCTCTGTCTTCTCTACTGCATTCCGTCCACCTCCATGGATAAACTTTTCTAAAACAAATTATGGTTCAAATTCTTTTTTTTCTGCTTCATTAAGGTACAATTGGCATATAATAAACTGCATATAATTAAAGTGCACAATTTGATGCTTTGCTATATGTATGTACTCATGAAACCAACGCTATCACAAGATAATGAACGTCCTTCACCCCCTTTGCAATTCCTTCCCACTCCCCACTCCCAGGCAACTACCAATATGCTGTTACTATAAATTTGTTTGCAATTTTTAGAATTTTTTATAAATGGAATCATGCAATGTGTACTCTAACTTGTGAGGTGGGACCAGAACGATGTTTACTCTAGGGCAAAATTTGTCCTATTTCTAAGACAATGCTCTCCTGAATATTCTACCAATGACCCGTGAATTTCAAGGTTTTTCACTCTGGCTCAAGGGAATATGAACTATTTGGAATCCTATGTCAGATTCAAGGTTGTTTCTTCTGCCTTTTATGGGGTAGAGGGATCTTCCCCTGTCTTGGGTAATTTCTTCACACTAAGGCACTAATTAGTACCTAGTGAGGACTCAAGGCAGACCTTCTGCAGTTCCTGGGACTGTCTGTGCAACTCTCCTGTCTAGTTCTCCACCCAGTGAGTTCAGGCTCTCTCACTCCCCCATCCAGCTCCACCCCCTCAGTCAGGATGATGACCAGACTCCACTTGGTTCTCCCTCCCTACACTGCACCCTATAAACACTCCTCAAGAAACAAACCAAAGCAACCCTAATCATCGCCTCATTTGCTTCCTCTCTCTAAGACACAAGTACCCTGTCCTGCCTGGCAGCAAATGTCTAAAAACCATTATTTCATTTATTGTCTGGATTTTTTTAGTTATTTCAGGCAGGAGGGTGAACCAAGTTCCTGTTTCTCCATCTTGGCTGGAAGCAGAAGTCCCTCTTTCCTGTTTTCACATCTTCTTCCATCATTTTCAAAATGTGAGCAAATATACTTTCTATATTTGTATCGTGGGTTTTTTAGAAATATTGAACACAATACACATTTTTCTCCTCCTGCTTTATCATCTCTTAACAATGAATTCTGGAGGTTACTTCACGATAGCGTACAGAGATGCTCCCTCTTCTCCTCTACAGCTGAGATACTCCATTATGGGATGCACCATAGTTTATTCACCAGCATCCTGTTAAAGGACACTTGGGGTGTGTCTGGGTTTTTCTGTTGATATTTTGCTTTGTTTTTACAAATAGGCCCACTATGAATAATCCTGTGCAACATCTTTTTATATTTTTACCTAAGTATCTTTGGGGTAATTTATAGAGTTGGGATAACTGGGTCAAAGAATAATGCTGCTATTAATAGTTATTGCCACAACCTCACGAGTGTGAGCATGTCTGTTTCTACATCATCTCACTATCAGAGAATGTTGTCAAATTTTGAATTTTTGACAATGTAACAGGTCAGAAGTATTATCCCAGGTAATCTCATTTCTTTTATTATGCATGGTATTGGGTATCTTTGCATGTTGAGGAAATATTTTCATTTTATTTTCCTATTAGGATATTAGTTTCTTTTCTAATCTACTTTTAGAAGTCCTTTATATACCATTCATACTTTGTGATATAAATTGAGTATTTTCTTTATTTAGTCATTTGTGTTTTTACTTTGTTCATGATGGTTTCTTTTTAATGTATCTTTTAAATGACAAATAATTGTCTTTTAACTCTCAGGAGAAATTTAATTGTAAAATGTGTGTGTACTTGTATAAAATTAAAAAGCACTAAAGTAAGAATCATCTTTAATGATGAGGTCCCTTATTACGTCTATTGTGCATGTTGTAACTGGCTCCCATGAACTTCTCTGAAATGTTTATTACTTCAATACCTTCCTTTCTATACTCACTGTCACCACCCTAGACAAGCATCCACCTTTCACCCCAGACTACAGCCACCACCTAAACATTTTTCCTGCTTCCTGTCATTGCCCCCCACCAGCCAAATAATATTTGCAAGATGTTTGCTCATACCTTTCTTTCCAATGTATGATGATATATCAGGATCTTTATATAATTCAAGAATATCCTTAAATTCCCCTCATTCTACCCATTGAGTATTATCTTTCCTTACTCTCCTACACATGCCATCTAGACCAGTCATTTATCCCATCAAAAACGTATCCTCATTCAACCACGTCCCCATTGTCAGAATGCTCTTTCTTTTCTTCGCTATCCATCTAGGGATATCGACAGTATGTTAAAGGGTGAGTAAATGCCCTCTGTTTTCAGTAAATCCCACATTCACTCATTCAACTGACCTATGCTCAGGGCATTTGCTGGACACCATATACATAAACATGAATAAATCATAGTCTCTGACTTCATGGGGTTTACAAAAGGAGTGGAAAAAAGAGATATAAAACAATTATGGCAAAGTATGATACCCTGGGTCGGAGGCATTTCTTGGAGCAAAGGAGAGGGAAAGATTCATTTTGAATGTAGTGGATGTCAAGAAGGATATTAGAAATGAGTTGGTATCTGGACTGACATTTACATATGAGCAAGAGTTTGCTGAGCTGACAAAGGAGAAAACAATATTCTAGGCAAATGGAATGACATGATAAATGGCATGGGATGATCATTTTTCACACCTTCCAGAACATTCTGGGAGAGAACCACCTCCCCTTTTGACTGTGTGACTTCAGTCTATGTAAGCCCCAAGTACCTCATGTGTAAAGATTTCAGAAAAATTGTTGTCTACCTCACAGAGTCCTTGTAAAGTATAAGCAAGGTAACAGTTATAGAGAACTTAGAAAAATTCATGACGAACAGTTGGTATTCAATAAGTTGTAACTGTTACTATTACCTCATCTTTCATGGCAAGTGTACAGATTTAAATACATAATTGTTATTTTGTTCACTAATCACACCATACTCTAAATAGTTGCCAAACTCTTTCCTATATCCCTGTCTTGTCTGTCTTGTTTAAGTGTCTGTTGGACAGAGAGTAAAGTTTAACCCTTTATTTCTCCTTGGGATATTAAGCAAAATATCTCCAACATACATTGTTGAGAGACAATAGCTATGAAAATGAGAAAATATACTTTTAATAACACTTCAGTTATGCATATTCATTGGGTAGGTGTACTTAACAAAAATACAGGTCAAAATGCTCCCTTATGATACTCTATCTCTGAAGAACATGCCAATAATAATTCAATAATTTTATTCTAAAAGGACGCATCATGCCAATGTGTCTTTACTATTTAAAAGTAATGAATCATTGCATTATGACTGATTCAAATTGAATGGATTCGATAAAAACAAAACAGATAGGAACTTTGTTGGGATCTTTCGCATCTCACTGGCCATCCGGAAAATCCAAAGGAATCACAGTATTCCTCATTACACAAAAGTCTGCTCCCTCTACCACCAGAAGATAGGTCTGTCACTCTATTTCTCTACCAGCATTCCATATGACTTACTTTTAACCTCTTTGACAGCAGAGGAGATTTAGTCATCATAAAATCTATTCTCTATATAGTATCCTGAGATTAGATATGTAAATGAAGAATTAACACCTCTGAAGTCCAATGAAACAATGTCATGTAATAGGTCTACTTTAGAAGATACACTAAACCAAGGAAGATGAATGGGAGCTGATTCATGTGGCTTAACCAAACTGGACAGCTCATAATAGATCAGGAAAAGGAAGTGATGCCTTTTCTATATATAGAAAAATTTATCAGATAAACACAATTATCTAATTTACTAAAACTAACTGATTTCCTATTAGTACTGTCTAAACAAGAGGACTCTTCACATGTCATAGGAGCCCTCCACAGGGTATAAAAGGCAAAAGAGAGCAAGCTGAGATCAAACTCAGGAAACTCATTCTTCTGGAAACCCACCCAGAACCTCCACCCTCCAACACCATGGTCAATTCCTGTTGTGGCTCTGTCTGCTCTGACCAGGGCTGTGGCCAGGAGACCTGCTGCCAACCCAGCTGCTGCCAGACCACCTGCTGCAGGACCACCTGCTGCCGCCCCAACTGCTGCAGGCCCACGTGTTGCCAGTCTGTGTGCTGCCAGCCCACCTGCTGCCGCCCCAGCTGCTGCATCTCCAGCTGCTGCCGCCCCAGCTGCTGTGTGTCCAGCTGCTGCAGGCCCCAGTGCTGCCAGCCCACCTGCTGCCGCCCCAGCTGCTGCATCTCCAGCTGCTGCCGCCCCAGCTGCTGTGTGTCCAACTGCTGCCAGCCCCAGTGCTGCCAGCCCACCTGCTGCCAGCCCACCTGCTGCCAGCTCACCTGCCGCCAGCCTTGCTGCCGCCCCTGCTGCTGCCTGCGTCCAGTCTGTGGCCAAGTCTCCTGCCACACCTCTTGCTATCGCCCAACCTGTGTCATCTCCACCTTCCCCCGCCCCCTGTGCTGCGCCTCCTCTTGCTGCTGAATCCCTGCTTTGAACACACCACTTCGTTATTGCCGCCTTTCACACAGATGAAGACCTTCTCTTTAAAAATGTGCAACACTAGAGAATTGGTCTGAGTCCTATAAGCAAATCTTATTCCTAGTAATTCAGTGTCCACATTATAACTTCTGCCCAAACTCCTTTCAAATGAATTCATTGAAAATATCATAATAAACTAACAAATTTCCCCCAAACATTTCTCCCTTTGTCTTCAGGACGTCCATTCATCATGCTTAAGCAATTTGAAGATTGCCTCCATCACCTGTAGGATCACAGATTTTAACCCCTATGGCAGTGAAGTCCAATGAAGTCTCTCCCTTATAGTCCTTTGCAAAGTTTTTTTGTACCTTGTTATTTCCATGTACCAAAATAAACCTCTGTTCTATTGGCACTGAAAACTGAAGGTGACTTTTGCTCTCTTTTTAAAAGGTTTTGTATTTGAGTCCTGGGTAATTGTATTTTGCCTATACTTGTCGGGCAGACAGCACACATTAGTCAATCTTCCAACAGAAGTCAACTGAGATTGATCACTGCCAAGTTTTCTCTAGAACAGTCTTTTTAGTCTTAGGCAAATTAGCTAACCATTTTGTAGTCATTAGAAAAAAAAAGAGTAAAACCAAAGTCATGGAGTTTTTGTGAATATAATTACAAGAAAATTTTGTTGAACACAATTGATTATCTTTCACAGTAACCAAGTGTCCATCAATACATGAGTGGTTTAATAAAATGTAGTATATGTATACCATGGAGTACTATTCAGCCATAAAAAGGGTGAACTAATACCTCTTATATTAACATGAATGGAACTGGAGACCATTCTTCTAAGTGAGGTATCACAAGAATGGAAAAACAAACACCACAGGTACTCAATACTAAATTGGAACTAAATGATCAATACTTATGTGCACATATGGAAATACCATTCATTGGAAATCAAGCAGGTGGGAGGGGAGAGAAGATGGTAAATTCACACCTAACAGGTGCAATGCACATTATCTAAGTGATGGGAACCCTTATAACTTTGACTCAATGGTACAAAAGCAATTTATGTAAGCAAAAGATTGGTACCCCTGTAATATTCTGAAATAAAAATAAAATAAAATACCATATTTCATATTTTTCACCAATAAAAGTAGCTAGTAGATGTCTTAGCAAAATCTATGTATTTTCTGCTCAGTTGTGTGCAATAAATCTTCTCCCCACATGCAGTGGATCTCCCTTTACCCCGACTGGCAGAGCTGCAGTAGAGAGCTCGTACTGCCATGTAGAGGGGCTACCTTCAGGCCAGGCAGGTGATGCAAATGAAGGAAGAACTGGTGAAAGTGCAGAGGTATTGCTCAAGACTGTTTTTTTCCCCAAGGTAATGCCCTCTTTTCAGGATAGAACTACAAAGATGCACATTTCTTTCTCCCACCAGGGCTGCCCTTAATGAATCATCCCATCTTCAGAACTCCCTATAGGTTCAGCTGAGACCTCCACTGAGACTGCCTCCAGTTTCATTTTTCCCAGTGTCCAATCCTGCTTCCTTCTCGTCCCTTCCACAAGTGTTAAACCCTAGGGCATGCCTTGATAAACCTCCTGAAGTGTCTGCTTCCTGGGGATTCCAACTTGTCCCCCAAACCAATTTGAAATTCATGATAGCTAATATTAAAGCTGCAATGATGGACTGAAATGTACTTTTAATCTTTTGGTGCATGACAGAATTGCAGCAGTAACAGAATGGAATAGCAGAAAACACGTTTAACATAATCCACAGAGAAAATTCTGAATTTTATATAAATCACATTTATTCTTTTTTCAGGATTTTTATACCAGTCATAAATAAATTCATGCTCTTTAAAAATTTAAACAGTACAAAAGAATATGGGACAAATGGCAAGTTCCTTGTCACTCATCTTTTTTTTTTTTTATTAATCAGAGTTTATTGCTGCAAGTTACAGAAAAAGAATTTATTAAAAGCAGATTGGATAGTTTGCAGATGCTCCAAGAGAGGTAGAAAACTTGGGGTAGACTTACACAGCCAGAAAAATGTGGTCAGGTAGGAAAAAGCACAGCCAGTATCCAAGAACTGGAACATCAGCTACCAGAACCCTTGTCAAAGTTGAGCAGGGAACTTCAGCTTGCAGGAATATTACAGCAAGACCGTTCTTTCTGTTCTCCACCTGTTCATGTCATCTTCTTGCCAACGAAAATCCAGTACCATCAGGTGTGACTAGCAGGGCATAGGTCTTATGTCCAGGCCCTAATTACAAAGAATGCAGGATGATTTGAATTTTCAGCTTTTATGATTGGGGAAATCCACAAATACAGGAAAGGTTTTAGCTTCTGGGGACCATAAAAAATGGTAAATTCTATGGTAGCAGAGATCTCCTACAACTCAAACATTCTTAACAGCAATCACCTTTTCTTACATTGTTCCTAGCCTCAAAATGATTAATAACACTTTGACATTTGTAAAGGTGACCTATTTATTTAAAACATTAACTGTCCACAGTAGCTATTGTGTTTGCATAAAGTTCAGTACTCAGATGATCTAAGTGAGATCTTGAGGCAAAAAAGAATTTTCCTTCAGCTAAAAGGATTTAGATTATATACAAGGATGGGTATGTATAGTTTACCCTTAAAATGGATTATTGGATTGTTATGGAATAAATAGAAGATATGTTGAAATAGATGCGGTTTGCATTTGTAAATAGCTTGGGTATATGTAACAGATTTCACTACCCTATGGGAACATAAGAGATCTGTCCAGAAGGTATCCAGCCATATAACAGGAAAAATAAGGACATTTATTGAAGATGATACAAGATACAAGAAACATTGTATATAGGACAATGACGCCTCAGTTCCCTTCAAAGTAGGCACCTTGGGACCTCCCGCAGTTCTTCCAGCATCTCTTAACCTAACCTGTACACATGCGACATTCTCAGGTGTTCTGCTTGTTGCAGGCCTTCCAGAACGTGGATCACTTTCAACAGATTCTCGACCCTCTTTGAAGCATTTGTGCTGCACTCTTATTTGTGCTTCCTTCATTGCATCATCCCCCAAAGCCTTCTGAATCATCGAGTAGTTCCCTTTCGCTGGGCTCTGAGCCTCGCTGGCTTTGGTCCAGCCACTGTCTTCTATCTTCTTTCTCAGCTTCACCGTTTTTTGTGTTGGGTCCTCAGGCTTCTCTGTTGCCTCCCCCTGTAATCCACACCTGGGCTGCAACTCCGTTTTGCTCTCCTGAGTGCAATATTCTACCTTCCAGTGGGATGATCTGACAAGCGATGTCTCTAGTTGGTCATCTTGGCTGCTCCCCCTCATCTGTTCCCTCTGAGCAATTAGAAGTTTAGCACAAATATCCAGTTACTTTCCTTTGATTAACAATTCTGGAAGGGGTTCCTCTAACTCAAAAGTTTACAAAGACATCAAAAGTGATTAATTGAGGCGACTTCTGGGGCCCCCCGCTCTTGGGGCCCCAGAACCTCATCCACGAGTGTATAATAAAGCTACGTGGTTTGGCCCCCACTCTTTCTCTTTCTGTGTCTCTTTTCTTTTCGCCACCGCCGAAAAACCTTACATTTGGTGCCGAAACCCGGGAGGGGAGTCTTGGCTGCGCCGGCCTGCCTCAGGGCCTTGGTCACGCCGTCCCCTCGAGTCTTCCAGACCTCGGACCAGGACCTCCACCGGACGCCAGTCGACCAATTGGCCTGGTTCCTCCAGCGCCGCCTACAAGAGCTGACACGAGTGGCGGTAAACCAACTACTTCTTCATCCATACTTTCCACTACCAATCACCCCTCCACCAGCCAACCCGGCCTATAGCCCCTCCCCATCACTCATCTTTATCAATCTCGTTCAAGACTGATTGTTACAAGTCGAGATACATCCTTGTTAAATGCATATGTAACACATGTATATATTTTTTCACAAACCTGGCATTAGTTGTACATTTCTTGTTCTGACATGTATTCAAACATCATTTTATGTCTTTAATCCTTTCCTCCATACAGGCCAAGTATATTGCTTGGCAGATTTACTTACATAATTTTATATTTATTGTTGAGAATTGTGAGCACATTTTTTCCATTATGTTTATAGAGGATTACTGCTAGTGTATAAGAAACCTATTGATTTCTATAAATTCATCTTTTATCTGACCTCACAGTTAGAACTAATATTCAGTTGATTTTCTACGGTTTTCTAAGCATACAATCACGGTGGCCAAATGCCTCCAGCCTGAGGTATGTCCTCATGGTTGTTCCTCAGTTGCCCACAGTGCTAACACCATGGTTAATACAAAAATAGTTGGGTTTTTCTTCCATTCCTGTGCTTCCTTGGATCACCCCAACCCACCCAAGTAAACTATTTGCACTCCATCTGGTCCTTGTCTCAGGGTCTGCACTGGGGAGAGTTCAAGCTAAGACAATGGATGTTCAGCAAATATTTTTGGCTTATTGATATCAAACTGGTAACAGTAATTATTTCTAGCAATAAGAATAAAGCTTGGAAGTCAGGAAATAAAGAAGAGTCAGGGTTATCATTTGGTGTTCACCTTCTTCCTATCTTTTTCATGCATGAGGATAGGCATGTATGTTAAGCACAGTATTCATGTGTAAACAAGTCTAATTCTATAAATTGAATCTTAATTTCTGCAACTTTCCACATATGTTATTTATCGGGTGACATGTTACATAAATAAAGGTCGTTGTCCTCAAATGGAACTATGATCCGTTGTTTGGAATGTTTTCCTCTCTTTTCTCCAGAAGTCAAAAGACATATATTTTTATAGAATAATTACATGCCCCATGTCATCAAAAGCCTTCATTCACTCCACAAACATTTATCACCAGTGTCCTCTGTCTCCTGCTCTGTACTGAGCACCATGGTAACAAAATAAATATCATAGCCTGGTAGTGGTGGGGTATTTACATTGCACAGGTGGGGATGACAGAAGTAAATAACTATGATACAGTAGAATGTGACAAATTACAAGCACAATGCAAGAAATAATTATACATAAATGGGGTCATTTATCAGGGAAGCTTATCATTGAGGAGGAAGTATTTTAAGTGAGTTTTGACAAATGAGTAGGAGTTTGCAGAACCAACAAGAAAGAAGAAACATTCCAAGAAGAGGGAACAGCTTTGGTAAGGCTTGCTAATTATATTTTCCACCGGTTTTCTTTGGCTACATTAAGACATATTAAGCTTACTTTCTCTTTAATCTTGGACAAGCTGTTTGTTTATTTGCTTGTTTGTTTGTTCCAAGCTCTTCATGCTTCTTTTGAGTCTTCCATTAAAAGAGTAGTAAGAATACACACTACTTCATAGGGTTATATTAAAGATACAAAACAAAATAAATATAAGAGTGCAATGCCTCCTACATAGTGAACACTTAATAAATGATACCATATACACTGAGGGTGTATGGAATTTATCTACATACTATACATTTTGATTTTGGTTGTTTAATAAAAATAATTACAATTTCTTTAATTTTCACTAAACTGTGTTTCCTATAAATTTGTTTTGTTCAATTACCTATAGGAAAGAGAAGAGGGTTTATTTGTTCTACACTTAGAGTACCCAACGGAATATCTTGGATACATATTAGTTATCAAAGGCTTAGTAATTTTAAATCTTGTTTATATATAACAAATGCTTCTTTAAGTGAAATATCCATTGTGTGATTTTGGTGATCAAAAGATAAATCAAAACTTCCTACTCTTAATGCCTATCTTGGAAGATATACAGAAAAATGTGTTTTTTGCTATTTAGAAACAATCAGATATTGCTAAGTGCGTCAGACCATGGAATAAGATCTGACACAGAATATAAAACCTCCTTGAGGTCTGACCACCTCCCTGGCCATCCAAGATGCCCACACAGGATCACAGTCAGCCCCACTAGAGATGGGACACCCTCCCTCAAATGAGTTTTTCCTTCTAATTCCTTTCCAATGTTTCACCTGACCAGAACATTCTTTGACAACAAAAGATACATTAGCATTGTGAAAACTGTGTTCCATGGTTTGTAGGGAGCAACATACAGATGGAGGAAACATCATACTCAAAAACAATATGTCAGAGTCATGTGACCAGTGCTTTGTCAAAGACCAGGCATAGGCCAGAGACAAAGGTGCCTCCCACTAGGGAAGAAATGTAACAGTGTGTCACTTGGAAACACAGAAGCACACCAGGAAAAGGAAATGTGTTGTTTTCTCTATTTTGGAGTATTTAACTAGAAACACACAATTATATAATTAAATGATTAAGTTTTCAAGTAGGGTAAATAATAACAAGGAAATCATGACGTGGTGACAACAGTCCTTCAGTAGGGTATAAAAGGGGGTATGGCCAAGAAGACTTCCAAATTCAAGATCTTCACTCTTCTAGAAATCTACCCAGAACCTCCACCCTCTGACACCATGGTTAACTCTTGTGGCTCTGTCTGCTCTGACCAGGGCTGTGGCCAGGAGACCTGCTGCCAACCCAGCTGTTGCCAGACCACCTGCTGCAGGACTACCTGCTGCCGCCCCAGCTGCTGCATCTCCAGCTGCTGCAGGCCCCAGTGCTGCCAGTCTGTGTGCTGCCAGCCCACCTGCTGCCGCCCCAGCTGCTGCATCTCCAGCTGCTGCCGCCCCAGCTGCTGTGTGTCCAGCTGCTGCAGGCCCCAGTGCTGCCAGCCCACCTGCTGCCGCCCCAGCTGCTGCATTTCTAGCTGCTGCCGCCCCAGCTGCTGTGTGCCCAACTGCTGCCAGCCCCAGTGCTGCCAGCCCACCTGCTGCCAGCCCACCTGCTGCCAGCTCACCTGCCGCCAGCCTTGCTGCCGCCCCTGCTGCTGCCTGCGTCCAGTCTGTGGCCAAGTCTCCTGCCACACCTCTTGCTATCGCCCAACCTGCGTCATCTCCACCTGCCCCCGCCCCCTGTGCTGCGCCTCCTCTTGCTGCTGAGCCCGCCGCCCCAGGCCCACCTCTTCCTTCACCTCCGTCCCCACAGACATAGACCCTTCTTTTGTGCCGACCATTAGGACACATGGAGTCTGGTTGACGTCACTCCATGGGATGGACTCATGTTTCCAACGAGCCCATCACCATCCCACTGGCTCTGTGAGAACATTCTGGTTCATCTTAACGTCCCTCTCTTGCTTTCTTTCCCTTCCAATGATGGCACCAAATATAAATTAATCTGTAATCCACTAGCTAAGAAATTATTCCAATCCTCTAAATTCTCATTCTCCTTATCACTTTGGGGCTCTAGATCATCCTTCCCAGAGAGGTAGATACTGTCTGCAGGGCTTGCATTCGCACTGATTTCAACCGTCAGACCAGGGGTCCAGTTATGTCTTATATTTTCTCCTAGAGTGAATTTCTTAAGTTTTGTTACTTCTCTGCTTTTTAATAAACTTTTCTGCACATAAAAATTTGTTGGCTTTGTTTGCTATTGTTTTCACAATCATTCTACTCAGTAACTAGGCAACTATATTTTACACTAAGACAGGAAAGAGCAATCCATGTTGAAATCACTTTGAAAATAAATGCTATATCAACTATAGGTAATTTTAAGATATTAGACAAAAGTGTGTGTGCGTGCACACATATGCATATGTATTTGTCTTAATATCCTAAACTAGGACAGATTTAATGCATGTCTTCATTAAAACACATCATACCCTTAACACATTATACCTTTTGATACCATTGCCCTTGATTTGGAATAAAAAGGGTAAAACCAAATTTCTAAAATAAAAAGCTCACATCAATGAAACTAGAAAAATATCCTATGAAAATTTTATAAAAATTATAATGTACTCAATTCATTTCATTCGATAAATACTACTTTGGGATTTATCATCGCTAAGTGGGTTTTATTTCCCATTGAGTTTGTCTGAGAAGAAACGCATATTGAATTGTATTTCACCTGGATGGTACAGTATATTTCTGAGTATGGTCTCTTGAGATTTTCCTTATAATTCGAATGTCTCCACATTTAACATTCTAACATATATTACCCCTGGAAAGCTGAAATTTCAAAACTGATTTTCTCTTTTTAAGGATTTTTTAAATTGGAATCAGTTCATAGCCCTGAGTAGTTCTCAGCTGGGGTTAGATCTTAATTAGAATCTCCCAGACTGGTGTCTGCATTTGAATTTAAATGACATGGCCCTTTGGTAGGCGCACTTGCTCTTGATCTTTTTACCTATATTGAGATTAGCCTATGACCAGCCTCTGAAATGGCCCTAAATTATTGAACCAATCAGGTTTAAGATTATTTGTTCAGACATCACTGGAAAGCTTCATGTTTCTTCAGATGACTTTAGAGAAATGTTGCCCAGATTGTAATCACACAGTCATGAGGTCTTCTTGAAATAATAAAATACTCTCATTATATAACTTATTTGGAATCTGCCTTAACAGTCGCCCCCTCATCTGCAGATTCACTTTCCGCAGTTTCAGTTACCCACAGTCAACTGCAGTCTGTAAATATTAAATGGAAAATTCCAGAAATAAGACACACTTGAAGCTCTTACTCGAGGGGGAAGGGGGACATGGGCAATATATGTAACCTTAACACTTGTACCCCCATAATACGCTAAAATTAAAAAAAAATAAATAAAAATAAAAATGCATATACTTTAAATTGCATGCCATTCTGAGTAGTGATAAAATTTCATGCCACATTCCCCTGTCCCACCCAAGACCAGAAACATCTCTTTGTCCAGTGTATCCAGGTTGTATACCCTATTCACGCATTAATCACTTAATAGCTATCTTGGTTGTCAGACGGACTGTGGTGGTAGGAAAGCCCACTCTTAGTCAGCAAAACCCCAACTGACCTGCAAGTATGTGACCAAGAAATACATACTTTTTGTTGTATGCTATGAGGGTTTATGATTGCCTGTTATGCAGCAATAGCTGCCTAACCCAACCATGAAACAATGAGAAACTAGCTGGATACACCAATCAGTATGCAAAGATGAGCACATAGTTTCCTACAAAGAAAATTAAAAATATGGAGCACTCAAGGATTTATGACAGGGTTAATTTTATTTTAAATATTAATAAATTTCTGGAGGGGATAGGTTAATAAATCTTTAGCTTTATAGATAAAATTAAGCTCTAATGGGTAGTACGAAGTAAACCTATTTGTGTTAAATTGAAGGAGAATCTCATTGGTTTCTGTAGGCATATTTGTTAAACCACAGGCTTACAAGTTAGACATACATGGATTTGAATTGAGACTCTCTTATTTAAGAGCTGTGTGACTTTGGGCAAATCATTAACCTTTAACCATTGGATCCCTCATCTATAAGGTGGGTATAATAATAACTACTTTAATTGATCATTATGATTAATCAGATAAGTTATGTAAAGTGTCTGTTAGCTACAGTCTCTGGAAAATCCCAAGTACTCAGTAAATGATAATTTCATAAGTTCCTCATAAATGAAAAGGTTATTTCTAAATGGATCAGAAAATATTCTTCTTCTACCAAATCATATTATTTTGCCTAGAATATTACAAGTAATGCTAGCCAATTATCTCAGAAAATTACTCAGTTTGTACAGTAAAAAAATAAACTAATATTATAAAGGAACCAAGAGGGAATCTTAGACATGAGGAAAGAGAGAGAATGAGCTTGGTATGATTCATATCTACGCTATCTTCTATGGTACCTCTGAAGAAAAACAGGACTAATTACCTCATGACAACAACAAAAAACTTGCCCCTTGCAACTTGAGAGGGGTAATTTCAGGACAAATCAAAGCTAAAAAGCATCTGAGTAGTATTTTGCTAGCTTTTTGTCCTCTGTTTTCATTTAGTGATCATAGAAAATTAGTGGAGGTCCATTGGACAGTATTTTTTTTCCAGATCCAAAGGAAAAATGTAGATCTACTTCAAAAGTAAGAAGTACATTTATGGAACTCATCATAAAGAGTAATGTGTAATGCTGAAGGTACAAATAAATAACCACAGAGGAATTAGACAAGGGCATATCTCACAGTTCCACAATGTGTTACCAAGGGAAACCAGACTACACCTTGACCTTCACATCAAAGAAACAAGCAGGTCAACAAGAAGTGAATTCTATCAATCCTCAGAGAGAAACCACGGGGCTGGAACACAGAACGGACAGTCATCTAGAAGTCCTGAGACCCTTTCAGGGTATCTGTCATTGAGATAAAATATTTCCCTAATTCTCTTCCAATATCACTTCTAAAGCTGCTGCTGAAATGAGAAAAGGATGTTGCTACTTTAATACATCTTCTCTCCCCCATCCATAGACCACAGTTTACTGAACCCAATAAGCATAAAACCCATAGTAGAAGCCACGTAGGGATGAATGAGGAGACTTGGACCTCAGACCTCATTCTGTGACCTCATCTGTGACCTTGGTAAACCCTCACCACCTCAGCTGTAAAACCAGGGCATAGACCTATATATTCTCCATAACTCCTTCCCAGATTCTACACATGCCACGACCAATCCCCAATAAATTACAAAGATAAAAACTGCAATGGATCCTTGAAGAGGGTTTTACAATCCAGGTGGAAGTTGAGTGTGGGTGGGAAGGATGAGGAGGGCATTCCAGGTGAACAGAGACATCAAAGCCCAGGTCCTACTCAGGGGAGAGTGACTAGACCAGTGTGACCAGGATCCAGGGCTCCATGTGGTCCCTCCTTACATGCAAATCCACACACCTGCCTATAGTGAGTCACAGACGGAGATACCTGGGAAGCAGATGGCTACTGGTCTGTGCTAGAATGATGCTATTAACCTGCTGCTGTCATGCCCATGGGTGTTAACAAGGCAAGTCACTGTTTGGGTGATAATTGTGTCTTTGAAGACAAGGAATAAAATGCTAACTTTAGAGTGATGAGATACTAATGTAATTTAGAAAACACATTCTTTTCTCCCCTGTGGGTTAGGCAAAGGCAAAGATTAGTTCAAAGGCAAATTCATCAGAATTGAATCCAAGGTCTAAATTTGGTAAGAATGAACAATGAAAGAAAATGAAGAATATTTGTGGTGTACACACATGGATAGATATGAGGTGAGGGGTGACCAAAACTACCATTACTCATTGCTAAATTCTCACTTAATTAGCCAGAGGACTAACAAGGAAATGACCTTGTGTCCCAGAGGGTCATCACACCCGGCCAGGGTATATAAAGGGCCCAGAGCAGGAGGAGGACATCACACCTGAGCACACCCAGCTCCTCTCAACAGCCCAGCCCAGCCCAGCCCCACACTCCACCATGACCAGCTCCTGCTGCGGCCCCAGCTTCACCTCCCTGAGCTGCGGGGGAGGCTGCTGCCAGCCCTGCTGCTGGCGCGACCCCTGCTGCTGCCGCCCAGTGTCCTGCCAGACCACCGTGTGCCGCCCAGTGAGCCTCCTGCCCCGCTGCACGCGCCCCATCTGTGAGCCCTGCCGCCGCCCCATCTGCTGTGACCCCTGTGGCCTGCAGGAGGGCTGCTGCAGGCCCATCGCCTGCTGCCCCACGTCGTGCACGGCCGTGGTCTGCCGCCCCTGCTGCTGGGCCACCAGCAGCTGCCAGCCTGTCCTGGTGCAGTCTCCCTGCTGCCGGCCCCCCTGGTGCCAGCCGGCCCCCTGCCGCACCACCTGCAGGACCTCCCCCTGCTGCTGAGCCCCCCGCTGTCCCCCAGAGCGACACACTGGAGCCTAAACACTTATGTGATGTTTTGGTCAGGTTGAAAGAAGGATAGATTTTCTTTTTCACAAGGTGACAATAGTTACTTTTACATCTGACCATGTGGATGCAGTCTGATATGAGCGGCTGGCCATCATCACCCTCAGCCTAGTCAGCAGAAGTCATCACAGGTAGCAAATCTGGGACCTTTAAAAATTCCCAGAGTGGACTTTGCAAACCCATCCTGAGCTCTGATGGGTTTGGCTACTCAAACCCTCCCCAGTATCTTTTCCAATGTGTTGCATACTGTTGTCAATAAACTACTTTTTCCTGGCATAGCAAACTTCCCTGCTCCACGATTCATTCGTTAGTGCATGTTTGTTAGTGTACACACATGAGTAGGATTTCAGAATCTACATAAGGGAACCAGACCTAAGCAAAACCTCATCCATACAAATCCCATGCTGGCGTGGGGAACCTGCGGCCTCAAGGCCACATGTCGCCCTCAGATCCCCAAGTGTGGCCCCTCAACTGAATCCACACTTCACAGACCCTTTTAAAGGATTTGTCCTGTAAAATTTGGATTCGGTCCAAAGGCCGCACTCAAGGATCCAGCGGGTCGCATGTGACCCCAAGGCTCAGGTTCCCCACTCCTGGATGGGATAGACAAAATAAACACTATATTGGTGAAGAAGAGTAGAAGGAATGGGAATAGCACATGCCAAGCCCAGAATGGCCACTGGCGGTAGGCACAACAGCACAGCACATTGTATCTTCTTACCATAGTCCCTATAGTACTGTTTTCCAAAATACGGTCCACACACCACCCATATTAGAATCTCCTGGGATACCTATTAAAATGCACATTCTTAGGCCTCAACTTAAGCCTAATAAATCAAAATCTCTGGGAATGGGGTCCAAGAATGTGCATATTATCACTTCCATATGATTCTCATGCACATCAGAATTTCAGGACCATCATCTTAGAGGAAGACCCAAATTTGAGCTCCTTGAGGGGTTAAGAAGGGTGGCCCTGGGAACCTTCCAAGAATATGCACCATAACAAGCCATAATGAAAACACTAAAAATTAAAAAAAAAGGGGGGGGAGGGAATACTGTAATAAAATTGAAACAGCACCTGCTAGACTGGATTGATTTATAGGAGAAATGCCTTTAAGTGAAAGCGCAAAAAGAAAGCACCTTGAGTTTGTCGTGAGTGGAATAAAATTACAACGGCATAAAAGAGATGAGAAGAAAGAGACAGGAAACTAAAGAAAATGTGGAGGGGGAGCCAGGGCGATGAATAGGAAGCAAAGAGGAAGATAATGGAGATGATGAGGGAGATAGGAGAGGGAAAGAGAGAGGCGCTGTCAATCCTAGTATGAGTATTTGAAGGTGGCACTGTAGGGCTAGACTAGTCCTCAGATTGCCCACGGGGGTAGGACATGTGTTCACATTGGGCCCGCTGATGCCTGTCCTTGGCACATCTCTCCAGATCCATGTCTAACGCTCCCCACTAAATTTTGCTTCAAGCAATCCTAAACTTCTCATAGTTATTGAACGTTTGCAGTTCCAAATGTCTTTGTCTTTGCTCATGTTCTTTCATATATCTGGAATACTCTTTCACCCACCCTTTCCCTCCACCTCCTTCACCTATCTAACTCTGATTCCTTTCCAAGACTCGTCTCAGTCTTCTCCAGTAGTCCTGTCCTAACCCCTGCAACACGCATGCAAACGTGCATGTATGTATGCAAATGCACACACAGACCAGGCTAAGTTAGATGTCCCTAGCATGTTCCAATAGCATCTTGAGTTTACTTCCCTCCCCATAAGGCATTGTACTGAAATTATCTATTGTTCTGCCTCCAAGGAAGCGACCACAGTTAATATATTTCAGCTCCCAAATTGAGCTCAATATTTAGTGCATAGTTGGCACTTGATTTCTATTTATTGAATCTAACTAAATTGGAAGGTAATTGCCTTTCCAACAAGAATTCTAAAAGGTAGATATTTAAAGCAAAAATTTCAGTATCAGCGTAAATTAACCTCCCTACAAAATGGGAAAATTAACACTTCTCAATGTAGATTGCTGGGAAAGTTAGATGACTTTTATGACTTTTGATGTGTATAAAGTGCCTGGCTTCTAGTAAGTGCCCAGTACCATTCATTTATCTTCCTTGTAGTGCATTTGAACATCACTGTATGAAAATAGGCTGTCAAGTCATATCAAGTCATCCCGAGTGGGAAAGAATTTGGGGGAAGGCTTTACTAACCACACTTAAACTGCAATTTTTTCTCAGGATAGTCCACATCCACTGGCAGAAACAAATAATAAAGAAGGCAAAAAACACAACAACTTGGCATCAGATTAAGGCTGTCTTGGAATGGAAGGGATCTTTAAAAAATTGGTCCTGCAAGTCCGTAGGAATGCATCCTGGATTATGGGGTTTATGAATAGGAGTTTAGCATTCAGGAGAAAAGAAGGGCTGGGCAAAATATATGTATCTGATAGTTAGATTCTTTCACACTAAACCATTCAAGGGAATTAAACAACTAAAAGCTGCAGTAGACCCCCAAAAGATTACCTGGCTTAGTGTTCCCTGACTTTAGGCGGACGAATATCTAATTCTAAACTATGCAGAAGAGATAATTATTTTTTTTAATGCCAGAAACAAATTCCACCAGTTCCCAGATGATTTAGTTTTTCTGTCTTTTCCAACTAAAATATTTTCTCTTTTCAATTACTTATATCCACCTCTGTCTTCCATGTTTGTATGGATTTTATGAAAAACCAGCCTATGAAGAAGAGCAGGCACCAAAGACTCTGCCTGATTTATAGATGGGGAAACAGAGCTGAGTGTAAGTCATCTGTTCTAAATTAGACAACTGCTAACCAGTGGTGGAAGGATTTGAACCCTTGTTTGTCTTCCCCATCCTCCTCCTGCCCCTTGCCCTTCAATCTTCCCCATCCCATTTCTGATTCTTATAACTGGGAGATATTTTAAAGATTATTTCTGAGAATGAATTCCCCAGGGAATGTATATTCTTGTTTTCAGAATTTTAAAAGGTTTCCCAACATTCAGTGGCCCCCAAGTCCCTTCCTAAGAAAATACAATTAATGAAACTCTTCAGATGAGGATGTGGCCCACTGGCACAAAAGGTCACCATCACTACATTGTTTTTTAATCCACCACAAAAATCTCACGATTTATTATCACCGTGCTTAAGATTTACATGTTTCCACTCTGGTGATTACACACTTGCAGAATGTGTGGAACTTGAATAATATGACTAAAAAAATGCCCATGTGGTTAAGACCAGGGACGCAGCCCTTGTCCAACAAGCTTAGGTTTATTAATGTGTGGCAGCAAGGAAGCCCACACAGCAGAGGACCATGGGCATCCTACCAAAAGGAAGACAAATGTTATTATAGGATTTTGAGGAATGGTAGAGTTCTGGCAAAATTCTGTGAAGTAGTGTTTGGGTACAATCAAAGCAAAACAGGGCTGTGTGCAAAAGAATTAACACTTTTGCACACAGGGCTGTGACATAGACTTGGGGTTCTCTTTCATTGGAAACTGCCTGGTTACGGCAAATGAGGGGTGTTTTCTGAAAGTCTCTTGTCTGAAACTCTGCACCTGGATTGGGTACTGAGGCTGCTTCTTTCTCTGTGTCAAAGTAACTTAGATCCTGCCTAGGCAAGAGTGAGATGTTCCCTTCTTATTGATGTGACTTGGAAAAGCAGGTTTCTGACCGTCTGTAATTTTAGAAAACAAAGATGTCTTAGTACTATGTCCTTTTGTTAATTAACAAAAGCCGTGAGTTTACAGACATATTTCTATTCCTAATACTGGCATGTTTTCTATGTATATATACATACTGTATATGTTCTAAAACAAAGAAGAGTATATTAAACTATATATCAAGTAAGCTCTTATTTTATTTCACTAGATGGAATAGAATTATTAATAATTACTGCCACATGTTCTCTATTTTGAGTGACTCAGAGATGGAAAAAGACTAGAAGTCACTCACCAGTGTTTATAGTCAAGCAAAGACCAGGGGCATTCTTAAAGCCTTGCCACTCTTTTATCCATATGACTTTGCAGAAATCATTTCATAAATCTGGTCTACCAAAAACTATAATGGACTATAATGGATCATAAACTCAAAGGCCTTCAAGGATCAGGACTATGGTGGACCAAAGAGTGTATAAAAAAAATAAATAAACGAACAACACACAACACAACTCAGAGGCAAATTTGATCTGAAGGCCTTCATCAATGCTTGAACAATGTTATCTTTAACCTACCTTCCAACTCTGAATTTCTTTTCTTTTTTTTTGAGCATTCCTTTTTCCCCCCTTTTATTTTATCATATTATGAGGGTACAAATATTGTTAGGGTTACATATATTGCCCCTGCCATTCCTCCCCCCCCTCCACCTTACCAAAACACCAAGCATGTCCTACCCCCAGGTGGTGTGCATCGCACCTATTTTGTAAGTATAAATTCTTTCCCTCCTCTCCCCTCCATCTGCCCACCACCCGATAAAAGTTTTTTTATTTTTACTTTTTATTATTTTGACCTTTGGGTTACATTGTATATCTTTGCCTTTCCCTATGAAGGGTTAAAGGTATTATCTCCCTCCCCACACAATGCTCACCACAACCCTAAGATGTGTATCGCCCCCTCCCCCAAACCCTGGTGAGCACTATCACCATTTGAGCACCATAGTTTTAATCAGTCAGTACCAATTTGATGGTGAGTAGATGTGGAGCCCACTTTCTTGATCTTGTGTCACCTCACTTTGGATAACGGGCTTAAGCTTAATGCAGGATAGCATAAACGGTGCTAGCTCACTGTCATTTCTTAGAATTGAGTAGTATTCCATTGTGAGCATATACCAAATTTTAATTATCCATTCATGAGTTGACAGACACTTGGGTTGTTTCCATGATCTTGAATTTATTTTCTATATCCCCACTCCTCTTAGATGTGGCTGAAAAATACAGAACTATTTTATCACTTACCAGCTTGCTCAATTCCTCTTTTTCATAATCCCACCTTCACATCTCATAAACAATCAAAACCCTCAGCCAACAAACCAAAGCATCCACTAAAGCAGGCGTCCTCAAACTATGGCCCGCGGGTCACATGCAGGCCACCTAGGACATTTATCCTGCCCTCCAGGTGTTTTTGCTGCCGCTGCCTGTCCTGCTTAGCAGCCGACTAGTCCCAGGCCCACAGTGCATGCTCTCCAATGGTCTGAGGGACAGTGAACTGACCCCCTGTTTAAAAAGTTTGAGGACCCCAGCACTAAAGAAAGATGACTGATTCCTTCATAAATATTCTCAACAGATTCTGAAGAATTTAATGCCAAGTATTTATGTCACATCTAGAAGGCAAGAAATATCCCAATATCCATTTTATTTCCAACGCCATAACCAGGGAAGGGCATTGCAAAAGGCACCATATAAAATCCTCATTTAGTTTGACCTTATTGTTCCCGAAAAGTCCTTTCCCTTTAATTGCTTTATTTACCTTTATCTTGCCTTCCTAAAATTACTGTGATAGGAAACTATTCAGAATTTACCTTATTTTTCTTTCCTTTCCTGCTCCACCTCTAAATAGTATAACACCATTTGCATAGTAAGTGTCTCCCAAGTGTTTATGAGTTATAAACCAACTCAGATTACTAAAATAAAATCACTCGAGTGGCTTTGGTGATTATTCTCTCAAAAACAAAGTGAAGCAATGTGTTGGTTTACAGAAGCACTGGGCCATTCTTTCCATAGCAGAATAGATACACATCTTTTACGAGCCATTTTGGGTTTTTAGAAATTCTTGCTTCATCTCAAAGCCAATCAGAAACCAGGCCTATGACTCACAAACATCACAGTCTCATGCCTAGTCACCGAAGGGGAACAAGAGGAAAAGTGTGACGTGGCAATAATGGATTCTTCAAACCGTCAACGTGTCACATGGCATGGTCTAGACTGGCTGATGGATGAGTGATTTTTCAGATGATCTAAACCATCAAGTATTCATTTCAAGGGAGAAAGCAGACACAAAGGAAAGCATCCTTAAGTGATTTGGGAATTGCTGCATCAGCATTTGAATCTAGAGTTATCATTTCAATGGGCAACCACAACTCCAGGAAATGACCTTGTGTCCCAGAGGGTCATCACACCCGGCCAGGGTATATAAAGGGCCCAGAGCAGGAGGAGGACATCACACCTGAGCACACCCAGCTCTTCTCAACAGCCCAGCCCAGCCCAGCCCCACACTCCACCATGACCAGCTCCTGCTGCGGCCCCAGCTTCACCTCCCTGAGCTGTGGGGGAGGCTGCTGCCAGCCCTGCTGCTGGCGCGACCCCTGCTGCTGCCGCCCAGTGTCCTGCCAGACCACCGTGTGCCGCCCAGTGAGCCTCCTGCCCCGCTGCACGCGCCCCATCTGTGAGCCCTGCCGCCGCCCCATCTGCTGTGACCCCTGTGGCCTGCAGGAGGGCTGCTGCAGGCCCATCGCCTGCTGCCCCACGTCGTGCACGGCCGTGGTCTGCCGCCCCTGCTGCTGGGCCACCAGCAGCTGCCAGCCTGTCCTGGTGCAGTCCCCCTGCTGCCGGCCCCCCTGCTGCCAGCCGGCCCCCTGCCGCACCACCTGCAGGACCTCCCCCTGCTGCTGAGCCCCCAACAGGAAACATTCCCAGCTGCTTCTAATCTTGTGCAAACTCTTCCCTCCCCTTCCGGATCAAATGAGAGACTCCACCTTTGCAACCTGCGGGTTCTTAAACAACTAATTCAACAATAACATCCTATCTATCCTCCCACATAATTATGCAGCTAATCCTGGCCCTCTTTGATGATCTTTAGAAAAATTCCAGCTTTCATCATTTGAATTCCTGGCTTGAAAAAAAAAAAACGAGTGAACAAAGATCAAAGTTCCTCTTGAAAAGAGCTCTGTCCCAGGGACTCATTATCCTTTTTCTACTGTTTCAGGGTCCTCAGATGGGATATTTTTTTCCAAGATACTATTATTTTTATGCTGTGTTTTTTGCATGAAAACAAATAAAATCTTATTTCTGGGGAAGCAAATATGTGTCTGTTTATTAATCTTCAAAGCTTGTTTTTAGCCACATTACAGTATGCAGAATCAGAAGAAGGAAAGGAAGAATTTTCTAAGGGCCATTTTTTGAGCTTTAAAATAGGAACAAATTCAGGTGCAAGGTCTGTAATATTAATAGCAATTCAAATAATTCAGGCCATCTCATGCAATGCACCATCGTATTTCTAGCCACAGTTTTGTGGTGATACTGAGGAAATACTGAGACTATAGCAGGTGTCTCTGGTTATGAACTTGACTCATGAATAATCCCACACACAAGATAAGGAGGAGGAAGCTTAAGTTACAGCCCCATTTGTTCTGCAATGCAGAAAACTTGTAATGATTGATGTCAAATAATACCTGGGAATCTCTGACCACTGAGTGCCCTATGCTGGAAGAACCACTATCCCATATCCTATGGCTCCCACCAGCACCACCTAGGCCAATTCTACTTCCAGTGGAGTCGTGTGGAGCCCCCTCTGCAACCTTCCTCCTCCTTCTCCTTCCCTTAACATAAAAATGAGCCTAAAGTTTATACTACCTTAAGATCATTCTTTGGGACATTTAATGAGCATCTATTATTTAATTCAATAAAATGTTAAGCTTTTAAATTTGCCATATTTTTGATAAGGAAGGTTAAAAAGAAAAGAAAAGAATATGGTATAAAAAAAATCTTACATGGTATATTTTTGTCCTGAAATAAAATGACTGGGTATTTAGGAAAGGGAAAATGTAGGACAAAACAGAAAGTCCAAGCATGTTGTAGATAGTCTATATAAGTTGTGATAAGGTTTGAAAAAAAATTTATGAAAAACTTTTATATGTGATCAAGTTAGTTATAATCAAAAAAGAAAAATTTTGTATTAAAGCAATGTTTTCTTAAAATATTAATTTGCTCTTAATGAAATTATTAAAAGTTTTGATTCTAATTCTATAATCTGCTTCTTTTGAAACTTCTCATATTTATATCTAGAAGTTGATCTACTTTCAGTTTTTTCTCCCCTTGAGAAGGCCTGAGATGATAACTCTCTCCTTCAACCTTTTCGTTGGCTCCTATAACTTTTTCTCCCGTCTGGTTCTAAGTCTGCTGGGGTCTTGTTGTTGTTGTTATTGTTTTGTTTTGTTTTAATTTCAGAATATTCTGGGGATACAAATGTTTTGGTTACATGAACTGCTTTTGTACTGCTTGAGCCAAAGTTGTAAGTGTGCCCATCCCCCAGATAGTGTGCACTGTACCCGTTAGGTGTGAATCCACCCATCCCTTCCTCCTCCCTCCCACTAAGTCTGCTGTTAAGGCCTGACATTGAAATGTTTACCTTAAAGGTCTAAAAAAACAATGTTTTTCTCTAGTATAACTTGGTTCTACATTGTTAGCTTCTTGATATGTCTAAATTATTCAATGTGGTCAAAAAACTTCCTATGTGATTACTGAGTATTTACCTACTCAAAATACTAGTTTTCTAGTTTCTTGTTTATTTTGTAATATAATGTTCACTCATGACCCTGGACACACTCTTCTTATGTCTAATTATTTCAGGTACACTTTTCATCAGGTTTGACTTCCAAGTTGTCTAAATGGGCTTCCCATACGGAGAAGAAATTGCATTACAGAATGTTTTTCTTTACCCTACAATAACTGGTCTAAGAAGCAAAGATTTTATGTTTTATCAAGGTAATTTTTATGTTGTCTTTATTAGGTTTTCATTTACCTAGGAAAACTGAGCATTTAAAAAGTTAAGGTTTATACAGCCATGTCACTTTCTGTACTGCCTTTAAAAGTCTTTTGATGATGGACATTCTTGGTTAAATAAATGGCTATTATTTTACAGTGACCTATGATTCTATTTTGAACAAGTGTTTTAAACTTTTGATACTTGACAAACTTCCCAAAATCAAAATTTCAAATTACCTCAAACTAATTTTTTGATCTTAGGACCCCTAAAAGTCCAAAAGAAACATATTAGGCTTATTTAGTATGTTAAAATTATACAGAAAGCATTATCAAATATTGATTGGTGTTTAACTTTCTTTGGGCTATATTTATATAAATATATTACTAATATGTGTTCTAAAATTATACAAAATTCCTAAGATTTTAATGTCTTAGTATATGTCATCAGTAATTATTATGATTATTATGTTAAATTGTTGTAGGACACAGAAATAACCAAATTCCTTTGTGTCTTTAACTGTGGGTAGTCTTAAGACTTTTGTCATCCACAAACAATTATTGCTTTACTTTAATTCTTCTTAAAAAGCAGTTTATAACCATGTATAGTCCAAAATTTGCTTCTTCTTTAAGAAAAATAATAAAAAAGACTGAAATGTTTTATGACTTTTTGTTTAAAACATTACTGATTCTTTATGTTTTGTTTTCTAGAGTCAAGATAAAAATTAAATAAATAACTGTGTTTAGCTGATATGTCCAGAATTTAAAACCTATGCAATCCCACTGAACCCAACCTGTTCTCCATTGCCCTGCTGCAAAAATTATACAATCTGCCTCCCTCTAGGCCCAAGGACTATTGCAGAAGAGGTTAGCATGTGAGATTGTAAGGGCCGGTTTCAATGGATAAATTTTGTTCAGATCTTCCAAATCAAGGACAGACACACGGATACCTAAACAACTGGCACATTAAGAGACTTTGCCTCCTGGGCCATTAGGTGGCCCCTTTCCATCCCAACCATAAAAGATTTCCTGCTTCCCATAGACTTAAAAGAAAATTACCAAGAGAATACCAAGATACCTGATGACAGAGCCTTCTTTATTATTGTTCCCAATTATGGGGTTTATAGAAGTAAAAATATGATAAAAATTCATCAGCCACCTTAGGACAAATTATTAAAGAAACCATAAAAATTTTTCAATACAACAGTCTCTAAATTCCTTAGCTCAAATAGTTTTAACATAATGCATATGTTTCATATAGCAAATTCCTGCAAGTCTACAACTAAAACCAAGATTATACTAGCTCACTGCTTATAGATAAGTTACTTTCATAACCTTATTTTCAGTGTTTGGTTTTTTTTTTTTTTTTTTTTTTTTGCTCTTATGTGGCTTAAAAACTTAAAAAACTTATTAAAGCATTAATAAATGCCTGTCCACCTCCATTCCCATCTGATCTAAAACATTTAATTGGCTGTAAGTTTTTTGACTTTAAGTCCCGTGGCCATAGGGGTCCCACTGAGAGACCTGACAAACTCAGGGCAGGTAGCCTCACCACCCCAACAGCAATAAGACAAAACAAAGTTTTGGCCATTAATGCTGCCTCAGACTAATCTTGGCCACAAGAGGGAAAATGTAAACTAAACAAAGATTCTAACTTCCCTCCTTCACCAACTAAATGGACCCTCTGTTGGCCAAAAAGACATCTTGAAAAAAAAAACCTTAAAACTGAGTTCCTGGCCATGTCCGTCAGACAGGCCTTGTTATAACCTCGCTCTTTTAGAGTTTAGCATTAATATTAAAATAGAGATCATAAGACTGATAAAATGGACATTTTGTGACCATATAAAGAACATAAGGCCATGTGAGACAAGGATTAAGGTGATGCTCTAAAACTATGGATAAAAACACTCAGATAATGATATTACAACAGATATAAGACACAGCCCTGACATCCAATTAAGATTTCCTCACAAGAGACCCAAGTATAGCTGGCAGTGGGGAACAAACCGATTGATATTTTAGTGAACATGGTACAGCCTATTCAGTTATTCCTCCTTATCTGTAAAATGAGGAATAAACAATATCTACATTATAGGAATGCTATGAAGAAAAAATTAATGCATATATCATGATGCTTGGAATATGGTTAGAACTCAGTGATACTGGTTATCATGAAGATTATAAATAATGAAATTCACCTTGGTTTGGAAAGAGATAACCAAGAAAATCTATGACCATGTATCTAAGACAAAAACCACTGGTGGTGAAGGCCTACTAAAATCCATTCCTATGGCTCAAAAAAAAAAAAAAAAAAAAAAAGACGGAAAATCCCTTTACTGACAAATCCTGATTTTAAAAATATTCCAGTAGCATTATGCTCAACTTGTTTTGCCCAGGAAGCTTAGCAATGGAAAAGGATACTAACAACTTGAGGCATTCATTTCCACTGCTAGTGAGTAAGCTAAGAGCCTGACAGCCACTTTCTGCTATCAAAACAACTGGCAAAAGCATCATTGAATTATAATGATAATTGGAGGCTTTGAAGTTAGGGTCATTAAGTTCATGTTTGAGCCATAAATAGCAAAATATAATGGATCTCCATTAAGTAAGGAAACAGTCTCTTATGAGTATCTGAGCACCTAAAAGACATCTAGAGAACTTACTAACCTGCCAGTTCTTTCAGGAATAAACAAAAGCAAGGAAATGATCATGTGTCCTTGGGGTCATTGCACCTGGCTGGGTATATAAAGGGCCCAGAGCAGGAGGAGGACATCACACCTGAGCACACCCAGCTCCTCTCAACAGCCCAGCCCAGCCCAGCCCCACACTCCACCATGACCAGCTCCTGCTGCGGCCCCAGCTTCACCTCCCTGAGCTGTGGGGGAGGCTGCTGCCAGCCCTGCTGCTGGCGCGACCCCTGCTGCTGCCGCCCAGTGTCCTGCCAGACCACCGTGTGCCGCCCAGTGAGCCTCCTGCCCCGCTGCACGCGCCCCATCTGTGAGCCCTGCCGCCGCCCCATCTGCTGTGACCCCTGTGGCCTGCAGGAGGGCTGCTGCAGGCCCATTGCCTGCTGCCCCACGTCGTGCACGGCCGTGGTCTGCCGCCCCTGCTGCTGGGCCACCAGCAGCTGCCAGCCTGTCCTGGTGCAGTCCCCCTGCTGCCGGCCCCCCTGCTGCCAGCCGGCCCCCTGCCGCACCACCTGCAGGACCTCCCCCTGTTGCTGAGCAACTGGTTATCATTGAGACTACCCCAGTGGATGGCAGAGTCCCTTCTGCTTCCCTGCAGGGCTTCATGGCAGAACGACATGTGTTTTCTTGAGAAGCCCATTTCCTATTTCTTCAAACTGGCTCACACTGTGCATTGAAGACAGACCAACTACTGGCAAAGAATCTTCTCTCCTCTTGAGTTCCCAGTCCAACTCCTATATCATGTTGTCTATTTTCCAATAAACTTAATAGTCCTAGCATAGATACCATCGTCTTTGTGGTCTTTCCTCTTGATAGATGGTCTCTCTCTGTCACTCAGAGATATTCAAAGCAAGATGCATAATTATCCTCTTAAATCATTCTCTGAAATAACCTCAGTCTAAGTAGCTTCTTATAATCATGGTAAGTGGCCTTTGTGGATCACAGTAGCTGAGTGAGGAAGATGGGCATGACAGTATCTTCATCACTTTAGAGTCTCTCGTGCCCAGAATTCCAGGCACAGGTCAGACTCCTGAGAAATGTCCCACAGCAAGGAACACATTAGAGGTTGCCCCTGGGTTGAACCTTTTGCTCCCAGGCTGATGGTGTGTTTGCAGATCTGCCACTCTGACACTCGTCAGCACCTCACAGAAAGCCCAGCACATCCATCAGAGGTGGAAGGAGCTTTAGGTGTCTTCTGGCCAATCACCTTGTTTTTGAAGTCAGAGAAAAACAAGTGACAATCAAATAATTACTTACTAATATAAGGTAATTATAATCACAGATATTCAGAAAAGACCCCCAGAGAATACAAGTTTCCTGACAATAGATCCCTAAGTAAAACACTTCCTTTCAGTGTTCTTTTGTCTTTTGTGCCTGTCTTCATCCGTTTTGCGCTGCTATTAATATAACAAAATACCTGAGACTGGCTGTGGGGTTCTCAGTAGGGCTCATGCCATGACTCCCAATCCTGACAGATACACCTCCCACAGGCTCAATGACAGCCTGACTGCCCTTAACAGAAGTTGGTGCTCAATGAGAAGGAGTTCTATATCTCCCTTCCAGGGTTTTTATTTTATTTCATGCTATTAATGAAACACACCACTGCATAATTTTATTTAATGTGTGTTCTTTGGTGACTGAGCAGAAAACTGGCCATTTGCCCTGTCAAACATGTTGGTCTTTGTTCTAAATTTAAAAATTTAGAATTTACAAGGCACCCACATAACATAACCTTTTAAAATATATTTGTTTATTTAACAAACACAAGACACTAAAAGCCAGACACTGATCTTGGTGCTTAAGAAATATTAGCTCGTTTAATCCTCTCGGCAACCCTGATGCATACTATTATGTGCTATTATTATGGCCCAAGGACACACAGCCAGTATGTGGCTGAGCTTTCAATGAGTGTTGTCCAGTTTCAAGATAAGTGGAATCATTCACTAGGATGTGACTTCCCCCAGTGTCACACCGCAGACCTGTGGTCTCACACCTCTGTGGCAGGAATAACTGAAGCCTGACTCATATGTGCTCTGCCCAAAAATGAAGGAGGGTTACAGTGAATGGACACAAGAAGAGTTTGCTGAGTGACTCGCAGACTTATCTTTGTGGACCTTTACAAAGGGAAGAGACAAATCTCTTTGGAATGACTTTGGGCCAGAAGTGCAGTAGAGAAATTAATCCTGGTAACTTTATATCTTTTACGTGTCTTCTGGAGAGGTTTCCATTGTACAAAATGTGGTCATCACAAAGACTCCACAGCAGCATGAAAACCAATTATGAGATGATATGTACTGAAAAGAGCAGAACACACGATTTTTTTAAATCTAGGCTCTGGTTACCACTTTGAAAAACATCCCATGTTTATGAACAAACGAATGAATGTGAAACATGAGCAAGTCAAAGGTGTTTAGAGAAGAAACTGTGCCTGATTTCTCTCTCCTCTATTTCTCTAACTGTGACTACCTGCTCAGTCAATCTATGTTCCTTTTAAAGTTTTGAAATTATGTTTGAAATTCCATTTGGGGAGCTTTAGATCTTGGGGCCCAAGGCACATTCTTTTGCATGATGGGAATGCTCCTACAGTGATTCCAAACACTGCAGGGTGAATAATAGAGGGCAAAGCTGGAAAGTAATGAGGCTGTTCCCTACCCACCACCCTTGTTCAGTTTCTAAATTGCCCCTGGCAACACTTCCTGGAGAAGCACGTCCATGACATTTTTTAGCCAGGCTACAGCAGGACCACTGTGCCGCCTCCCAAAGCACCTCCCCCACACAGTGTACTGTATGTGTTTGCCATGGTGATTGAAAAAACCCTACATCTTGTCACTGGATAGTCATCGCACGTATGCCAAGGTATATTAAGAAAAACTTCCCATTACACAACTCTCCATTACAGACACAAGAAAGGCAAGTGTAAAAAGATGTCATGTTTTAGAGATGAAAATCAGCATTCAGCAACCACAAAGGCCAGAGTTAACCTGAACTAAAGAAAAGAAAAAATGCAAGGCAGTCTTGGATGTTTTATTCCAGTACTTACCTGGTTTTCAAGAATAAATGTTTGCTTTCCCTACACAAGTAGATGAGCTGCTGTCCTACCCAAGGCGATATGTTCTACTATTTCAAGTGACAAATGTATTCCCAAGGGAGCCACATGGAAGGACATGTCTAACACCTGTCTGATTCACACGAGCCGCTTGCAGGAGAAGGGTCAGAAGAGGCTCTAGTCATAGCAATATAACATATCATACTCCTCTATGTTTAATTGCTTTTAAACACTGAAGTTCTTTTAGGGTCACTTTGCCCAGATTTAATCCAGTGCTATCTATTCAAAATAAACATCAAAAGCTGCTATCACCTCAACCATGAGCTCTTAGATTTTCAGGATGAACACATTGAATACATCCATACGTAGAGATGCAAGGAGAGTTCTTTAATGAGATAATGAGTATGTCACAAGCAACCATTAGTCAAAACAAAATTCTATTTAATTGGCCAACAGATAAACAAGAAGGGTCATCACACCCGGCCAGGGCATATAAAGGGCCCAGAGCAGGAGGAGGACATCACACCTGAGCACACCCAGCTCCTCTCAACAGCCCAGCCCAGCCCAGCCCCACACTCCACCATGACCAGCTCCTGCTGCGGCCCCAGCTTCACCTCCCTGAGCTGCGGAGGAGGCTGCTGCCAGCCCTGCTGCTGGCGCGACCCCTGCTGCTGCCACCCAGTGTCCTGCCAGACCACCGTGTGCCGCCCAGTGAGCCTCCTGCCTCGCTGCACGCGCCCCATCTGTGAGCCCTGCCGCCGCCCCATCTGCTGTGACCCCTGTGGCCTGCAGGAGGGCTGCTGCAGGCCCATCGCCTGCTGCCCCACGTCATGCACGGCCGTGGTCTGCCGCCCCTGCTGCTGGGCCACCAGCAGCTGCCAGCCTGTCCTGGTGCAGTCCCCCTGCTGCCGGCCCCCCTGCTGCCAGCCGGCCCCCTGCCGCACCACCTGCAGGACCTCCCCCTGCTGCTGAGTGCCGACTCCCTGCAGCAGCAAGCAGCCAACCCTCTGAGAAAGTGACACTCTCATTTTTCTACCTCCCACACCTCCTGCCCCAGCCATCAAGACCCTAATCACCTAGACTGTGGACGGAGACCCAGGCCCAGCTGTTAAGACTTGGGCTATTCCCAAGTCCCTGTAACAGAAGTAATTTCCTTCTTCCCATCTTCGAGCTTAGGTCTTGCGGCATGTTTATTTTCTAATAAACTTCTCTTCTTTGGTCTTGCAAATACAGTTTTGGTTTTATTTACTCCTTCTGAGTTTTTAAATTAAGTCTATTAATTTCATTTTTTATTAATTTTTTGAAAAATTGACACATAAATGCACACAGTCATGGGGTACAGTGTGATGTTTCAGTACATGTACACACTGTGTAATGTTCAAATCAGAGTATCTAGTGCATCCATCACCTCATACATTTATCATTTCTTTATGGAAAGAGAATTTAAAATCCTCTCTAGCTATTTTGAAATATGCTATATATATATATATATATATATATATATATATATATATATATATATGCATAGTTAACCATAGTCACCCTCCTGTGCATTGCAACACCAGAACTTAGTCTTGCTACCTAACTATAACTTTGTTCCCACAGACTAATCTCTCCCTATTCCCTCCTCCCTCCTATTCTCAGCCTCTGATAACCACTATTCTACTCTCTGCTTCCATGAGATCAACTTCTTTAGATTTCACATAGGAGGTATTTGTCTTTCTGTGTCTGGCTCATTTTACTTAACATAGTGTCCTCCATTTCATTTTTTCAATAATATTCTATTATGTGTGTGTGTTTATATATACACTACACTTCCTTTATTCATCTGTTGATGGACATTTAGGTTGTCCCATATAGAGACAGTGTTCTTATGGAGACAGTGTCTGGTTCTGTGGTGCAGTGGTGCAGTCATAGTTCATTACACCCTGGAACTCCTGGGCTCAAGCAATCCTCCTGATTTAGCCTCCCAAGTAGCTGGGACTACAGTCACTTTTTAAAAACTTTTTTGTAGAGTTGGGTTCTCACTATGTTGTCCAGACTGGTCTTGAATTCTCGGCCTAAAGCTCTGCTCTCCTCCCACCTGGGCCTCCCAAAGTTCTGGGATTACAGGTGTGAGCCACTGCACTTGGCCATTTTCATTAGTGTTGCATAGGACTCCTTGTAGACCTATCTTTCCTTTCTTTGGTTAAGTTTATTCCTTCCTAGATATTTCTTTGTATCTATTGTAAATGGAATTGAATGGATGTCAACAGGTTTCTGCCAGCTTCAACTGGTTTCAGCTGGTCTGAGCCAGTTTCAGCTAGCCAGAGCTGGTTTCAGCTGGTTTCTGCTGATTACAACAAGCTTCAACCAGTTTTGACTGGTTCAAGCCAATTTCAATTGGTCTAGATAGGATTTGGCCTATTAGAGCCTCTTTCAACCAGTTTCAGTCAGTTTACACTGGTTTCAGCTGTTTTTGTCCTTAGTTTTGGCTGGTTTAGTCCAGTTCCAGCTGGTTTGAACTGGTTTAAACTTGTGGCAGCAAGTTGGTTTCAGCTGATTTGGTTCAGTTTCAGCCAGTTTGGACCACTTTCAGCCAGTGTGGCCCACTTTTTCATCAATTGATCCTGAGGGCAAATTAAAAGTGGTCCATGCTACAACATCAATGTTTCAATTTAGAACTTTGAGGCTGAATGAGTCTATATTCAACTCTTTTCCCTGAATAAACTCTCCTATTGGTACTACATTGGTTTGTGCATTGAAGCAAGATATGAGACAGACAGGCTGGGTCTTTACTTTCTGTATAAGCCTTTAATACTCTGTGCATAGTAGGATCCATTTAATAAATATGTGCTATTCATAATAAGAATGATGTCAGTTTCTACACCTATAAAATTAAGTGGCTGAACAAGATGATTTACTAAGTTTTTGATCTCTAATATTCAATGATTACATGCAACCATTTTTCAATTTCATACCTACAGTCATGGTTACCATATGATGTGAACATCTTTACTAAAACTAGTGTGAATCACATTCTAATGTAATTCTATTGCGGTAGCAACAAATACTACCACCTCATAAAAAGCTAGCCGTGTATTTCTACTCATGATTGGAGAGGAAGAATAAACCTACCACAAGTGGCAATCACATGTTTTTTGATCACTACTTTTTTTCATTTCATCTCATATAACCCTAAACTCCCATTGGAAAAACATTGTTTCTTTTGGCAATCACCAGGAATTGTTTTAACTTTTATTTTGCAAAAATTTATCCTAATTGCTTTGCATTTACTATAACTATTGAACCATATTTGATCACCCATTTCCTAACCTGCTTCATAAAGCAGATAAAAGTATTTTCTAACTCCTGCTTTTTCTTTTATTGGTTCCTCTTCCTAAATTCAGTTATCATGCTCTTTGATGTAATAGTTCACAGAAGACATGGTATAGTAACATAAAATGACATAAATTAAAGGTAAATCCTGCCTTTGAGGAATTAAATGCTATCTAGATAATTCATATAGCAGTGATTTTTATCTTTCATAGACAACTGTAAATTTCACTTAAAATATTTTGTTATTTTTTCCAATTACTAGGTATGAATTTTAGCCTCTCTTGTAAGATAAATTGGAATAGAACAGATTTTGTTTCATATATACTCCTTAGTGATAAATGTGTCCTCAAGTATAAATGTCTGAAGTTCAGGATAAATCAGAAACTTATCATATCATATTATCATCCAATTTCAGGATAAATCAGAAATTGGACATATTCAATTTCTGGAGAGACCCATGAATTTCTGTGAATATGAAGTTTATTAGAGGTTCTATCTGGCTTATTGTAGAGACTATCATCTTATTAATCTAAAAAATATAAAGATAGTCTTATATGAAGGACAGCCATGATTAATCATTCTTTTCTAGAGACTTGAAGTTTGGTGGCTATGACCCCCAAAATCACATCATCTTATGGGTGAGAGTCACTGTCAGGTGATACAACCACAGCACAAAACTAAGGCTGAGGCTCAAGTGGAAATTACAGCATTGTTTGGAAACAAAGCATTAACATTTCTACCAAGGTCAAACATCAGTGAGTATTAGCTGAGCAATAAGGAAAAACCAATTTGAAGATACGTTTAAAATAAGTCAGCATTTGTACAATCAGAAGGCCCTAAAAAAGCTAGTTTAAAGAGTAACAGGTTAAAAATGTTGTTCATCACAAACAGAGGAACTGGCCAAGGCTTATAAAAGGCCCAACCAAAGTAGAACAAGCAGTCATAACTCAGAAACTCCTCCAAGCAACCCAACCCACCTCCTGACACCATGGCCTGCTGCTCCACCAGCTTCTGCGGATTTCCCCGCTTCTCCTGTGGCTCCAGCTGCTGCCAGCCAACCTGCTGCCAGACCACCTGCTCCCAGCCAACCTGCTGCCAGCCAACCTGCTGCCAGCCAACCTGCTGCCAGACCACCTGCTCCCAGCCAACCTGCTGCCAGAACACCTGCTGCCAGCCCACCTGCTGTGGCCAGGAGGTTGGCTGTGGAGCCCTGAGCTCCCGCACCAGGTGGTGCCGCCCTGACTGCCGCGTGGAGGGCACCTGCTTGCCCCCCTCCTGCGTGGTGAGCTGCACACCCCCAACCTGCTGCCAGCTGCACCATGCCCAGGCTGCTTGCTGCCGCCCATCCTACTGTGGACAGTCCTGCTGCCGCCCACTCTGCTGCTGTGAGCCCACCTGCTATGGGCCCATCTGCTGTGAGCCCACCTGCTGAAAACCTCCTTCTGATGGGAATCCTGAGAAGATGGCACCTCAACCATAACCAATGTAGAGCCCCAACAAACTTCTCAACTCCAATACCTATAACCCAGCTTGCACAAGCATCTTGTCACACAACTACACAGTTTCCCTAGGATATAACTTTGTTTACAAAGAAAGACCAAAAATATTTCATGGATCTGGATACCAGTGGAAGTCCTATGATGTGAAAAGAGTTGTGTTATATTTTACTATAAATATCATCTGAAATATTCCAACAGTTCATTAGGACTTGGATTTAATAAAAAATTTTTTATCCCTTCAATGATGAAGTTGTTAGAATTTTCTTTTCTTTGGAATTTGCTAAGAATGTTGGGGTACTGAGATTTTTCAAAATCTCAATATGGCATGACACTATGGTTTTTCTTTATTTTTTAATAATGATATTTAATGGTGGTTTTCCTTTGTTTTGCCATTAAATAGTTCAATATTTAGTGGCAAAAATATATGATCACAAGAACAGGTCAACATTTAGGAACTATTTCCCAAGGTGCTCACATGTGCAATGTGGTATGCTAGGTGTTTCAAAAGATCAACTTTACAAAAAGGAATTTCATGTAATTCAGCTCCTTGAGGTATTGCCTGATCTATTTAATCATTCATGTATGTGTCTGTGTATAATTCTCTCAATCATCAAAGGTAGACAAAGCATAATACAAAAATGGGAAAGACAATAAACACAATATTATAGAATAATAGCTGACATATTATATATATTAAATATCATATATATATAATCCTTTTGTCCATGGTTCCTGGCTCATAACCACCACAGTCCTTGTAATAATGTTGGGGTATGTTAGGCATCAGAAAACAGAATCTCTCTCTGACTTTCTCCTGTCCTCCTTTTATCGCCTTTTTTTTCTCCCCAAGGCAGAAATCTTCCCCAACCTTTTTTTCTTGGAGCTGGCCATAAAACAATTCTCAGACCTACCTACCTTGTCTGATTCTAGGCCATAAAACCCCCATTTCAGAAGAGCTCCTGCCCCATACCCTGGAGGAAGGAATGCTGCCCAGAAAGGCCAGGATGAATTTGAACAGACAGGCCTTGCTGGGTTTCCCCGCTCAGTCTGTTAGTAGTAAATCATACCCTTTTTGTCCAGTCACAGTTCTACACAGTCGTCAATCATGCCTATCCAGCGAAGTCTCCATAAAAAGCCAAAGAGGACAGGGTTCTCGGAGAGCTTCCTGTAGCTGAACACGGGCAAGTTCCTGGAGGGAGGTGCACCCAGAGAGGGCATGGAAGCTCTGAGCCCCTTCCCCCGCACCGCGCCCTATGCATCTCTTCCTCTGTATCCTTTGTAATACCCTTTATTATAAACCAGTAAATGTAAGTGTTTCCCTGAGTTCTGTGAGCCGTTCTAGCAAATTAATCAAATCCAAGGAGGGAGTTAGAGCCCTGATTTACAGTTGTTCTGTCAGAAACACAGGTAAAACAACCTGGGGCTTGTGCATGGCACTGGAAGTGGGAACAGCCTTGAGGGACCTGATGCTGTCTCCAGGTAAATACCGTCATAATCAAATCGGATTGGAGGATGCTCGGCTAGCATGCACTGCAGAATCGATTGCTTGCTTGTTTGGGTGAAGAAATCCCCATACTTTTGGTCACAGAAGTCTTCCATGTTGATTGTTGTTGAGTGAGAGAACACAAAAAGTACTTTGAGTGTTTTTCCACTCAATAGCATAAGTGATAAAATCATCTTGAGTTCTAGTCCCAGCTTTGTAACTAACAATCCATGAATACTTGAGCAAGTCCTTTCCTTTACCTGGGCACCCACTTCTCATCTAGAAAATGAAATAATTGAATTTTATTACTTACAATGTCCCTTCCAGGCATAGAAGAGTAGATAATTTCCCAAACAAGTAGCACACTGACAATTAATACCTCCAGATGCCCACAGGGAGAAAAATATCAGTGGGCAAATAATGTTGTATGCATTATTACCATCCTGAAGGTTTATAAAGCATGTTAGAATATTAAAGGAACTGAGATGTACTGCAATAAAGAAACCTCTATAATCATCACTCCCAAACTGATTTAGCCAGAAAAATCCATCATTCTTATGTTACCTGTTAACATCCTGTAACACTAATGCTCCTCAAAAAGTACTTTGAAAAGTGGTAAAATGGAATATCAACTGATGTTTTTGTAATGCCTGTACAACACACTTATGTATTGTGAAGCAGAACATAAATGTTCACTATGGGGATGGATTCAAATGAACATGGCATTGGCTACACACTACCACCATTCTTAATCTCATCTCCAGAGAGAGTTCTGGAATAAAGCAAAGATTAAATAAAAGACACATAAGGAGGCTTCCATCACAAGGGATAAAATATTTGGTCAAGAAATCAAAGTGGTGAGCCAAGGAGTTGGGTAGAGGGATATGGGAAATGATTGCCTAAAGATTATGGGGTTCTCTTCTGGGGTGTTGAAAAAGTTTTGAAACTGCAGAGAGGTGATGGTTGCACAACATTATGAATACATTAAATGTCACTCAATTGTATACTTTAAAATGGTTAATTATATTTTATGTGAATTTCACCTCAATTTAAGAAAATCAAAAGAGCAAGGCCTCCACTAGCACAACTTTACTAGAATTAGAAAAGTTTCTGCCTTTGGGCAAATGCAGGCACAGCTTGTTGAGCCTGCAGTATCTTGGTGTGAAGAACAATGTGCTTCTTCCTCTGAGTGGACAGAGACCCATATCAGGGCACAACCTACACATCTGTACTCAGCAGCCCTACAACGTGGTCAACATTCTATTCCCCTCATACAGAGCTCTCTTGTCTCCCACCAGGATGAGAAGGTTTAGGTTGGGTGTACCTTTTTCTTAGAATGGCTTAGGCTCTGAAACACACACACACACACACACAAAAAAAAAAAAAAAAAAAAAAAAAGCCAAGTTGGCAATCAGGAGAGAAGAGATAGATCTTAGATCTTGCTACTTGGTTTAGGATAAAAGTTGGAGGTGAGAAGAAGTCCTTGAAGTTTATGTGTTGTCCAGTCGAGGTCACTAGGATGGGAGCCCAGAACAGAAGCACAGAATCCCTAGGCAAGAATGGTGTGTTCATTTGACTGGGACATCAATTATGTCTTAGCTCTTAGGAATCTAGTTGAGGCAGTTGCAACTGGATTGGAGAACTGGTAAAATGGAGTAGCAAGATGAATGAATTGGGAGAACCCCCAAAACTTTTAACTAGAAAATCAGAGCAATGGCATTTTAAAGAAAAACAATTCTGAACATCTATGTTAAACAAAAGTCAAGTGTTGAAAAATAACAGACCAACACATTCCTTCTTCTTATGCCACTGGAATGATCTGGACCCCATAACCTAAATGAAGTAATAAAAACCAAAGAGAATAAGTACAGTAACAAGAAAATGTGATATATATACACAATGGGATACTATTCAGTCTTTAAAAAGAAGTGAATTTTGTCACATACCACAACATGAATAAACTTGGAGGACATCGTGTTGAGTGAAATAAAATAAATTTTATTTTCTTAATTTACTTCAGTGGGGTGGGTAAGATGCTCAGATTAGTCTTCATTCTGTGGAAGAGGAGTCGGATTCTCAAATAATTTGTCATAACTTAAATTTTGCACTGAGGAAGATGTTGAAAACAGTGCCAGAAACAGAGATGTGATATGCAACGCCACTGTCTTCAGTACCTCAATCAATAATGTATTTCAAATCCTCAAATATCTGAGCTTTTTGCAAGGGGAGATAAATCTTCATAGTATCCAAGATTCTGCTTGAATTAGATTGAAGAATTTAGATATGAATTAAGTAACTCCTGAGTTTGTAACCATGACAAATCCATATATTTCAAGCATCTGAGGTGGAAAAATTAGCTAATCAAAGAACCTGTGATATAGCTTTGTTTAAAAAGGGACAAGAAATTCACAAAGAACCACATCTTTTAATTCAAATTTGATGTGGGATTTGAAAATATGTATTAATTCTGATTTGGAAAGAGTTAAACTCAAAACTATCATTTCTGGAGAAGCAGAACTACTAACACTTGGTGTTCTGGTTCAAAACCCATGAGTAGGGAGCATTTTAATTTAGATTTCACTATAATAGAGTCCACGCTCCCTGGAGGCCAGGTCATCTTGCATTGTGCCTAAACAAAACCTTCATCTTGAGTTTCATCTGTTGCCTCATCCAAATCATACACTCTTTCCAGCAAATTGGAGTCATCTCTAACATCTGCAATAAACCACATACTGCAGATGCGAAACACTAGAGTACGTCGCATGCTCTAGCATTAATATGTTAAAAGTATGATTTTTATGTGATTAAGAACATTTACATCTCTAGAATATCCTAAAATAAAAGATTAGATGAAGTCACAAGTCAGGTAGGTTAACTTCTTTAGCACTTGAGATTTTCTCAAAGTGTGCTTATTATGCTGTTAAAAAATAAAGAAATAAAATCTCTAGAAAAGTCTCAATAAATATATTATTATATACCCTAGGCTCTGCCCTCCTTCCCTTTACTCAAAGAAGTCTGTAAGATAGGGAACAAATTTTTACATCTTTGCTTTCACCCTTTAATTTTCCCTAAAACAACTGCTTACATTGAGAGAGAGAAAGAGAATTGACTATAGTGTTAAAAGAATTTGGTCTGGAGTCAGATGGTGTGGGTTCAAATTTCAGATTCACCATTTAAGTGTGAACTTGGGCATGTTACTTAAATCTGTAGCTCAGTTTCTTCACATGGATTATGGTAGTGACAATGTACCTACCCCAGAGGACTGCTGTGAAAATGCAGTGAATTGACCCATGTGAGTACTCAGAGCCACTTAGGCATGGAATGAGTGCTCCAAAAATATTACCAACAACAATTCACCCACATTTTCCAGGCTCCCAAAAAATCATCCCTTTCTAGCCAGCTGAATCTAGTCTTGCTTCACAGTCAAAGTGAAGATGAGAAGGGTAGAGAAGGAGTCACAGTCAAAACTGGAGGCCACCTTGTTGGAATTAAACTGTCATGTGAGATCCAAGAGCCTAACTGTAAGGGACAGCATCGAGTGATACTGACATTCCTTAAAGCTGAAGTGTTAGTTGGACATGGCAATAAGAAAATTTTAAATATAGGGGTTTAGGGGCTACATTCCCAATGAGTGCTAATGACTACTTAGCCATGGTAAAGAAGCCTAATTGAAGACCAAATAAAATCAACTTTTAAAGGCTTTCAGAAGGTTGAACAAGTAACTCAGGAACAGAACAATTATCATTCAGAAGCAAATTATTTAAACACAAACAAGGAAGAAACTTTGGGAATTATGTAAATAGTAGCTGGTCAAGGCTTATAAAAGGCCCAATGTGGAAATCTCCATCAAAAGTCAAAAACTTGTCCAAGCAACCCAATCTTCAGACCACCTCCTGACACCATGGCCTGCTGCTCCACCAGCTTCTGCGGATTTCCCAGCTTCTCCACCAGTGGCACCTGTGGCTCCAGCTGCTGCCAGCCAACCTGCTGCCAGACCACCTGCTCCCAGCCAACCTGCTGCCAGCCAACCTGCTGCCAGACCACCTGCTCCCAGCCAACCTGCTGCCAGCCAACCTGCTGCCAGCCCACCTGCTGCCAGCCCACCTGCTGTGGCCAGGAGGTTGGCTGTGGAGCCCTGAGCTCCCGCACCAGGTGGTGCCGCCCTGACTGCCGCGTGGAGGGCACCTGCCTGCCCCCCTCCTGCGTGGTGAGCTGCACACCCCCAACCTGCTGCCAGCTGCACCATGCCCAGGCCGCCTGCTGCCGCCCATCCTACTGTGGACAGTCCTGCTGCCGCCCACTCTGCTGCTGTGAGCCCACCTGCTATGGGCCCACCTGCTGCGAGCCCACCTGTTAAAAGCCAAGTTGCTGATTTTCACCTTGAAGTTTCAACTTTCAACTCAATCCATGAACTAATTATCTCTTCAAGCGCTCCTGGACCACTGACAAATTCTTGAACTTCTATTTGGCTTTTGTTAATGGTGGGTATTGAGTCCTCAGACCTATCGGATTCAACGGTGGAGAGACCTTGATCTTCTCTTTGAGGGTGCCAAAATACAAATTTGACCCAAGAAATGAGAAAACGAATTTACTGGGGGATTGACCTTCAGCACGCATTCCACCCCACACTGAGCCTCAGTGCTGCCGAGGCCATGGAAGAACTATCTGTCTTTCTCAGATACATTCACCTCCTCTATTCTATCCCTCTGCAAATTGTACTTAACTATAAAAGGGGAATAATATGCCAAGGTCTAATAAATTGTGTCTATTGGTGCAGCAAACATCTTTTTTCCCCCACTGAGTGTATTCATGATGTATACGTCATAGAAAGTCATACCGAAGATTTTAATCTGTTTTTGATAGCCTCCACTGCTCTTCTGATACATGATAGGAAATTTGATGAAGTCCAGTGGAGGTTAAGTCCCATAAAAAGATATAGGAAAGGCAGTTAGTTACTCAGGGCCTCAGAAATGGCACAGGTTCTGTGACCGTATCTTGACTTCACACAGTGCTTTCACACCCAGAAAATTATAGAAGCCAGGATCTCTCACTCTAGAGCCAGAATATTGCTGATTTTTCCTGTTAGAGGAATGCTCTTTGGGGCAATCTTCAAACATGGCAATGTATGCTAATAAATCACGTGGAGCCTTGCAAGGTGGAGCAAGAGAAACAGAAGGTAGGGAAGCCTCTCTGAGGAAACATGTGTTCTCAATTAAAGGGAGTTTTTTACTCCAAAATCTTTTTTTCCAGTTTCTACACAGGAAGCGAGAATAACAAAGGTTTTACTCTATTTTTAGACTCAACACATCTACTTTGGATTAACATGTTCACTTGCAGAAATACACACATATTATATATACATAGGTATTTACATGTAATATATGTACACAATAAACTTATACACATTGAAACACTGATACTAGGAAATGCTTTATAAGTTTAGGTGGTTTTCTGGATAAGAATCAGGATTTATTCATGGTTCCTCAGACTTAGAACTGTAGAGTACTGAAGGTATTTTTTTACTTAGGTTAAAATTACAATGCTTTATTATTCAAGGGCTACTGAAAATCTAGAAATTAGAAGGCATGAATAAAGGGTAACATGTAAGCAAAAAATTGATTTTCCTGACATATTATCTAGAGACCTAATCCAATCCAGAAAACACCCTGGAACAACAGAACAGAAATGAAACATGCTCTATCCTTCTGGGTTAGAACCCTTGGGTTCTAACTACCAACCAATCACTTTCAGTTATTACTACCTGAACAGCTCCCTGTGAGAGAAAAAATAAAATGACAGGTGACTTAGGTGAATTGCAAATTTGGCTTTTCATCATTACCATACACTGTGAATCATTCCTCCCCTCTTTTATTCAATAAGCATTTACTGAGATCCACATGCAAAATGGTGCAGAAGGCACTACATAGAATACCTAAGTGAATTAGACATGGTTGGATTGTGCCCTTAAGGAATGAACAATCTAGTAGAGCAATTACAGTGTCAGCCCTGGGATGTGTCTGAGAAATCCTCTCATTTTACAGATGAATACACCAATATCCAGATGAATTAAGTGATTTTTCTGAGGTCACACAGTCGCTTAGTGGTAGAACCAGTTTGAGAAGCCCATTTTGTTTAATTAATATTATTTAATTCTCAGTTAAGAGCTTGGTGTCATATACCATACGACCATCCCTGGTACCTAAAGCTGGATCCATTTAAAGTCCCTTTCAGCTTAAAAGTCTGTGATTGTAGGATATACCTACAAATTGTATGATATAGATGAAATGGATAAATTCCTAGAAATTGTGTGCATTTATTGTGTACAAAAGCATAAACTAAAAGTGATCAAGGTTTTATTAATAAGGGGATGACTGAATAAATTATGGTATGATCATACTTTGGAATATTATATAGCTATTAAAAGAATGAGTAATATGTATAGGATATACTTACAAATTGTATAATCTAGATGAAATGGATAAATTCCTAGAAATACACAACCTACCAAAACTAAATCATGAAGAAATAAAATATCTGAACATACCTATAACTAACAAGGATATTGAATCAGTAATCCAAAACCTCCTAACAAAGAAAAGCTCAGAACCAGATGACTGCATTGGTGAACTACACCAAACATTTAAAGAAAAATTAACACCAATCCTCTTCAAACTCTTTCAAAAAATTAAAGAGGAGGAAGCACTTCCAAGCCCATCCTATGAGGCCAGCATTATCATAATACCAAAGCCAGACAAAGCCACTGTAAGAAAACTACAGACCTTGGGGGGAGGGGGGAATGGGCATTTATTGAAGCCTTAAAATCTGTACCCCCATAATATGCCAAAATAAAAAAAAAAAAAAAAAAAAGAAAGAAAACTACAGACCAATATTCCTGATGAATAGTCATATAAAAATCTTCAAAAAGTACTAGCAAACAGAATTCAACACCACATTAAAAGGATTAAATGCTCTGACCCAGTGAGATTTTATCCTGGAATGCAAGGATGCTTCAACATACAAAAATCAATCTATGTAATACACTACATTAACAGAATAAAGGAAAAAAAACCACATGGTCATCTCAATTAGTGCAGAAAAAGCATTTGACAAAATTCAAAACACTTTAATAATAATAAAAAAACCTTAACAAACTAGGGATAGAAGGAAGATACCTCAACATAATAAAAGTCATAGATGAAAAGCCCATAACTAACATAATCAGCAGTGAAAGACTGAAAGCTTTTCCAGATTAGGAACAAGCCAAATATGCCCACTTTTGCCCATTCTATTTATCATAGTACTGGAAGTCCTAGCCAGAACAATTAGGCAAGAAATAAAATTAAAAGCCAACTTAATTGGAAAGGAAAAATCAAATTATTTAATATATCTGTTCACAGATATGACCTTATATGTAAAACCCCTAAAGATTACATGCAAAAAAAAAAAACCCAGTTAGAATTAATAAACAAATTCGGCAAAGTTGCAGATATAAAATCAACACACAAAAATTGGTTGCATTTCTATACACTAACAATGAACAATCTGAAAATAATTTTTTTAAAAAATTCCACTTATAATAGCATCAAAGAGAATAAAATGAGTAGAAATAACCTTAACCAAAGAGAGGAAAGACTTTTACATCAGAAACTACAAAATGCTGCTAAAGAAATTAAAGAAGATGCAAATAAATGAGAAGACATCCCTGGCTCATGAATTGGAAAACTTAATATTGTTAAGACATCAACACTACCCAAAGAATATACAAATTTAATGCAACCCTTATCAAAATCTCAATGATATTTTTTGCAGAAATAGAAAAATTTATCCTAAAATTCATAGGGAATCAGGAGGGGGTTCCAAATAGCCAAAACAAACTCGAAAAAGAACAAAGTTGGTTTTATACTTCTTGATTTCAAAATTTATTACAATGCTACGATAATCATTACAGTGAGGTACTGACATAAAGAGAGACATAAAGCTCAATGGAATAGAACAGAAAGCCCAGAAATAAACCCTCACATATATGGTCAAATTATTTTCTCATTCATTCATTCATTTATTCATTTAAATTGACAAATAAAAATTGTATATATTTATTGTATACAACACTTTGTTTTGAAATATGTATACCTTTTGCAATAGCTAATTAACATATGCATTATGTCATATACTTATTTTTTGAAGTGAAAACACAAAATCTACTCTCAGCAATTTTCAAGAATACAGTACATTATTATTACTATATATTATAACTGTGTTATACAGCAGATATCTTGAACTTATTCCTCCTAACTGAAATTTTATATCCTTTGGCCAATATCTCCCCCAAACCTCTCACCATTCCCAACCCCTGTTAAACGCCATTCCACTTTCTACTTCTATGGGTTCAACTTTTTTAGATTCCTCATGTAAGTGAGATAGTGCAATATTCATCTTTCTCTGTCTGGCTCATTTCACTTAGCATAATGTCCTCAAGGTTCATCAATGTTTCCCCACATGAGAGAATTTCCTTCTTTTTATGGCTAATAATATTGCTCTGTGTGTGTTTATGTGTATGTGTGTGTATTACATTTTCTTTATCCATTTATTCAGTGATGAACACTCAGTTGTTTCCATATCTTGGTTATTGGGAATAATGCTACAATGAACATGGAAGTGCAAATGTCTCTTTAGAATACTGCTTTAGTTTCCTTCAGATATATACACAGAAGTAGGATTTCTGGATTATAGGGCATTTCTATTTTTAATTTTTTGAGGAACCTTCATATTGTTTTCCATAAAGGCTGTACTAATTTACATTTTCACTAACAGTGTGCCAGGATTCCCTTTTCTCCACATCCTCCCCAACACTTGTTATTTTTTTCCTTTTTGATAATAACCACTCTAACAGGTATGAGATTATATCTCATTGTAGTTTTAATCTACATTTTGATTAGTGATTTTGAGCATTTTCCATATACCTGTTGGCCATTTGTATGTCTTCTCTTGAGAAATGTCTCTTCAGATCCATTGCTCATTTTTGAATTAGGTTATTTGTTTTCTTACTATAGGTTTTGAATTTTTGAGTTTCATATATGATTTAGATATTAACTCCTTATCAGATATATAGTTTGCAAATATTTTCTCCCATTCTGTAGGTTGTCTCTTCACTCTGTTGATTGTTTTATTGGCTGTGCAAAAGCTTCTTAGTTTCTTGTAATCCCATTTGTCTACTTTTGCTTTTTTTGCCAGTGCTTTTGAATTCATGTCCAAAAATTCATTGCGCAGATAAATGTCATGGTGCTTTCCCTCTGTGTTTTCTTCTAGCAGTTTTATCATTTTGGGTCTTATGGTTCAGTCTTTAATCTAGTTTGTGTTGATTTTTATACATAGTGTGAGATAAGAGTCTAATTTCATTCTTCTATATGTGAATATGGTCAAATGATTTTTAAGGGTGACAAGACCATTTAAAAATTGCTAAGATGGTTAACATAAATGGTGTAAATGGCTAACATAGATTTTATGTTGTTATATTTCACCACAATTAAAAATTTTTTAATTATAAATATGTGTAGGGGACCCAAATTTTACTGAAATAGGCTAGTTTATATTTGCAAAAACAGAGATAGAGGTGTCAAAGAAAATGCACCAAACTGTTAATATTGATCATGTCTGGAGTGCTAGTTTTGCATGTATGTTTGTGAAGGGAGAAAGATATTAATTTTTCTTTGTATATCTCTGTGCTATTTGACCTGTTACAAGCATATTCATTATTAGCATGTATTTTTAATTTAATCGAGTCAAAAAACAATCTACAAGCAAAAGTTTAATTAAAGGTTTTATTTTGTAATACATACATTGATGACTGAAGGCAAGAATATTGGTTAAAACTCTAAGGATTGTATATAACGTACACACACTAATCACAGAAAGGCATACTTGGTCTGGAAGTTGATAAATCAGGTTATAGCTTATGTTTTGATGACACTAACATGAGTCTTTCCAAGTATGGACAAATTGTTTATAAAATTATGATCATGATTGAGTGACCACTTAGGAAGAAAATCAGTTTAGGCAAACTCTGCATAGGTTATTAAAGGACAAGTATGACAAAGTGAGCCAGGGCAACACTTTGCTCAAGTGTAGGCTGTCATGTGACTTGCACAAAGAGGCACTACTGTGATTGGCTTCCATGATGAGCCCTCATTTGCCTCCTGAGGGCAAAAAAGAAACATGATGAGACTTAATTGACAAGTGGCCGAATCAGGCTATTGAAATGCTATTTTTAATTTTCTAAACAACTCAGGTGTTAGCCAATCAGAGACAGACTTTGCATTTGACATCAAAGAAAGACATTAAGTAAATATGCAGGTCTACGGAATATATAAAAGGACAGATACAGAAGGTACAGTCCAAACTCAGAAACCTCTCTTAACAGTACAACTCTCAACCCACCTCCTGACACCATGGCCTGCTGCTCCACCAGCTTCTGCGGATTTCCCCGCTTCTCCTGTGGCTCCAGCTGCTGCCAGCCAACCTGCTGCCAGACCACCTGCTCCCAGCCAACCTGCTGCCAGCCAACCTGCTGCCAGACCACCTGCTCCCAGCCAACCTGCTGCCAGACCACCTGCTGTGGCCAGGAGGTTGGCTGTGGAGCCCTGAGCTCCCGCACCAGGTGGTGCCGCCCTGACTGCCGCGTGGAGGGCACCTGCCTGCCCCCCTCCTGCGTGGTGAGCTGCACACCCCCAACCTGCTGCCAGCTGCACCATGCCCAGGCCGCCTGCTGCCGCCCATCCTACTGTGGACAGTCCTGCTGCCGCCCACTCTGCTGCTGTGAGCCCACCTGCTATGGGCCCATCTGCTGTGAGCCCACCTGTTAAAAGCCGTGTTACTGATTACTTAAGAATGAAAAAGGAAGCACAAGAAAACTACACTGATCTCTGAAGAAGTGTTCAATTTTTACTTGGATGCCAAGTTTCATGGTGCTGCTAAGCCGCTCAGAGATAATGAAACTCTGTAGTCAGGACGCCGGTGGCTGTTCTGATACCCTGGGCTGCTTGAGCAGGGGACCATGATGGAATTGTTCTTCATTTCAGTGACATCTCTGCTCCCCTCCCTATTTCTTGATCCCCATGCATCTTCAGACCTGCTTTCTCCTTAATGTCCCCTGTTAATGTCAAATAAAATGTTTTAATGTGCAAAATAAACTGAGTTATGTCCTCCTTCTACCTTTAAGCATGTCCTCCTACAGCTGGAATCCAAGAAGAGTATGTTTGCATTTTGCTGATAATTCTAAGACATACACATAAAGTAAACCAGAAAGATTAAATACAAATTAAATTATGCTTGGATCCGTGTGTTAACAAAATGTTCTGTGAATTAAATAATATTTATAATTATTCAAATACTTAAATGCTCTAATGTATTATGATTAGGTCTAGATCAATAAAGCCACTTTTAGCTAAAATTTTCAGGTTGGCCACAGCTCTAGATTCCTACCAAGAGGTGCTTATACCATCTTTAGTCTCCTTCCTTTTACTATTCCGGATGTTCTCCTTCATTCAAGCCCAACATCTAAAGAAATTGTATTACCTACTAAATAGATTTAAAAATGTCCACCAGATACTATTTTCCAAGAACATTTAGACTTCATTCCCATACCTTAGCCTATCACATTCTTCCCACTGATCCCAAATTGTCCTCTAAGCTTCAACTCCAAATATTCACCTTCACTTACTGGATAAGGTGTATTTCTGGTCTGAATGAGAGTAGAACAAACACCTGTGAAAAGCAACCAGTGAGTTCTACCATGATCATTTGTCAGATAGATGCTTTAGAAATCTAAAACCACTGTATTATATTTTACACTTTGCAACCCAACTTGAAAGATGATCTTTTTAGAAGTTAACACAAACCTAGAACAACAACAACAAAAAATAGCTTTACCATTCAATTTTTAAATTATTCATTAAGCATTTGAGTATGATATACAAAATGCAGAAAGATAGGTCACATAAGAAACATATTTTCCAAGTTATTTATAAGCTCCCAGCACTTACCTCTATCGTTTAATGGGTAGCAATGGTGGATCAGACACAAGATTGTGCATTTCAGAGAATACAGTAGATGCTAGGTGGTATAGTCTTCAAAATGTCGTAAGTCAAATGTGTTTTTTCTGATCCTTGATTCAACTATTAAATCCAGAAAAAAATAATTCAACATTTCCCAGTCTCTTTTTACAGCAAATCACAAGGCTTCTTCATGAGACGTACTACAGCTTGAATGCTCTGTTTAATCATTTATGACTGGCGCTGACATTCGTGAATCATGCTCTTTACTCCACCCAGTCAATCAGCATTCATTGAATCAGATTCAATAAACATTTATTAAGATTCTACCATAAGCTAAGCACTCTGCTGGATACCTTCCTGTCTACTCTATCATTTGGATCACAAGAAAAGATTTTTGGCCTGGAACATAAATAATATTTACACATTTTAAATTTATTGAAATTAAAGGAACTATAATGGTAATTTGCTAGAATCTTGGAGTAAATGAGACGGCAGTTTTGAATTATGTGTGACCAAAGGTACTTCTTCAGTTCACTGAATGTCCCGATGCCCTAAATTCAATAGAATTCCTCCAGGAGGGAAACATAATAGTAAAAAATAACAGCACAATTACCTTTAACCTTAGTGCTCTGGATAGATTATCACGTGGAATAATTATCATGAAAAATGAGGGTGTTTATTTGGGCTAAAATGGGAGGACTCTTTGAACATGGGAAACCACAAACATATTCCAAAGAGCAAAGGACTAGCATGAGGAGTCCCAGTGAAACTATAAAACAAAGTAATTTCCAAATTGCTGCTCATAATGTGTCATAAGTATTTCAGTGTAAGCCAATTGGAAGACCACTAAGCAACAAATTGAAATAAAAACAAGGAAAATATGTTAAGAATTTTGTAAACAGCAGCTGGCTCAGGTATATAAAAGGGCTGATGTGGAAGCCACTGCCAAAACTCAGAAACTCCTCCAAGCAACCCAACTCTCAGCCCAACTCCTGACACCATGGCCTGCTGCTCCACCAGCTTCTGCGGATTTCCCCGCTTCTCCTGTGGCTCCAGCTGCTGCCAGCCAACCTGCTGCCAGCCCACCTGCTGCCAGCCAACCTGCTGCCAGACCACCTGCTGCCAGACCACCTGCTCCCAGCCAACCTGCTGTGGCCAGGAGGTTGGCTGTGGAGCCCTGAGCTCCCGCACCAGGTGGTGCCGCCCTGACTGCCGCGTGGAGGGCACCTGCCTGCCCCCCTCCTGCGTGGTGAGCTGCACACCCCCAACCTGCTGCCAGCTGCACCATGCCCAGGCCGCCTGCTGCCGCCCATCCTACTGTGGACAGTCCTGCTGCCGCCCACTCTGCTGCTGTGAGCCCACCTGCTATGGGCCCATCTGCTGTGAGCCCACCTGTTAAAAGCCAGGTGGCTGATTTTCAATTTCCCAGGACACAGTATCTCTGAACTATTCTTCTCTTGACCACTGGACCAAGTTCTTAGAATTCTCTTTCATTTTCTGTTGTGGGGACTACCAAGTATACAAGCCTCACAGTTCTATCTGATTCCATTCTACAATGAATACCTTGAGCCTTCACTGGGGATGCAGAAACGCTGTACACTCACTTGCTGATCATCAAGTTACTATGGATAAACAATTTCTGCTATTTCTGCAAGATTAAAAATCACTGACATGTTCTGGAATTTATCCATGAGAGCTGTCCAGTCTAAATTTTTCCCTGATTTATGGCCTATTTTTATCTTCTGTTTACCTACATTTTTTCCCAAGATCAAAGGCACCAACATATAGCCAAGTGGCATTCCTCAGATGTCAAAAGAGAGAATAGAAGCTCTCCAGCCAACATTCAGCTTCTAAACCAAGAAGTAGGCTAGATTTTCCACATTTTAATATCTGACCCCTCCCTTGGTTTTTGGAGCAGAATGATTTTGCCTGTTGGCTACTTCACTTATATCTGTGATACAACACCTTCTGTCATTTCTTAATAAATGTTATATACTGGGAAAACAAACCATGGTCTGTTGCTACTTGTACATCACATGATTTAACTGCTTATAATTCCAGAATGTCTACTTGAAAGAAGTTCATTTGTTTCTTTTTCACAGAGAGTGAAGTCATATAGAGTGAATTCATTCATTCATTCAATAAAAATGTATTGACTGCCACTTCTAAAGCAGAACAACAGAGATCAGAAAAATGCATAGTTAATTCTTATCCTTGAGTGTCTTACTATTCAGACAGAAAAAAAAAGATATTATGAAAATAGTTACATCAAATGTAATGAGATGAGTTGTATTGTCTTAGCAGTTGGTAGAATTCCTCTTACGGGTATAGATTTCTGTGTGCCAATATGCCTTGATAGGCCAACTGACCACAACATATATTCCCATGGGACATGCGTGTGGGCAGCCCCAAAAGCATAAGAGATGGATGTGAAGTGATTACACATGAGACAGAGAAGTAGTTTTACTCCAATAAGGGAGTGAGGAGAAAAGAGAACACAATTCTTAGGGTGGGTCAACGCTCCTCTGAAAACCTAAGACGGAGCTGAGTTTTGCATCAGAATTGATTCATGGGAAAACGGAAACAGCCGAGGAGCCAAACAGAGCAGGGAGACCACAAGAAAGTGATGCCTCAGGAACTTCCAGAAATTGTGCAGAGGCTTTGGGTTGTCACTGCTATGGGAAGGAATATCTTGGTTGTGTACACTGCAAAGAAGACAACAGAGGGACAGAAAGAGGATTTCCAACAGGAAGAGATCGCTTCACTTTGGGACCAGCAGGGGCTATGCAGTGGGGCAACACCAGGGAGTTTCACAAGAAGGCGACTTTAAAGGTCCTGGGAGGTCATTCCAAATGGAGAGAAAAAAAGGAGTAAAAATGAGCCCAACCTACAACCTATTAGAATGGCTCAATCCAAAAGCAAGGACAACATCAAATGCTGGCAAGGAATGTATGGAGCAACAGGAACTCTTATTCATAGCTGCTGGGAACACAAAAGAGTACGGCCACCTCGGAAGACAGTTTAGAACTTTCTTACAAAGCTAAATAGAGGCTTACTGTACAATCCAACAATCGTGTTCCTGGGTATTTACCCAAATTAGCTGAAAATTTATTCTACACAAAGGCCTGCACATGAGTGTTTAGAGCAGCTTTATTTGTAGTTACCAAAAATCGAGAGCAACCAAGATGCTTCAAATAGGTGAACAGATAAACTGTGGTACATCTATACAATAAAATGGACTTTGAGAAAGCTTTCCTTTCTTGGTAAAAGTGACATGCATTGCTGGTGCTCTCATGTCCTCTTCACCCTAACTCTTCTTCTTACTTGAAACACATATAATTCCCAGAGTAGCAAAATCCCAAGAGAATGAAAGAGACACTGATCCTGATGTAGTTGAGCATCTGAATGAACACTAGCAACTTCCTACCTGTGAAAAGAATAAGCCCTACTTGATCAAGCCAAAATCTGTCAGCGTTTTCAAAACTTAAAACCTGGAATATTCCTAATCATTACACTATGCAACAGACTGCGGAAAGCTCTCAAAATGGCAACGTCCTATCTATGACACCTAAGTAGACTTGAGGTGCACTGAATAGTTCAGTGATGGGAAAAAGACATAAAATTCAAATTCCAGGGTAAAAGTGGGGGCCTTTATTTTGTGGAGGACCATTGATCATGTGAAGGTAGGTGGATAACAAAAGTGATAAGGGTGGATTGATGTATAAAAGGATGGAAGAAAGAATGAAAAGGGGGAGAAAAGAACAAAACAGAGGAGAAAAGACATAGAGAAGACACAATGAAAAAGAGAAGGGATAAGAGACAGGAAAGAAAAGGAGGAAGATGATGGGGAAGACACACAAGATAGGGAAAGAGCAAACCAGCAGTGACCTTGTTAGTACCACATGCTAATATACTGCATGTGAATTTCACTTTGTTTAACACTTGTATCAATCTTGTGAAATAGATATTGTTGTCTTGGCTTGTAGATGGGGAAAATAAGTCTAAAGAGGTTAAATAGCTTGCTTATAGTCACACAGCTAATGAGCTTTAAAAAAAAAAACTGAAATCTGAACCAAACTCTGTCTGACTCCAAAATTCATGAAGAGAGAACTAAGTTAAGGAACTAGAAGTAAAGGAAGGTGTGGGTACGTTTGTAGGATTTAGAGATGGCTATTTTGGAAGCTGTGGGCTTTAGACTAACTTACTCTGTGCTAGGTAAGTTATGGTCTCACAAGTCTGCACTCTTGTTTGTGTGCTCAGCTTTGCAATACTGGTGATGGCTCTCTGCAAACCACCTTGCTGCTTTGCTAGCTGCTCCATGTCAGGACTAAAACAAGCTGGAAGTACATATCCACAGTAATCATAGGCACTTGCTAATGTTTTGGCTGGATAGACAAAGACTTGGGAAGATCAGGATTAGAATGTTGGAGGCAAAGAAGTATAAGGCAGCCATGACAGAGGAGGCTCTCAATAATCAGGTGGACAAAGTGGCATGTCCTAGGTATGTCATTCAGCCTCTTCCCAGCCATATCACTGCTTGCTCAATGGGCCCATGTACAAAGTGTCTATGGTGGCAGCAATAGGGGCTGTATATGGACTCAACAACATAACCTCCCCTTCCCCAGCATTGACCTGGATACCTCTAGTAACGAGTATTTAACCTGCCAAAAGCAGACTTCAGTAATGAGCTCCTGATTTGGCACCATCTCCTGGGGGGACTCAGCTACACAGCAGGTGGTACACTGATTACATTCAACCCTTTCCATTATGGAGCAGGCAGAGATTTGAGTTACCCAAAGGAGGCATTCTGGATATGGATATGCATTCCATGCACCACTCTGCCTGGGCTTAAGGAATGTTTTATTTGCCATCATGGTATTTCACCACCAATTCTGATCAGCACAGCAAAAGAAAAGCAGCAGTAAGTCCATACCTGTGGAATTATCAGGTGTTACCATGCATACGTCCTTGCCCAAAAGCAGTTGGTCATACAAAGAGGTTGAATGGTCGCCTGAAGACTGTTTTGCCACTAATTGGGAGATGACACACTGAAGGATATGGTTCTTTACAGGCTGCAGAATATGCTTTGACTCCAAGACTTATACATGAGACTGTGTCTCCCACAGCTAGAATTAAAAGGTAGGAGTGAGAGTAACTTCTCTCACTATTAAACCTCATAATATAGTTGTAGACTGGCAGATTTTTTTTTCTTGCTTCTTATGCCAGCAGCTTTGAGCTCTGCTGCTGGTTTAGAGGTCTTTATTCCTAAGGAAAAAAAATGTTTCCACTTGGAGGTGAAACAATGGATTGGAAGTTGAGACCACCATCTGGCTCTTTTGGGCTCCTCATGTCACTGAACCACAGATAGAAAAAGGAGATTACTCTACTAGATTTTGTAATTGATCCTGTATCCCAAAAGGAAATTTGGGCGGCTGCTACGCAATGGGAGGAAAAAAAGACTATATCTGGAACCCAGGGTATTATCTTGGTACTTGGTAAAAGTTAATGAAAAACTACTAAAACAAAAAAAGGCAGGATAACTGTGGATTCAGATCCTTCAGGAATGAGGGTTTAACCCACCAGGTGAAGAACTCCAACCAGTTGAGGTCCTGGCTGAGGGCAAAGGAAACATGAAAAGGATATCAGAAAGAGAGTGTGATAAATACCAACTATAGCCTTGTGACCAATTGTAGAAACTACACCTATTTTTTCCTTGCTTGTTTTTCTTCTCTTTTCTCCCTTTTCTCCCAGCACAGTACCATGTGCTGTACCATGGGCTAAATAAACTTCACCTGAACCTCATTTCATTGAATACTTATATCAATCTCATGAAATAGAGATTGTTATCTTGGTTTGTGGGTTAAATAGTTTGCTTACAGTCACGCAGCCCATAAGTAAAAGCTGAAATATGAACCCAACTGTGACTCCAAAACTAATGAAGAAACAGTGAAATTAAGGAACTGGAAATAAAAATGACATGGTGAGAGTCAGTAAATCTAAAGACGGCTATTTTGGAAGCTATGGCCTTCAGAATAACCTAGTCTTTGTGCCAGCTGTTAAGCTACTCTTTCTCCGCTCCACGCCCTCCTTTCTGTGCTGGGCTTTGGCATGCTCCCGCAGGTGCTCTGCAAGGCTCTGTTAGGCTTTGCCACTAGGGGGTGATAGAGGAAAACGGCAAAACTGGACGAGGCGGAAGGGACTTGTTCCTTCCTCCTGCTTCCCTGGGGCTTCCTGTATGCGCACAGATGCCAGGGTTACCGCCCCAGTAGCGCCGCTTCGCTGCAGCAGGTGCAGAGCGCGACCACGGCAGTACTGAATTCAGTTTGCAGTTTTCTCAACACTCGAAGAACCAGCTTTTTTGTGCCCCCCTGAGGGTTACCAGCACCAGCCAGTCCTCTCCTAAAACATCTGAATTTCAGCTCCACAGGGCAGCCCCCTTTCTAGGTTCCTAAATTTTAATTCCTTCCTTCTTCCCTTCAAAACTAGGGCTTTCTGCAGGTGTGTGTGTGTGTGTGTGTGTGTGTGTGTGTGTGTGTGTGTGTGTGGTATCTTAGGGTCCTCTGTTAACCCCTTCAGTTATCTAGCTAACAATTTAGTTGACAATTCTTAATATAAAATGTATTCAATCCAAATAATGGTTGTGGTTCATGTCCCCTGGCTGGACCCTAATTGTTAGCCTCTTATTGTTTGTTAAAATTCAGGTTATATAGTGAACCATTTGTTCAGACTTTTCACTTACTCCCTAATCAGCATAGCTGAAAATTTAGTCTCTGAGCTTTGGAGGTGAGGGAATTACAACATTTTAGGCCTAATAAAATCTGGTTGAGAAACTATAAAGACTGCTCAGCACCATTTAGCTTTGTAATTAAGAAAGTGCCACCATGTCTATCAAAGCCTTCCATGGAAATTGGGCTGTGCCAGGCAGAACTGACTGCAGACAGCCCTTTGCCAATTACCGACTTTTCCCCAAAACCATAACTCTGACTTAAGAACTCTGCTTAGACAGGTCGGGTAAGATCCTTCCCTATCACCCCAGACCATAGCTTTTCTGCTCAGATATCCTCTCACCTTCACCTCTGAGTAAATCTGACACCTAGACATGATCCTTGGCCTGTCTCTCCACACATCCTCTCAATCAGCATGATCTCCCAAAAATGTCTTCCAAACTCTATCATCTCTTCCCCATTCATCAATTGCTAGCATCAACTGTCCAGCCTCTCACCTGGACCACTTACTAGTCCTGCCTGTTTCCACTTTGGCTCTGCTGCAGTTCATTTTCCTTAAAGCATAAATCACATCTTATCACTCTCTGATTTAAGTCATCCAGTGGGTCCTGAATGCCCTGAGCACAAAATCCAAACTCTGTGGAACAACCTGGAAAATTCCACATGGCCTGCCACCTGCCTACTTCTTTGACCTCATCTCCTATCACACTCCTCTTCGTTATACTCCAGCCATCCTGGCAAAGACGTCCTCTAACCAAAGTAGGCACACTCCTTGGCACTTGGCACTGTCTGAAGTTCTTATTTGTTCATTTGTTTACTTTCTCATTGTCTATTTCCTCCGCTAGAATAAACACCTTGACATCAAGGATCTTACCCGACCTGTCTATTGCTATATGTTTAGCACCTAGTATGATGATGGGCATTTGTTGAATGAACTAATAAATGAAAAAAGTGAATTAACATCATCTACAATTATATATAAATCAATTCCACAAAGATATTGATGTTATTTGTGTGAACTACTGCTGTTAGATGAGCCATCATTCACTATCTGTGTAACATTTGAATCATTGCTTAATATCCTTACTCTCAGTCTTATCATCTGGGAAATGGGTATAGTAATCATCCTGATCTTACAGGGTTATAAGACAAGAAGAAGATGCACATAAAATACTTAGCACTATGCCTGGCACATGGTACACATTCAATAAATGCCACATATTAATGGAGTATTAGTGTTCCAGTTATCTTAGAAACAAGAATATTAGTTGTATTATGGAAAATGATATACCATTCAGACAGTAGTCCCCAAAAACTGAATGACATGAGGGGAAATCCCAGATAAATCCCTCTTCTCCTTTCCCACCAAACTCTGATACCCTCCAAGACAGAAATAATACCTTCCTTCGCATTGCCCCAGAACATCCAAATACCTTGTCAACCATTGTCCATGTTTTCAAATGTATACAGCATAGTATTTTGCTCAAGAAACTAGGTCTTAAAATCAACTCCCTATGGCCTCAAGACTGTCAATGACCTGGTTTCATCCTTCCTACCAATCTCACACTCAACTGAACTAGAGGGTCTTCCTCACTCGAGTCAGAACAAAAGAGAACCTGGCACAGTGGTTTGGAGCATGAAATCTGGAGCCACACTGCTTGGCTTTGAATGCCAGCTACTCACTCACTAGTTATCCTCCCTGTGCCTCAGCTTTCCCATCTGTAAAATGGCAAGGATAATAGCATTACATACATCATAAGGTTGTTGTGAGAATTGTATGAGGTAGTGCACGTAAAGCATTCGGCACAATACCTAATACTTAGCAAGTGACAATGGTGACTTGGATGAGCCTCTACTCAAAAACTATAGTGTCTTTCCAAAATACAAATCCAGTCATGTCACATATCTACTTAACAACCTTGGTTAATGTCCATTGCCTATAAGATAAAGTTCAAAACCCTAAGTGTAGGATACTAAGCACAGTACCATTTCTTCCTACTATGGCACTAACCCACCTTTCCAATGCCATTTCTCATTGTTCCCCTGGGAAGTCTCCCTACGTCCAGATTGAGAATCTATGCTTTAGCCAGTCACACTTTTTACCATCCCGTGAGCACATCACGGCATTTTGCTTCTCAAACTATTTTACTTGCTTAAATCCCTTTCCTTTTCCTTTCTACCTGCAAAGCTCATATTTGCCCCCCAAGACCCAAACAAATGTTACTTTTTTGTGAAGGGCTTCCTAAATCTTCCAGGTAAAGTCAGTGGCTCCTATCTCTAAACTTCCACATTATAACCTGGAACTGTGTATACAATCCTGTGTTTCATTTGCCAGTTTATTTCTGTGTCTTTTATTCTCTTTGACCCTCTTAAAGGCAGAAGCCCATTTGCTTCCTTTTGCATGATGCCCAACTTACCATAGCTGTTCAGTCAGTGAGTGTTTGACTGAACTAATTCTAGTACAGAGATTCCAAACCACAAAGTCAACCTATTAAGAAAATGGCTAAAATAAACATCGTCTCATGCTAAGCATTTTTTGATCCATCATCTTGCTGATTTGCATCTCATTTGGCTTCTGATTCTGTAGGTTATGCAACTTTCTACTTATCTTTAGAGCTTGAGCCATTTTATCTGAAAAATGAGTCAAGAAAATATATACATGTTTTTAAGCCTTTCAAAGTAAGTTTTTTCTAAAGGTTTTACCAGTTTAATATTTTTCCTACTCTAAAGTAATTCTAAAACATCATACTCAATTATATGCCTTTGCTTATTTTAAAAATCTTATTATTAAGATTTTAGTGGTTTAGATGTAGCTTGGAAATGTCTCTGTTCTCCTAGACAACATAACCTATAAGACACTGCTAAATTTCCCCAAGTATGTTCCATAGAACAGTAATCTATAAAGCTAATCTATGAAAGTGAACATACAAAAAGGAGTCTATGGTCAAGTGAGTTTGGGGAAAAATACATGCCATATTTTTGTATTAAAAAGTCCATTTGAGCCAATAATCCCATTACTGGGCATCTATCCAAAGGGAAAAAAGACATCTGCACTCAAATGCTTATAGCAGCATAATTCACAATTGCAAAGATGTGGGAACAACTCAAGTGCCCATCAATACATGAGTGGATTAATAAAATGTGGTACATGTATACCATGAAGTACTACTCAGCCACGAAAAACAATGATGAAATAGCACCTCTTGATTATCCTAGATATAGCTGGAGTTCATCCTGCTAAGTGAAATATCACAAGAATGGAAAAAAAAATACCACATGTACTCACCATCATATTGGTAGTAATTGATCAACACTTATGTGCACATACAGTAGTAAGATTCATCAAGTATTGGGCAGGTGGCAGGGGGATGGATATATTCACACCTAATGGGTGTGGTGTGCACTGTCTGGGGGATGGGCACACCTGTAGGTCTGACTTAGGCAAGGGAAAGGCAATATATGTAACCTGAACATTTGTACCCCTATAATACTCTGAAATTTAAAAAAAAAGAAAAATCACAGAGCACCTTAGCATATTATTAATAAGATCTCTTAAAGCGTTACCAGTGAAGAACTCAATATTTCCCCAACTTGTTTATTAGAAAACCCTTTCAAGCCCCTTGGAACAGGTCTTCATGGAACTTACTCTGGAAAATACTGCACCATTTAGCTTCTGAATGGCCCAATACAACTAGGTTTTGGGGTCATAAATAATCTTAATTCCTAACACGGTTGCATGGAGTTTTAAAAGGCATCCAGCCTTCTTGCCCATGCAGGTCTTGACTACCATCTGCATGTCCCTGCCAAGTTATGGTTCAAAGTGTGTCTGAAGGTGATGGAGAACAAATGATTTTAACAGCTCTGTTATACAGTGCTTCTTTTTTTAATTTTTTTAAATTTTATTTATTTATTTTTTTATTTTAGCATATTATGGAGCTGCATTGATAGATTTTGGTTCTGTGTAAAGTGCTTCTTTACACAGAACCAAAATAAATCTATTTCTCTCTAGATCCCATCCATTCGTCTTAATGCAGCTTCTTGGAGCCACAAAGAGTAAATCTAAAAATTGTATCACTTTTCAGCCAGGCAAGGGGGCCTAAATGATCACATAGCAATGTTCAGTCCCTGGTAGAACAGCAATCAAAAAAGCCTACCTATCACTTCATCTGAAAAGTAAACAAAGCGGGGAAGACTTGCAGAAACTCGCAGATACCTGGCATACCAAGGCATCACTAATGATGTGTAATGATTGGCAGATAATGGCTCGGTGCCTTTGAAGGCTGAAATGAAGCTCTCTGTGCAGTGACACACGGGCAGTGTGAAGAGTCCTAATTTGACAACAAAACAACCTAAATCCCTTTTATGAAGTGAGCAGTGTGCCGTAGGTCAGAAACACTTAAGTAATTAGATGGTTTTTATGGAGATAGCTATAAACTGAAAAATGGGGAAAAAAAATCTTGGTAATAGGCCAACGCCCAGGGAGACGGGTATATAAGAGCCGGGGCAGAGGAGAGAAGCATCGAGACACAAAGACACTTCTCCTCTCAACCCAACCCAAACCCAACTCCCGAGGCCATGGCTTGCTGTGTCCCCCGCTGCTGCAGCGTCCCCACCGCCCCTGCCACCACCATCTGCTCCTCTGAGAAGTGCTGCAGGTGCGGAGTCTGCCTGCCCAGCACCTGCCCGCATGAGATCAGCCTCCTCCAGCCCACCTGCTGTGACACCTGCCCCCCACCCTGCTGCGAGCCTGACGCCTACGTGCCATCGTGCTGGCTGCTCAACTCTTGCCACCCAACGCCCGGACTGTGTGGCATCAACCTGACGACCTACGTGCAGCCTGGCTGTGAAGGTCCCTGTGAGCCCTGCTGTTAACCAGCCAAGTCTCCCCGCAGGTGGGCGATGTGGTTGCTCAACTCGCCCCGCATCACCTGGCCTTCGACACTCGCTACTGCCCACGTCCAGGATGAAGTTGACCCAGTCCCCGGGGCCGTGTGTTCATGAATTTGCTCAACTTCTTAATTCTTTGCTCCTTTAGGTGCAGCTGGAGACCTCCTTTCTGTCTTTTAGGCTATTTCATTACTCTTTGAGAAATAACCGTTTTGGCTATTTATTAATAAACTTCATTCTGGCTTAGCAAATATGGCCTCATGATTATTTATTTCCATTTTGCTTCTTGGTGAAAGTGGAATGGCTATCTAACCCTGACCAGCAAGTTATCATACTACCCAAGATTTACCCCAGCAGAAGAAGAGTTCTCATGGTGGAATTCACTGAAAAATTAGATACTGGTTCTTTATGATAGGTAACCAAGTGAAATATTTGGTTGATCACTTTTAGGATCTTTTTATTTTTTATTTTTTTGAGACACTAGGAACTTTTTAGTCAATAGATTTTTTTAAGACATCCACTGTGCCAAATACTATGCTAGAGTCTAAAGATTAATATAATATTTTAAAAATATTTGATTTAATTTTAGTTTTCATTGATTCTAACATCAGTTTTTCTTTCTTCCTTAATTGGCTGAACAAACTGAGCATTGTGCTGGTGTCATGTGACTCTCTTAGTCATAGCCATCAGTGAAATTCCAAGCTCCCAATGCAAAGCAATTTTAGGAAGTATTTGTGTCCATTTTTTATTTATTTCAAGAAAATATGAGAGCACAAACACTTTGGTTGCATTTTATATCTTTGCCTCTCCCTATGAAGAGTTCGAGGTATGCCCTCCCCAATGCTCACACATCCTTCAGATGTGGGTCTACCCCTCCAACCCCTGAATCCCTGGTGAACACCACCACCATTTGAGCACCATAGTGTTAATCAGTCAGTACCAATTTGATGGCGAGTACATGAGGAGCCCATTCTTCTGATCTTGTGTCACCTCACTTTGGATAATAGGCTGAAGCTCAATCCAGGATAATATAAGCGGTGCTAGCTCACTGTCATTTCTTAGAATTAAGTAATGTTCCATTGTAAACATATACCAAATTTTAATAATCCACTCATGAATTGACGGGCACTTGGGTTGTTTCCATGTCCTTGCAATAGTGAATTGTGCTGCCATAAACATTCAGGTGCAGATGTCTTTATTATAGAATGTCTTATGCTCTTTAGGGTAGATGCCTAATAATGCTATTGCTGGATCGAATGGTATTTCTATTTTTAGCTCTTAGGCAACCTACAGAATGGGAGAAAATATTTGTGTCCATTTCTTGATATATGCAATTTTCCAGAAAAATCAAGTTTAAATGAATATTACCATTTATTTATTTATTTTATTTCAGAATTTTATGGGGGTACAAATGATTAGGTTACGTATATTGCCTTTGCCCTGCTCAAGTCACAGCTACAAGTGTGTCCATTCTCCAGATGGTGTGCACCGCACCCAATAGGTGTGCATATACCCATCCCCCCACCTGCCCGACACCTGATGAATATTACTACTATATGTACATTTAAATGTTGATCAATTAATACCAGTTTGATGGTAAATACATTTATTGAGTATTCTTTGCTCCCTCAAAAGAGGCTTACATTGATTTACATTAGTAATGACTATACCTACAAGTTTACTAGTTTGAGTGACATAAAACGTCATGTCATTGAAATATACTTAAAATATCAGACCACAGTGCGGTATTCTCTATATGCCAAAAATAGTCACATAATTCTGAGAGGAAAGAAAACATACAATTCCTCTTAAAACAAACCTTTTATGATAACCACAAATTCATCTCCTTAGTCACCCTGTTACCATGCCAATCTACCCCTTTTCTAGTCAAAAACAAATAAGTTTCATGTTTTCATACATGCTACTAAAGGATAAAAAAATTAGAGTTTATTTTTAATACTGAAAATAACTCTAAGTGTTCCATTACTACCACTATGGGCTTTTAATGTTCAAGGGCCCTTGGCTAGTTAAATAGCCCCATCTGGAAACTGGTAGCTGTGTGTTTTAGTCCTGGCTCTGCCCGGGGCTACCTCTGTGCCCCTAAGCAAGCCATTTAAGTTCTCTAAGTCTCAGGCCTTAAATTAGTAAAATGGATTGGTCCCCCAGGTCATCTCTAAAGTCACTTTCAGGTTTAACATTTTATGGTTCTAGGCTGTCCAGAAGCATTCTAAGTAACAAGTGCACCAAGCCACTAACCAACCTTACTCCACCTTACTACTTCTACTGCTTTTATTAGTAGTAAGTAGCATTTGGTGAATATCTACTGAACATATTAATAGGCACTTTATGTGCATTATCTCATTTATTTCTAACAAAAATACTAAGAGGTAGCTACCATTATTCTCCCTATTTTATAGGTGAGGAAACAGGCTGAGAAAGATTAAGGGACTTGTAAAAGTTACACAAATCATAAATGATAGCAGAAATGAAACCCTAAACTGTCTGAACCCCAATTCCTTCTCTTTCCACTACACCAAAGCACTCACCTCCTCCTCTGCAGACAGCAATATGTCAAAAAGAAACATGGCTACACACATCTATATTTGTTCAGGAGAAGATATATGCTACTTGACAACACATTCTCTATTATCCCTCTAAATTGTATATTTGGTTATAAACAGCAACCCAGATTTTTCTGTGGCAATTATAGTGTAAGACAAAATGAGTATATACAATGAGTATAGGAAAACATATTTACATTCCTAAGGTGAGAACAAAGTCTTTAAGTCAGTCTTTAAATACTGACTAGCAATGTCAGCACAGGAGAGATATTGGCTGAGTCATTATCCTTGAATTGAAATGCAGAATGGTTGGCAACTCAAATACATTTTTAATTTTCTGGATGAGCTTTAATAATTAAGATAAAACAAATACCATTGAAGTTAATGATTACTTATCCTTGATAATAGAAAACCAAGGTATTTCATGTTTTTCTTCAAACTGTCCCCGACAGCTAGGCCTTTTTCCCATCCTTACTGACTCTAATCTAATCTAGACCCTGATCACAGCCACAGCCTCCTAGTTGACCTTCAGTTAAATATGCTGTGTCCCTCCCTCCACCCAAACTATACCTGTGTCACACCAAGCCTCTGGCCCTTTAAAAATATTGGTTGAGTTGTTCAAAACACTAGCACTAGAGAGTTTTGCTTTTACTGAATTAAGGCTAAACTCATCAGTGTAGTTCTCAAGACCCTCAATGACTTGGTTCAGTCTTTCTCACCAAATCTTACTTGCTATCAATCTTGGGGAAACATGTAGCTCACACTCAAGTCATAACAATGCCTCCTATATAATGGCCAAGACAGTCGTCTCTGAAAGACTGCCTTGCTTTAAATCCTTCCTCTACCACTTATTAGTTACGTGGCCAACTGCTAAATAAGATTAAAAACAGTATGTCCCTCCTAAAATTGCCATGAAGACTCAATTAATTAAAACATGCACAGCCCTTAGAATGATGTGTGCTGATTGTCAACCTCCAAGTCCACCTTTTTATACTCTGCTTTGTGACGCTGGGATGAGGACTCTACATGCGTGGTTCTTTGGGCTGGTTTTCTACGAGGTTCTACCAATAGAGGGTGCTAGAAAAAAACTAAGTCCTGAGGAATGAAGAAGGGTCTTGTTACCCCAGAAATAGAACTTTATGTGGCAGTAACAGAAGGTTCTAGTCTCCAGCTTCTTTTAGCAATCTGAAAATTCAGCATCATTGCACCCCCCACAAGCACCAGCCTCCACAGAGTGGTGATCCCTCCCCACAGGGCTCCAAGGGCCTCTCTGAGCTTTTGAAATAAGAGCACCAGCTGGGCAGTATCCACGAGTCTCAGTGAGCCCTGTTCCACAGGATCACTCTTCCAAGTTTCTAGTTCAAATAACCCCAACTCCTTCTCTTCATTCTCCAGACCTCAAGCTGGTAGTTGCTTCCTATGTTGCTTCGGTTTCCCTTTATTGCTATTTCAGTCCTCCCATAACTGTTCAACAAATTACCTGTATTAAGATTCTCTCTATTGAAATACCTTGCATGAAGCTTATCTTGTTTGTTTTCCTGAGTGAACTTGACACAAAAATTATCCAGTAAGTGCTGGTTATCATTATTTTCCAAACTTTCTTCCTTAAATATTCTATGTGTTTCCAGATTCCACCCATAATCCAAGCACTATGCTAGGTGCTGGAGATACCAAGATGAGTGAAGCAATGTTCCTGCCATACAGGAGACTGCAATTGAGTAAAGAGAACCAACACGTGCACAGAGAAATGCAGCAAAGCATTACGCATTACGGGTGGATATAGGGTTCAACAGACGGGCAAGTGGCCAGCTCTACTAGGGACAGGTCTGAGAGTGGGAGCAGGACAGCGTCATAGAAGACACCTTTGTTTTTCTTGCCTGAAATACACATTCTTGTCTTCTAAGCATTCCTGATGGAAAATGACTTAATCCAAACCTTCCACGAAGGTTTCAATCATTCAGCCCTCTATCACAGCATTTTCTTTTATGGGAATCCTTATAGTGCCCATCGTAGAACCTGCCACTTATTAAATAACTATATTATACCACACAAAGGCTGAATGATTTACATAAGTAATTTTCATTTAATATTTATTTAACTCTTGCAATGGGACTATAATTGGTAGTTAGTACTTTCTCCAAATTTGTAGTTGAGAAAACTAAAGCTCAAAGAGGTTAAATGACTTGATCTATGTCTTACAACTTGTAAGTTATAATCAGGATTCAAACCAACCTCTGAAACACCTTATATTACCAAGTATTCATTATATGTCGTTTAAATCAAATGCAAAAGTATTTATAGCCTCTCCTATCGGACCATATACTCCCAGAGGACAGGGATGATGTCTTCTATTTTTCTGTGCTTCTACCACACTCTTCAGCATATACTAGAGATTCAATAAATATGTGACTTACAATGAATAGATTTGCTGATGAGTATTCTTCACTATAGTCACATACTAGCTTTAGCCATGACATGTCAACAATACAACTGAATTAAAGTGGGAGGAATTTTGAAAAAGTATCTGTTTGACAAGAGGCAATTATCAGCTTTGTGAATGGTTTTGAAAAATAGAATAGGCAAGTCAGCAGTTTGGGTTTTCTGAAAAGAAAAAATTTTTCATGCTGTCTTGCAAAGAGATGCAAGCTCATTTTTCAGCCCATATATTGTCTCATGAACCTGTGTTTTAATTTGTCACAACTTGCAGTTAAAACAACCAGTCATTTGTAAGATTAAGAGCTTATTTATATTTCTATATAAATACACATCTAAATAATGTAGTTAATCGCATAGAGAATCATCTAGCAGGCTCTGCACTTCTTCAACATGATTATGTTGTATAACTTCAATATTTATTTATTCCATCAAACCCATGCAAAGGTGAATATGGTAGGGAAAAAAAAGTCCCACTAGTTTTGACTTCCCAAATATTTCAAGGGCACACAATTTGAGAAGGATCATTTCTTAGTTCTTAGGGAAATCACTCTTTATTCTTCACACTCAGCAGTGATCACTTGTAAGAAGAAATTCTGGTTGGTAGAAAAGGGGAAATCCAGGGTAGATATGGATGTGTTTACATAGGATCAAATGGAGAACTACACCAACACCATCTTGAAACTGCAACAGGAAGCAAGTTTGAACATAGCAACACATCAAATAAAACCCATCCCATGGCTGATACGCAAAAGGTTAGTGAGTTATTTGTGTAGGATTATGGGAACAACAGGGATGTTCTGTCCAACATTGTGACAGATGGAAGCCATGTTTCCTGAGATAGGTGGATACAAAAGACCCACAAAAGACAACTTTGTAAAAAAAAAAAAAAAAAAACCTTCCTTTGCAACAAAACATCTACCTGATCCACTGTTGCCATGTCTTGCTATGATCCCTGTTTCCAAGGATGCTGCAGTGTCCCCACTGGCCAGGCCACCACCGTCCACTCCTCTGACATGTGCCGTCAAGATGGAGTCTGCCTGCCCAGCACTTGCTCGCATGAGCTCAGCTTCCTTCAGCCCACCTGCTGCAACACCTGCCCACCCCCAGCCCTCCTGATGCCTATATGCCAACTGGCTGTTCAACCCTTGCCACCTGACTCTCAGACTGAGCAGAATCTCTGTCACGACCTGTGTCCAGCCTTATGCATGTGAACCACCTCGCTGCTACCCAAAGACATCCCAAAGAGCTTGCCCACATTACTCTAGGGACCTTCAATAGTCATTAAGGGCTGCTTAGCAAATGGCCTTTAATTAGGTGCTCTGGAAAAATCTTTTAACCTACCCTGTGCCTTCAGTTTTGCAGAAGCCTTTCCCTATTTTGATCAATGATTTCAAATTAGAAGCGGGAAAATGTTTTCGTGGATCTCTTTACTTTAAAACTAAACAAACACCACCACTCCCCAAAGCATGTACTGTGTCAGTGTTTAATGCTATAATTACCCAACGACTCTTGACACAGGCATCACGAACCTATAAATATATCCAGCAGAATTACACTTTCTGATGACATCAACGTAAACCTCATAGCCAAAAAGAGACCTCACAGGGAGATGTAGATACCTAAAGAAAACCATGTGGACACTAAAATACATTAGGCTCTCGGCTTAAAATTCTTTTAGACTTCAAGGTCAGCACCTACTTTTAATTTTTCTTTTTTTCCTGCCTCCAACTAAACTCAGTATGTGTCCTTAAAGAGGTAGAGATGCTGGCAGTCAGAGATAAACACACAGAAAGAACCCCAAAGATTGAGCTGAGCCATATGTTTTCATTGACTCATTAGGTTAAAGCTTTAAATGTAAACCTGTTTTGACAACTGCAAAGCACTTCACGAATAAAAGGAATCACTCAGCTTATGTAAAGAGTTACTATTATAAGAGGCCATTATAAAAATAAATAAATATACCTTTTAATTCTAACCTATAATTTAATCCAATTCAATAAACATTTGTCAAATGCCTAGTATGTTTCAGGCATTGTCCTAGGTGCTTGAAAGAGGCAAATGAGGTTAAAATGCAATTCCCACGTGCAAGGATTTCCAGGAGTGAGGAAAACAAATGTAAGTACCCAACTATAATACAATATGGAACAGAAAGAAATGAAGTTGAAATGAAAGGACGGGTAGCACATTTTATGGGAGCAAAGAATGAAAACATCTAGAAGAATCACCTAATGTTTCTTTATGAAGGAGATATTTGGCTGAAGCTGGAGGGATCAGGAGTATTTGAGAAGCAGGGAATTGGTGAAGGACATTTTAAGCCAAAGAAATAATACGAGTGAGGGATAAAGAACCTAGGAGACTCTAACCTTCATTTTTGTTTGATGTGCTTTATGATTAACCTATGCATTACCTCACAAACGTATGCTTTTTGTGACAAAAATACTTAATCCACTCTCTTAGAATTTTTCAAGAACACAATATGTTGTTATTCACTATAGTCACCATGATGTACAATAGATCTCTTGAACTATAACATTTCAAGATAAATTTTAAAGAGAAGTCAAAGAGAATACAGAGAATGTGATAGAGGGTCTTCTTCATATAGTCCACCTCCCAAACCTCTGGCTCACAGACAATAAGATTTGTAAGTCAAAAGTAAGTAAACATTAAACATTTCCTTGATGATTTTGATACTAGCTCATTAACTTTGAATTTTACAATATAGCAGGAAGGTCACTTGAATTTACTTCTTTCAGTTCTTCAACATTCAGGTGTAGGTATATGTCGACTCGCTTGGCATTTGTTGTAAATTCCTGCTAATAAAAATGACTTAAAGGTTATTTGTAAAAATATACTACTAGTAATAAGTAAATATCAATACTTAAGCAAAAATTAAACTATCCTATTTTAAGGTTATTAAGTGGAAGGTTCTTTTTATATATAATATATGAGGTTTACTTACCAATGACATTTACTATTTTCCACTGATTTGTTTTAGTCAGCTTTCTTCTCTTTTGAACAGATCATATTGGTTTTTGGTAATGTCTCCTCAGAAATAAACCACTAAGGAATCTGTACTTTGTGTTTATTCAATAATCAACAAATTCCATCTGAATGGATTTGTGCCAACCATGGGGTGGTATGGAGAGATGTTGGAATCACAGAAGATTACACATTGGAGATTATCGAGTTCAATATCCTCATCTGCCAACTTACAATACTACAAATCAAGGCCAACTGAGGCGAAGACAGTTGTATAAGGCATTCCTCAGAGGAAGTTACAAACCATCTGAACATCCAAGATATGAAAATAAATGGACATGCAAAGTAGGGAGTAAGTCAGTAAAAAACTGATTTCTACAAATGGCCATAGTTCTAAATTACACTGGACAATATCCCCTTCCAAAATCCAGTTATTCTGTGAATCTTCTCATTTCTCCTTTCGATGCCCGCTTTGTCTTATTTTAAAATATGTATATCATAGATGTGCAAATGAATGAAGGCTGAAGTGATTTTCTTTCAATGATACATTCAACAAAGGACAGCAACTGGGTGGATCTTTCTATCCAGTGAATTTATACTTTGACTCACTATAAGATTGGCATAACTTTGGGAATACACTTTTTTAGGAAAAAAAACTCATAGAGTAATACAAACTCTGTAAATTCCCTATATACTTTTTAAATATATTGAAAAGGAGTTTCATCCTATACCCTTCTATCACCTTGCTTGCTCAATAGAACCTGAATTATACCATCAATAAATAATGCATATACATCTGAGAGGTATACAGTCATATGAAGCATTCATCTGTAAATAGCTATATCCTTGTTGACTATATTGAGTTAAAAATACTCCAGTTAATTATTTGAGTTGCTTACTCTGAAATTAATAATTAGAAATCACGTCCTTTTATCCATATTACTTAAAATTAAGGGGGAAAAACAAGACAATTTTAGCCTCTGAAATTATAGCTGAATTGTCCTTCAGGCTTATTACCCATAATTCATGTAAGGTTTGGCATGCCAAAACCCTGTGAAGATAAAATGTGATGATCTTATGACAAAAATGAGAAGTCGATGAGTCAAAAACATGATGAATTTAATAAGAGCAGGAACTCTTAATGGACAAGTAAATGCCAGACTGATTAGAGAATCTTAGTGGAAAAGGAATGCCATAAACAAAAAAAAGACAGGAAGCCTTCTGGTTGGGCCAACACCTGCTGGGGAGGGTATATAAGAGCCCCAAAGAGAGAGAAGACATTTGTACCTCAGAAACCTCATCTTTCTAAGAGACCAAAAGCAAACCAGTCTCTCCACACCATGGCTTGCTGTGTCACCCGCTGCTGCAGCGTCCCCACCGCGCCCGCCACCACCATCTGCTCCTCTGAGAAGTGCTGCAGGTGCGGAGTCTGCCTGCCCAGCACCTGCCCACACACAGTTTGGTTACTGGAGCCCACCTGCTGTGACAACTGCCCCCCACCCTGCTACATCCCTCAGCCCTGCGTGCCCTCCTGCTTCCTGCTCAACTCCTGCCAGCCAACCCCAGGCCTGGAGACCCTCAACCTCACCACCTACACTCAGCCCTGCGGTGAGCCCTGCGTCCCAAGTTGCTGCTGATCCCTGGCTGCTTTGCCCAGTGCCTGACAACGGAAGAGCCGAGAAGATGACTATTCAGTATTCTCTTGCCTCAGTAGTTTATCAGCTGTTAAGGTAGACCAGATGGCCCAGATATGAAAAATTTACCCTTAACTTCAGTGGAGAAAAATAACTAAGACATTTTGTATGGTTATTTGGCTGAATAACCATTTGGTTCATTTGGCCAGGTGCATGTCTTCTATTATCAAAATACTATTGAAGTCTTTAAGGTCTCAGACTATATTTTCTTGGTCATGTTACTTCCCGGATCTCATTTCTTGTATTGGATATTTTCATAGAGGCAAAAGAATTCTTTGATGGGTTTAACAATAAACTTTATTTCTCTGGCAAGATGTGTTCTCTGTTTATGTTAGCATTCTTGGTATATGTCATCCATTTTAAAAAGATACAGACAAGATGATTATTTTAATTTTTTAAAAGAGAATCTATTGGAGGAATGACTAACATTCTTGCTAACGACATGGCTTGCTAACATTTCATTGATTATCTTTTATGTTCATGTTCTCTTCTCTCCTCTTCCTTAGACAAATACAATTCTGGAGCAAGCCGACATTTCTTTACCTACTCTTTGTAGGTGAATCATTCATTAAATCCTTAAAATAGCACGAACAGAAATGAAGCTTTGAGAGTTATTCAACATTCTCAAAGTCCTAAAGTTACTAAGAAAACCAGAATTGAGTCTCTTGTATGTCTCACTCTAAAGCCCAGTTCTTTCCACCACATCACAGGGCCTCCTACACTAATAGAGCCACAGCTGAATGAACATAGTTAATACATTCACTTCAAATATGCAAGAGAGATAAGAAGTGCAAGATTTTCTAACAAAATCCACATCTGATTATAATAGAAAAAAGGGTATATTGGCTCCTAGATGAAAATTGGCAGCTGTTAATATTTAATTCTAAGATCTGGGTCATTTAATGGGCCTACCTAATTTGACTTCACTTTCCCTGAGAGAGAAATCAAAGCAGTCAACTCAAGTAACAAAGCACTAGGAACATATCTCTACTGGGAACCATACTCAGCACGAAGTTCCATCCCAGGAATCAACAGAATGCTAATGCTTTTCAGGTGACAGGTTGACAGCTAGAGCTAAAACTCTGATTAAACATCTTAATTCATTACTTAATTTTACTTAATCTTATCAGCCTACTTAATTTTATCTCATGCAGATTAACTTTCCAAGCCTAGAGAGAATATTATATGTAATATATGTTATACATGCAATACATATATAACACATAAATATATACACATACAATACATGCATAAAGATACAAGTCTAAATCTGAAAAAGCACTGAAATAAAACCAAAAGAGTGCATGTGAAGAAAAAAAAGTAGGACAAGGAAGGAGGGGAGCAAATGCTTTTAAACAAACATGTTTTTAAATTTCCTCGATGTACCTGTCAGTCTCTCCAGAAAGAAATTTCTCCGAGGATCCCACAGGCTTATTAGCAGTTCAGCTTTGCATGAACAGAACTTAGCAACCATGGGGTAGGTGGGACACAACCCAGGACATGGTCGACAGGAGATTTAGTCCATTTACTCATCATGTGGCCAGTATTTTTTTTGACTGTTTCCCCTGTGCCAGGCACCATATTTGTGCTAGAGATATGAAGATAAAAGAAATGTTCTGACCTCAAGTGCCCTCAAGTCTCTCTCAAATCTGGCAAATGAGGCAGACAGGTTATTATCATCACCACATATGTGTATTACATGTGTTGTATGAAATAATTATGGTGCGGCATGATTCCTGCTATGCCTGGGGGTTGGGCAGCAGGCCATGCCAGCACACAGGAAGAGTAACTAAAACCCAGATTGGGTGAGTCAGTGTCGGGGGTGAGAAATAGTCATGGAGTGCTTGGCCTGTGTCAGCCACAGGAAGTACTTGGGAATGAGTGGAGGAGTGGAGGATGCGTTGAAGATGGGGAGAAGAGAGTGAGGGGAAAAAGAGAGACGTACAAAGACCCTGAAGTGGGAGCTCCCCAAAGCAAAGGGCCTAAAACCTCAAAGCAATGAAAGATTTGAAGCAAGAGACTAACATCATCATATTTTGCTTATGTTTCTTTTCATTATCAATCTTTGATTTACATCTTCACCAGTCCAGATACCCCCATAGGCTACCAAAAGGTGCAATTAAAGCCAGGCAAGTCCTTGGATGCATGTGTGTGTATGTGAGTCTAGATTTTTAGCACTTTGAAAATCTACCATCTCATCAAGAATCACCATGTTTTTCCTGCATTGGCTTAAAGGAAAAAAAATATCCTTTGCATTTAAAAATAAAATGTTTAGATCTCTGACACATAGTTTGAACTTCCATTTTTAACCACATAAAAGGTAGCTCAGTCCCAATAGGTCCTATATTTAGTTGTTAACGCATCAGTCCCCAGGCTGGCTAAGGCAAATTATCTCACCTCTCTTGGACTATCTTCAATTGTAAACAAAGGAGAGTAATCGCCAAGTCTCTTAGATCACTGCACAGAAAATGTCTTTTAATAAAGTACTGTAAGCCTTGTCAATAAAAGAGAAAAGTTTACTACCATAAACTTTATACCTGTTTCTAATCTGTAACCTCAGGTCTTATTTATAATTACAGAAACATGATGTCCTGCATACACAGTAACAATTTCTTTAAACTTTTGAGGTGAACTGGGAGAAAGTAATACTGCATTCTAAATAAGGGATTGATATCTTTCTGCCATGAAATTCTAATTGTGAGGGTAGGGTCTGCAGGCTATTTTTTATTTGTTATGTTTCCTTAAAATGTCAAAAACAATGTCCATTTATTTATTTATTTCTCTTAGAATCTAGTCTTTGTCCTTCCCATTACAATAAATAATAGCAGCAATGTATAATATATCATGCGTGTGATAAACCCTTCCACTAGACTATAAAGTCCGTGAGGGCAGGATGATGCCTGTTTTGTTTGCTGCTGTATATTCAACATTTAGGACAGTGTCTGGCACATGGTGACTGCTCAGTAAATGTCTGTCGAATTGTTTTTTAAAATAATGAGTGATAAAGAGTTAAAATAAATGGGGAAAAAATTAAAAAGGAACAAAAAATAAAAATAAAATAACGAGAGAGATATCAATGAATCCAAACTAACAGGGAGCACTATTTGGCAGGTATTCATGCCAAGATAAGTCTGGGGAACCTCCAGGAACACCAACAGATGTTATGAATCCTGTTTTTTCAAGTAGAGCCATTGAGAACTTTTTCAAATTTTTAAATTTATTAATTTATGCACCAGCCACTTTCTCTAATTATAGGTACAAACTTAATATGTATTTATTGGTCTGAATGTCTAAGACCAATGTTTGCTATTTCCTAAAAGGCTGCACTCTTACTTACCCTTCAGCTCTTTTTTTTTTTAATTCTTTTCACTACCTTCCTCTGATCTTTACCTTGCCTTGAGTTTGATCTGCAACTTACTTCAATAATGATAGTAATTTATATTTGCACAGAACTTTATGGTTATCCATGGGCTTTAACTCTTTTGATCACGAACTTCACAATAGTCTTCTGAATGGAAGAATATAGACATTATAACCTTTATTTTGCAGAGAAGAAGGATAAGACTCCCAAAATGGACTTACTTGTTTTAGTAAGGGAAGTAACCAGCACCCCTGGGAGCAGTAAAGAGCTCTTATGACTCTTCAAGGAGTCCTTTTGATTCCATCCCAAAACATATAGATGCACCCACCATCACGCACTGGTAGGTAACTTAAAGGAGGAATTGGGACAACTGTGAGAAGATCCACGTCTTGCAGGCTGAATGAGGCCATGCTGAGTGGAAATGGTTGGAGATATAAGGATATTAGCTAGGAGCCCACGCTGCGCACTTTCTTGAGTGCTAAATTATGCCTGAAGTCTAAATGGTATACTGGAACTAGGATCCAGGTCTTTTCTACCATGGCTACATTTGATTTCGGGGGGAAAATGCAATGCAGTGTAAAAAAACAGAGAGAGAGAGAGAGAGAGAGAGAATAAAATCAAATGTCAACAGATAAATCTATCATAGGCCCACAAGTTTACTTTCCCTTGGTAGCAATTTTACTTGATTTTTAGTATTGTGGCCTTAGGTTATTCCTTTACTCAGTCTATGTAGACCTAAGCTAAAAATTCAATTTGTACACAATTAGCAGTGAAGGAAACAAAGCAAGCCTGTTCTCAGTAAAAACATAATTGTCCAATACACATATGAGAGAATATTTTAACCTAACTAGTTATAAAAGAAAAGCAAACACAATAATGAAATTTTTTTGTTTTATACCCATCAAATTGGAAAATACTTTAAATAAAATATGCATCAAAGGTATGGGAAAACGGGAATTCTCAATCAAACACAGCTGGAGGAAATAGATAATTAGAAAAAATAGGTAAATAAAACCATTCTGGAGATCAGTATGTCCATAAATGTCAAAGACCTTAAAAATATTGGACATTGACATTTGCCTTATAATTATACCTAATAACTATATCTGTTTCTGAAATAATCAGAAATGTGTACAAAGATTTATATACACTAGTGCTGTCTATTGTCACAATGATCATAGAGAAAAGTTGAAAATAACCAAAATGCTTAATAATATGGAATTTTTAAGTGACTCAGGAGTGCAATGATATAAATAGTAGGAAATATTAAAAGTAACATTATCAAATATACTTAAGAATATAAAATAATGAAAATATATATGTGTAAGTTAAAATGTATGTTACAGAACTTACATAAAATATTATTCCAGTAATGTAATAAAACAATAAATGAATGCATACAAAAATTACTAGAGGGAAATATATATATATAATATTAACAGGGAATTTATCTTGGTGGTAAGATTATAGATGAGTTCTTTTCTTTCTTTTCTAAATGTTTAATATAAATATATAATATCTTATAGTAAAAACAAGAATAATAAGTGTTTTTTAAAAGTTTACCCATATTTCTCAAACATTGTTTCTCCACATTAATGTAATTTTGATCTTCAAAAGCCTCGGAGCTCAAAGTAAGTCACTAAAATTAAGTTCAACTCCTTAAAACAAAAATACTTCATCAGACAAACAGGTACAGATAAAGATAAAGAGAATAAAAACTGACCCGCAGTGGGGAGAAGTCCCACATATGACAGATTTGCTGTTGTGCAATAGTGCCCAGCAGGGCTGGTGCTGGAATTATAATAGCAGAAGGCTTTGGTGGGACCTCATGAAGTTTGTGCTTCAGTGACAAATGGCAAGAGTAATCAGTTCTGATTTAGCAATGAACTCAAATAAAAGTTAATTAGGAAAATAGAGACTCTTTACAGGCATCTAAATGTCAAAACAATTAAGGATAATGGGTACACTAACATAAACAAGAACCAGGAAAGAAGCCTTCAGGCTGCTCCAACACCCACTGGAGAGGGTATATAAGAGCCCAGAGCAAGGAGAGACATTCACACTTCAGAAGACTCCTCTTTCTTTTCAACCAAACCAATACAAACCACAGTCTCCCCACGCCATGGCTTGCTGTGTCACCCGCTGCTGCAGCGTCCCCACCGCGCCCGCCACCACCATCTGCTCCTCTGAGAAGTGCTGCAGGTGCGGAGTCTGCCTGCCCAGCACCTGCCCACACACAGTTTGGTTACTGGAGCCCACCTGCTGTGACAACTGCCCCCCACCCTGCTACATCCCTCAGCCCTGTGTGCCCTCCTGCTTCCTGCTCAACTCCTGCCAGCCAACCCCAGGCCTGGAGACCCTCAACCTCACCACCTGCACTCAGCCCTGCGGTGAGCCCTGCGTCCCAAGTTGCTGCTGATCCATGGCTGCTTTGCCTAGCACCTGACAACGGAAGAGTCAACCCAGAAGCCTTAGCATTCGCCTGTCCTAGCACCTGCAACTAATTTACTATGCTTTAGAAGTTGGAATGGGGTGGCAGTATCACTGGCAACCCTCACCCATTAAAAAAAAAAAAAGCCTATAGACTTTCATTGACAATGTAGCTTACCTGTAACCAAGTGTGGTTTGAATAGGTGGATGCCTGCAGGCTTCCCAAAGTTGTTTGATTCCTTCATATTAAAGTGTATCTGTCTTCGGGTGCTTTGGAAATTTTGTTTCCAGTCTTGGGTGGTATCTTTCTGGAAATTGAAGAAGTTCTTCATGATCATCCTAATAAATTTCATATCTCTGGCATAGCACAAATGTCTACTATTACTTATGTTTATTTCTGTTAATTCATTAAATGTGCTTCACAACTCTCAATGTTGGTATTTTTAGAAAAACTTGGAACATCAGTAAAACTGAAAAGGGTAGCAGTACAAATATTTCCTGCTTTTGTTTATTTTGCTGTTTTAAGAAAACTAAATGGCCTTGTATATAAGATGGTCCAATATATCAGCATACTTGGAAGTAGACTTTTTCTGATTTGTTCTCCAAAAAATGGCTTAAGATAGGTTGGGAAATACTTAACATATCTGAAAGACCAAATATCATATAAACCAAAACATATAGACCAAAAACATATAAACTAATCCATATGATATGATCTGCTTATGAAAAAATGTATAACATAATGTCATTCTTTATTGAACTAACATTTATTAAATATCTATTATGTGTCCTGTGTTTTATTGTCTCTGCTGAAAATGAGCTGACCACCTGACAGGTGAGGAAGATACAAACACAATAGCCATTCATTCCTTCATACAGTTCACAATTATTTATTTAATGCCAGTTTCTATATTATAATTTAAAAAACACAATAAGTGTTCTACTAGCAGCATTAGTAAAGTGATGTGGAACCATAAAGTTGAAAACAATTAAGATTGTTGCCATAGGGATGAATTGGGAAAACATAGTGAAAGACAAAATTGACTTGAGCTTGTCATCAAGGGGATGTGGAGGAGAAGAAAGTATGGAAGAGAGACTAGACAATGGGGTTTTGTCACCAACAGAACACAGGAGCAGAGCAGAAGGAGAGAATTTGAGATGGAAATGCTATGTTCTGCTCTAGACATGCCAAGTTTGAGGCACCAGTGGCATCTCTAAATGGAGTTAGGAGAGCTGTTCCAGAGAGGAAGAAAATGTATGTGGGTAGGTACAGAAGTCTGTGTAAAATTCTTCTTAAGCACTTGTGGAGGGCTGAGTTGCAAGCATGCAGGATGAAATTCCATGAGGCATAGTGGAGATTGGCTGCTGGGGTGATTAGAAGCTGAACAGAAACCCTAAACGTTAAAATTTGCTAATAAGAGACATTGAATTTCCAGCCCAATCAGAGTGGGAAAGGTTCATTGAGCACTTCACACATTCAACTGATATTCCAGAAAGGGTACACCAAAACAAGAAGCATCACAACCTGGAGTGAGGAGCACATCAAATTATTCCCACCCTATCAGAGTTTGAAACCAAGCCTGAGATGATAAAGAGAGCCCCTCATTGACTTCCAGTCAGACCAAAACTGAACACTGAAAGCTCTGATAGCTAATCCAAGATTTCCTAAAACATACCATCCAAGATGAAGAGCATATAATAAAAAATTACCAGACATGTGAAGAAGCAGGAAAATGTTATCCATAACCAAGAGGAAAAGCAGCCAATAAAAATAGTTCTAGAGGTACACAGATGTTGGAATCAGTAAACAAGGATCTTTAAACAGTTGTTATAAATATTTTCATGAATTTGAAGGAAAAGATTAAGAAGATGTGAAAGAAAAAGAGTGGAAAAGATAAGGCATCTCACCAGAAAAGTGAAATTTTAAACTTTTATTTTATTTAAAATAAATTAAATTTAAATTATTTAAATTAGAGATAAACAAATAAAAATCCTAGAACTAGCCTGTATAATATCTGAAATAAAGAATTTAATAGATGGGCTTAATAGAAAATTAGATACTGCAAATTATAGCAGAGGTTAGTGAATAAAGATACATCAAAGTGATGTTAAGATAAATCAAAATTATCAAAGCTAAAGCATAGAGAAGGGGGAAAAAGATTGCAAAAAAATGAAAAGAAGCTGAAAGGCCTTTGGGAAAGTACCAAGTAGTCCAATATACATGAAATTGGAATCTCAGAATGAGAGGAATGAGAAAATGAGGAAGAAAAATTGGGGAGTTGAAAATTTTCCAAATTTGGTGACATATTTTATTAACCTGCAGATTCAAGAATTTCCAGAAATTCTAAGCAGAGTAAATGCAACCTAAACACACACATACACACATGCACACACCACACATAGACAAACACACATAGTCAAACTGCTGAATACCTCAAATCAGTAGAGTATCTTAAAAAGAAATAATAAGAAAAAACACACATCATCAAATATAAGGCAGCAAAGATAAAATGGATGTCTGACATCTATTCAGATAAAATGGAGGTCAATCAAACCTCAGTCTTAAAGTTTTGAAGGGAAGGGGGAAAAGGCATCAAACTGGATTCTACAGCCAGCAAAATAACCTTTGAAACTGAAGAAAAAATTAAAACATATTTAGATTAAATAAAGCTGATTTTTAAAAGTGTTGTCCAAGTACCTATACTATAAGACACACTAAAGGAAGTTCTGTTGGTTTAAGAGTAATTATACCTCAACAACAAAAAACAAACAACACAGTTCAAAAATGAGCAAAGAACTTGAAAAAGGTATTTCAAAAAGATATTCAAATGGCCAAGAAGTACATGAAAAGATGCTCAACATAACTTATTAGATAAATGCAAAACAAAACTACAATAAGATACCATTTCACACCCATTAGGATGTCTACCATTAAAAAAATGTGAATAAATAGGGGCCCTCATGCATTGCTTGTGGGAAGGTAAAATGGTGCCATTACTGTGGAAAACAGTATGACCATTCCTCAAAAAATTAGAAATAGAATTACCATATGATCTAGCAATTCTACTTCTGAGTACATATCCAAAAGAATAAAAGCAGGATGTCTGAAAGATATTTGTACACTTGTATTCACAGCAGCATTATTTGCAGTAGCTAAAATGTGGAAACAACCCAAGCATTCATAGACAGATGAATGGACAAACAAATGTGATATATCCATACAATGGAATATTATTCAACCTTAAAAAGGAAGAAAATTCTGCATATGGCCCAACATGGATGAGCCTTGAGGAATTATGCTAAGTGAAATAAACCAGTCACAAAAAGGCAAATTCTATATGTTTCCACTTATATAAGGTAGTAAAGCATAGTCAAAATCATAAAGAGAGAAAAAAGAACAGTGCTTTCCAAGAGATGGAGGGGATAGGGAGTTATTTAAATAGTACAGAGTTTCAGTTTTACAAGATGGAAAGAGTTATGAAGACAGATGGTGGTGATGGTTGCACAGCACTTGAATATATTTAATACCACTGAATTGTACACTTAAAAATTGTTAAGATGATAAATTTTATGTTATGTGGGGTTTACCACAATAAAAAATAATATATTTAAAGGTATAATTATACCAAATGAAATCTCAGACTTTTAGGAAGGAAAAAAAGAACACTGAAAAATAGTAAATATATGAGTAAAGTATGAGACTTTCTCTTTTTTCTTTTCTTAATACCCTAAAAGACAAATAACCCTTTTCTTAATACCCTAAAAGACAAAAGCAAAAACAATTGTTAGGGTATATAGCGGTAAGCTATTTGACAATAATAGCACAAAGAACAGAAAGAGGTAAATAGAATTCTACTGTTATGGGCTTCTCATATTTTACATAAAGTAGTACAATATTAATTCCAAGTGGACTGTAATAATTTAAGGATGCATATTGTAATCCAGACGGAACTCCCTCTGCCCCCAAGAAAAACTATTAAAAGATATAAAGCTAGTGTAGAATATAAAGCATATTTTATTAGCCCAAAAGAAAATGAGAAAGAACAAAGAAATGAACCAAAACTACCAAATTGGGAGGCATCAATTTACCAGACTTCAAGCTATACTACAAAGCTATAGTAACTAAAATAGCACAGTAATGGCGCAAGAACAGAGACATAGACCAATGGAACAGAACTGACAACCCAGATATAAAACCATCCTCATATAGCTATCTAATCTTCGACAAAGCAGACAAAAACATACATTGAGGAAAAGAATCCTTATTCAATAACTGGTGCTGGGAAAACTGGATAGCCACACGTAGAAGACTGAAACAGGACCAGCACCTTTCACCTCTCACAAAAATCAACTCACAATGGATGCTAGACTTAAACCTAAGGCATAAAACTATAAAAATTCTAAAATAAAATGTTAGAAAAACTTACAGACATTGTCCTGGGGAAAGAATTTATGAAGAAGATCTCAAAAGCAATCACAGCAACAACAAAAATAAATAAATGGGAGCTGATCAAATTAAAAAGCTTCTGCACATCCAAGGAAATAATCCATAGAGTGAATAGACAACCTACAGAATGAGAGAAAATATTTGCATGCTACACATCCGATAAAGGGCTAATAAATAGAATCTATATAGAACTCAAGAAAATCAGCAAGAAAAAAATAAAACAACCTCATTTTTAAAAAGTGGGCAAAGGACATGAACAGAAACTTTTCAAAAGAAGACAGACTAATGGCCAACAAACATGAAAAAATGCTCAACATCTCTGATCATTAGGGAAATGCAAATCGAAACCACAATGAGATATCACTTAACTCCAGTGAAAATGGCATTTATCAAAACTGATCAACACTAAGGTGCTCACATGGTAGTAATATTCACTGGGTGCTGGTCAGGTATGGGTGGTGGGGGGTAAACTCACAACTAATGGATGCAGCGCACACTGTATGAGGGAAAGGCACACTTGTAGCCCTGGCTTGGGTGAAGCAAAGGCAATATAAGTAACCAAAATGTTTATATCCCCACAATATCCTGAAATAAAAATTAATAAAATAAAAAGAATCATGTATCCAAACAGAAGCTTCTATTAAGTGAAGTGGACATATTTTTAGCAAACATTTATTAAGGACCTCTCACATTATATTATATCCAATGTGCTGGGGCCAAGAAGACAAGTAAGATACACTTGTCTTAAAGGGGACATTATCAAAAAAATCAAGAAACATAAAAATGCATACAAATTTTAGAAGCAATACAACAATCCCTATAGGTGAAGTATGTGCAGAGTGCTTGGGAAGAGTTCCCACCTCATCATGAGGCAGTTGAGTGACATTTCAGCTGAGTCTTGACAGGTGAGTTCATCCAGGAAAAGGGTGGCAACAAAGCACTGAAAACAGTACCTACGAAGCTTAGGGGGGTGGCTGGAGCCGGGGTTTGTGAGAAAGAACATCATGAAATGAGCCTAGAAAAGTAGATTGGTGCCAGATAAAGGAAGGTCAGTTTTGGCAAGGTAGGACGGGTGGACTTCATAAGTGGAGAGAAACAAAAAATAGGCTTGTATTTTAGAAAAGATATAGCAGCCGTAGGTGGATGTTCTGAGATAAGAGCATATTAAATGACTATATAATTATCAAATAAAACAACCATATCTTTTTATCGTGGCCTTTCATGGCATCTATTTCCCTGTATTCACAATGTTCCTTTCTTCTGAGGATGATACACTATAGAAATAAATTCTGGGCTATTTCCATATTCTAAGATGGGAACTATAGCTATAGATCACCATACAACACTATATAATTCATTAAGACCAAAATTAATAGCCATACCTTCTGTATATATACAATAATCAGTGACCAACATTTTATAATTAGAAATTAGCTCAAAAGGAAATATTTCTTATTTTACCTGCGATTACATTGCTGCCTTTTAATTAACCAGAACCTATGATGGACAACCAAGACATGGGTTCTCTTCAAAGATATTTTTCTTTTGACTCATTAGGTTACTGTGAAATCATAATTTTCTTTCAGAGATTTGTGATTTTCAAATGTGCTTTTGAATCCTTAAAATCAGATTTAGGGAGAAAAAATAAGTTTATTCTGGATCATAAAATTTTTAACTTTGGCAGATTAATGGGGCTTTTTCTCCCTGTAAGTCTTAAACTTTATAGAGGTAATTTTCTCTGTGCACCTTTGGAAATGAAATATATACCACAATTAAAACCAAGCAAAGTGACATAGGTTATGCTTCATAATAGAGATGAAATTAAAGAGAGGTACATCTTAAGTTCCCACCTGCCAGGTACTACACAAGATTTCAACCAATGGCATTGCAGATTTGGAACCTACATTATGGAATTTTATTTCCCAAGTTCCAGTATTTTTAATTTTCATGGAATTCATAAATAAATAAACAAATATATAAACAAGCAAAAACAGATCTCACAAGAAAATACTTCTGTGGTTTTCTTGCTCCTCTTCTGAGAGTTTCCCAAGAGACTAAAAGATTATAATTTAGAATTCATATTTCACTCCTATTAAAAATGCAGGTAAAAAATAGCATAACTGATCTAAAAATAAGACATAGGAAATATGGAGAAGATAAGTTTCAGGAGATCAAAGATCACAACTCTAGCTATTGATAAGCAATGTACATTTTCGCCTCCAGGGCACAAGTTATTCCCATTAGATATGTAAAGTGACTTTTTCATTTGTACACAGGGAGATGTGGTAAACAAACACACACACACACACACACACACACACACACACATACTTTAAACCCAGCTCCCTCTTAAACATACCTCCCTCTTCTACCACCTAAGCACATGCTCTGAGATCACAAAAAGCATTGCAAAGTTCCTAATCACACTAACCCTTTTTATGGTGTGGCATTAAATGTCATTTAATGAGTTGTAAAATTAATTTTAAGAAGAGACACAAGCAATCAATGCACGGAATCAAAATCTATGGGAATATCATTTTTCTTATTTGTAACAAGTTGTAGCTATAATTACCAATTGGCCAAATTTTCTCTTTCTTTTCTTATTCTGCCAAAAGGGCAATGCTTTCTATGACTATTTTCTAGATTAAATATTCTATCTTACTGACACATGGACATGGGATAAGTCCTGATTTAGTAACCTGAAGTTATCCCTCTTTTATGAGGCATAAAACTGTTCCTCAGTAAATAAACAACTCTAATGAAATGTTTATATGGAAACTGGCACAACAGTGATAAAGGAAACATCCGGTGCAGTCTGTAAGTACCCATTTGGGAGGCTATATAAAAGTCTCAGGAAGGAAAGACAGTTTTGGAGTCAAGGCAACTGGAGTTTTGCAGCGAGTTTCTGCCCTTCTCTTCCGAAAGGATGACATCTGACTGCTCCCCTACGCCCTGCCCTCCTGAGTCCTGTGGGGGGGCTCCCCGTTGTGCACCTGCTTCAACCTGTTCCACGGAAACCACTTGTCTCCCCAGCGCCTGTGCCGCATCCAGATGCCAGACCCCCAGCTTCCTCTGCAGGTCTCGCCTGCTGCCCGGCTGCCTCGCGCCATGCTACCTTGCTGGGGGCTGTAATAGCACCTGCTTGGTGGGGACCTGTGCCTGGTGTGAGGATGGGGTGTTCACCAGCAACGAGAAGGAGACCATGCAGTTCCTGAATGACAGACTCGCCAACTATCTGGACAAGGTGCGCAGCCTCGAGGAGACCAACGCAGAGCTGGAATGCAGGATCCGAGGACAATGCGAACAGGGCATCCCGCTGGCGTGCCCTGATTACCAGTGTTACTTCGACACCATTGAAGATCTCCAACAAAAGGTTCGGTGTCTCATTCCCCTAATGCTCCACCATCCAAACCTATGTGATCTGCCTTCTCTTTATCCTAGAAGTGGCTAGTCTGTGGAAGGAAACCAAGGGAAACAGGAATTCCGAGAGCTAATGTGACACAGAGGAAACCTCAGCACCAGCCCCAGAGCTGCCCCTAATTACTGAGTGACCATAATAAAGTCACGTACCTGTAGATCTTGCCTTTCTCACCTATAGAATGGGGAAAAACTGTGTCTTATCTAAAATCACTTCTGAACATTTATATTATTATTTGCACAGATCTTGAAATATCATCTTTTTGACCATATATTATTTCGCTTAGTAATCATTTTCTTCTCTCCCTGATGAATTTCTATTATTATGGATGGGGAAATAGTCATAATACAAACTACTTATAGAGGAAATTTTAATGGTGTTCAACTGCCAAGGAGTATTGCAAAATATCTTAGGTCATTAAAAAGGTAAATATTTTTATTTCTCTATTTTGTTTCTAAATTGGCACTGCATTTTTTCTTCATGAAGTGGCATGGTTAGTAAGAAAAGCAGGCTGAAAACAAGTTTGTATTTTCTTATAAAGACTTTCAAAACTTTCAAAGGATTCAGCAGCTAATGGCCTAGATGTTAAATGAATAGATATTTAGGTTTCTCTCAAAGAAAGATTCATTCATATTACATGACTTCCTTCCCAGATCTTGTGCAAGAAGGCAGAGAATTCTAGACTTGCTGTGCAGCTGGACAACTGCAAACTGGCCACTGATGACTTTAGGTCAAAGTAAGCTTAATTTGAATTTGAAAATAATTTATAGTTGTCTGGTCTCTCTCTCTACCCCCAGATTTTTCTGTGTAATATTTTGAAAGTTAAGAATGGTTTAAAAGCTGGAATGAATCATTATTTAGGATGTAAAAGAAATGGCGTGTGGTTTCCTTGAGCCTCTGTGTCGATCATCCGCGTAGCTCCCTCACTTCTCACGGTGTCCAGCAGAGTAAGCGCTGGCTTTATGTCTTTTCTGCGAAAGGTACGACAGTGAGCTGTCCCTTCGCCAGCTGCTAGAGGCTGACATCAGCGGCCTGCGTGGGATCCTGGACGAGCTGACCCTGTGCAAATCTGACCTGGAGGCCCACGTGGAGTCTCTGAAGGACGATCTCTTTTGCCTGAAGAAAAACCATGAAGAGGTAAGGAAGGGGCAATGCCGCTGAAGGACTCCGACAGTAAGAAAGGTAAACAGATAGATTTTGATGTTTGTGTAAATCGAACTTGGGCAGATGCTGCTTAAGCTGGAATACAACTACTCGAGGCCCTATTACTATTCAGCCTGATGGTCCCAGTGTGTGCCTGCATGTAGATGGGAATTAGTCCCAGCAAGTGCCAGATGAAGGAACCAAAAACTCTTCTACTGCTATTGCTTTTGTGGAGGAGACGAGTGACCCCACAAATGGCTTTTCTTGGAGGCTTCGTGCCACCCCGACTCTAGGCTACAGGATGTGAAAGCTTGGCTGATGAACACAGACTACAAAGTCCATTTCAAAAAGGGAATAAAGACTGATGCAATATTTGTACCAGCTTCTTAAATATTCTGCATTTATAGAAGCAATTGGTTATGGTACATTGATGAAGCTGGAAAATGAAAGGCTGAATCGCGTAAAATAAGGTATATTTGCTCTTTGAACATTTGTTGATGAAAATAACAGTGAACATTTAATGAGACCTTACTATGTTCCTGGGCTTTTATAAGTTCCTTACGTATATTAACTCTTCTATATTTCACAATAAATTTCTGGAAAGGGTACAATTATTATACCGATTTGGCAGATGAAGAAACCGAGACCCATATAAGTGGTGAAAAGAGCTTCAGCCCAGGCAATCTGCGTCAAAATCCCACACTCTTGCCCACTGCTCCAGAAAAGCAGGAATGAGATGCTATTGAGTGTCAGATTGATGTTTGTCCCCTCCACCACGCTGTGACATTCTTTACTCGATCTCTGCTTTCAGGAAGTCAACTCGCTTCGTGGACAGCTGGGTGACCGACTCAGCGTGGAGCTGGACACGGCCCCCACCATCGACCTCACCCGGGCGCTGGATGAGATGCGCTGTCAGTACGAAACGGTGCTCGCCAACAACCGCAGAGACGCGGAACAATGGTTCGCTGTCCAGGTCAGCGCCCGGAGCGGTCAACTGTCAGGCTCCCGGACCTGTACCTCGTGTGAATTCTCTAACGGTGCCTGTGTTTCAGATAGAAGAGCTCAATCGGCAGCAGCTGTCCAGCGCGGAGCAGCTGCAGGGCTGCCAGATGGAGATCTTGGAACTGAAACGCACAGCCAATGCTCTGGAAATCGAGCTCCAGGCACAGCAAAGCCTGGTGCGTAAGGCAAAGGCGGTGACAGTTGTGTCCTTCATAAGTCAGGCCCTGGGCTGCTACGTCCTCTTCCATAACCCAGGGATTACATTTCCTCGCCTTCCCCAAGCACTGCCGTTTAGCCGGCTAGAAGCAGGAGAGACAGGTGAACAGCTTGCATCACCCCACTAGGATGTCTAACCTTCCCTTCTGGGCCCCAGCACCCTCTTGCAGCACCTTCCAGAGTCAGGGAGAGAGGGAAAGGCCGGGGCAGCGCAAGAGCAGGACCCCTGAGCCAAAGGCACTTAAGCATGCCAACAGGCTTTAATTCTCTTTTGATTCAGACCAATGTTCCAAGCTCACCATGATATTCAAAACAAAGAATAGTTGTCAAACTTTTCAGCCTACAACTATCCTAAAGTTTCCCAGGATCCACACCTCAACCTGACCCTTCACTGCACCCCACCTCACCCAAGCAATGAGAATACCATGCATTCAAGACTACATTAACCAGTTCCAGTTAAGCATCATTGCGTGCATTACATGAAGTCCCATGCCAAATACCTAGATGAATGATAGCTGAGCATTCATCTTGTGAGGGGTGCCGTGCTGATTTAAGCCTCACAATAACTTTATAGCGTAGATACCTTTACCCCATTTCACAGATGAGGAAAACTTAGACTCAGATTGAGTAACTTGCAAGGAGTCGTACAATTCTAAGAGGCAAAAGCTGAATCCAGGTAGTTGGATCCCAAAGCCTCTTGTCTTTTTAAAAAAAAAAAAAAGTGATTTATTTTTATTGATACATAATATCTGTACATATTTATGGGGTACATGTGATATTTTGTTGCATGCATAGAATGTATAATGATCAAGGCAGGGTATTTAGGGCACCTATCATCTTGGGTGTTTGTCATTTCTATGTGTTGGGAACATTTCAAGTCATCTCTTACAGCTATTTGAAATGCACAACACATTGTTGTTAACTATAGTCACCTTACTCTGCTATCAAACATCAGAACTTATTCCTTCTATGCAAAGTATGTTTGCACCCATTAACCAAACTCTCTTCCTCCCACCACCCTCCCCACCAGGAGCCCAAACTCAATGTTTCCTCCAAAATGCTATTGATTGTTCTTAAGCTACACAGGTATGTCACAGGTCGCAGTAGTCAAAGGTGGTAGTAAAAATAGCTGACATTTATACAGCCCTTAAATTTTTTTCCAGGCACTGTTCTAAGTGATTTACAGATATTAACTCATTTAATCTTTACAACCTTCCTATGAGATAGGTTTATATAGAATAAAACTTTATATAGAATAAAACTGAGGTTCAGAGAAGCTAAGTAATTTCCCCAAGGTCACACAGCTAGAGAAAGGTAGAGCAAGGATATGAAAACAGGCAATCTGGCCCCATGGTCCTTTGGACATTGTTTTCCTCTTGCAGACAGAATCTCTGGAATGTACCGCGGCGGAGACCGAGGCCCAGTACAGCTCCCAGCTGGCCCAGATTCAGTGCCTGATCGACAGTGTGGAGAACCAGCTGGCCGAGATCCGCTGCGACCTGGAGCGGCAGAACCAGGAGTACCAGGTGCTGCTGGACGTGAAGGCCCGGCTGGAGTGCGAGATCAACACGTACCGGGGGCTGCTGGAGAGCGAGGACAGCAGGCAAGTCCCACAGCTGCTCAGGAACCCTCTGGGACCACAGACAGGCTGATGCAGGAGAATCCTGTTTCCCCCAGGCCTGGCCCAGGTCGAACCTCCCTAGTGTGTTGAGGGATCTTCTTAAAAAGAGAGAGGAAGGGTGGCTGAGGCTGAGCACGTGACAATAGAAATGCTCTAAAACATTTCGAAGTTCTAAAGCAGAATGACCACGCATAACATTTCATACTGGGCATCTCTCTTTGCTCCTTTATCCACTAAATGGAAATCTGGAACAGCCTTAAGATAACATTTGCAAAACACAGAAAATATATAAAATATTATTTAACTACCACTGTTTCAGTGAACATGAAGTGACAATTCTGGTTCCAAAATGCTATTCTGCAAAGAGTTTTTTTCAGAACATAATTTGTAGGGCAAAGCTTGACATGGTTTTTCTGAGTTGACATTTGATCGTGATTCCCTTGTTAAGCTTAGTTTACAATTGATTTTCCCCAGGCTTCCCTGTAACCCGTGTTCTACGACGTGCACGTCAAGCAACACTTGTGAGCCGTGTTCAGCCTATGTCATTTGCACAGTTGAAAATTGCTGTTCGTGAATGTTAGTCACCAGCACAGCGGATGGAGAAATCAAGGCCAGCAGTGTCCTAGAAAGGAGATGGGGCTTCCACCAGGGACATCCAAACTGGAAAGACAAGTCTAGAGGGTTTCATGTCCTCCCGGCACCCTCAGTCTATATCCACTCGAACATTTCTCTCTTTCCAGTTCATTCGTGGTATTCTAGGAGCTTATAGAGCATTCTTGCTAATCTCCAAATAAAATGTATTTCATTCTTCCAGCATGAGAAATATAGCTTTGTGGCTTATTACTGTTGATATAATATTCATTTGATGACTATAGCTTGAATTTGCATAAACCGTACTAAAAATGTTTTTTAACTCCTCAAACACAAATAAATGAATTAATTCATGAAAAATGCCTTATATCATAGGAGATCATTGTATGTATTTTTTGGAGAGGGAACAGGAATATAATTGTATTTATTTCATTTTTAATTATAAAAGTAGTAGGTGTTCCTTTTCTAAATTTGTCTCATTATCACTTCTTGGCCTTTTGGCTAAGATCAAGTGTAGTATCTGTTCTTATCAGTTTAAATTTGTCTCGTTAAAGAGAAAAAAAAATCACTGATAATTCCATCCACCAACCATCCATTGTTAATACTTTGGAGAACATTCTTCCAGTTTTTTTCTCTTATGATAGGTTTTTCCACATAGTTATGATCATACTTATATATGCATACAGTTGTGTGATATTTTATTTTTATTTGTGTCATCTAAGCATTTATAATTCTAATAAAAACATAGGACTGTCCTGTGGCCATCATTTTAGAGACTGCATCCTATACCATAGGACACATTCGTCAGTTATTGGACAGTTAGATTATAAGACTAATTATTCTCATACATTTAAAAAGCAAAATAGAGAAGTTCCACTTCCAGAAAGATGAAACAGATGTGCATTCCCCTCTTCCTCCTCCTAAGGATAGCTAAGACTCTAGAAATTACATAACAAAGCAAACAGAAGATGACCAGCTACAGGTCTGGATCACCAAGGATGACCCTGTGTGTGGGGCGCGGTGTCAACGCCATTACAAGTTGGCGCCTGTTTCCGGCTTTGCCTAGAGCAGCTAACAAGTTCAGCGCATGCGCAATTGTCGGTTGCCCTGTGGCGCGAGAATGCAAACAAAGGGTCCTGCTATGGACTAATGCTTGGGTGGCTCGACAGCTGAACGGCCTATCACAGCTTAGGGGTTGTACTTCTGGGGTATATAGCGGCCTGCACGCTGCCGGGCTGGGTCTTCCGCATCATGTAAGTCTAAAGGGAACCCCATTAAAGCACTGTCAGAAGAACTCCTGTTGCCGCGTCTTCCTTGCTGGCGAGGCGGGCGCGACAAGTGGTGCCGAAACCCGGGACCTCGTGCAACTTTGAAGCACCAGCGGAGACGACCTCGACAGAGGTGAGTTCAGAACTGACGTGTGGGACGGCCAAAACTCCCCTGCTTCCAAAAAATGGGTAATATTCTGCTGCGGCGCTTTTTGTGGCCTATTATCATAAAATGCCTGTATGATGAGACTTCAGGCCCTCGCGTAGCAGCTAGCCAAAGTGCACTGAGTGACTTGCAAGAAGCAAGCTCAGAGAGAAGCAATAAGGGAGGTACCGCGGTAAAAGGTGGAAAAAAGGAATATAGAGCTCAAAAAAGGAAAATGCAGGGAGGGATAGCGCAGCCCGACCTGCAAAGGGAGAGAAAGAAGAAAAGGGAGAGAAAGAAATGTAAAAGTACCAGGAATAAAAATAACAAAGGAAAGGACAGGACAGAAGACAGAGGAGATAGCCTTTTTCTGTCAGAATTTAAAAAATTAAATATTTCTGAGGATGATTCCTCTTCTTCCTCTTCTCTTACTTCCTCAAGTTCAGGGGAGGAGGCGGGGGAGGAGCTAGATTCAGAGGAGGAAGCTACTTTGGAACAGGAAGCGGCAGGTTATGAGCGGTATAGCCTATCTCCGTCTGCCCCGCCTTATGAGGAAATAAGCGTTAGCCCCAGGCAGAGAGGCGCACTGCAGGGTGCTTCATTCATTCACCCTGAAGAGCGAAAAGAGCTGTTTCTTACCTTTCCTGTCTTTGAGAATGATAATCAAAGGGGCTGGGAGCCAGTAAACGCCAAGCAATTAAAAGAGCTGGCGGAGGCTGTCCGAAACTGGGGACATGGGGCCTCCTACACCTTATCTTTGGTAGAGAGACTGGGCAATTCAGCAATGACGCCCAGAGATTGGAGTCAGCTCGTCAAGGCAGTACTGACTACAGGTCAGTATTTAGATTGGAAGTCCATTAACCAGGAAGAGTGCATGGAGCAATCCCGGAGAAACGCCCAGCGTGGGCAACCAGCATGGAATTTTGACATGCTCACAGGGCAGGGGCAGTGGGTCAACAATCAGGTCGCCTACCCAGAGGAGGTATATGCCCAGATCAACTCCATAGCCATTAAGGCGTGGAAGAGCTTGCCCAATCGTGGGGAGGTCAGGGGTAACTTGACAAAAATTATCCAGGCCCCTGCTGAACCATTCTCAGACTTTGTAGCTAGGCTAGTAGAGGCAGCAGGAAGGGTATTTGGGGATCTAGACACAGCCATGCCACTCATTGAGCAGCTTGCCTTTGAGCAGTGCACTACGGAATGCCGTAATGCAATTGCCCCTTGGAAGAACAAAGGCCTTAATGCCTGGCTAAAAGCATGCAGAGAGATAGGGGGTCCCCTGACCAATAGTGGCCTGGCGGCCGCTGTTTTAGCAGCTCAAGCAAAGCAGGAACGCAATTGCTACAATTGTGGCAAACCTGGGCACCTTAAAAGGCAATGTAGAGCACCTCCTAAGCAAGGGAGCTCCTCTAACAAACAGCCAGGCATCTGCCCTACCTGTGGCAAGGGGCGACATTGGGCTTCTGAATGTCACTCGATGAAGGATAAGGATGGAAATCCCATAGTTTGGGATCAAAATGGAAAGCCTGTACCTAAGCAAAAAAACGGATGGTGGGGCCCCCGACCCCAGGGCCCGCAAATATATGGGGCCATGCAGGGGAATACCCAGGAGAGGTTGCTCCTAGCGCCTCCGGGGAGCCAAGGAGAGCCACTAAAGGTTCTGCAGGATTGGACCTCTGTGCCACCACTACAACAGTATTAACCCCCCTCATGGGGTGCCAACCGGTCCCATCTGATTTTAAGGGACCGTTACCTAATAATACGGTAGGACTCATCCTCGGCAGGTCTTCATCAACTCTGCAGGGATTAATAATTCACCCAGGAGTTATTGATTCAGATTTTGAAGGGCAAGTAAAAATTCTTTGCTCTTCCACTAGAGGCATAGTTTCCATATATCCAGGAGACCGGATAGCACAGTTGCTAATTTTACCTAGCCTCCATTCTTTATTCCCTAGTAAACAAAAAATCAGAGGAGAAAAAGGTTTTGGCTCCTCTGGAGGAAACTGTGCATATTTGTCATTGAATTTAGATGAACGTCCTACTATGGACTTAACCATACAAGGAAAGACATTTACAGGCCTCCTAGATACAGGAGCTGACACTAGTATAATTTCTGAACGCTGGTGGCCAAAAACGTGGCCATTGGCCCCCTCAGCTCAGACTCTGCAGGGATTGGGATATGCATCCTCTCCAGTGATCAGCGCCCAGACACTGAAATGGAAGGATAATGAGGGTAGAGAGGGTAGTTTTCAACCTTATGTTCTGCCTTTGCCTGTGAATCTTTGGGGTAGAGACTTGCTACGGCAATTGGACTTCAAATTGACCAATGACTATTCTGTTCAAAGTCAAAAGCTGATGAAGGGCATGGGCTGTGTCCCAGGTAAAGGGCTTGGGAGGAACTTGCAGGGAAGAACTGAACCTATAGAGCCTGTGCCACGACCTTCTAAGCAAGGGCTGGGTTTTTCTTAGGGGCCGCTGGGGATCCTCTGCCCATACCCTGGAATACAGAGGAGCCAGTGTGGGTACCTCAGTGGCCTTTACCCTCTGAAAAGTTACTTGCGGCCCATAATCTAGTGCAAGAGCAGCTTACTCTTGGGCATCTTGAACCCTCTCATTCTCCTTGGAATACTCCTATTTTTGTGATTAAGAAAAGGTCTGGTAAATGGAGACTGTTGCATGACCTTAGAGCGATTAATGCCCAGATGCAGCTTATGGGGCCTGTTCAAAGAGGACTGCCCCTTCTCTCAGCTTTGCCTAAACATTGGAGTCTAATTATCTTGGACATTAAAGACTGTTTTTTCTCTATTCCCTTGCACCCTCAAGATAAAAGCAGATTTGCATTCACGCTTCCTTCCATAAACCATGAACAGCCTGATGCAAGATATCAATGGCAGGTTTTGCCTCAGGGCATGGCTAACAGTCCCACTATGTGCCAACTTTATGTGGCCTCAGCTATCCAGCCGGTTAGGCAGAAGTTTTCAAAGGTAAGAATTATACATTATATGGATGATATTCTCTTGTGTCATTGTGATAATGGCATGCTTCGCCAAGCTTATGCGTCCCTTCAGGCTCACTTAAAGGAAAAAGGCTTGCTGGTCGCTCCAGAAAAGGTGCAAGAGGGAGAAGTAGGCGCGTTTCTTGGTAGTAGCATTCTCCCTGACAAAATTGTGCCTCAAAGACTGTCCATCCGAAGAAATGCCTTAAAAACATTAAACGATTTTCAAAAACTGCTAGGGGATATTAATTGGCTTCGACCTTTTTTATGTCTTACCACAGCAGAACTGAAGCCATTATTTCAGATTCTAGAGGGAGACTCACACATCACGTCTCCTAGAACTTTGACTCCTGAGGCCCTAAAGGCTCTTCATAAGGTAGAAGAAGCCATTCAAAAGGCGCAACTAGTGCGCATTCAACACCATGATCCTTTCTCCCTCTGTGTACTCCCTTCTCCCACGCTCCCTACGGCAGTGCTTTGGCAGGATGGTCCCCTTTTATGGGTGCATCCTCAAGCCTCTCCAGGAAAGGTGATTGGCCATTATCCTACCTGTGTGGCCGAGATAGCTTTAAAAGGTATTAGTTTGGCTGTGTCCCATTTTGGGCGTCACCCTGATAGCCTGATTTGTCCATATACTGCCAATCAGGTAAACACCTTATGTGCCAATCTTGATGCATGGGCCATATTAAGATGCACCTTCCCAGGGAGCATTGATAACCATTATCCCAGACATGCCTTATTGCAGTTTGCAATGAGAAACGAGCTTATTTTCCCAAGAGTAACTTCATTGTTACCTTTGGTTAATGCCTTGGATGTGTATACCGATGGCTCTAAGACAGGTATTGGGAGCTATGTCATTCAGGACAAGGTGTATACAAAACAGTTTAACTATTCTTCTCCTCAGCTAGTAGAGTGTGCCGTAGTCGGTCTGGTTCTCAGTACCATCACTGAACCTATCAACATCATCTCAGACTCCTTTTATGTGGTCAACGCAGTTAAACAGTTAAAGAACTCCTTTCACATTCTTGCCAAGAGTACTGTCTTTTCTCTATTTACAGAAATTAAGAATACTATTCAAAATAGGAAAAACCCATTTTCCATTCAGCATATCAGAGCTCATTCCTTGTTACCTGGACCTATGGCTGCGAGAAATGCTATGGCAGATCGCGCCACTCGCGCCCTCTGGGTGTCTGATGGCCACGCCGCCGCCATAGACTTTCATAAACTTTATCATGTGCCAGCTGAAACCTTACGACTTAAGTTCAGCATCACACGTGCAGATGCTCGTGAGATTGTACTGCAATGTCCAAGTTGTGCTCCTTATCGCACTGTTGTTCATACGGGCGTGAATCCTAGGGGTTTGCGTCCTCTACATATGTGGCAAATGGATGTAACTCATGTCCCATCCTTTGAGAAGCTTCAATATGTTCACGTGTCTGTTGACACGTGCTCAGGCGTCCTTCATGCCACGCCTCTGGCTGGAGAAAAGGCAAGTTACGTTATCATTCACTGCCTAGAAGCTTGGGCAGCCTGGGGCAAGCCCCGGGTTATTAAGACAGATAATGGCCCAGCTTATACCTCAAAATCTTTTCAGCAGTTTTGCACTCGCTTGGGTGTGGAGCACCGTACCGGTCTTCCCTACAACCCTCAAGCGCAAGGCATCGTGGAACGTGCTCACGGCACGCTCAAAATGTACTTACAAAAACAAAAAGGGGGAGATGCCCTACAGCTAGGGCTATCACCCAAAGGACGCCTCTCCTTTGCTCTCTTTACTTTAAATTTTTTAAATTTAGATGTCAAGGGACGTTCGGCAGCAGACAGGCATGTCACGCCTGCTCAGCCACAGAAAGAATTAGTGAAGTGGAAAGATGTGTTGTCTAATCTATGGAAAGGCCCGGATCCAGTGTTAATGAGATCCAGGGGAGCTATTTGTATTTTTCCACAGGACCAGGACAATCCCATCTGGGTGCCCACGCGGCTGACTAGAACGGTGCAGCAGCCTCCAGAGCAGCATGGGGACCCAGTGGCTACTCCTCCTGACGACAGCATGGATGATCGCGAGGATGGCAGCGGAGCCACGCTGGAGGATCCTGTCAGTGCTTCCTCTGCCGATGCCTGTGACACATAACTCACCAATTTTCCCTCGCTTCTTTTCTACTAATGTTTCCTTGGACACTACGTACATGCCGTTGGACACGCAGAGTAGTAATCTGGAGGGAAATAGATCCTTCTCCTTGAAGAGGACTTTGTGTTTTGTGTGGGGTTAACGGAAGCTGCACAGACTTGGCCCCCCTGTCCATTGGTGGCTGGGGGTATGGCAAGGAATGCTAGTTTCGCATGGAATCTTAGCGACTCTTTTAAAGGTTCTGTGAGGGTGATTGCGGGAGGGCAAAACTCGACCTTTGCCCCTATACCTGTCTGGGTTTGGTCCCCGTTTATCTGGGTGGTATCCACGGAAAAACCCTCTGGTACACATGTGAACTGTTCCTCTAATACGTGCAATTATACATTGTGTTGGAATGCCATGTCTCACCCCTCTGCCATTGTTACTTGCTTGCCTAGATACATTCCTGTTTCTGTTGAAGCTCCTAGCTCTATGACTTTGTTTCGGTCTTGCAGCCACGGACCATGTGGTATTGGCACAGACATTTGCTGCGCTTGAACTGAGACAGTCTGCACAGGTGTGGTTGACCATGCTAAAAGGTTAGCCTAGTTTTGGGTTGCACCCGCTCCTACCCCCAGGTATTTTAGCAGACATGGCCTTTGTACTCTGAGGGGTCTCTCCCATTGCACCAAATAAGGCATGTCTCCTATCCCACAGCCAGCCTTTGCACACCTCCGAGTTGTGCTCATTGCACGAGGATAGGTGGTTGCTGGTGAAAGTGAGGCTCTGCAACCTTGATCGCACGGTCAAAGGATGGTGCTGAACGGTTGCTCAGCTCTCATTAAATTAATAAAACAGGGGGAGATGTGGGGCGCGGTGTCAACGCCATTACAAGCTGGCGCCTGTTTCCGGCTTTGCCTAGAGCAGCTAACAAGTTCAGCGCATGCGCAATTGTCGGTTGCCCTGTGGCGCGAGAATCCAAACAAAGGGTCCTGCTATGGACTAATGCTTAGGTGGCTCGACAGCTGAACGGCCTATCACAGCTTAGGGGTTGTACTTCTGGGGTATATAGCGGCCTGCACGCTGCCGGGCTGGGTCTTCCGCATCATGTAAGTCTAAAGGGAACCCCATTAAAGCACTGTCAGAAGAACTCCTGTTGCCGCGTCTTCCTTGCTGGCGAGGCGGGCGCGACACCTGTGGTGGGTCAGCTGGATTTTCTTCTTATCTCATCTATCCCAGAGTGGGAGCTAAAGCAGCCGACAACCCAAAACACCAACAGGTGCAGACAAAGGAAAAAGAAAAAAAAAAGATCTTGCTCCCTCTAGAACCAGACAAGGGGCAGCCCAGCAAGACAGAAAAGCTTTCCACAATAGCCACTCAACTCCGCCCGACACCACAGGCAAAAACGTTCTGCCCACCTCCATCCCCACCATGAAAGGCAAGTGGAAAGTCTGGACTTCCCTATGCCAGCTGTAATGAGGCACTCAAAGCCCCCCACTGCGGTGCAGCCAGGGAAGGCCCGGTGGGGGCTGCAGGGCTTTCGTTCCCACCATGAGACACTGAAGCGCCCCCACCGCTGCCCCAGCGTCAGTGGAGACCGTCTGGCAGCAAAGAGGCGTTTCTCCCTCTCTCCTCTGCCGTGGTGTCAGGGGAGGCCTACCAGAGAGTCAGGACTCTTACCCCAATGTGACAGTAGCAAAGCCACCACCATGTGGCGTCACTGAAAGCCACAAGGGGAGCAGCAACAAGATGCCCCTCCCCCACCCAGCCAGGGTGGGATCAGCAGGGCCAGGTGAGGACCCCAAAGTCCCACCTCCCGGTAGTAATGAGGAGCACCGCCCTGGGGTCAGTGGAGGCGAAGTGGAGAACCTGGACTCCCACTCCCACCTGGCGGTAATGAACTGGACTCCCGCTCCCACCTGGCGGTAATGAGCCTGGACTCCCGCTCCCACCTGGCAGTAATGAACTGGACTCCCGCTCCCACCTGGCAGTAATGAGCCTGGACTCCCGCTCCCACCTGGCGGTAATGAACTGGACTCCCGCTCCCACCTGGCGGTAATGAACTGGACTCCCGCTCCCACCTGGCAGTAATGAGCCTGGACTCCCACTCCCACCTGGCAGTAATGAACTGGACTCCCGCTCCCACCTGGCGGTAAAGAACTGGACTCCCGCTCCCACCTGGCAGTAATGAGCCTGGACTCCCGCTCCCACCTGGCAGTAATGAACTGGACTCCCGCTCCCACCTGGCGGTAATGAACTGGACTCCCGCTCCCACCTGGCAGTAATGAGCCTGGACTCCCGCTCCCACCTGGCAGTAATGAGCCTGGACTCCCGCTCCCACCTGGCGGTAATGAACTGGACTCCCGCTCCCACCTGGCGGTAATGAACTGGACTCCCGCTCCCACCTGGCGGTAATGAACTGGACTCCCGCTCCCACCTGGCGGTAATGAGCCTGGACTCCCGCTCCCACCTGGCGGTAATGAACTGGACTCCCGCTCCCACCTGGCGGTAATGAACTGGACTCCCGCTCCCACCTGGCGGTAATGAGCCTGGACTCCCGCTCCCACCTGGCGGTAATGAACTGGACTCCCGCTCCCACCTGGCGGTAATGAACTGGACTCCCGCTCCCACCTGGCGGTAATGAACTGGACTCCCGCTCCCACCTGGCGGTAATGAACTGGACTCCCGCTCCCACCTGGCAGTAATGAGCCTGGACTCCCACTCCCACCTGGCAGTAATGAACTGGACTCCCGCTCCCACCTGGCGGTAAAGAACTGGACTCCCGCTCCCACCTGGCAGTAATGAGCCTGGACTCCCGCTCCCACCTGGCGGTAATGAACTGGACTCCCGCTCCCACCTGGCGGTAATGAACTGGACTCCCGCTCCCACCTGGCGGTAAGGAGGCAGCATCCCCCTTCCACCATCACAGCAGTGTCAGAGGAGACCTGCTAACATGGAAGGGTGAGATGACATCCCAAGTCTCCTAGCGTGGTACCCCAACATCCAGGTTTCAATCAAAAATCACTCTTAATACTAAGAACCAAAAAAATCTCAACTTAAATGAGAAAAGACAGTCAACAGAGTTCAACACTGATATGATAAAGACGTTAGAATTATCTAACAAGGATTTTAAAACAGCCATCATAAAGATACTTTAACAAGCATGTTTTGATGAACTCTCATAACAAATGAAAAACTATTTAAAAAGTCTCAGTAAAGAAGTAGAATATATAAAGAATTGAGTGGAAATTTCAGAACTGAAAAATACCATGAAACCAAAATATAAACCTCAATGGCAGGACTCAACAGCAGAACAGGCAAGCTGTAAAAATCAGTAAATTTGATGATACAATACTAGGTATCACCTAATCTGAAAAATAGAAAAAAATAGTGTAAAACATAGAGTCTCAGGGGACTTTGGGACAACATCAAAAGACCTAACATTCATGTCATCAGAGTCCTGTAATGGGAGAAGAAAAGAAAACAGGGTTGAAAACATATCTGAAGAAATAAAGGCTACAAGTTTTCCAAACTTGACAAAAATATAAAAACCTACAGTCTCAAGAAGCTAAGAAAAGCCCAAAAAGGATAAATCCAAAGGAATTCATACCAAGATACATCATAGTCAAACTTCTTAAATCTAAAAATTAAAAAAAAAAAATCATGAAATCAGACTTGTGGGGGGAGGGGGGAAAGGGCATTTATTGAAACCTTAAAATCTGTACCCCTATAATATGCCAAAATAAAAAAAAAAAAGAATATGGCAATGGAAAAAAAAATCATGAAAGCAGTGAGAGAGAAATGACACCTGACCAATACAAGAAAACAATTTAATTGATGGCAGATTTGTACCATAAACCCAATAGAAAGTGGCACAACATTTTTCAAGTGCTAAAAGAAAAAAACTATCAACTCAGATTTTTTTTTCTGAGACAGAGTCTCACTCTGTCACCTGGGCTAGAGTGCCGTGGCATCAGCCTAGCTCACAGCAACCTCAAACTCCTGGGCTCAAGTGATCCTCCTGCCTCAGCCTCCTGAGTAGCTGGGACTACAGGTAGAGAAAGAGAATAATTTTGATGAAGCTTAATTGATAAAGCTGTTAATTATAGTGTCCTCCATGGGCTAAGAAGTCTTCACCTAGCACAAGGTTATAAATATAACCCTCTGTTTTCTTCTAAAAAACTTTATACTGTAACCTTCACAGTTAAGTGCTTGATCCATCTTGAATTAATTTTTATATATAGGGTGATGTAGAGATCCAAAATGTATTAATTGTTGCTATATAATTATCTATTTCATTTAGGAACATTTATTGAAAAGGCTTTCCCTTCCTCATTGACTTGCTTTGGGATCTTTGTCAAAAATCAATTGACCGCATATAAGTGAGGCAATTTCTATAGTCTATATTCTTTCTCATTGATCAATTTACCAATCCTTATGCCAATATCACACTGTCTTAATTATAGTAACATTATATAATAGTAACCTGTATGAATTTACACTGCCACAAGCAATGAATGAGAGTACTATACACAGTATAATGTGTTTGTCACCAAACTTTTATATTTTTTTCAGTCTGATAAGTGGAAAAATAAAATGATATCTCAATGTAGTTTAAATTAGCATCTCCTATTTTATGGGAGACATTGAACACTTTTTTAATTTTAAGTGCCTTTTTTTTTTAATTGTGCATGCATATGTTTAATAATTAAGTGCCTTTTTTTTTTGAGAGAAAGTCTCACTCTGTTGCCCAGGCTAGAGTGAGTGCCATGGCATCAGCCTAGCTCACAGCAACCTCAAACTCCTGGGCTCAAGCAATCCTCCTATCTCAGCCTCCTGAATAGCTGGGACTACAGGCATGCGCCACCATGCCTGGATAATTTTTTTCTATATATTTTAGTTAGCCAATTAATTTCTTTCTATTTTTAGTAGAGATATAGTCTCACCCTTGCTCAGGCTGGTTTCTAACTCCTGACCTTGAGTGATCCTCCCGCCTCAGCCTCCCAGAGTATAATCCTAGGATTATAGGCATGAGCCACAGCACCCAGCCTTTAAGCGCTTTTCATATTTTCTTCCTGGTCACTGTCTGTGGTATAATTGTTAATACTCTTTCCTAATTTGTCATTGTGTCTTCTGGTTTCATAGGTTGTGTTTTTTTTCAGAGCACAAGTTTCAAACACTGTTATTTTATATAGTCACATTTATCAGTTTTTTAATGGTTTCTTGATTTGAGTCATTATTGGAAAGGCCTTCTGACTACAAATTTATAAAAGAATTATCCTATGTGTTCTTTCAGCACATTTATTATTTCATTTTTTCACATTTGAATCTTTAGTCCACTTATAATTTGTCTTACTGTAAGGCATGAGGTGTGGTTTCAACATTCCTTGCCCACCCCTGCCTCCGGGAGTGATATAGAATTGTCCACAAAGTACATATAATGGTCTACTTTTTCCCATTGATTTTATTTTTTTTCTTTTTATTTTTTTTATTTCGGCATATTATGGGGGTGCAGACTTTAAGGTTTCAATAAATGCCCTTTCCCTCCTCCCCCCACAAGTCTGAGTTTCCAGCATGACAATCCCCCAGATGGTGCACATCTCACTCATTATGTATGTATATACCCGCCCCCCTCTCCCCTGCCCAATACCCTATTACTGTAGTACCTATGTGTCCACTTAGGTGCTACTCAGTTAATACCAGTTTGCTGGTGAGTATATGTGGTGCTTGTTTTTCCATTCTTGGGATACTTCACTTAGTAGTATGGGTTCCAGCTCTAACCAGGAAAATATAAATGTGCTATATCACCATTGTTTCTTAGAGCTGAATAGTACTCCATGGTATACATATACCACATTTTATTAATCCATTCTTGGATTGATGGGCATTTGGGCTGTTTCCACAGCCTTGCAATTATGAATTGTGCTGCTATGAACATTCGAGTGCAGGTGTCTTTTTGGTAGAGTGTCATTGGATCTTTTGGGTAGATGCCCAGCAATGGGATTGCTGGATCAAATGGTAGATTCACTTGTATCACTTTAAGGTATCTCCATATTGCTTTCCACAGAGGTTGAACTAGTTTGCAGTCCCACCAGCAATGTAGGAGTGTTCCTCTCTCTCTGTATCCACGCCAGCATTTGTTATTTGGAGACTTTTTGATAAAGGCCATTCTCACTGGAGTTAAGTGATATCACATTGTAGTTTTGATTTGCATTTCCCTGATGATTAGAGATGATGAGCATTTTTTCATATGTTTGTTGGCCATTCTTCTGTCTTCTCTAGAAAAGTTTGTGTTCAAGTCCTTTGCCCACTTTTTAATAGGGTTATTTGATTTTTTTTCTTGCTGATTTTCATGAGTTCTAAGTATATTCTAGTTATCAGCCCTTTATCAGATACGTAGGATGCAAAAATTTTCTCCCATTCTGTAGGTTGTCTGTTTACTTTCATGACTGTTTCTTTGACTGTGCAGAAGCTTTTTAGTTTCATCATGTCCCTTTCCCATTGATTTTAAATGTCATGTTTATCATATACTAAATCCCAATCTGTTTGGGATTATATTTCTAGAATTTATTGGGCTGACTATTCTGCATCCATAACACACCATTTTAATTATTGAAGCTTTAAAATAGATGTTAGTATCCAGAAGGACTATTTTTCAGAATTTTCCTGGCTATTCCAATTTGTTTAATTTTTCTCATACATCTTCAGAATTATCTCTCCTAGTTGGAAAAAAAATATCTATTTTAAAAATAGAAGTATTTCAGTAAATTCATTGGGATCTAATTAAATTACATAGAGAAATTTGATATTTTTATAATGATGAATATTATTTTTCTATCCAAGAACATGGTATATCTTTCCATGTATTCTCATTTCCTGTCCTTCAGTATATTTTAAGATTTTATTCATGTAGACCTTATACCTTTCTAACTAAATTTATTCCTGCATATTTTACATTTGTTGGTGCTATCCTAACTTGTAGGATTTTTCCCTTCCATTCTATAGTACACAGAATAATGGGCCCCCAAAGATGACCACGTCCTAATCCCACAAGCTGGAATATGTTAGGTTACATGGCAAAGGCAAAGAAAGGTTGCTGATCAGCTGATCTTAAAATAGGAAGATAATCCTGGATGATCTGAGTGGAACCAATGCAATGACAAGAGTCCTTAAATGTGGAAGAGAGAGGCAAAAGAGTCTATGTCAGAGTGATATGAAGTGGGAAAGACCAAGTGGCCCTTGCTGGCTTTGAATACAGAAGGAGGTCACAAGACAAGGACGTAGACAGCCTCTAGAAACTGGAAAAGGCCAGAGAAAGGTTCTCCCCTAGAGACTCTTTAAAGGATCAGGAACAAGTAGTAACTTTTCTTAGGGAAATACTAAGTAAGTATTCCTCAGAATAAATATGCATACTTTTCAACAGATCATATCTAAATATCCAATAGAAGCCAACACCATGACAAATTTCTAGCAAATGTTGTACCAAAAGCAAACACTAGGCACTGAAAATGATATAAAATGTGGGCTTTGGAAAACCAACACGTAACCAGTCACTTTTTCAAGAAATTTCTTGTTAGCAATCGGAGACCTTCCATGGAAAGCTAAATCATGAGTCTAGTAATTATCTTTAAAAAGAGCCTTACTTTAGACTAACACTTTAATCCATACTCACGATGTTCTAACATATTAATAAAATGGGAAAATCAGTTGGACAGAACATAATAGAATACTGATTTCTAAATTCACCAATAATTATTAGACATTAATAGTTGCTCTTTTCTAGGGAAGAAACGAAAAGAAGGATGGACTCGTTCCTGTTCAAGCTCCATGCCAGGCAGAGGTGTCAACAGGAACTTAATGGACTTGATATACTCACACCTGCTTAATCACGGATGCTGCTAGGACTGTGATGACAGTTCCTTTTGAAGACATAATGTGAAGCTCTGGGTCCAATGACAAGTAGTAGTTGCGATGGGTAATACCTTAGTAACAGCCTGCATCCACACTTTTATGAGACAAGTAACTCTTCTCAGGCAAGTAAAAAGCAGACTAATGAGATGTTCCTATAGGATGTGATATAAACATTAGAAAGGAAAACATCCCACCTGTTGTGACACCACCTAGAGGGAAGGCTATATAAGCACTTCAAAGAGGAAAAAGCCAAGAGGCTTGGAATTTAGACTCAGCTGAGGTTGCTTGAGCTTTTCATCCTGGTGACCACAGACTTTGAAACGAACTAAAGCCAGACACGCACGACGGACACCAAGGGCTGTACGACAACTATTGCTTCTTCAACCCCATGCCAAAACTGCTCCAGGATTACAAATTTTAGGACCGTCTCTTCTAACAACAGCTGCCATCGCGGTGGTCTTGAAGCCAACAGCTGCCAACCACCTGGCCACGTTCTGAGAATGCCCCAGGACCAGGGCTGCCAACCCACTCCTTGCTTTTGTCGCATGCCCACCTACATAATAAGAAACCTCAACGCCTGTCTCTCTCCGGACGACTGCAGCTGGTATGGCGAAGGCATCAACAGTCATGAGAAGGAGACCATGCAAATCTTGAATGAGCGCCTCGCAAGCTACCTGGAAAAGGTGCGAATGCTGGAAAAAGAGAACGCCGAACTAGAGTGCAAAATCCAGGAAGAGTGTACCAAAGAGCTGCCGGTCCTCTGCCCTGATTACCAGTCCTACTACAGAGCCATTGAGGAGCTCCAGCAGAAGGTAAGAGTCTTAGGAACCTGTTTAATCAAGTTGTGATTGATGGTCTCCAAGCAAAAGTTAATTGCTAAACTCTAATATTTTTAGTTCATTTTATGCTGAAAAGCTTTTTATTTTTTAAGAATAAGAAAATCTCTTGAGTGAAACTGTCATCTTGAGGCAACATTCAGAGTTTTGTAGTTTTTCCTGTTTCCAAAGATACACTCTACCCTTACAACTAGATAACTCATGATGAAAACATGTTAACAACAAGTTGCTACCATTTCTTAAATAAAAATAAGAAAACAGGGATCTGAGAAAATGAATTTTGTTTTAATAAGTTCCTAACCAGTTTCATTTCTATCCATTTTGTAACTATCACCACCTTTTTCTCTTTGTATGCTTATTTTATCATCTCCGAATTGTTTAGTTTGTTTCTATACCAAACCTAAGTTTCTTATTCAGAGTTAGATGCTGCTGCTGCACATCTGGATTTATTCAGTTGCATTTTTTCAACAAATATTTACTGAGCACCAACAACAATGTTTCCAAACCTAAGTTTCTTATTCAGAGTTAGATGCTGCTGCTACACATCTGGATTTATTCAGTTGTATTTTTTCAACAAATATTTACTGAGTACCAACAACAATGTGTCAAACATTGTTCTAGGTTCCAGGAAAATGTTGGTGAACTTTAAAAAGTCTCTGACCTCATAGAGTTTACATTCTAATAGATAGTGATATGTTATGCAAATTTAGGATGGATTATATATTTTTAACAGAAAGACATATACGAAAGTTTCTATTTAAGTAAATTGTTGCTGGTCTTTTGGGACAATAACAAGAACTCTGACTTTCTAAAGATTTCCAAGCTTCCTGAGCATAGCTATGAAGATTAATAAAAAGTCCAACTAGCCTTCCCCTGTCAACTGAAACACACACAAGCCCCGTGGTTCTTAAAGAAGGAGATCCTGGTGTTTGTCTCATTTGTGTGTACAATTTCTTAATTCCAGATCTTGTGTACCAAGGCTGAGAATTCCAGAATGGTCTCACAAATTGACAACACCAAACTGGCTGCAGATGACTTGAGAGCCAAGTAAGCTCGCCCAACACTGTCATTGACGATAGAACTCACCCTGAGTCTGACCCAGACACTCCTTTTATAGTATCCTCGAGCCTACTAACCCTCCTGCCCCATACCATGTTGGCACTAGCCCCATAGAGACTTTCAAATTCAATAAATGATGACGATTGATAACTATAGTACCTATGGATTCTAGCACATGAACCCATCTGATTACCTGCATAATAGTTCAGTAACACAGGTAGGGCTAACATATTGTTACCCCATTTAAGGTGAGAAAACTGTTCTTCAATGAGGTTACTTATCCAAAGGTATATAACTAGCACAGGACAGAGCCAAAACTTGGACCCAGTGCTTTTCCCACTTATACCGCATTGCCTCTAGGGACAAAGGAAGGAGGATAAATTCTCTCATCTCAAAGAATAGCAATGTAGCATCACCCTGGAAGACTAATTTAGGAATGATGATTAAGTCAGGATATTTATCAAGTGGTTTCACCTCTAAAAGAGAATAAAACCCTCGATAGAAATACACTAAATGAGCTGCCCAGAGAAAAATGCAGAAGGGAGCTCTGCTTGGGTGGTTTGCACCATTTCTTTCTAATGCCTTCCTTTTCACATCTGATTTTTAAAGGTATGAAGCTGAGGTGTCCCTACGCCAGCTGGTGGAGGCAGATGCCAACAGCCTGAAGCAGATCCTGAACGCACTGACCCTGGGCAAGGCTGACCTGGAGGCGCAAGTGGAGTCTCTGAAGGAGGAGCTGCTTTGCCTCAAGAACAGCCACAGAGAGGTTAGAGAAAGACCAAGAGGGTCACCACAAGCTAAGCCTCTAAAAATAGCATCAATTCCTTAGAGTTGTACTTGGCAAAGGGTGTCCCCACTAGATACTACTCTGGTTTTAGTCCTGGTAACACCTCCTGCTGCTACCTCTGGTTCCAAGTAGTATTTTAAACCCATTGGCTACAACATAGTATCTGAAGTCACCTGGGGTAGGAAAGCCCCCATAATCCCCTCCAGCTTTTCTGTGAGAAGGAAGGAACCCCATTTTTCTGTCCTCGCAGGCCTCCCATGTGAGTGGACATCACTGCACAGACTTCTGCCACCTCCTGTTGGTACAAGTCCATACTGGCACAAGCCCACGTTGGCATCATAGAAACTATGGTCTCGAATTATAAATTCCATCTCGACATGGCGTCACCCATTACCCATCTCTAGAGATGATCTAAATTCTTTGGAATTCTGATCTTGCTACTCAATTCCTTTTGATTTTGCACAAATTTGAACATACGAGCCCACATGAAGTAGCGTTAAATCATTTTATAGCATTTCAGTAACACCTGTAAATCAATCATGTGTTCCTTTACTGCGGGCTGTATTTCAGACACAAGTAAGCTCAATTATTACTGCCAGACTGAAACAGGAACCTAAGGGGGTCATCTGTCTACCAACTAACTTCAGGTTCCTTTTCTCTCCCATAGGAAATCAATTCCTTACAGAGCCAACTTGGGGACAGGCTTCACATCGAAGTGACGGCTGCCTCTTCTGTTGACCTAAACCAGGTTCTACAAGAAACAAGATGTCAATATGAGTCCATCATGGAGACAAACCGTAAAGATGTGGAACAATGGTTCAACACGCAGGTGGGGAGAGTTATAAGAGTCAAAAACAAGAAGCTGATGTTGCATTTCCAGGGCCCTTTAATCAAAGTCACGCTTTCCTCCCATAATACCCATGGTCTTGGGCTGTGTTTCAGATGGAGGAGCTGAATCAGCAAGTGGTGACCAGCTCTGAGCAGCAGCAATGCTGCCAGAAGGAGATTGTAGAACTGAGACGCACCGTGAATGCTCTGGAGGTTGAACTGCAGGCCCAGCACCGAATGGTACCCAGCAGACTGACCGAGCCTAGCTCGGCGATGACGGCAACAGCCCCTAACCCCTGTGTGTTGCAGTATTTCCCAAACTGTGTCTCCCAGAACAACAGTTCCTCCGTTTGTTAAAATGGTCTATGGACAAAAAAAAGGACTTCGTGGTCAAATAAGTCTGGAAAATGCTGGATTAAACAAAGGTTAAACAGGGCACCTTCCTGTGAGCCTTTCATAAGCTGATATAAACCATGAATCTCCAGGAAGGGAATCCATGGTATTTAGCATTCCAAAGCTTATTTGACTCTGGACTCCCTTTTTTAATAGAGCATCTCATGGCGATAATGATTCATGGAGTACACTTTGGGAAATACTAAGAGAGCATTTTATTATATGCAAAGCATTTTTACAAGCTATCGTATTAGATTTATAAAACAATCTTATGAGGGAGGTGGCATGGTTATTAACCAATTTACAGATGAGGCTCCAAGAGCTAAGGTGATTTTCCCAAGCCAAATCCAAAATAAGTTTCATCTCACCTATTTTATAGATAGAGATGTGGAGATTCTGGGGCATTAAGTAACTTGTCCAAAGTCACAGAAGCAGTAAGAGTTTCAGCCAGAATCCAGATTCCAAAGCCAATACTGCTTCCGCCTCATGATACTGCCTCTCTGAAGTAGGAAGTCACTTAAATGCTTTGAGAAGAAAGGTGTTAGGAAGGTGGGCATTAGGAAGACCTTGCCCCAAACTGGTTTTGTCACCAGCTTCTCATGTGACCTTGGACAACTCATTGAACCTCTTGAACCTCAGTTTTCTCATCTGAAAAAATTGGGATAATCATGCAAATCATAGGTTATTAAAACCTAAAATGTTACCATTACCCATAGACTTACAGAATGCAAGAACAGGAAAGAACTTTATTAATCAAAGTTTAAACACTTATATTTTATACATAAAGCAACTGATTTGGTGAGAGACTTGTTTATGGTTCAATTTTGCTCACTTCCCTTTTAAGGTAGGAACAGTCATTGAATGAGGTGCCATGATAATGTTTTTTAATGTCTGGGTATGCAGTAAGTTGAGATATTTGTTTCTCTCTTAAGTAGGAGAATATGGTGGGAGATTATCAGGTAATCAAGAAAGAGGAAAAGAAGTAAGAGGGGACTAAGGAATGCAAACTTTGGCGTAATCAATAATTTTGCTTTGGGATTTATTTGGTTAGAAGGTAATAAAAGGGCTTGGTGATCCATTAGTACTGACACAAGGAAACCACTGTTTAAAATGATACAATGAACTCAAAGGAGATATCCTTATAAATCCTACTTTCCTCCCCATGGTAGAGAGATTCCCAGGAATGCTTCCTGACGGAGATCGAGGCCCACTACACTGCCCTGCTGACCCAGATCCAGTGTCTGATTGACAACCTGGAGGGTCAGCTGGCAGAGATCCGGTGTGCCCTGGAAAGGCAGAACCAAGAATACGAGAGTCTGCTGGACATCAAGTCCCGGCTGGAGTGTGAGATTGCCACGTACCGCAGCCTCCTGGAGGGCTTGGACTGCAAGTACGTAAAACGAAAATGACCAGTATGACATAGACACACAAATGCACACATGTATGTACTGCCACTGGCAATGAGTGGACAAGTGTTTTGTTTGATCTTCTTGCCAGGGATGGGGATCTTTGGACAGAGGCGTCCACACGCTCTCTCAAGCTGTGCTGTTGGGAGACCCACAATTGTAACTGAGTCCAGGTTGAAGGTGTTAGCTGAGCTGAGCTGTTTTGAAGAATCCATGCACCAAGTTAATTCCTTATAGGTTATTTAGATTCTTAGAGTATTTAAATTACCAAAGAAAAAATGGTTTCCCCAAAGATGAACAAAGCTGGCGACAAATTTTTCCCCACTCAGATGAACTGAAATATGACTTTCAGGACATTGTCATGACATTGAACGGAACAACACTGGTTCCTTTGGAGGAACACTCTGCTCAAGTAGAAACCCTAACCCTCTCTAGCCACTAGTCCTTGATGCCAAAAGTAGCATGTGCACCTGTGTGTTTTAGCCTCTGTTTTTTTTTTTTTAAACCAATTGTGCTATACTTATTCAATGGAATATTTCACAGCAATAGAAAAGAATTAAATACTGTTACACACTATAACATGCTTGAATCTCACAAACATATCAAGCAAAAGAAGTCAGACAAAACAAAGAGTGCATTAGCCTCTGTTTTTAAATAAAAGTTGTAATTTTTTAAATTATAATGCTAACCAACCCATAAGGAACCCAATCTAAAATAACACTCCAGACACAGACTTAGTTACAATTACAAAGGAGAACTCCTTCCCCCAAATAATTGGTGATCTCTGTTCATAGCAGTCTCTTAATTGACAAACCCACATTACACTAGAACAATGTGAATCAGTACTATGACTTAGGAGTTATGATAATATACCAACGTATCTCAGATTATCAAAGAAAGCTTATATTTATAAAAAGAGTGTTTGCTGTTAATGGCTTCTTACTCCAATTCCCTGAAAACTATTTGTAGACACCCAGAAGGCACTTTGAAGCTTCCTGATGGCATGTTGAGGACTCTTCTGTAGATGGGGTTCAGGCCACCACTAGTGGTGTGACTCCCCAACAACAACAAAAAAAGAAAATCTCATTAGTTTCCATTCCTCAGATAGTAAGCCTCTCAACTTGTTCCTTATCACTGTTAATCCTGCCAATTTAATTCCCATTATATGCATGCTGTAGATGAAAAACTAAAGTTCAGGCAGGTTAACTGACTTATCTGAGGTCACCAGCTGGTAAACGACACAGCTGGGCTCCACCCTAGTCTGTGACTTTCCACCATGCTAGGGTCTTGACTGCAGTGGAAACTTACAGAATCTCATACTTCTAAACCTAGGACACTGTTTTCCAATGGATCTGATCTGATCGTTTTTCTTCTACCAACTACAGTATAAAGTGCATGCATAAGGATTTGGAAGTACTTGATTTGAGTCACACATATTGAAAAAAGTAGCCACTGCCATTTTTCTCTACTACCACTATTGCTTTCCGTCAATCACAGCTAAAATTCTGTTTTTTTCTTAGGCTTCCCTGTAACGCGTGTGCCACCAAATGTGAGCTTTCCACTTGCACACCCTGTAAGGCCAGGGCCACGGAATGCACGGCTCCAGTTTGCACAGCCTCAGCCCCCCGTGGTACACGCAAGCCCTGCAGTACCTATGATCCCCTGTCCCGGATACTGGTTAAAATACTCACCATCACCAAGGAGATTAAGGATGGGAAGGTCATTTCTTCTCATGAACACGTGCAGCCTTGCTACATCACCAGACCTGCCAAAGTCTAACACCCCAAGGTGATGAAAATGACCCACACTCATGAAAGAGAGGCCAATACATGCTCCTGCCAGAGAGGTTTAAGAACTCCCCAGTCCCTTAAGGTACTTAGTTTCTTACTACTACAGTGGGTCCCCATGGCCAAGTAGAATGGCTTTGATTCTGCTCCTTCCCTAACTGGCTGCTGCCAATAAGATAATAAATTACACTTCACTGGAAAGACATCTTGCATTTATCTGAGGGATGGGAATGAATCTGTAATCGCCCAGGATGATGGCCTACATTGCTTGACTCCACAGGTGACTGTTGAGAAGGTTTCTCCCTTGTTTACTTACGTTCCTCCTTAGAGCCAGTCAGACAAGTTTAGGATTGTCCTTGGCCATTGGCGCATGAAGGTGAAAAGCTATCACCTTCCCTTCTAAACTCTTTTGGATACAGGAAGAAGCTTACATGGAACAGTATGAACAGGGGAAAAGATCTTTAATATTTAGTTTCCTCGAAAAGACAGTCACCAGTCTGGATCCTACTAAACTCTGCTGTCCCAATTATTAGTTACCTCTACTATAACATAGTTGGCCTCCTCTAAGATATTTTTAAAGATGTCCATGTTCTCCAAAACTTTGTGAACCATTGGACTCTCCAAATATTTTCTTTGGGAATCAGATATAGTTGTGGGGAGTGAATTTGGAGCACTTTGAAGAAATAGCATGGGTCTTTTCATTAAATGTGTGCTATTTCTCTTTCTGTTCTTTAGGGAATGGAAGTTTGTCCTGACTGTTTGACAAGGGACATGTAGCTGGAATTCTCAAGATATAAGCACTGCCTCTCTCCCTCCCTGTGATGGGTGACAAGGAAAAAATAGCTTAGACTCCTGCTTGAGTCTATTCACCAGAGAAAAATGGACTTATCCACAAATATTACAAAAAAGCAATAGTGAATATCTGCTGCTCGCAAGGATAAGGCAGTCAAGTAGAGTTACAGAATGTGTAAGTCATTTTCTACAAAAATTGTTGGACATTTCCAGGGGTTTTAGTAAATAATTTCAAATCAAATGCAGAGTGTGGAGTCAAAAGCCCTGAAGTCCTAAACTTGCCATCTGCCAACTGTGATCCTGGGAAGGAAACATTTAGCCTCCATCAAATTTAATTTCCTTGTTTGTTGAATAAGGATCATGCCTACTTCACAGGGTTGTTGTGAAGATCAAATGAAATTGTTTATGAATTGTCTTTGAATGCTGAAAAGCACTATACACATGTTACTTTTATATAAGCTTTGCTTTTAGCTATAGACCTAGATCTAATTTTGTCATTATTATCTCATTTTAAGATTCTTTCTCCATGAATTTAGTTATCCAGTCATGATTTTGGAGTTTTAATAATGTTTGATGTTTGGAAAAGAAAAAAAAAAAAAAAGAACAAGATCTCCTGTAATCAAGCCCACAATTCTACTCAATAAAGCATTTCTTAATTCTTAGGGTATGTATCAGATATCAGTCAACGCCTGATGCCCACATCAAAGACACACGCGTTGTTTAACTCACAGCTCAGCAATTTACTTCCTCCTGACAAGTAGCAACTTACATTAAGCAAATGGAATGCAGAACTCCCAGAAGGATCTCTTTTCTGTCAATAATTTCTCTCTTCTCTGAATGGGCAGAGTACCTCTGGTCAGTACTTAACGGCATGCATCTCAGACTGCAGGATGAAGTGTGGAAAGAGCATGGAACCGGACTCAGAAAACTTGGGACGGAGTCTCAACCCAGCCTGTGTGTGTGACCTTGAGTCAAAGGATAGAACATAGGCCCCGCCTACCACACACTGGAAGGATTAAAGGGGATAGTGATGACGAAAGGATCTTGTAAAGTATAAGGCGCTTTGCAGAAGGGGGTTCTTATTCCCTAAATTGAAAAACAGACATATGTCGTTTCCATCAATGCCTTCTTTCTTCCCGTCTGGTTCAGTGCTAGGCCTGAGTGGACCTTGATACATACCATCAACATGAAAATCTGCTCTGAGCTTCTGATCCCGACAAAACTAGGCTTTAGGAACCTCACGGGACTCAAGGTAACCTTGGGGTGATGCAGAAATGCATTCTCAATTTATGCCAGAAATAAGACAACTTCCTCCCACTCAGAGCAAAGTATCCTCCATGCCTTTCACGGTAATAAATAAATAAATAAGCAAATATAAGCTACACAGTAAAGAGGGGATTTAGCCACTCAAAGGCTTATCGTTTTTTTAAAGTGTCTTCTTTGTGTAAGAGAATGTAAAACCATCTGCTGAACCTTGTATGCATGTGGGCAAATCTTTTAAAGAGAATAAGAAGTCTGGATTTTTATTAGGAAGCTAAATAAGTATCCTCTACAGCCACAGGAGGGAGTTCAAGGTTTTGTTACCTAGTTCTGCAAAGGTCCGCAGCTGGAATAGAAAAGGGGCTTGTGGGGAGGGAAAGAAAGGATTCCATAAAAGCACATAATTTTAGCATAGTTTGAAAGACAACCGTGAATCAGGAAAAATCATGGTCTCTAGAGCCTGAGTTCAAATCCTTCCTCTGCCTGTCACTGTGAGGGTCCATGATTATATTTCTAAACAAACAAGATACCTGAGATACCTATTTCCAAAATTTTGAAAATTTCTTCTTGATGGCTCCACTTAATGTCATAGCTGGTTTATACCCTTCCAGATATGAGAGTAACCATGCTTCCCCTGCCCTTAGCTTCTCACCCCTCAACTGCCCCCATCACCCACCCCAGCCCACAGCCCCCAGCCTTCCTACCCTTACTTCCCAAGGTCAATGCCAGCAACTGCTGCTCAGAAAAGGCTGTCCAGAAACTTGTCCTCAAAAGTTCATTTAGTGCTAGGTAACCCCTTACATGACTCTCCACCAGGATTTCTCGGTGTGACCCAGAAGCCACCTGTAACCCTAAACCCCCTGGGGAGCTTGTAAAATTCAGATCCCTGGGTTCTATCACCAACCTCCTGCATTAGCATCTCCAGGAGTGGGACCTGGGAATCCAAATTTTAACAGGAGTCTCACCAAGGTGTCTGCACTGCGTTAAAAGCTACTGCTTTATAATGGACAGGTCAGTGAGAGAATCTGGTGTTCTTCCCTCTGCCTGTCACCCCCCCACCACATTCACAGTGCACAGCAGTGGCATGACATCTAATGAAGACAACGCTGGACCACAAGACCGTGACCTTGGGCTCCAGTTTCAGAAGCATCATTTGGCTTCTTTGTGCTTGGACTCTGGGCACTCACCATGGACTCTTCAGATTTGATGTCTAATATCCTTAGTTTCTTTTACAAGCTCTGATATCATTCCCCTGACCATGTCTAGTTTTCTATGTCTGTAAATAGGAAATGATACCAGAAATAATGTCCCCCACCCATTCATGTCTTTTAAAGGCAATTGGAGGGTATCAAAGAGATCCTTATGTACTTTGGAAGCTAATTACTCTATATTGCTAACATTAATTCCTGTAATTTCCATTTATTGTTTGATAATGGAGAACAATGGAGAAAAATATCTTACTTTAGACAGAAATGAACTAGTTACCTGAGTACCTTCATCCTAATTCTGTCCGTTGTCATTTAAAATTAAACTTTTTATAATAAAAAGTGTCTTAGAAGCAAATGCCCTCTCTAAATGAGAGAGAGGGGGAAAGATTAAAATTTAGGAGAAAAGAAAAGTGTCCCAGAAGAGAAGAGAATAGCATCACCCATGTTAGGAAGCATTTCTAGGCTGAGGCAATCAGCATTCATGACCCAGAGCCATGGGTCAGCCTCAGGGTGAGCAAGGCTGGAATGCATTGTTCCAACACCGTCATCAAATGTCTTTTATAGGAAATGAATCCTTTGGCTATTTGGCTGGCTAGAAATATCTGGTCAGTGTGTTCATGCCTGATTCACAAACTTCATAGGAACAACCCACGCACCCAGGCCAACTGGGAACAACCCTAAATGGCAACACTGAAAAGGTTTATTTTAATTGGAATTATCCTTTCAGGTAGAGCAGCATATTCAGAGAGATTTCCTAGGCAAAGCTTTTAAGTCGTAGACTACCACTTATGTGCATATAAGAAAAATATGTAATATGCCAGTGTTTCTAAACGTCCCAAAGAAGTGTGAGAGTAGCAAAGTTTCTGGATGTGTTTTCTGGATCTTTCCTCCCCTTGCTCTCTGGAATGACATAACAATCAAAGGGGACAGACCAGTGGCATCTGGAGAAAACAATACCGGCAATAAGTTCTCTTACTATGTTCCAGGAGGAAAGCAGTTTGGGGGCTCCCTTCTCTGTTTCTTTCTCTAAAAATCAGAAACAAAAAAAAATCAAGAACTCCTTTCTCCTAATCCAGGAGCAAAAATCTTTGCTATCACAGCTCCTTATGGAGGCCCAGTGGGCCCAGCAGGTGGCTGAGAGTTAGCCCAGAGAGGGTTGTACCTACCTACTTGGTATTAATATTTGTGGCCCTTGGAGAAGTCACTTAACTGTACCAACCCAGAAGAGCTAGAAAGAGACCACACTTTGGTCACTTTGGGCTGAATTTCTTTAAATCGGTGTAGTTGGGTGTAGAGGGCTACCTATCCCCAGCCATATGTAAGAGTAAAAAGGTTGTCTCTCTGCACTTCAGTAGAAGACAAGTGTTTGTCAGCTCATTTTCCACTTACCTACCAGAAAAACATAGCTGTGCCCTCCTCTCTCACTGCCACTGTCCAAGCAATTCCCCCACCCAGCTCTCGGCACAGCGCTGTGGTTGCAGAGAGAAGTCTCACGGTAGAGGGCAAATAAAACCACAACCCACTTAAGAGGACTCTGTAAGTGGAGGAGGAAAAGGAGATGAGGATGAAAAGCCAGAACAAGTAGCCACTACAAAGGCAGTAGAAAAAGCAAGAAGAGAACTTTGGCCATCTCTCTTTAAAAAGCAGAATTACACTCTGATTAAGAGCATCAAATTAGTATTAATTGATCAACACTTATGTGCACATATAGTAGTAACATTCATTGGGTGTCGAGCAGATGGGGGGGAGGTGGGGATGGGTATAGTCACACCTAATGGGCACAGCGTGCACTGTTTGGCGGATGGACATGCTTGTAGCTCTGACTCTGGTGGGGCAAAGGCAATATATGTAAACTAAACATCTGTACCCCTGTAATATTCTGAAATTTAAAAAAAGTTGTATTAAAAAGTATCAAAAAAAAAAGAACAGATACATGAATCTAGACCAGTTGGTTCTGATTCCCAGCCCTGTCACCTCCTGTGAGATCTTGAGCAAGTTACTTAACTTCTACTTCCTCATCTTTAAAATGGGGCTATTAATAGCATCTACTTCACAGGGTTGAGATGATGGCATTAATTAATGTATGCAAAGCTCTTAGAGCACACCTAGCACCCAGTGACATCATTAGTGGTGTTGCATTAGGCTGCTTAGAGAAGCTTACATCCAATTGGCAAAACAACCACACTAGAGCTAATGAGTTATCTCACTTGCACTAACCGACAACGGCATAGTCATGCACAGCCATCCTGATAACTAACGACAGTCCTAGATTAAGGATGAAACCTTCCTTTTTTCATAGAAAGCTGAGTCACACAATGACCCAAAGTAAAAACCACATGCAGGTACAACTCTTCCATTTTCCAGAATATTATGGACCTCAGTCATAAAGGACCCCTCACAACTTATCAACCTTCACACTCTTTGCAGCCAGTAGGAAGAAGATGGGCCAGTTAGGTTGTTGGGATCATGTGAAGTTTGTTGGTTGAAGACTGGCACAGTATAGCTCTGCTCCACTAGATATAAAACCAAGAGGTCTTGATTGGAGAAGCATCAGGAAAGAACAGGTCTCCCTTCTAAGCCTGCTTGTATTCATGGTAAACACAAGATCAAAACAACAGCTGCCAGATGCCCACGTGTCCAACAGCCTGTGGCTTCATCAGCAGCTGTGGGTTGCCAAAGATGCAGAGGACTTTCTGGTTTTGACCCATCCCAAGATTAACAGGACACAAAACAGATAGGATGAGATATCCTAAGTCCATCTCCAGGATCCCTTTAAAGAAAGGCTAAAAATTGCTGGGAGGAGGATAGTAATCAGAAGTGAAATCAAACGTATTAGGTTTAGATAGAAGTGGAAGATGTTATTATATGTCTGTGAATTCAGGGGAGGTGCTGGGAGAAACAGGCAAAATAAGGAGGAGGAAGGAGCAAAACAGGATGCTCTGTGACTGCGGAATGAGAAGAACCAAGAGGCCATTTGGTGCTCATCCAAGTGGCACAGAATGTACAGGGGACTAGGTTGCAGGGACCGTGTCCTGTGTCCCAGTTACAGCACCGTCCCTTCATACAAACAATCTGAAGCCTGTGTAGTAAACAACAATTAGCAATGAAGAAACCCATGGTTCAGAGCTCTGCCTGAGTGGAAGGGGCACAGAGGATCTGCAGAGCTGGGGACAGAGAAAGAGAGCAGGAGGGAGATGGGCCTGGGTTGAAAATAAAAGACCCATATTCACATCTGGCCTGATTATGGTACCCATGTGTCCTGGGTCTTCAGGAACAGCCTTGATTTTGTGTCATTTTACACTTTTCAATAAAGGTTATTTGTGACATGTTGAATTACATGAGATTTAAATTCTATAATTTTGTGAGCTATATCATATAAATTAATTTGCAAGTAAGAAAAATATCTGCCTATGTTTGGCTAATTCAGGGTTTACGAAATAAAGTCACTAGATCTATACTAAGTATGTATATTGAAAAAATATTTATGAATGATGTGGAAAAAATATTTCATTCACCTTGATTCAATCCTCAGCAAAAATCAATCCCCCGGAGTCCTGATTCTCTTCCCCCACAACAAACTCACACTTGCCGTATTAACTTTCTACTTTCACTACATGTAACAAATTACTCCCAAATTAGTGGCTCAAAACTACACAAATGTATTACCTTGCTGTTCTCTATGTTAGAAGTCTAACTCAGCTCTCAGTGTGCTAAAATCAAAGTGTGGGCAGGGCTGTGTTCCTTCCTGGAGGCCCTAGGGGAGAATTTGTTTCCTTGCCTTTTCCAGCTTCCAGGGGCTGCCCACAATTTTTGGCTCGTGTCCCCTTCCATCTTCAAAGTCAGCAGTCTCATCGCTCTTACCATTGCCCTTAACATCTCCTTCTCCAACACTCACCGAGTCGTCTACTTCTTTCTTCCACTTTCAAAGACACTCATGACTATATTGGACCCCCCCTGAATAATTCAAGACAGTCTCCCTATTTTAAGGCCAGCTGATTGGCAACCTTAACTCTATTCACAACTTTAATTCCTTTTTGCCATGTAACAGCCCAGCCAAGGATTTAGGTATTAGGATGTGGAAACCTTTGGGGTGCCATTATTCTGCCTACCACTCTTACTTACAATTAAACCAAAGAAAATCAAGAGAGGGAGGAAGGGAGAGGACGAGAGAGAGAGAGGGGGGGAGAGAGAGAGAAAGAGGGAGAGAGAGAGAGAGAAAGAGGGAGAGAGAGAGAGAAAGAGGGAGGGAGGGAGGGAGGGAGAGAGAGAGAGAGAGAGAGAGAGAGAGAGAGAGAGAGAGAGAGAGAGAAAGAGAGAGAGAGACTGACTCATGTACCATATCTATAAAACACCAAGACCAAAACTGGAGATTGATGTATACAGTAATGAAGTCATAAGTGTTTAAATTCACCAACCACTCAAGTTTCCATGCTGTACTTCCAGCCTCGGGGAACACAATTGATGATATATGTTTAAGGCTATGCGTTAACTGACAGTTTGAAGGTGTAAACATACTCCATAACCTTCTGGGGGTCACCTTTTAATAATAGCAATTAACATTTACTGAGCACTTACAACGTGCCAAAGTGTTAAGTGTTCTCATTGTGCAGCTGACACACGTGAGGCAGGAGAGGGTCACACAGATAGTGTCAGAGCCTGGATTCAAACCTGGGACTGTGGAACTGCAGACCACACAAAGCTGCCTCTTCCTCTTTATTTTTCCCCCCTTTAAATCAATATACACTTTGCAAAAATTTATGGCCTTATTGACTTGTTACAATCTAAGGGCAAAAGAAAAAAGACAACTAAATGGAATGATTCTGTTCTTCCAGCCAATTTTGGCCACTGTAACTCCGAAACAGAAAGAAGAGAACAAACGGAGAGAGAAAGCTCTGGGTCCACAGGGGAAAGGAGGAAGACGGAAGGATGGAAGGGAAAGATGGGAGCGAGACCTAATGGAAAGTATTCAGTATGACTTTCTCCTGCTCAGAAAAGTAAGACTAAGTCAAGACTTTCATTCATTCTCCACAAGACAGCCAGAGTGATCTTTTTGAATTACCAGTATGACCCCGACTCCATGCTCTCCTGCTTAAAACCTTTCTGTGGTTTTCCTCGTCTCTTGTGTTGAAGTTCAAGACCCTTAGCAGTGCTGAGAAATCCTGGAGCGTCCCAGCATCTGCATGTGTCACCAGCTTCATCTCGCCCTGTCTACTCCACTCACTCAGGCACTCAATAGATTTTGTTGAATGAGTGAATGAAAAGGCAAGCAATGCAATTAAGATTTGGTTTTGAATTAAGAAGCAACATTGTGGTGAAGCAAACAAATACATGTTTGAATTTCAGACACTAACAATTGTCAAGTGGGGAAGAATCCTGCTAGACAAGGACCTTCCCACAGCCCTCCGGACACTGGCCCTGCCACAACATGACCCACACTGGGCTCAAAGTGAAACCCACATGGACAAGATTTCAGCAAATTGCATGAGATGACGCCTCAGCAAACCACAGTTGCTCCAAATGTCTCCTTATACGGCAAGAGAAAGTAACGCCCAGTGAACACCGAGGTTAGTTCAAGGATTATGAATGACAACACTCTTTGTGTAAAGGATTTATTTGACTACCTATCATGTTCTGGATTAAGATGATAACAGGAAGAAAAAGAAGAGTGAAATCATTTCACTTGCACTAGCACTTCCCACCCATTAGTGGGGATCTGTTTTTCTTCTGTGGCCTTAAATGAATGAAATCACCCCAGCAGGCCTGGTGGCACGCCAAAGGTAGCACAAAAGGACTTAAGGATCTTTCTAAAGCCAGGCTTAAGTCAGAGTGTCCTGGAGCTCCTTTCAAAGAAGTTATCTAGTTGCAACATCATCTCTTGCCTCCTCAGAAAGGTTTGGTGTCAGCCGGAACAGGAAGCTGGAAGGAGGGAGGGGTGGGCCTTCTTTCCTGAAAGTGAAAATGATAAATGAGGCTCAACTCTCAGTATCATGGGCTAGGTCAACCCATTCTTCCCAGGCTTACACCACGGTGTTGAATGACAAATATGTCCCTCAAATGATGATGACTTCATCTCAACCAGGTGAAAAGATCTTGACAACCAGGAAAAAAGGCTTTCTCTGTTGGTGATGAGGATGAATTGCTGCATCTCCCTGAGTGAGCACTGGCCACTCTGAATTCAAGGAAAAAATACATAAAGATCGGTAACTGCTCCTAAGCACCCCAGAGCAGATCCTCACTAACAGGTTGCGTCATTTGGCGAAATACTGGATCCACAAAATAATGAAACCAAACCAAACCCTCAGGTTCAGAGACTGGAGGATCCTTAAAAGTAAGAATTGTGTCTCGTTAGTCTATTTACAAAACCAGAGCACCTCCACAGTCAACCATCAATAAAATTAATAATTAAATGAACTAAATTAGAGGATCTTACTCCAAATGTTTTGTGGACATGGAATTTAACCAACGCCGGAATTAGAGAGAAATTCATAGTTTGAGGGTAGATGATGAGAATCCTGTTTCAGTCTTTGGCCTTCCTACCCACACCTTTGGAGAGCTTATCGCTTTCAAAAATCAGCTTTCTTTTCTTCTCATTTCCATCTCACTAAGTCTATTCCCCACAATCCACTACTGCTTTCTATTCCTCCCAAGACCAAGTTCAGCAAACATTTACCAAGGGCCTGCCATAACTTGGAAATACTGGGGAATTAAAAGGTGACTCAGTCACAGCCTTTGCCTTTAAGCTTTCTGACAGCTACGAGGTGGGATAACTAGGCAGTCGTTCACCACACACCATGGGCAGCAAACGTCTTTCATTCGTGCATGTGTGCAAATCGCTTAGAACTATATTAATACAGATTAGGACCTTAATAAATACCTGCTGGTCTGGCTTCTATAAATACAGACCGTATTTAATTGAAATCTGCTTGTTCTTTCTTTACTCTGATATTTTTGCCTCTTCGAATTTCCTAACTCTTCTCTTAGGGTCCCAAATACTCTTCCTTGGTGGTCACTTACAAGACCCTGTACAACTCAGCATCCTTTGCTAATTCTTTCCTGCTTTTAAAAATCAAATTAAGAAAGGTACCTACCATGGTTGTTTCATTACCTACCCTTTGAGAAAACTTCCTTCTGTGATCTTAAAACCTTTTTTATTCATGTATGGTTTTTAAAATTATTTTTCCTTGTATGTCATACACAGATACTATTTGGAAGCAACATTAAGTTGATTCTTGTTTTCCTCCTGGTTCTAAATACTGTCCTGACTACTTTGTAATGCAAATCTTCTATCTGTTGGCCCCTTTTTCCTGAAAAAATAGAAATATGAGAAAATTGGTTTTTTCTGTTGTATTTGGCCACAGTTTGATAAACTGAGGTCGTTATAAAATGTCAAATCTGGTGGCACTGCAGAGGCAGTGTTATTTCTATGAGTGCCTAATCTTTTTATGTAACCCTCCAAATCACAGGATAGGACATAGCAATGTTGCCTGCAGACCTAATGCTCATCTGTTCTGAAATGTCATGCACAGTAAAAATATATTTGGGAGTCATTTTGGCCATTCCTCTCTCTCTATAAAGAAGAGGTGCCTATAAAACAATCCAGTGATGGAGTGATTATCTTTAAAAGGCACAAACAGACTGTGCTCCCAGCTAATGACACGAACTGTTGTCAGGGCTCCCTTTTGACCTCTGAAGTCCCTGCATGCAACCTCATTCATTCACTCACCACCCAACCTCTCCTACAAAATACCTACTGCCTTTTAATGACATCTCAGTTCATCAGAAAGATGAACCAAATGTGAATAATGTGAAAATTTAAAAATCCTTTAGCCAGAAGGTCATACAAAAGAGAATAATTCTGATTCTGAACAATTTGAACTCAACAGAAATACAAAAAAAAAGTCATGAAACCATATTGCAGGTGAAATGCTCATTAACCAAAAAAATAAATAAATCTTGGACATTTACTAAGAAAGCAGTGGTAGCCTTCATCCCTCTAGTTCTTTAAAAATAGTTTAGAAGTAAATTCAGCCATCTGCTGTTGACCTCCCTAGAAGCAGAAAGCTGCAACAAATGACTTCTTATTGTCCCTCTTCCTAGTTCTGAGATTCCACAAATATTGGTCATTTTACTCTTCTTAAAAATGTAAAATTTAAAAGAATGTGATGAAAGTTTAAAAATCCTGTAAAAAGCATATGACTAATGTGAATTCATTTTAGTTTCTTATTTGCCAATTTAAAAATTTTAATTGACTTAATTCTTTCTAAAATAGAATAAATTGTATGAGCTCCTTTTTCTAAAATTAGTCTAGTCTTCCAACATGTACACAAAGAGTGTCTGAAATGTTCACAAAATGTCACCAATGGTTGTGTCTATGTGGTGGAATTGGTGTGTGTTCTTTTAATCTTTTTTCTTGTACTTTCGTGTTCTTTTAAAATCTGGTAGAACGCCATACATTAGAAGTTATAAGGACAATCATTGTGTGATAGTACTAGGAGAGACTGTTTCTCCCCACTCCTCTCAAATCTCACCACCAGTTTTTCCCTACCCTGGTCCTGCTATGATACAAGAAATATTTTGCTCAAGGTTAACCCCTATAAATCAAACTCCCACACACTGACATACAATGAGACATGGGCCAAATTTACGGGGCTAAGTCACTGCCATTCAGACACACCTGAAATGAGCAGGGAAACATCAATTCCATCGTGGACTTTCGTAGGAGAATATAGGGAAAGGGTGTGCAGCCCAGCCCTTGCCTGTGCTAGCAGTGGATGCTGTCTTCCTTTATGAGGCTGGCCATGTGAACAAAAACCGACCATGACCTTGATGACCAAGAACCATCCACATGCATCAGAACACTGCTTGCCCCAACATGTCCAACTAAGTCTCTATGGCTCCCTCATTTGTTCTCCTTATATCATGTCTCCATTTTGTCTTTTTCTCATGTTGGAGGTGTACGTGACCATGGGCACTCCTAAGCACTCCCCCAAGCTTTCTTGAGTCTTGGCTAAATTTTTCCAGCTTGTGCATGAAGAGATGAAAATAATCCAGAGGATTCTCCTTGATAGGAGTCATAGGTTTGTCATAAGAGCAGGAATATGGCCGGGCGCGGTGGCTCACGCCTGTAATCCTACCACTCTGGGAGGCCGAGGCGGGCGGATTGCTCAAGGTCAGGAGTTCGAAACCAGCCTGAGCAAGAGCGAGACCCCGTCTCTACTATAAATAGAAAGAAATTAATTGGCCAACTAATATATATAGAAAAAATTAGCCGGGCATGGTGGCACATGCCTGTAGTCCCAGCTACTTGGGAGTTTGAGGTTGCTGTGAGCTAGGCTGACGCCACGGCACTCACTCTAGCCTAGGCAACAAAGCGAGACACTGTCTCAAAAAAAAAAAAAAAAAAAAAAAAAAAGAGCAGGAATAGCAGGGCTGGTGTGCTTTGGGTGGTTTTATTTGTAATTAGAAATAGTTCTATCTTTGTGGATGGCGGGCCCACTCTCAGAAGAGGCTTTTTCCTACTCTCTGGTTCTATAACTCAATCCTAAAAAGGAACAGGAGATGATGGCATCAGAGGACCTAAGTTAAAACCCTGACTCTATGAAGTTTATTACTGAGTTAACACACATTTACAAAATGCTGACAAGAAGCCAGACTTTGGTGCTTGAAAGATGGAAGGCATAATCCCTGCTTTCAAGAAGCCTGCAGCCTCAGAGGCATGTGACAAATGCAGGGGTGGGTGAAAGCACAGGGTGGACGTCATCCCAGTCTCAGGAGGTGGCTGGGCCTGGCCGGCGGCTCCCAGCTTCCACCTTGGGGTGGGGATACCACGCTGTCTGCCCTCTCGAGGGTCTTGGGATCCAGAAGAGGCAGTTTCCCCCTACAAGGGGCACCCAACACATGCTGGAGGACTCAGAAACGATTGTTGGTAGAGGTCACTCTCGAACTACAGGAGAAGCAGGGGTGAGTGACTTTGCAGGCAGAGGGGACAGTACAGACTCATGCAGTGACAGCTAAGAATTCATGAGCTCAAGTACACTGTGCACACAAACCAGCTCTGAATCGTTCGCCCCTAGGAGCTGCTGACTCTATCTGCCGAATGGGGACAACAACCTTGCCCAGCGACACCAAGTTGTTGAGGGATTAAAAAGAGAAACCAAAGAGCTACATCAAGTGGTGAGTCCCATTGTCATTGTGAGAGAGAAGCTCCACAGAGGACCCTGTCAAGATCAACTCAAGATAACAGCGCTATGTGGCAGAAAGTATCCTGCCCCAGCTCTCCCTCCAACCCATAGTCTGTCCTCACCATACCCAGCCCTCACAGGCCTCAGTTTCCTCATCTGTCAAATTAATGGCTTGGACCCAGGAAGGCTAAAGGCCTTGACTTCGCAGCCAAAGTGCTAAACTACTGTACAACATAGTATTGCCACTCAAATCCCACCTTGAAACCTACCGTATGTCATTAAATGTATGCTCAACATCCTCAAGATGTAAATGACTGAAGGTACCTCTTTAAATACTGAGTCTTCCAATCCATAAATATAGTGTACACCTCCATTTAACTTACGCTGACATTTTATTTCCAAGTCCCCTTTAAATCTAGCTGCCAGTAACCAGCACGCGGCCCCCGCCCCCAGACTACTTCTTTATTCCTTCTAACCTTTACCTTGGCAGACAAAGTGGAAGATCATCAAGCACGTTTGACAACCCATGGCACATTTCCTGTTTCCGCCGTTCCTCTGCAGGTCACAGACACAGAGCCCGGCCATCGCGGAGCTCAGCCAGGGACGGGCTGCCGACCACGGCCGCATTCCTCCCTAGCCAAGGGACGTCCCCTGAGCACAGACCAGAGTTGTTTGGTTTTGAGGCGTGCTGGGATGAAAGGCACCCTGGCAGCAGAAGGCTCGGCCATTCATTAATTAATTATAACTCTAATTGAGGGTTTGTTCTTAAGAGCAAGTCCTTTGAAATTACTTTCCATTAAACAGCAACTGCCACAAAGACATCAGATATTCAGAATCTTCTGTTTCCTCAGCACAAGTAGTTTTATTCCGGGACGTGGGTCCTGTTCTGAGCTGGCTCTTCCTTTAGGAGTCTCCCGAACCCTCGCTTTAAAGCTGGGGCTTGTTTACTCGGGGTGGGGAGAGGATGTGTGTATTTATGGTTTTAATATCTGTTTTCCAAAATATAATCTACGCTATACCAAGTAATCTTTTTGTGGACTTTGATCTGACCCTTTTCGGATAAATATACAATGGAAAAACTCCACGGAAAGATTAGAAAGACACCTGAGACTAATACCCACCTGATGTCGTGGGCCACACCTCCGGGTTACAACTGGGAGGGAGGAAGCAAACTGTCACATTGATGTGGTTCTAAACAACAACAATGTGTGTAAAGGCCCAGGGGCACTTCGGCATTGACCAAGAGGAAACACATGTTGCACAATGATATGATCTTGTTGGTACAATTGTCAGAGCAGGGAACTCCCACAGCAAAGGGCATAAAACCATCAGGGCAGTCTGAGGCGGCTCAGTTCTGTGGTGCCCGGGAGTGGAGCAGAGCCCAGCCCTGCCCCAAACACAGATGGGACCATGAACTCCAGCCACAGCTTCAGGCAGACCACCTTGGCCTCCTTCCATGGAACCGGCAGTGGCTCGGGTCAGGCCAGGTGCTTCCCTCGGGCTCCCAGCGTCCATGGCGGTGCGGGGGGTGTCCGCATCTCCCTTTCCTACACCACGCCAAGCTGCCGGCCCCATGGAGGGGCTTGGGGGCCTGGAAGAGGCAGTTCCCTCCTGGGTGGGAACGGGAAGACCACCATGCAGAACCTCAACGACCGCCTGGCCTCCTACCTGGACAAGGTGCGCGCCCTGGAGGAGGCCAACGTGAAGCTTGAAAGCCGCATCCTGCAGTGGCATCAGCAGAGAGACCCTGGCAGTAGGAAAGATTACTCCCAATACGAGGAAAACGTCAGCCGCCTGCAGGAGCAGGTAAGATGCTGGGTGACCCTGGCGCTCGAGATGGGGCTGCATTGCCAGAGGACCCCCAGGAGGGAAAATCAGTACAAAAGACAGTTTCCAGGAAAATAGCAGAAGAGCTTAAAGTAATTGTGCATAAAGGTTTTTAAGGATATTTTTTTATTACACCTTAAATTTGGACTTGGGAAAATCTGTTTTGTATAATGAATCTCCTATATGTGAATTATGTAGAAAAAGAAGGCAGCAAAAATTACAAAAGTACTATAGATTATTTTTAAAATGAGACTGCCTGATTTTTCATACAGCAAAAAAAAAAAATCCAAGACATGTGAGGCAACCAGCTGCTGTTCAGTATCACTTATGACCCAACAATGCCAGAGTAGTGCTAGGGGTTGGTATTTGTGTTGCATGCTCCATGCACAAGGCCAAGAGACTGTTTACTTTCTCATTACATCAGTTCTGCTCCACCTCAAAGTCCTGGCGACAGGGAGGTTGTCCATCAACAAAAGGCTGAGTTATACCATTCTGGAGATTAAACCTAGAAGTTTTCACTCCACCAGCAGGTCGATCATTGTGCCATCCCCGTATATTTCTGTCTGGGGGCTGCTAGAAGATAGAATTGCTCAGAGTTCTGGCAATGATATATTGATAGAACAAATAATAATAAAATGAGCATAATTTTTAGACTTTTAGAGTTGGGATGGGCTATGGAGATCTTCTTCATAAAAGAAATAACTTTTTAACCCAATATCAAAAAAAGCTAAGCACATCCCTCCTGGGCCATCTCATAACATTAGCTAGAAGTAGAGGGAATCCAGTCCTCTCATGGGTTATTTTTTAAAGCTACCTAACTTTCCTCTTATTTTAAGCACTCCCAGAAAATTCTTTGTAAGATCATGATTTAACCTAACCTAGAAAGGGCATCGCAGGTTTCCAATATTTGGACCATATTATTTCACAACACTCAGTCATCCTTGTTTGAATGTAGGAAGGACCAATCAAGATAATATAAATCTGTCCTTGTAATGAACCCTAATTATTGAATAATCAACCTAATAACTGACTGTGTAATTACCTTAACTATATAGTGCATGGTTGTCTTTAGGAAAAAAACAAGGTGACTCAACAGTCCTCATCGTGTTTTTTGTTTAATAAAGTTGCTTTGGTTTTAGAATGGATAGAATAGAAGATTTTGACAAATGAGAGCTGAGAACATGACTTCCAAAAGAAATAAGAGGTTAGATCTGGTCAAAGAATTTAGGAGCTAGCAGAAGAAAGGAAGAAAAAAAAAGAAAGGGAGAAAGGGAGGGAAACATTTGTTGAACACTTATTATATCCCCAGGAATCATATTGGGTATTTAATACACATAGCAACGCTGTCCAAGAGCTTTCTGCAATGATGGAAGTGTTCTATATCATCTAATTTAATTCCCACAACAACCCTGGAAGGAAACTGGAGCTCAGGAACTTGCAATAGCCATTCAAAGCCACTAGTGAGAGGCAGAGGCAGGATTCTAACCCAGCTCTGTTTCCAGTGGCCATGTAAATCCCACTACAGTGTGGTGCTGACCAGCCTACCTCATACAAAAATATTTGATACTCATTATCAATAAAGATAATGCATTACATCTTCATTATTAATCATGCAACATATATTTCATACATATTATCTCATTTAATCCTCACAGCAGATATTTTTATCCCCAATTTACAGATAAGGAGACTGAAGCCAAGTGGTTGTCCATAGTCTTGGGAAAAGAATTGAGGAAAGTGAGTGGGTGCAATTCAGGGAAGTGGGCGCCGTGCAGCTTGCCCACTCTCCAGGTGGCCAGGGATTCTGGGGTCTGACATTAAATAGGAAGCTTCTTCAGTTTCAAATTCCACTCCTTTCTGGATTTTTACTTCAGATGTTGCATTTTCTTTGCATTTGAAGAAAGCAACCCTTTGAAGTTGAGATTTTCCATCTATCCCAACCTCCCCCATTTGTAGATGAGAAAACAGAGGCCCAAAGAGATCCTACAGTTGCCTGGGGCTGCCCCTTCCCGGGTCTTGATGAAGTGCTCCGAGTAGACACAGCTCTCTTCCGCTCTTACACTAGAGATAGTAAATGTTACTCAAAAAGACAGTAAGAAATTGAGTTCAAAATTAATCCAATCTTCTGAAATCCAGACTCATACATAGCCATAGGGCCATCATTAATAAAACTCCTTGAATGAGTCTCAGTAGAACTGTATTTGGCATTTTGGTTTACAGTCAGAAATTCTATTTTCCTCTCCATGGTAGGAGATCATACACTCTGAGGCAACAATACTGTGCTAATATATCAACTAGATTTTAAAAGAAGGAACTCGGGGGCCTTGGGGAGCATTCAGGTGATTAATTACAACATTCAATGCAAATGCTATGCCTCATATATTATTTTTCAATCCATCTTTATCCATTTATTACCATGAAGATTATCTCAGAAATAGTGGTTATATCATAATACTGTTATCAAGTAAGTCTGAACAGTGGGAAATGGTTTTAAATGTGGTCTGTATCAAGCACATTTCAGAACTCACATTCACATGCTATCAACCAAACCATTGGTTTAATATGGGCTTTGCAATGAATTTAACTCACTTTAACTTAGAAATGCCAAATAAGCCCACAGATGGTATTTTTTATTTTCTGATTCTGTGGAGTATATATGGCAAGGCTTCTCTGGATGTCAATCAATACCTCATAGTATGTGTCAAATACAATAACTCAGTGCACAAGAGAATAAGGCTTACTCCAGGGGCCCCTGGGCATTTTGGGATGGAGCTACTTTCATTTTGAATGTACTTATATAATACAAATAATAATGGATTTGGAGGGGAAAGTATTAGTAAGGATTCCCACCAGCAGCATTATAGGAAGACAAGGAAATACCTACAGTATCCTTTTTGAGAGCAAAGGAAGAAGTTATAATACCATCTGGAAAATCCCATAAGGAGAAAAAGGAATTGGAGCAGCCAACCTAGCTATTTCTCACCACAAATAGCAAAAGTTTGAGGATGCATCTCAACATATAAAACCTGGGGATGTATCCAATGCAGTCATTGGCTCTAATTACAAAAGTGCTAGATTTTTAAAAAGAAAATTGTATAATGTACACTTTTCTACAATAATTCAGTTTCAACTAATGTTTCAGAGCATAATATGCCAAGAATATGCTGTTTTACATTATTTCATTTAATCTCTTCTAACTCTCATAACTCTTTGATGAAATGGCTATTCCAATCGCCATTTTCTTTTTTTTTTTTTTTTTTTTTTTTTTTTTGAGACAGAGTCTTACTCTGTTGCCCAGGCTAGCTAGAGTGCCGTGGCGTCAGCCTAGCTCACAGCAACCTCAAACTCCTGGACTCAAGCGATCCTCCTGCCTCAGCCTCCCGAGTAGCTGGGACTACAGGCATGCGCCACCATGCCCAGCTAATTTTTTCTATATATTTGTAGCTGTCCAAATAATTTCTATTTATAGTTAGAGACAGGGTCTTGCTCTCGCTCAAGCTGGTCTCGAACTCCTGAGCTCAAACGATCCTCTCGCCTCGGCCTCCCAGAGTGCTAGGTTTACAGGCGTGAGCCACCAGTCTGGGCCCCTATCGCCAGTTTATAGATGTGGAAGCTGCAACACAGCCGACCTCACTCAGCTAGTGAGCACTCCGGCAGGACCCCAGGCCAGTGCTCCTGCCGTCTCTGCATCCTGCCATTGTGCATTCATGATACCAAATTCCATGTGATTAGTGGAGCTTTAAATAGGACCAGATTTTTAAAAGGTGCCTTTGTGTTGAGTTATAGCTTTGTCCTAAGAAAATCCTTTCTAAATAAAGGAATCAACTGTATAAATACAATGGGAATGTCACAGGATTCTCTGACTCCAGATCACAGTTTAGAGCGAAGACCTCTAAGGTCACCTGTTTCTAGTACAAACTCCTTATTTAACAAGTGATGAAACTGAAGCCCAGGGAGTGGACTGACTGGCTCCAATCCACACAGATGGTCAGGAACAGAGTCAGACAGAGAAAAGCTCCCAGTTTCTAGTTCAGCTCAATACTTGGTGCAAAAATATTATTATACTTTTGACAATGAGACATCTTCTACCCCATTTTCCGAAAGACAGTGACATGCATCACATGTGCACTATTTCTCTGCATATAACATACCTAGAAGTATTTACAAATCATACACACACACACACACACACACACAATTGCTCGGTAAATACTTTCAACAATATTTTTCTTTTTAGGATAAAAAATTATATAACCATCTAGTAAAAGTCTTTAACGGGAGGCTTTATCACCATTACATCTTATTAAGTAGCTTCATTAGATGATAAAGAAATATTTCAGTAATATTTTAATAGCTACAGTTGGAACCTTCTCATCAAAGAATAAGTTACAAACACATACACATACCTACAAGCTATGTGTATGGCTATAGTCACTTTGGGCAAAAAATAATAATTGTGCTATGTGACGACTATTATAAAATACATTTAAAATTAGCTTGTCAATTTTGCTCAGTAACACTGATTGGAAATGTGAATGCTATCACTAATAAGAATTATGTTCATCTAAAATAATTATTATTGTGCTTTCAGAGAGCTGAACTAATAGTCACAATAAGCAAAGAGTCAGGACCCAAAGTCCTAATATTGTCAGATGTGAATGAGCTTAAGCAAAATGCTATGCCATGTCCATAACACTAAAAAGGTAGAAGACATTTTGAACAATTACAAATCCTTCCTACATCATTCTTTCAGCAGTTATAGCCATCTCACACTGTCAAAACTCAATGTAAAAAAAAAAAACACAGACAGTGAAATTGACTACACATCATATTCTTATTATAAAATCATTCTGCACTTTGTATCTAGTATGTGCTCAATAAATATTTATTGATTTGGTTATTATTCATCATTCCACTGCCACAAAAAGAAATTGTCTATACTGACAAGTCAAATACCCAGGAAACTAGAGAACAGAAATGCAGTCATTTTGTGTGGGCGTGTCCACCTGAAATAACTCTCAATGCCTGTTTTACAGATAGTGGATGGTAAGATGAGCAATGCTCAGATGATTCTTCTCATTGACAATGCCAGGATGGCCGTGGATGACTTCAGCCTCAAGTATGTCTCTTCTTCAGTGTTGTGCAGGTTTTTGATTGTTTGCTTTAGAAAACTTATCTTCCCATTACCCACATCTAAAATCTTATAATTAAAAGGCAAAGCAACAACAAATGCAATGTGTGGTACTTGAGTGGACCCTAGTTTAAACAAACCAGATATGAAACATACAGCATGGGGAAATTTCAATATGAGTCAAGAATTAGATGATATAAACAATCTATTATTAATTTTAGGTATGATAAATATAATATTTGTTTAGAAAAAATGTCTTTTTCCTAAATAATACATTCTGAGATATTTAGTGATGCAATGTCATCATAGCTATAATTTGCTTTGAAATACTACAGCAATGAATATAGAGGAAGCAAATATGGCAAAATACTAAAGGTTGCTAAACCCAGATGATGGGTATATGGCTGTTTATTATTCTATTCTTCCTACGTGATGTAAAAATTGACATGGAGTCACCATCATAAAAAAGCATAGCATGAAAAAGACATAGAAAAGGTGTCCTGTAGGTATTCATTTTTTCTCATTAAACTAAAAAGTAAGAGATTCACCTCTAAATCAAGGTGAATCCTTTCAAAGACAATGGCCTTCCAACAACAGGTGCACTCTTCCTTCTCACCAAAGGTATGAAAATGAGCACTCTTTTAAGAAAGACTTGGAAATTGAACTTGAGGGCCTCCGAAAGACCTTAGACAATCTGACCATCATCACAACAGACCTGGAACAGGAGGTGGAGGGAATGAGGAAAGAGCTCATCCTCATGAAGAAGCACCACGAGCAGGTAGGACCCTCCCCAGGGACCTGGTAATGAGCACAGCTCTTCACCTGCACGTTTCAAGACAATTCAATAGCTGTAGAAGAAACCACCACCTGCATACCAGTCTTAGTGTCCTTCAACCTAAATAATCATAAAAAAATAAATATTTAATTTTTCCAATGTCAAGTTTATTCACATGTCAAATATGACAACCAAAATATGATTATAATTAATGATGAGTTGGTCTACAATTTTGTTACACAATGTTTACTTAGATGTATTTGTTAATACGATACTGTAAGAATAAATGTGCGAGAATGAACTTCCCTCATTGAGCTAATATGCAGCAAATTGGGGAACAATAGAATAAACAGAGTCTGCTACAGACCAAGATAAATAAGATTCATGGCAAAAATTAAGAATTCTGATTTCCAGAAGCATTTAACTGACTTTTAAAAAGTTGACATCCATCTCAAGTCCCTGAGACTCTGATTAAATGATAGAAAAACAATTCCCATTTTAGGCAAACAAAATTGCCTCTGAACATCAAAGAGCCTAGTTTCTGAATAGCTGGTTAGACAATGATTGTTAATTAAACCTTTCCTGTGGCTGCTTGGTTTTCGTGAAATCCTATGGGCGTCAGCCCTGCAGAGTCATAAGGCATTGACAAGATTTTGAAAGCCACTACACTTTCTGGCTTTTGTGTACTGAACTGTTTCCTAAAAGCTGTGGTGTATAACCTGAAATGTTCAGCTGCTTAATTGTGTAGTCACTTCACCAATGAACATTTGCTGAAGAGGACTTTGCACACTGTGCAAGCATAATTCTTTCTGAAATATTTTCAAGCAGGGACAAAGTCAGTAATCACAGAGTCTACTCAATTACCTGTCTTGTGCTATTCTTTATTTTGTAAAATTATTAGAGGAAAAAATGCATATGATGTTTTGTCATCAAAAAGTAATAACCGAGAAACCAAACCAAACTAGCAAAAGTGTATCAACCACATAAGCTGAATTTTTGAGAGATCCATTAACTGCTGCCAATCAACACAACAATCCAGCCTTGTGATCGTCACAGCAGATTCGTTTGCTTTCTCTGTTATTAAACAGGAAATGGAGGAGCATCATGTGCCAAATGGCTTCAAGGTCAATGTGAAGGTGGATACAACTCCGGGGGAAGATCTGATTAAGATCCTGGAGGATATGAGGCAAGAATATGAGCTTATAATAAAGAAGAAGCACCAAGACTTGGACACTTGGTATAAAGAGCAGGTAAAAGACAGGTTGCCCAACTTCCCAAAGGTTCCATTGCCATGTGGCCCCAATGCTGACCCCTCTGTCTCTCTTGTTCCCACAGTCAGCAGCCATATCCCAGGAGGTGGCCAGTCCAGCAGTTGTTCAGAGAAGCCAAAGTGACATCCATGAACTAAAGCGCACTTTCCAGGCCCTAGAGATTGACCTGCAGGCACAGTACCACAGGGTGAGTCGGGGCTAGGAAAATCCTGGGTCCCACATCACCTCCTCCAACAAGCCTTCCTTGATTTCTCTCCCAGGCCACAACACTCCAGATTCCTTGAGACAATCTCTCATTTTCTACTTTCCATCCAAATTGTTCATGATGAGAATGATAATAAGAGCTACTCCGTATTGAGTGTCCACATGGTGCCAAATGTCGTATGAAGTGGTTCATTGTATTAAATATCATTAATTCTCACACTGACTTTCCAGGTAAGTCTTAGTGTCCCCATTTTAGGGATGAGGAGACCGAAGCTTCAACAGTCAATTGGCCAAGGTCACACAGCTAATAAGTGATCAATGGTGAAACCAGTGGTGTTTTGCGGGGAGGATTCTGAACCCTCATAATCTCTGTCAGTGCCCTCTCCACTTACAACCAGGCTGCCCCTGCATCCCCCCAAATAAAGAAATTCTGGTATCAACATGGTAGGTGGCAAGTCCAGTTCTGGCTACCTCCAAAGTACTGCTCTATTCATTATGCATGTGAGTAAGTTCTTATGTCCAAGTCATTTCTATCATCCTCATGGTTTAGGAAAATGCTCTGTATGAGTGTCATAAGCATTTAAAATGTATTAAATAAGGTCTATCATTGATTCCCTTTATAGCCTATTGAATCTTCTAATCATTCATCAATATAATTCCTGAGTGCTACTCTACCCTTGGTCTTGAGAGGAAACAATTTGTTCATTTTTGTTGCAGATGCACATGGCAAATTACTGTTACGTTTCATGAATCAATGATGGTGAACTGTCATTAAAAATGTGCACTGTGTCTTGGCTGTGAGTCTATTTTAAAAATGTACATTATAGAGGCAATGATAATGAGCACAGAAATAATTATAGTGCTTTGCAGCTTTCAAAGTATTTTAACATAACACTATTTCACAATGACCCTGTGAGGTGGGCAAGGCATGTATGCCCATTTTCATGCATGCTGCTATCTGGTAGTATTCTTAGCACGGAGGATTCGGTAATGAAGGAGTCTATATTCTAGTGGGAGTGACAGATCGTAAATGTGCAAATCATCCAAATATATGTTAGATGGAGAAAACTGCTACAAAGAAATGAGGGATGGGAGGAGGTAAGATGTGCCAGAGTGAAGAGCTGCCAGATTCAGGAAAGGTTTTACTGTCAGGGTGACAGTGAGCAAAGACCTAACAGAGATGGGAAGGTGCTTCTGTGGCTATGGATGGGTCCAGGAGGAGGGAACAACAAGTGCAAAAGCTACAAGGCATCAGTGTGGCCAGTGAGTTGGAGGGACGGCAGGGAAGCCAGTGGGGCTGCAGTGAGTGAAGAAAGGGAGGAAGAAAGCAGAGAAGAGGAACGTGGCTGGGAGAAGGGAGGGAGAGGAGGGTGAGGTCATGGGGTCACAGTGGAGCCAGATTGTGTGGGGCTTCCTAGCCTACTTTGGAGGGAGGTCAAGAGGAACTCGAAACAGCAGGTCTGGACGAGCCTCAGAGGAGCTTTGCTGTAGGTGAAAGGGAGCAGAGCACTTGGACAATAGCCAAACGTAGATATGGCTTCAGGAGGGAACAGTTGTAAGATGGGAGGAATTATTCTATTTGACATCTGGTGGGAATGATGTAGTAGAGAGGAGAACACTGATGATGCAAGAAGGGTAGCAATTGCTGAAATGGCCAGAACACAGACAGCTCATGTGTAATAACCAGAGGGAAGTGAGTACCTGGACACGATTCGAGTATGTGGGTGGAAGTAATGGGGGAGCTAGGGGGAGTCCTGTCGTAACTGCTTTCAGAGAATAAGGCATAACTTAGCCCTCTGGGAGAATGGGAGAGTGACTAGACCAGGAAATGTGGTCTAACTGCCAGTTTAAATGCGTCAGGGGCCCCCTGAACTAGCAGCCATGATAAAGTGAGAGTGTCTGACACAGTTAAGAGTTTCTCTTTAAGATTCAAGTTAAATGCTCCAGAAAAGCAGGTGCCAAATCCAAACAGAACCAGGACTTGAACCCAGACCTCTGTATCCTAGCCCAGAAACTTCATTGAGCAACTTTTAGAATTTCTTTTAAAATGACAATGTGTTACCATTGTCATAATCAAAATGCATTGCCAGAGACTAGGGCTGCCAGATTTCCCCAATTAAAATATAGGACACTCAGTTTAGTTTGAATTTCAAATAAACAGAAAAGATTTCTTTTAGTATAAGTATGTCCCATGCAATATTGGAACAATATTTGGGACATGCATAACACCAAAAAATTACTCATTGCTCATCTGAAATTCAAATTTAACTCGATGTCCTCTATTTTATCTGGCATCCCTACTTGAGACCCTTCTCTGAAGATAGGAAGACAGCAGTCCCAGTTGCTATCTCCTTCTGGGAGTCTTTGATCTAGCCAGAGAGGAAATGTAAGCATAGGAAGTGAAGAACGGTTCAGAACAAGGCAGCAGATTCCTCATTCCCAGGAGTGCCACAGACTTGCCAAGAGCACCCTGATACAACGGTTTTATGCGCAGAAAATGGGCTTCCAAAGTCCCAAGCTATAAGTCAGCCTACCTGTCATCTTGGTGTTCCCAGCAGCCACCAGGACACCTAGAAGAGTACTCGGCATGTGCTAAGCATTCAACAAGCACGTGTTATTGAATCAATCAAGCCATCAGTCAGTTAACGAAAGCAGTAACATTTCTTCTTTCAGAAATCTGCTTTGGAAAACACGCTGTCGGAGACCCAGTCTCGGTACTCCTGCCAGCTCCAGGACATGCAAGAGATCATCTCCCACTATGAGGAGGAACTGAGGCAGCTGCGCCATGACCTTGAGCGCCAGAACATCGAACACAAGGTGCTCCTGGGCATCAAAACCCACCTGGAGAAGGAAATCACCACCTACCGCCAGCTCCTGGAGGGAGAACGCGAAGGGTAAGGCGAAGTCGGCACGAGAGTAGGCAAAGGGCTCCCGGGTGTGTGTTTCTGTCCCTGCTAGGTTCTGTTAGCAATAAAGAAAGATTTATGTTGAATTTCTCCAGAAGATACCTATATCAGGTGGTATTAATTAAGCAACAAATGTGAATCAATCAGCTAACACTCCTAGGACACTGAGATTTGCAGTCAAAACAGTTAAAATTAGTATATTAAAATCTCTGGAAGAAAATAACTAAGAAGGTTTTGGCTATTGTGTTTCCCCGTGGGAATGAGCACAATTTTGGCTCCCAAAAAAGAAGATGAGGAAGGTTTTAGCTTAACGGCAGAAAATATTCCTAAGACATTGACATGTCTACATTTTCAGTATGATATTTCTGACAACCCAAGGAAATTACAATCCTTGGCCACATAAAGGGCACATACATTCTATGGCCCAAGAGGAACGGTTAGTTAGAAGTTTTTAAAAAAATACATAAATAAAATGTCATCAGACCAAACCTTGAACAATCTGAGAAGCTCAGGGTTCCCAAGCTTGAGACCTGGACCCTGGAAGAGGTCCCAGTGGAGGCAAAGCCTGCAGCTTTGAAAGGAGGTCATGGTTAGGTGGGACCTCCCCTGACCCCGGGGTTAGTGAGAGGAGGTACTCACTGCCTTTCTGGATCCGGGAGCTTCTCCCATTAACTCATGACCTCGAGACTGCTAAGCTCAGATAATCATCCTCATTAAAGAGCTGAGAATTTACAAGCAGGGAAACGAAGCTAGTTCATTCTGAGTCTTTAGGATTGTTGCTAATACTAAGTGTGCTTTAATCTTTATCACTTTTATAGGACAATGGAAGAATCTAAGACGTGCATGAAAGGTAAAAAAAAATTTCTTTCATTGTTTGAATCTATTTTTTTAATGAATGGGCATGTTTAGCCATTCTATAGTAGTCATAATCCTTAGTGTGCTCCCAATTGTCCTGTGTTCAAGATTTATTTCACTCCCAAATGGTCAGGAATTTTCAGTTAACAAATTAGGTAATACAGAATGAAGTGAGCTCTCATTATTGTCCTCAATATATATGAAAGCTCTTTACAAGCAATAAAGAAGATTCAAATGATAATTAATAGTATTATATCTTTATTACCTAAACCCCTCTAGGAAATTAAGTGGAAATGATTTCACATCATTTTCCCAACTCTATTCTGTTGAGCACTAGTGTTCCATGAGATGCGAATAGAGTATCACGGAAGATGAGTTCTATGGCCACAAAGGGTTGGAAATACTGGGTACCATTACCCTCTTCTTGAGCAGGTGTGTTGCATTTCAGTGTTAAAGATGGAATAAATACTGCTTTGAGGAAGAAAAGGAACAAGACAGAGAAAGTAACAATGGCAAAAGTTTTACTTTGTTTAACCCAGTACTTCCAAACATCTTTGACCTGGGAAACTTATTTTCTCAGATTACCCTTAATATCTCACTGGAAAATTCCAGCAGAACAGAGTCTGGGACAGGTGTTACTTTCTGATTAGTTTGTGGTAAACCAGTTCTAAGGCATTAGAGATCCAAATAATCAAAGTTGGAGGAATCATCACAGCTGGTCTAACTCCATCCCTCTGCGGGAATGACGGAAAAGTCTTTGAGCCTCTCCTTATACATGCCCAAGGATGGGGACCCATTCCTCTATGAGATGGCCCAGTCTTCTGTTAGAGAGGTTCGAATTTTAATGAAGTCCTCCCTTGTATCTCTGTTAATGGTTTCAATCCTTCCCTATGGTCTAGAATTGGTTTATTGATGTGGCAACAAGGCACTTATTCGCGTAAGTCTTATCTTTGAACACAGCCATGATAAACATCCTCCCTTATTGCCTACCCCTCACATGGCACGCTTTCTAGATTTTAAAATGAGGTACCCAAATGGCATTTAGTGTTCTGTAAGCTCATAGGCTCTGTGGTGCAAGTGCTACGAAGCCCACACATGCAGAAGGGACTCCTCCAGTGCTTGTGGTCAGAGACTAGATTCTGAATCTGGTGCACCAAGGATGAAGGTCTCGACCTCCAGAAGGTGATACTGTTCAGAGACCCTCATTTCCTGGAGAGTGGGAGGAAAAAAACCCTTCTTGGGGAGATTCCTTGTCATTGCAGCAGAGCCCACCACACTGTTTGGTGATCATTTTGGAAGGCACAGAGCCTTCAGGGGCTGAGGGCAGGGAGCCCAAAATGAGTACGGTTCGCGTGGTGGAGGGAGCGTGTCAGTGACCTCTCTGGTGCTCCTTCCCTCAGCGTCTGCAGCTCCAACGATCAAGGCCATCACACAGGAGAGCGTCAACGGAAGAATAATCCTTTCCCAAGTGAACGAGATCCAAAAGTGTGCATGAGGACAAGGAGGGTTTCTGCCTGTTATAAAAACTATTTTCCCCCAATGGAAAGTCCCCACCCAGATACTAATGAGTGAGTCCTAAAAGGTATCCTTGGAGGTATCAAACTCAGAAACTTTCATTTTTTTTCTCTTTAACAATCTCACCAGATTTCCCATAATGCTCTTAATATATTGCACTTTTTGAATCTAAGTATGAGCCTATGAGTTTAAAGCTCTACTTTCCTACTATAATCTTCAGATTCTCATCATTGTGCATCAGTTTTGTAGCCAATAAAACTCCAGACCAGCTGCATCATGTCTTTTTCTTATATCATTAGGCAAGACAGCACCCCAATGTCTCATCCCAACAAGGATTCCTCAGGGCATTGTCGGTGAAAGCTCCAGAGGGATCTTAATGCTTCAAACACACCCACGGCAGCCAAACACGGGGCATCATTGTCACCCCGAAGCCATGCAACCTTAGCATGAGATGTGGTCCATGGGGCTCTCCAGTCCCTCTTCTGCCAGAGGGAAGAGAAGGAAAGAAACAGAGAAAAAGGAAGCTCAGAAAGCCTCACTGGGAATATGAGATGACCCAAAATTATTCCATCTCACTTTAAAAAAAGACAAAAAGTTTAAGGGCTTAAAAGAGATTTAAAGCTAGAAAATGAGAGTCAGAAAAATGAAAATCCTCACTACAGAGGAATATTAAGACCCTAAAAGAGGAAGTGATTCATCCAAGATCCAAATTGCAAATATTAAGATCCAGAGTGTTATGTTGAGCTATCATCAGTGCCTAAACCTTCTCTGTCCCTCTGCCCTCTGAAGAACATGCCATTTTCTCACATCCTAGGAGTGTGGGTCATTGTTCTGGGGCTGGTGCAGAGGAGCTGCCCCGGAGAAGGGGACAGTAATCTCCACGTATCCATTAAGACATCATCAGTATGATGTACATGGAATTATAAGATGTTAACAACTTAAGAGACCAAGGGCATAGGATAGTCAAAACCTCCCATTTCACAAACAAATAAACTGAGGGCCAGAGCAGCAAAAGCCTTTATTCAAACACTCACTGACTGGGTGCAGCAGCATCTAGATCCAGGTCTACTGACTCCTGTAACAGTCACTTAACTAAAAGTGGGTGTAATTTCATTCCCTTGTCATCTAACACATTGGCAATGCCACACACACGCACACACACACACATATTGCCTCTGTGTTTTAACACTCTCTTGGAAAGTACTGATTTTGATATTTTCTGAACTGGTCATCTGTTAAAACTGGATTCATCTTCTCTTTAAGGCAACAATTGGTGTTTCTGATCATTAATGCCCAAAGAATAGAAAACCAGACCCTAACAATCTGAAATCAGGCAAAAAGAATCCAAGATAACAACCACATCATTGCAAAAACATATTATTGATTTGACTGAAATATATGAATCACCTGGTGTAAAATTATAAATTTATCTTTACTGTGTGATTATTTCAGAGAGGCTCAAAAACAATTAATACACAACCATCTTCAATGAGTTTTCCTTGCACAGTATTTGTGTGTGGCACCTTTTGATGTTATTTTGGGCAAAGATAGATCCATATTAGACTTTATTAATTCTCTTTTTCTCTTTCATTCTACTAAAGAGAATCACATGTTAATAGGGTACTATAATCTCAAAGCAGATGTAAAACATGGATTTTTTTTCTCTATTTTAGCACCAATACATTCTGCTATTTTGGACATTATTACCTCTTTCTTAAAATCTAGAAAATGTGCATAAAATACACATTTTTCTCAAGGTGAAGTTTGAGCACTGCTAGAAAATCTTTTCAAGAATGTTCAAGAAGAAAATGACCAACTGAAGAGAAAATTATAACATCAGACCCAGAAAACAATCACTAAGCCTTCCATTTATAATCATAGATTGCATATGATTTGGTAATAGTAAATCATAACATATGAATAATTTTTTATCCAAGGACCTAAAATCTTCTAAAGTCTTATTAATTTTCACAGTATCAATGAAGGTGACCAGCTCATCCCAGTTGGCCCAGGAAACTGCTCAGTCCCAGACAAACTGGAGTGGCTGGTTACCCTATAAATAAGGAATTGCCTCTGTTTCACTAAGAAGAGGCAAGTAGGGAGAATTAAACCATTCACCTCAATAAAGAGACAATTCCATGATTTGGGGCTCTAGGTAACAGAATAACCTTTCTCTCGCATTTAAATCAGCCCAAAAATCTTTCAAAATTACAAATCGATTAGTGTGTTCAGGTGAGTAACCACCCAAAGCAGTTTTTGTTTGTATTTGGTTTTGACCGGCGCACACCCAACCCACATAAAGGAGGTGGTAATAAATTCTACTGTTTTCATTCCAGAAACACTTTGAATAAATAGCAATCATCATTCTATTGCCCCAAATCCAAGCAAACAGTCTGCTCTTCCAGAGAAGTATAAAGTATTAATTTGTAATTTAAGATTTATGTCAACATATTTGCCCACAGTATCATAAAAGGGCAGAGTGGATAGACACAGCTAATATTGCTCAATCCGATCAAATACACGCCTTTCTAGACTCATTTGCCTGCTACTATTTTTACACACCCACCTTGTTGATGATGTGTGGAATTTGGATCTAAACTTTATAAACATCCATTATTAAGGATTGTAGCAACTGTACAGTGGGGGAGAAGTCATAAAGCCAAGATGGGAGCAAGGACTTGAATTATGGCAGCAAAATGTGGGTAAGAGAAAGGGACTCAAGAAAGCATACTTAGCATGGAGGGTTTTCAAACTTGGCTCACCTTGGGATCACCTGGGGAGATATGAAAATTCTAATGTCCAGGCCACATTCTGGACCAATTAAATCAAGATTTTTGAAGGCTGAAACTCAGGCATCAATATATTTTAAATATTCTCAAGCAACTACAATGTCCAGCCAAGTCTGAGAACCTACTGTTTCAGTAGCTTCAGGTGAGCACTTTATTATTTGTTTGTATGTTCCCCATATTACTAATTTTTTATACATTCCATAGAAATTCATGACAACTAATACAAAAATAAGAACCTCCTTCATGTCACTCCCAAGTGCTCGTGATCAGAGTTTCATTTTGCAGAACTGTAGAGAACTGCTTCCAGGAACTGCAGCTGAATAAAAACTTGGAAGTAAGATGAATACTTCACGTCAAAAAGTATTTCACACAACTCTGCATACGTATTTAATACTTCCACCTAAGTTCAGTAAGCTATCTTCCAGGTGCCTAATCAAATATTTTGGCAAAGTATTACGCCCCTGTAATAAGTTTCCATGATGAAACTTTGCCGTGTTATTTTAGCCTCCTCATTTCCTTTACCTCTTAGATTTTTTTCTCAGCCAAGTAAAATAGTAATGTATGCAAATAAGGGAATCATCGGGAAAACATCTCTAATCCAAGTGACTAAACTGAGACAGAGTCTCACTCTGTCACCCTGGGTAGAGTGCAGTGACATTATCACAGCTCAGTGCAACCTCAAACTCCTGGGCTCAAGCATTCCTCCTGCCCCAGCCTCCCAAGTAACTGGGACTGTAGGCGCACCTGGCTAGTTTTTTCTATTTTTAGTATAGACAGGGTCTTACTCTTGCTCAGGCTGGTACTGAACTCCTGAGCTCAAGGGATCCTCCTGCCTCAGCTTCCCAGAATGCTAGGATTATAGGCATGAGCCACCACTCCCAGCCAAAAAATCAATTTAGGAAACACATAAGCAAGTTTTTCCTTAAAAAATATTGAATTAATTTAATATTTCCCAAATGCAAATATTATATTTCTCGAATGGTTAATCAAGGCATTACATATAAATTCAAATCAAAAGATATTAGTATTAGATGAAAACATGGAAATCTATTGATTGAACGTTCTTGTTTGAGAGATGAGGAAGCTGAAGACAAGAAAAATCAGCTGAGCCCTCCCAGGATTTAGGTCTTGTTCCTATTCATTCCAGCATCTCTGATGTACAGAAACATCAGAATTAAAGAAAACATCATATATTTTTTAAAACTCATAGCAAATTTAAAATAACAATTCTAAGTATATAAACTATGGAAAAGCCAAATTAAGATATGCACTCTTAAGTTGGAACCAATATACATATAAAAATGCCAATAATTGCAAGGAAAAAATAAGCCAGAGGCAGGTACCAAAGATTGGATTTTTTTGGTTCTCTTTACAAATTATATAACACAGATTATATTTAGCATAGATATTTTTAAAAGTTTACCCTGTATGAAATAACATAGCATGCCATTTCTTTGGGATAACAATAACATAATTCCAACAATACCTTTTATGAACATTAAGCAATATGGTACCCTAGTTACACATGCACCTATTTAGTCTTTCACAAGAGCAAATGTATACTGAATAATGGTATCATTTTCTGAGCATCCCGTAGATATTGGTGGCCCCAGTGAGTCTATACCACCAGCACTCATGCCCTTCTGCAGTGCCTTCCACGTTCGCTCTGAATGTGGTTTGTGATTCCATTTGACCAATAGAACATCAGCAAGCATGCCACAAGCAGCAGCTTAGTAAACGCTTGCATGTTGGGGTTTATCTTCTTGGGATGCCCCCTCTAGAAAGCCAACTACCATGCAAGCAGTTCAGTTCCCCTGAGACCACCATGCTGTGAGGAAGACTAAGCTATCCTCATGGGTAGGCCACAGAAAGGAAAGCTGAGGAAACCAGCCAACAGCCTTAACTGAGGCTCCAGACATATGACTCAGGTGAAGCCTTTCCAGCCAGTTCCCAGACATCACAGAGCTAAGACAGGCCTGAATCCAAAATGCTGACCGACAGAATTGCAAATAGACAAAATAGTTGTTGTTTTAAACTGGTACGTTTTGAGGTGGCTTTTCATGCAGCAATGGATAAGCGAACCAGAGTATTTCACACTATTTTCTCAGTGACAACCACTGATTTAAGGTGAACTAGTCCATTTGTATGCTACCAAACTTTCTGCCAGGATTTCAATTATTTTAACATTGAAATGGACCTCCACAGACATCCTGGCCCAATAACCATAGATGAAGCATCAAAGCTTGCAAGAGAAATCCAAGGTCTACGCTCTTCAAAGACAGTAGAGAGTAAAGCCATTGCCTATGCAGGGTCCCAGCTGTGGTGATATATATATTGGTTTTCATCCACAGTCCCCAGCACATAACTCTTACAGCCCTTGTTATAATGTTGGGGCACTTCAGGCATCAGAAGACAGAATCTCTCTCTCTCTGACCTTCTCCTGTCCTCCTCTCTATCTGAGTGTGGGTCAAAAGACCCTCATTCCAGAGAGGGTCCTACCCCACACTCAAGAGGAAAGGATGCTGCACAGAGAGGCCAGGAAGAATCTGAACACACAGGCTGCGCTGGGTTTAGACTGTGCACTTTTTGTCCAAGCACATTTCTGCATGGTTGTCAATCTTGCCTATGTCATCAAGCCTCCATAAAAACTCAAGAAGACTGGGTTCGGGGAGCTTCTGGATAGCTAAATGCATGGAGATTCTTGGGGAGGGCATGGATGTTCCATGCCCCTTCCCCTGTAACTCGCTCCCTACTCATCTCTTCATCTGTATTCTTTGGAATATTCTTTATAATAAACCAATAAATGTATGTAAGTGTTTCCCTGAGTTTGTGAGGTGCTCCAGCAAATTAATTGAACCCAAAGAGGGAGGGGCTCGTGGGAGCCCCAACCTGAAGCTGGTGATTCAGAAGCTCCAGAGGCCCAGACTTGTGACTGGTATCGGGGTGGGGGGCAGTTTTGGGGACTGAGCCTCACCCTGTCAGTAGATAGTGTCAGGCTTGAATGACAGGCACCCAGCTGGTGTCCACTGCTTGATGTGTAAGGAACAATCCCCACATTTGGTCACAGAAATCATCTCCTGTGTTATTGATCATTGATTGTTGTAGAGTTTGGTGGAAAACATGGTTTCAGGAGTTTTTTCCAAAAGCACCAGCTCTCCTCCCTGCCCCTGTACAAATGGGGACCAAGTAGGATAGCTCCAACCTAGAGAGAGGGACGGTCCCCGTGCCTCACAGAGCATGCCAAGATGCCCAGATAAATTCTTCTCCTTATCTTTGAGTTTCAATTCCTTCTGATTCTATCTTCCAGTTCCTCATTCCAGGGACATTAACAATTTCTCTGTAAATATTTATGCTTACAGTATCACACAGATCAAGAGTTTCACTGAAAGGTGATCTGTTTTCAAGGTAGATAAGCAACCTTCTCCTTCACCAAGAAAAGTAGGAGGCATGTACAGATTAAGATGATCATGATTATTACATAGCTCCTGGTTAGAATGCTTAAGTTCCTAAGTTGGTAAGATCCTTTAATATAATTCATTCATCCTTAGCATGATTCTTCACAATGCTATACTTCAAATGCTGTGCTCTTATGTAGCCTTTAATCAATAATACTTTTAAGATTTTTGGTGTTTACATAGCCTCTGAAGTGTTTTGTTGGTTATTTGTGTATCATAACAACATTGCTTTTCCAACTTACCACATACCTAAGTTCATCCCCATGGGTGTGACTCATCTCGCATCTCATTAATTCTATTACAATGTCTACATGTCACCGGTGTTCTTAAGAGGATTAGACAGTTTCCAAAATATATTTGCAGTGAGGTCATGCAAAAAGGAAAAGACAGTGCCTCTGACATACTTAACAATCTGATGACCTAACCATACTTAGGAGTTTTACTTAAGAACAGTGTGTGTGTGTGTGTGTGTGTGTGTGTGTGTGTGTGTGTGTGTGTGTGTGTGTGAATATTCCAGTACATGGATTGTCCTACGCACCAAAACTTCTCTTTGAAATTTAAATGAGAATTCATCTAATAAAACTATGAGTCATCTAATGCTAGTTCCAAGGTACACATACACAACAGAGCACCTACCCATGTGACATACATGCACATGTACTAGAAGAAATTTTTTAAATAACAACTATCTTTGACTGAGCTCTATATTCATGATCTCATTTAACATTTGTCACAACTCTGCTGGGTGTTATTATCCTCATTTTACAGTTGAGGAAACTGAGGCTCAGATGGAGTGCATTAACTTGCCTATGGACACACAGCTATAAAATGGTGGAACCAGAATTTGTACCCAATGTACTTGCTGTTCATGTCCCACAAGTCACAGATGGTTGCTACAGAGTTTCGTAAAATCTGAACATGGGCAACACATTTTGATGAACACTTGCTGGTTTTTATCTAAGGTGAGAGTCAAGGGACAAGAAATCTGAATTTTCTATTTTGAAATCAGAACTCATATTTTTCAGAGGCAATAGTGGTTTGATATCATTTGCCTGGTACTAGAACAATATACATGGGTCAGAAATAGACACTCAGGACGAGAGGACAGGTTTTATAACCAAGAGCTACCTTCTCATCACCAAAACTTTGAAGTATCCAATCCTCTGTACATAGAAATGTTCTCTTAACTTGCAACTGCCTTGGCCTAAAACCATACCAATCAGCACCAGGGAAGCTGGTGCTTCCCGGAGAGTTTAGCAAGTTCCAAACCTGGAGGGTCTCACACCTCAAATATCTGCCCTGTGAGATCCTACAGCCCTAGTTTCTGTCAAAATCATCTCTCCCCCCGACACACTCAGAAAACATGAATGAACAAGGTCAAAGAGAAGGTAGTGATGATGGACAGGCCACAGTCACACCAAAGACCTCCATCTGGAAGTTACCAGCGGGAAATATTTTATCCAGAGTCTTATCACAAAAGCATACAGTGATGATTTCCACGTATCGCCCCCAGCACCGTAGGAAGCAGTAGTTTCTGGTCCCCACTCAGTCCGAACCATCGCCTAACAGTGCCTCTCAGATCCTCATGTGCGTACATACAACCCGGAATCTTGTTCAAGTGCACAGTCTGCTCTAGTTGCTCTGGGTTGGGACCCAAGATTCTGCGTTTCTACTAATCTCCCAGGGGACACTGAGCTATAGATCCATGGACCACGCTGAGTAAGTAATAAGATGACAGATGATTTCAATCCATCAGCCATTTGACCCATCCCCCACACCGAATGTTATATCTATAAGCCAATCTCAGTAGATTCGATACAGATTGACCTAGACGAACAACACAGCAGGAAGGGGGACCTCATTAGAGCCCCTCCGGCACAGCCTTGCTCAAGGCAGGCTAACCCTGAAAGACCACAGATGACGCTAGGCCTTGAAGGAAGGAGTTGCTCCGGTTCTTCCCAAGAGTAGAAGACAGAGTGAAGTCTGGAAATTAAGGAGATCAATCACTTTGTCCAAAATTATTCCTGGACTCAATGCCTAGTACAAACTATGAGAAGTTCACAGCAAATCGGATCCATTGGGACAGGATGAAAAACACTATCCAAGGTTGTCTATTGCATTAGTTAACACAGCACTAGAAAGTATACCTCTATCCACATATGAGTGAGTATTCACTTATAAAAACCTTCCTAAATTCTCTATAGGGACCATTTATGTATTCGGTGAACCAAACACTGGCTGAAGCTTTAAGAATAAAACAACAATAAGTCTGACTGTGAAATTGTATCCTATTCCACACTGAACTAAATCAACTTGAACTGGTTGCTTTCATGATTGCTATTGATGTGATTATTTCTTTGTTTTCAAAAATTCCTATTGGAATGAATGGAGTTGGAATAAAGAACCAATGCAGAAGTCGTTATTAAATACCTCCCTCTTGCCTGCTACGGTGCCCGTCACTATTAGGAAGGTAAAATAAGGAAGTGAGAACTTCAGAGAAGGAAATTAAAGTATGCAAAAGAGTCCCTCTGCCCAACTGCAATTCCTGTCACCCATAATCATAGTAAGTAATCCTAATAATTACTACCTCTGCTTGTATTATGATAAGGAAATTGATTCGAAAGAGACAAAAAGAAAACTTGTCTCTTCAGTAAAGCTCCTTCCGCCCCCTTGAAATTTCCTCCCACATTCAATGAAAACTTCATAAAGCCACCCCTGGCTCTCCTGCCCAGTTCCACCGAGGCAACTCCTGCTGGCCTCACACCCTCCTCAAGCATCCAGGGCCTTCCCCAGGAGGACTCAGCTTGTTTTTCCAGAGGGCGGCAGTCATTACCTGAATGGCAGGTTTGCAAGGCAAGCCACCTTAATGTGTGGCTTTGTAGACATTGCATGTGGGTTGTCATTAGTGTCCTCTGAAAACAATAATCAGCTGGTAGACCGAAAAAGGACATTCCGAGAAAAATTCATTATTACAAATGTTTGGGGAAGCCATGGAAAATATAATTTATTTACTGTTTGGTTCATCAAAGAAAGGGCCTGCTTAGACACACCACACAAGCATAACAGTCACCCCAAAGTTTAAGAACTGCACTTGGCTGCGGTGCTAAGGGTTGAGGGGTGTACACGGTAGTTGGCAGACTACCTGGGGGACAGAGGTAGCATCTCTAATCATTCCTGCACGTGTGGGAGGCTAAGCCAACGGTCTTATTGTGGGAACACGGCCTTTCACATTTCTCTCTCAGTTTCCTGTTCTTCTCCCTACAAGATTCGGTGGCTGTAAGTTTCTGGAAGAGATCTTTCTATAGGAGACAAGGCATTATCTGCCTCTCTCCTCTGTCCCCACCTCAAGTGTGGATGCACCAAAGGGTCGATCAGGCCCAAGGCAGGAGATGACAGAACTCAGGTCTTCTCTCTTCCACCCGACCCACACTACCCCTCAGCCAACCAGAGGTCAGGGTGACCAAGACCCGGCTCTGTCTCAGACCACACGGGGGCTGCTTTAGAATAGCTGATGTCTAGAGTCAGTTCCCTGCCCCGTTATTGAAGCAGAAGGAGGAACTAAGTCCCCTGTGACAAGCATCTGCCTGCTACATGTATTTATGGCAGACATAAGGTTAAAACCACATCCTTCAGAAAGGCACCCTGAGTCTTCAGTCAAGCGGCCGAGGGAAGCTGGGAGATGGATGTCTGGGCGAGCCAGAGACCCATCCTAGGGGTTGGGTCCTGGCAGGCTGAGGGAGAGGGACCCACAGACCCCTGCAGTGGGGGACCATGGGGTGGAGTCTGGGGCTGAGAGCTCAAGGCTTTGATCCACTTCCAGAATCTTCCTGCTATCAGAGCCCCACTGTGCCCCACCAAAAATATGTAAAAAGGAGAATTCATAGCCAACTCCAATAATCCTTTAGAATAAAACTTTTTAAGTGCTCTCTGCTATTCTTGAAGGATCCAAATGATATCCGGAAAGGGTCCGTGTACTCGTTTGGGTCCCACAGTAGAGGGAGGTTTGGGGGCCTCTCAGATATTTGCTTCCTGGTCCTCAGCTTTGTTTTGGTGCCTCCAGAAACTCTGACATTTATATAAAATCATCTCACTACAAAAGGAGCAAAGGTCCAGGCTTCTACCTCCAGAGCTTCTCCGTCTCTCAGTCTCCTCTCCTTTCCTCCCCTCTGCAGTTTCTTCTCGGGGAGGAAAAGAGGCAAGTAACCTCCTGCTACCAAAAATGAAAAGAAGAAGGGGTAGTTTATGATGGGCGAAGAGGGACCAAGACTGCAGGCTGAAATCTTGTCTCTCTCCCCCAAGCTCTCTCCAACTTGGAAGAAACAGAATCCATTCACAGAAAAAGGAGCGTTTACCAAGGCCAGGCAATAGACAAAAACGTTACAGTTCCTGCCCTTACAATTATCCCTTCTCTGAGTGCTGGCTCCCTTCACAAGACAACTTGTCAGAGTTTATTTCCATATTGGCATTTATGTCCTCAAGGCATCCAAGTATCCTGTGGCTCTTTCAACAGATCAAAAGGCAGAAAGAAAAATGTTCTTGGATCAACTCCTAGAAAAATCTTAAACCAGATTTTCCTGGGCTATTTCAGGCCAGTCAGTGCCTGTTATAGACTGTGGTCTCTTTCTTTTAAAATATGAATTAAACAATGTGATCACCAAAAAGATTAAAAGTTCACAATTCCAGCCACCCTGATTTCTAAATTGCTGTGCTGTCTACTAAAGAACTTCTATGGCCTTTGATCATCCTCTCTGCTCTTTGGAGCCACTGCTTTTGTTACAGGGAGGACAAGGAAGCATGGGGTTTCCAAGCAGAGGACAATGACACTTGTCAGGAATGCTACAAGGAGGACCAGGCATGGAGAAAGGAGTCGAACCAGAGGGACTTTCAGATTTGATTATTTTCTTCTTGATTAGAAAAGAGTTTGAGTTTATAAAGAATATAAAATAACAAACATATGGAAGGTATTAACTGTTTTTTGACCATCCATAGATGTCTATAAGTTAGAGGTTAGCCAAATTATAAATAAACCTGTGTTAGGACACAGTCACACACATTGGTTCGCATATTGTCTATGGCTGCTCTTGCATGATGACAGAGTTGAGTGGTTGCAACAGGAGTCTCTCTGGCTCACACAGCCTGAAATATTCACCATCAGGCCTCTACAGAAAAAAAGAAAAAACCCAACCCCTGCTATAGATATTACAGCAAGAGAAAATGGGTTGAAATTACTGCAAGAACAGTCAGGCCTATCTTGATCAATATCTTTGCCAATGAAAGGGGACAGGCTATCAAATCTTTAGGAGAGTGGAGAAGGCCTTGGTCCCCTCCCACACTACTAAACACAAGCATGAGAAAAACACCTGTATAGTTTAAATAATTTAAAAGATTGAATAATTTAATAATTTTCTCTTCCAGAAACTTACAGCCACCGAATAATTTAAAAGATTGAAAAGTATCTGCTTTTTCTCCCAGATAATTCATGCTTATGGCAAAAATGAAGCTAAAAGATATAGTTTGCTTTTTACTTTTAAATTGTATGGTTTCCGAAATGTTTTTCAAGATGATTGGTCAACTGTTGCTCACCAAAAAGTAGTGCTGTTCTTTACAAAATGCCAATTTGAACAAAATAAGGACGGTACTGGTGACTCACAAACCGGTTTCTCTAGGCGCCTAGGCAGGGTTGCTTGAGTCTTTTTAGATGTGAAGACCAAGGGCACCCCCTGCTGGCTATAGAGGTAACAATGGCCTGAACTCATCCTTTTTCTTGATCTAGTCTCAGGTTAGACAAGGATGGGTATCTGCACAGTCTCACGAAAGAATAAAGGAATATCAAACATGCATAATTTGTACCAAAGGGACAGCATCAATCTGAAATTTAAGTAGTTTGTATTACACGTATAGTATCAAAAAGCAACCACAAAAACAGGATCACCATGTTTTCAATTATCTGCTTTAAATCTCCCTCCCCACTAGAAAAAATTTTAAGACTACAGCTTTCTACAACATTTCATTAAACACAAATTCCTGAAACAACGAACAAAGAATTTTATTCTTCCTTTGAAATAGAATGCTGGTCAAGGGTTTTGTTCAAAATAGGTTGCACCATATGAAAGTGCCAACATTCCACTCTTTTGACCCGCAAAAACGGCAAGTGAGGAGAAAGTACGAGTGCCCATACCCTGAGCTAATCTGATACTTGATACATTCATTAAAATGTCCCTAGAGATTTAAGGCAACAGTCCTTAGGTTAAAAACACAAAGAATCATGGCTTCTGATTTTTCAGATTTGAAAACACTGTGGCCAAAATGTAAGATGCACATAGTGAAAGCCTGAATTGTATCCTTAGCCTCCAAGATTATGTCCCCCAGGAGACCCCAATATGCAGTTTAAGGACGAGAACTACTGGATGAAAGGTTTCTCTTGAATCTAATTATAATTCATTATAAACTTGGGGGAAGGAAGGAGGGAGGGAAGAAGGGAGGAACGCCAGCAGCTACAGAATATATCCAAGAACAAATCAGAAAGCCAATCAGCCAGCAGAGGGCGCAAGAGCTGAATAAATACTATGTTCAAAGTCATAACAGGGATTCTTAAGACTTTAAGACCCAAATTATTTCTTTTATCTTCGATGATATTATTTCCTGAAAGGTCACAGTAAACAGTCATCCTACGTCTCCTTACCCTAGATCCTGTGTTCTTTCCCTGAACAAAGCTGACATGCATGATTCTTTTATGTTAATTTACCTACAGAAACACGCAATCACATTTCCTCTTTGAACTTAAGGAACATGGTGAGAGATACACTTTAATTGGTAGTAGACATCATTAAAACAGGAGGAATTAAAAATCCAAATAAATTTTTTCCTCTTTAAAACAGATATTGGACTCCTCATTTTCATTCATTCATTCACTTAATAACCATCTACTATGTGTTTACTACCTTAGACACTGGATCCCCTAAGATCCCCTTAGAGCCCTTTACCGAAGCTCTGGATATTTTAGCCCATTCTTCAGACAGCCCGTTTCATGGGATGCACTGTTGGATGCTACTATGTTGTGCTTCCTTGCATGGCTGTGGGTGCTACACTGGTACAATGGGCAAGGTGGACGGAATACTTCCAGATGAGCCTTCTGGAATCCTTGCACCCTAGATGCTTACTTGTTCAACACACAGTTGTTGGCAAAGGTCCAGTCCTCCAACTTCAAGGTTCAGAAATTTGATTCTATGAGTCCACTCAAGGTTGCTCAGGAGCTAAGAGAATGGTGCCTTTTCAACCCAGTGAACAAGAGACTCCTCTTCATTTACAATGGAAGTTGTGTTGTTACTGTTGGTGTTTTACTATTATCCAATGCACCTTTCTCTCAGGATCAATATGCTTGAAAACCGAATTAGATATCAGAAAATTGTTTGGTGGTCACGAAACAAGGGTAAAGGCTTGAAAGGCATTTTTGTCTAAGGACTGTGAAAGCTACTTCAGTACCAAATAAAAATCTCCGGCGATAAGAACGCCACATCTGCCAGATGGCGTCTGTCACACAATAACTCGTGTCTCTTCTGGTCTCTGCCTCCTCCACTGTGGCTGGGTGTTCCCATCCGTGTGCAAGCCCTGGGCGAGCCTCTCCACCCAGACTCCGAACCCTCCCGGAGATAACAGACTTGCTTACTTTGTACCAGGAGGATACCAGGCTCTCAGGATTCCTAACGATTGGATCGCGTGGATGCGTGGACAGAAGGCAACCCCGGCTACTCAGACCCTGCCTGGGTTACCGGAGTCCTGAGCTCCCGACACCCCCGTTCAGGAGTGTTAGGGAGTCTCTCTCTCTGAATCATGGCTAGCTTGTCCTTTAGCTTTTATTTTAATTTCTTTGCATTATGTGCGTGTGTTTTACCACTGGTCCTACTTTCCACTCTCAATGATTAAAAGAAAAATGATATATCTGAAAGTGATATGTTATCTCTTCTGTTCATTTAAAATCAATGTTTATAATGTGTGGTCTATGTGTCTCTTTGTAAAGATGTGGGGAATTGCTCCATGGACAAAGGTCCACGTGGCTTCCTACCTCGCACAGAGCAAAAGCCAGAGCCTCGCGGGACAACCATATCCGCTCCCCTCGCTGTTTACCCCGCACTAATGACATTTTTACTGACCCCTCTCCTCCGTCCCTTGGCACCAGCCCTGGGCCCCGCTGCCCCACCCACACTCACGCCCCAGACCTTTGCCCCTAGACTGCTATATGGCTCTCTCCTTCCTGTTTTCCATTCAAATATCACTCACAGTGAGGCCCGTCCTCACCACTCGGTAGACAAGGGCCCCTCCCTGGCTCTCCTTTGTACTCCGACACACTCTCTTCACCTCTGGCCCCCTCCCCTGGACCTAAGTCCCCCCCGGAGAGAAACTGTTGTGTGGCTTCACTACTGTACCCCAGCGCCTACGCTGCTAACACCTGGCACACACTTGCATTTACACACATTTGTGAAGGAATAAATGAGTGAGCGAATGAATGAATGAATGCATGAATGAATGAATGATTAAAATACAAGGCTCACACTAAAAAAATAGCAGTCCCTCATCTCCCCACTCCTGGATCTTCCTCTCCAAAATCTTTTTAGCAACTTCTTCTAGTATAAACCTGCATATTTCTGAATAATATGCTTACGCTGCTATTCTTTGATTCATCAAGTTAAAATAAAGACCTAAATTCCTATCATGGAAGATGACAATACAGTATTCTTATACCACCCCACGCCTCCAGTTGCCATTTCTCTACCTTTCTGGTATGATTATGATTATATCATATTATCTTATAATTTACCTTATATATATTTACATTTTATAATCTAAATCCCTCTGTTAGAATGAAGCCTCATGAGCAGGACTTGCTGTCTGAGTTTGCTCACTGAAATAGCCTATGGCCTAGAACAATGCCAGGTTCATGGCAGTCAACATTTGTGGAACGAATGGATGAATTCTCAGATTTATGGACTATGACTTACGCACAAGTGACTCACCACTGTACTTTCAGATGCACTGCCCAGCCCCAAGCCCCCTCTGGGTGTCCGGCTAGGCCTCTCCCTTGAACTCTGCTCTGGCTGGTGACACCTTCAGGAAACCTTCAATGACTCTCTTTCATCCAGCTTCTCTTGGGGATCCCTCCTCTATATCCCCAGATCTCATTAACATTGATGCTGATTTATGATTCCTGATTTGATAATCACTTTCTCCAACTAGGCTGCGGCCTCTTTGGCATCATGGCCAATGTGTATGTTGGTGAATTCTGAACCCAATTGTCTATCGCAGAATCCCCGACCCATTGTAATACTGATAGACTCTGGAGCAGTTCTGAATGAAGGACACATGGCCTCGCTGGCCACTTGAGGCAAGAGAGAAACGAATTCTTCCTGTCCCAGGTGAGCCACTATCACCATTTACAGACACAAAGTGTGGCTATCTTGCTTTTTCTTTCACTTTTCACTTTCCTGGATTAATAAATCCCAGGTCATTTCATATACTTTATTTTTTTCAATCATTTAGTTTCTTTCAATCCCCTTTCATATTCAAATCTCCCTCAAAACTAAAAATAAATCTCAAATCAGTCAGAACATCATGACTTCTTTCAAAGTTAGAATTATTGCCTTATGGAACATGGGATTCAACACTGGGCTCCATTTGACAAGATAAAGCAATGAAAAGTAAAATGCACCATCAATTCAAACACCTTCCTACGCTGCTGCTACTGATCCTTTACAGCAATGATCCTCAGGCTTTGCCATGCATCAGAATCACCTGGAAGACTTGTCAAGATGGAGCCACAGATTGCCTGGCCCTACCCCTGGAGTTTTTGATCCAGAGGATCAGAGGCGGGGTCTAGGAATTTGCATTTATATTAAATAACAAGCTCCAAGGTGCTGCTGCTGCCGGTTTGGGTATCACCCGTGGAGAACACTTGCATTCCTGCAACTCTTCAAGAGGGCTCAGGCACTAAGTGGACCCACCTGTGAATAGGTTCCATTTCCCTCCCCCTCCCTCCCCACCACTGCCAAGACAACCAGCTGTTGAGCACAGGATTATGGCACATCTCAAACTCCAATGTGCACACAAATCAGCTGTGGATCTTGTTGAACTGCAGATACTTATTCAGCAGGTCGGGGTGGGAGGGGGTCCGAGAGCCGCATTTCTAGCTCCCAGGTGATGCCGATGTTGCTGGTCCATGGACCAAACTCTGAGTTGAAGACATTACAGATCATACCAAGCAGATTAGTATTGACATGAAATGACTTTAAGTGTCAAAATTTTGAGTAGGTTCAAAGCACTTCATTCAGGTCTGAGCACTAAAACTGCTAATATCCTTTTTTTTTTTTTCTCTTATGAGTCAACTTGAGAATATACTTTTACTATTTGTTAACAGTTCTGAGAAAGTTGAAACAAGTTAACATTTTAACTTTCACCCATATAAAACTCCCAATATGAATGGGCCCAGCTGACTCATTGGCACTGCCCAGAGGTACCTGGACTCTGTTCAAACAGTGCAGATAATTGTGAACCCGGAGAGATGGCTGGAGGGTGGAGCTGTATATGCATGTTGATTGAGAAACTTACTCTTTGTCCTGTGCTGAATGGTATTTTGTTGCCTAGTTACAGCGTTTATTCTTCCAGTGACATCCTGCTTCACGACATCATTATCTAATGCATTATTGAGCTCAATTCTCCCAAAGGTCTGTGTTATCTCTCTTTTTTTTTTTTATTTCTTAAGCTATAAAGAGACTGTGGTGATGGGAAAGTGAAAGAGAGAATTAGCTCCTCGCAAAACCTACCTAATCCATGGACTCTTTTGTACCTGCAGGTGATATTAAGTATACATTAAGGCTACATAATTTGCAGGGCCCAGTGCAAAGTAGAAATGCAGGACCTCTTGTTCGAAAATTATTAAGAATTTCAACACCGTGACAGCAGCATGAATCCAAGTGCATTGCCCTTCTAACGTCACATAAAGCCCGTGAAGCCGACACTAGGCAAGAGACTCTGGCATAATGAAAACCCCATGAATTTGGAAACTCTCACTCTTTTCCCTTCTTTCTCCTTTTTGAAACATATGTCAGAACAAGAATAGCTGTAATGAGAATGGTGGTGTCATTCACAACGTGGTTGAACTAAAACTTATTCCCGTCTCATCTCCATCCTGCCTTTCCTTCATTTTTTGCTAAGTAGCTCAACCTTCCAATTAGGAAAAACTTAACCAGATGCCATGGATTTCAACAAGGGCTAAACTGAATCCTACCTTTGGTCTGACTATGAAGGTGATTTGCCAGATCTATAACAAGGAAATGTACTGCACAAATAGGACCAGAGAGGTGGGTGTGTAGTCTCCTCAAATAAGCTCTCCAAGTCCTTCTCAAACTTTGGAAGCTCACCATGGATGGTGTTAAAAGGCTGATTCTGATTCAGGAGGCATGGATAGGAGCCAGGGCACACTTCCATGGTGAGGCCACAAGGCCAAGGACCACACTTCGAGTAGCAGAGCTCTGCAACTGCCCTGTCCTTCAAGGTAGACACTAACTGCAGGGACTTATTAAGCACTTGAAATGTGGCTTTTCCCAATGAAGTTGTGCTGAGAGTGTAAAATGCACACCAGATTTTGAAGACATAGTCCAAAAAAAATAAAACAAAATATCCCATTAAGAAATGTATATTGATTCTATATTTTGGATATATTGGGTTAAACAAAACATATTATTAAAATTAACTTCATCTGTTTCCTTTTACTTTTTTTAAATGGCTACTAGAAAATTTAAAATTACACGTGTGGATTGCTGTTGGACAGCACTGTTCTAGAAGGTGAGTTAGAGCTTTACTTATCTGTCTTCTCCATTTGATTGTAAACTCCTTGGGGCAGGACCAGCCCTGGACTTCACCCAGGGAGGGGACGACTTGATAGCTGAGTTCATCTCTCAAGGTCTTACCACCCAACACACACACAGGGATGGAGTAGACGGGAGGACGGGACCTGGTCTTACGCATCTTGCTGTCCCCAGTGCCCAGCATAGAGTCTATTATCTAAGTGATCCAGGGATATCTGAAATGTGGATGTTTTATGTGAACCTTTCATAGCTCCTCCCACTTATGGTACTTCTGGGTCCCTGTATGTATTTCAAAGTCATCACATTTTCTTCAATCATATTTTGCTCCAGAAGGTTGTCCTTCCTCTTACTTACTGCTAGCTACATGGGCACAATCAGCATCGATGACACAGTGCTACTACCCCAGTGCAGATTGAAGGGTAAATGTCAGTGGCCCTTTTCGTGCCACCATCACCACGTTTAGGGTGACCATACCTGCACGACAACCACAGCTGCCACTAGAGCCACAACTCACTAGGTGCTTCCCACATATCAGGTATGGCGCTATGCCTTTCACACACGACATTGCATTTAATCCTCACAAAGACTCTGCACTGGGTGTTAGTACTATCCCCCACTTTTTATATGAGGAAAGTGAGTTCAGAGAGGTGAAGAACCTTGCCCAAGTTCACAAGCAAGCAAGTAGCAGAGATAAGATTCAAATTCAGACCTCCAAAGTCTATGCTTTCCATCCTTTGCGTCTACAGTACTAGCAGAGTGTTCACAACCATCAGTGAAGCAAAGAGGCAAATGCGAAGTGGGACAGTTTGAGTCATGTCCACACCAAGAGAGACATTCTTTAATATTTTCCCTTAGTCTGCTATTAAATGTACATATATAGTACATAGTATTTATTTAATAAATTAAAAACTAGATAAGTCATCAACCTATTTTTGTCTAAATCATGGAACATGTAAATCTGACATATCCTTTATACCAGAATGTTGTGAACACTTGTCTACATATACATGTGTGTACACATAATGGTGTATTGCAGTTCTTAATACAGTGGGCAAATACACTCACAAGGAACAAAATAGAAAAATAGTTCAAAATCAATTACCAATGAATTGTTTTATAACAAAGGCACAAGGCACATATTTTGGAATGACTGTTGAAAGATTTAAAATTTTTGAGTCAGGATCAGGTTTGAAACCTTTTTTTTTTTTTCCTAATTGACTTTATTCTTTCCTCATCGAAAGAGAAGATTTATCCCAAAAGGTAGGTTTGATAGCAGTGGTTTTACTTTGGGATTATCATCTCTGTATATAAATATTTGAGTACAATTTCAAAACACCAAATCTTTGAAAGAACAAACTATTTGCAAAGTCCATTTTGATAGAACTATAAATCTTTAAAAGATTTCTTGTACTTCTACCAAAAGAGATTTCATTCACATTTCTATGTTTAAAATGTTGGATAAAATTTCTGAACTACTAAGATGCAAATGACAGAGACAAAATGATCATAACCATAATAGCAGATTAAGGACCATCATTTAAATACAAGAGTTTAAAAAGCCAGAAAAACTGGTTTTCATTTTTAATCTTTGATTAATTGATAATTGCTTCTAGGGTCAAATTTGCAGTATAATTTTTCAGTTTTAACAATGTTAAGGCAAATATTAGGGTTATCTAAGGGGGAAAAAGGTGTAAACTAGAGATTAAAATCCTGAATTCAGTCGAATGCCATACTTATTATGTCCAATAAATATAAATAGTGACTGAACACACACTGCAGTAAATACTGTGCTCTTAAAAAGTCACCAGGTAAATCTTTAACAAAGCCTCAAATGACTTAGGAACAAAATGAGTCCTGCAATAGGGAACAAAATGAATTATTGGTAAAGATCAAATTGCCCAGAAATATCGTGTGTCAACATTAATGTCAGTTTCTCAGAACCAATATATTGTTCCTTAATTACTGTAGGTTTCCAACCCTTGGTCCTCCTGACAGCTCATTTCACAGAAATGCATTTATTTTGAAAAAGTGCATGTAGCTACCAGCCTGTCCACTCTATCAACATAAGACTTGGCCATAAAATCGTATTATATTTTGCCCTGGGCAGCAATTATTTAATAATCCTCAACATGTGTGTCAAACACATAAGAAATTGTTCCAGGCTTGTCTACCTTTCCATTGCTTAAAAAAAAAAAAAAAGTAGAAAACACCAAACAAGACCTTCATGGAACCTGAGGCATCAAAAATATGAGTTGCATTGTGAGAGTCGAACGGTAACAACTCATTCTTTAAAAAAAATTAATAAACCAAGTCTCCACTGACACCTAGCAAGTCCCCAGAAAGGCATAAAGCCCCTGATTTATAAAACTAGGAAACATATCACAGGAATAAAACCCCAAACAGCAAGTAGGAGTACTATCGGCAACAGTTATTGTCATTAGGGAATCTTGTTTTGATGCTGCTGGTTCTCTGCTCTCACTTTTTAAAATCAGCTAAAATGGGGGACGGGGGGAGCTCCTCCTAGAGGGGTCGCTGCTTCTGATCCTCTGTCACCCAAGCAGGATGATCTGAGGATTGACTACCTTACCATATACTACTGTCCACTGTGCCATTAATACATAACCTGGACCTCTGCACCTGAGATGGACTCACCCACTTCTTTTTTATTTATTTATTTAAGGATATTATGGGGTACAAACACTTTGGATACATGTTATGACTTTGCCACACACAAACCATGATTTGGGGTGTGCCTTTTCCCCGCTACAATGCTCACTGTGTCCATTAGTTGTGAGTTTACCCCCCCAACCCCCTAATCCCTGGAGAATATTACTACCGTGTGAGCACCATAGTGTTGATCAGTTAGTGCCAATTTGATGAACAGTACGTATGGAGGCTATTCCTCCAATCTTGTGATACCTCACTTCAGAGGATGGGCTCAAGCTCTATCCAGGAAAATATAAGAGGTGCTAGATCACTGTCATTTCTTATAATTGAGTAATATTCCATTGTATACATATACCAAATTTTAATAATCCACTCATGAATTGATGGGCACTTGGGTTGTTTCCACATCCTTGCAATAGTGAATTGTGCTGCCATAAACATTCGGGTACAGATGTCTTTATTGTAGAATGTCTTTTGTTCCTTTGGGTAGATGCCTAATAGTACTATTGCTAGATTAAATGGTATTTCTATTTTTAGCTCTTTCAGATATCTCCAAATTCTTTTCCACAGAGGTTGCACTAATTTGCAGTCCCACCAGCAGTGTAAGAGTGTTCCTGTCTCTCTACATCCTTGCCAGCACTTTTTGTTTTGGGATTTTTTGATAGAGGCCAATCTCACTAGGGTTGGCCTCTGAGGCCTCACTGAGGCCAATCTCATTGTGGTTTTATTTGCATTTTTCTAATGATTAGAGATGCTGAGCATTTTCTTATATGTTTGTTGGCCATTATTCTGTCTTCTTTTGAAAAGCTACATGCAGAAGATTGAAACTGGATCCCCACCTCTCACCTCTTACAAAAATCAATTCAAGATGGATAACAGACTTAAACCTAAGGCATGAAACCTTAAGAATCCTAGAAGAAGATGTAGGGAAGACCCTTTCAGACGTCGGCCTAGGCAAAGAATTTTTTAAAAAGACCCCCCAAAGCAATTGCAGCAGCAACAAAAATAAATGAATGGGACCTAATCAAATTAAGAAGCTTTTGCACAGCCAAGGAAACTATCATTAGAGTGAATAGCCTACAGAATGGGAGAAAAAATTTGCTCTCTACACATCCAACAAAGGGCTGATAACAAGAATCTATATAGAACTTTAAAAAATCAACAAGAAAAAGTCAAACAACCCCATCAATATATGGGCAATGGAAATAAACAGAAACTCACCCACTTCTTGATCTTCAGGGTCCCCTCAGTCTGACCATTCTGTTCTCACATCATCTTTCTTACCTACCCACATTAAATGGTGGCGATCTTTATTCGAAGTACTTGGCCTCTTTCAGAGTGGTTAAGACATAAAGAGATTTAATGAATGGGACCCTTCGGGCCTCGTTTCCTCCCTTCTCCACCCACTGTTTCCTTTCCAGCCCCCTCTGCTCCTTGTCCTACCTCAGGGCATTTGCTCACGCCCTGCGAGGGCTTCCCGTCCAGGCACAGATCCCCCCATCGGGAAGGGTCTGGGGTGAGTACGTCCCACTCTCCTCAACCCCTCTAGCGTTCCAAATCCTATCCATACTTCACATCTCACTCTGATCGCCACCCCTCTACAAAGCCTCGCCTGGTTTCTTTGGCTGAAAGACCTCACGTCCTCCTCTGATTTTCCACAACACCTTCTCAGGACTCAGGCTTCCTCCTCTTATACGTGCCCACATCAGTATCCCCTGTGCCAGCCCATGATCTCCTCCAGAGTGGCATCTGACCACCAAGGAAGCACTCGACAAATACTTGTGGAAGAATAAATAATGTGAGGCCAGCACCTGTAATCCTTGCATTCTGGGAGGCCAAGGAGGGAGGATCACTTGAGCTCAGGAGTTCAAGACCAGACTGAGCAAGAGCAAGAACAAGTCCCTATCTCTACTAGAAATAGAAAATTTAGCTGGGCGTCATGGTGTGTGTCTGTAGTCCCAGCTACTCGGGAGGCTGAGGCAGGAGGATCGCTTGAGCCCAGGAGTTTGAGGTTGCTGTGAGCTAGGCTGACGCCATGTCACTCTAGCCTGGGCAACAGAGCGAGACTCTGTCTCAAAAAAAAAAAAAAAAAAAAAAAAGAGTAAATAATGTGATTAATTTACCTGGATATTTTTCTTTTTAAAAACCAGTTGTCAGCTGGGCATGGTGGCTCATCACTATAATCCCAGAGATTTGGGAGGCTAAGGCAGGAGGATCACTTGAGCCCAGGAGTTCAAGGCTGCAGTGAGCTATAATGACCCCACTGCACTCCAGCCTGGGTGACAGAGTGAGACCCTGTCTCTAAAAACAAAACAAAAAAAGAAATAAAATAATTGTCAAAACTTTATTTTATCTTTTGCCAATTGCCCATTTCAGAAGATATTGATCTTTATAGGCAGTTTTCCTAAAACCTGTTTACAACTCTTACTTCCAAAATTAGATGTTAAGAAAAGCTTTCGATCTCTCTCTCTCTCTCTCTCTCTCTCTCTCTCTCTCTCTCTCTCTCTCTCTCTCATCCTCATTTCAAGCTCCATCCTGTATCCTGCAAATTTTCAATATGGAGCTTCTCTTTTAATCAGTATGATTTTTTGTTTAGCTTCTCCTTTTTTTTTTTTCTTAAATGTGTGCACATTAAAAAGTAATGACATAACACCCTACTGAGCTAAAATGTGAACACATCTGCCATTCGTGTTCTAAAAAACTAATTAATAATACATCTCTTCATCTAGTTTGATGTATCCGTATACATTGTGCCTTGCTCCAGGAATATTCTGGAGTCAATGATCACTGCCGTATCTTAGAGCGTTGATTTCAATTTTGTGCCATTAGGAGCAAATGAAGGAGCATATTGAAAGAGTAGGTCTCTAGCCGCAGGGTGGAAACTAGAATGCGTTGAGCATAGACCTTATATTAGCTTTTTAAGCAGTAATTTAATTGAAGAGAGTTTTGTATAAACATAGGGTGGTGTTTGCAAGACAGTTTTCCTCGCTCACGCAAACATACTGAAAATCAATTTAGAGAGCAAATATTATGTTGCTTAATCTCAACTTTCTATATTTGTGCTGTTGCAATAGGCAAGTCATTAGCCTAGGCATGCTTCAGCTCTCTCATGTGTAAAATAAGGATAGCCTACATGATTTTCAAGGTCTTCCAGATATGAGAGCCTATATAGTTCTTAGTGTTTAAAAACAAGTATCATCAAAAATAAAAACACAGGATGACTTGCCTCTTGCTTATTTGTTTTCAAAAACAATAAGTTTGGGTTGTTTAAATAACATAAAAGTACATCATAAAACTGAATCACTGATCATTTCTTCCCTTAAAATATAGTCTGAAAAAGTTCAATGTTAACTAGCTATTATCACTTAGCTAAATGATAATATTTCGCTAACAATATTTTAGCCTATAGCTAGGCAATATTTTCTGGAGTCTTCAAAAATTGCACTCAAGCACCATGAACACTACATTTTTAGGTTATCACACTGAACACAATGCTCAATAACACGACAAAGCAGCAGTCTAGAGAAGGAGGAAAACTCCGGGCAGCAATGAGGTCTACGCAACAGGGGCTTCTCCTAGGAACGTGTGGTCCGTCTGTGCAGAGATTTGACTCTGGAGTTTTGCAAGACAGAGTGAACTAGAATTATGTTGGTAATAATTTAGATATAAGGGATAAATGTGAGAATCAACAAGGTCGGAGGAAACCTTTCCTACGTACTTTATTGCGCACTCCTGGCCTGGTCTCCGGATCAGACTATTCAACAGTCTTCTTCACACAGGCGTTCTCCACTCGGGTCCGACACAGGCTCCACAAACTCAGCATGACCACACATGAACACACCACGTAGCCCTTTGCCACGACCCCTCCCCAAACCCCGTCCCAGTGGGCCCCCTGTTTATAGCCAATATTCATTTAGATTTGGTCACATATGTAGATTTGGTCACATGTGTATTTGTTCATCATCCTGTTTAGCATCTCAGAACTTCCAACTGAAATCAGCTTCCTTCTGCTTAAAATCCTTTCAGGTCGCTTTTAGTGAAAATCTAGAAGCTGATGGCAAACTCAGTTTCTGTTGTCCTCGAAAATGTCCTTATTTTACACTCCTTCAAAGATAATGTCACTGAGTAGGAAAATTTCAGAATGGCAGAACTTCCCCCGCACACTGACGATACTGTTCCCTTCCCGGTGTCCGCCGTTGCTCCCGAGGGGTCAGCCGTCCGTCCAGCCCCCATTCCTTAGCTGGTGATCTCTGTTTCCTCCCTACCTGCCTGTAAGATCCTCTCTTCATTATTTGGTTTTCTGCTCTGATGTGTGTAGTTGTGATTTATCTTTATTCATTTTGCCTAAAATCCATTAGGTCTCCTTAATGGAGAACTTGTTTCTTTAAACAATTCTAGAAAATTCTCAATTTTTAACTTGTTGAATGTTTTCTCATTCTCTCTCCTATTCCTCTGGAACTCTGACAAGACACAATTAGACGTTCTAACTCTAGCCTTCATATTTCTTATCTCCCCCTTTGTCACTTAGCTGCATTGTGAATAATTTCCATAGAGCTATCTTTTTGTTCAATAATTCTCTATTTGACCTTGCTGAGTCTGTTGTTGGACCGATGCACTGAACTGTTCATTTTAATTACATTATTTATTTCCTCTGGCTTATTTTTCAAATCTTCCTGGTACTTGCTCCAGTTTTAAAGTTTACCTTTTATTTTCGAAAACATTTTATATTTATATTCTCCCTCCAGTAATTCTATAGCCACTATGAGACAACAAATCCACTAACTCATTGAAGCACAGCTGAAAACTACCAAAGTAAGTAGAAACAAAAACCTAAATATGCCCAATTAACTATGCAAAATATAATAATGTAAGTTTACTATATCAACCCCCTTCTACCCATCCCCCAGTTTCAGCAAATAACTCATGGCCAAACTTCCTTCATCTATACTTACACCCTCCTTCTCCCTATCTGAAGAAGACAATCACTCCAGAGATTACAGACTCTATGTCTATCATACCCAAGTTGCAATCGCTTGCCTGTGATGGAAAAAAAGGAAAAAAAGTTGAAAGTCCTTTGAAAACTACAGTGCTTATAATAGCTCCCCAACTACTGGCCCTACTTAATATTAATCATTAACACCCTCAGTAGAGTCTGTCCTAGAGGTCAAAATGCACCTCCTATTAAAACAAGGAAGCTGGTATCTAATAAGTATTCATTTATAGATGCAGTCAGCCAACAGCCTGAAATACCAGGGCCTCTGAATTCATGACTTTATAATATGAACAAGGGTCAACAAAGGATGCTTATTCAATTCTCAGGTACAATTCAGAAAAATGAATTTCTGTGAAATACTAGCTTGATTTCTTGTGGTCACATTATAAAATAGAATAATCTTACCAAAGCATAAAACTCAATGACATAGAGGAGCTAGCAAATTCTCCCACCCTTACATAAACAGGTGGAAGCTTTTCCAAGAGGAATTTTTCTACTTCAACACATTAGTAGATTGGATGACTGTGCCTCATAATTATAGCCCCATTGTATCATATTTTATTTTAAATTTAGAACCTCAAAAGCCTACAAAATCTTGCCAAAAATCTGTAAGATAACACGTAGACAAAGTTATTTCTCCAAAAAATTGAAACTGGGATTTTAACTCTTTGACTTAAACATAACTAGGTCCAGCCATAAGGAACAAATGTGATAAAAAAAGAGAATAAAAATTATCATGTTTAACAACTACATTTATATTCCTTTCCAGTTACAAAGCTAATTATTGACTTAAATAATGTTTGTACACACCTTGATCAGATGTGTTAGCATATAAAACCATTAGCTGAGACTAACTCACTGCAAAATTTATGTAAATACTATAATTGTCCAGTGACTTTAATCAAGCAACCTCCTCCTACCCCCTTAATCAATACCAAGAGCCATATTCATTTTGTGAATATATATATATAAAGAAGAACATGGCTCATGTGTTTATAAAAAGTTCTTCTTTACTATAGATTTTAGGTGTGGCTTCTGTTAACAAAGTGATTTATAATTTTAATAAATAGCAATTTCTGCTTGTGACATGTTCAGTCATTGGTGTGAGCCCTCAGTACTGGCTGATGAATATATGAATGGATGAAAATACAAGAGCTGTCCACACATATACCATAAAATGCACAAAGTAGGATAGTTTAACTTTATATCTCAATTTTTACTTTTGTGGCATAACTGAGATAAAATCTAATGCAACATATCATTTGAAGGTGTACTGTTTACAAGAGGGAAATAATATGATCTGACCTTACTTTGGAAGAAAGGTGTTTGTAGAAGAAACTTAAACTCAAAAGACAAAAGCCACTGGCTTCTAAAGAATAAAATCTTTTATTTTTAAGTGACTGGTTTTCAGAGCAACCAACAACAAATGAGCCACTAAAACAAGGCAAGTAAATTCCAAATTCTATGTTTTTCAGTTTTTCGTTTGTGTTTGCTTGCTCACTTCCCTTAATCCTATACAAATCTCAATTCAATTAAAGTATTGGGATGATAATTAATGACTTTTTGGTGACTTTTCCAATCTCTTCTAATTAATTTGATTAAGAAAGCGATTTAAATGCTTCAAGGGAGATGTGAATTTTTGGCTGGGGTTTGAATGAAGAGAAGCAAGTGAATAAAGTGTTTATTGGGTACCTACGATCAGATCCCCACTGGTGAGATGGATGGAGCCCGTGTGTCTGGAGGTCCACGTGCACAGAGTGGCTTCCTGCTCAACCCTGGAAGCTGGGTATAACTCCAAGATATTCCCCGTGCTGTGACTGTGGGGATGTACAAGGAAGACCATGGGTCTGGGGAAGCTTCTGGTACTGAAATCCTTTAAGGAATTCTTGCAGGGAGCACCTGCAGCATCAGAATGGATAAAGCAGACTCTGTCTCCTGGCATGTGTTGAGCTGACCTTCCTGGAGAAAGAAAGACCCCTCCATGCACCATGCCCGGGGCAAAGCACTATGCAATTTATTCTAAGTCTCTTGGTAACAGGACCTAACGCCAGGCAGTGTCTGAAAAATTAAAATGCATTATCCAGCCATAGAACATTAAAAACAGAAGAAAAAAACCTCCAAAATTATCCAGTCTACCACTTACCTAAATTCATTTGATTCATTTTCCCAACCTACATCTCCAAATGTGTAACTATTTCATTCCTCTTTTAAATGTTCGAGGTTTTGTGTTTGTACAAAATATTTTAGTAGCCTTATAAAGTGAGATGTCTAAACAGGCATAAACTTGAAAGCCAAAGTAAAAAAGCATAAAACATCAGTTCTGAAAACCAATTCATCAATACAAATAAACCATTGTCCTTTATCACTGGTGTCACTTTTAATTATGTGCCCACATCTGTCTTTTTAGATACCTAAATGATACATGAGGATTGCAAATATTCTTTATGTGTACATTAGGACAAAAAAAAAAGCCTGCCAAGACAGGTGCAAGGGCTAAAAGAATACACCTTCCTGTTTCCTTTTGTTAGCTCTGTTTGAAAAAAGAAATCACCCCTGATAAAAGCCTCTAAAAAATGCCTCTAGTGGTAATTTCTGGAATCGAACTAAACATATTGCTGTACAAAGGGGAAAAAAAAAAAAAAAGGCCAAGGCAAAGTGGACAGTAGTGCCAATCCCAGTGACATGTCAGCAGAGGAGGAGTTTCTTTCCTGTGGACTCCATAAAAGGCCGGCTCGGCACCCACCAGTACACAGACTCTGCTCCAACCATCCTGAAGCAACATGTCCTTCGTCCTAGAATCCCCAAAGGATTTCAGTCGCAGAAGCTTCCACAGAAGCCTGAGTTCCTCCTTGCAGGGCTCTGCACTCGGCCCGAGCGCGAGGGGCATGCTGCGCCTCGGGGCTGCACCCAGTGTCTATGGGGGAGCCGGGGGTAGCGGCACCCGCATCTCCACCTCCAGACGCACCGCGAGCTATGGGAGCAATCTCACCGGCGCCGGCGGTGGGGACCTGTTCGTCCGCAATGAGAAAATGACCATGCAGAACCTAAATGACCGTCTGGCCAGCTACCTAGAGACAGTGCGGTCCCTGGAGCAGTCCAACTTCAGACTTGAAGAACAGATCAAACAGTGGCACGAGACCAACGCGCCCAGCACTGGTCGGGACTACAGTGCATATTACAACCAAATCAAAGAGCTGCAAGACCAGGTGAGGGTGACGCCTGTGTTTCCTTCTCCACTGTTCAGCTTCATGAGAGAGCAAGAGGGCATTGGTGTTAGGTGGGTCCAAATGGCCTGGGTAAAGCAAGTTAGGCTGAAATGCCACATCTGTAAACATTCTGTCATCTGCCCTCAGTGCCGGAGTCCCTGGCTCTATAATGGGATGACCTTAAATCATACTGTTTTAAATGTTTTAATCTAATTACATACAAAATATGAAAATCTTATCCTCCAGTCTCATAATCTGTATCTTTGTTAACAGCTTACCACATCAGGGCTAAACGGATAGTAAACGATTCCTCTGAAAAGACCTAAAAATTTTTTATGTGATAAAGCTTTCTTAGTTTTTCACCTAGTCCTCATCAGCTTCTGAAACCCCAGTCAATTCACAGATTTTTCTCCTTTCATTTATGTAAGTGTTCTAATGTGAGTATTTGAACGCTGTATTATAGATTAAATAATTGAAGTGTTCATTGTGGAAACGGGGCATAGGAGTCTGGGTGTTAACAGTACCTGGGTTTTTAAATGTTCTGTTTAATAACATGGTCATCCTCACCGAGCAGTTCAGAAACTATTTCTACGGTAATAAAATGTTCTATTGCCTCCAGTTCTCAATTATATCATAACCTGCTCTCGTGTCATTCAAAAAAGGTGGAGTTCTCCATTTTGCCAATTGTATGAATAAAAGCAGAAGACTTTGCTCCCAGTTGGAGATTTCAGATATGACACAGAGCACTTACTTTGCTTTACTGTTCTTATCTAAAAAGAAGATTGTCCTTTCATTTTCATTTCTATTTTCAGATTCGTATTCCTTTAGAGTAAAGCCACTTACTCACCAGCAAATTTCTTTTTCTTGAGTTGTATTAGACATCAGTGCGATTTGATTCAGAGACTCTACCAGAAGTTACCTTGGCATTTCAGGAACTATAAGCATGCATGTCAAGCAGTGGTATTTAATTGTCCTTCCTCAAGCAATCCTACTGCCTCAGCCTCCCAAGTAGCTGGGACTACAGGCATGCGCCACCATGCCGGCTAATATTTTGTATATATATTAGTTGGCCAATTAATATCTTTCTATTTATAGTAGAGACAGGGTCTCACTCTTGCTCAGGCTGGTTTCGAACTCCTGACCTTGAGCAATCGGCCCGCCTCAGCCTCCCAGAGTGCTAGGATTACAGGCGTGAGCCACTGCACCCGGCCTCTGACTCTACTTTGGATCATCTTGAATACACAGGCCCAGCCACCTGTTTCATGTAGCTGGGCAGACCCACCATATGAAGGCAGCCCTCTCTAGGACCAGATCCGTTGAAAGAGACATGTCATTTTAACGTCTTCTACAAGTATATTTTTGATCTATCTGCATCTTGGAAAACTCACCCATTAGTTAACCACTTCTTAAGACCCTCATCTGTCCTGATATTCCTACTGCATAAAACAACTCCCATCATATAGCAAGTGTTCATTCATTCAGCAATACTTAGTGAATAACCAGGTGCTGAGTCTCATGCTGGGCCCTGGGGAATATGGTGGTGAAGATAATGTGATTTAGGAGAAAACAGGTGTGAACAAAGGCAACTACCACACAGAAGGATAGTGTGTGATACCACACAGAGCACAGGCAGATCACCCAGTCATTCAAGGCTCCCTGGAAGCAATGTTGTTTAAGCCGAGGTGTAAGGGAGGAGTGGGAGTTCGCCAGGTGAGAGGGGCTAATGGGAATGTTCTAAGCAGGAATAACATCAAAGGCAAAGCACTTAATATAGTTTGTTTGAGGCGGGCGGATTGCTCGAGGTCAGGAGTTCGTAACTAGCCTGAGCAAGAGCAAGACCCCGTCTCTACTATAAATAGAAAGAAATTAATTGGCCAACTAATATAAATATATATAAAATTAGCCGGGCATGGTGGCGCATGCCTGTAGTCCCAGCTACTCGGGAGGCTGAGGCAGAAGGATTACTTGAGCACAGGAGTTTGAGGTTGCTGTGAGCTAGGCTAACGCCATGGCACTCATTCTAGCCTGGGCAACAAGCGAGACTCTGTCTCAAAAAAAAAAAAAAAAAAAAAATATATATAGTTTGTTGACTCAAGTTTAGTTAAATTCTCCTTTTGTAAAATCACAAGAAAGTAGAGCAAACCGTGGGGTCTAGAGTTGCATTTTACAACCCTATTATGTTAAATACCATGTCATTATTCTGTCTATTTTCACGTGGAAATGCTTGAAATGAACATCATTTTTGACATAAGAGTGGTTGTATCTGAGGATAAACTCAGTCTTTGCAAAAACTCCCATCCAGTTAAAAGTGTCGCTCTTTCTCACATATTTTCCAGATTAGGGATGCCCAGATGCAAAATGCACGGTGTGTCCTGCATATTGACAACGCTAAACTGGCTGCTGAGGACTTCAGACTGAAGTAGGTTCTCTTAGAGCTGGCAAAACTTTCTGTAAAAGATTCTTTTTAGTAGTCCTTCATGACACTCAACTTTCCATATTAGTGTTGGTAAAGGAACTACCATTAAATATTTTGGGAATCTTAAAATGGAAAGTTGTTAGAAACTGTGTGGTCTAGCCCAGCACTTCTCCCTCCGACAACCCTAAGATTTGATCACCCTGCACGTAACTGAACACCTTCAGTAACTACCACTGTTCTGGTTGGTTAGTTCTGGTTGCTAAAATGTTCTATTTCAGTAACCTGGCATCTACCTTTTTATCTACTGAACCAAATTCTACCCTTTGGAGTAATAACAAGGCGATTTATAATTCCCCTTCTGGCTAAGCGCCCTTCTGTTATCTAAAGAGAGCCTTATGCCTACACTCAGTGATTCTCCAATTAGTCAAGCGATTACAGGTGTACGACCCAAGTTCCAGTGTTGACTCCTGGTGCTTTCTAGTTCACCTGTGTTTTATGGTATGGTCTGGCGAATCAAAGAACCAGGACCAATCTTGGTTAATACTCTTCGAATTGTGTTTGCTTTCTTTGTAGTCATAACACCACAATTGATCAGCGCTGTTACTCATAAACTGCTTCTACATTAAGGCTTCCTCATCCTAAACTTACAAATGCATTAAACACCAAAAAGTCCTCTGTGGTTAAAAGGATAGCATTTTAATGCTACCAGGGATTACAAAGAAGCAAATGGGAAAACAGATCTGAAGATTAAAGCAGTAAAATTCATTAATTCCAATTTTACTAAGTCAGCATCTGAGTGTCCCATTGTATTATTATTTTTTGAAGTTTGCTATTTTAGAACAATGAGTGTATATAAGATTGTAGAGGAGAATGTATGACTGGGATAGCTCACTTTGGATGTATCTGTTTACAAATAAAAATAGATCAGTCATGGACATTTCGTTAAGTAAAACTAACCATTATGTAATATAAATCATAACCCTTTGCTAACACAGTAATTAAAACAATTTTTAAAATTTCTTTTTAAATACATCCTAGAATTTAGAAACTTTTAAAGTTATTTCCAATTGTCTTTTGCCGGTCACTCCAAATCACAGAGATGATATTATGAAACAAATTATCTGACTCTAGGTTCTTATGCACATTTCATGAATGTATAAAGGAAGACATTCTAAAGTGTTGAAATATCTCCTCATCTGCCACATAAAAATATATCTCATTAGATTCTCTTTCCTGTAATCTCTTCAGAAGGACGGTTATCTCTGCATACTAATTACTTCGCAGGTATGAGACCGAGAGGGGCATGCGCCTGACCGTGGAAGCCGACCTCCAAGGCCTGAGCAAGGTCTTTGATGATCTGACCCTCCGCAAGACAGACTTGGAGCTTCAAATTGAGAATCTGAATCGAGACCTGGCTCTCCTCAAGAAAGAGCACGAGGAGGTGAGGAAACACTCGGACGTGGAATTGGGAATGTGGCTGTGATGATAATGAGGAACAGGAGGAGGAAGAAGAGTTGGTGGTGGTGAGAGGGATGACGAAGATGACAGCAATAATGACGCAAGCCCTAACTTCTTTTCATAAAGTTGCTTTAGGTTAAATAAATGACTTAGAGCAGAACCCGGACCACAGGAAAGCCCTACATAGGTTCTTATTTTCTTTCTTTTTTACTTACTCCCAATGAAGGAAGCCAGAAAACTTCTTATGTCCTTTCTGCCCAGCCTTATCTGAGAATGTGTTTACGACTAAAATCAATTCGGATTTTCACTCCTGCAGGAAGTCGACAGCCTGCGCAGGCACCTGGGCAACACTGTCAACGTGGAGGTGGACGCTGCTCCCGGCCTGAACCTCGGCACCATCATGGATGAAATGAGGCAGAAGTACGAAGTCATGGCCCAGAAGAACATTCAGGATGCCAAAGAACACTTTGAGAATCAGGTAATAGCATAATTCTAAAGTGTCAGCAAATACGGAGAAGCCGTCCTCTAGAAAGTGATATCTCATTTTCCCTCCCTCCCTCCCTCCCTCCCTTCCTTCTTTCTCTCCCTCCCTCCCTCCCTCCCTCCCTCCCTTCCTTCTTTCCCTTCCTCCCTCCCTCCCTCCCTTCCTTCTTTCCCTCCCTCCCTTCCTTCTTTCCTTCCCTCCCTCCCCCCCTTTCTTCTTTCTTTCCTTCCTTCCTTCTTTCCTTTATTACTCATTTATTTTTTTTTCATTTTTGGAATTTTAGACTAAAGCTCTACAGCAACAAGTCAAAGTGAACACCGAAGTGTTAAAAGAAACAGAGACTCAACTGACGGAGCTGAGACGCACCTCCCAGAGCCTAGAGATAGAGCTCCAGTCCCATCTCAGCATGGTAAGGCACATTGAACTTCCATGTCTCAACCCAGCGTGTGTTTACTAAGTGTCTGTGTTAGGAACTCTGCAAATGCAAAAACCAATAAGAAATAAACTTTGCCCTTGCAGAGCTGGCAGGGAAACGGGTCAAACAACTGAGTCCAGTTAAAGGACAGAGAGAAATCGAGGAAAGGGCAATGCACTACACAAAGACAGAGGAAAGAGAATTGGGAGATTTCACAGGGAAGGTGGCATTTAAACTATATTTTAAAATTTGAGATGAATTTTTAAGCTGAAGAATAGGAGTAAAGACGTTCCAGGCCAAGCAAATCAGTCACGATAACCTCAAGTCGCAGTGGCCCACAGTGACTCCACATCCCCCGTGGGTTGGCTGCAGCTGTGCTCCCAGACATTTCCACTCCCAGGGGGAGGCGGAAGGACTAGATCCTATATCAGACAGGCCAGTGTTGTGGCAGAAAGAAAGAGCAATGGCGGGACCACATGATAGCTCTTAAAGCTTCTCTTCAGAAAAGGCATTTGTCAGGTCCACCTGCATTTCATTAGCCAAAGAGAGTCACATGCCCAAGCCTGGTGTCAATGGGTTGTGGAAGTCTAGTCCCCCACTACGGAAACACTGCAAATCACATGGCCAAGCCTGAGGAAGGAGCTGGAGATATAACCCCCTCACAAGGTAGGGAAGCAAATATCAAGAACAGATAGAGCTAGAAATATACATGAGCCCCACAGTGACTGGCTGCAGAAAGTCTTCTTAAAAAAAATTAAAATTAACCCACCTCTTAAATCAAGTCCTTAAATAAGAAACTCCCTCTTTTTCTTGTGTTCACAGAAAGAATCTTTGGAGCACACACTGGAAGAGACCAACGCTCGTTTTAGCGGCCAGTTGGCCAACCTCCAGGCTCTGCTGAGCTCTCTAGAGGCCCAACTGACGCAGATTCGGAACGACGCAGAACGCCAGAACACTGAATACAATATTCTTCTTGACTTAAAGATCCGGCTTGAGCAGGAAATTGCTACTTACCGCCGCCTTCTGGAAGGAGAAGATGTAAGGTAAGGCTCTTAGCATTAAGGGATGTATGCCAATGTCTGTATGCTCTCCCATTTCAATGTCCCTGTCACTTGTTACCCAAAAGTAATTACACACACACACACACACACACACACACTACCATCAGCAACAACAACAACAATAAAATAACAAAAATAAGCTAAAAAGTACACACACACCCGAAATATCAAATACAGCCTTGAGGTCGTGTGGTAGGACTGAGTTAGAAGATGGCTATCTAAATAATACAGATTATGCTTACATTAATTTTTAGGATTACTATATAATTGAAAGCACGACCTGTTGGAAATTGTCATTGAGAGCTTGTGAATTCAATAATAGGCCACAGAGATCTGTGGGAGCCAGTTTGAGAACACCAATGTGATAGTAGCAACTGTTCTCAGAAATCACACCCAAGAACATCAGCAAGATAACAAGAGATTTAAACTTGCATTATTTTAATTATAAAAACTTCTAGCATACATGAAACCAGTCCATTTTGAAGCTGTGTAAATTTCAAGTTAAAAAGCAAGACACTCAAGTTTGCAACAGCAAGTATTATAAAAGGGAGAGAAATAGAAAACAGTATTAAAACACAGAAAGACTTTGCTTTGAAACATAAAAGTCAGCAAGGCACTCCATTTTCAAAATGGCAATAACATATTTTTCTGTTTTTTCTTTTTTTTTTTTTTTTATTTTAAAAAAAAAAAACAACCAGAACTACAGAGTATCAGTTAAACACCCTGGAAGAGAAAGGTAAGTTTCCCAATGTTTGCACATGTTCTATAATAGTCAGCAGCTTTCCACCAACAATATGCCAGTGATGAAAAGTAAAGGGAGGCTGTCTTAGTCTGTTTTCTGCTGCTGTAACAGAATACCTGAGACTGAGTAATTTGTAAACAATAGAATTGTATTTGGCTCAGGGTTCTGGGGACTGGGAAGTCCAATCTCATTAAGGTGTTGGCATCTGGCGAGGGCCTTCTTGCTATGTCATCTCACGGCAGAAGGCAGAGGGCAAGAGAGTGTATGCGAGAGCCAGAGAGCAAGAGTGGGCTGGACTTGCTTTTATAATAAGCCTACCTTCATGATTATTAACCTTTTCTGAGACAATGACATTAATCCATTAATTCACCTGTTATTAGGCCCCACCTCTCAAAACTGTTGCATAGGAGATAAGTTTCCAACATATGAACTTCGGGGAACCATAGCAGAGGCCAATTCCCAAATGAGCAGATATGACACCAGGGACTCTAAAAATCTAATACATAGCATAAACAAACCTCTTGGTGGGAATTTTGGCACACGCCCTATAAAAGGGTGATTTTCTTGGCCTGTGCTATTGCTGTCCTGAGACATCCTGAGAACCTGAAAAGGAAATATAAGACTAAAAAAATGTGAATTTTGCTTAATTCAAGATTGCAGATCTATGTTTAACAGTGGGGGAAGTAGGAAATTTGTAAATTTGGGGAGAGTGGCACATTTTCCACATTTATTTATAAAATGGACTTAAGATTATTTAAGAAAGAAAATGGTTCAACTTTTTTTCCTAAAAGAAGGAAATAAACTAATAAAGTTGAGTTTTATAAATCCACAGAGTCACGTGCCTGAATTAACATTTAATGTTTAATGTGAATTCAGATATAAAGAAAACCAGGAAGATCAAGACAGTCGTGCAAGAAGTAGTGGACGGCAAGGTCGTGTCATCTGAAGTCAAAGAGGTGGAAGAACAGCTATGAACAGCTGCCAGAAAGAGATGCTGCTGAGGTTTTGAAAGAAATGGGGCCATAATTTTTGCTCCGTACAAGAAAGGGGACATGAGAAAGCACTATTAATGCTTTGTAGTGATTAGAATGGGGAAAGCCTATTTATCAGACTTTGTAATTGAATATAAATGTTTTACTCGGAGGAGCTGAAAATTGCCTACAAAAATGAAATCCAATGAGCAATAGAATATATTTAAAATATCACTACTGCCATCTTCATCACGAAGCACATTAATTACAAGCTATAGACCACCTAATATCAATTTGTAGGTAATGCTCCTGAAAATTGCTGTACATTTCAATTATACTAAACCTCACATAGCAGAGCACTCTATGCAAATTCCACATAAACCTTTCTCTGATTTTTTTTCTGTTTCTAAATTGCAAAGTTCCCTTTTGGGAGCCCCTGGATTCTTAATTGAGCCAATTTCTTGGTTAATCTCATTGAATTTCCAGTATCAGTAGGATTCTGCTACCTTTGAGCTGTATCTGCCTGTTTCCATTGTTCCTGCTGCCTATTAAAACTCAACTCAGCTCTTTGAATAATTTGAGAGTCAAATTCCAATCACAAACGCTGCACAGGATAAGAATGAAGTACAATGCTTGAAATGGGAGTAGACTGAAAACAAATTTAGAGAAAGCCTTCTCAAGGCAGAATGTGTCTCCTTTTGATAATAAACTGGATAAACCTTCAGGTGCTCTCTTTCTTTATGTGGCGAATGTATAGAATGAAATGTTTCTCACTGTTTTTTTCAGTAACGGCTTTATTGAGATACAATTCAAACACTAGGAAACTCACCCTTACAATGTATACAAATTCAGTGATCTTCAGCATAATTATAAGGTTGTGCAACCATCACCGCTATCTAATTTTAGGATGTTTCATCACTCCAAAAAGAAACTTTATACCAATTAGTAGCCACTCCCATTCCCCTTCCCCTCAGTCCCTGACAATCACTAATCTATTACTACTTCCTCTCCCTATGGATTTGCCTATTCCAGACATTTCATACAAATGCAAGCATACAATGTGCTCTTTTGTACACAGATGTCCAGAGCAGCATAATTCATAATAGCCCCACAGTAGAAACAGCCCAAATGTCCATCAACTGACAATGATTAAACAAAATGTAATATATCCATACAATAGAATATTATTTGGTAATAAAAAGGAATGAAGTACTGACACATGCTACAACACAGATGAACCTCAAAAACATTATGCTAAGTGAAAGAAGCCAGATACAAAAAGATAGGTATTATATCCTCACCCTTTCTGCATTTCAGTGAGCAATAACCGCATGTGAATGTTTATGGGAAAAATAAACCTGCCCTATATCATTGTATTCTAATAAATACAATGATACGATAGATTGGACTTAAAATTTGACATGTAAGTTGTAAATATTTTGAGTTTGCTTATTATATAGAAAATAATGTGATTCACTTAATAATATTGATAATATCTACCATTTATTGAGCACCTACTATGAGCAAGTATTTCAAGCATTTCACATATTTCTCATTGAATTCTCACAATACTCCTAGGTGGTAGGAAGCTATTAGGTTGAATCATAGGACCTTGCCAACATATGATAATTTCAGACCTTCAAAAATAACAATTTCATGTGGTTCAACCTTATTATATTATCCCCATTTACATATAAAGATAAATGAAGATTATATATGAAGACATGAGATAAGTACTTTCTCAAAGCCACACAATGACTGAGTAGTAGAATGAGACTGAACTTGGGGCTGTTTGTCTAAAGCTAATACCCTCTTAAACAACTAATTACACAACAAAACAAAATGTGATTCATACTTGAAATAGGCATTTGCCTACCCTTAGTTGTTTTGTTGTTTTCTAATTGTCATTTTCATTAGCCAGACATAACAGCCAATTGTGGCAAATGTCCAGCTTTGTTAGCCAACATCACACACGACTTGATTCAGTACAACTTTTGCGAGAAAAGATATTTTCACCCATTTTCATTGCTTTGCTTTTCAAAGAAGTGAAGAAGTTTCACACTTATTTTTTTCTTAATTTCCTTTCAAGTCATGCCAGCTAGTAAATTGCTTTTTGAGATGTTAACTTTTACAAGTGAATGCTTTCTCACCTACCAAGACACACTCCAGAATGGTCTGAAACTCTGACATGCAAATACCAAAGACTGTAAGTCTAATGAATAAAAATCCTAAGCAGATGGGTTTGGAATTGATTAGGCATGACCATTGTCATATGGCAATAATGACACTTTGTTAGAAGAGGTGAGATTATTATTCTTGACTCAGTTTCATATCAGAAAAATGAAGATTTTTTTCCCCCATGCTTTTTGGTCTATCTGTAGTCTCTTCCAAGTAATTTTTAAAGGAAGTAGGTGAAACCACACATACAAGTGGAACCAGATGGTGGGGTTCTACTTCCTGTTCTGCCAGTAGTTGCTGTGTGAAAGTGAAGCTTTAATCTTTGTATCTATCTATACTTCTTATGTGAGCTAAGAACAAGAACAGCACGATCTTATTTCTGACAGAAGATACAGATGCAGAGGAGATTTGCAGTCCTTAAATATAGGTCTCTTTGTCACACATTAGAATTATCACCAATGTATTTCCTCACTTTATATGAAATCATCAATGCAGAAGTAGAGCTATCAAACTCAGAGAGAAGCCCTAGAGGTGAGGTTAGGATGGAGAGAACTATTTTTTCTGGGCTGTAGGGGTTATTTCTATACAGAGCCCTGCAACATCTAAAAAGGAAAAAGACATGCAGTGATATAAAATCAAAACGTGGCCAATGAGTTCCCCTGGACTCCCTCTGTTCTCAACCTCACTCACTCAGGGTCAGACTAAGGTACCTGATTACACCTCCAATAACAATTACAACTTAAGTCCCAGCTGCTTGGGAGGCTGAGGAGGGAGGACTGCTTGAGCCTAGGAGTTCGAGGTTGCAGTGAGCTATGATCATGCCATTGCACTCTGTCAGCCTGGGCAACAGAAGAGCAGGGAGATACTGTCTGTAGAAGAAAAAAATAAATCCAACTTAAAGCATTGGTTAGTGATTTCTATTTTTGAATTTCCCGTAAAATATCTCTGTTTTCTCTCCCCTAGGCTCATGTCCAAGAGTGCCCTTAACCAGGGTATTATTTTATCTTCCTCCTCTCTCTGACCACATACCAATTCCAAAATCGTCCCCTGTTTTTGAGAACCGTCAAGCTCTGAAGACCAAAAGTCAGCCTCACTCATGCCCCCTTGGGGATCCTTGTTTAACCCTCATCTCCAAAGCACAATAAATAAAATGTAGGCAACCCAATGCTATTTCACTCACTCACAGGATCTTAAAATGTTATTCAAAGCAAAAGGTATTATGGACTGAGCAGTCAGTGAGTTGCAGAAAGTACCAGGACTATCTTTAAGGGAGAGAACTCAGGTCAGGAAAATCCTACAAAGACCAGGAAACTAACCAACCTAACTTGAAAAGATGAGTGCATGGCTTTACTTAATAAAAATCTAAAGATTTACAGACACCACATAAAGAATTTTCTCCATTTTGAATATTCCTTAAACTCTACAAAAATGGAAGACATAATTCTTTTGAATTATGGCTCTAGTCATTTTTCTCTGTGCCTCAACTTATGTAATCACTTTGCCAACAAGCCCAAGATTGTGTCCTTTTTTTTTTACATTCCCCTCTGCCTATACATTTTACCCAGCTGTCAAAAAAATTATTTTCACTTCTAAAAACTCTAAAGCAGAGGCTTGATTATTTACTTAGCTTCCCTCTTCCAAAAAAGCCACTGAAGAAGAAATATTTCCCTTTTCAAATTCTGAAGTTGCTCCCCATTTATAACTGAATTCAGAATAAATCTTGGTCAAAGCATACCGGTAAATTAGGACATAGTCATTTTCAAATGAAGTGAATCTTGAGTGACACATTTAAACACATTAAGAATTAAGTTCTTTCAAGTGAAATAACTCCAGGAATGCAGTGATAAAGTTCAGCCAAACACCAGGCTAGAACTCAGGACGAAAAATAGGTTAGATATAGTCTCCCTACCTGAGAAGCTTAGTCTCCGATAATAAATAATATGCACAGAAACATTAACATATAATGTATAAATAAAATGTATAGATGTTGAGCAATTACTTAAAATTTACATATAGACATTAGAGTTGGAAAGTATACATTTCAGGACAAATTTGGTTCCAAGTTCAAAAATATAAGTGAATCATATTCCCATATTATGTGACCATGTCACTAAGGTACAGTCTTTAACTTGGCACACTCCCTTTGACTCTGTAAGCAAGTAATAGCTTCTGTTTTCATTTCTATAGCAGCAAAATGGAATCCCTGCCTTGGAGTAGGGGGCTGAGGGAAGCAGAGGGAACCCTGTTTGTGAGTAAACAATTAACAACCATAATGTCAAGTTCCCATGTGGGGAGTACAAACTTAACTTGTGCTTTATAAGATCTCTGGAGATGGGGTTACAGGTCAAAGCTATAATGAAAAACACATTTGCCTACATGTTTGCAGAATTTCATGTCCAGCATCACTTCTTACAAGCGATGAAATGTCATTCTCTGGGTTTCAGCCCATACACCAAGAAATTCAAAGAGAAAAGGTTTTTTTAAAAGGAAAAAGCTGGCCAGGTTTGATGCCTCACGCCTGTAATCCTAGTACATTGGGAGGCCAAGGCAGGAGGATTGCTTGAGGCCAGGAGTTCAAGACCAGTCTGAGTAAGAGCGAGATTCCTGGATCTACAAAACAATTAGAAAAATTAGCATGGTTTTGAGACACCTGTAGTCCCAGCTACTTGGGAGGCCAAGGCAGGAAGATGACTGGAGACCATGAGTTAGAAGTTGCAATGACTATAAAAATGCCACTGCCCTCTAGCCCAGGTGACAGAGCAAGTCCCTATCTCAAAAAAATAAATAAATGAAAGGAAAAAGCAAAAGCCCCTGTTTGATGTGCAGGGCAGGAGCTCAGTCTCACAGTTAGAGGAGCCGGAGTGATCCTGTGTCCTTTTTGTCATCACCATCAACAGCAGTGGGGTTGTGGTGTCTTTAGAAGGCACTACCAACCTGAGTCCTACCTCATTTCACATCCCGACTCTCAGAGTCGTCATCTGTAAAATGGGTTGAAAGCATCACCTTAAGAGTAACTATCACGAAGGTTAAAAAGTAATGTCTGTAATTCACCTGGCCCAGTGCCTAGAAAGCAGTAAGTACACGATAGCTGATAACAATTCAAACAAGGACAAGCTCAGCCAAAATGCTTATGATATGGATTTAAGGAATTCAATAAAAATCTCCATATGGAGCTGATATTTCCACTTAACACGTTTCCATTCTCTCAAGAAATGAAACAAATGGATTACGGCCTCTCTCATCAAGCCGAGCCTGACCTGGCTTGCCGCGTCCTTCCCACATCTATAGCAAATGTGTAAGTTCTGCAAATATCTTGCTTAAGACCTCTTTGTTTAGGAATCTTGCTTGCTTGCTGTTTGTGATGTGGATAGGTTGGGGGAAAATGTGTCCCTTCACATTTGTCCCTTATGTAATAAGATAAAAGGAAGTCGTCATTGGATTTCACCATTTCTTCCCTGGGAATACGATTTTTTTAAAAAGTCAAAATAGTCTTTCCATCCGCCAGAATTGATCTTGGGTAGTCCTCATGGAGTCTGCCATGGACTTAGGTGTGACCCCTGTGCATCTGTCCCCAGCTCCCCAGCGGGCACAGCCAGCTGTTTCAGGTGGGAAGAAGGCGGCACTGAACTAGAGGGATCCAGAGTCAGTCTGTACACCACCAAGACAAAACAAGAGCTGGGCATTGTGAGACTAGCCCTGAAGAGACAAAGGCCAGAGAAAGAAACATTCTCTAGAAAAAGGGCTCCCAGGGAAGGTGAAGCTTTAGGGGCTGCAGAACCTCCCTTTGCGAGGACCTGCACACCAACACCACGCAAGGACATCTGAGTGCATGTTTGGGGGTGTGTATGTGCGTGTGTTACCATTAGAACGAGAGTAACACCTGCCTGTGTCTACACTGGGTATCGGAACCTGTTAATACTTAAATTAATATACCAAGTAACTTGACTTTATATCAACACTCTCTTTTTAAATTTCTGGAAAATTTTCCTCATACATAACACACATTCACGACCCAGCAGCTTGATTTATCAAGAGAGAAATAAATTCAATGAGCATTTGTTGAATGCTGACTTTGTATAAGACATCGGGCAAATGGACTAGAAATTGCAGATGGAGCTGACAGCAGACCCCGCACTTGAATACTTTCAAGTTGGCTTGATTCAAATACTGGATTTAATTTTCCAAAAGACCAAACCATTTTGACATAATTCAAGTTGGGTAACAGTTATAAGTTTACTTTTTTTATTATTGCTGCTATTGAAGAAAAATGTCCAAAAGACATCAAGTTATTGTTTTAGTCAAGAGAAACAAAAAGTGCTGCACGTGCTTATGGCAAAATCTTAAATAATCGCCAAGTATTTGCTAAATATTTGGGTTGTATTGAATAAGGAGTCTCTCAATGATCTCGCAGGTACCACTATACTGTGGAGAAATTAATCTTTACTATATAGATTTAATCTCTACTTTAAAATGTATAGAAAGCCTTCTAAAAGTCTTCTTTGTTATGAAAGGTATGTGCTATTAAATCAAATAAGAATTCAATAAAATTAAAAATCTAGAATACGAGCAATATTTTAAAAAGTGTTCTTTAGGATAAAATAAAATGCAGAATCCAAGTATACCAAATTGAAGACGAATTTTAGTAGCCATCAATGAGAAAAAAAAGGTATCTTTTGGAGAACTAAAATTCCCTGTTTCCCAAGATATAGGAACTGTATCTTTATAATGATTTTTAATGTGTCTTATTTCAATAAATCCATTCTAGTCAAAACACAGTCCTTCGTAACACATACAGTCAATGTATGCATTAAGGAAATTCAGTATAAATATCTTTGCAACAAAAACTTATTTATACCCAGAAATTTTATTTCCTGTCATCAAATAAATAGCAAACTGAATTTAGAAATCTGAATCCAACAAAGGATTTCCAAGAATCTACAATCCATGCTCTATACCCAAGCAACTATTAAAATTTAAGTAATAGTTAATTATATAATCTTAAGAGGGAAAAGCAGATTATAAAACCTTATATTGTAAAAACTATATTCAAAAATATATACAATATGCTTGTATATACATGTCTTCTTTATATTTTCTGCCTCTTCCAAATTTGTACAATAAATGCATAAAGAGCTATGTTTTTAAAAGACAACAATAGAATTATTTTACAATGAATTATGTGGAAGCTTGGACCACCATCTCAAAGAAAACATGTGCAAGAAAAATCCTTTTTTTATTTTTATCAAATCAAAATGCCCACAATTTAAATTCCTAAGGAAATTCCACTGCCCTAGAATTTCGGTAGTAGCTTTCCAGGGTTCTACAACTCTTTCTAAAATCAGGCTTCTTTCAAGGTAATGAATTTCCCATCTGAACGTTTTTGTTTTCATGCCCCATATAGGAGCCACCTCATTTTCAAAGGCAAATAGTATACCAAAGAAGAAAGTATTATAAGGAATTTATTAAAAAAAAAAATAGACACTAGATATGATTCCTTAAAGCATGCTTTGCAAAGCTTTCACAAAACTTTAAAAGATAACATTTATTTCAGTTTGTTCTATATTGCAAAATTTATCCCCTTCATCATGGCAGTCAACTGAAACGGTTCACTGGCTTCTCAAACTTGGGAATTTAATCACTTATTAATTTGAATGGTGTTTCCTCTTTGTCCTTATTGATAATGGTAATTATCAGTTTGAAGTTTTCACACAATCCATTCATCTAGTCAACACATTTCTTGAGCAACTAGTACAGGCAGTGTCTGTTGAAGGACTATACATAACGAACGCTGGAGGGGAGCACTGAACAATGAGACAAGGCCCCTGATTTCCTGGTGTTTACTAAGAAGGTCAATTCTTATGTAAAGAAAAAAACTGCTGAAAGGACTACAATATTCTACTCAAAAATAGCACTTTTCAGTGTTCAGAGGTCTTCTCTGAATCGGGAAAAGGAAACCAAGTCATATCCTAATGACAAGGTTTTAAAATCCTTGAAAATTCAAATTCCAGTATCAATCTGGAAAATGAATTTATTCCTCACCTTCTCCAATGCATTTCACAGATAGATGCTTCTGAAACCACATTCCACTAGAAGATACACTAGACCATGATCACATGGCTTATATTGGATAGTCTGGAGAAAACAAATAGGAAAAATAAGTGAAGAACTTCAAAAAGCTTAAGGCTTAGGACGAAGTATTTATTAACTTCTCCACTCAACAATCACTCGTTGCTTTCCTACTCCGTATGAGACACCAGGCAGTGCTGAGAAGACAGGCAATAGGATAATTCAGAGAAGAAAAATTCCTTATGACAACCTAACTCTACTCCACCCAACTTTCTTTTTAGTATAATAAATATTAAATGAAAATGATTATTCAATTATTTCTATATCAATGAATTTTCATTAGACATAAATCATTTGCTTGTCAAGCTGGCCAAAAACGGAGTGGGAGAGGCACCTTATTTTGAGTGGAGAAAGTGAACTTTTCAACTGCAACGCCCATCTCACGGCCTATAAAAGGTTGCCTTTTGGGGTTAGTGACACCGCTTCCTCTCTGGTGGTGGCCTCCTTCCCCAGGCTATGGATCTCCCAAGCAACAGCGTTTCGCTCTCAGTGCGCAGCTCTGGACTGTCCCGGAGGCTGTCCTCGCAGAGTGGGATAGCGGGCAGACCCAGGGTCATGTCTGCTTCCAGTGCTGGAAGTGGCTATGGCGGGAGCACCTTTGGCTTTGGAGCCAGCCATGGGGGAGGCTTCTCTGCTGCTTCCATGTTTGGTTCTGGTGCTGGCTTTGGTGGTGGCTCTGGAAGTTCCTGGGCAGGAGGACTGGGAAGTTCCTTGGCAGGAGGACTGGGCACTGGTTATGGGAGAGCCATGGGGGGAGGTGGCTTTGGAGGGCTGGGGATTGGATTTGGGGGAAGCGCAGGAAATGCCTCTGTAGGTATTATCTCTGGCAATGATGGAGGCCTTCTTACTGGATCAGAGAAAGAAACCATGCAAAATCTTAATGATAGATTAGCTTCCTACCTGGATAAGGTTCGAGCTCTAGAAGAAGCTAATACTGAGCTAGAGAACAAAATTAGAGAATGGTATGAAACTCGAGGCACCGGGACTGGAGACCCTGCGTCACAGAGCGATTACAGTAAATATTACCCACTGATCGAAGACCTCAGGAATAAGGTAAGAAGATGATTTTGGAAGGGACTTGGGAATTATTTTTCTTTTTTGCTATTACAGTATTTTACGGTGATGATCACCTGCAACTTAGATATTTTTTTTCAATTTGACTATACGTGGTGCAATTTGCTCATCCCAGGTCATTTAGTTCCACTTTCTCATTTACCATGAAATGATTGTATTTCCACTATCTTTCTGTAGGAAACGTATGTTTCTTAATTTTTCAATATTACTTGACAAATATATTTTCTTAGAAAAGTGACAAACTTTTAATAAAATAGCATTTGAACACCACCACTGTAAGCTTTGTGTCAAAAATATATTTGTATAATACTAGTATTTTAGGATTTCACTTTGTGCGTCTCCCCCGATTTTGCCAGATCATTTCTGCCAACATTGGAAATGCCCAGCTCCTCCTGCAGATTGACAACGCAAGACTGGCTGCAGAGGACTTCCGGATGAAGTGAGCAGAAGAGACTGACACACCCCTCTATTTCTTCTCATTCCTTATTTCCTTACCTTCGTCGATAGCAAATATTTCAAATCTCCTGAAGTTCACATGTTCCATGCATTTAGTGTTTTGGTAAATCCAACATACAGTATTCTAGGAAGTAATTAGAATCAAACACCATTTGCATTAAGTGTCCTTAAATTATAAGTTGCTTGAGCCTAGGACAATGAATCACTATATTTGTAATGTGCTGTTTATTCATGATGCCACCGACACCATATTCCACCAGTGTCTTCAACATCAATTTTCAATGTATCAAAATGTATTAATAATTTCTTGCCAAGGGGTTAAATGAAACTGTTGCTTTCCTGATGATATATACAACTGAAAGATGAACCATGCACTTGTTTCTGTATTCCTACCCCCTTTCCCACACCTCATCCTCACAGAAATCAGGAAGAAATACTAAGGCTCCTTTTCAACTCGCAAAATTTCCACACAGGAAGTTGCAGTAGTGATGGTCTTAAGCCTGTACAATCTTGATGAAAACTACTAAAGAAGTATCAATGTTTTAAATTAAATCATGAGGAATGTTAAGTAAAAATAGTAACTATTATTTTATGTTCAATTGCTTTTAGGATGCCATTAGAAACTCCACCTAGAGGGGGGCTGCAGCTATTCATAGCCATGGCAGCCAGCAAAAGGGGAGAGGAGCCCTGTTCCCTTGGCATGCAGTGCTTTTGGGGTTCATTGCTGGTAGAAAAGCATTGCCTCATAATTTTTTCACTTTTCTTCTCCTTTCCAACTAAGCAGTAAAATATGGGGGAAACAAGGAAAGGGAAAAGTTACAAAAACAAAAACTGCTTCCTATACTGCAATGCTACTGCTATTATTAAATAATCGCATAAATGTATGAACAACACAACCCCCTGAATATGGCAGGGGCTTTGCTCAAATCATTGTGTTGATTCCCTCAGCTGCTTTGCACTTGGTTTTCAGGTATGAGAACGAGCTGGCCCTGCGCCAGACCGTGGAGGCCGACATCAACGGCCTGCGCCGCGTGCTGGACGAGCTGACCCTGGCCAAGGCCGACCTGGAGATGCAGATCGAGAATCTGAACGAGGAGCTGGCCTACATGAAGAAGAACCACGAGGAGGTCAGTCCTAGGACGGCCGGACTAAGCTGCCTTTTTCTTTTTTTTTTTCTCCCAGATCCAAGAATTACAATTTGAAATTTACAAACCTGGAGTTAGGACAAATATGGAGGAAACATTATCTCCCTGTTAAAATGGCCACGTCTTTGGGATTTCTGTGTGTAGGCATGTGCGGTACACAGGGTAAAATACACATACACAGAACTCCGATGTGCTACAGTGTGTGTGTCGCAGGCTGGTGTGAATGGACACTGACAATAGGCTTCCAAAGTGACCCCTGGGTTTTCAATGACGGCAGTCCAAGCGGTGTGCAAACCTAGGGACTGCTTGCAGCCTGCGGTTTGGCAGCTGTAGGTGAAACCCCCAGGGACTGTACTCAGGCCTCCTGTCATGTAAAGGCTGTGGCCCCTCAAGAAGCAGAGCCAACTTACCCAGCAGGCACAGCAGCCACCGCCCCTGGGGCCTGTGATAATTTTAGGGACCCATAGAATAATATGTCTTAAAGTGTAAAATCAGAAGACAAATACGAATTTTTAGGTTAAAGTGTTTTAATACATTGTATTAATATGTATATCTTTATACCAACGCAGTCATAAAATAGAAGGTTTAATATATTTTTGTGGAGAGAAAGGCCCATGATGGCAAAAGTACCTAGGGGCTGTGAAAAGTCACAATGAGCTCCTGAAGCCCCCTCTCTCTCACGTGCTGTCCCCAGGAGCTCCAAAGCTTCCGAGTGGGGGGCCCCGGCGAGGTCAGCGTCGAGATGGACGCCGCCCCCGGAGTGGACCTCACCAGGCTCCTCAATGACATGAGGGCGCAGTACGAAACCATCGCTGAGCAGAATCGCAAGGACGCGGAAGCCTGGTTCATTGAAAAGGTAAGACAAACAAAAGCAGAAGGCTTTGATGACATTGGCAGAAAGACCCGTGAGCGAGCGCAGCGCTGGCGTCCCCCTGCCCTGTTTGCTGTTGCAGAGCGGGGAGCTCCGGAAGGAGATCAGCACCAACACCGAGCAGCTGCAGTCCAGCAAGAGCGAGGTCACCGACCTGCGGCGCGCCGTGCAAAACCTGGAGATCGAGCTGCAGTCCCAGCTCGCCATGGTAGGCTCGCGCGCGCAAAGACGCGGCGACACTCCAACTTCCCAAGAAAACGTCGCGTCCAAATGACGTTAGGCCTTTGGGGGCCTCCTCTCTCCAATCCCCTCATTGTTATGTCGGTGCCCTTTCCCTCCCGCGTGCAGAAGAAATCCCTGGAGGACTCGCTGGCCGAGGCCGAGGGCGAGTACTGCGGCCAGCTGTCCCAGCTGCAGCAGCTCATCGGCAGCCTGGAGGCGCAGCTGCTGCAGGTGCGCGCGGACGCCGAGCGCCAGAACGCCGACCACCAGCGGCTGCTGGACGTCAAGGCCCGCCTGGAGCTGGAGATTGAGACCTACCGCCGCCTGCTGGACGGGGAGGCCCAAGGGTGAATAGACAACTGAGGTTGACAATACCTTCAGGCCTGACGGACAATGGGCACCAGATGCAGGCTTTGCTGCAATAAAAGGAATGGTTCTTCAGTTGACAGAAAACCACAAATCTAGTAAAAATATGCCTGGGCTTTGCTAAATACTCTACACTTTGCAAAGTGTTTTTACCTATTACCTTAATAATTCATAAACTACTGCAATGAGCAGACACCACAGTCAGAGGCATATTATAAAGGAGTATTTCCATGTACTAGGAAAATCACCCATTCAATTTCTGGTATTAATGACCCCATGCAAAGAATGACACATGGAATGGTAGCCACCTGAACCACCTACTGAAGCAAACTTTTTAAAAGGACTATCAGTCTGGACTAGTAGGAAGAACTCAGCACTGTAAATTGGGAAATCTAGTTTCTAAGACCAGATTTTTCATTAATTGCCAGGCTGCTTTACTTTCTAATATCACCTCCTTTGTTTTCTTACAGTGATGGTTTGGATGAGAGTCTTCTATTTGTGACAGACTCCAAATCTCAAGCACAGTCAATTGATTCCTCTAAAGGTATGCAGAGTCCCTAAGAATCACTTCGAATGAGTCAGAATCATATTTATTAACAATTAAAACTGTAAGATCTCATTGACTATTGCATTATTCTTAAGAATTTAAAGTATATTTATATTCTGAACCAAGGAAAAACATGTATACATTCCTGCAGCAAATGAGTAGTCTGTACTGTATTTGAAACTTTCAGCAAGCACAGAAGGGAAAAAAACTACTCTGCAACAAGATATTATGAGCCCCATAACCAGCTTTAAAATGCTTAAAAAGAAAAATATTTTCATTTCTGCGCAACACTAAATGCATTTTATTTTCATTGGATAAAACACATTTTTTAACAATGTAAAAGTTACTTTTGAAAGCTTAAATTTGATGGATTGTATCAGCCAATACCTAATTTAGAAGCTTAAACAATAGCCAATTTTGGATTAATATTTGAAACACTAACTTTTGCCCCCCTATTCCATTTTTATCTTTAGACCCAACAAAAAAACGAAAAATCAAGACAGTTGTGCAGGAGATGGTGAATGGTGAGGTGGTCTCATCCCAAGTTCAGGAAATTGAAGAACTAATGTAAAATTTCACAAAATCTGCCCTATAATCAGTTCCTTAGGAATGAGAAATTTGCAAACAGAAATTATTCCTTTCAGAATGAGATGCTATATTCGTTCAATCTCTGTTTTTCTGTCTCATTTTCTTTGGATTCCCTATTCACGTTGAGTCCTTTTTGTCCTTCTGAAACAATTTATAATCATAAGTCATTGTGACTACATTTATCTTTATAACAAACAAACAAAAATTACCCTACATCTTTCTGGATCTGGAGTAGTCTTTTAATGAACTTTCTTCTGGTGACCTGGAACAATTTTTTAATCACACAGCTTTGATCAAGTAGTGTTGTTTTAATAGAGTTGATTTTAATAAAAGATGAATGACAATGATGTGAAATGTGTGCCTTCTTGATTTCAACAATAATGTCAAGGGCATAGAGAGAGGTTTTGGACATTCTAATAATAAAGTAGATAAACACTGGGACACAGATGTCAGGGTGGGAGATTAAGAAGATTCTTTTAGAAGTTCTATCCTTTTTATATCAGCCCATCAAGGCTGTAGCAAAATTATATTGTCCACTACAGGGGATTTTCTAGCACATTCTTTCGTGCAATCAAGAAACATTTATTGAGCCCCTACAGTATGCTGGATTGGAGACTCAGTGAAGGATACGACTTGTTCTTTGCCTGAGGACACAATTGAGGGCAGAGGTAGACATCTCTCGGGAATGGTGATACAGTGAAATAGGTCAAATGGAAGTTCAAAGGACACATGGAAGAGGAAGTGAACAATTTGTCAGGTGGCAATGAAATGCTTCACACAGAAACCAGCCAGACAGATGAGAGAGAAAGAGAACAGGGCAAATACGTGTGAAAAGACACAGGGGTGTGAACAAATATTGCCTTGCTCTACTTTCCCCTATTTGGCAGCAGTGAGGCCTAGGGAGGGATTTCTATTGGGGTGGGCAGGGCAGTGGTCAGACCCACAAGTCAATAACAGAAGTCATGGTCTCTGTTGGGGCAGTAGGTAGTGAAAGTCTCAGCCTGAGGAGATGGTTCAGTCTGGATTGCCAAATTCAAAACTCTAAAAGAAAACAAGAGTAAGATTTAACGATTAACAGCCTGTGCTTTGACACCAGCCTGGGTTCAAACCCTGGCTCATTTACTTAATAGTAAGTAGCATAACCTCTGTGTGCCTCAGTTTCTTTAAGTGGAAATGACAGTGATGATAATACCTGCTTCATAGCATGGGTTTTGTGAAGATTAAATGAGGTAATATACATAAAAACATCAGAACTTAGAAAGTACTGGCTCTAGAAAGTATTCAATATTCATGTCCTGTTATTTACTGGAACCAATATGGGATGCAGAAACCAGGGGAACTGGTGAGTGTCGAAGGAGCAGAAGGGAGAGGGAGGAGCCCTGCCTGGAGGAATTCCAGAGCTGGGTGCAAGACCCAGTGGAGGGCTATCGTGCCATTTTAAGCTGACTTGCCTCAGTACGCAGCTTCCTCAAGTCACTCTGCCTTTTAGTATTTTTTTTTTAGTAGTTTCAGGAACTCTCCTCATCTCACTTCATTATGCATCCACCTATCTGTTTAGCCCTCACCTTCCAGCACACCTCCCTGGAGACCTTTACCTTTCAAACCTAAAGAGATTATTACAGTCTTTTACTAAAAAGGTTCACAGCCTCCAAGTAATAGATGATGCCACTTCCCTGGTACTCAAAAGTGCCTGCAAATAGTAACTGTTTTAAACATCTCTTTTCCCTATAACTACATCTGAATGGTGCAAGACTCAACGCAGACAGGGTTTTGCATAAGTATAAATGCAGTGGTCATTTCCTGGCTATTATCTTGGTTTCCCAGCATTTCCTTCTTTGGAAAATATTTATTTCCCATGGGGCTCCCAGAGACAGCATTGCACTGGAAGTTTTTTCTCAGACTTCTCTCTGTGACTTCTGAATGTTGGCTCAATCCTCTTGTCTTCTCTCTATACTCCCTCCTCAGGTAAATTCATCCAATCTTATGGCTTTAAATACCATCTATATATTACTTCTTGTGGTAGCCTCCAAAATGGCCCCATTTGGCAGTGGTCCCTGCCTCCTGGTCCTCGTGCCCTTGTGCAGTTCCCTCCCACAATGAACAGAGAGCAGAACTACGGAAGAAGTGACAGTGTATGACTTCCAAGGACAGGTCACAAAAGGCTTTTGGTTCTGCCTCGGCCTCTTGGATTGTACGCTTTGGGGAAAGTCAGCTGCCAGCAAGGTTATACCATGGGGGGAAAGACTACCTCAGAAAAAATTAGTAATTTCACCACATTTTCTACTAAAGCTCCAATAGCTAGGATTTCATGGACCAGCCAGCAAGACCCAAATAACAGTCCTTTTCTGATGATATCTCAGTCAGAATATACTATAGTCTTCACTTGGCAAAGGAAGCATTAGATTTCTTATTAGGTAAGTTTACTTGGCCCTATTCTCACTGACAAGAAATGTCATTAGCACAGCATCTATCTTAGTCTCCTCAGGCTGCAATAACAAAATACCATAGAGTAGGTGGCTTATAAATGACAGAAATTTATTTCTCACAGTTGTGGAGGCAGATTCAATGTCTGGTAAGGGCCTGCTTTCTGCCTCATAAATAGTACCTCCTCGCATGGTGGAAGGGGCAAAGCAAGTTCCTGGGGCCTCTTTTATAAGGACGTTAATACCATTCCCCAGGGCTCTGCCCTTATGGACTAATCACCTCTCAAAGTCCCCACCTCCTGATACCATCACCTTGGTGCTTAAGTTTCAACATACAGTTTTGGAGGGATACAAACATTCAGACCACAGTAACGTCCATATGAGATTCCAGCCCTCACTCTCTAGGCTACAAACCCTAATTCAACACAGATGTGTTAGGTCCCACTGGCCATAGCAAGTAATGAATTGCAGAAGTGGGAGGTCTATCTTTAAGGAGAAGAACTCATAAGAAAAATCTGACAAAGGATCAGACAACAAAAGACAAAATTATTGTTTATAATTATTTCAAAATATAACATTTTATAAACTTAAAATTTTACTTTTATATGCATATGTTATGTGTTTAAGCTAGAGAAAACTCTGGAAAATACTGTATATACACTAAACTGTTACAGTGGTTCTCTCTCAGGGATTAGCAACGGGTTTGGAGCATATTTTATTTTTTCTCTGGAACATTTTTAAAAACATTCAACAAATAGCAGGTCTGGCTCTGATTATCAGAAAAAAATAAACTTTATTACCCAAAACAAATAGATTTCTAAATAGGTCACAATAGGAAGGAATCCCCTAGAAAAACAACTGCAGGTTATCAAGGCAATACTTCTTTAGTCTTTGTAAGAGTGCCATCTGCTGGAATTTTAGGAAATGAACTTTTAAAAACCAGCCACTTGAGATGTGTTCAATACTAGAAAGTTTATTTTTTTAAAAAAAGGAAGAAAGAAAGAAGAAGAGAAGAGCAAACCTTTTTAAATTATCAACTTGACATATTAAAATTCTTATTTAATTAGTAGTTTCCAGAAAGTCCACCAGCAAGAAGGCAGTTCTATAAGGCATAAAGAAGAAAGTAATTATTTGGAGTTTAGAGCACCAGACAGCCAATCTGAACTACTCAAGCTTTAAAAAATATACTCAAATATCAAATGAAAGTGAAAAATTTATTCATATAGCTGAGTCAATGCCTTTGTGTGGAGTACTACAGGTTTCTTAAATCTTGGAACTGAATCTACGATTTAAATGTCATTGTTTAATATTAGCATTATAAACTCAAAATCAAACTTAAAAAGTGAGAGTTTTAATTGAATGTATCCTCTTCATCACTACAGCCTTTTGTAAAAGCTAAGCCTGCAACATTCAGCTACATATTTATAAAAGGATTTATGAAGACAAGACTTTGTGATTGAAAAATATCTTGACTGTGGTGATGGTTACATGGGTGTATCCATTTGTCAAGAGTCTGCCTTCAAACTGCACATTTAAAATAGGTACATTTCATTATATGTAAATCATAACTCAATCAAGTCAATTTTAAAATAATAATAACTGAATAGCCTGTCTTGGGGATGATACTGCCTAAAAGCACAGAGAGGCCCTGTAGGATCATCAGTGTTGTGATAGGGCAAGCTAGCACTTAGTCAGTGATTGGCAAATAGTCAGGAATTTTCCAAGCTGGCTATTAAACCATTGGCAGCTTAAAATTGGCCATGATGGGAATATTTTATGCCATGAAATGTGGGCTTTTTTGATAGACTCCCCTGGAAAGCTATTTTATCCCAGCACACTAATCATAGCAGTTAAGAACACACACTCAGAGTCAGTTGCTTGAGTTTGGGTCCTAGCTCTGCCACTTTCTAGTAGTGGTTTTATTTACCCCTCTGTTCTTCAGTTCTCTGGTCTCTAAAATCAGGGCAAAATAGTACCTACTGATACATAACACCATAGTTATGAGGATTCCATGAGTCAGCTCACACTTGGCACACAGCACTAACTAAATATTAGCTGTCATTACTATAGAAAGAAAAAATGAAAACACTTTACAGTTAAAGAAATGAACTAATTTGCATATTTTGCCCAGACTTATTTATCCTTTTCCTTCTCTTCATCCACACTCCTTAACAATTTCAGTTTTGAAAAAGAAATGTGCAATTTTCTTTTTCATCTGAAATATTTCTCCTTGCTGACTGCTAAGAAATCAAGTTTTCTCACCTGACATATGAGGAGCAGTGGGGGGGGAGGGATAATATTTATCCTCCCTATATCACCTGCATCCATCAATAAGCCAATTTCTCTGAAAGAACTTTGCAAGCCATAAAGTATTTCAGAACTATAAGATGCTAATATTAATGTAGCTGATCAAATTAAAGGAGAGAATTCTATAAGTAAATATAGAATATATAAAACATATTGAGGGTCAGGCACTGTGGTTCATGCCTGTAATCCCAGCACTTTGGGAGGCCAAAGTGGGAGGATCACTTGAGGCCAGAAGTTTGAGACCAGCCTGGGCAACATAGAAAGACCCCATCTCCAAAAAAAAAAAAATTAAATCAGCCAGATGTGGTTGTACATGCCTGTATTCCTAGCTATTTGAGAGACTGAGGCAGGAGGATCACTTAAGGAGTTTCAGGTTACCATGAGCTATGATGTGCCACTGTACTCCACCCTGGGTGACAAAGTGAGACTGTGTCTGAAATGAAAACAAAAACTATATTGAGGAAAACTTTAGCACTTTTGTGATTATCATTAACAATTTTAGGGTTTTTTCTTAAACTAGCATAGTATAACCTACAGTAAAATTATGAATAAATGCAATGCTTTACATACATTCAGTAGATTCTTTGCAAAAATTAAAATAGATATTTAAACTTTACAGAATGCATAAATTTGAGTATTAATAAGCCTTTCAGAAATGATTTCTGCACTTTGGTCATCCTTAGAATTAAACTGATTATGAATTTCAGTTGCCATAAGATATCATTATTAATATTTCACTATGCATATATTCATAATGAAGTGAAACTTTTCCTTCAAAATCATGGAAACAAATATACATTTTAGATGCAGACATTTAAATAAACCATACTGATAAAACCACAGAGAACAATGGGGTCTAATAGAAACTAGACAGTATTTCAGGCTTTCTCGGTGAGTCATTATCATATTCAAAACAAGTTACTCAAGATGACTCACATTTGACAAAGAGACAATAATCATATCACAGATAATCACATTAGCCCAGCATTTTGAAATTGGGGAAAAACACCATAAACACAGGACACTATGACCATGGTTGGTCAGACTATATTCATTTTAGTTACTGACTTGGACTTGGTCATTGATCTCCTAAAGTTATATACACATGAAGTTTACTCTGAGAAAAGTGTATCCATTTTGAAATATTTCATTTATTTACAAATACCATAGTATTTTAAAACATCACATGTCACTTCATTTTCACATTTTAAATGAACAGAGCTACAGATACAACTTTTTTAACCAGTAAAATTGTAATTTTAATTGTTTTAAACATTAGGTTGGTATATTTATGTATACCTGTGGAATATCACATATTCATTTACTTGTGCATTCATTTCTTCAACAAATATTTAGCACCAACTATATGTAAGTCTATACTATATGTAAGACTACACATAGTGTATTGAAAACTACCTCAGTTTTTATGAACTAAAAGCAAATACATGATAAAGTTTCACACAGTTTTTTTCTTTATTGCATTGGTACAAATGAAATTAAGTCATCATCATTTTTAATTGGCAAAAGAGTCATCACCTCATATATAGTATATGTTTATTAACTAAGGAGTGAAGAGAAGAAGTCAACTTCTTTTGGAAGAGATGACACTTCATCATTCATTTTTATTGGTTTTAAAAAGAGCAACTAGTACTATCACAGATATATTCAAGGCACATTTTTAAAGTTTGATACTCTTAAATATTTAACTGCATTTTATGTTACACTTTCCATTATATAAAAGTACTTTTCAAGAGGCTTTATGATGAACTCACTGGGTACCCATTTTTAATAACCTCATGTGCCAATTCTAGATGATAGTGTAATTTTAATATTTAACTTCCCCATTTTATATAATAAGTGACTAAATAGGCTGATAAATAATAAAATAAATTTTTATCATTTAAAAAAAAAAAAAGACATACACAATCAGCATCCAATCAAGAGATAATCCTGGAACAAAAACTGAAGAATTAGATCCAGGCTAATCAGAATTCGTCAATGGTGTTATAGATAAAGCAGAAAAATGAAGTCTAATTCCCACTCATTCTTCTGAGGCTGGGGATAAGGAAAAGCCCTGCAGGGGGTGATGTGAAGTCGGGAGACAGTGACTCAGAGCTCCACTGCAGTGTTCAGTGGAAGCTCTCTCCCCCTGCGTGACTCCGAAAGGTGTTTTCACAGCTTGTGGAGCTGAAGGAGCCAGAACTGACTGCGAGCCAGTGGGAGGATGAGAACTGCTCAAGGGGAAGGAAGGTCTCGACAGGGAGGAGGACGCAGTGAATGTTTTAGTCATCACTATTATGATTATCTGTCACCTCCAGGGTACACACGGAACAGTTGCATGACAGAGGAGATTATATCTGAGGAGTTAAAGGACAATATAATATATCTTGGGAATATAATAATTCTCAAGATACAAAGCTGAACAAGCAGGTTACACAATTATTTGCCAGTTTGTCCAAAGGGAAACTTTTTAGCTGCATTTTCCAAAGTATTGACACTCTGAAACTTGATCATATAAGACCACATTCCAAGAATGTGTAGCATGTGTCATAAAACACTTGCTATATACACTTATCACGATAATTTATCTCTGAACCACATATCTGTTTAGGATCTTTATGGGTCATTTAATTTATGTTTGGTTTGGTAAAAAAAAAAAAAAATCACCAAATAAGAAGACATTATTTTAACAGATTTTTACATTTCAGTCAAATCGAACTTTAGCTAAACAGTCCAAGAGAAAGTATTGCTCTGTCAATATTGGTCTAAAAATCCTTCAATTGTAGCTTTTTAACTAGGTCAAGCTCCATGTCTTCTGCATCCATAGATTTATTTATTCATTCATTCAGCAAATGTCTAGGCATACCCTGGCCATATTCCCATCCAAGCCACTATCCATGCCTCTCACCTGGATGACCCCACAGCTTCCACTTGCACCCCCGCCCCTTCCATTCTCTCCACCACAGCTGAGGGGATCATTTTGAAAACACAAAGCTGATCTGTCACTCCAACACTTAAAACCTTTCAAAGCCTTCCTATTGCCTTTGGTATAGAGACCAAACCCAACAAGGTCTGGCCTGGCCCCCTCTGCCCTCTCTCAAATTGTATGCCTCCTCTCCTTCTATGTTCACCAGCCCTTCTGGCCTTGTTTGACTTTATATATATAAAATAGCATAAAGTTTTGATATACATATTCATAGTGACATGATTACTACAGCCCAGCAAATTCTAACATCCTGTTCCTTCCCACTCCAGCGCCCTCTCACAGAGGGAAAACCTTAGTCTAGAATGTGCTTCCTCCCCCACTTTGTGGCGAACTCCTACTCACCAGTCAGGGGTTAACTCCAATGTCACCTCCTCTGAGAAGCCTTGACTAGCCTTTGTCCACCATTCCCCAGCCCCTCCCTAACCAACTCAGGATCTCTATTATACACTATTATAGTACACTGTAGTTGTCCTTCATAGCTCTTAGCACAATTTGCAATTATATATTTATTTGTATGGCACTGAAATAATGTCTGGTTCTACCACTGTAAGCTCTCTAAGGGCAGGGGCCATGTCTATTTTTCCCTCCATTGTAGCCCTGGCATCTAGTGCAGTGTATATAACAGCACATCTAGCCCACTGCTTAGGAGATAGTCAATACTTCTTGAATATATGTGCATGGAATTACATACAAGTGCTAGACTATTCACTCAAAAGGAGCTGAAACAATGCCTATTTATGCTCTAAGTACCATTAAAGGCACTCAAGAAAGATTTGCTACATGAATATTGAATGGTAGTAATATATTTCTTCTATTATTTTCTTGAAATATTTATCTATTGATTTATTAACTCTAAATTTTCCACCACTCACCTTTGATAAGATTGAATGAACAAATCCTAGCTTATCAAGGGACAGCACCTAAGAAGTGTCCATCACATAGGAAGCACTAAGAGGATGCCTCAAATATATTTAATTTGAATCTATTTGTTTTGGTTACTCTATTTAAAATATACTTGAGTCACATGGAAATGAATGTCACTTACTTTTTTCTCCTTAAATCTTATTTAAGGAGTTAGGCTGACTGTCAAAGACTCAAAAAACCACTAAGAAGTTGCTTGCATTTTACTGAGATATTTGTTGAATTCAATTATTATTTCCAGAAAGCCCTCAAGATATTTGACACTCCTATGGGGACAACATTTTTCATTCTAAAATATACAACCCTTAACTTGCCAATTTCACAAGGCATATTGATATAAATCATATTGCTCAATATCTGGTGATTCAGTAGAAAGCGATCTTCAGTTTCAGCAATCAGTCTTTTAATTCACGACACTTTTGTTTAAGGAAGTTAACCTGAGGTCTTTCCCCCACACACCTAAAGAATATTAGTAGTTCTTTTCACACATTAGAGTAACTTGGTTTCTGTGCAATATTTATAAGGGAAAAATGTGTCCAGAGATATTCACTTATAAAAGCAACTTTGGAATCCTCTAATTCAACATTAAAGCATACTTTGTATATAGGCAATCAACTATGGATACAAAACTGAGTTCTCTTAAAGCAACTGATGGAACACTGGCTTTGCATGAAAATATTGAGTCTGAAAATGTAATACTCCTGGCAATCTGGATCGAAATAGTACTTGATTCCTTTTAATTGACAAAGGTATTCTATCTAACATATACTTTTCTCTCAATCAAACTAATATATAGTGGACATTATGAAAGCAACTGGGAGCAAATGTGGTCCTGTATGCAAATAATCTTACTTTGCTTGGGGTATAAGGTGACCTGCCTATGAGGGAAAATGCAGCTTATGTATTACAAAAGTTTGGAAGAAGGAGAGAATATATAGGGCCGACGTCTGAGGAGCACACTTATGGCAGAAAAGGCATCTGAGCAGAGCCTTGAGGAGTATATAAAATGTCAATATATAGCATTAAATGGGGGTAGACAGGCAAGAACAGAACCAAAGAGCATCTCCCCTAGAATGTTTTCCCACAGCACTAGGTTCCCATCTTCTAAGAATCCTAAGTTTCTTGAGCACAGTGGTCTGCAGTACCATTAAAGGCACTCAAGGCACTTTACTTTTAGAAAATGAAATTTCATGTCTGATTCCCCCTCATAGGCAGGGCCAGGTATTACTAGCCATCCAGAAATATACCTCTAGTACTGAACACAGCATCTGGCAGAATATGGGTATGCCAAATACGCATTGGTTGAAATGATGTTTAGAAATACCACATTAGGTTTATGCATTGTTTACACGTGATTAAAAAATTCAGGATAAAGGACTGGCTCAAATACAATGAAACTATTAATTAAGCCTGTCATTTGACACAATTTAAAAATAAAAGCATATATTGATTGATTTTTCTTTTTGGTACCAATTATGCTGTCACATAGGTATGGCTCTAGTATATGAGTCACCCAAAATTCTAAAACCTGGAAATGATAATTTAATAATATGTTTTAATCACTGTACTACAGCAAATGAGATATAGGGAAACAAAACCAACAATATTGTAAAGTACCCACTGATCAATCTTTGTTTAGGAAGAATGTCCTACTCAGCAATGGGATAACAGCAACACCTAACAGTTGAACAACCCAGAAGAAAAAATATGAATAGTCAGGGAAAGTTTACTTAGAGGGAAATAAAAATCTAATAAGTATTGCTAGATTTTGCAATAACTAGATGTGGCAATAAACATATGTGATTTTAATTGAAGGAGGAAGATAATTATAGCTTATGAGCCAGCTAGTTAATCAACAACACCATCATAATGTCTGAGTGACAAATCTTGGCCCCACACCCAAGAAAAGAGGGTGAACCCAAAAAAGTGAGTTAATCAAGTTTCCATTACGAGACACCTGAACCACACTGAAACTAAGCCCTGAAACCAGGGGAGATGGGGGGAGACATATATGTACTTATGATTAATTATTAAATTTAAATAATTTCTATAAATTTAAATAAGAAAACAAGTTCTGTGTTGTATTATGTCTCTGGAAGTAGTACTACACTGGAGTTTGATGCAATGGGATAAAACACATCATGCATTCCTTAAAAACAATATTCCTTGAGCTAATACTAGAAACAGAAAAAGAGGTCAGATCATACTACAGATTTACAAGTGACCCAAGTAAAAGCAACATACAGGATAATGGAAATGAAAACCATGTAAGGAGCAGATGTCATGTAAGGAACAGATAAATGAACTAGTGATCCTTTAACTTGGAAAATAAAAGATTCAGGGGAACAGAACAACGTTTTTGTCAAATATCCAAAAGACTCTCCAACAGCAAAGCTTTATTCTGTGTAGCAGATTTCCATTCAATATAAAGATAAATTTTTAAATAATTAGAACACCTAAAATATGGAGTGCTTTGTGAGACAATGAGTTTTCCATCAGTAGAAATATTCAAGTAGAGATTGGAGATACTTGATAAAGAGTTTCAGCTTGGCTTGGTGTTGAATATTTAACAAGAGAAATGAGAAGGGACTAATATCTGTGAGTCTTTACCACATATAAGACATTCTGTGGGCCAGGTGGGTGGCTCATCCCTGTGAGCACTTTGGGAGGTCAAGGCTGGAGGATTGCTTGAGGCCAAGGGTTCAAGACCAGCCTGAACAAGAGCAAGACCCCATCTCTACAAAAAATAGAAAAATTAGCCAGGCGTGGTGGTGTGCACCTGTAATCCCTACTACTCAGGAGGCTGAGGCAGGAGGATTGCTTGAGCCCAGGAGTTTGAGGTTGCAATGAGCTGTGATGACACCACTGCACTCTAGCCTGAGTAACAGAGCAAGATCCAATCTCAAAAAATAATAATAATAATGTATGCTCTGTATGTGTTATTGAATTTGGTAGTCTCATATTTATGAATTGGATATTATTTCTCACATGAGGATTAAGACATATTAGGTAATTTACCATGGTACCCTGTAAGAAGTAGAGCTGCCACTTAAAACCTGGTAATAACCTCTAAGCTCTCTTGCAAATTCTGTTCTGGTTGAAGTCTTAACAGTGAATGTATTAGTGGTCTTGATAAATCTATTCTGATCATTTCTATCTACCCAATCTGATATTATTTTTGTCAGAATATCCAATGACTTTTGGTCAAAGAGCATATTAGCTTTCCCCATGACATTAAATTCAAAAGACTTTAAGTCCTTTCTAGATGAATTCTATCATTTTGATGACCGGAATCCCTAACAACTATTCTAAACGAGAAAGGGCAGAGAGTTTTAGTTCACATGGATCCAATCCAGGAAACTGGTCGTGGCTTCCTGGATTAATGCTGTTAAGAATAATTCTTCAGCCAGTCTAGGTTCAGCAGAAAGGTACATTATTATCAACTGGATTAGTCTGCCATGAATACAGGACAGAAGAGGAGTGGCAGCAAGAACACTTTGCATTTACCTCTACTCTACACATTTCCTAAAACTATTTTTCTATTTTTTATCATCAATTTTTGAGTGCATACAGTGAGTCAATTATTTGACCAACTAACTGGAAAGTAATGCTCATTGATATTATTCCTAACACCACTATTGGAGGGTATAGGAATATGCAATGAAGCAAACAAAAGACTAGACTTATTATCAAGAGGATTTTTTTAAGTATAAATTAGAATTACTTTGGAAATCTTGCCATGATCCAGAATCTGTTCCTCTCAGCCCTGCAGGTCCAGAAACTCGACTTTACCATACCCAGAGCTAACCTGACACTTGGTGACAGAATTGCAATGACTGTGCTCACACAATACTGATGTATAGACTGGAATACCAGTTCATCAACAATGAGGGACATATCTTTGCAGGTGTCCAAGGCCACTCTTCCTGAGCACTCGCTTTACTGCACATTCACCAGAGTGACTCTTCTAAAATGTAGAATTTTTCCAGTTATTTTTTAAATGATACGACATGCCTGTTCTTTATGACAAGTTCCCTATGATAAAGTTTTAAATGACTCATCCAACAGATGGTCTCCTACATCACTGATAGTGGGTTCTTGGACTGTATCTCATATCACTATTATCTCTGATTTCTCTCTCCTTCCAGGTACCTACCTGTGCTACCTCACTTCTTGGCTCCTTGAGTGTTCTCTTTTGTTTCCCAGAAGGAAACATTTCCTAAATGCCTCTAAAGAGCTCCAAAATTCTACTTGCTTCTGCTTTCAAGTGTGTTCTACACCCAGAAATTTTATCCTTACTCCACCCTTGCTTCTCTCCTCAGCATTCTTTTGTCTTTTGTGCCCACAAAGTATGCTGCAGCAATGCAAGACATAGATGGCTCCATTCCATCTCCACCCTTTTCTTCCTTAATGACAGATGGTTTGGCTTCTGTACCCCTAAATTGTCCAGAAAATTCTTGTTCTCAGATATCCAAAAATCTTGTGGCAATATTATGGACATTTGCTTCTAGCCCTCATTCTCTATGGTGGTCTCTATACAGAATTTGAAACTCAAGACCTAGAAGAATCTACTTCTGGAAACTCTACCAGGTGAATCATACATGCTACAATCCGTGCTGCGATTTCCTGAGTTCTTTCCAGCCTTCCAGATCACTCCTTATTCACTTCCTCTATTGGGTACTTTTCCACTGTGCCAAGCCTAACTTTGGGGGTTTCCTCACCATTCAGTCTTAACCTTCTGCTCTCTCTCCCTTATAAAATTCAGTTATTCCAAAGGCTCCAAATACCACCTCAATATGGATAAACTTTCACCTTCAGCTTTCTCCTAAATTTTTTTTATCAATTTCACTATTTCCTTTAATTTGCACAAATGGTCATATTGTATGACCCATAAACTTAGAAAGACTGAGAATATGCATGTAATTTTAACTGCTAGCTTTGAGAGAATTCACTCCCTACACTTAAATACAAAAGTACTTACAGGATCTTTTCAGAACAAATAGCCAAACTGAAAATTAACTCTGTAGTTCTAGTCCTACTTGACCTCATTGACAATGTTGACTATCCCTTCTTCTTGAAACTCTCCTCTCCACTGGCTTTCTTGAAACATCTGTCTCCTGTTCTCTCTTTTGAGGTTACCTGTCAAGCTCTTTTATTTCTCACTAAGTGTTGCAGTTCTTCAAGGTTTTATCCTTGGTTCTCATCTCTAGCTATTTTCCCTGGGAAATCTCATGCAGTTCATGGTTTCTTTTTGCTAGTAACTTCCAAACCTAGCCAAAATTCTTCTCCTGAACCCCAGATCCACATTACAACTGCCTATGGAATATCTACACTTGAATGTTGACAGGTGCCTCATCCCCAATCTTTCCTATCCTGAATTCATTATCTCTCCTACAAAACCTGCTTCCCCTTTGCATTCACATATCAGTTAACAGCCATTTTCCAATGTACAAAACTAGAAACCTCTTGTCATCTTAGGCTCCTCCACCATCAGCCTACAACCAGCCAATAGTCAAATGCCACCATTTCTATCTTCTGTCTTCCCATTCTTACCACCTCACTGCTATTTTCTTAAAGTTCTCACTGTTCCTTCCCTTCCCCCAGCCTCCTGCAAATTCTCCTATTTCATCTCCCTATATCCACTTTCCCTCCAATCCATCTAGTACACTGTCAACAAAGTCATCTTTCTAAAAATTAAGAGCATGTCTGTCCCTAACTTAGCAGCCTTCAACAGTCCACTGCATGACTACGGGACCAAGTCCAAAGTCCTTAGAACAGTGTTAATGGTCCTTCCTTTATCTGGCCCCAACTTATTTTCCAGTCTTATCTTTTGGCTCTCACTCACATAAACTTTATACCTCAGCCAAAACAAACTTTTCACAGTTCAAATATGCCACACATGTTTACAACTCCTTTATGTATGCTGGTCCCTCTGCCTAGAATTGTTCTTCCCACATAATGAATTCCCACTCATTCTTTAAGACACTACTGAAATGTCATCTCCTTAAGTCCTCCAGAAACTGGTTTCTCTTTCTTGGTGCTTCATATACTTTATATAAATCTATATTATCAAACTCTTCACCCTACTTTGTAATTATTTGTGTCTCTGCCCACAAGATAGGGCTTCCTTGAGAGTAAGGACCACATTTTACTTATCTTTGCATCCTCAGGACCCTAGTGAAATATGTGGCATATAATATGTAGTCTGCGAATGCCTTTTTGCAAAAAAACGGGAAAATCATCCAACATACTGCCCTTTCTCTCCAGGAGGTGAGGGAAAAAAGGCCTAGAGACAACAGTGAACCTTCTTTACCTCTTTTTTGCTACACCTAATCTAATAGCCAAGTTGTACTAATTGAAAGAATATAGAAAAATCTTTTTCTCCAACATTTTACCACCATAGCACCTGAAATCTAATTCCACTTAGATTAAAAGTGTTTTTTTTAATGGAAAGAGCTTCAGTGACTACTCCTCCACCCCATCCATCTTTGTCAGTAAGTCTGTAAGTCACACCTTAGACTGAATTAGACTAACCAGATGGTTATCCTCCTAATATCTATTCTGACCACAGGCTGAGAAGTCTCAGGAGGGAAAGAGGAGAAAATAGGCAAGTGGAGCATGTCACAGGAGGACAAACTAAACTGGGATGTGGCTTTGGGGTCCCAGGGAGCAACTTAAGAGCACAGGATAGCTGGTGCGGGGGTCGAGGAACAGGGCTGCAAGGAGGACGAGGACAAGACAAAGGTCCAGGCTCAGTGATGGAAACCTTGGTAGGTACCGGTTCCTCTGCTTCCACCCAGAGATGGGGGAAACACCCTCTCTCACACTCAGCAAGAGCAGCCCCACCTCTGCACACAGGCTTGGCTCTTCAGGGGAAGAGCTCACTATCCACTGTTACTTAACTCCTGTTAACTCTTGTAACCAAACCATTGTTCCCACGTACAGCCACCATTATCTTCCTTTCATCTAGTGAGGAGGAGTTGAGAGAGGGGTGAGCTGGTTTCTGTAGTCCTAATACATAGGGCTGGCGCAGAGGGCTAGACCTCATCTTATTCTGTTACCTGATTTCTCCTAAGATATTCTCTTTCCTCCTACCTTGCCTGTAGTAGGGAACAGGCTTTCTGAGAGAAGCACTGAAAGGAGGAAGCCCAGGAAGTTTCCAAACAGCTAACACAATATAAATCTGGGTGTGCTTTCTGCCCTGTGGAACCTGTACCAGTACACCTTAAAGAAACTGAAACAAACCAATGTCAATGAGAATGTACAACCACCAATTCCAAGAACATAATTCAGCATCTCCACTTCTAAACCACTCTTTCTCCTAACTTTTCTATTCTGCCAATATACCACCACTCTCTTGGTCTTGACCACCTCAATATCCAATCAATAATCAAATAATAATTATTGCTCTTTCAATTGGAATTTTTTCCTATGTCCACAATGGCATACCTGGACACTGTCACATTCTCCTAACTGGTTCCTTTGCCCCTAGTCTCTCCCAAATCAATTAGAACACATCCACCAGGTTAATCTTCCTAAAGCAATGCTTTTCTTGAGTCACAGCCCTACTTGAAAGCAATCAGAAGCTCCACATTGCCTATTAGTGGTTCTCAATATATGTGTTTTCCCTAAAGTAGCTCAAGGACACAAAATATTCCCAATAGTAACAATTTACCTGCAGTGGTGTTTGGCAGGGGGAGGGGAATGGATTCTGAATCTCAGGGTAGGAATGTTATGTTGTGTGTAATCTGTGAAACTTCCTCTAGTAAATGTGATATAAAAAGGTGATAAATAGACGCACAGAGGCACATACAGAGTAGTATGGCTACAGAAAGAAAGTGATATCCTTTTCCAGCAACTTTATCTCTTCCTATGATACAAATCTCTGTATCCTTTCTGGGAGGGGTCTGTCTCTCTGAGGGCATTGATGTGTTTCTGGCCTCAATTATGCCAAAAGGCAACTTCTGCCTTGAGGGTCCTCATACTCTACTGACCTCACTCTACCTGACACAGCCTCAAATGCCAACACAATCATAGGGACTCTATCAAACAGAAAGAATATCACTACTTGGTTAGGATGTGGCCTTAGGCAAGTCACACCCACCATTTCTGACCTCACTTACTCCTCTTTAGGTTGAGGGAATTGGTGCAGATTATCTCCATGACCCCTTCCAGTTGTGAGATGTGAAGGTTCTACATATAGATAAGCATTTTTAAACATTAAAGAGTTTGATGGGACTGAAAATTAGTACAACTCCTGTGGAAAATAATTTGGAGATACCTCAAAGAGCTAAAAATAGACATACCATTTGATCCAGCAATCCCACTACTAGGCATCTACCCAAAGGAACAAAAGACATTCTATAATAAAGACATCTGCACTCGAATGTTTATAGCAGCACAATTCACTATTGCAAGGATGTGGAAACAATCCATGTGCTCTTCAATCCATGAGTGGATTAATAAAATGTGGTATATGTATACTATGGAATTCTACTCAGTTACAAATCACAATGGTGATCTGGTAGCTCTTATATTATCCTGGATAGAGCTTAAGCCCATCCTTCAAAGTGAGGTATCACAAGAATAGAAAAATAAGCACCACATTTGCTTGCCATCAAATTGGTCCTAACTGATCAACACTAAGGTGCTCACATGGTAGTAATATTCACTGGGTGTTGGGGGTGTGGCGGTGGGTCAACTCACAACCAATAGATGCAGTGAGCATTGTATGGGGGAAGGGCATGCAGCTAGCCCTGGCTTGGGTGAGGCAAAGTCATAACTTGTAACCATGTTACAATGTTACAAATGTTTGTACCCCCATAATATCCTGAAATAAAATTTTAAAAAAGAGTTTGGTATCAGCAGAAGATGCAACAGATAGGGCATAAAATACACATCATCTGATCATGACAGGAAAGAGAAAAAGAATGAGAAGACAGTTTAGATTATTGAGAGTTATTCCTTTTCTCCAAAATCTTTTCTTTTCACCTAAACTATTAAAATACACATATATCTGTCTTAGATTGTTGGTTCAAGGTCATGAAAGTATTAGCATCTCAACTATACAATAAGAAGAACCATATGAAGCAGAATGCACTGCTCTCCCATTCAGGAGAGCTCCCTGAAAGAGGGTGTGCAGTTCTAGTGGGAGATAGCAGCCCTTCCCACCACGTAGACTCAGCCAATCAGGACACTGAAATTTGAACAAGGGTCCGAGAATGTGGGAATATATATCGAAGATCATATCGAATGTATGACTTTTGCCATGGTTTCTATAAACTAGACCTCCCGAGCATCCCAGCTCTTTTCTATCTGCCAAACCCTATCCTCTTGCCGAATTGCTTCTAGAAGACATTGATATCCTTCCAGTAAATGTCTTTGTTTAATGCAACCAGAATCTGCTTCTAATTACCACTGTTAGTTAAATTGTAAAACCACATGGACCTTCCTGGAACAGTTACTCAACCCCATTCTTCATTTTTCCCCACCCTTTATTATAAAAACCTCTCCCTTTCCACATTGTTAAACACCTCCTCTGTACATGGAACTATGCTGAGTCTCAGAAAAGAAACAATAATATGTGGTCTCTACTCTCAAGATTTTACACTTTGATAAGCTTTTATTAACCCTTATTTCATGGTGTTGCAATTATTCATTTTCCTATTAGCCTCCTTGAGGGTAAAAATTCTATTCAAGTCCTATCATACAGCAGGATCCAAGCAGGAAACAACTGACACACTGAAACTAGGTTAAGTCAAGGGAAGTTTAATAAAAGGACTATTTACAAAGGTGTGGGCATGGTGTAGGGAAACCACCAAGGGTAGCAATCCTCTCCCTCATGCCCCCAAAAAACAAAGGAAGGTAACTTAGAAAAGGAAAGTCATATAAAGAGGGTCATCTCAAAAGGAGTCATGGCTTTCAATGAAAGGACACAACAAAGCTGTATAGGAGCCCAAGGGAATAAATACCCCAAACTCATTCTCCTCCCACCCTCCGCTGGGGTCCCCACTGGGCAAACATAATGAAAGCCAGAGTGCGAGGTTATCTTCCTGGTAAAGAGAGCAGAATGGAAAAAGGTGGAAAGAGGAATGGAGGAGCAAACAGCATTGTAGGATCAGCACTTAGTACATATTTGTTGAATTAGATCGTTGTATACACGTACACAGACAATTTCTAGTTTCTCTTTTCTCATTTTATTAGTTCTCAAGTAGCTATATTAGTGTTTTTGTTGACAGGTTTCCCTGATACATGTAAGTTTAATTCTCTTATTCTTCTCTGCTACAGAAATACATACACTAACACTAAAAAAAAAAAAAAAAAAAAAAAAAAAAAAAAAAAAAAATTGTCCTGAATCTAACTTCCCAATAATCAGGGTTCTTCATTAGAGTTCTCCTTCTGAAACCCTCTTGAAAACCGTCTGTCTTTCCATGTTTTTCTCCCCTCAGCCTCTAAGAGATTCTTTAACATCATGTGCAGCTGTGACCCTCTCCACCCTGTGCACCTAAGTGTAACAAAACATGGGCCCTCAGAGCCAGAGGAAGTTGACACAGAAAAGGCAGAACAATTCCCTGGCTGTGGGGATGGAGTGCAGTGGGCTGAGGTGGAGATCACAGCAAAGGGAATGGGGTGGCACAGCGCTTCCATGTGCAGGCATTTGGGGTTCTTAGGATAGACTGGTAGATACAAAAGAAAGAAGTGGCAGAAGAAAGTCTGAAGAGGTAAGTTCCTGAAATTCAGCAGAGTCTGCAGGAACGGAACTCTGAGAAGTAGGCATGGGAGCTGGAAGACATCTGGGTACAGAGTAAGGAGGGGGTAAAAGTAGGAAAATCTGTGCCTTCTCTTCAGTCTACTCCCCAACATGCCTTCTAAAAAGATGAAATCACATTTTTGTTTAAGGCTGATCTTTTAAGTGGGCAAAATGTGATTTCAGCAGACTTCTACCCAGAATAATTTCTCTCCTCCTTCTCATCAAGAACTGAAATTCCTATCACAAGGAACAATCTCTCATTTCACAATTAAAGGAAAAGCTCAAAATGCAAAATGTCTTGGTTCCTGGAAAAACATACAGTGAATAACGCTGTATTTCTATTCGTGTAAATGAACAATATCACATCTTCTCCCTAGACATAAAAAAGGGGGTTAAAACACAAGAAAGCTCATGGCTTCTGATGAAGTGCAGAGAGAGATTTCAACCTAGATAAGGGAAGAAAGAAGAGGGTATAAACACAAATGACAAACTATGCCAACTTCATAATTTTGTCCAAAAGCAACTCTATCCAGTTTGGGGTAGGCATAGATATCTAGAATCAATGAATGCTCAGATATTGACCTTAGAAGGAAACTTGATCAAGATGTATGTGTGACAAGTATATAAAACCAGGGCCCATAACAGTCCCATAAGACTGCCTGGCACATACTAAGCATTCAATAGTATTTCTTGAATGAATGTGTGGTACAATTGGGATTATGAGTTTTACAGACCACTGTGGAATAGACTGGGAGATGGGAAGAGAAAAATACAAAAGAGAGAACAGGTATTTATTGAGTTCCTACTATGTGTCACTATTACTTGTTTCTCATTAATTCTCCAAACATCTCTTGGAATGTGTACAGATGAGAAAACTGAGACTCAGAGAAGATATGTAATTTTATCCAAGCTGGGAAACAGTAAGGCCAGGACTCAGACAAAGATCTATTTAAAACTCCACAGTACATACACTGCTCAACACAGACTCCCCAGAAAGGGAATACAAGTTGGCTTAGAAAGCCTCATGGAAAAAAAGAGAGATCCAAACTGGGCAAGGGCATGAGAATTATATGAATATAGACTCAGAGGAGAAGAAAGGTTTTCTGTTAGAGGAATGTGTGCAGTGTTTCAAAAATATGATCATTCCCCATTGTTGATCTCTCAGTTTGACTGTTATTAGTATATAAAAATGCTACTGATTTATATACATTGATTTTGTATCCTGAGACTTTGCTGAATTTATTTATCAATTCCAGGAGACTCTTGAAATCTTTGGTGTTTTCTGCATACAAGATCATATCATCAGTGAAGAATAATAGTTTGACGTCCTCTTTCCCAATTTTGATGTCCTTAATTTTTTCTCTTGCCTGACTGCAAGGCTAGGACTTTGAGCACCATGCTGAATAGAACTGGAGACAGTGGGAATCCTTGTCTTATTTCAATTCTTAGGGGGAATGCTTTCAATTTTCCCCATTCAGTATGATGTTGGCTGTGGGATTGTCATATATGGCTTTTGTAATTCTGATATTCCTTCTATACCTAATTTTTTGAGGTGTTTTATCATGAAAGGGTGCTGGATTTTGTCAAATGCTATTTCTGCCTCTATTGAGATGATCATATGGTCTTTGTTTTTGTTTCTGATTATGTGGTAAATCACATTTATTTATGTATGTATGTTGAACCATCTTTGCATTCCTGGGATGAAGCCCACTTGGTCCTGATGGATTATTATTATTTTTTTTAATGTGCTATTGAATTCAGTTTGCTAGTATTTTATTGAGGATTTTTGCATCTATATTCAAAAGGAATATTGATCTGTAGTTTTATTGTTGCTGTTGTTGTGTCCTGTCCTGGCTTTGGTATCAAGGTGATACTGACTTCACAAAATTAGTTGGGGAGGATTCCCTTCTTCTCAATGTTATGGAATAATTTCTGTATTATGGGTACCAGGTTTTCTTTGTAGGTCTAATAGAATTCAGGTGTGAATCCATATGGTCAAGGGCTTTTTTGTTGTTGTTGTTGTTGTTGGGAGATTTGTTATTACTGTTTCAATCTCTTCAATCTCACTGTTCATTTATTGGTCTATTCAGGAGTTCTAGTTCTCCCTGGTTGAGTCTTGGAAGATTGTGTGTTTCTAGGCACTTATCTATTTCTTCAATGTTTTCTAGTTTATGCACATAGAGATTTACACAGTATTCATGGATGATGTTCTGTATTTTACAGTATCAGTTATATTGTCACCTTTTTCAATTCTGATTGAGCTTATTTGGGTCTTTTCTGTTCATGGTTTACCTTGCAAGTGATCTGTATATTTTGTTTATCTTTTCAAAGAACCAACTTTTTGTTTCATTAATCTTTTGTATTTTCATTGTTGTTATTTTTTGACTCATTAAGTTCTGCTCTGACCTTCATTATTTCTTTTCTTCTGCTGGCTTTGTGTTTGGTTTGTTCTTCCTTTTCTAGTTCTTTGAGGTATGATGTTAGGTTGTTAATTTGTGATCTGTCTTTTTGATATAGGTATTTAAGGCTATGAATTTTTCCCTGAGGAATGCTTTTATGGTGCCCCATAGATTTTGATAGCTTGTGTCCTATTTGTCATTCAGTTCAAAGAATTTTTATTTCCATCTTAATTTCATTCTTGACCCAATAATGGTTCAGCAGTAGGCTGTTTAATTTCCATGACTTTGTGTAGGTTTGAGTGTTTCAGAAAAGGATCATTTTATATATTTTCCTATATTTCAGAAGCTCTAAAAGAAAACAAATTTAGCCAAAAAGTTCTATAATAGTCCAAGAAAAATTTGAATTTACTGTTTAATTTATACAAGTATAATTATGATTGACAAACTTACAATTATTGAAATTCATATATAATCTGAGTTTAATGGTACCCAATATATTTTGTTGAATGATACAGTTCCTTTTCCTCCCTCAGAGGTCATAGATGTTACTTTGGCAAATGCCAACATTCTGCTACAGATCTACAATGCCAGGCTCATTGTGGATAATGTCAAACTCAAGTAATTCAGAAAACATGTAAAGGACTGATTATCAAGAAAATATTTTTCCCTATTCACTTTAATTAAACTTAAGCAACTACTGTAAAATTTACAATATAATTATTTCATCTTATTACCCCAACACATTAATATAATAATCTCTTTTATATTTAAAATTACAAAAATGGTCATAGGCTAGTAACTAAAAACTAGCTCTCTGACATCTACTATATAGCATATGACCTCCAATCTGTAGGTCAGAGACTTGGTTTTTATAGCACTGCAGAAGGTTCCCAGTACCATACTTAAAAATGAGAGAATTTGCCTCCTTTCCTGGTCAAAGAGCAAAGGATAGATTTTCATTCTTTTATTACTTTAATAATGTTGAACCTACTATCATGTACTGAACATTAATGATGTGCTAGACACTGTGCCAAGCCTTTCTGCACACATTAACTCATTTAATTCTCCTAGTATTCCCATTCTAACAATGAAAAAACTAAGTTTCAGAGAAGTGATTAGCTGCTGAACATGGCAGAAGTGCAATCTGAACCCACGTCTTTACACTCCAGTGCTGTGCTCTTTAATCTCCACTATGTGGGATGTTTTACTACCACTGGATGAGTAGGGCTCCATTACAATCTAAGTTGCATTTGTTCTTCTAATTGGGCTTTGTTCAGATTCCACAGTGAAGTTGCTCTTTACCAGGGTGTGGAGGCTGATAGGAAGCGCCTGCAAAGAGTCTCGGATGAGTTGACTCTGAACAAGACCAAACCTAGATTTGCAAATGGAAAGCCAGATAGAGTTGACTTACCTCGAAAAAAATCATAAAGACATAGGAACTGATGAAATTAAAAGTTTCAGTATTTCAGTACTTGTAAAGATATGGTGATGATGAAAATTACAATTTCATGTAAACAATGAATAATATTTTAGTACAAATATACCCCAAATATTGCATATAATATACTTACAATGGAAAAGTATTCAATGTTTATCTGAAATTCAAATCCAATTGGGCATTCTGTATTTTTATTTGCTAAATCTAGTAACACTATTTTGTAATCTCCTAGAAAAATTATTTAAGAAATTTTTTAAAACCTTAATAAAGATTTCTAAACTCTACATTTACAGGTTTATTGTTTTCATTTTTTTTATTTTTTATTGTTTCTATTTTCTATTTTTCTGCTTTAGCGGAACAAAGCCACAGAAAGGCTAAGGCCTAGTTTAATAAAGGGTAAATCTATCACAACCAAAAAAAATATTAAGCAGAGCTTATGAAAGCTGGTACAAAGTATTTATATTTTTATTCTACTCTGATATCCCAGAGTAAAGGACTGAATAGGTAAACATTGGCTTCTGCTGACAAGACAAGGTACCAACAGGAGTAAGACTGCTGAGCTGCGGGGACAGCTCCTGAATTGGAACTTCAGGTCCAACGGCCTCTGATAAAATGCTACATGTTGCTTTGCAAGTCCAAATGGTTTGTTCACACAGGACATGACAGTTACGTGACTGGTCACAGATGTCTCAAGCCATTTCATAGTATAGTCCCTATATTATAATGCCTGCATTGTAAAAATTAAAAGAAATTCTGTTTAATTTTAAACAACAGAGAAACAGTAATCTTACTCCTTCCATCTAACTGTGTTCTTACACCCATTAACCATCCCCTCTTTATTTCCTGCTCCTCACTACTCTCCCAGCCTCAGGTAACCATTATTCTATTCTCTATCTCCATGAGATCAACTTTTTTTAGCTCCCACGTATGATTGAGAATATACAATATTTGTTTTCATTTTAATCTAGTTTGATGGAAACTGAAAGTAACTACTGTGGCTCAACTTTCACAAATTCAAGAAGTGATCAACTATCTGGAGGTTCAAGTCCAACAAATCAGGACTCAAGTAGAAAGCCAAACGTTGAATACCAACAACTCCCAGGAATGAAGATTGGACTGGTAAATAAGATTGAAAAGTACTATAAACTAATGAACAGAGTCTGGGTAAGTGATAAAATAAATAATGCACTAAAACCCAATCCTTCTATTAAACGCTCAGTTCTTAAATTGATTATGTATACTTGAACCTAGAATATCAAGCCAACTATCACTTGCCATAAACTAATTTACCAGTGTGATTGACCCATCCATAAACCAGTCAAATCTATCACCCTCAAAACACATCCACATCAAAACGTGCCTGCCGATAACTTTGAAAATAACATTTTTAAATCAGCTAAACAAAGAGGAGCATTCCTCAAATACGCTTACTTTAAAAATTCCATATGAAATGTAAGCCTATCCTAAAACAGGCCTGTTATAATAAAAAGGTTCTATCCTTACCACCCACTGTAATATACATTTTGGGGAGAGTCTTTGAAACCACAAAGCAAAGTTTAATTAAACATCTGGCGGTGAGTAGTAGTTAAGAGCGTAGGCTCTAGAGACAGACAGACCTGATTTCAATTCTGGCTTGGCTACTAGCTTATTAGTTGTATTGCCCAGGGTACAATATATAACCACTCCAAACTTCAGTTTCCCCCTGTGTATAAAGGGACTGATAATATTATATTATCTGATGTATAGCATTGTTCAGTGGTTTGCATAAGAAAATGTACATATGTACATGCGGAGACATAGGAACGCTTCACACACTGTTGGTGGGACTGCAAACTAGTACAACCTCTATGGAAAGTACTATAGAGATACCACAAAGAACTAAAAGTAGACCTACCATTTGATCCAGCAATCCCACTACTGGGTATTTTTCCAAAGGAAAAAAGGATGTTTTATAAAAAAAGACACCTACACCGAATGTTTATAGCAGTGCAATTCACAACTGCAAAGATGTGGGAACAACCCAAGTGCCCATCAATACATGAGTGGATTAATAAAATGTGGTATATGTGTACCAGGAAGCACTACTCAGCCATTAAAAATAAAATGGTGGGCCGGGCGTGGTGGCTCACGCCTGTAATCCTAGCACTTTGGGAGGCCGAGGCGGGCGGATTGCTCAAGGTCAGGAGTTCGAAACCAGCCTGAGCGAGACCCCGTCTCTACCAAAAATAGAAATAAATTAATTGACCAACTAAAAATATATATACAAAAAATTAGCCGGGCCTGGTGGTGCATGCCTGTAGTCCCAGCTACTCGGGAGGCTGAGGCAGTAGGATCGCTGAGCCCCAGAGTTTGAGGTTGCTGTGAGCCAGGGTGACGCCATGGCACTCACTCTAGCCTGGGCAACAAAGTGAGACTCTGTCTCAAAAAAAAAAATAAAAATAAAAAAATAAAAAAAAATAAATAAAATGGTGAACTAATATCTCTTGTATTAACCAGGATGGAACTGGAGACCATTCTTCTAAATGAAATATCACAAGAATGGAAAAATAAATACCATATGTACTCACTATTAACTTGGAAATAATCAAATAACACTTATGTGCACATATGAAAATAAAACTCATCAGAAATCAAACAGGTGGGAGGGGAAGAAGGGGATGAGTAAATTCACACCTAACAGGTACAATGCACACTAACTGAGTGAAGGGCATTTTTATGACTTTGACTCAAACTGTACAAAAGCAAATTATGTAACCAAAATGTTTGTATTCCCATAATACTCTGAAAGAAAAGGAAAGGAAAATGTACATAAAGCCCTAACACAGTGTCTAACACAGAGTAAATGTTGAATAAATGTTAGTGATGAATGGTGATAAAAGTTCTTGTTACTTGTGCTATTCTTATGCTTAGAGCAACTTGATGGCTATCAGTGTAGTGGATTGTTGCAGTATAGTTACTCCAATATATTAATATGTTGTGGGATCATCATCCTTGGATAGTGTTAAGGGAGGAAAGAAGGAAGGTAGGGAGGTAGGTAGGTAGGGAGGGAGGAAGGGAGGGAGTTAATTCTAACTAGATATTTAGATTGTAGTATTTATATTTGATGCCAACAAAAAAATGTAACATCTTACAGCTCTGTAAATATCCACTCATTTATATCTAAGCTTTATACTAGAAAATTCTAACTAACTCCACATTTCAACCAAATTGATCAATATGGGAAGTATTTGTGAACAACACCAAAAAGTTTGATAGTTTTGAATTCATGGAAATTGGAAAATTCCAAAGCAAAGAATCCTTCCATATCATACTTTACTATTGAATTAATTCAAATAAACACCATATGTTCACCTGTTCACAACTGTATTCCCTAAGATTTACCGTAAAAACCTGATGAAAAGCTGTTATTCTTCACAATGGGTGTAAGCTGCATCTCAAAAAGCCAGCATTATAAAAGGATTAACGCTGCAATTATGCATGGTAGCTAATTGCTGTGATTTGTTATTTTAACGCTTGGTCTGGGGCTGAGGACAATCCTGCCACAGAGTTAGGAACCTCCAGAAGCCCAAGCAAGAGGGACCCACAGTAAGTTAGGTCAGAGTCTAGAATGAGTACAGATAAGACCTTTAAGTTTGACCTCTTCAAAGGCAGGAAATCTTGCCCCATCAGTTCTTTTTCTTTTCAAATTAGTCTATTTCTTCATCACAAATGTAATTATAATAAGGAAGGCCTGTACAGTCTGAAAATAAAAAAACTAAAATCCCTTGTGTTCTTGTTAATTTTCTAAATCACAAGACAACATATAATTTTAGGTCCCTTCAACAGAGTTTTAAGAGTTACTCATTGTGTTAAAGCAAAAGTTCTGAAGTTAGGTTTGTGTTCAAATACCAGGTTTATAGAAAAATTTGGGGCAAGATAAATTTTATCTAATTTCTTACTTAAAATAGAAACTACCTTATAAAATTGCTGTCAGGATTTGATGAAACAAAAATGCAGGTAAAGTGGTTAGCACGGGCCCTGGAACATAGAACAGTCTCAACAAGCTCTATAAACTCTTAGGACTGACTTCGCAAATGCTATCTGCATATTTGTTTAATGGGTTTAATAGAAGAAATTAAAAGTTCTTTGGGCATTACCAATCTCCAGCCCTGTGGAGGGAGGCCACAGAATGATTATAGTAAATTTCCTCTGTTGCTATTGTGTGTTACATTTAAATAATTATTTAAATCTATTCTTTTGCCATTCTTTCCTCCCCCATCTCCCCCAAAAAAGTGATCTAGAGAAAGAGCTTAATTTGTTATGAAATTGACCCATTGTTTGATTTTATAAAGTCACATATTTTAAAAATCTCTGAACAATAGTCAGAAAATTAATTTAACTTCATACATTTTTTCTTTAAATTTAAGTACATTACATATTAACACATTAACTTAAAATCACTAGAGTAGAGGATTACTGCTTTCACTGTATACTTTAACTTCTGTATATACTGCTTCTAATCCAAAATTTTCTCTATTCTATTTAGAACTACCCAGACTCTCTAAGTAAAAATTAAGAATCTATACCCAATAATAAAGTTATTTTCTCTCATATGCAGCCACCCTTGAAATGATCAATTTGGGTAAATGACCACAACTGGATCTAAAGAAATGTTCTTGAATTTTTGACTGGGGGGGGTGGTAGGAGAAGGAACAACCACTGAATTTTTGGGGGGTCTGTAGAGGATAATTTGTTTGGTACTTCCATCTTTACTGTTTTTATGAAAACTAAAAGGGATATTGTTTCTATTTTCTGTTCTATGTCAATTATTTCTCCTGCTAATGCAGCTAATTCATAGTGAGCAACTGTCTTTCATAGAATGAATTTAACACAACTAAAAAGAAGAAACCTGACACACTAATGAAATTTAAAAGCTAACTTTAAAGGCTAAATCCTTAAATTACAACATTTAATCCTTAAATTACACCATACCCATAAGCTAGCTGGCCAGAAAACCAATCAGAATTTTCAATTCTCCTAATATAAAAAAAAATCAAATTTTAAAATAGAACTACAGATATATTTTGGCAGGTTACTAGTACAAAGACAATTTCAACAGATCCAAGACCAAAAAAGTGGCTTTAATTAAGAGGAAAAAGGGAGGGCCAAAATGCTTTCTTAATATATCTATTCTATTAATATATTCTATTAATTTATATATACTATATTCTATTATATATTATATTAATATATCTATTCTAAGGCATATATTTGTGTATACCTTGAGATATCTTAAAATTCCTGTGCAGAATCTTGGTTATCTTATCACTCTTACACAACATTCTCACATCATATCAAAATGTATCATAACTTCCTTTAAAGTAAAATTAAATTAGTTGTCCGCAACCAGCCTTTATTTAAATTTTTAACTTGCACTATTGCCAAAACATATGGGGCAAGAGTTTAGAGAACAAAATAAAGGTAAAGGAAAGAAAGTAGAAAAGGCACTGAGGCAACATGAAAACATTCGGAGAACAGTGAGTATCTGCTAAGTGCAGCAAGAGTACCAGGCACCCTCTCTTCTCTGGAGGAAGTTAAATGTCATATCTCATCGGGACCAATAATAAGTAAGCCAGTAAATTACAACAAATTATAACCCTCATAGGTTGTACAACACAGGAAATGAGAAGAAAGAGACAGCCATGAACCAGACTAACAGTGAGAAGTCACATGAAGGAGATGGCATTTAAGCCAGGGTTTGGAGTTGAGGCAGAATAATTTGAATAAGCAGCAAAGTAGGAGATGGGCATTCCAAGCCAAGAGCAACAGACAAAGGCCTTATAATGGAGCGCAGCATAGTGTCTTGGCCAAGAGTAAAAAGTGAGGCTTCCTTAAAGGATTAAGTAATGAAAGGATGTTTTAAGGAAATATACTAACATTTTTTTCACATTGGATCATGGATTATTATTATTATCCATTATTTAATATTTAATATTATTATTGTCCATATTTTATGGAGTAGTAAACTGAGGCACAGAAAAGCTAAGAGTCTTGCCCGAGGCCCCATAGTTACTTTATGAGGAGACTGCAGCACTCCTTTCACTCCACCACCCTGAGTCACCACAAAGAACTGGAGGCTGGACGGGTACAGTAGGGCAAGGTTATGGAAAAGACTTAATCCATCCACAAGAGGCTTGAGGATGTTGATGAAATGATGACAATATTATTTCAAGAGCATTAATCCTGCCACAGTAAACAGAATAGATCTTAATTGACATAGTACTGAGCCAAGAAAACCACATCAGAAGCTGATGAAGTAATCTACGAGAGAAGTGGTGAAAGCCCAGATTAGGGCAGTTGCAGTTGACACTAGACAGAAAAAACAAATACATCAGCTAGGACAAAGAAAAGGTGACAAAATTAGTACCCTGGTGGATGTAGGAGATAAAGAAAAAAATGAAGTTAAATGAAAGTTAATGAAAGCAAGTATCACACACAGAAAAACAGACCATGTGATTTATCAATTACCAGACTGAACAACTTTCCCCAGCCCTTCTCTCCTCCCCAGCCACCATCTCCTTCTCACTAGCCATTTGCCAATTTCTAACTCTATCATTTCCTTCATTCCTATTTTGCAAGCCTGCGGTGGATTGGAGAGACTGGGCTCTGAGACACAGAGATCGCAGTAACAGTAACAACAAAAAGTATTCATGAAGCACTTATTCTATGTCTGCCAGACATCACTCTAAATGTTTTATATTTATTAACTCATCTGACTGCCATTACAACTCTACAGAGTAAGCAAAAATAATTATCCCTACTTCAGAGAGGAAGGAACTGAGATAGAGCCACACAGTTCATAAGTGGTGGAACCTGGACTGTAACTCCAGCATTCTGACCCCAGAGGCCTCCCACTTCATCATTCTCCTTCACGACCCTCAAAAGCCTCTAGTCAGTTTCCATATTTTTGTGGCTTTCATCACAACACAGTCCCAGAAGCTTCAGAAAACTGATGTGATATAGGAGTGCCTGCAGATTTGAGATTCCTGAATTTTAAATGCATGCCAATGAAAGGACATGAACATTATCAATATCTTAGTTGTCCTAATTACTCTCCATCCAAGAAGAGGGTACCAAATCCATCAAACAATTGTACAACTTTCCACTTTGCTTTGACTCTGTGGGCAGTAATCACAAAGGCATATTTATTAAGCAGTTCACACAAAGCCACAGAACATTCAAAAAGAAAATGCCTCACTCTCAAACTTTGTGATGAACAATAGAAAATTCTAAACATTTATCTCATCAACTTTGCCATCTTGAGATATAACTTGCATTATCAGATGTGTCCTTCTACAACTACTTAAATTATTCGTTATACTGCAACTACTCAGAGAAAATGCTTGCATATAGAATTTTCAAATAGATACTTAAAAACAGGATTTTACTTGAAGCAAAATAAGGCAGAAATAAAAAAGATGCAATCCCCAACAGTGAGACAAGTCAAGCTGATAACAAAGCTGAATCAACAACATGCTTCTAGGGCCCCAGCAATTTAATTCACGTTTCTACGGCCCCATGAGAATAGCACCTATACCCATCCTAACCATGACTCAAATCCAGAAGCAATGAAAGAAGAAACTGATAAACTGGACTACCTGATAATAAAATACCATAAGCAAAGTCATCAATTACAATTTGGGTACACATCATTAATTGGCCCGCTACTAGTCAATTAAACCTGCCCTCTGGAAGGAGCCCAGTTGTTCCCAACTGCTTTTTCCTGAACCTCCCTAGTGACTGCCCCACCTGGGTTCTCTCTTCCCTTGGCTCCAGTGATCCTCTTTCCCCCTCTCCTGGGTCCTGGGTGTCCTTAGTATTATTCTCCAGCTACACTTCTTCTTCCTAGCCCCTAACATGACTGTCCCCAAAAGTTCAGAATTACACCTTCTGCTCATTTCTCCCTAGATTCCTTCCCTTAGGGATCCCAACTATTCCAAAGTCTGCTGGTTCTGACCTCCCTCCTTAACTGCAGTCCTTTGACTAACTGCTGAAGACATATTTACATGAGGAATCACATGGAGGAATGAATAAACTAATATACATGGATGATCTCCACCAACAGTGTCTCCACCTGCTTGGCATTTTCACAGTCCCCACTTCCCAGAGCAGTCTTTTCTCTGCTGTTACACACATGGAAAAATTCTACCAATATTTCAGAAGACTCAGCTTAAATTCCACCTTCACTAAGAAACTTTACCAGGTGGCCCATTCCAACATGACCCCTTGCTCATTAGTCTTAAAACACCAGTTGGTGTCAAGAAAATTATCATCTCTGTACCTATATCGCCTGACTCAAAACCAGGCTCTACACCAAAGCAGGGACATTGCCAAAAATAAACAAATTAATAAGTAATTTTTTTAAACAGGCTCTAGCACAAACTAGCTGCACTACTCTGTGCAAACACCTAAAACTTTCTAAGGATTAGTTTTTTCATCTAAAATGAGGTAATAATACTTCTCTTAGAGGATTTGGAGAGGATTAAAGGAAAGTAAACCATCTAAAACACAGTATTATAGGTTATTAAATATGAAATGTCCAATTTCAAACCAAAAGTGTAGTTTATTATATCTCAAACAAGAAGCAGTACAATTAATCAAAGCATGTGCCTAAACTATCAACACAGTTTTGCTATCTTAACAGTAGCTTATTTATGCCAGCAGCAAAGAAGCCTGGAGAGAAGTGAGTGGCAATGAAATCATGAAATCACAAAAGATGTTTTCCACAGCTTGTTGAGAATTGAATATTTTGCCTTGCAAGAAGTGGTCCAAAGCCTGGAAGAAGTGGTAGTCAGTTTGGTGCAAGGTCTGGTGAATATAGTGGATGGCAGAGAGTTTCCAAAACCAGTTTTGAGGCCGGGCGTGGTGGCTCACGCCTGTAATCCTAGCACTTTGGGAGGCCGAGGTGGGCGGATTGCTCAAGGTCAGGAGTTCGAAACCAGCCTGAGCGAGACACCGTCTCTACCAAAAATAGAAATAAATTAATTGACCAAAACTAGTTTTGAGCAGCATTGTTTGTGTGACATGTTGAGCATTGTCTTGCAAGAGGATTGGCCTGTCTCTGTTGACCAATCTTGGCTACTTAATCCAAACATCCTCACCATTTCATCCAATTAGTTGCAGTAGGCATCTGCTGTAATCAATTGACCAGGTTTCATGAAGATGTAGTGGATAATACCAGTGCTAGACCATCAAACAGACACCATTAGCTTTTTTTGATGAATATTTGGTTTGGGGCTGTGCTTCAGCACTTCATCTTTGATCCAATCATTGTGCCAAATGCTTGGGATTGTGAAAAAGAATCCACTTTTCATTACAGATAGAAATAGTTCGCCTTTATGTCGTGACAGCAAAGAAAGGCAAGTTTCCAGACGATGTCTCTTCTGACACTCATTTAATTCATGCAGCACTGAACTATCCAGCTTCTTCACCTTGCCGATTTGTTTCAAAAGATCCAATATTGTTGGAATAGTAATGTCAAAACTTGCTGCTAATTCACAAGTGGGTTGAAATGGATTTGCTTCCACTGTAGCTTCCAGTTCATCATCATCCACCCTAGTCTCAGGTCACCCATTGGCTCATTTTCAATAAATAAAATCACCAGAACAGAACTTCTCAAACCATCAACATACTGTGCGTTCATCAGCCACATACTTCCCAAATCTTCTTTGATATTTCAAGCTGTCTATGCTGCATTTGTTCCATGACAGAACTCATTCGAAAATAACATGAGTTTTTGACTTATCCAGTCTCACAAAAATTGTTCTAAAACTTTTTTGAAAGATAATCACAAGCCAAACCATGTATTTGAAAGACTGAGGCTGTGCCTTCACAATAAACATAGAACAAGAAGTGTCAAAGTGAAATGTCAGAGATATCAACTGTCAAACTTAGTACTTAAGGGAATCGGACATTTCATACTTAACCTAATAGGTGTTCAGGAAATGTTAACTCCTTCTCCCCACACCCATAACCCCTGCCATCATTTACCATTTACGTAGCACTTGACAGTATATGTCATGTCTCCTCAATTAGATTTTAATGACTGGTAGTATCCTTAAGGACAAGAGCTGAGTCTCTTTCACCTTTCTGTTTTAAACACCCACCAATTGCTTTACATGGAGACACAATAAAAATCGAGAACAATAAAATTACATTACAGTGGATTATAGCAGTCAAGTGTAAATGGTGCCAAGACTGAAATCATAAATTTTCGTCTAATTTAGCTGTAGAATTATTACATGGCACCTCTGTAATTTCACTCATGCCAAAGGCTGATTTCAACAAATGACAGTGCAAATAAAGACAAATCAATTTCTTGAGTATATAAGTTTATAAGCAATCTTTGGTAATAACATACAAAGTAGCTTAATATAAATGTTACAGTATTAGAAGGCCTTCCATACCTATATTTATTCCTATGTATTTTTATGTTTTATGTTTATGTTTTCTTTCACATATTCTTTGGCTTACTATAATTGTAACAGAGCTCCTTTTATACCACTTGTTAACTAACTACAACTAGATTGAGATTTTTATAATTTCCACTGGGGGAAAAACTTAAAAACTAACACTAAAGCAAAACTAGTAAGATAAAGATCCAAAACTTATGATAATCATGAGTAAAATCAATCAAAATCTCTCTTTAATTAAACTTTTTATTTCCGAATAGCTTTCATTAGTTAACATCAAGGCTGCAACATCCTCTCTGAAGTTACTGGAATCTTTTTTTTCTAACCTGATTTATCATAGCCTTCCTTTACTGTGTGTTATCTTCATCAAGAATCAATTCCCATAGTTGAGTTTCTTTTTTTCTTTTAACTACTGCCCTACTTACATGTGCTAACAAGTTGGAAGAGCTGCAATTTGTTGGGTAGTAACCTCCACTCCAACAATCAACATTTGAAGAATGCTCCCAACCACATTCCCTTTCTCTGCAGAAACTATTTTTTGTGGTTTTCATAAACTGGAATATGCAGCTATAAATTTAATTTGAAAATGCTATTACTAATGGAAGAGTGTATGCCAAATCCCTACTCTTTCAATATTTTTATGCTTTTAAGTTCCTTTTGTTTTATTTTTCTTTTCCCATTTAGAGAAGTTTATGTAAAGAATTAGATACAGGGGTCCTCAAACTACGGCTCACAGGCCACATGCGGCCCGCCGAGGACAATTTGTTCCTGTTTTGTTATTTTTACTTCAAAATAAGATATGTGCAGTGTGCATAGGAATTTGTTCCTAGTTTTTTTAAAACTATAGTCTGGCCCTCTAACAGTATGAGGGACAGTGAACTGTCCCCCTGTTTAAAAAGTTTGAGGACCCCTGAATTAGAACATTCAGTTCTATCAGATCAAATCCACCACAGCACCACACCAGTATAGCAGGAAAAAAACAAGAGTTAAAAGACTGAGCTTCTAATTACAGTTCAACAATCTATTACATATCTTTAGGAAAAATGATAATTTCTCTCATCTTGGACTTCCTCTTCTATAAATTAGAGATAATAACTATAATCTCAGCAGTTTGTTCCAGATATTTTTAAATCATATCACAAACAGCACTACATAATTGTAAAACATGTGTGAACATACACAAATATATATTTTTTGAACAGCAATGTCATCACCTATGAGTAGATATAAAATAATTTTATACCATATATTAAAGCCCCAATTAAATATTCACCATGCAAACTGTTATACCAAATTCTATGCACAGTATATCTAAGAAAACGTGGGGTTTGGGTTTTTGGGTGGTTCTCCCCCCAAAAAACACAACCTAGCTTGGGAACGTATGTGCACATTCTAGTTTATAATTTTTGGAGCAAGTATCATTCTTTAATATGGATTTATGTTCTTGCAAGCAAAATTTTACTCACAATCATAACATACCCAAATTCTTCCCTTTTAGTCAATAAAAATTGAGTGTAAAGTTCTGGAGGTTAGTTCTTCAGACTTTGTACTAACAAATTCTGCATATGGTCTTCACATAAAAGTTATCTACAATGAGTTTAAAAGTGAAAATAATCCAGGATAACTTTATGATTTCAGACTCTTTGATGTTAAAAATAATGCCAACATTAAATTAGAAGATTCCTTGATCATTACTCACTTTCATTTTTCTAGGCAAAATATCAATATATTTTCATTCTCCAGATAAATTAAAGATTCCTTATACACACACACATACACACACAATGTCCTAAGTTGTGCTTCTGTGACTTTAACTTTTTATATGTGGCAACTTTTGAACACTAAGTTTTTAGCATATGTATTTTATCTTCTTTTTGGTTGCCTACAGTTTTCTGCAAGATCCTTAATACAGTATGATTCTGACAGAATTTATGTTATTTGCTATTTCAATTAATTAAAACTGTTTAAAACATTAAGTTGAAATATCTTAACTATAAATTTGTAGCTAAAACTTTTTTCCCCAAAACTCTGCAAACATTCTGTGCAATCTGAATTACTGCTGAGAAAAATTAATTTTAACAGTTGCTTAATGTTCTTCAAAAGGTGAAAAGCATACTAAAACATGCTCATTTGAACTCCACCCATTTTCAATTTCAACATAGCAAAACTTCTGTTTGTTCTTTGGGCAAATTCAAAACTGTACACACTGGGATTGGTTATAACTGAAGATAATTTATGCAACCATAAGCCAAAGATGCTAAGTTGGCAAAAAGAAAACCATCCAAGTAAGCAAACCCTAACACACGTGGGAAACACCCTCTTGACACAGTTGGCAATGTATATAAAGGCTTGTCACTGTCCTTGGTAGCAACACTCCCTGGGCTAAACAGCTTCACCATGTCTATTCGATACAGCTCAACCAAGCAATACTCTTCCTCCCGCAGCGGAGGAGGAGGGGTAGGAGGATCATGCCACAGAATTTCGGGCAGCAAAGGCTCCGTTTGTGGAGGATTTAGCTCAGGGGGGTTCAGTGGTGGCTCTTTTAGCCGTGGGAGCTCTAGTGGGGGGTGCTTTGTGGGCTCGAGTAGCTATGGAGGAGTAGGAGGAGGTTTTAGTGGAGGTGGCTTTGGTGGAGGCTATGGAAGCGGCAGCTGTGGCGGGGGCTATGGAGGAGGCAGCTTTGGTGGAGGCAGCTTTGGAGGCGGCAGCTTTGGAGGTAGCTTTGGTGGCGGTAGCTTTGGAGGAGGTTATGGTGGTGGATTTGGCGGAGATGGTGGCCTTCTCTCTGGAAATGAAAAAGTAACCATGCAGAATCTGAATGACCGCCTGGCCTCCTACTTGGACAAAGTTCGGCTTCTGGAAGAATCAAACTATGAGCTGGAAAGCAAAATCAAGGAGTGGTATGAAAAGAATGGTAACTCAGGCCAGCGAGAGACTCGTGACTACAGCAAATACTACCAAACCATTGATGACCTTAAAAATCAGGTAAGAGGCATTTTTAAACTCAGCTTTAAATCTATTTTTTATCCATGCAATCCATATAGATGAATCTTATGCACAATGTAGCTATTTGTTGTGTTTACCTCTGTTACTTTCTTGCTTCCAGAAATAATCTAGACTCATCCAAGGTAAATATTTGTGAAGGTATGGTCATGGCAATCTTCACCCAGCATGTGTGTTGCTTATTTTATAGGATGAAAGATTACTGATAACTTTTCAGGTTTTAATGAGCATATAATGAGTCCACAGTTAAAATATGCTAGATCATTTACAAACATAGGAACTGAAAAAATTATAAATGAATCAGAGCAAAATATTTTTTGGACTGGTAACAAATAAGCTATTCAGTGCCAACATTGCAAGAAATTTGAATTCTCTAATATGAAAAATGGGATGCTTGCCTCTAGGGAATTTGTGAATTGCACCTACTGTGTACCAGCTCAGGGTATATTTACTTATACATACATTTAACAAGTTAAATAAATACAAGTGTGAGTCAGTCAAAGGCTAGCTGAAATAAATGGAAATCACACAGTATAAAAGAGGGGAATACACACTTTTAGAAATATGTCTATATAATTCCAGTTAGTTTACAGAAAGGGATGACACAGAAATAGGAAAGTAGAGAAACTTCAAGAGAACAAAGGATTCAAATTTAAGCATATGGGTAAGCTGCAATATTTCATATTTAAAATACAAAATTCCCCCAAGATTTTATAAGAAAACAACATAAAATGCAGTTTATCTATGCCACTATAAAAGCCATATCTGCATTTGACCTCTTTTAAAATAACTGTGCCTCTCCCTCCAGATCCTCAACCTAACAACTGACAATGCCAATGTCCTGCTTCAGATCGACAATGCCAGGCTGGCAGCTGATGACTTCAGGCTGAAGTAAGCTAAGAGAATGTGGTATAATACCATCACAAAAAAATACATCAATTGTTTTTAAGAATGACTTTGGATGCCCACAATAGCATTTACATTTTCCTGAATTTATCCAAAGTAAAATAGTATTAGAATTGTCTGAGAAATTGTCAATTTAAGTATTACCTTTATGACAATATTAAAGGAAGAAAATGCAGTTTAAACTAATTGCTAAGCTTCTTTGCATTAAACCACTAATATTCCTAAGTGAAAGAGCATATAATAAAAGTTGCCATGATATGCAATCAGCTCTATATTTGCTTTTTAAACAGTCTCTACCCAGGTTCACCTCCCCTGTATAAGCTATATCATATTTATATCATGCTTTTTTCAGGTATGAGAATGAGGTAGCCCTGCGCCAGAGTGTGGAGGCCGACATCAATGGCCTGCGCAGGGTGCTGGATGAGCTGACCCTGACCAAGGCTGACCTGGAGATGCAGATCGAGAGCCTGACTGAAGAGCTGGCCTACCTGAAGAAGAACCACGAGGAGGTGACACAGAAGTTATACCTTCCCCAGCCAAAAAAGAGTTCATTGGGGTCATGGTGTAGTTATTAAATCTTTCTGTCCCTTAAACAGGAAATGAAAGACCTTCAAAATGTCTCCACTGGTGATGTGAATGTTGAGATGAATGCTGCCCCAGGTGTTGATCTGACTGAACTTCTGAATAACATGAGAAGCCAATATGAACAACTTGCTGAACAAAACCGAAAAGATGCTGAAGCCTGGTTCAATGAAAAGGTAAATTCATCTTCCTTCATAATGAAGCTCATGGACGTTTTGTTATCAATTCAGAATTCTCATCTTTTCCCCCTATTTTTAATATCCTAGAGCAAGGAACTGACTACAGAAATTGATAATAACATTGAACAAATGTCCAGCTATAAATCTGAGATCACTGAATTGAGACGTAATGTTCAAGCTCTGGAGATAGAACTACAATCCCAACTGGCCCTGGTATGTTAACTCTCATGAAGTGACTTCAACTTTATCATACCAAGTTTCATGCTCATGTAAGAATATGCAAGGCAAGAGAAAAATGCAGAGCTGGGAATAAGAAAGAAAAAAAATCTGAAAATACATGTTATTGGAGGAAAAGTACTATTAGTATTGATCTGAAACTGCTGAAACTAAAATGCTGCCATTAAACATAAAACACATTCTATTCATTCTCTTTATTCTTGTATATGATGTCTTATTAAATAAATAGGCTTCACTATACTCAATTGAACACTGAGGTCGCTAAGCCACAATAACATCCTCTTTTCAGAAACAATCCCTGGAAGGCTCCCTGGCAGAAACAGAAGGTCGCTACTGTGTGCAGCTCTCACAGATTCAGGCTCAGATCGCTGCTCTGGAAGAACAGCTGCAACAGATTCGAGCTGAAACTGAGTGCCAGAATACTGAATATCAACAACTCCTGGATATTAAGACCCGACTGGAGAATGAAATTCAAACCTACCGCAGCCTGCTAGAAGGAGAGGGAAGGTAAATCTGAAATTCAGAAATCATGCCAATTACTTTTATCTCAATATTCCAGATAGCAAGGCTTCTCCAAACCCCAAGAAAATACCAGAGAATGGGAGGAAGGGGAGAGAAGAAACGGGCCAGAGTACAGAAAAAGGAATATGCAACCGCAGTCGCGCTTTCTCATGAATTTGGCCCAAGAATGATTTTTAGGGTTCTGTGTATAAAAAATTGCTTTTAAAGGATGGGTTTTAAAATGCATACTTCGCAGTGCTATATTTCCTCAAAATACGTCTATGTTTATTTTCTAAAGTAACAATAATCTGGAAAGCAAGCCCCTATTTTCCAGTGTTAGAGATAACAGTCTATCACCCTCACCCCGTTTAGTTCCGGCGGCGGACGCGGCGGCTACGGCGGAAGTTCCGGCGGCAGTTCCGGCGGCGGCTACGGCGGCAGTTCCGGCGGCGGCTACGGGGGCAGTTCCGGCGGCGGTCACGGCGGCGGCCACGGCGGCGGCCACGGCGGCGGAAGCTCCAGCGGTGGAGGCCACAGCGGCAGTTCCGGCGGCGGCTACGGCGGCGGCAGCAGTTCTGGCGGCGGCTACGGCGGCGGCAGCTCCGGCGGAGGCCACAAGTCTTCCTCTTCCGGTTCCGCTGGAGAGTCCTCCTCTAAGGGACCAAGGTCAGCAGAAACTAGCTGGGGTAATCGCACTTAGTTTTAAGTTTCTGTGACGGTGGTGTTTCTTTTAAAGCTCGAGAGCTGTTTAAAAAATTAAAATCGTAGAGACGGTTCCGTTTGCATTTGTTAGCAAACTGTACTCGACACCAATCTTGAACGAAAAATACGTGGTCTAAATGCAGTTAGTTAAACTTGCTTGGATTTATTTTTAACAATGTAAAAAAGTTGAATTTTCTTATTTTTTAGAATATTTTCTTGTTAATTAGTAAGGACTCCTACAAATTGCTTAGTCTAAATTATATATTTTCCATTATTCACACAGATACTAACAAAACCAGAGTAATCAAGACAATTATTGAAGAGGTGGCACCTGATGGTAGAGTCCTTTCATCTATGGTTGAATCAGAAACAGAGAAACACTACTATTAAGCTGCATAAAGAGGAGAGAGTCTCCCTTGACACAGGCCATTATATACAGATTCATGGAAAACTAAGTCTGCAAGAAGATACATCAGTCTTAATGGTCTATGTGAACATGTTCTCTCCTTGAAAATAAGGTGTCTAAAATGTGTTTTGTGGTTTCTGTATTTCTTTTTTTCACTTTACCAGAAAGTATTCTTTAATGGAAAAAAAAGAAACTTTCTTTCCTCATTTACTGAATTTCAATAAACTTTCTTACTGATGCAAACTATTCAAATTTGTCAGAATTTATCTATACTTAAGTTAGATAATTTTTTAAAATAAAGATTAGCAAACTATAGTATTTGAAGGTTGACTCGTTCAAAAGCTCTGAAGACAGAATTAGCGACATGATTTTTCTGAGTAAGTATTTTAATCCTGTGGATATGTTCAGACCATTGCCAGTCGCCACCATTCTTATTCTTTCTTTGAGATACACAATACATGGAAAGCTCCCAGCTCTCCAGCTTTAAATTATTTCAATCCTGGAAATTTTGAAATAGCTCAAATAATAGCCCAGAAATACCCCAAAAATAAAATTAATTGAAATTTTCGCATTTTCTGATTCCTTGAATTCTCACATTTGCCTGCTGTTATTTTATTCTGATTACTATATTACTTCTTCCCTATTACTATATAGCTTAAGAAATATCTTCTAACATTTACCAGCCCAGTAAAATCATAACACCCCCAACAAAATTATTTGATATCTATCAACATGAAAAGCACTATCAGGACACAGTGATGCCACTGTGACTAAAGGAACACCACTAGGTCTCGGCCTTCTCCAACCCTCCCCAGTGATCAGTACTGAAGACCTGGTACTTTCAGGGTCAGCCCATTCACATCTTTCAGCCAATAAGAACCCAATTGACATTACTTAGTACTCTGCTAGGAGGTCCTATGTGAAAGGTCAGCTAGAGTGCCTCTAAGATTACCTTGTATTCCCTGGTGAGTCCCTGTATTACCTATGTCCACCAAGTAGCAGCTTTCCTCAGTAACCTTGATTTGAGCTCCATTTCTCCCCAGGATCTGAGTCCTGGTCCACATGCCATTTGCTTGGCACTCTACTGGTTAGACCCTACCTTCTGTACCCCAAATTGATAACAGGAGCCCTATATCAATGGGGTGGACTTCCCTATAGTCAAGGATCCATAACCTACCTGGTGCCAAATATTAGCACAGCCCAGAGGCTCTCCACTTTAGTTCACATGCCTCTTTCTATGTGGATATTTGAACCAGCTACCCATACTGGGGGCTGGTCTTCTAAGGTCCAATGTTAAAATCCCAGCAGGCCACATTGTAAAGCCCTGAAACAGAAGTATTACTGGATAAGTACTCTAAGCTCCAATCTAGTGCTATACTGGCTGCTATTCAGAAATAACATCTTTTAAAATATGATCTAATAAAGCTAACCAAGTCCCCAAGATCTATTGTTCATAATCTGGGATGGCCATTCTTCTTATTCTGAAGAAATAAATGTTTTCATATTTAATAACACTGATTCAAGACAAATACAAGTATGTTATTGTGAGATAGTTGTGCTTGCTATTTAGCTTTGTCTCTACTCATTCTGCCCTCCACTCCCCAGCCAGAATCTCAGCTGGTCAGAGTTCTTTATCTGGTTGGGTGGTGACCCAAACTTTCATTCCTGAAAAGTTTGCATACATAGTGGTCCTGTTTGCTACCTTTTCAATCTTCCAATACCTCCTTAAACATGTGAAATTCTCTCATAAAATAACTATCTCTGATAAAGAACTGCTTTCTTGACTGGATTCAATAACCATGGTTTAATAAAGATAATCTCTCTAAACAATTTGATTTTAACAAGGACATAGTATAAAAAATTAAAATTATAAAAAAATTATTAAATAGATCAGGTCATTATTTTTACTGCATAGATTTGTCATATAACTATTAACTGAAAGGTTCTGTATACATTCTTTCTGATCCTGCTATTTAAGCAAGACAGTATCCAATGAGACTGACAGATCCAATTTGGCACCCATGTGGAATTTATACTATACAGCAAAAGCTTGTTTCTTGAAAGATGTTCTTTCATGTTGTTAAAGGCCTTAAAGCTTTGTACCCTGACCTTGTGCCCATGGTGGCTTGATATTTTGCTTGGGAGTGGAGAATTAGTTTTGTTAGGGTCATCTTTATCAGGCAAGTAACTTGATTAAGGTTAACTAAATAGGGTGCATCCAGTATTTCCCATCTAGATTGCATCATGAGAGTGGGAATTAGGAAAAAAGCTTATTCATGGTTATAAGCATGGATTTCCTCAACAGTGATCCCTGGACTTCCTATCCTGGCACTGGCATTTACAAATTATGTAACTGGACAAGTTACTTCAACCCTTCTGAGTCTGTTTTCCATACAATAAAGATAATAATTATTTAATACGAGATAGTTGTGGTTAAACTAAGCTATTATAATACTTACAAAGTCCTTAGTAAAATGCCTATCTTTAGTAGGTACTCAAGAAACAGTATTCTATTGATCTTCAAAGAAATATGCCTATTGACTAAATAACCTAGTTTCTCCAAAGATAAACATGAGCATCACTGTAAACTGCTAGAATAGGTGATCAATAACATAGTCTGCCAAGAGATAGAGAGCAAGGTCATGTTACTGTCCTAGGGCTGCAAAACTAAATTTTAGACAGTGGGAACAATGGTGAGCATGTGTCACAAAGAATTATAACTAATTTAGTTCTATGAACCTAAGATCCAATAAAATATAGCAAGAAGTTTGTGAAAGTATGTGTGAAGGACCAGGTGATTGCCCTGAAGATTTGAGGTAGTGACCATCTCTAAAAGCTACAGCCATGGTCACACTATTATGTAAACCATCCAAGCTACATCCTACAGTGATAAACAGAAACAAATTGTCACAACAGAAATAAATCCAGTCTAGAAACCAGGCATGAGGGATATTTTTTAAGCCAGGTTGTCCCATAGAGAGCCATGCTTTCACTAAGGAATAGATCTTTTCAGACTAGGACCAGTTAGAAAAGGATAGAATTATTGTAAATTGATATAGACATTGGACATTATCTCAGAAAAGAATTTGGGTAGTGTTCTGAAAGTATTTTTATCCTTTGGGATTTTAGAAAAGACAAAAATCACATTCTAAAGCATTTAATTAACCTTTCTCTACTCAGAATAAGTTCTCTCGGGAGAAATGCTTAAGAAAGCATGAATAAATGTGTTCAAAGTCTAGCTGAACCATGACCAAGCTAATAACCCCTTTGGAAAAAGAACTCTCATTAAAAGTTTTGACTTATAGAGCCTCCGTAAGGTTTTGTAAATAAGAAACGTGGAGGAAAGAACAGAAAATGAAGTGATACCAAAACACATCTTGATGAATTGTACAGTCATTTGTAAAGATAAAAGCTAGTGGGATATTTGAGTATGGACTTCATAGGGTGTCTATACCTTGGTCCTACTTTCAAGAATGCAGTTTTATAAGTTCACCTGATTTTAACAGTTCAACCAGTTTACCCAGGGTTCTCCTTACTATGTGGTGATGAAACTGTAGATCTACATGTTGCTTACTATAAAGCTATAGAAGTAACAAAACAATGTGGCACTTGTGTAAAAATTGCTGCTGGTGACAATAATAATAATAACAGCCTTTAAACTATGCTTAATATGTGTCAGGCATTATCCTGAGTAAATTAATGATAGATTAGATAGATAGATAAATAAAGATACCCAGTATATGAAATAGGTATATAAACTCATCTATTCTTAACAACCACTCTACAGTTTATTTTTAATACAGAACCAAGAGTTATGGTTTTCAAATGTAAGTCTAATTATATCACTTATTGGATCAAAGCCATTCAATATCTTTCCATTTCTTTCCACTTCTTTTGATTTTCCCTTTGGCTGGAATATCCCTTACCAAGAGATCCACAAGTCTGATTTCCTTACCTCCTTCAAGCCTTCCCACAATTATCATCTTCTCTTTGATGTCCCCCTATTTAAAATTTTACCCCAAACCTCCTGACTCCCCTATCTGCTCCACTTTTTCTTTTTTTCATAGCACTATTTCCAACTTATTGTACAGTGTGTTTATTAATATTTATTGTTTCCCATGATGGAAGGTCCACTCCAGAAAGACAAGGATCTTCACCTGCTTTGTCTACTTGCGTATCACAAGGCACTAGAACAGTGACTGGCACAGGTTAGGTACCAAAAATATGTTGGCTACTATTATTATCCCCATTTTACAGATGAGGAAAATGAAGCAGGGAATTTAAATTAATTAATCACTGGAAGTAAGAGTCCAGGAAATGACTCATGTATATGTAGACATTAGTATATGATAAAGGGAAGATCTCGAAACAGTGGGAAAGGAAGGCTTATTCAATAAAGGATTACCTATTCAATCCCTAACAAGCATACTAAAAGTAATCCAAAGGAATGTTTTAAATGCCCATAAAAATAGTAAATATATATATATAATATATATATATATAAAATATTTTTTTTTCATTTTTAAATAATTATAGGAAGTTGCAAAAATAGTAGAGTCCAGCATACCCTTGACCCGGATTCCCCAAACAGTAACATCTTACATGTCTAGGGTACAATTATTTAAAATAAAAAATTGACATTGGCTACTTTTTAACTACAGATCTTACTCAGTTTTAATCATTTTTTCCTAATCTGTATTCTAGTGTCTGTCTGTGCAGTTGCACCCCATGTACAGATTTGGGTAACCACCACCACAATCAAGATATAGAACCATTCCATAACCACCAAAGAATTCTTTCATGCTACCTCTTTGTATCCACATCTATGGCCTCTACGCTCCCCTCCTAGTCCCTAGCCCTGGCAACCACTAATCTGTTCTCCATCTCTGTAGTTTTGTCATTTTGAGACTGCTATATAAGTGTAATCCACGAAATGTAAACTTTTGAGACCAAATAACTATGTACATGTTTTTATGTGAACTGACGTTTTTATTTCTCTGGGATAAATGTCTAAGAACATGCTTGCTGGGTCATATAGTAGGTGTGTGTTTGGTTTTGTAAGAAACTGCCAAATTCTTTTCCAGAGTATCTGTACCATGTTTTTCATTTTTCTATTTCTAATATTTTAATAGATTTAGGGGGTGCAAGTTGAATTCCATTAGATGTATATATTGCATAGTGGTGTACCTTTGGGTGTACCTGTCACCCAAGTAGTGTACAATAAGCCCCATAGGTAATTTTTTATCCCTTACTCCCTCCCATGCTCCCCCCTCATGAGTCTCCAATGTCCATTATACCACTCTGTATGCCCTTGTGTAGCCATAATTTAGCTCCTACTTATAAGTGAGAACATGCAGCATTTATTTTTCTGTTGCTGAGTTACTTCACTTAGGATAATGGCCTCCATCCAGTTTCATCTAAGTCACAGCAAAAGACATTATTTCATTCTTTCTTATCTTTTAGTAGTACTCCATGGCATGTACTCCACATTTTCTTTATCCATTCGTCAGTTGATGGGCACTTGGGTTGATTCTGCATCTCTGCAATTGTGAATTGTGCTGTGATAAATATATGAATGCAGGTATCTTTTTGATATAATGATTTCTTTTCCTCCGGGTAGATATTCAGTAGTGGGATTGCAGGATCAGATGGTAGATCTACTTTTAGTTCTTTGAGAAGTCTCCATACTGATCTCCATAGAGGCTGTACTAATTTACATTCCCACCAACAGCATATAAGTGTTCCTTTTCACCACATCCACACCAACATCTATTGTTTTTTTAACTTTTAATAATGGCCATTGTAATTGGAGTAAGATGGGATCTCATATTGCCACCAGCAATAAATGGAAGATCTGGTTTCTCTGCATCCTCATCGGCATTTGGTATTATCAGTATTTGTCTAATATGTATGTAGTTATAGCTCACTGAAGTTTTAATTTGCATTTCCCTAATGGAAAATGATGCTGAATAGCTTTTCATGTGGCTATTTGCCATCTGTATTTCCTCTTTGGTGAAACATCTGTTCATGTCTTTTGATGATTAGATTGCTTATTTGTTTTTACTGTTAAGTTTTGGGAGTTTTTCCTCGATATAAGGCCTTCATCATATACGTGGTTTGCAAAGCATTCTACCAGTCTGTAGTTTCTCTTTTCATCTTCTTAGCAGAGTCTCACAGTCCTGGAGACCAGAAGTCTGAAATTAGGGTGTTGGCAGGGTAGTAAGTGCTCCATAAATATCAAAAGGAAAGAGGGAGGAAGGGAAGACCAATAGCAGGAAAACAAAATATGACCAATAACTGAACTCTGGAATATTTGGGCTTCCAAGACCAAGCCCAAACTCAAAGTTCTGAGTGGGTTTTATTGTTTCTGTTTTTAAAATAATGAATATTATAGTGGTTATTAAATAAATTTCTCAATGGGCAAATTATCTGTTTGCTTGTTTTTTTAATTTATTTATAAAGAGATGAAAAATGCTACAAGTTCTATGCTTCTAGGCCAAGGACCCACCCTCTCTGCCTACCCAGCTGAAGCATCCATTGTGCTATTATGCTCAGCTGAATGTCTTTCTTGGTTTTCTTTCCTCGTCTCTGCGTTAAAGACCTTTTCTATTGAAAATAAAAGTTTTTCAACTCGTTGCCAAATGTTGCTTCAGTGTTATTTCTTTCTTTAATTTGTTTTCTCTCATATAATGGAAATAGGATGAGGCTCTTATAAGCTAGAATTTCTGAATAGTATTCCCAAAAGTGTCATAAAAGCTTTAGACAGAACTAATCCTCCAAGCCTCAATTTGCTAATTTTCTAAGAGATGAAGTAGATGAGCATAACAAAAATTTCACTTTGCATAGATGAAGAGTTTAGTTCTTCATCTAATATTAATAGATGGATATATACTATCTCATCCGACTCTCCCTTAAGTAAGTCTCATAGTCTAACCCAGAGTTTATAAGAACAGCATGACCTGCCCCACAGGAATGTCATGAGATACTTGATTGTAGCTGTTGAGACTCAGATGAGAAATACAGATGTTTTGTTATTTTTACAACTGTTTCAACATGCTAGGATGATGGAAATGTTTATTTTAGAATGGAATCTAACTCTATTTTTGTGTGTACAGCCGTCTTGTGTACAAACTAAGAATTTTTCAAGACCTATTCTTAAGAACTATAATCCATGTTCTTAGTCCATTTTGTGCTGCTGTAACAGAATACCTGAGACTGGATAATTTAAAATGAACAGAAATTTATTAACTCACAGTTCTGGAGGCTGGAAAATCCAATATCAAGGTTCTGACATCTGACACGGGCCTTCTTTCTGTGTCATATCATGAAAGAAGGCATCAGATAGTGGAAGAACAAAGAGAGCATGAGAAAGAGAGAGAAAAAGGGGGTGAGCCCACTCCTATAATAAGGGCAGCATTAATCCATTCAGAGCCTTCCTGATCCAAACACCTCTTAAAGGGCCCACTTTCCAATATCATCACAATGACAATTAGATTTTCTTTTTTGAGACAGAGTCTCACTTTGTTGCCCAGGCTAGAGTGCCATCTCATCAGCCTAGCTCACAGCAACCTAAATCTCCGGGGCTCAAGCAATCCTACTGCCTCAGCTTCCCGAGTAGCTGGGACCACAGGCATGCGCCACCATGTCCGGCTAATTTTTTGTATATATATTTTTAGTTGGTCAATTCATTTCTTTCTATTTTTAGTAGAAATGGGATCTCGCTCAGGCTGGTCTCAAACTCCTGACTTCAAGCAATCTGCCCACCTCGGCCTCCCAGAGCGCTAGGATTATAGGCGTGAACCACCACGCCTAGTCGACAATTAGATTTTAACATGAGTTTTGGAGAGGACAAGCATTCAAACCATAGTAGTCCCTAAGGTTCATTTCACCATTGGTGAATGCAGACAGTAGAGAACACTACATATGCCAACCTAAAGAATGTGCTTGCATCAGCTACCCATGAGAATGGTTAAGAATTCTCTCTCACACACACACAAGCCTTTGGTCTTTATAATGGGCCACCTCTATGGGGTGAGAGAGGCCAAAAAAAAAAAAAAAAACCAAAACGTTTTCTCATCCCCTTCCATCCCAAACTTCAAGAAAAGAAATCTACTAGAACCAATAATCAAATTTAGCAAGAAATCAACTGAATTTCTATATATCAGTAATGAATAATTGGAAATAAAAATATAGAGAAGGAGCACCATTTACAATAGCACCAAAAAGCATGAAATATGTAAGAATAAATTTAACACAACGTGTAAGATTTGTATGCTAAAAACTACAGCACATTTGAAATCAAAGAAAACAAACATAAATCGATACACCATATTCATGTTTTGGTAGGCTCAATAGTGTTTAAGTGTTAATTCTTCCCACATTGATCTATAGAATCAATGCAATTCCAATCAAAATCCCAGCAGGATTGTCCATAGAAATTGATAAGCTGATTCAAAAATGTACATGGAAAAGTAAAAGAAGTAGAAGAGCCAAAATATTTTTTTAGAAAAGGACAAAATTTGAATGTTCACACTACTTGATTTTGAGACTTACTCTGAAGCTAAAGTAACTGAGACAGTGTGGTATTAGTGTGGAAAAGAATAGAGAGTCCAGAAATAGATCCATATATATTCTCAACAGATTTCCAACAAAGGTTACAAGGCATTTCATTAGAAAATAAAAGTTTTTTCAATAAATGATGCTGAAATAATTGGGTGTCCATATGAATTTTAAAAAAAGATTAAAGAACCTTAACTTGGACTATATATGGTTTATAGAACTAAATGTAAGGGCTAAAACTTCTAAAAAGTAAAACAAGAAAAAAATCTGAGTGACTTCAAATTATCCAAAAATGTCTTAAGATGTCTTAGATAATGCACAAAACACATAAACTACACAATTTAAAAACCAATAAACTAAACATAATTGAATTAAAAACTTCTGCTCTTTGAAGATCACCATCAAAATAATGAAAAGACAAGCCACATGCTGGGAGAAAATATTTGTGAAACACAAATCTTATAAAGCACTTGCATATAGAATATAAATATAAATAACTCCCCCAACTCAATGATAAGAAAAAAATCAACTCAATAAAATATATTTTAAAATCTTTTGATTTGAACAGACGCATCATAAAAGAAGAGACACGAATGGCAAATAAGGTGCTGTTCAATGTCATTGATCATTAGGGAAATACAAAGTTAAAATATAATGAGATAACACCATACAACTATTAAAATTACTCCAAAAATATTTTTCTACTGACAAGGATGCAGAGCCACTGGAACTCTCCTATATTGCTGGTGGAAATGCAAAATTGTAGTTTGGGAGTTTCTTCATAATGTTAGACATAGATTTAACACACACTCCAGCAATTCTACTCATAGACATTTACCAAAGAGAAATGAAAACATATGTCTATGCAAAGATCTATGAGAAATGTTTAGAGCAGCTTTACTCATAATCACCAAATCTGAAAATAGCCCAAATGCCCATAAACTGGTAAATAGAAAAATACATAATATATGGTACTTCCATACAAAAGAAACAAACTATACCACATGGTTCAAATTCAAAAGTATTAGGTTAAGTGAAAGAAATCAGACTCAAAAGGCTACATATTGTATCTCATTGATATGACATTCTAGAGAAAGTCAAACCGGAGCATTAGAAAACAGATCAGAAGTTGCTGGACGGTTAACAGAAGGTATTTACCACAAAGGGATGTAAGAGGGCTTTCTGGAATGATGGAAATGTTCCCTATCTTGTTTCTGGTGGCCATTCTACACTGAATTTGTTTGTCAAAATTAATAAAACTGTATACCAAAAAAAGGGTAAATTTTACTTTATGGACAGTGAACCTCAATGCAACTGACTTTTTCAAAAAGTGAAAGTAAAAAACCAGTGACTGAACATTTAGCTTTTTATTTTTCTAGTGTGGCCCATTTCTACTGCATGTTCAGCTCCAAAAAATAAAACTTATACTCTGGGGACTGTAGAGCATGAAAATTTCTTTATAACAAAGAATATAGCAGGTAAATAATTTTCTTAGAATTTTTAGTGAACATATTTCATGAATTATAGTCTAAATCTACAGAACCTAAAAATTAATTAAAGCTGAACCACAGCCTGCCCATAACCGCACCAGTTTGTACTTGTGTAGCCTGTTATTAGAAAGAAGAGTTGTTGTGTCCTAGTCCACAAACATTAAACTCCCCCTCCTGGTTCTCCTGGAATTTTGTTTTGGTAGTTGGTTTGGGAATGCAGATGAGTAATATTTAGACAACTGGGTTGCTTATGGTGGGAAGAGACATAAGGAGTTGGTAAAATAACTGCTACTTGATGGCGAGCCAAAAGAAACAGAGACTCACAGCAGTGTCTCCTCTCACTGAGGGTATCCTCACCCTTCTAAGCGCCATAGTGACCTACCTCCCTGTTAAGGTTTTTCTCCAATCAGGAGTGCATCTCCCAGCTCGTCTAGGTAGAAAAAGGACTAACACTCTCACTACTGCCCATCACCTATTCCCTTTCAGCCACTTCCCCCCAAACCCATCTATCATTTTTCTGCCTTTAAAAAATAACTGGAATTGATATAAATTGACTGAATGCCTATTATAGATGTTGGCTCATGATCAGCATTAAAATATTTATTGGTTGACCATTCATTCAGCAATGTCAGGCACTGTGCCTGGCAATGTGGATAAAATAATGAACGAAACAATCCCTGCCCTCAATAGACAGACGACTATCCAAAGAACAGAGTAGAAATGGACAACTGTTAATACACAGGCAACAGAGTAGAAAGCACTGTATAGAAGTTAGCCCAGATTGCTATGGGAGCTTGTAAATGCAATGCTACTCTCTGTACGATTGCAATTATCCCTAGCAAACTGTGCCCTCTGAAATGTCTGCAGGTCATCTACACACACATTCAAATTAAACTTCCTGTTATTTCACTGTTTTTTTCTTTTTATCTGCCCTGTTGGTAGACTGGATTACCTTCTTTAAAAGTGAGAATAAAGACCAAGATGTCACATCTTGTCAGGGACACTATGCTTTATGGTATTTATTTGCAGAAACTATGTTAAGAGAGGAGAAATGAAATAATCACAATGGAATTTCCACTCTGTTCTAATTAGTGTGAAGCCATTTAGACAGTAACAAAAACTCTAATGTTCATAAAGACTATTTATATTTACATATATAATTACCTCCATGTGTGGGATACTGTGTTATGTGGTAAGGACACACCGAAGCGAGTAAGCCTTCACTTCTGGTACCAAGAAGTGACAGAGAAGAACAGCAACACGGGGTGTGTGCATAAACCTTTCCAATTCTCAGTACACTTACACCTCTAGGTGGAAATCATCTTCACAACAACCCTGGGATACATTTGGGGCTCAGAAATACTTAATGATGGCCCCAAGGTCTCACTGACAGCAAGGAGCAGAGCTAAGTCTTGAATCTATGATTTCTGACTTCAAGCCTAGAACACCTTCCTTTACATAAGTAATTTATAGACTATTTTTTATTTCATATTCCTGTCAGTAAAAACATTTTGAGCATGCAATCCCAAGATGTACTTATTTTAAAATTATGTTAAAATACGCACATATATGTGCTATCAGCTCAATGCACAACAAATATTTAAGGCAAAGACAGTGGACACAAATCCACATTTAAAATAATCTTCTTGATAACTTCAAATTTTGTCAACTGATTTCCTGTGAAATATAGTACAGCCAGTATGATGATTATTGAATTATATTTTACCCAATAATGTGGCCGACAAAGAACTCTTAATAGAAGCATCAGTTCTCCCATTTTTTGTTGTTCACTCATGCTTGCATGATTCTATTTTATTCCAATTGCTATTTCTTTGCACTTATCTGTTCTAGATGTTTGTTCAAAGCAGCAAATACAATCTTTAAATACACTTGACTAGATACAAACTGCAATGTCTCAATGCACTGCAAGATGACACTATCCACTTCTCTACACTGTGGGGTGCCCATTCTTTTCTCAGAACATCTCTTGAGCCAACTGAGGTAAGAGACTGACATACAGATAAAGTCAGAATGTATCATTCCTATAATAAATGTGGTAAAAGCTTAATTGAATTTCTATTTTCTAAGATAAAAACTTAAATAGAAGTTTTAACATCCTCTTTCTTCAGCCTAATGCATTGCCTGTACCTATTACAGGTATATACCCTTCTTGGAGATCAGGGTTCTGTACTCCTCGCCCTGCCCCTTCTTATACTCGGCCAGTGGGTCTGACATAACATTCTTTTTTGAAAACAAATATTTTGATTCACCCCCTTTACTACCCAGAAATGAAATTCATAAATAATGTAACCTTCCAACATACAGCTTATCCTAGTATCAGGAGGAACAGGGCTGCTCACTATATATATCACATGTATATAACATGTAAATCTCACATATATGTTTTATATATGTCATATATCAAAACTATGTGTGGGAAGGTTATATTATCTATGGTTATGATCTATGGTGTGTATAAAAGTTAATGGCACATGTAAAAAAAATAAGGAAATTTACATATAAAATAATTTGCATCTCAACATGGAAATGTTTGAGCATGACAGCACCAGAAAACATAATGAAGTAGTCAAATTATTGCACCTGTATGCAAAAATCAATGTGAATGCAAAAGCCACAAATGAAGACAGACTGATAAAACATGAGCACATTGCTGACTTAAATACAATGAGTAGCAATGTTGTTGGTGATTTTTCACACAATTCTGAATCAAATTCAGGACAAAATAAAGTATGACCTTCTCTTAATTTATACAGCAGTTCTTATACATTCCTGGAAAATTCAATTATAACCATGCCAAAAAAAAATACTTTCTGTTTTTACATAAATTAGAACTAGTTTCCAGACTCAGGTTATTATAAACAGGTTTTTCACTTTCATGACTGTCCCCTGGGAGATTCGAAAGTCATGGGGAACACAGGAAAATTCCTTGATGTGCAGGACTGTATGGTGCATTTCAGGGTATCTGGTGTTCCTGCTCCCCCAAATGCCAGCAGCGCCCCCTACTGTTATGACAACACACACACACACACACACACGCACGCACGCACGCACGCACGCACGCACGCACGCTCTCTTTGAAAATGTGCCCTAGGCGACAGCGCCCCCTCCACGGAGATTGAATACTGGACTTTCCTTCCCTGTGTGTCAAGAGTCTCCACAGGAAAACCTTTGTCAGCATGTGTTCCCCAGAACCCTTTGGGCGGTCGTTTCGTAAATTAGACTGTAACCCCAGTGAGAAGAGGACCGTGTCTACCTTACTCATCGCTGTAAACCCAAACCTAGCACAGTTCTCAACACACAAACAGTTGAGGCTCAATAAATATTGGTTAAGTGAGTGACAAAACGAGTGAGTCACCTGCAAGTGAGCAAATGGCCTGCAAGACCTCCCAAGGCAAATCCAGAGAGGCTGGGGTGAAAAGGGGGGAAGAGAATTTCTGTCATCCAGGGTCTGCCCAGTACTAGGAACTTTGCTGGCTCTCCATCTTTGGGACCTCTTTCATTGTAAATATCCGAAGTCTGTTAAAGGCTGTCCCCAACCTCTGGGGAGATTGTCCTCTTCCAGTAACAGCAACTCTTCCCACAGCAGGTGCAACAGTACCTTTATGGGCCTCAGACACTGGATCATAGCCAGTGAGAACAATTCTAAGTGCAAATCTGTGTAGAGTCAGTCAAATGTCTTCCAATTCATTCACTGGGGCCATTTGTTCCCATTTCTCAGGGACCAAGAGAGAAAGGCTGAAATGAACTGTTCCCTACAGGAGCTCCATAAACACTGTGCAAAAAGAACCTTCCCACCATGAATAAAGCAGAGGAAAGGAGTAGCAGAAACAGTTGTGTCAGAGAAAAGGAAAACGCTACCAAACCAGGTCAAGGGCTTGGTGCACAACTGACCACCAGCAGGAAAACCTTTTTAGAACAATCATCCCCAGGACCCACCAGGAGAAGGGAAGGGATTTGAAGTCATGAGGCTTTAATTCAGTGGATCAAATTCATTCACTCCTTCAACAAACATGATTGAGCACCATGTGTCAGGCAATGAGCTGGGCCCTGGAGATGATAAAGTAACCATTCCCTGTGACACATACCATTGTGTATGTGTATTTCAGGAGCTAAGGACCATGGGAAAGGCACCATGGCATCCAAATCAGAATAGGGTGTCAGGGAAAGTTTGCTAGAAGATGTAGCTCTTGAACTGAGCCTTGGAGGATGGTAGAAATGGAATAACTGGGGGCCTAGTTACAGATGCTGCACTGAGATACCCAACCTCACAACTGTGATACCTATAATAAAATCTCTACAGAACCTTTATTTCTGATCAACATTAGTAGCACTGTTACTGAGGATCAGAGACATAATCCCAGAAGACAGCACAATACAGCGGGAACAACCACAGTTGCAAACATGAGCACAATCACTCACTAGGTGGGGAGGATCCATTTCTTTGCCTTCTGTAGATTCTAGAAGCCACCTGCATGCCTTGAATCATGGCCCCATCCTGCATCTTCAAATCCAGCAGTGTAGCACCTTCCAATCTCTATCTCTGCTTCCATCGTCCCATTGTCTTTTCTGACTCTGACGCTGCTGTCTCCCTCTCATAAGGAACCCTATGATTACTTTGGGCCAGGATAATCTCCCATTGTCAAGATCCTTAACTTAATCACATCTGTAAAGTCTCTTTGGGCATGAAAGGCAACAGATTCTGAGGATTAGGACGTGGACATCTTAGTGGGGGGCACCCTATTTTGCCTGCAACCAGAATCATCTTTAACTCTTTCTTCTCTCTTCCTGTCCTCCCCATCCTTAGCATAGCTAGCCATTGCCAGGTGCTATTGAGGCTTTCTCCAAAACTATCCCAACTACCCTGACTCAAGCCACCTGAATATCTCACCTGAATTACTACAGCTGGCTTTGTAATGGTTTCCCCACACCCACTCTCACCCCTCTCCCATCCGCTGTCCATGTGGCAGCCAAAATGATCTTTCTAAAAATCACTCCTCTGCTTAAACCTCTCAATAGCTTTCTTTTATACTTAGGATCAAATTCAAAATCCCCAGCCTTATCCAATAAGCCTCTCCCTGCACACTCACCACTTTTCAGCAATACTGTTCCTCCTTCAGTTCCTTGAAAACACCACACTCATCCCTCCTTGGGCTAAAAGAAAAACATTTATTTATATTTTCTTCCCCTCCTAGAATGCCCCTGCACCCACCTGCTTGCCTGGCGATCTCTTTCTCATCTTTCAGGTATCTGCTTAATGTCCTTCCTTCAAGAGGATTGCCCCAGTCTGAATCAGGTCCTTCCCTAATAGTTCCATGTTCCTTCCTTCCCTAATTTTTAACACAATTTATAATTTTATGGTTATTGGCTTAAGGCCTATCACCCTAATAAACAGTAAGTTCCATAAAAGTAGAGAAGGCATCATTTTCTTCCCCTTAGGAATCACCTGCCACTAGCACAGTGCCTGGCACACAATAGGTGCTCATTAAATATTTCTCAAATGAACCAATCAATGAATGAATGACACCTGATAGGCAGCATAGTTGTAACCAAAAGTTTCATTTTGCTACTAACTTGAAATTCTGAAAGGAATTTCGTGAGAAATATGCTTACACTTTTCATTGAAGAGAGATTTCTGCATTATTTGAGCTTCATTTCTCCACCTGACCTGAAGGTCATCACGCATCAGGCTGAAAGGAGGACTGCACCAAGTCACAAAGCCCATGCTGGGCCTTATTGCTAATCCCCAGTTTCATCTTGCTTATCCTTGAACAGTTCTTCTCAGTTTCCTCATCTTGAAAACAAGGAAAGGAAACTTCTCTCTTCCTGATTCCCGGCTTCACGGTCAGGTTCAAATGAGATAATATACAAGAAATTCCTTTGGAAGCTGTAAAGCACCATGTCAGTGTAAGACAATCATGTCTTTAGACTCATCTCCTTCTGGAACATCGAAAAGATAAATGTTGAAGTTGCTTGTTATCAGGGGTTTAGTCTGTTCCAGCTGAGGGCATGAGCTTCCCAGGCTGAAGATGTTCCACCCACAGCAGATGAGCAGCAAGATCCATTTGAAGACGAGCCCTGCCCCCTGGTGGAAACAGAAGGGCAGGTGCGCTCAGCTCCGCGGGCTCACCAGGGTCCTAATGACAGACAGGTGCCGGCTGAAAAGGAGAATCCACTTATTGAAGCATATGCTTTTTAAAGAAACAGCTTTTGTTGTATTTCCTTTTCTTTTTTGCCATTTTTATTTTTTGATTAGAAAATAAAAATTGTATAAATTTATGGTATATAACATGATGTTTTGAAACACATATACATTATGCAATGGCTAAATCAAACTAGCATATATAGCACCTCACATACTTATTTTATTGTGTTGAAAACACTTAAAATCTACTCTTTTAGCAATTTCCAAGTAGGCAATACATCATGGTTTTCTTTTTTGTTGTGAAATATTCTTTTGGAAATAGTTGTCTCATTATTATTTGGAGGTAAGTGTTAATCAGGCATTGAAGACATGTACAACCCTTTATATATTTTAATATTCTAATTCCTCATATTATCAATTTATCAATTATTATATTATCAATTATCATTTAACTGAATTATCAATAATTCAGTTACAAAAACAATTTTATAACGCATACATGTTAAACTATGAATGGCAGTAAATAAAGCAGGTATTCATATTAGCATACATCATAATCACTTTTCCCTTAGGTATGCTTATGATGCCAGAATCTCAAGGTCATCTTGAACACATGCCACATTTTCACCTGGCACAGGCCTCATGACTCTGAGCAAATGTTTTTTAACATTGCTGGGTCTCGGTTGCCTCACCTGCCAAATAAAGGGGTGGAAGTAGGTGATGTCTAAGGCTCTTTGCAGTTTCAAAATTATCAGACAACTTTGCCCAGAAAATTCATTTAAAGGGAGGCCAATGCTGCCCACAGCACCAGTTGACCAGGCTTCAGGCTGCCTATGCCAACACAGCTCCAAGAGACCCTCCATGACTGTCCCGGTGGCAAAACATTGTACCTGTCTTCCCCACCTGAACCTGAAACCATGCAAGTCCAACCAGGGTCCACCTGTCCCTCCTTTTCCCTGTCCATCTCACGCTTTTCTCCCCACCCTTATTGGCCACGGCCTCGAGAGGAGGCTTCTCCTTCCTTACCTCTCCTTCCCTTCCCGCCTGGCCTCCTGGGCCCCCACACTCGCACACCCAGGTCAGTAAAACAACAACAACAACACAACAACAGCACTGGCTGCCATTCATTGACAGTTTTCCATTTGCCAGGCACTGTGCTAAGCAGGATCTCATTTAGTTTCTCACCAAACTTATGAGATGGACACTCTTTTTATCCATACTTTGACAACTACCCAAACCTTTTCTGCAGGCATCTCTGCAAACGCATTCAACTGAAAGAATATTTTTAACAGCATTAACCCCTCAATGCACCTTCCCGCTGAATTGTCCTAGCAACTTTCTTTCTCAGAAACTTATCTCTTATCCCAATCTCCATTCCCAGCTCCCTCCCCACCCCTTCATCCTCTCCCACACCTTTCCCTCTCCCACGTCCTCTCACGCCTCTCCCTCACCTCCATCTACCCTGCCACTCACACGTCCACACCTAAGCATGCAGACTCCAAAGCAGAGTCTGTGTTCTCTAGATCCCAATGTCACCTCCAGCGTGTACACACACTTCCCCTTCCCCATCGCCCAAGGCCTTTGGCACCTCCCCTGCAGTCCACTCCCCTCCCCGCTCCTGCCATCACGAGACATGTCATACCTGTACAGGTGGCCCATTTAGCATCATGGTCTAATAGTTCCTGACCTCTCACCCCAATGGCTTTCCGGTCCAATCCACTCTGACCTCTTATTGCAGTGACTGTCGGGTCCAGTCCCCATGCCTATTCTCTGGGCTTGGCCAACACCTGAAGTTGTGCCTACCTTAAAATTCTAAACTCTGGTTTCTACTAACTAATTTTAACCCATTTTCCTTCACCGTTATCAATCTCCTACTCACTCTCTGCCTGCTCCATGACCTCATAAAGATGCCCAATGACCATCTCTTTCTCCTCAGTCTATCTGTCCCTCTAGATTGACTTTCTTCTTCCTGTATTATATCATATAGTCAATCATCTCAGTCATTTTCTCAAGAGCACCAGAAACTTGTCACTTTTTCTTTCTTCTGAACCTATCTCCAAATCCCAAAAGCCACATCAGCGTGATGATCATCCTCTCTATTCCTGCACCAGGATTCCTTCCAAATACACAGTTGAATGTTATTGCAAATGAGAGCTGGGCCCTCAATGCTTCCTGAAAATCCCTGTGCTCACTGCTAGTCAGGTATTTTCCCAGTTCCATGTGCTTATTCTAAACATCACATTTCCTACCAGCCATCTTCATCCCGGGCATTCTACCAGCCCCTCAAATCCAGGTTCGTCCAAATCTAAACTCAGAATCTTCCCCTTCCTATATGCCCTATCTCTGTTAATATTATGAATTTCCAGCACTTGAAACTAATTTCCCGAGAGTCATCCCCAATTCTTTCTTCTCTTCCTTACTCTCCAATTCAATCCATTGCCATATCCTCCTAACTCCACCTTCTCTCCATACCTACTGCCTCATCCTCCCGCCCCCATGACCATTGTTCCAACCTTGTAATTGGTCTTCTTGTTTCTTTTCAACCTGATCATGTTTCTCTCTGCTTTCTACTCAGGATTCATTCCAAACTCTTTAGACCAGACAGCAGGCTAAACATGATCCAGCCCCTGTCTGGACCTGATAATGGGTTTCTTAGAGATTGTAATCGTATCGTTTTTCACTTCTGCATTTATTTATAATAGCACCATGTCTTTCATTTTTGCATTTGGCATAGAGCACCAGACATAGTAGTTATTCTATTTTACATAAAGGAATAAGTCATTATTTGTGACACTGTCCAAGGCAATAAATAGATATTATAATCATGGTAAGAACAGAGAAGTTACCAAGAACATACTTTTTTAAAGAACACTTCCCCCCCCTCTGGTGGGATAAAATATATGTTTCTGTAGTTAATGCCTCAGTGGTAATTGAGACCCTAACTGTATCTTAGGGTACCCTATCACAATCTTACTTAACTTTAAAAAACTTGATAATACTCCATGTCAGATAATGATGGTTTATTCCTAGGGTCTAGATGAAAGCAAAGGATTACTCACTCAAAATTAGAAGTCAAAATAATGAACTTAATATAGAACAAACCCTATTATATTTAAGATAACAAATATCCTGAAGCAACAGCCAGAGATGTTAGACATTAATTATTTTTTTTAAGTCACCCCATTATATGTAATTTTGGGCTAATCTAAATGATGCCATTTTTCCTTTGGCATACATAACTCAAATAGAAACACCCCAATATTTTATATAAAAGCCAAAAGAAACTATCAGCGCATGATAGTCTCTCTTCCTCTGACTTTACAACGACCCACAGACAAGGTGAACGTTCCTCAGAACACCATGTCTCTCCGATTTCCTGGTGGATCCAGGCATAATTGCTTACGGGCTGGAACTGGATCTGTCAGACCACCCAGCGGAGGCGCAGGCTTTGCAGGCAGCAATGCATGTGGCAGCTCTGTTGCTGGAAGTGGATTTTCCTGCACCTTGGGAGGGGGCTTGGGCGGTGTTCCCAGTGGGAGCCACGCCAGTGGTGCCCTGGGAAATGCTGCTTGCATGGGCTTTGTCGGAAGTGAAGGGGGACTCCTCTCTGGGAATGAGAAGGTGACCATGCAAAATCTTAATGACCGCTTGGCATCCTACCTGGATAACGTGCGAGCTCTGGAGGAAGCAAATGCTGAATTAGAGAGAAAAATCAAGAGTTGGTATGAAAAATATGGGCCTGGATCTTGCCGTGGACTTGATCATGACTATAGCAGGTACCACCTAACAATCGAGGAGCTTAAGAATAAGGTGAGAAATCATAAACTGGAATCTATTCAAAGTATTTAAAACAAAGAATTACCCAGCAAAAGACATAGAACTACAACAGGAAATGCTTCATGACTGTTAATTGTAACTTATATTGTAACTTATATTTATTGTAACTATATAATTGTAACTTATATTTATTATTTATTTTGATAAATAAGTCTTCTTATTACTCAAAAATAGTCACTTTGGGCCGGGCGCGGTGGCTCACGCCTGTAATCCTAGCACTCTGGGAGGCCGAGGCGGGTGGATTGCTCAAGGTCAGGAGTTCAAAACCAGCCTGAGCGAGACCCCGTCTCTACCATAAAAATAGAAAGAAATTAATTGGCCAACTAATATATATAATATAAAAATCAGCCGGGCATGGTGGCGCATGCCTGTAGTCCCAGCTACTCGGGAGGCTGAGGCAGGAGGATTGCTTGAGCCCAGGAGTTTGAGGTTGCTGTGAGCTAGGCTGATGCCATGGTACTCGCTCTAGCCTGGGCAAGAAAGCGAGACTCTGTCTCAAAAAAAAAAAAAAAAAAAATAGTCACTTTGATTCATGAATTTAGTGTAGTCAAAATGTTGTTGGTTCCATTGTTTATTCATAGAGAAGAAAGCATTGTATTCTAAAAGTCATATGAGTATATGAGAAAAAATAAAACTATATCTTTAACTTTTAAATATTAAATTTTAAACATTTTATCACATAAGGAAGATTTTTGTGCAAAAACTTAATTGTGTAACATTTTTTATTTCCTGAAATGATAAATTATCAAAGCAAACTTATTTGTTGTGTTCTCCCTTTTGATTTCTCCTAGCTTATCTCTTCCACTACTGCTAATGCTAACGTCATTCTGCAGATTGATAATGCCAGACTGGCTGCTGATGATTTTCGGCTAAAGTAAGTGATAGAAAATAAATCACGTTCTAGAAAACGTTTCCTGTTTATTTAACTTGTTAAATAAAATTTCAGTTTCATCCCAAGTGGAATAAACTATAACCTAAAAGATTAAAGCATGCAAGGGATTTATGTCATACTAATACAATTGAGTATATGCACAATTTATGCCAATGTATTACATTCACAGGACAAAATATCAATGTATTTCTGTGTCTGCCTAGAATACTGCAAAGCACAAAGTGGATGCTCAGTCAGTATTAATTGGCTAAATAAACTATTTAATTTATTAACTAAAGAAAAAAATTAAGAAAAATATTAAATAAGAAAAAATTCTAAAATGTTATATTTGTATTTAATTGAGACAGGCTATTGGAATTTGTGTGGTTAAATAACTGCCAATTATCCTGCACAGAGTTAAGTAAGAGGATGAGGGAGGGGGTTCTTTGTATGCTTTTATACAATTTAGAATCCTAATTCAATGTCTACTTTTCAGTTTAAAGCAATTGAGGTTTTTATTTTTCTGGTTCTCGAGATAGTCTAACTTGCACTGAAGTTCATTTAAATGTCCCCCAAGGTATGAAAATGAGCTTGCCCTTCACCAAAATGTAGAGGCGGACATCAACGGGTTGCGGCGAGTCCTGGATGAGCTGACGCTCTGCAGGACCGACCAGGAGCTGCAATACGAATCCCTCAGCGAGGAGATGACCTACCTCAAGAAGAACCACGAAGAGGTAGGAGACGCTTGACCCCCAGTCAAGTCAAATCGTTGGGATCTAGAGTAGCGGGAAAGAGATGAAAACCCCATGCAGGCCAGCCTTTTAGGTTTTTCCACGCTCCAAATTGACTAAATTTGACATTTAGTCAACTATTAAGTGTTGAATAACTCTCCCATTTTTATAACCCCATGTCATTTAAAAATGAGATGCTGTGACTTTTTTTTTTTTTTGCGGTGGTGGTGATTGTGGTTATTTTAATTAACAACAAATTCAGTAGATGATTGACACGAATACAGATCAAATAAGTCAATTTAAACATTTTTGTGCCGTGAATTATATACCTGACCACAAACTTTGAGCCATAAAGTGACACCTGTGAAAACTCTTCTACTGGGCGTGAACACACATGGCCCCTAACGCCACGCTCGCGTCTCCTCCCAGGAAATGAAGGCCCTGCAGTGCGCGGCGGGCGGCCACGTGAGCGTGGAGATGAACGCGGCGCCCGGGGTGGACCTCACCGTCCTGCTGAACAACATGCGCGCCGAGTACGAGGCCCTGGCGGAGCAGAACCGCAGGGACGCCGAGGCCTGGTTCAACGAAAAGGTGAGGTCAGCCCCGCCGGCCCTGCCCACGCCCCCCTGGCAGGTGCGGACTTGTTTTACCCTTGGCGCCCTGCCTTCCAGAGCGCCACCCTGCAGCAGCAGATCTCCGACGACGCCGGCGCGGCCACCTCTGCCAGGAACGAGCTGACCGAGATGAAGCGCACCCTGCAGACCCTGGAGATCGAGCTGCAGTCCCTCCTGGCTACGGTAGGTGACAGTGTCGCTCAGACCGGACTGCGTGATTCTGGAGCACCTAAGAGAAACCCCTCTTTTGTCCCCTCTTTTACCTTTGCCTGCAAGTACTTGACAGAGATAGCTAAGAGGAAAGGAAAAACTGACTCAGAGACACTCAGAAAGAGAGCGTGTTCTTCCTCCTTGACATCACTGAGGACTTCTTTCCTGGCCGGGGCTCGGTGCCCATTTCATGAAAATAAACAGCTTTTCCCATAGATCCTTTCTTAGGGTAGCTCATCTCAGCCCCACAGAACAAACAGTGGCAGAATTGCTCCACCTGAAAATGAAGTGACATGTCTACGGTCACGTGGCCACACAGGGCAGAGCTAGCATCATACCAGCACCTCCTAATATTGATGAAGACACACTGGAAGCCACGTTGCGCTTTCCACCAAGCAGAGGAAAAGAGGGTGCACACCTGAATTCCATGTGGCCACTGTCAGCCGCCCCATCCCCACAGTGTCCAAGGCAGAGGTCCCATCCCAGGGGACACACCCCTAGAGCCAGGCGTTCCATCACATGGGCAAATACTAGCAGCACCTGGATTACTTCAAATGTTAGCATGGAGGTTAACCCAGGACTGAAACTGGCTTCCCTTCTGAGATGTGAGCTGGCAGTACCCAAAAGGCTTGATTTTAAGAATTATGGCACACAGGTAGCCTAAGGATGTTCTGTCCTCACAAGAGGTTCTCTGCTCCCTGAGGACACCAGGTTGTAACTCGAAGAAAAGAGCAGCCATACAAGTGAGTGCAGGAGACAAAAAGGAAAAGAGGACTTCAAACAATAGGAAGGCTCTTTTGATTTAGCCACCCTGAAAAAGTGCAGTGCTTTCTTACTATATACTATTTAGTTGGGAGACTTATTTTTATATTGACTGACCCCAAACTTACCCAGCCTGTGCCTCTTCCTCTCACCCTCATCACTTCTGCTAGCTGGGACTGGAGACTCCCCCACCCGGGTGGGTCCCTAGAAGCCTCCTCTCTTCCCCATTTCTCTTCTTCCCCGAACTGGATCCCTGCAGCCCCAGTCCTGCTGCAGTAGCAGTGTGAGTGAGTCCTCCCTCTATGTCTGAGTCGTGTTGAAGGACATAAGTTTCAAGTTCCCAGATCAGAACTTTAAGCCTTTTCACATAGAAGCAGTGATTTTATAAAATGGTTAGATTTTAGGAAGCCAGTAGTACTATAGTTTGGGCTCATGAGATAATCCACACCCCCCCCCAAAAAAAGCCCATTTAGCACACAACATAACTGAGTTATAGAATAATGGTGGCATAGAATCTAACTTCCATACCGGAGACTCTTTTGTTTTAAGATAATCTAAGCTCAATTTCCTATAGTTAGCACACAAGTCATTTTTAAATTGGGAGTTATCTAAACATATCAATGTTCACATGTTTGATTCCTGTGACAGACAAACCTCCAAGTTCATCCTACTCTCCATCCTCAGGGACAAGCCGAACTTTACAGGGGAAGGCTGTGAAGCAGAGATGCCGTCCCCTCTGACTTGTGAGACTATTAGCAACCTTATAAAGGATAGGGACTCCCGAGGAGTTCACAGTGCAGGTCAGAGAAAGAATTCTCACACCAGGAGTAGAATAGTTTCAGGAGAGAAAGTTTAACTTACTTTTTCAAGAAAGAAAGAGAGAGAGAGAAGGAAAATGGCACAGCAAGAAGGAATGTGGATAGTTGTGTTGTGAGTTTCCTCTTCAAAGGGGCAGTTATGTGCTGCGAGTTTATTTCTCTTATTTTCTGTTTGATAGTGTATTTTCCTTTGTTAGGTAGGGTATTAGTAAGGCCACATTTCACCCATGAGCAGACATTATCAGGGAACTTAAAGTTTTCAGCTGCTGAACACATACCTCACCGGTATCTTACTACCTGTATCCTCGCCCTCCGCATTTCCATCCTGATCACCTTCCACTCGGATGCTCCTAGACAGCCCAGCACCCTCCACGTAACACACAGTCAGCCCAAGACGGTGGTTCTATGTCAGCCTTACTCCAGTTTTCAGCCCCATTAGACCCAGTGTCTGCCTGTTGTGATGATTATTTTATAACTCCTTGCAATCCTAGAATGAACTTGATAGGTAATATATTTAGCAACATGCAAAATTATTCTTAAAAAGTATAACATAGTAACTGTAATAAAAGGAAAAAATATAAGGAAAGTATTTTAAAAATAAGATGTATTTACTATATAAGTATAGGGGCCCAATCACCCTATAAAATGTAATGAAAGAGATTATAGCTTGCATATTCTTTGAATAAATCTTTCATGTTCAACAATGTCAGATCAGAAGTCACTCCATACAGGAAAAGGGAAATGAAAGAGTGGAGCTGGGGTGGACACTGATAACAGCTAATATCAGGTGATGTAATAACTGCCAAGACATTTTATATATATAATAAGGGAAAGAGGGAAATTACCTTAATTGAAGTTGGGGTCATGTGCCAAGACAAATTACAGACTGTGGAAGTAGAAGAGAGGAAGTATAATATTTATAAGAGCAGTGTCAAAATAATGACCTGTGCTGTGATGTGAGATATATCTCCTGTCTCGAAATCCCACCCCTGTTAAGTCAGTCATTCAATCTCAAGTGCTTTAATGGAGAACAGAAAATCAAGGATGGATTAGAAAAAGAAACGGCAACACAAAAGGCCTCGGAGCAGTGTTGGAGTAGATGTGTGGGCACAGTGGCAGAGTAACACTGACAGCAACAAGCAACCAAAAATAAATATGTAATTTCAAAATATAAGTTTTCTCATCTCTGTTTCTTATTGTGTTACCTCCAGAGAAGAGCTTTAACATAGAGATTAGTCATAACAGGAAGTATAATGCAAATATCATGAATGTCCAGAACAGTCAAGAGTCTTGTAGGAGAGGGTCATTTATCCCAGGTCAAGTCATCCAGCACTCCTGGTCCCCACCCAGTAAATGCCAGCCTCCTCCCCTTCCCATTGCATTGTGACGAGCCCCACAAATTTCCAAAACTTGCCTAGGGAGCAGTGCTGCGGGTGCTGAGAAACACTGGTCTACATAGTGCTCAGGGCGGCTTCACCCCTTGCCATGGCTTTTTTTGACGTCCTCAGAAACAGTCCCTGGAGTGCTCCCTGACGGAGACCGAGAGCAACTACTGCGCGCAGCTGGCGCAGATCCAGGCGCAGATCGGGGCCCTGGAGGAGCAGCTGCACCAGGTCCGGACCGAGACCGAGGGCCAGAAGCTCGAGTACGAGCAGCTGCTCGACATCAAGGTCCACCTGGAAAAAGAGATCGAGACCTACTGCCGCCTGATAGATGGAGACGGAAAGTAAGTAAAGCCATTTTAAAATCCAGTTTTTACCTCTTCTGAACTACAACCATGCACTGCCCGTTACCCTCCCATACATTCAAGCTTTGTCTTTTTCATTCCCATTGCAGAAAAGTATGTGCATCTCTTGCCTCGGGAGTCCTCTCTCCCTTATTTTGTACATCACAGTGTCCTTCTCCTCTGCCTTGGATAATTCCAGTTGTCCCTGCAGAAGTTCCCATTTGTTGTCCATGTTAATCACTGTGGATGTAAGATTCTCCCCCACTCCAACGCCTGTTTATTCAGTTCATTCTTCCTAATATCACTGCTGCTCTGAGATAAAAGTACTCTACAAATAAATACATGTATGCATATGTATGCATGTCCTTTTAAATTCTTGGCTTAAAAAAATCAAATTTTGTTTATATCCTCTCTTTAGATAACATTCCATTATTTTAGCTCCTGCACACAAAAATCTTAAGAGTTTCTTTTGTAGAAAAGTAAGATCTGTTTTTGGTATACAAACTTCACTTGAGTTCATTGGTTCAATGACTATTTCTTAAGTGACAGTAAACAGAAATATAAAAGAATAAACTATTTTTTCTTTTTACAGTTCATGCTCCAAATCAAAGGGCTTTGGATCAGGAAGCTCAGGGAATTCATCTAAAGGTAAAAAAAAAAAAAAAAATCTGTTTCTATTTCTACTGCAGCAGATGCTTTTATAATACATTAATGGCAGTCATACACCATGGCAACAGTCAATGTTGAAGTAATTCTAAGTAAAGTTCTCTGAACTGAAAGTATTATTGAGTGAATAAAACTATCCCAAATTATTATTATAAATCTATACTTACTCCCTCACCAAAAATGTGCATATTATATTACAACCAGCAGTGGAATTCTTTGTCGTGTAACCTTTTAGTATGAATATATATATTCACATGTTTTATTTCTAGATTTATCCAAAACCACACTGGTAAAGACGGTGGTTGAAGAAATAGATCAACGTGGTAAAGTTATTTCCTCAAGGGTTCACTCCATTGAAGAAAAGACATCTAAAGTGACCAACGGCAAGACAGAACAAAGGGTCCCTTTCTAGCTGTCATTTTAGAGAAAAGAATAATTTGGGAAAGGATCCCACACAAATGTATTACTCTAATCAACATGGAGAATAAAAACACTTTCTACCTTTAAAGTTACTTAGCAAAAATACTAATGTTCTTAGTTAAATTTTACAGGATGTTGGGTGTTTGTTTTCAGGTAAATAAAGTTGATGTGCACTCATTTTCATTCACTGATGACTAATAAATAATTGTGATTTATTTTTTTCTGTGTCTAATTCATAAGGAGACATTTATGGAATATATTTGAATTACCTTTCACTCTAGTTTTAAATAATCGTCAATACTACCACGTGGCATTTTAATATTAAACATTTACCAGGCATACTCTTTAAATCCTACCATGTCTCCATGGGCAAACAATCAAGGAAAGTTCAGAAATTCTCCTGTGACTGAAAAGTCCCACCACTAGATGGCACATTCCTGGTGTGTTACCAAGAGCCCATCTCAAACTCTTCCATGGATCTGGATTCTTCCCGGTATACCGTTCCATATGAAACAGGTTAATCTCTGGAAAGATACACGCACAGCAATGAGCCTCATGTTAATGACTTTTCTTCTAGAGCAGAGGTCAAAAGTTTTTTTCTGTGACGGCCCAGACAGTAAATATTTTAGCTTTGCAGGCCATAAGGTCTCTATTTCAGCTACTAAATCAGCCATTGTAACAGAAAGCAGCCATAGACAACAGATGAATGAATATGTCTGTGTTCCGATAGAAATTTATTTATGGGCACTGAAATTTGAATTTCAAATAATTTTATGTGCCATTAACTATTATCCTTATTTTTATCAACCATTTAAAAATGGAAAACCATTCTTAAAACACATGGCAGGCCAAATTTAACCCACCAACACCTGTCCCAGAACTTAAAATTTCACGAAGTTGATAAACATGATGGTTATTGTGTCTTCCTACCTTTCTGGATCAAAACGTATAGTAGAAATTCCAAAAAAATATTAAATTGCCTAAAAAGAAAGCAGCTCCTTTATTTCTCTATTGTATGGCCTGATTCCAATATAAAGCTCCCGTTAAAGAAGGAATTCTACCCCACAACCCAACAGTCACATGGAAGTTCAAACAATTGGTGAAAAGTGGGATATTTACAAAATCTTCAGCCGAAAGTCATCAAAAGAAGCAAGTACTAGAAATTCCTGGGGAAGCAACTTCCCAAGGATGCAATGCACAGGGCCAGCTACATACCTTGCAGGACCCAGACCCAGTGCAAAATGAAAATGAAAATGGGCAGGTGGGGTCCTTTGTTCAAAAATCAAGAAAAATATGTCATGAAAGTTCTTATAAAGCTTTTTTCTTTCTTCTGCAATTATGTTCTCAATTTGTCCTGAGTTTTTGTTGTTTTTGGTTTGGGGAGGTTTTTTATTTTTGTTTTTGTTTTGTATTTAAGGTCATTCTAAGTAAAGAAACATTACAATTTTAAAGTTATTGGCATTGCCGGGCGTGGTGGCTCACGCCTGTAATCCTAGCACTTTGGGAGGCCGAGGCGGGTGGATTGCTCAAGGTCAGGAGTTCGAAACCAGCCTGAGCGAGACCCCGTCTCTACCAAAAATAGAAATAAATTAATTGACCAACTAAAAATATATATACAAAAAAAAAAATTAGCCGGGCATGGTGGCGCATGCCTGTAGTCACAGCTACTCGGGAGGCTGAGGCAGTAGGATCGCTGAGTCCCGGAGATTGAGGTTGCTGTGAGCCAGGCTGACGCCACGGCACTCACTCTAGCATGGGCAACAAAGTGAGACTCTGTCTCAAAAAAAAAAAAAAAAGTTATTGGCATAGCATAAATTTTACCATTCATTTTTATATTGTGCAATGCCAGTGTAAAATCCAAGTATGAGAACATTTCACTTGTATACAGGATCAATGAAATTACACAATTCATCTTTTGTAGTTCATGCATCTGTATTTTGGTCCTACCAAAACAGTGGACACACAGCACAAAACAAACTCAATTGTTTTTATTTGACTTCTTTAGATACACACACATGCTACCAAACTCTCTACCTTTGGTTTATTGATGAGCAAGAAAATACTGAAAGGAAAAGGAACTATGGGTCATCCTGTCTTTCTATATCCTTATTTTCCACGTAAGTGATTGGCTACTACAGGAAAGTAGCACGAGTAAATCTATGATAGGGTTCCTTGGTCATTCATGTTCTTTAGAACACCAATGCCTTCTGTCTGCACTCAAAGCAAGTTATGGTTTGAATGGGAAGCCAGCTTCTTGGGGTTATCAGAGACTGTGCTTAGTCATAGACATGACACCCCTCCTTTGTACTCTGGACTCCTGCAGACTGTGGGTCCGCTGTGCACATGGGCATTGCATGCACTATATGCCCCTGGCAGTACGGAACAACTACAGACAAAATATCTGGCAAACTCCTCTGATCACTCACACACCCCATGGTTCCATCAGGATTCACTTACAAAATACAAGTTCAAAGATAAAATGACTAAGAATTTTAAGATGGCACAAGAAGAGCATCATACCAAGTGTAGGTCCCTTCTGAACATGGGACCTTGTGTGACTGCACACGTTTTATGCCCATGAAGCCAGCCCTGCTTGTCAGGCATGCTCACAGCACACCGATTTTCAAAGAACACTGTCTTCAAGGCGATCTGCTTCCAAGGCAAGGGGAAGCAGATTACAGCATAGAAGGTGAAACCTGTACTTTGTTGGGAAAGGGTGCTGTTGATGTGAAAAGACAACGTTAATTCACCACTTCTTGCTGAAGAAATAAACCAGAATTCCTTGTGTATCTATTCAGCAAAGGAAAAGATGTCAAATTACATTCTGGATGAGTTTCCCTGAAGTTCTGTTGGGTTTACAGGATGGAAGAAAACATCCCATCTTCAGGTTTTAGGGTCCTAAATCTGCCATTCCTTCCTAGATGAGTGAAAACTGACCACGGCCTTTGGTTCAGTGGTTTTCATTTACTCAGCAGAATTATGGGGGTCCTGAATTTTTTAGGAGTCCTGCTAGTGATACATGTTCTTCCCCAATCCTCGAAGGTTCATTCTGCTTTTTGCTGTAGCAGGTTTCTACGCTGACGGCACCTCCAAAGAATCAGTCTTCATCTGAAGGAAAAGGAATTCAGTCACTGTGCTTGGGTGGCTGTGTAAAGCGGAAATCACAAACTGCTATTCCTTCTTTTAACAAACACCCAATATTTGTGGGCGCTTTTAGCAAGGCAAGTAAATTCCCACTTATTATTAGGTGTTGCAAATCTTTTGATATTTCTGTTTTTCTTTTGATTACTGTCATCATACAGAAATTTATAATTCAATGTCATATTTATAAAAATTTCCATCATAGTTTCCAAGTTTTACAACTGCTGAGAAAAAAAGTCTTTGTAGTTCTTTTCACTATTCCTTGTCATCTTTGTCTTTATATTTCTGAATAATATGTTTTAACTAATATCTCTTGATTTATCTGTTTTAGACATTATTATATATTGTCCTCTTAAAAGGAAGTTGAGAATTTGGCTTTATCACCTTCCCTTTCTTCCTGATGTACCATAATATGTGGTTAAATCAGTGTTCAGTATTTGTCCTCATTATGACTAAATAAATATTGTTCATTGTCATGTCAAGTGGTATACTCTGTGTTTCCTTGTACATCTGTTTATTCCTTGTGCAAACAATATTTTTCTAACTTTTTATTAACCTAGTGTCCTATGTTTCTTAATCTTTGATGCCTCTTTCTTACAAGATTAAAACCCTCAAACAATCATTTTCATCTACTCCCCTGAAGGCCTCACTTTTAGAACCTCCCATCTTCCTATTCAATATGGGCTATTTATTTTTTAAAACTGCTACCCAGCTGTCATCTGGGGACATCCATTCAAAACACTCACATCGGGACCCCATTTCCAGTATCCTAACCTTTCCTTTTTCATGTTGGTTTTTCTTTCGAGTGGCTACCTGACAAAATGTGCAAGGGAGGTAACTTCTTTGAGACCGTTTGCATCTGAAAATATTTTTATTCTACCTTCACTTGTGATTATTAGAGAACTTTAGGTTGGATACCATTTCTGGTCATAATTTTGAAAGCTGGGATCATAGCTTCATTGGAATTATCGCTCCCTTATAATTGGCTAGAGGTTGTTCTTTCTCCTGATTATTTTAAATGTTCTTTTTCTCCAGGGTTCTCTGAAATAGGCCACAGACAGGCCTCATTGTGGTTTGTTTGTTTGTTTATTTTTCCCATCATTCTGGGTAGTGTCTTTGAAACAGGCCTCATTGTGGTTTTTTTGTTTGTTTGTTTTTCCCATCATTCTTGGTAGTGTCTTTGACTTTAGAAGCTCTCAGTCCTTTAGTTCTGAGTAGTATTTTAGAATATGTTTATAAAATAATTTCTTCATCATTTCCCCCTTCTCGCTTTCCAGAAGACCTAAAAGTTGTTCTTGGACCAAGTCTCTAATTTTCTAATCTTTTATCTATGAACAAGAGTTCTGCAAAAATGACTTAAAGGAAAGAGACTTTATTTCAGAGAATACTTTCCAAACCAAGGAGATGCAGTCTTCCCTATAAAATGAAGATGTGACCCAGACAACATAGAGAGAGTATGTCTTTTATACAGAAAGTTCCTGTGCGTGTTCCCACTCAGGTCTTCTTATGCAAATGAAGGATTCAGACTTGCTTAGGTCTGAGTGATTGACTTTTGCTGAACTCTGATTGGTGGACACTTGCTGAGTTCCAATTGGTTGATGTAGCTCACAGCCTATTGGTTGGTTCCAGAGGCAAAAAACAGGAAGAGGCAGCTATGAAATTCCCAAAGTTGAGCAGAGGTAGGGGGTTTCCAGAAACTCAGTATATGTGTGCGACTTCTAGTCAGTGTGTCCATTTGGCTCTAATTTGAATTTAGGCCCATTTAGCCACTCAGGATTCATCTTGAGGGACTGGCTGTTTCAAGGTTCATATATCATCCATCTTTTTATATTTTTGTTCTACTTTTGAGGAGATTTTTTTTAAAGTTTATTTTCCAACTCATCTACAGAAGTTTTATTTTGGAAGTTAGTTTTTAATTCTAAGAGGTCTTTCTTGTTCTTGGGGTTCGATTTTAATGATATTCTACCCATGTTTTGAATATGCAGTATTTTTGTTACTTCTAAGGGTAATAATTATTATATATCTGTAGTTTTTCTTTTTAAGTTTTCTTCAGCTTTTTTTATTATCTCTATTTCTCCTGAGTGCTATTTTTTGTTTGGTCGGTTGAGGATCTTTCATGTTGGAGTGTCTTTCAGTGCATGGTGGTGATCTTTGAAATTCTGTTCATTTTCTAAAGTAAGGCCTTAAATATTTGGAGGCTCTCTGTGTGTCTGTATTTCACTGTAGGGTGGTTTGTGATGAGCTTCCTTTTTGTGAGGAACACTCACATATCTGTATCTGGAGGTCTTTTCTCTAAGATTCTTCAGGTTCCCCAGAGAAATATCCAACAATTGGGTATGGATACATAATTTGCAAGCCCCAGTGCAAAATGAAAATGTGGGGCCTCTTGCTCAAAAGTCAGAAAAAAGTTCAGTTAGAAATACTTAAAAAAAATCTTTTTCTTTAAAAATATCTTATTATGTACAACATGCAATGGGGTAATAATGATACATACATAATAACATAAACTACTAACTACAAGATAGAATTTTGGTGTCATAACTTTATGTACTACAATAAACTATGATATTTTAATAATGTTATTTCTTGATTGACAAATTTTTCTGGCTGTTCTATAAACTCATTTATTAGGTCATGAGTGAAAATTTATATTTTTACCAACTTTAATTCTTCAATCTATGTAAATAAAAATGATGTCAATCATTCTTGGCAAATGCAAGAACTCAACTTTTTATACTTCTTAATTTTAAGAAGGAAAACTAGGTGGAAAGAACAACATGAACAAAGGCAAAGAGATGGGAAAGAGAGGAATGGTAAAACAGATGAATGAACAAGTCAGTGAGGTAAGATCTACATCAAGAGGAATCTTAAACGCTAAGCACAAAACTGTAAAATCTGACAAGACATAAGGCACAGAGACTACGAGTGGAAAAGAGGAGCAACCAGAGATGTAGAAGAATTCTCAAAAAGCAGCTGTCTGAAACTCAATCAGACTGAGATAATCAGTACCAAACATAACCAAGAGGGTATAGGAGAATAAATGAAAGAAATGATGATTAGATTAGAGATATACCATGATTAGTGACCTTTGAGAGATTAATTTCAGTAAAATGGCAGGACCAAACTTCAGAAATAAGAAGTGAAAAGTGGAGGAAGTAAATGCAGAAAAGTATTCTAGAAATAGACAGTAAAAGGAAGGAGTACAGAAATATGAGAAATCTAGAGACAGAAAGGGAACACAGAGGTCATAATCTATACCCTTCATTTTACAGATGAGGAAACTGAGGCCCAGAGAGGTTAAACCCATTCCCTTACTTAACTTGGTTAGCAACAGAGCTTAGAAAACCAGTACAGATGAAATGGTAATTCAGGAAAGATAAGGATCAGGGAAAGACTTTCTGTCTCCAAAGAAGGTTCCATTTAATTCCTCAGTTTCCATTTAAGATCTCATCTTCTTCTGGTACCATGGGCCCATGGCCTTGAAATTATTTTCAATATATCTGATAAAAATTATGACTATGATGATTCACTTGCTGGAGAAAATGCAATGTTGTTGACTTGGGCAAGGGAAAGAGAAATTTGTCTATCATACTTTTTTATTCTTATAGGAATTTTATATTCCTAAAGCCTGAAAGATAGACAGGAAGGGTTACTCATACTAAATTTGAAATGCAACACTGTAATAATCTTGATAATACTCCACCCTGTCCAATTCCAGAGATAACAAATAACCCCAAGGTAACTATCCACCTACAGAAATAGACATTGTAGGGTAAAGACAGTCATTAAAAAAAAAAAAACTCACTCAATTATGGATAATTCCCAATGAGCTGGCAAACACCATTTCGCTATGAGTAGCAAAGAAACACCCTAATAACGTGTATATAAAGGCAATCTAAACTTGAGCGGGACATTCGCCATCAGGGCATCACTCCAGGAACAAACGCTCCAGTCTGGACACCATGTCCGTGCGGTTTTCTTCTGCATCCAGACGGCTTGCCTCTTGCGGGGGTGCGGGCTCCGTGAGGCTCTCCAGTGGGGGAGCCGGCTTTGGAGCCGGGAACGCGTGCGGCGTGCCAGGCATTGGAAGTGGCTTCTCTTGCGCCTTCGGGGGCGGCTCATCTGCTGGAGGCTATGGCGGAGGGCTGGGCGCGGGGAGTGCTTCTTGCGCTGCCTTCACCGGCAATGAACACGGCCTCCTCTCCGGCAACGAGAAGGTCACCATGCAAAACCTCAACGACCGCTTGGCCTCCTACCTGGATAACGTTCGAGCACTGGAGGAGGCCAACGCTGACCTGGAGCAGAAGATCAAGGGGTGGTATGAGAAATTCGGCCCTGGTTCTTGCCGCGGCCTTGATCATGATTACAGCAGATATTTCCCAATAATTGACGACCTTAAGAACCAGGTAAGAAACACATACTAGCCGCCGGGCGCAGAGGCTCACGCCTGTAATCCTAGCGCTCTGGGAGGCCAAGGTGGGCGGATCACTCAAGGTCATGAGTTCGAAACCAGCATGAGCAAGAGCGAGATCCCATCTCTACTAAAAATAGAAAGAAAATTAATTGACCAACTAAAATATATAGAAAAAATTAGCCGGGCATGGTGGTGCATGCCTGTAGTCCCAGCTAATAGGGAGGCTGAGCTGGGAGGATCACTTGAGCCCAGGAGTTTGAGGTTGCTGTGCCTAGGCTGATGCCACAGCCTCTAGCCTGGGCAACAGAGTGAGACTTTGTCTCAAAAAAAGAAAAAAAAACCATACTAGCATAAGTGTTAATAACATTCATGAGAGTATGTAGCCACTCACATATCCCCAGATGTATAAGTGATCACAATTACAGGGCTTTGCCCTCAGCTTCTAAATTTGGGGAGTTCATTATCTATATTAAAAATAATTTATATTAAAATACTAATCTTTGAACATGGCCTACCCATCATGTGGTTTTAGATACGCATGTACACTTTTTGCAATATTAAAATATCAAAAACTTCCCAGTGTCACCCGCTATGTATTTATAAGCTTTCCCATAAAAAGACTTTTTCTTCATGGGTGGGGTGGAGAATAAAAGAGGCCATACTTAAATTTCCCATTTTCAAAAGAATCATCTTATTATTAGAGACAAATGCCAGAAATATTACTAGAATGTCATAGGTAACTTTATTTCAAGGACAGCTGAAATGTCTTTTTGATACATCCTCACTTTTAACTCTCCTTTAATCAGATAATTTCTGCAACTGCAAGTAATGCTAGTGTTGTCCTGCAAAATGACAATGCAAGACTAACAGCGGATGACTTCAGACTAAAGTAAGTAGAGCTGAAGAGAGACACAAAAAAGGTTATCTAAGCATTTTCCTCTTTTATTTAGGTTATTTGAGGTTGGCTCAATTCTTTGTTTTCATTTATTCATTTATTTGTTTTAAACCAAATGCACATTAGAATGACTGGCTGAATAATGTATTTTTACTTGGGAAACTTGGGGGCTAACACATATGAAGGCCAAGGTCACATGAGAGAGAATTTTGAGTATTCCCATTCCCTCACTTCAAAGAAATCCACTAATTTCTTTCACTGTGGGTGACCTCCCTGAAGTTTTAAATATTATTTTAATAGTTTTACCCCAAAGCTTTGTTTGAGCTGTATGATGAATCTAAACAGTAACGTGACTCGTGTCTGACTACTACTGATAAAACTTCCCAACACTTTTCCAAGGTTTGAGAACGAGCTGGCCCTGCACCAGAGCGTGGAGGCGGACATCAACGGCCTGCGCAGAGTCCTGGACGAGCTGACCCTGTGCAGAACCGACCTGGAGATCCAGCTGGAGACGCTGAGCGAGGAGCTGGCTTATCTCAAGAAGAATCACGAGGAGGTGGGTGCTGCCCCGCCTCGCTGGCCTTCACGAAGCGCCTCCCTCCCCAAGTTGAAAATTCACTTCCGAGGCTGACTGTCGTATTCAAGAAGCAACGTGTCCATTTCGCCACATGGCTTAGATTGTTCGAAATGTTTCTATTCCCAGAAGAAACAACTCCCCCTTTACCGCCCCCCCCCCCCCGGCCCCAAAAAGAAAATGTTTCTAGCCATATGGATCCTGTCCGGTCTGGTTCCTTTTAAAAATATATATATATCCAGATCCTAATTGGGTTAAACAAATCTCTCCCAGGAAATGAAGGCCCTGCAGTGCGCGGCGGGCGGCAACGTGAGCGTGGAGATGAACGCGGCGCCCGGGGTGGACCTCACCGTCCTGCTGAACAACATGCGCGCCGAGTACGAGGCCCTGGCGGAGCAGAACCGCAGGGACGCCGAGGCCTGGTTCAACGAAAAGGTAAAACCACCCCCGGTGCGCTGAGCCTGGCCTGGGCGGCCGCGGCCCACCTGGCCCTAACCGCTCCTGGCGTGTCAGAGCGCCTCCCTGCAGCAGCAGATCTCGGACGACGCGGGCGCCACCACCTCCGCCCGGAGCGAACTTACGGAGATGAAACGTACTCTTCAAACCCTGGAGATTGAACTTCAGTCCCTCTTAGCAATGGTAAGCAAAAAGTACAGAACCATTTTGCTTTAGAAATGGGGGCTGGGGGCGGAATTAAAGAGAATTTCCTTCCAGATAATATTATTTTAGTTTTCATCCACCAATTGCTTTGCTTGGCTTAAAAGACACATGTGCATTTTGCCCATGAGGATCCTCTTTGCCTGAAAATATACCTAGATGCTAAGAATTATGAAATGTTAGAAATGAGCAACTACAATTATTTTGAGCTACTCGAGAAAGAAAATAGTTTTCACCCTGAATCTCACTCTCTTCCAAGTCAAAAGATTAAAAACCACTGCTTATGTTCTCATTCATATTCAGAAGCTAAAAAAAAATGGATCTCATAGAAGTAGAGGGTAGAACAGAACAGTGGTTACTAGAAGCTGGGAAGGGTAGGGGGTGGGAGGAATAGGGAGAGGTTGGTTAAAGGATACAAAATTGCATTTAGATAAGAGGCATAATTTCTAGTGTTCTGTAAAACTGTAGGGTGACTATAGTTAGCAAGAATTGTTATATATTTTCAAATAGAAGAAAAGATTTTGAATGTTCCTAACACAAAAAAATGATAAATGTTTTCACTGATGGCCATATTAATCATCCTGATTCTATGACTACACATCATATGTATTGAAATATTACCATGTACCCTATAAATATGTACAATTATTATGTGTCAATTTTTTTTAGAAAAGAAAGAAAAACACTGCTTATGAAGAGAAAAAAATACATTTGCATCCCTCCTAACTTCACCTAACATTTCTTTTGGCTACTTAATTAAAGCACTCACAAGTTCCTTTTTAAGTGGCATAAATAAGAAGCAAAGTAGAGGCATGAAGGTTGGCTATAAAGCTCACCATGCTAATGATAATAATAACCTCTGTCATTAAGGGCTCGCCCAGCACTTCCACCCACATGCGAGTCCACGGTAACCCTGGAGCAAGGGCAGGACAAACTCCATCACTCATGTCATTATTTCCAAAAGAGGAATCTGAGAGTCAAAGAAGTTAAGCAATTCCCGGGAGTCCCACAGTTAGATCTGAAGGAATGAGAATTTCTCTCCAAATTTTCTAACTCCCAAGTCTATAACTTTTCCCACTATGGCTAGTAAAACTCCAGAGTTTATTCACAAAAGAGGGTACGACTGTATATAAAATCAAGACTTTATATAAAAGTACTTGCAGATGAAAGGGTGAGACACTCTCATCTTCATTCAGTGTGAAATTACAGCAAGTGTTACTTCTGTGGATCTTTATACATTTGGATTCACGAGCCAATGAATCGAACCACTGTATTTAAGGCCTAAAAGGGTAACCCTTTGCTTTATTCTACCCATGGAAAGTTTATGCAGTTTACTGTAGGATTATTTTTTTAACAGAAGAGCTACAATCCTCATGAAACAAGACTATCACATGACTAGAAATGAGGTAGCAACAGTGTGGGGAAAATTTTATTAGTGGGGAAAGTGGCAAGTTGCGCCAGAGTCTACAAGCACGAGCGGTATTGGTATGGGGGGGGGGATCTTTAGACTGTGGCCTATGAAGAAACAATTTCATCTTTTCTAACACTCCTGGGCATATGAGTAACATCCATCACCAACTGCGTCATTCTCAAATAGAAAAATAGTATGACATCTAATGAAGACAACAACTAATATTGAACGAATGGAATCTATTAGATAAAAATGATTATTTGCATTATGTAAGGATAACTCTTAATTAGGTCTTCGGTGCTCTGGCTTATTCTAAAACAATACTGTGACATTTTCCACTAAACGCCGTCTTACTGAAACACAGAAACAGTCCCTGGAGTGCTCCCTGACGGAGACCGAGAGCAACTACTGCGCGCAGCTCGGGCAGATCCAGGCGCAGATCGGGGCCCTGGAGGAGCAGCTGCACCAGGTCCGGACCGAGACCGAGGGCCAGAAGCTCGAGTACGAGCAGCTGCTCGACATCAAGGTCCACCTGGAAAAAGAGATCGAGACCTACTGCCGCCTGATAGACGGAGAGGATGGGTAAGTTCTGCTTCTAATGAGAAAATAATTTATTCTAAGGTTATTAAAGATTATTTGAAGTCAAATACAAAGTATCTATGATCCAGAGCATGTGGAGATAAAACTTCATCTGGTGTTATTTCAGAATTCAAAGAACTCCCACCTTAAATCATTGTTTTCCAGTTTCCTAAAAACACAGAATGAAATAATTAATACAAGTTCTCTCTATTTTTAAAGCTCCTGTGTTAAATCAAAAGGCTACAGAGGCCCAGGAAATCAGATAAAAGGTGAACAAAAACTATGCTAAGTATTCGATGTTTATGTATATTTCAAATGATGAGTTATTTCCCATTTATGCATTTGATAAATGATAACAGTTCACATGTGTCCTTTTAGATTCATCTAAAGCCGCCATTGTTAAAACAGTTGTTGAAGAAATAGATCCTCGTGGCAAAGTTCTCTCGTCCAGAGTTCACACCATGGAAGAGAAAGCCACCAAAGTCAACAACAAGAGCGAACAGAGGGTGCCTTCCTGAACTCCAGCCCCCCTAAAAGAATGGCTCCTAAATTAAATACCAAATCGAAACTATGTTCCTAAATAATGGCCCTCTTATTTTTCTGCTTTTCTTCCAATGAATTAAGACAAGCTGTTTTTAGAATGGTAAGATTTCTTTGTCTTTCTCTATGGTGGCGTTTCAATAAAAGTTCTCCCTGTTGCAAGTCATTTTCCCTGGTGCTGATCAATCTTTGCATTTTAAATCTCACCTCCAATGGGAGCTGAATTTTGCTTTTAATTTCTTCTGTTTCATTCAACAGTCTTCACAAGTTAGGAGTACTTTTAACATTTAAACTAGTTGGAGTCTTTTTCACACCTCTGTAAAATTTTGCCTCCTTTCCATCCTTCAATAAATACTTACTGAGCACACACTAAATGCCAGGTATTGAGAATAAAACAGTTAATAAAATCCAGTCCCTGAGATCCACATGCTCATAGAAGTGGAAATTAGAAATTGAAGAATTAGAAACACCCCAAAATAAAAGAATGGCTATAAATGGTGATATTTGAAAGTAGAAGGGAAGAAGAGAGATGCGGGGGCTATAGTAAGTGGAGTATTCTGGTGGGTAATTCATAATCTTGACCACTCCACCATGAGGTTGGGCATTCACAAGTACTGTACTCAGTTTTTGCCATCCAAGACTGCATAGCAATGTGTCTCTCAAGTAAAATATAACTTTTAGTGAAATATTTAGAACTTTCCATCAATGAATCTATTTCTCTAATTTGTGGTTTGAAGCTACATGGGGGTCAGAGGAATAAGCTCAGCAGAAAACCCTCCATCAGCTTATTTGAGGGTGACAATTTACACCTCCTCATGTTAATCTCATAACGGAAAGAGCCTGCTTTTCTCTGGAACCAGTACCATATTACTGATCTCTGCAGAATGGGTTCAGTGCAGTTGAATTGCAATCACTTTCAAGCTGTCTTCCCGCCTCTCTTTCCCAGATGCATTTAATAATACCCAGGTGAACTTAAAGCAAATACTTACTTTCCTGCTTAATTCTTTAATTAACCAGTCCTCTCATCTCATACCCTTACATCAAATTAAGAGAAGAAAGCATCCTGCCACATGGTTTCTTCATCAAATGTACTCAGCTTACAGACTCTTTGGAAGACAATTTGGTAGTTTCTTACAAAAACTAAACATACTCTTAACCATATGATCCAGCAATCGCTGGATTCTTTACTCAAAGGAGTTGAAAACTTCTGTCCACACAAAAATCTGCACACAGATGTTTACAGGAGACGTATTCATAATTGCCAAAACTTGGAAGCAACCAAGATGTCCTTGAGCAAGAGAATGGATAAATAAACTGGTACATCCAGACAATGGAATGTTATTCGACGCTAAAAAGAAATGAGCTATCAAGCCATGAAAGACATGGAGGAATCTTTAAATGTGTATTCCTGAGGGAAAGAAGCCAATCTGAAAAGGCTACATACTGTATGATTCCAACTATATGATATTCCGGAAAAGGGAAAATCATAGAGACAGTAGAAGGATCAGTGGTTGCCGGAGGTTGTTGGAAGAGCAATGAATAGACAGAGCACAGGGGATTTTAAGGGCAGGGAAAACACTTTCTATGATACCGTAAGGATGGATAGATGGCACTGTACACGCATCCAAACCTGAGATAGGGAACGGCAGGCCTTACTCAGTAGAGGCATAAGCCTGGGAAGAAGGTTGTGGATAAAACAGGAGACAGCAGAGAAACCAGCCAAAACCAGTTGGAGCCCAGATGACATAAGAAAACAACCTCAGATTACCCTCACTGCTCTTTATACACCAGTTATAATTCCTTACCATGCTAAAAGAAACTCCTGCCAGCACCACGACAGTTTACAAATGCCAAGGCAACTCCTAGGAATTGTCCTACATGGTTGAAATGAGAATGACCCTCCCTCAACCCCCTCTCCCCTCCCAAGAAACACACAGACAATCCTCCCTTTGTTTAATCCCCAGCCAAGAAATACCCACAAAAACAGGCAGCCAACAACACAAACGCTGCTGTGTCTACGGGGAGCCACTTTTCTTTTTATGATTTTTTGTCTTTCTTCCTCAGTACACTTGCTTTTGCCTTACTCTTTGGGCTTGCTCTTGAATTTTTTCTTGCATGAAGCCAAGAATTCACTTGGCGGCCAGGCTGGACCCCAGTTTTGGGGTCCACTTTCCTTTATCAAACCCACTGAATATACAACACCAAGAGTGAACCTTAATGTAAAAAAAAAACAGTCTTTAAATTTAAAAAAAAACTGTTTTAATACTTAGCTCTGATTTATTCAGTATTTCAGATGTCGGACCACCAACTTATAACTCAGGAAATAAACTCTTTCCACTAGAACCAGGTCAAATAAACTCTTTTTACTAAAACCAGGCTATATTCGGGACTTTCTGACATAAATTCCAGGAAAGAGTTCACAATAATTGGTAACCAGCACTTCGTATGTGCTAGACTCTATTCTGAGCATCACTGGATCCTCAGGACAACCCTATGAGGTAGGTACTGTTATTATCCTCGTTTTAGGAAACTGAAGCAGAGAGCAGCTGCGTAATTAGCCCAGGGTCACGCAGCTAATAACTGGCGGTGCTGGAAAGCCAACCCAGGCAGTCTGGCTCAGGGTCTGTGCTTAACCACAACATCATACCACACTCTGAGAACCTTACCACTCCACCTTCCTTCTCCCAAGAGAATGGATGAAAAAGCTAAGTGCACACTAACTTTTAGCAGAGCCTTCATTCAGAGTCTCCTTCCCAAACAAATTTGGGCAGTCATTTCACGGGAGGAATTAGCACACTAGAATCGGAGTCTCAGGGAAAAAAAACAACAACAAAAAAACCCTAGGAATCCAGTGACAAAGCAAACCTCATTCATGTTCAAGAAAAATGGTTATCCAAATTTGCTAATAGAAATGTACAAAACGCATACTTGAAATTAAACAATAAGTTCATCACAAGGAAAATGAGCATATGACCATTAGAATAAGATAATGAAATCAAGGGGTTCCTTTGATCAGGTTTGCCTGCCCTGCTTGTTTTTTGGTTGCTTGCTTTTTGTTGTTTTTCCCCCCCTATTTCCATGAAGCTGAAGGCCACACAGCTGCAGCTGAACAGTGAAAATTAACCTTCACAGGTTACTTTATAGATACCATTCATAAGTCACCATGGTAATGGTCACTTCAGCTGCTTTTCAGGAACGTGGACCAGCTCCTGTCCAGTGCAAACCCATTGAGAGCACCAACCCTTCAACTGGGCCTATGCAAGTGACCAAGAGTTGGCCTTTTCAATCAAAGGGCCAAAAACTCCACCCTCAGATCATGCTAGTGCTACCATTTTCTGTACATATGTCCTATGAAATGCCATGAACCCCAACTACACTTGTGCAGAAGAAACCTGTTACTTCATTTTTCCCCACTGCCAATCGCCTTTCCCCAAGCCTTAGACCACCCCACTTCCCTAACCCATAAATATGCTAAGCCTTTTCTTTGGGGAGGAGGATTTAAGAGCTGTTCTTCCACCTCCTGGCTCCTAGGCCTTGCAAATAAATCTTTTTTCTTTTGCAAAATTCATGATTTACTGTGCAAGGTCAGAATGGACCTGGACCCGGCCACTAACAATAATATAATGAAAACTTTATCCTGTAGTAAGGAGACATTAACACTATATAAAGTTTAATTAAATTCAATTATTTTGAATACCTATCATACACACATCATATAATGCTCTGATACTTAGGAAACTCTCAAGAAAAGACCCATGATATACTGCTGAATACCAGTTTCTTACCATGAATAAAAAAATCACTCTTAGGAAAGAAATATATAGATAGAAGTGGCCCAGAGATTTTCTTAAATCTATCCTCCACTTTAAGAAAGGACTGAAGTATACCTAAACTTTTAGAGTAGGTATTAGTTTAGAGGAAATTTATGATTACAGAAATTCAAGAGACTTGCCCGTATGAGTAAACAGGCGAGACAGTCTTCCAAGGAGTTAAGCATCGTGTTCTAGTCTTGCTTTGATATAGAAATGTTTTGTGATCTGTGTTGCCCCTGAGCTTCCGAGCCAACTCATCTCCAAAATGGCTTAATAATATGTCCCTAACTTATTTCACAAAAGTTAATTAGTATTTGTAAAATATCTAGACGCAGATTATGTTAATAATAACTTTGCAATCTCATTATAACCCTTATCTAAGAAACAAAAGCCTTGTAGACTATGCCACTGACATATACCCTTTTTCTTATTTTGTTCATGGAAAGCATGGGCAAAAGATTAAAAACTTGACCAGATCACAACAAAATCAGTAATAAGTCTCTTAATATGAGCTATGTCTTTTAACTTGCCACGTACTAAGCATGAGCTGATGGTCCAAATTACAGTTTTATATTCATTAAACTTAAATATTTTTGGTCAAAAAAAATCCAAGCAGCCCACCACATATTCCATATCTTTCAGTGACAATCATGCTATATATGTTTTTCAAAGTGATCAATATCCATAACATTGAAAAATCACATTCAGAAAAAAAATCACTCTTTCAAAACTAAACCTGTAATTAGTTAACCAATCAATTTGTACCATTATAAGTGATAGAGACCTGGCCCTGTGTGACATGTCCACTTTATTATAATAATTTAAATAATTAATATTTACAAAATGTTTGTGCCCTTCAGACTGTCTTATAGTCATTCATTATTGGAGCTGCCCAACATTCATTTGAGATTGTTCAATGTTATTATTTTCATTTGCCTAGTAGGGAAATGAGGCATGACAAGACTGGATACCTTCCCAAGGGCATCAAGGCAGGAGAATAAAGAGTCTACTTCCCTATGACAACTCATGCTCCATCTACAGTACCATAATTATTGGTTTTCTAGGTAGTGATGAGAAGCCCTCTACTTCAGCCCTCTACTTCATATATCTTACTCCCCAATGATCAATGAAATGCTCACTTCTCAAAGTAACTCATAATGCCTTAAATACATAAATTTAAACAAAAAGACAGTAAACGATATTTTTGAGGTAAAGAAGTGAACAATGTGGAGACTCAGAAGTTAGTTGAATTGAAGTTCTACTGGACCAAACCAAGAAATCTTAATCCAAATAATTCTCCATCAAACACCATATGTTCATGAATTTTAGTGAAATTGATAAGCAAGTTACAGCAACAGTTTTATTATTTTAGTCTCCAAGTCTTAGAAAAGCAATTTAAAAGCTCCCATGACCAAAAGATCACTAGATGTAAAGAGTCTGTAATTGAAATAAAAAAGAAAATATTCAGTAAAGTGGAAATAATAGAGATACTCTATGAGCATTTGCCCAACAAGAGTACAAGACATTTCTCACTTGAATTATTAATTCGCTTTGTTATACGGGGAGGACTAGGGTCTATTCCAGAGGTGAAAAAGATATGCATTTACTCATATTTAATATTGACCTTGGAGGCTGTGATTTGGTATAACTCTACCTGACACCTTTTTTATGTATATAAAAATATCCTTTGGGGCATCTTTCCACCTACAGACTGGACACTATTTAAAAAATCTCCCAATTATGAAAAACAACAATTAGAATGCAAGTAAATTTTATTACAGATGGGCATAGTTAAGACTGAAACAACCTAGTGAATCCTATAAAAGGACAATGGAGCTAACCTCTGCGGAAGGTGTACTTGGCTTAGCTCCTCTCTGGAAAAGGGTCGCTGGGCTGGGCTGTCGCCATGTCTTTTCGACTTTCCAGTGGATCCAGGCAGATCTGCTCACGAGCTGCGTCTGTTAGGCTGTCTGGTGGAGGAACAACAGGCTTCGTGGCTGGGAATGTGTGTGTCGGGTCAGGAGCAGGGAGCAGCTTTTCTTGTACCCTTGGGGGCATTTCTTCCGGAGGAAGCTTCTGCAATGGTGGTGGAGGGTCAGGGAGTGGTGTGGGTGCTGGTTTTCTTGGCAATGAGCACGGCCTCCTTTCTGGGAATGAAAAGGTGACCATGCAGAACCTCAATGACCGCCTGGCGTCCTACCTGGACCATGTGCGAGCTCTGGAGGAAGCCAACGCAGACCTAGAGCAGAAGATCAAGGGTTGGTATGAGAAATGTGGGCCTGGTTCCTTCCGGAGACACGATCACGACAATAGTAGATACTCCTCCGTCATTGAAGATCTTAAAAGGCAGGTAAGAAATATGCACTGGCATGCTTTTACTACAGACTTTGGGTGGGCATAGCTTAAAGAAGAGAAAATACAAAGTAAGCTTAACATATTTATACAATGTAGAATTTGTTCTCTCTGTATTCCCAGTCCGAAGAGAGGTGCCTGGCAATAAAAAATTTGCAGAATTAAATACAAAAAAGAAATAATTTCAAGGCCAGGTGTGGTGGCTCACACCTGTAATCCTAGCACTCCGGGAGGCCAACGTGGGAGGATTACTTGAGCTCAGGAGTTTGAGACCAGTTTGAGCAAGAGTGAGACCTACTAAAGATAGGTAAAAGTAGCTGGGTGTGGTGGCACATGCCTGTAGTCCTAGCTACTTGGGGAAGCTGAGGTATGAGGATCGCTTGAGCTCAGGAGTTTGAGGTTGCTGTGAGCTAGGCTGATGCTATGGCACTCTAGCCCGGGCAACAGAGTAAGACTCTGTTTCAAAAAAAAAGAAAACAAGAAAGAATTTCAAAAATAGAGATAACTACTTTTATTCCTTATATGTAGCTCATACCTTTTTATCAAGAGTAATGAAAGTATCTGTGTGGCTCTTAACTTCTAGACATTTATTATCTGAAGAAAATCCATATTCCGTTAATATAGAACAAAGATTCTAAAATAGATGCTTGATGGGCTAAGAAGATATAGCATCACAATGAAATCTAGAGGCTACTTTAACTTTCAGTACTTAACATTTTGCACAATCTACCCTATTTAGATTGTTTCTGTGACCAGCTGTAATGCCAGTATTGTTCTACAAAATGACAATGCCAGACTGGCTGCTGATGACTTCAAGCTGAAGTAAGTGGAAAAAAAGTAATTAATTGGCCGGGCGCAGTGGCTCACACCTGTAATCCTAGCTCTCTGGGAGGCCGAGGCGGGCGGATTGCTCAAGGTCAGGAGTTCGAAACCAGCCTGAGCAAGAGCAAGACCCCGTCTCTACTATAAACAGAAAGAAATTAATTGGCCAACTAATATATATAGAAAAAATTAGCCAGGTATGGTGGCGCATGCCTGTAGTCCCAGCTACTCGGGAGGCTGAGGCAGGAGGATTGCTTGAGCCCAGGAGTTTGAGGTTGCTGTGAGCTAGGTTGATGCCACGGCACTCACTCTAGCCTGGGCAACAAAGCAAGACTCTGTCTCAAAAAAAAAAAAAAAGTAATTAATTATAACAATAAAGGTAAAAATACTACCAGTGGATTAAAGAACGTATCTTTTGCTTTGAAAACCAAAATGTTTTTATAAAGTCAGATTAGATCCATGAAGAAATTGAATTAAATATGCCCTTATAAAAAGAGCTATCATATTTTTTTTAAATCTAGCAACATTTTATTTAACTGTTAAGCACCTTTGATGAAAAAAAAATCAACTCTGTAGAAATAACATTTCCAAAATGGAATTTACAAATAGGTAGCTATCTCCAACTTTTAACAGTTTGCCATTGCGAGAAGCTTCCGAAGTGTGTACAGAACGTCCTATCTTTTAGCGTATGAAATGTCTTACAAAGCTGTGCTTTGCCCCTGCCTATGATGACAAGTCTTAAGCACCTTAATAACCTTGAAGGTACGAAAACGAGCTTGCCCTGCACCAGAGTGTTCAGGCCGACACCAGCAATCTTCGCAGAGCGTTGGATGAGCTGACCCTTTGCATAACCGACTTGGAGATACAGTGCGAGACCCTCAGTGACGAGCTGACATACCTCAAAAACAATCACCAGGAGGTAAAGAAGCCTGCAGAGTGGCTTTGTACGGGGTCTGATTTCCTTCTTCGAGTCCTCTGTCTATGTCATAGCAGGGTGTGAATATCAAGCAAAATCCTCCTTTGAGTATTAACATCCGATCCCTTTTCTAGGAAATGCAGGTCCTGCAATGTGCAGCTGGGGGCAATGTGAACGTGGAGATGAATGCAGCCCCGGGGGTGGACCTGACCGTTCTGCTGAACAGCATGAGGGCCGAGTATGAGGACTTGGCTGAACAGAACCGCAAAGACGCGGAAGCCTGGTTCAACGAGAAGGTATGTCTATGGCAAATTGCACACAAAGGGCTCGTTCAACAGATGATCAAACAATCACTAACCCCTCTGACAATTACACTTCAGAGTGCAACGCTGCAACAACAGATTTTTGATGACGCAGGAGCAGCCACAGCGGCCAGAAATGAGCTGACGGAACTTAAACGCAATCTGCAAACCCTGGAAATAGAACTTCAGTCCCTCATGGCTATGGTATGTAGGAATCACCATTGAATTGAATGTGTATGTGCGTCTGTATAAGTAAATACATATGTAAAATATATATAACACTAAGTCTAATATATAACTAAAAATATAAAATATATTAAATATCAAGAATTCTGTCCCTAATCATTACCTCTCACTCACCAATGCCAAAATGTAACAAAAAATGACTTTCTTTAATGAAGAAATTTTTTAAAAATCTTGCTAATGTATATTTTCAAATGAAAATATTTAGACCTTGTACAAATATTTCTCTCTACCTCAAGAACATTTAAAATATGAACATGACATTTCTCTTTTACACATTCATTCCTCTATCAGAAACATTCCTATGAATGCTCCTTGGCTGAGATGGAAGGAAATTACTGTGATCAACTCCAGCAAATTCAGGATCAGATCGGAGCAATGGAGGAACAATTGCAACAGATTCGAACGGAAACAGAAGGCCAGAAGCTGGAGTATGAACAGCTTCTTGACATTAAAATCTTTTTAGAAAAAGAAATTGAAATTTATTGCAACTTAATAGATGGAGAAGAAAGGTAAATATTAACTTGTGAAAAAAATTAGCATAACATCAACCAGGTTTTCTTACTATGTAGGCATACCCATATTATGCTCTAGAATTTCCTGCTCTAAAGATCATGGTTGTCCGGGCGCTGTGGCTCACGCCTGTAATCCTAGCTCTCTGGGAGGCCGAGGCAGGCGGATTGCTCAAGGTCAGGAGTTCGAAACCAGCCTGAGCAAGAGCAAGACCCCGTCTCTACTATAAACAGAAAGAAATTAATTGGCCAACTAATATATATAGAAAAAATTAGCCGAGCCTGGTGGCTCATGCCTGTAGTCCCAGCTACTCGGGAGGCTGAGGCAGTAGGATTGCTTGAGCCCAGGAGTTTGAGGTTGCTGTGAGCTAGGTTGAAGCCACAGCACTCACTCTAGCCTGGGCAACAACAACAACAACAAAAAAAAGATCTGTCTCAAAAAAAAAAAAAAAAAAGATCATGGTTATATATGTCCTCAGGAATGTCCACTATCCAAGTGAATGAAAACAGAAACTTGAAAATCAAATTTCTAAGTATGTAAAGTATTCATATGTATGGTAATATGAAGAACATTTAAGTATGGAATGTTTAACAATTCCAGTATTCCAATCCAAGGGAAAAATTGTCTTCCATGATTAAGTGTTTAGGAATATTTCTTATAACTCACTCTCTTTTATTAAGACTAGTTACCCCACGTGCACCCTGTATTAAAGATGAGCAATGAAGGTATAGGGAGATTTAACTGGAGAGGCATCATAGTTAGCCAAATAGCAACAGCCCCGGAACTGCACCCCTGGGTGTGAATCACACACTGGGTGAATATGAGCACATCGTTAAACCTTTTTAAATCTAGTTTCCTCATTGGTAAAATTGTGCTAACACCAAAACCATACCCTTAACTACTCTTAACCATAGTGCTCCACTGTGTAGGTAAAATGCTTGTAACAGGGGCTTACACACAAAAGTTACTCGGAAATCAGAGGCTGGTACTACATCTTGCCCACGGCTGCTCCATGAAGAGGTAACATCTGCATACTCCAAGGCCAAGGCCAGCCCTCTGCAGCCTATTCCAACAAGAACCCAGCACTGATGGCTCCTGCCTGCAAACAAATTACTTATTATGCCATTCATTTTATGCTTAATTTATGGCACCTTTCATGCCATGTCGTAGATAACGTTTCACATGGGCATACTTTATTTTCATACAATATAAACTGCTGTGTCTTACTTAGCTCTATAATTTCTACAGCACCTAACCCAGCCCCTTCTCCACAGTAGGCAGTCCAAACATGCTCATTGGCAGTTGAATACAAAGTCAGAATGAGAACCTGGAGTCCCCATGTTGCTAAATGAAAAGGATAATATCTGATCATGAGGAGATTTCTGATCATACACATCCATTTAATCTCTTTTTTTACTGTGAAAAGCTTACTAACAGCCCTTAAACATAAGAGGAATTTGAATCTTATTGAAACTAAAACCCCAAAAGTTTTATTCCCAATGCAGAGTTGTTTATGATGAAATAATAACTCTGATGAAAGAAAAAATGCAATAATTTATATTTCTCTTCACAGAAAATGCAAATCCACATGTTATGAATCAAAAGGCTGCAAGCCTGAAAATTCTGGAAATCAAGTCAAAGGTATAGCAAATTTTCTACTTGGTGTAACTCTTTTAAGCTCCAGCATTTGTACTAAATGAGTCAGTTAATTGTTAAGCAAAGAAAATTTGTTTTTAAGCTTAGCTCTAGTGGATCAAAGGGATGAGGTATCATTATGACAATTCCTAATGCTTGTATTTTATACTCCTGTAGAAAAGATGTGGTCAAATTATAAAATTACTGAAATGAAGAATCAATCGCCCAACATCTTTCTTACCTAGAATGTATTATTTTTCAAAATTTCAATGGTTTTATAAAAGATAAACCACAAAAATAGGAGTTGGTATTTAAAAGAATACGACGTTACTTGCAACTCGCCTACACTTGCCTGATACTTAGGTTGTTTTAATCCATGTTTCTCTTACATTTTCAAATACCTATTGCTCTAAAAACAGTGGTAAATATAAGAAAGATAGTCTAGGGTCTTGCTAAGCATTGACTTCAAACACATACATGTCAATTTACTGCAAGTTTGCAAAAACCATTTTTAAAAAGCAAACCTATCATGACTAAACACCTTTCAACCTGCTAAGAGAATGACCACTAAAAATTTATTTATTTTATTTTAGACTCAACAGAAGAAACTGTTGTCAAAACAGTGGTTGAGGAACTAGATCAAGTTGGCAATGTCCTTTCACTGAGAGTCCACTCAGTTGAAGAAAAATCCTCTAAAATAAGCAACATTACAGTGGAGCAACGAGTACCTTCGAAAGACCATAATGAAAAAAAACTTCTTTGAAAAAAACAAGACAAAACAAAGCCTGCCTTTCTAAAATCCCATTGGTCAAATAACTCAAGGAAGTTATTCATTTCTGTTACTAAAAATGAAACTGCTAGAATTCATTTTCCCTCTCTTCCTTTTCTCATGTTCTTTGCATGTAATCCTTTTCAAGAGAAGGAAAAATCTTGCTGTCGCTAATTTTTGTTTTTATTTTGAAGGTCCTTTTTGCCACTTTATTAAAAATTCTTTTGTTGCAAGTTATTTTTTATAAATCTGGTTCTGTTTATTTCCACAGTTGATCCCAATGTGACAATACTAAGGACATGCTAATAAAATAATGTACTTCACAATCACATTTATGTCAATCAATAACAGAATAACTTGGAAAGAGCCCTAATCTCTGGTCCCAAATGTGTCCTTGATTAACTATGTAAATAACTTGATCTCTTTGAGTTTGAGTTTCCATGGATATAAAAGAAGATTATATTCATCGATCATTAGGATTTGTTCACCCTTGCAATGCCTAGCATGCATGGATGATCAGCAAGTGATAATTTGTTGGATCTGAATATGGATAGCTATTTTTCCATTCTGCAGCACATGCATCTCTCTGTCCCTACCATGCTGGTGACTAAGCAAATTTAGAACTACACTATTCGAGCCTGGGGGAGGTTCTAAATCTTACTCATATCCTCCTGCACACAAGATTCTGCCTGACATCCTTACCAAATTATTTTGGAAAGGGTTAGCTGGGATTAGACAGCAGCAAAGTTCTAAGCTAAAGAGGTTTTTTCATTTGGGGTGAAACAAGGCAGGGAGTTCTGTAATAATCCTTTCCAAACACAATAGTAAAATATTATAAATCAATGACAGGAAGAATTTTAGAAAGTTCACAAATATGTGAAAATTAAGTAACATGCTCCTAAACAACCAATGGGTCAAAGAAGAAATCAAAAGAGAAATCAAAAATATCTTGAGACAAATGAAAATGGAAACAACAACATAACAAAACTTATGAGATGCAGCAAAAGTTCTAAGAGAGAAGTTTATAGCAATAAATGCCTACATTAAAAAAGAAGAAAAATCTCAAATAAACCACTATTACACATCAAGGAACTAGAAAAAAAAGAATAAACTAAGCCCAAAATTAGTAAAGAGAGGAAATAACAAAGATTACAGCACAAACAAGTGAAACTATAAAACACTGATGAAGAAATTGCAGAAGGCACAAATAAATGGAAAAATATCCCATGTTGGTGGGTTGGAAGAATTAATATTATTAAAATATCCATACTACCCTAAGTGATTTACAGATTAAATGCAATCTCTATCAAAATTCCAATGACATTTTTAACATGCATAGAAAAAAAAAATTCTAAAATTCATATGGAAACACAAAGGCCCTGAAAGGTTGCCAAAGTAATGTTGGGCAAAAGGAACAAAGTTGGAGGCATCACATTATCTGATTCAAAATCTTCTACAAATACATAGTTACCAACACATATTAATGCCATAGTAATGGCATAGTAATGGCATTTTGTGCCATAGTAATGGCACAAAAATCGACATATAGACCAATTGAACAGAACAGACAGCCTAGAAATGAATCCATACAGTCAATTTACATTACATTACAATTTACATTACTGTAAATTACATCAATTTACAGTCAATTGATTTTCAAATAAAGGTGCCAAAAACACACAATGAGGAAAGGACAATAATAATAAACAACATTGAGAAAACTAGATATCCACATTCAGAAGAATGAAATTGGAACTTTTATCTCATGCCATATTCAAAAATCAACTCAAAATGTATTAAACTTGATATTTTTCAGAAAAACAATTTTTAAAACATGAATATATATCTTACATTTTAATAATACATCTGAAGAAGAAAAAAAATTTGTTCACAGTACATCACATTCAAAGTCTGTTACTTCTTAGTTTGAGTTAAGTGTCAAAGAGCACCATTCTTTAAAAATACATAAAGCTGGCCGGGCGCTGTGGCTCACGCCTGTAATCCTAGCTCTTGGGAGGCCGAGGCGGGCGGATTGCTCAAGGTCAGGAGTTCAAAACCAGCCTGAGCAAGAGCAAGACCCCGTCTCTACTATAAATAGAAAGAAATTAATTGGCCAACTGATATATATATAAAAAATTAGCCGGGCATGGTGGCGCATGCCTGTAGTCCCAGCTACTCGGGAGGCTGAGGCAGAAGGATCACTCAAGCCCAGGAGTTTGAGGTTGCTGTGAGCTAGGCTGACGCCACGGTACTCACTCTAGCCTGAGCAACAAAGCGAGAGTCTGTCTCAAAAAAAAAAAAAAAAAAAATGTTCAACATCACTAATCATCAGTGAAATGCAAATTAAAGCCACAATGAGATATCACCTCAGTTAGTATGGCTATTATGAAAGAGATAAGAGATAACAAGTGTTAGTGAGGATGTGGAGAAAGAGAACCATTGTACACTATTAATAGGGATGTAAATTAGTGCAGCCATTATGGTAAACAGCATAGAGGTTCCTCAAAAAATTAAAAATAGAACTACTGTATGACCCACCAATCCCACTACTGCGTATATACAGCCAAAGGAGATGAAATCAGTGTGTCAAAGAGATATCTGATTTCCCATGCTCACTGCAGCATTATTCACAATAGCCAAAATGGGGAGTCAACCTAAGAGTCCATCAACAAATGAATGGATAAAGAAAATGTGGTGTACATACACAATGTAATATTATTCGGCCTTTAAATAAGAAGGAAATTCTGTCATTTGCGACAATATGAATGAACCTGTTCAATGAAATATAGAGGAACCTTTTGGATGAAATATTGTAAACCATCCATCTGACAAAGGGTTAATATCCAACTATATAAGAAACTCAAACAATTCAATAACAAGAAAACAATGTGATTTAAAAGACATCTTTCAAAAGAAGACACATACACATGGCCAGCGTGTAAATGAAAAAATGTTCAGCATTACCAATCATGGGGCAAATGCACTGCGGAGATGTTGGTCAAAGGATACAAAATTTCAGTTAGACAGGAAATCTATTGTAGCATATGGTGACTATGGTTAACAACAATGCATTGTACACATGAAAACTGCTAAGGGAGTAGATTTGAAATGTTCTCATCACAAAATAAATGGGAGGTAATGGATATGCTCATTAGCTTGATTTAGGCATTCTGCAATGTATACATATATCAAAACATCATGTTGTACACCATAAATATACATAATTTTTTTTATTTTCCAGTTTTTAAAATGTCCATAATATTTAAGGTTGTCAATAAATATATGTGAATACACACCCAGTAAATAAATACCTTCCTGATGACTTTCACCTGAGCTAAACCACAATGACGTAGAGGAAGATGAAATAGTTCCTTCCAGGTTTGCTTCAAATTTTGCAGGGTCAGGAAGTATGTTAATGTCCTTCCAATCTCCCACAAAAACATAACAGCAATTAGGAGTGTGCTTCTAATTACCAAAATGAATAAGAGAAGACAACTATCCCCAGACATAAGTAAATGTCAACAAAATATCATGTGCATGTCAGCTAAAACGGAAGTTAACCTCTCATCAGAAACAATGGCTAGAGGAATTTAAAAACATTACAAAAAAAAAAAGAAACCTGGTGATTGAAGAACCAAGTTGGGAAAATAATGATTACAATTCTATTCTCTATTTATGTGGAAAGAAATGTGAAAATAAAAGCAGGAAAAAGTCTTAGAAACATCAAAAAACCTGCTTTACCATAATATCTCCAAACCATGATGCCAAATTTTTATCTTATAATGGACTGATGAGGTTATCTTCTAAGGATGGAAATGAAGAATGACTCACCTGCAATTTTAAAATGTAGTAATGAACCTGACTGTGCTCCACCTAGACCCATTTCTCAGATAACCACCAACCTGAGGGCAACTGCCCTCCTACAAAAATGAGCCTAGCAAAGTTAGTTACTAATTAGGAAAAATCACCCAATTACGCTAACTTGCTGAGGCTGGCAAGCCGAGCTTTACTGTGTAGGCAGAATTTCATCCAGAACACATTTGGGAATTGACTATAAAAAGGCAAACAAAACAGTTGAGACGGGAAGGCACTCCATTCTGGCTTTCAAGAATACAGTTCTGCAACGTGCTCGCCCTGACACCATGTCTCTGCGACTTTCCAGTGGATCCAGGAGGTCCTGTCCCCGTCCCACCACTGGATCACTCAGGCTCTCTGGTGGGGGAGCCAGCTTTGGGGCTGGAAATGCTTGTGGCATTCCTGGCATTGGAAGTGGCTTCTCTTGTGCGTTCGGAAGCAGCACGTCAGGAGGAAATGCAGGGGGAGGCAATCCCTGTGCTGGCTTCACCGTGAATGAGGGGGGCCTCCTCTCTGGCAATGAGAAGGTGACCATGCAGAACCTCAACGACCGCCTGGCGTCCTACCTGGAGAATGTGCGAGCCCTGGAGGAGGCCAACTCAGACCTAGAGCAGAAGATCAAGGGCTGGTATGAGCAATTTGGGCCCGGCTCTTGCCGTGGTCTTGATCATGACTACAGCAGATATTTCCCCATAATCGACGATCTTAAAGCTCAGGTAAGAAATTATACTTCACAATCACTTTTATGTAGTTTTACTTATAAATTTTCTTTTTATCTGCTAAAGTCTAAAAACATTTATCACTCTTGTGATTTCTTAAAGGGAATTTCAATTTAGCCTTGGAAATAAGCATTAAGTAAATTCAGCTGGTTAATGTCATGATAAAAATGCCACTTATGAACTACATTAATTTTGACTATTTTCACTTCCTGATCTAAAAAGAAAACCACCTTTTGTTTTTTACTGGTTGTGACCTATTGCCTTTAAAAAGTCGAACTCGTCATTTCCAGATCATCGCTGCCACCACCAGCAATGCCAATGCTGTCCTGCAAATCGATAACGCCAGGCTCACAGCAGATGATTTCAGACTCAAGTAAGTAGACTTCCAGAGTGGAAAGAATTCATGGCAATCAAGGCAAAGCATTACATCAAATTTATTTTCAATGCCTCCATTAAATATAACCAATTCATTCCTAAACTTCAAAGCACTTAGGTTTAACATAAATAGAATGTTATTACTTTTTTATACTTTGGCTATTAACATGTGAACTGCTATAAAACAAGTGCCCAATGCCCCAGTTCTTTTTGTGTTTCAAATATCTCAAAATAATAATTATTATACAACAAACTTTGAAAATGTCTCCTGTAGCCAAATCTTCAAAATTCCAGAATTCTAGCATTTATCATTGGTGATGATGTCTCCACTCATGTGACAAATTAGAAAATCATTCACACTCTCTAAGGTATGAAAACGAGCTGGCTCTTCACCAAAGTGTAGAGGCTGATGTCAATGGATTACGCAGAGTTTTGGATGAAATAACCCTGTGCAGAACAGACCTGGAGATTCAGTACGAAACCCTGAGTGAAGAGATGACTTACCTCAAAAAGAACCATAAGGAGGTAAGAGCTGACCATCTACACATCTACATTTTGCTATCACTCTGCAGCTAGTGTCCACCTAAAGAGAGATAATGTACTTAACCTCTTAAACAAGAAGTTGGTGCTGAAGATTCATTGACAGGCAAACATGAGAGCTTACTTGTCTTTATAAGAGTTGAATCGTTTGTACAGATCCACCCTTGCTCTCTCATCAAGTTTCCCATGGGAAAAAAATAGACATCATGTTTTCTAGACCAAGCAGGGTTATAAGAGCAGTGTTTGGCTATGTAATTACAACTATGTTTAAATGGTCCACTTAGAAGATTATATCTGATTAGATAAAATAAATATACTTTAAGGACATTCTAAGAAAACAAGGTCTAAATTTCTATCAAAACAGTGGCAGATTTAAAACACTAAACCATTTACTTTATACACATGTTAAATATACACACTTAACAATAGTACGTATTCTTAATAGGTTTGGCTATAAAAATAACGAGACTGAAATTAAACTGTTATACCAGAATTTATACTTCTCAGCAAATAGTATACTTCCAAAGTGGTCATTGTTGGAAGCTAGGTTCAAAATTGGATCATGCAGTCATTAGATCTTTGGGATTGCTGTCAGAGCCACTGTTCTCTAAAAGGGAAAAAATCTTTGCCCTTTTGAAAAGGAATTTGATACTTTTAAATGGCCAAAAAACTTCAAAAGTCAAGGCAAATGCTTAAAGCAGAAAATACACTAAGAATGTTACTTGATTAGTCATGAGGCTACCTTATAACTACTTGAGTAACAACATTTCTTTGGCTATATGAAGTCAAGTATAGTAGTAGTTCGATGGTAGTTCAATAAATTTGTGATGACTACAATTTACTTTTCTAATGTTTCACAGGCAAACCCATATATTTTTTTTTATCTTTTTCTGCTTGAGCTAGGGAAGTTTTCACTAAATCGTCCAAAGTGAAAAACCACATCTGGAGATAGAAAAGGTATAGGGTCCCCCAACAAGGAAAGAATGCTAGAATAGCATGGGGATTTGCTACAGGAAGGAAAGGAAGCTTTTTGCTACAGGAAGGAGGAGGGTTCCCACAGCAGAGACATAAGTTCATCTATGATATTCCAATTTACACGGTCTCAGCAGTGATGCTTGCCACCCACAGTCTTGGAACTGACTCACTGCATTCTAACAGCATGCAGCTCACACAAAACAATGTATAGACTTTGACTGCAAAATAGATTCCAGCTTCCAGGATGATAATACTCAGAATAACCAGCATTTGTTTAGCATTTACATGCCAGGCAGTGTTTCTAAGTATTTTTATTATTAGTTCTTTCACTTCTTTTAACAACCCAGAGAAGGGTTTTTAATGATCCTCAATTTTCAGATAAGTACATTGAAACTTAGAGAGGTTAAGCAACTTTCCAAACTCACCCAGCCACTGCAAGGCAAGAGTAAAATTCCCACAGAGATTTGTCTGATACTAAAGTCTAACGTGACGCTATATGGTCCCTGTGTTAGCTTGAAACAAAGCTAGAATTCTTCAGGGGGTGGTGTTCTTCCCTGGGGGGTATCACACACACACACATATACATTTACTTATTTGTAATCATTTCAATTGTTCAGAATTATCCAAACTCAGCCCTTCAGCCATGTTCATGCTGTGTTCAGGATATAGCTGATTTGAGAACACATCAAAGCTGGCCTCTAGCAGAATATAGACCAGTCCACGAAGGTGGAGACATTTACACTATGAAGGAATAGAATAAGAGATGGGGGTTAATTCATTTTAAGTATTTTTAAAAACTTTCGGCCGTGGCCGGGCGCTGTGGCTCACGCCTGTAATCCTAGCTCTTGGGAGGCCGAGGCGGGCGGATTGCTCAAGGTCAGGAGTTCAAAACCAGCCTGAGCAAGAGCAAGACCCCGTCTCTACTATAAATAGAAAGAAATCAATTGGCCAACTGATATATATATATATATATAAAATTAGCCGGGCATGGTGGCGCATGCCTATAGTCCCAGCTACTTGGGAGGCTGAGGCAGAAGGATCACTCGAGCCCAGGAGTTTGAGGTTGCTGTGAGCTAGGCTGACGCCACGGCACTCACTCTAGCCTGGACAACAAAGCGAGACTCTGTCTCAAAAAAAAAACAAAAACTTTCGGCCGTGCGTGGTGCCTAACTCCTGTAATCCTAGCACTCTGGGAGGCTGGGGCAGGTGGATCGCTCAAGGTCAGGAGTTCAAAACCAGCCTGAGCAAGAGCAAGACCCCGTCTCTACTACAAATAGAAAGAAATTAATTGGCCAACTAATATATATAGAAAAAATTAGCTGGGCATGGTGGTGCATGCCTGTAGTATCAGCTACTCGGGAGGCTGAGGCAGGAGGTTCACTTGAGCCCAGGAGTTTGAGGTTGCTGTAAGCTAGGCTGACGCCACAGCACTCACTCTAGCCTGGGCAACAAAGTGAGACTCTGTCTCAAAAAAAAAAAAAAAGAAAGAAAGAAAGAAATTAATTGGCCAACTAAAAATATATAGAGAAAAAATTAGCCGGGCATGGTGGTACATGCCTGTAGTCCCAGCTACTCCAGAGGCTGAGGCAGTAGGATTGCTTGAGCCCAGGAGTTTGAGGTTGCTGTGAGCTAGGCTGATGCCACGGCACTCTAGCCTGGGCAACGGAGTGAGACTCTTGTCTCAGAAAAAAAAAAAAAAAAAACAAACAAACAAAAAAAAAACTTTCATTTGAAATTAATTTGAAAAGAAATTAAGACTTGTTCATGGTAGCAGCACTGCAACAGGCAGATTGAAGTTTTAGGAGCAGGAGTCAGGCTCACCATAAGGAAGAGCTCTGGAACAATTCAAACTCTCCCAGAATGAAACAGGCTGCTTCACAAGGTAGTGAGTTCACCGTCTTCGAGAGTTAAGTGAACTGGACAGGAAATACAAGGTGTGGGGGGAGGGGTCACTGCACGGCTTGGCGGGGGAGGGAGGGACTCTAAGCACCCTTCCAAAGCTGAGCTCGGGGGACCTGGGTTCTCTCTCGGTGAGGTCCCCGGCCGCTGAGCGGAACCCTTCCTGCCCGCAGGAGATGCAAGTGCTGCAGTGCGCGGCGGGCGGCAACGTGAACGTGGAGATGAACGCGGCGCCCGGGGTGGACCTCACCGTCCTGCTGAACAACATGCGCGCCGAGTACGAGGCCCTGGCGGAGCAGAACCGCAGGGACGCCGAGGCCTGGTTCAACGAAAAGGTGAGTCTCGTCCAGAGAACTATCCCTGTCTGCATTTTGGGGATGTCCACAAAGCTAAGATTTGCCCCCTGGCTTCTGTCGTTTCAGAGCGCTTCTCTGCAGCAGCAGATCTCGGAGGACGTGGGAGCCACCACCTCGGCCCGGAACGAGCTGACAGAGATGAAGCGCACTCTTCAAACCCTGGAAATCGAGCTGCAGTCTCTCTTGGCCACGGTACGAAAAGGACAGCGCCCCACCGTCTCCTGGGTCACCGTTTTCGATATGCGCCAGCTGGTTTTAAGTCCTTAACAGTGTTGAAAATAGGTCCACCTGTGTTTTCATAATTATCTTAAAATGTAAGGAAAGAAGAGGACCGTGCAGACAACAGCTAAAACAGCAACGCCCACGTCTCTAGATCTATCCTACCAAAAAGAGGGTTTTGCTCATTTTTAAGCGGTGTCATGGGGTCGTCTTAACCACGTGTCGGCGTGAAACCTAAGACAACTGTAGATAAAGTTAACGACAGGGGGAAACCATATAACAAGGAAATTTCTGCATGTCTGTATGTGTGCCTCAGCTTCTCTCTCTTGCCTCCTGACAGAAACAGTCCCTGGAGTGCTCCCTGACGGAGACCGAGAGCAACTACTGCGCGCAGCTCGCGCAGATCCAGGCGCAGATCGGGGCCCTGGAGGAGCAGCTGCACCAGGTCCGGACCGAGACCGAGGGCCAGAAGCTCGAGTACGAGCAGCTGCTCGACATCAAGGTCCACCTGGAAAAAGAGATCGAGACCTACTGTCTCCTCATAGGAGGAGAAGATGGGTAGGTAAAATAATGCATAGGAAAGGTGTACTGCACTGAAATCTGCTCACAACTTAGATCCCCGGAAAGTGAACATAAACTATTAATAATACGGCTGCATTTATTATCGTGAATGCTGAATATTAAACATAACGCGCACTCTACTGCCAAGATCCAAATGTGCAATATCTTACCAAACCCAAATGCAACAGGCCCTGTCTTTATGAAAATTAAAAATATCACTTCTTAATGCTGAAACAGAGTAGTTTCAACTGTGTAACCCACTGAATATGTTATCAAGGAAGTAAAGAAAATCTAATGGGGAATCTAGAATTGGAGGGGCTGTCTCTAAATCACTCTTTTGTGATATTTTCACAGGGCTTGTAAGTCTGGAGGTTACAAGTCTAAAGATTATGGATCCGGAAACCTGGGCAATCAAGTCAAAGGTGATTAAAATGAAATTCTGCTGTGCTCTACTATTTCATTTTCAATGTACAGGTTGATTGTTTTTATATTACCATAGCTTAGTAAGAATAGATATAGTAATAATAAAGATTTGTAGCAGATATCAGTATTGCTACATTTCTGATTTTAATGGTGTGCTAATTTTAAACAAAGTAACATATCACCATGTTTTTACCTAACCGAGTAAGCAAAATTCACCAAAAAATGAGTCTAAGTATCTGTGCTTACTGCATAGCCCATTCTTTATAAAATCCTAGTATTCCTTTAACTAATGTAGTTTCTTATTTATCTTTTTTTTAACTCTTTAAACTCTCCTTTTAAATTTTCATTTTCAGATGCAGCCAAAGCCATAGTGGTTAAGAAAGTTCTGGAAGAGGTAGACCAACGCAGCAAAATACTTACCACCAGACTCCACTCCCTGGAAGAGAAATCTCAAAGCAATTAATTTGAGACACTACAGAGAACATATGCTAAATACACTCAGAGGGAAAAAAGCAACATATATATCTGTCTGGAAAAATGAGCACATCTAAAAAAAATGTCTATCCTGTTGTCTTTCTGTTATTTTCTCTTTCTGAGCAGTCAATAGCAGTATCTCCCCATTCACCTAGAAGAACACCACATACAAATATGATGACTCCTTTAATAACTCTACAGAAATCTGTTGTCAATTCTCTATATTCAATAAACCTTCTTCCTTTAGCAACTTATTACTGGTGGTGGTGTCTTATTTTTAAAATGTTCATGTCTGTGATCCAGATATGTAAACACCCTATAGCTTTTAATTCTACAAAAACGTTTTTTTTAAATCAACAGATTTCCTCTTAGATTTTCATGAGGCTTTCTCAACAATTCAAAATGAGACACATTCAGAAGAAATAAAAATGCTTCTTAAATCCCCAATCTGCCATACTTTGACATAATAAGAAGCCTATTTGTTCCCTTTTATAATAGCCAAAATGTATACATTTCAGGTTCTTCATCTGTAAATGGGGATAACAAAAGTACTTCCTTCAAATGGTTCTTGTAAAGATTAAACAAATGAATTAAAGTGCACTCATGGGGTAAGTACTCAATAAAAGTTAACTCTTATTTTTTAATCCTCAGTATTTATAGTGATTAATTTTCAAATCTCACTTCCTTTTCAGATATATATTTAAATAATATTCCAAATATAAGAGTTATTGTAGCAAACGTTCTGGTTTAGAATCCAAGTTATAGTAATGGAGTCATCTACTTGTATTACAAAGTGACAACTGATGTTTGTAACTCCCTTGACTAATAGATTAGTCAAGAGAAATAAATTAGATTAACAAAAAACATAGCTGCTTCAGATCAGATATTACTCTAGATACTAAGTTGATCCTCAGTCCTCTATGGCTGGATTACCCATCTTGTAATCTAGTCACTAAAATCTGTTTCAGGCTCCAAGTGGAAATATTAAACAGAAAAGATGATCGAGTCCTTTACAGGCAATGTATTTCTGAATTATTTTTATAATCTTCAGATATAATTTAAGCCACAGACCACTAGGACCAAAATGCCTAATGATGTCCCCCATCAGATTATGTGAAACAAAGACATTAAAAACTAACAGAAAATTTCACTTAGAAAAAATATCTTGCGATTGTCAAAATGCTGGAGCAATCTGCACAACCCTTCCACACCTGTCATCAGATTCTCCCTCATCAAGGAGGGATGCTTCCAAACCTAAATCCTTACACAACTGTATACATCTGTCACAATTCATAGACCTGTACACCTAAAAAGGGTGAATTTTAATATAAGCATGTAAACTATACCTAGTGATGGGCTGGAACTGCTTTTACCACCTCATGACAACCTATTTTGCACTTCTCTTCCCAACTCCTCATTTGGTGATGTCATTTGGTAGCTTGACATCAGCCATAGAGAAGGTATTTACACAACAGAAATTGGCAAACACTACAAATCATAACTTCTTTCTCCCCTGAAAGCTAGTTGTTAAACATTACCAGGACATCACTGATCATACTTCAAGAAAGATGACTTTAAACACACACATACACACTGGCTAATCTGTTTATATAAAGAGAGAGAGAGAGAGAGAGAGAGATGTGGATATATCACTACCCTTCTTAAAGTCCTCCAGTGGATTCCTACTGCACCTAGAATTAAATTCCAATATCCTCCTGTGGCCTACAGGGCCCTACATGACCTGGCCCTGCTTGTCTCTCTTATTCATATCATGTACCCTGACCTTTACCCTCAGCTCTAACCACTTTGCCCTCATCTTATTCCTCGGATCCAACAAGCTCATTCCTCCCTCAGAGCCTTTGCACCAGCCGTTGCCTCAGCCTGAGATGCTCTTTCCCCAGATCTTCCCTTTTGATTGTTCCCATCAAAAGAGCTGTCACCGACCACTCTAGCAGAAGTCACTAGTACATCATGCCGTCTTATTCCCTTCAGGACATTCATCATCACCTGAAATTATCTGGTTTATTCATTTTGTTTCTTGTTTGTTGTTTCTTCTCCTGCACCAGAATGTAAGCTCTATCGGGCAGGGACATTGCCCATTTTGTTCAACATCTTCTCTCCAGCAACTAGAATAGAGCCTGGCATAGGGTAAGGACACATTAAATATTCGTTGAATAAATGGTTGAACGAATATACACATCTAAAACCAAGGTAATGTCTTAGATTGGAAACATATATCAGACTAAAGTTGGTAATTAAAATTATCAAAGGTCATGGCCACGATGAGTTAGGTGCCTCCTTCTCCCTAACTAGTCCGGAGAGCAGGGGCCATTTCTATCATCTCTGAATCTTTAGCACCAAGCACAGAACCAGACTCAGTGCTGAATGAATGAATGAATGAATGAATGAATGAATGAATGATGTGACTTGAGCTTATACCAAAAACAATTTCAAGCTGCGCCTAAGGCCTAAAAGGAATTTAAACAATTAGTCACTGAAACTCTTCAGTGCCAAAATAAACTCACGCCTCTCCACCCTGTACCATACTTAGCAGAATAAATGTCCAAAAAGCATCTATTAAAACAAGCACAAGAGAATCAGATAATCAATGTCTGGAAGGCCAGGCGTCGGTGCAGATTACGTACTTCCTGAGATATTTAAGGCAAAAATTTTGGCCCCAATCTGTTTTGTAACAAGAAATCATTCTATTGTAATGTGGCAAAACTGCAAAGAATAACAATTGCCTTGGCAATGTCATAAAGCAATGATCCTCAGTTCTGTTCGGCTTAAGTCCCCTCCGGGATAAGCGTGGAAACCTCATGCCAGCCCCTCCAGAAACTCTGCTATGCCTGTCCCTCCCCACGCCCAACTGAGAACTGTGATTACAAAGCTTGGCTGTGAGGCTCTGGAAGGTTATGCCCAAATACGAGGGCGTCCAGCCCACACTCCACTCCCCAAGCTCAGTACCCAGGAAAGGAGGAGCCTTTTCCTAGTTTGTACAAAGTTACAGGAAGGGCTACAGAGGTGCTGGTACAAGTCATTGAAATACCAAAATATCTCATAAGGCTGGTAAGTAGCCATTGCCCAGAGGCCCCCTGAACACCCTCAACTATGGCCCCAGGCCTTGCCCGGGACCCCCTTCCCACTGTCCAGGAACCAAACACACCAGGCAAGCAGGGGCCCCTGGGATCCCACTCCAGACTTAGCTGCTGATGTTCAGTGTGACCCATCTGTGCCCACACCATACAATTGTTAAATATTTTTAATATCACATCTGGTTTTTATCCATTTCCTTTTTTTTTTTTTTTTTCATGTCTGCATCTTAGAAAATCTTTCAGGAATCATTTATAGGTCCAGGATGGTCTGGAGATTGGACATAGAACTATTTCCAAAATTTCAGGTGACCCATCCCCAGGCCATGAGAAAGTGGCGAGGGGCATGGCCCTTGGACGGTTCAGACTAGAGCTGAGGGGTCCCAGCATCAGCTGGCAGGTCAGGGCACAAGGCTTAGACCTTTGCCTCTAGTTCACCTTATCGATGAACCAAATGAACATATCAAACTAAAGAAAAATGTGGTCTCTAACTTACTTGATAGAGAAGGCAGCATTGAAGATTGGTTATGGGACCAGTCCCCACACTGTCTGGATTCAAAACAATTTTTACCCCTTTCTAGCTGTGTTTTCTTGGGCAAGTTTATCTCTCTGCTCTGTCCCTCAATTTCCCCACCTGTAAAATGGGGATAATATTGATAACACCTACGTCAGAGGGTTGTTGTGATGATTAAAGTAGCCAATCCATGCACTTTGGGAAAGTGGTTCCTATTAAACCCTCAACAAATGTAGCTCCTATGATAACCAAGAAATAAAAATTTAAAAATCAATTCCATGTTATCACAGAACCTTAAAGATACAAGAAAGCTAGAGACTATCTAGTCCGTGCCAAGTTTCCCCATGAGGAAAATGAGGCCCCATGAGGTAAAGTGATTGGTTCAGTCATTCCTGGCAATCAGAATGACAGATTTCATCTTACTAATCCTCTTAAAGGTGAACAATAATTCTCCCTAGTTTACCTAGGCTCATTCAATTCAATGAATTGAAACAAAAGTATTCAGGAGAAAATGACCTAAGTCCAACAAACATGTTGCCAAAATGGCAAGCCTACAAAGAGAACAGAGAGTGCTGCCCCTAATCCTAGCATTTGCGACACTTATGCCCACAGGAGCTGGGTGCCCATCACGGCCAAGGTGCTCCTCTCAGACGGGAGGTGCAACCTGGCAAGGAAGGTGACGTGCCTGAACTGGTGTCGAAGGCAGAAGGTAGCTGGAAGCTTTCCAGAAAAGGACTAGGAACATAACTATCCTGGTTTATGAGGGCCTTCTACCTCCTTAATATGGAAAGGGGTATATTTATATACCATACTAAGAGAACATGGCTATAATTTTTAAATTATCTGGAGGATCTGGTAACAAATACAACCAAAAATCCTCAGTCCCCACAAACTTATAGGTATCAGTGAAGTCTTCACAACATGTATGCACTCATTTAATTTTTCTAGTTCTTCAGTCCCCACCTATAAAACTATATACAGAACCTCTGGCTACTGGCCTTTCCCACTATAATTGAATGCTCTGTGCTAGGCCATTGATACTCTCAAGTCTCACGATATGCTACAGTTACTTAACAGTTGTCATCTGAAAAGGGACAAAGGAAACACCCTGCCACCTATTCTCTGAGCTCTGTTCAGTAGAGGTATGTTGGGGGTTCCCAAGACCATCCTGTTTCAATGAGTCACTAGAGGGACCCACAGAACTCAGAAAAGCTGTTATGCTAATGGTTATGTTTATTACAGGAAAGGACACAGATTAGAATCAGCAAAGGCAAAAGGCACAGGGGGCCAAGTCCAGGAGAGACCAGACACAAGCATCCAACTTTCCTTTCACATGGAGTCACACGAAACCACACTGTATTCTCCCAGCAGAAATGTGTGACAACGCATATGTAGCGTTGCCAACCAAAGCAGCTCACCCAAACCTTGGTGCCCAGAGTTTTCACTGGGAGTCAGTCACCTATGCATGGAGCAACACATGACTCACCTCCATTACTCAGTTTCCAGCCCCTCCAACCATCAGACTGATACGGTGTAGCCCAGGGACCCCGCCACAAACCACCCTGTTAGTGTAAACTCTCCCGTGTGGCCCAAGGCCCCAGGAATACACAAATACTCTTATCAGGCAGAATATTACAAACTTAGAGGTTACCCCCAAGAGCTGGGTAGAGCTCAAATCTGAACATCCCAAGCTTACTAAGTTAACCTTTTCCTGCATAAGCGGGTCTCACAGCAGGACCCCAAGATAGTACAGGGTTCAGCTTCAGCACATTTTCCCCTATAACTCCTGCCCCTAACATCCAGGATGAATGAGCACCCCATGTGCAGGACCACCACACGCCTTGAATATCCAGGCTCTGTAGTCAAGTGTAGCTCATAGTAGTCCACCTTTCCTTAAAATGAGTTATCTCTTGAAGACTTTCTTTAACACTGAGCATCTGTCAGGGCCCTGCCAATCCTCTGCGCATGCACGTATGCAAAGCCCAATCACAGGGAAGGCTCGAGACCTTTTCACAGAAGCCACCTCCACAGAAGATAAAAATGATTACCCCGGGCGTACCTGAATCTCCACTCAGGATCAGAGAGGTTTAAGTGTTCAGAAGCTTTGACTATAGAAGAGGGATCGATTTTTTGTGTGTGAGGAATAACTGAATCGAAGCGAACTTAAGAAAGCTTTACAGTCAATGAAACCATTTTTCAGGTAATTAAAGCAAAAGGAAATTCAACGACTACAAATAGGTGTGTTTCAAACATATCAGGAGATATTATGTTCAATCTGTTACCACAATTGAGTTTCTAGGTCTAGAAACGCAAGAAGAAAGAAAATACAAATGAGTACAAATGGGTATAGATCCAGCATAAAAATTCATCTTCTGAGATATCAAACCCACTCCTCCTTCCTCCTCGCCTTCAAAATGTTTCTGAAAATCTAGAGATAGAGCTCAAGAAAACAGACAGTTTGACAATTGACTTAATAGCGATTATACTTTATATTGGCATATTACTTTAGGATTTTAATATACATGCAAATAGTAAAAGTTGATCTTGACAAAACCCTATAAGACAAGAATTATGATGACCATTTATGGATCAAGGTCCAGATTAGAGATGTCACCTGTCTTGCCCTGGGTCACAGAGCTATTCAGTGACAATACAGAACTTGAACCCAGGTTCAAACTACTAGTCCAGTGTTCTTCCCACACAACATGCTACCCCATGGATTTGGCAAGGATTTCAAAAAACTCAGCCCCTTGAAACTTATTCCATGAAAAGCAATTTTATATAAAACGTTTTTAAAATACATGGGCAGACAAAGAACCCGACAGGTGTGACTACTTTTCTTCAACATTAAATATGTTTAATTTGATGCCACTGATGAATGCCAAATGAACAGAAAGCAAAATATTAATATATTCGCTTCTTTAAGAAGAATTCGCCACAATGAAGAATGAATGCTTCCAAGTTATTGAAGCAAGTCTGACTGTCAGAGAGTCATAGGAAAACTGGCATATTTCATGGGAAGTTTTGCTTAATTATAACTTTCACCAAACTTGTTCCACAAGGAGCATCTGAAAGCAAAGTTGGTGGAATTAGAGTAAAAGGTAAGAAAATATTACTCATTAAAAAGGATTAAAATTTTAATTTTAAAAATCTGCTTCACTATAGCTATCTGTGTCACAGTTAAAACACAAACATACACACACAAAGAAATTCTTTTCCCCTATTATTCATAAAGTTTTTCTTTATAAAATATTAAATGTCTAATGATAATTTTTAAACCACTACAAAGGGACAGAATTTAAGAGGGGAACACTGAATGTCATGTGCAGGCGATGCTAAAAACTAGAAGATCCATGTTCTTTCCCCATAAACTTCACCTCTTCAGGTGTGATACCTTCCAGCCCAGCAGCTCTTCAAGGTAAATGGGGGTCGGGGACGCACTCACAGACCCATCAGTGCCACCGTAGACCAGGTGGCAACCATGAGGTGAGTAACAGCACTGGACTTAATACAACGTAGAGAAATGTGTGCTGGGTGGAACCCAGAGATCCAGATTCTAATCTTGGTTCTTGCACTAATGAATTGCATTATATAGAACAAAACAACCGTTGAGCTTCAGTTTCCTTCCCTGTAAAATGCCCTGACTGCCTGTCACAGCTCTAATAACTATTCAATTACAATGACACATACAAATGTGGTTGAAAACTGCAAAAGTGATGTAGAAATGCAAAAGTATTAATGGCAGAAGAGATTAGACAAAAAACACTGTCTTATTTAACAGAGCAAAAAGTCTTGAATCTGATAAATCAGTAGAACAAATCTTTGAAAAGTGACACTTGAGGCAGATTGGGGATAGCTGTGTAGGCGTAGGTGTAGGTGTAGATTTCCATGGTGACGAGCACTCCTACCGTTAGACAGTGTCATGATGGAAAGGCTAGGTCCTGCAATGGTAGACTTTCCTAGTGGAAAAACACATGGTCTGGAACCTTGGTTACCAGGATACAGTAGAGACAAGCTGCTGATTCAACACTGAAAATAAATAGATATTTGGTCCAACCAAAGATTACAGCAAATAGGATCCACTAATTGAAGAACTGATAAGTCAAGCAAGAAACTTACACTCCCCCATTTCTTCATCATAATAGTTTGTGAGATTTTCAAAATAAAACATAATGCATTAAAACACATGCATAATCTTGCTTTCTAATTTTTTTCAACTTGCCACTGACTTTATCTTGCTTTCTATTTTTGAGGTAACTCCTGCTTGTAATTAAAATCCCAAAAACAAAATGGTTATCGATTACATCAATTTGTCATTAAAAACAAAAGCAGTTCTCAGTTCAAAAGGGGGTTGTATTCCAAGAGTTGTTTATGAGTGTTTTTACTTCAATGACACACTTCATACTTACTATATGCCAGGCTTTGCTCCTGGGCCTTTACAAACATCACTTATTTTTAATCCTTGTGATAATTCTATGAAGTAGGAACTGGAGTCTTCACTTTACAGATGAAGAAACAGAGGCACAGAGATGTTAAGTCATTTTCTCAAGGTCACACAGTTAGTAAATAGCCAGATCCTAAGTGGAAAATGTGGCTCCAGGATTTCCTAGGCACCACGCCATGCTGACCTTTTGGAACCTGATATATTTTCATATAGAAACAATGATAGAAATAGTTATAAAATTCCCCAACAGCCTATTTAAACCACATGTAGCTGATCTGAAATTCTATAGATCTGTTAAAGTGCTACCCCTGGCTGGCAGCTCAGTACCTGTCATGGAGGAGGTGCTCAAAAAAGTGACGTTTGTTGGATTTAATATATTGATAGAGCAGTTGCCCTACTTGCAACGGCAGCATTCTAGAACAATTTGAAGCACCCAATGGCAGAAATTTAGCTGTTCTCCTCTCAGCATCCTCTACCTTGGTCTCAACAGTGGAAAGGAATTTGGACAATTGGGTCTTATGGAGATGGCACAACTCTTTGGCAGTAGGTGACAGCAGGGTCTTGGTTTTAGCAGCAAAGCGGCAGCACAAAACCTCAACAGCAACACTAGGGAAAGAATCCGAGTTGGTTTAAGTAGCAGGATGTGGTTGCGAGTCTGTGGCAGGAGGTGGAGTGGAGGTAGGCAGTGGGATGGCAAGGTGAGTTTCTTGGACCGGACTACATGGAAACTGGGTCTCTAACTAGGGCAGCTGTTTGTCATCAGGGAAGATGATAAATCAGCCATCTGCAACCCACAGTCGACATCTAGGTCAACACTTGGACAGTAAATAAGCTCTCCCCATTGTTTCTCAGTAGGAGAAAAAAATGTAAGTTATTTTCCTGACATTTTCTCAACACTGTGAAAAATACCTAAGAGAAGAATTGCTGTGATTATATAAAACACAACAAAAATTATACATGAAGTTAAACTTTAAGAGCAGGAACTATGACTTGTCAACATTAATCCTAAAGTCTAGCAGAATGTTTTAGCAGAATGCTCAATTAATAATTGATATAAATTGACATTACTAATATGTAAAATATAAATTAAACAACCAAATACTAAAATAAATAGAATAATAAATTATAGAAAATAAAGAAATAGGATTATTGATAAATGACCAGAATAATAAATGGAATGATAAATCACCAAATCATAAATGAGTGGACTGACAATAGAGTAAATGAATGAAGCAATAGTACCAACTATTAACTACCATATTCATCATAAACAGCACAATGAATTTGAAATAATCATATTAGCTTGTTATATAACATAAAATGTATGCAATAAAGAAAGCAGGCATTAATTTTATTTTTGCCCCAGATAAATTACTCTGAAGCTATCAAGATTCCCATCTTTAATTTTTAAAATCTGTATGGTATAATAGGAAGTATTTTTCCAGTTTATTCAATCAGATATTTTAATTCAACTTCCTCTTTGGATATAACACCAAAGTCTACAAAGCAACATAAGGCAGAATATTCTTTATGCTGTTAATAAACAAACAAATAAAAATATTGGTGTATAAGATCAAATCAGCCATATGAAAAGAAAAAAAAGAATTAAAAATTAAAAACAAAATAAAGAAAAAAAAATATTGGTGTCTTGGATCTCTGTTCAAGCAATACCACTAAACTAGTTTTAGGCCTTAAAGAAATCACTACAATGAATCTTAATTTTTGAATTTTAAAAGGAAAGAATTGATCTAAATTCTTTTAAATACTTCATCCCTTTCTGTGAAATTCAGTACAGAATTTCACTAAATTTGCCTGAAGTCCTTGGACTGGATAACAGAAAGAAATACATATAATTTAAAAGAAAATATTTTGGAAATGTTCTTTTTTGAATCAATTTTTAACCATTTTCTAAAAGTTCTGGTATCAAAATGGAGTTTATCGAAAGTACAAAATGGACATCAATTGCTCAAGCAATGTCTTGAAAACTTTGACAACTGCTGACTTACAAATGAATATGAAAACCAAACTAAAGGCTGGGTGTGGTGGCTTGTGCCTGTAATCCTAGCACTTTGGAAGGCCCAGGCAGGAGGATCGCTTGAGACCAAGAGGTCGAGACCAGCCTTAGTAAGATCAAGACCCCATCTCTCCAAAAAGTAGAAAAATTAGCCAAACCTGGTGGGGTATGTCTATAGTACCAGACACTCTGGAAGCTGAGGCAGGAGGACTGCTTGACCTCAGGACTTTGAGGTTGCTGTGAGCTATGATGACACCACTGCACTCTAGCCTGGGTGACAGAGCAACTGTCAAAAAAGAAACAAAAACAAACAAACAAACAAACAAAAAAACCAGAAACCAAATTGAATAAAGCAACATCACAAAAAGGAATCATGCCTCAATGCTTTTCTAACTCTCCTCCCAAATAATCATTTTCTTCAGGGATCATTTTAACAAAAAGAACCAGAAAAGACAGATGTATAGATTTTTCTGTTTTGTTTTAATTTGATCTTTTCTGTTCCTTTTAACTAGACAATGAGATGAAGGAATATTCTAGCAGTAGCATAATTACTGTAAGGATTGTTGCCCCAGCTGCAGGCAGACTTGTCTTGTATTTGAATACTGATAAACATAACATAACATGAAATTTTTGTCAAGCAAAACTATAAAGAAGTTAAAGAACAGCTGAGTTAATACAATAGCTAGCCAAATACTTTGATTTACTAACACAGGTAGTAACATGTACTAACATCTATATTAGTAAATGAAACGGGAGTATACTTTGGAGCTGTGTCTCACTGTGACGTGACAGCACAGCGTGAGTCACAGCCAGCTCAGTTGTCCACTGAAGCAGCCCGTCACGAGATCATGAAACTGAAACGCATTCTTCACACCCATGACACAGAACTACAATTCCTAATGGCTAAGGTATGCGAGAGTAGCTAATTACAGCCTCAGACTGAAATCTAAAGAATCCACAGATAGGGTCCACATAATTTTTTTATAAATAATTATATAGAAAAATTTCAAAGACAAAACCCCTTAGAAAAGGTACCGAGGCTATCAGACGTACATAGGAAATAGTGAGGACTACGAAGCACTTCAATCAGATAAAGTTAGGCTGGTCTCCCAGCTTAGCCCCAAGTGGTCTTATGGAATAAACGATACAGTACAAATGCAAAAACCAATAATAAAAATGATCAAGCCTTTGAATATTTGAATATACAGTATTTATACTGTATATTTGAATATACAGTTACTGTACATTTGAATATACAGTTACAATTTACAGAGCACTTGTACGTTTTTACATGTGACATTATAATCCTGTGCAGAAGGTAGGGTAGAAATTATTATGCCTCATTTAATAGGTGAGAAAACTGTGGCTCAAAAAAATCCAGGTTTCAGCTTAAATGAAGGGTTCTGGTAACTAGGAGAGTCAGAACTCTTTAGCAGGCCCTCTGACCCAAATTCAGGCTGGTTGCTGCAAAAAGTATGAGCATGGAATGATAGAGCTGAGTTGGAATCCCAGTTCTGACACTTCCCAGATACGTGGCCTTGAGGAAGTCACCTCATTTCTTGGAGTTTTGTTATAGGTTGGTTCTCCGGAAGTATATGCTGAGACAGAATCTGGGGAGCAAAAGTTGTCGTGGGGAGTAACACCTATGAAAGGAAAGAAGAGGAAGCAGGACTGCGCAGACTTTAGTCTTTTGTAGCATAGTTGGCAGACTGCAATGCAGACCAAAGTCTCCATCAGCCCAGTGGGAATTCTGGAGCAAAGCTTGCTCCCAAAATAGACAACATCTTTTGAATGCATGTCATACATGAACCTGAAACATACCCATCTTGCAGTTTTAAGCAGAGCTGTATAGCTTTTATGTGAGCTCTCTCTGCCGTGTTGAGAAGAGCTGGGTGGGCAAGGTCGAGAGCCAACAGTCCCATGGGAAGCTCTAGAAAAGGGTGGCTTTTTAAAGCTGCCCCACCTTAAGGCAAGGGGCCTTTATAATAAGCCCTCATTGACCAGTCATTAGATGTGGCTGTTCCAGGAAGGGAGTGTGACCACGGGGGAGAGGGAGTCCCTCAGCAGGTATGGGAATGAATGCCTCAGTCCCACAGGGGGAACCGAAGCAGTGCACTCAGCATTCACTACTGCCAGTAAGTCCACTCTTCGGAGCCCTTTTGAAAAAAACGTTGTGGATGCCTGCAAAGGCTGAACTGCAAGGCCCCTCAGCATAGATTTTAATAACAACTCATTTGAAACAAACTAATGTCTCAATGTTAGTGAACTGGTTAAATACATAATAGTATATCCAGTTAAGGTAAGAGTAAATAATCATTAAATAATGCAATACAGCAAGAGTCTGCAATCTTTATCTGTAAAAGACCAGATAATAATTATTTTCATTTTTGCAGACCATATAGTCTCTGTTACAACTACTCTATTCTGCCATTATAGTGCAAAAACTGCTACAGACAATGTGTAAACAAAGGGGCATAGATATGTTCGAATAAAACTTTATTTATAAAAACAGATGGCAGGCCAATTTGGTCCACCATCCTTACTTTGCCTACTACTATTACTATAGAAGAATAATTACTGACTTGGGAAGACGCTTGGGATATTTTAATGACTGAAGGCAAATTTAAAATGTTGTACAATATAATCTCATGTTGCAAAATATTAAAAACATATATGCATGTGTATATAAAGCACAAAGTTACTTCATAACAAAATATAGATGAGTTTTTCTCTGGATGATAATATATAAGTGATTATTTTCTTCTTTTGGCTTTTCTGCATTTTCCAAATTTTCTGGGATGAACTATATGACTTTTGTAAGAAGATTATAATATCACTTTTAAAAACACCTCACCCTCTCTCTCCTCCCACCCCCTCATATTCAGTTTTGGTAAATAAGACCATTATCTATGCTATTATTCAAGTTTGAAACGTAATGGTCTTCCAATCTCCTCAACTTCTCTCATTCTCTCCCTTTCTCTCCAATGCCACTGTCCTTGGGTATTGGTCAGCCGCCCTGGGGGCTGGAGACCACAGCTTCACAAAGTAGTTCTCTACTGTGGGGAATCTGGTCATCTCTCCCCCTCCACAACGCCCCCTGCTGGTTCCCCATGGCCTCTAAAATAAAGTACAAATTCTCTGCGCTGTGTAAAGGCCCCTGGTGACCTGGGTCCTGTTGGACTCTCGAAGCCTGGTCTCCTGCCTAAGCAGCACCAGGCCATTCCCAGGACATCCTGCTTTGTTCCCACTGACCCCTGTCTAGAAATCTCTTTGCCCACCACTGCCTGCTAGCAAACTCCTCATCCTTCATTTCCACCTTACAAAACCTAAGAAATATTCCTTGACACCCGTCCCACAAAGAGCCCCTCCACCTTCTGTGGCCCTGTGGCATTTTAAGCTAATCTCTATTTTAGCATTTCATCAATACACTATGATTGGTCTGATGTTTCCAACAGACTGAAAGCCCCATCTTAGAGGAAGAGATGCATGCTACGAACACATAGGGAAGGTGAAAATAAATGCCAAATGGAAGGATATAAGAAAACTGTATTTAAAAGTTATTTATACAAACCTCTAGGAATTTTGAAAAGTTCCGCAAATTTATTATCATCATCACAAGGATCTTGAGGCACCTCCTTTGTAAGATCACTGACATCATTACATCTTCACCTTGGTAGGATGTGTATTAAGAGCTATGGGAAAAGTGCAAACTCACAGAATATATTTCCCAAGTAAATCTGTAAAATAAAAGAACAAGAAACCTATAGATTTACTTGTTCCAAGTAAAATAAAGTATTGTGGAAATCCATAATTAATGAGAAAAATGGGCTATTATCTTTGAATTGGTTTTAATGGAAGCTATGGTTACAAGAAGAAGACCTGGATAACTTTTTTAAATATTTAGGGATAGGCCAAAACTAATGGATTTAAGGAAGAGGAAAAACTCCTTTGGCTATTGAATCAGGAGGCAGAGAAGAAATATTATTATTGCTCAAAAATCTTACATAGGCCGGGCGCTGTGGCTCACGCCTGTAATCCTAGCTCTTGGGAGGCCGAGGCGGGCGGATTGCTCAAGGTCAGGAGTTCAAAACCAGCCTGAGCAAGAGCGAGACCCCGTCTCTACTATAAATAGAAAGAAATTAATTGGCCAACTGATATATATATATAAAAAATTAGCCGGGCATGGTGGTGCATGCCTGTAGTCCCAGCTACCCGGGAGGCTGAGGCAGAAGGATCACTCGAGCCCAGGAGTTTGAGGTTGCTGTGAGCTAGGCTGACGCCACGGCACTCACTCTAGCCTGGGCAACAAAGCGAGACTCTGTCTCAAAAAAAAAAAAAAAAATCTTACATAGACTAATTCAAGGTGACTTTCCTAACAATTCCACCATTAGCAACGATCCTTGCTTCCAAAGCTATCCCACATAAATCAGCAAAGTAAGGCTTTCTCTCTGCAAGAATAGCTGCAATGCTCAATTTGTTCCCAAAAATTTTAAGGGAATATGAAGCTACTCATCATTATTACTGGATTAAAAAGAGAGAGAAATGTTTCCTGACATATCACTCCTGAGTAAAACTCACATTCATGTTGTGACTAACACTGAAATCTGGATTAATAATCCTTCCAAAATGACATAGGAAAAACATATAAGTTTAATGAAGGTAGAGAAATGTATGATTTGCCAACTACAGGTTGCTTTGAAGGTGAAAGAATGATTGGCGGGAAATAATAGATTGTGGAGCACTAATGAATTCTAATGAAATAATAGCAACTCTAATTTTACTCCACCCTTATCCAATTTTTCCAATATTAAATGGCCCGATTCAAAATAAATTGACCCAGTGTGGATTAGAGATGTGAAACCATAACAAAGCCAAATGAGGGGAACTCCCTAAAAACTGTATATATAAAGACCAAAGGACATCCACATTGGTGCACTTCTTACTTCCACCTCCCACACTTGGACGAGCTCGACGTCTGTAGGAGCATCATGTCTTGCTCATCTCGCGTCTCCTCCTGCAGGGCTGGCGGCAGCGGCTCGGTCAGGGTGTCTGCTTGTGGAAGCAGCTTCAGCAGCGGAAGCAGATGTGGTCTGGGGGGCGGTTCTACCCGGGGCTTCCAAGGAGGAACCAGCAGCTGTGGCCTGAGTGGGGCATCTATCGGTGGCTTTGGAGGCAGCTTTGGAGGAGGCTTTGGTAGCTGCTCAGTAGGCGGCAGTTCTAGCTTTGGCGGGGGCTCTGGATTCGGTGGCAGTTCTGGTGGAGGCTTCTGCAGCTACGGCAGCGGTATGGGAGGTGGTGTTGGCGATGGGGGGCTTTTCTCTGGAGGTGAGAAGCAAACCATGCAGAACCTCAACGACCGCCTGGCCAATTACCTGGACAAAGTCAAGGCCCTGGAGGAGGCCAACACTGACCTGGAGAACAAGATCAAGGAGTGGTATGACAAATTTGGGCCCGGGTCGAGAGCTTATGAATCTGGAAGAGATTACAGCAAATACTATGAAATAATTGAAGATCTCAGGAACCAGGTGAGAAACTCAGTGATGATACCTCTTTTGTATCTCTTTATTAAATTGTAGGGCAATAGGAAATTGTTTTATTATTATTTGCTCAGTTGTTCCATGCAAAATTTTTGATAAAAAAAAAATTTATTAATTTCCATGGTGTCACTAGATGTATTTAGAATATAATTCACACTAGACATTCATTTCTAAGAAATTTTTCTGCAGCTGTATCTTGACAAGTGTAAATGAGTAATTATATCTTGTTCATTAATATCTTAATTCATTTTTTTGCATCTTTATATCTCCTAGATCATTGCTGCCACTATTAATAATGCCAGCATGACTTCCCCAATCGACAATGCTAGACTGGCAGCAGATGACTTCAAAATGAAGTGAGTTTGCTTCAAAATATCATTCACTACCATGGTGTAAAACAAGACTATATATATATATATATACACACACACACACACACATAAATGTATATAAAAGAATTAATCCAGGCAATTAGATGCAGTCTCAGACCAATGTAATGTTTTAATATAAAATGTCTACACCAGGAAAAAGGGCCAAATGGTTTTGATATGTTTTCCTATAAGAGATTGCAAAATTATAGTTCTTTTTAATGATTTGATAGTCTTTGTTTAAGTATTTCAAAAGAAGAATTTCAACATGTTCTAGATGGCAGTGGGCAAATCCTTTTTAAAATAAAGCTTCTTCACAGTAACTAATCTAAGCCATACATCATATTCCAAACACCTCTTAAGGTACGAAAACGAGCTCTACCTACGCCAGTCCGTTGAAGCTGATATAAACGGCCTGCAAAAAGTGCACGATGAGCTGAACGTGACCATATCCGACCTTAAAATACAGTCAGAAAGCCTAACTGAAGAGTTGGCTTATCTCAAGAAGAACCATGAGGAGGTAGGGACAATAAATCCACCAACGGGGTTTGTTCAACAAGGTTCATCATTCGCCACAAAGGTCCCCGACCTCTAGGGATTTCTGCTACAGTGACTTCTGTTTCCTCTCTGCCAGGAAATGAGCACTTTGCAGAGACAGTCCAGTGGGGACGTGACCGTGGAGATGAACGCGGCCCCAGGGGCAGATCTGACCAAGCTGCTGAACAGCATGCGGGAGCAGTACGAGGCGCTGGCCGAGCAAAACCGCAGGGAGGCCGAGGAGCAGTTCAAGAAGCAGGTGGCTCACCGCGGCGGGCAAAATGCAAGAACCCAAGCAGCCAGGCCCGGGGATCAGAGCTTGTTTGATTTCACTGTACTCTGTTGATTTCCTTCTTGCAGAGCGCATCCCTGCAGACACAGATCTCCACGGACGCTGGAGCCACTAGCTCAGCCAAGAGCGAGATCATGGAACTGAAAAGGGTCCTCCAGTCCCTCCAGGTTGAGCTGCAGTCTGCCCTGGCCATGGTAGGTGGGAAAGGGGTACACTCGATTTACTTCCAAAGCTTTAAAAAATTGTTTTGCAGACACTGTTTTGAAGCATGTTGGCAAAATGTTGGCATCTGTAAAATGGGAATAATAGTACCTATCTCATGAGGTCGCTATGGGAATTAAAGGAGTCAATACGTATAAAACACTTTGGGCTTTTTTTCCCCCAAAAGATGCATCATTATCTAATTTCTTTTTGTTGTTGTTTTTGTTGAAATATTAAAGGGGTACAAATGTTTTTTGTTACATGGCTTGAGTCAGGGCTATAAATGTGCTCATGACCCAAGCAGTGTTTATTGTACCTGTTAGGTAGGTTTTTGTTCCTCCCCTTCTCCCTCCTCCCCCCTGCTTGATTTCCAATGACTTTTACTTCCCTCTGTACACTTGTGTGCAATAAGTTAGTTCCAATTTATTAGAGAGTATATGTGGTGTTTGTTTTTCCATTCTTGAGATATTTCGTTTAGGGAAATAGTCTCCAATTCCTTCCAAATTGCTGCAAAAGGCATAATTCATCCTTTTTTATAGCTGAGTAGTACTCCATGGTGTACATGTACCACATTTTGTTAATCCACTCATGAATTGATGGCCTGTATAAAACACTTCGAACAGTGCCTAGTGGTGCATAGGGAGTGTTATATTAGTTACAGTAGCGCACTCTGATTCATTAATATTGGTTATCATTACTGTTATTGCTCATTCATTATCAAAGGTAAATCTCTATGAAGTGGTTCATTTGAAGACACCCTCTTCAAAGAAATGTATATTTCAGGATTCACATGCTGAATACGGAGCAGTTTTATTCTGACAGTGCGTGTCAATTTGCATGTGCACTTGCAGCAAAGCTCCCTGGAGGGGAGCCTGGCCGACACGGAAGCTGGCTACGTGGCCCAGCTGTCAGAGATCCAGGTGAAGATCAGCAGCCTGGAGGGGCAGATCTGCCAGGTCCGGGGCGAGACCGAGTGCCAGAACGCGGAATATGCGCAACTGCTGGACATCAAGACACGCCTGGAGATGGAGATCGAGACCTACCGCCGCCTGCTCGACGGGGAGGGAGGGTGAGCCACCAGTACCTTGATTTTGAACACTTTCTAGAAAACGAAGAATTGTTGATTCAGCAACTGAAATGTAAAGTTTCAGCAAGTTTCAAATAAAGTTCCCTTGAAAGGAAACATGCTCCATTCAGAGAGAAAATAAATCTGCTTCTCTATAATTCTTTAGCCAAAGAGAAGTGAGGATAATCATTTCTTTCACTTTTTGTTTCTCAGTAGTTCTGGTGGCCGAGGGACTGGAGGTAAAGGATCATTCTCTGTGGACTCCCGAGGAGGAACCAGCACAACTCAATCCAGGGGTAGAGTTGCTTTTTAAAAATAATATTTTTCTGCTTACTAAATGAGATTTCATCATTAATAAAGTGTACTTTTTTTAGCCCAAGAAATCTGGGCTACCATAATTCACTTTAAAGCATGACTTGTGAACCAACCTTTATATTTCCAGTTCTAATATTCTATTTCTTTTTTAGATTCAAACAGAAGCAGAGGAACTAGGACAGTGACAGATAACGGCCAACAGATTTCATCTCAAGTCAACAACGTTTCTGACGTAAAATTCAAATAGGACTAAGATGCAGGCACCTGTGTTCTACTCCCAAGAAGTAAATGACAGATCCTAACAAATATATGGAATAATCCAATAGGCTTGCGGAGACAGAGCTTCAACTACTCCTATAATCCTTTCTGATATTCTTTCGTCTTTATTGGTTTGGTTTGGTCTTTAAAATGCCAAATGTCTTTTCCTCCTTAATCCTTCTGTATCAATAAACTTTTCATCTGTTGCAAATCAACTACATCAATCTTTGTAATTTTGTTTCACCCTGATTTACTTTATAACAGCTTTGTTGAAACAGAATGCCCACACCATACAATTCATCCATCTAAAGTATACAATTCAGCGGTTTGTAGTATAGTCACTGAGTTGTACAGTCATCACCACAATCAATTTTAGAGCATTTTCATCACCTCAAAAAGAAATCCTGTATCCACTAGCAGTCATTCCCCATTTCCTACCCTCAAACAAACCCCCAGCCCCAGTCCTAGGCAACCAGTGTCCTATATATTTGCCTATTCTAAACTTTTCACATAAATGGAATCATATGACATGTGGTCTTTTGTATCTGGCTTCTTTCACTTGGCATGATGTTTTCAACATTCGCCCATGCTGCAGCATGTATTTACTTTTTATTGCTGAATAATATTCTAGCGTATGAATATGCCACCTTTTATTTATCCATTCATTGGATGATGAACATTTGGGTTATTTACATGTTTTTGCTATTACAAATAATGCTGCTATGAACATTCATGTAGAAGCTTTTGCACAGACATGTTTTCATTTCTATTGGGTGTATACCTGGAGTACAATTGTCGGGTCATATGTTAACCCTATGTTTAACCTTTGAGGAACCACTAGACTATTTTCCATAGCAGCTGCACCACTTTACATTTCCACAGCAGTGTCTGTGGGTTCCAATGTCTTCACATCCTCACCAACACTCGTTACTGATTTTCTTATTACAGCAATCTTAGGGGATATTAAGTGGTATCTCATTGTCGTTTCACATTGACTTTTGAAATCTATTATGTTATATAGTCCAAAACCATTTCCAAAAAAATATTCTGAAATATGTGATAGGGCTGTGGTTTTCCAGCTTTCTTACGGTGTCAAAAATACATACATGTTAGTTAAGAAACCTTTAGAAACCTACATTCTACCTGTAAAGACACTAATGCAAATGAAAATAAAGACACCAAGTGTTTTTTAAAAGGAGAATTATGAGGAATGACTTGGGTTCCCAGATATGAAGACATTGGTGAAGTGGATCCTCCCCAGGGCTGATGCATCTGGCCCCAGTTGCTGGTTGTGTGGGCTGCACACGGCTCACAGCTGTGCCCTCAGCGGGCATTGCCCTCAGCAGCCAGGGACTGCCTTGTCCAAGATTTTGCCTCCCCCAGGATAGGCCAGTAACTGGCTGATGAGGGGTACAAAGGCCCAGCCCCCTTGCCTCAAATTGGGACAACTCCAGAGCTCCCCCCAAAATCGGCTGAAGCCTCCATTCTAAGAGCACTGCAGTTGGCCTCTCCCTATTCCCATTCGTGCCGTCCCCACCTCCTCCCAGGTAAATCTCCCAAGAGAACTCCCTGATAAACCTCTGCCAACATCTCTCCATCTCAAGAGTGTTTTTCCAGGAAACAAAACGTCAGAAAATAGTATTAAGCTACAACAATTCGAACAATGGGCCACCAACACAGGAATCAACCCCCCAGGAAAGTGACCCAGCATTTCAAATCAGCTGTGGCAAAGCAGTTAATTCAATAAAGGCTACTGGAATAAATAGTTAACGAAGGGGTAGGAGCAGGGGGTGGGGGTCAGGAGGGTATTAAATAGTTTATCTCCTATCACACACACCAAAATAAATTTCACAAAGATTACAGAAATAAGAAAAAGTAAACTTTTAAAGACTTCAATTTAAAAAAAAAAAGAATATTTTCGTATTTGTGGAATGGTGAAGGAAAGCTTTTTTAATTTAAAAAAAAAGCATGAAGGAAAAAATGGATAGATTTATTTGTATGAAGAAAATAATGAGCAACAAGAAGCAAAAGCAAAATTAACTGATAAAAAAAAACTTTAATGAAATATGGTAAAAATCCATCCCAGCACCCAGGGGAATCTGTGCAGCCAGCCAGACCGCAGGGGCCAAACTTCAACTGCACAACGTAAGTCTTGTCCCGTCTGCAGTCTGGCGCCACCTGCTGTCAGCCGTCTTATCGGTCTAAACTCAGAAGAGGATTCTGGGCCAGGAATGAGCCGCCTGTTTAGTTGGCCTGACTCATCTCAGCCTCCTCATTCCACATCCTCTCCCCCAAGAACCCCACCCACCTGTCCACCTGCCATATCTCCCCTCGCCACTCCAGAAAGAAAGGACTTTAGTCCACCCTCCACCCTCTTGGGGGCCAGATGCAGAGTGGAAGCCAACAGCCAATCACTCTATGTCTAAATTCTCAGCCATGCTACATGACACCAGGAGTTTTCACTGCACTCGTCATATAAGGCCATGCAAGGGCTGATGTCCCCAATATATAAAGTCATGAACAGATCTATAAGAGAGAACCACATCAGTAAGAAATGGATACGTGATACACATATAATTATTAATAAAATATGAATGGCCAATAAACACTGAAAAGTACCTGATGCCCAGCATCTCTAGTAAGTAAATTAAAATCATGAGGTGCCATTTCAACATTAAAACAGGTTCGGTTTGTTTAATAATCAATATCCATTTTAGCAAGGGTGTAGGGAAAAGGCATTAATACCTTGCCGGATGGAGTGTAAATTAACAAAACCTTCAAGAGCACAATTCAGCAACGGGTACCAAAAGCCTTTACGAGAAGAGCATATCCTTAGAGCCAGCAGTTCCATTTCTAGGAATTTATCTCTACATAATCAATTATTAATATATGTGTATTCCTCTCAGCTGTTTATCATAGTGAAACATTAGCCATAATAAAATAGCCAACAATGAAGGATCAATAGGCTAAATTATGACACGCCCATCAAAGTACATCAAAGGACTGCAATGCAGCCATTAAGAATGTTCAAGTTCATGTATTGACCTGAAAAGATGTCAAGCGTCTGTTGAGAAATGAAAAGTAGAGTTTCAAGATAATATAGACAGTATGATTTTTTAAGAAAATAATTGTATACATATTACATACTGTACATGCTTATTAAAAATCTAAAAATACATATATTAAATGTTAACAGTGGCTGTTTTGGGGTAGTAAAAACATGGATGATCTTTATTTTCCACTGCATTTTTACATGATCTTTATAATTTTTCTGAAATAAACATGCACTACTTGTAAAATTTAAAAATCTTTAAAGAAAAACTGTTTAAATGTTTTTACAGTGCACTAGTAAAGAAAACCCCTCCTAGTTGTAATATCAAACACTTCTTAAATCTGAATGGAAGTAGTGCACTTAATAACCAAATTGCTAAATTCTAGAGCTAAAAGAGAACTTGAAAAATCATATAGTTCAATATAACAATTTTGCAGATCAGGACACTGTGGCATGGTCTAAAGACATGAAATGTATCTGAATTTTGGAAAACTTTTATGATGTGTTATAGTCCTGGTGGACAGAGGACAAGAGACATGAGGCTGAGGAAAATAGGCTCTAGACAGAGCCTAGGAGATGCAATCTTACCAAATAAAATACTATCCCATTCTTTTGCTAGGAAACTGATGTTTAGGCAGTGGGATTCCTTGACCAAATATCTGCAGTGTCTCTGAGACCGGCCAATGGAGGCTGAGTTCCAGCTCCAAGAGACAGAGCAAGGGTGCCCAGAGCAGTGACTTAGCAATGGTGAGAGGCACAGGGGCTGGGCCCCCCGTGCTCGGGTTACAGTCTGAGTTATACACATCTGTGAGTTCTCTGAAGAGGAAGCTATTGTCTGTCTGGTATGAAGAAAGGTCCAAAAGGACCTTTTGAGCAAAGCCAATCCATAAAATCTGTGCTCATTTCAATCCATCTTGACTTTGGACCCTGGAGGACGACGGATGCAGTTCAACCCCTACAAAGTCACTCACCCATTCTCTAAACTTTCCATTAACCAGCTGAGTGATCTTCAGGAAAATTGGAAAATTGAGCTATTTAAAGAGATTCTTAAAGCATTCACACACAAGTACAAAGCCAAGTCATTTTCGCCTAGGACAGAATTTGGCAAAATGGCACAACCAATGACCAAACAGATGCTTACTTAAGGTGGTGAAGAGGAAGCCCTCAAACAGATTCACTTAACTGAAGCTACTCAGAGAAAGAATGGACAAGGGTGGTGGGGAAAGAATACAGGGGAGGAGAGGAAGGAGTGCAGGAAGAGAAACAGCCACAGAACGGATAGGTCTCTCGTGTCTGACACAGGGCTGAAATCGATGGGTGGGGTTGGACCCACTGGAGTGGCCTCTCAGGACACCTATTATAGCAAACCCTTCTTTTTCTTCCAAATAGTTGAGCCTAGGAGGTGAGAGAGTTCCCAGGAGCCAGCAGCAGGAAGTTGACCTAAACAATGATTCTCTGCTGGGAAGTCCCCAGGGGATTCTTGCATGACCTTCCCTGCCCCCTTCCCAGACAACACCCCCTCTTACTGCCAGGCCTCCTCCCCACCACCACACACACTGAGAACCACACACCCAGGGGTGGAAAGTAAAGATTTAGAAAACAGAACACTTAGTATAAAGGCCAAAAGCAATCAGTGACCCAGGTAGCTCGCAAAGCAAATCAAGACAACTTGCTTCTTATTAATATAAGGAATATTTATTGTCTATCAACAATCTGTCAGGTATTGCAAAGAGACTGTTCACACATCTGCCTACACTTTTTCCTCTTCTGTACTGTCTGCCTTGAGAAGTTCTGCCAATATTCAACCAATACTCTACACCCTGTGACTTCTTTTCCCTATTTTGATCTTCTGCCTTTATTAGAAAAACACACAACAGAAAATTCTCTGGAATGAACAGAAGATAGAAGCCCCAAGTTTTATTCCCAATTCTTTAAAGAGTCCTCAGGGGCAATATGTCATACTTTTCAGTATGTAGTTTTCCTACTAATCTAAAAACATTCAATATGTTAATTGAAAAATTCTAAAAATACTAATGATTTATCTCACAAAAACATTAATGGTTACTATTTGCAAACCATTCTGCACTTATCACAGAAATCCTATTCTATAATGAAGTGTAATGGCTCTTTACAGGTAAAAATAAACTGCTAATCACAAGCTATTCAAAACAACATTTAAGTCGGGGCAGAGCATTAATCTGGGAGTCCAGACATCTAGAATTCAGTCCATCTCTTCTCAACTATCATATATCAAAAAACTCCTGGATGCCAGACACTGCACTGGCATTTCCTAAACCTCCTATTTCACTGGAATCTCACCAGACTCTTGAAGCTTTCACTTTACAGATCAAAGAAACACCAAGAACAAATTTGTGGTCTTCAGCAAGTTATTATTTCAAATGAAGAGTGAGTATTAAAATTGAGGATGTCTCAAAAAATGGGGACTAATGTTTACTAAAGGATTGTAACACTTTGGGTAAGAATAGAATTGTATTTCTATATGTGATTAAAATCCTTTAATCCACTAAATATCAACATTCTAGACAATTTGCAAATCATAGAATCAAGATTAGTCTGTTTGATAGTTTCACCATTTAAAACAAAAGTCACATAGATCCAACAGAAAGAAAGCATGAAAATGCATTTAATACTAACAAACAGAGGAGGGAATGCTGTGGGCTTATCTATACATTTATTTATATACTGACTCATGAAGCAAAGAATTGAGGCAGTAATGGCTATTTCATTCATTAAAGGCCCTTCTCATGGGTTATCTCTGAATAGCATCAGAGAAGCATCTCATAAGAACTTAATTTTGAAGCTGAGTTTTAAAAACAAGGAAGAGATGGATGCCAGCATTATAAATTATGTCAAGAGGAAAACAAAAAATAAGAAATGAAACAGTAATACCTGAATCATCACAGCATTCCTCAATTGAAACCCAAATGTCCAGATATCCCAAAGCTAAATATCTCAAAGGAAAATACAGCTACCAAGATAAAAATAAAAAATAAAAATAAAAAAAGGCTACAACTCAGATGACAACTGAAGAAAACAACTCCACTAACCCCAGGTAAAGTTCAGAGGCAAAAGATACTGTTAAATCTTATCTTTTCTCATTTTTTCCACATAAAGGCTCTTAAATTTCTACATTTCATCAGATTTCTTTCACTTTGCTATTGTTCCTTTCTTTAAGCCCTCTTTTAGATGAATGCCAGCCTTTATGAAAGTGGAAAGATTACATTTCATAACTTTAAAAGGAAGAAAAACCCAATGACTGTTCCTCCCATCTCTGGCATTTGCATACCACTTAATCATTAGTGCTCAGATTTCTTTGGTTTCATAGCTTTGGGGACAGGTGAGGCAAGATGACCAACACATTACGTTTGGTGCATTTTTTACCTACTTTAGAAGGGCGTTTTGAAAATTCCTCCAGCTTAACAAGTTAAAAGTTTGCACAGCACCTTGTACCCCTTGTGGAGAGATGCCAGGATAAATATGAAGAACAGTGACATCGCATTACTGTGACAACAGTACAGGGAGAGCACAAATGCCAATAAACTAAACAACTACATAGTACAGAGACTCACCACCTACTTAATATTTAATAACGTGTCCCAGACAATGGTAGAAAATTAAGAAAAGGCAGAACACAGGATAACGAATGATTAAATATAAAGACTAAGGCATGTACATAGTTTAACAGAGACTGCCTAGATAAGAAAGAAGGTTTTAAATAAACAAAAGTCATCTACTCAAATATAAAGATAAGGAGGCTAAAAAAATATTTTTGGAAGCATCTATACTTTTCAAAAAAGACTTTTTAAAAAAAATTGTAGTAAAAACACATAACATAAAATTTATATCTTAATCATTTTTAAGTGTACAGTTCAGTAGTCTTATATATACTCACGGTTTTACAACCAATGTCCAAAACTCTTCATTTTCCAAAACTAAAACTCGATACCCAGTAAGCAATTCCCCATCTCCTCTCCCCAGCCCCTACAACTATTCTACTTTCTACTTTCATTCTTATGAAAGTATTCTTTCTACTTTCATTCTACTTTCTGTCTCTATGAATTTGACTACTCTAGGAAATTCATATATGTGGAATTATACAGTTTTTGTCTTATCTTTTAAAATTATTTAGAGGCAGTGTCCTGCTATGTTGCCCAGCCCATAGTGCAATGATGTGATCACAGCTCACTGCAGCCTGGAACTCCTGGCTTCAAGCAACCCTCCTGTCTCAGCCTCCCCAGTAGCTGGAACCACAGGTGTGTACTACCACACTGGCTATAATGCTTGTCTTTTAAAAGACACTTTTAACCAGAGCAACTACTAGAAGAAATGAACAGAAATAATCTAAAGTACAAAGGAACAGAAAAACATGAAGCAGAAAGTGAACTGGGGAGGGTTCCAGATCTCAGAACCTATAAAATTACCCCAATTATAACATTAGTTGTCAAAAGTAGATACAGAGCCTCTTTTCTAAACATCTTTTCAACAAAAATAGAAAACACATGAGCAATGAGTAGACAGGGGAAACTCCAGATTTCAGAATCTGTAAAATGATTCCAGGAACAATGTAGGTTATCAGAAGTGGATTCATAAAATAATAAAAATTTTTAAAAATAAGTAATAAAAAATAAAACAAATGAACAAAAAAGTGGATTCAGATCCTTTTCTCCAGATATCTTTAAAACAAAGACAGAAGAAATCAGCACCATCCCTTTCTTTAAGACTCGATTCTAAAGAAGGAAGTTGTTCTCATTATATCAGACTAGAATTGAATCAAAAAGAAAAACATACTAAAGCCATCTGCCTAAAAACTTTTCCAATCTTTCTTAGACATTATCTCCTTAAATAAATGTGTTGCTGAAATCTAATACTACTGGTGTAGAAGACTTTTATTTATTTTTTCTTATTAACAGTAAAAATATATTTGACTCAAAATACAAAGAAAGCAATAACCTAGAATCATAAACTTCAACACCCTTAAAAATATGCTGATTGAAACAATCGAAGAGAAGGACGCTTAATTAAATCTGAAATTAATGCTGATGTGAATGCTAATTTAGACTTTTGAAAACAGTAAGAACAAAAATTATGCGTTTGATGGGAAATTTTTATTCTCATCATATTAAGTATTTTAATTACATTCGATAATCTGGAGATGTTCCCTGCAATTGGGAAATCATGAAGCGAATTTAATAGAACTACTCTTTCAGAAAGGAATTACCAGTCATGGAAACCTCTGAAAGATTAAAACTGTAATTCTGAAAAGTTTTTTTGCCTTGCTCCACCTTATTTTTTTTCTTCCTTGATATAGTAAACGCCCCAGGGCTCTGACCCAAGCTTCAGAAAAAGAGCCAGTAGAGTGGGTTCACGAAAAAGAAATTATCCAATTATGGATTAGCAAAACTGTAACAGGGATTAAGAAGTGACAGAGAAAAGGAACACCCTAAAAGTGTGTATATAAGGGCCAAAAGGCAGCTTGAATACAGTCTTCATCGTCACCTCTCCTATTCACCTGGACGAGCTCAGCGTCCGCAGGAGCATCATGTCTTGCTCATCTCGCGTCTCCTCCTCCAAGGCTGGAGGCAGCGGCTCGGTCAGGGTGTCTGTTGGTAGAAGCAGCTTCAGCAGTGGAAGCAAATGTGGCCTGGGGGGCAGTTCTACCCGGGGCTTCCGAGGAGGAACCAGCAGCTGTGGCCTGAGTGGGGGATCTAGCAGTGGCTTTGGGGGCAGCGTTGGTGGGGGTTTTGGTAGCTGCTCAGTAGGGGGAGGTTTTGGAGGAAGCTCAGGCTTTGGCGGGGGTGCTAGCTTTGGGGGGGGCTCTGGATTCGGCTGTGGATTCAGTGGGAGTTCAGGCTTTGGCAGGGGCTCTGGGTTTGGTGGAGGGTCTGGATTCGGTGGCAGTTCTGGTGGAGGCTTCTGCAGCTACGGCGGCGGTATGGGAGGTGGGGCTGGCGATGGGGGGCTTTTCTCTGGAGGTGAGAAGCAAACCATGCAGAACCTCAATGACCGCCTGGCCAATTACCTGGACAAAGTCAAGGCCCTGGAGGAGGCCAACACTGACCTGGAGAACAAGATCAAGGAGTGGTATGACAAATTTGGGCCCGGGTCGAGAGATTCTGCATCTGGAAGAGATTACAGCAAATACTATGCAATAATTGAAGATCTCAGGAATAAGGTGAGACCCGATTCGTGGCTGAGTTCTATTATGCTTATGTCTTTCACTTTTATTCAGATCATGTTCTATAATGAAATTTTTAAGCCAAAAAGTATGTGAAAACATATTTGTTTGCTGTAAAATGAAAGCTGGTGTGCCTTAATTATGATAATACTTAATTATGACAGTAAAACTTATACAATGCCAGGCAGCTAATTAACATTTATATATAAGAATGATGGCAATGAATCAACATTAGTTTAATCTAATTATTCCATGATTAATTCTGACAGGGTGACATATTTTAGTATCTGCTAGATTTAAATAGTCCTCAGGATTATTTTTCTTCCTAGAAAATCTGGCGCAAAAATTGTATAAGAATGTAGTGGAAGCCGGGCGCAGTGGCTCACTACTATGATCCCAGCACTTTGGTGGGAGGCTGAGGTGGGAGGATCACCTTCAGGCCAGAAGTTCGAGGATCAGGCAACGAAATGAGACCATGTCTCTACAAAATATTTTTAAAAATTAGCCAGGCATAGTGGCAGGCATCTGTAGTCCCAGCTACTCAAGAGCCTGAGGTGGGAGGATTACCTGAGCCCAGGCATTCGATGTTATAGCAAGCAATGATCATGACACTGCACTCCAGCCTGGGTGACAAAGTGAGACCCTGTCTCTAACAAAAAAAAAAAAAAAAGTAATGTAGTGGAATCTAAAAGTGCTTAGCCACTATGGTATAAGAAATATATTTTAAGATTTTTTTATGTGAAATTCCATTTTCACACTATTTCCTAAAAGAGCTCATGGAATAACTGATTTTCAAAAGCAGCAGAAATATATAGAGTTTATATGTTGTGTTCTGTAAAACAATGTTCTATACCTAGTCCAATAAATGTGCAAACTTTTACCATTTTGCAGAAAGATGTAGTCCTAAATATACCAGTCCTAAATACACAGATGTCATTAATAAGTTTGCAAAGTGATTCACCTTTAAGAGCTAATAACACAAGGGACATCTACCCTCACAGGTAGACACACAGACACAAGTTAAAATCACTCATGGTTCATTCACTATTAACATCTTTTCTAGATCATTACTGCCACTATTGAAAATGCTGGGATCGTTTTGCAAATTGACAATGCCAGACTGGCTGCTGATGACTTCAGACTGAAGTAAGAAATGTCAAGACTTGAAAACAGATGTTATAGGAAAAATAACATTCAATCAACCTCCTAAAAAAAAAAAATTTAGAGCATCATGACCTAAATTTCAAACATCCCCAGGGTAAACTTTAGAAACCATTATTCCATCAAGAAGTAAAAGAAAGAGGCAAATTAGCTATGAGAACTTTATTATAAAAAATATTAGGCATGATTAAAATTAACATTAAACTCATATTTTTCTTTATGAGGGAAAAATTTCCAAGAGAAAACTCAGTAGCCTTCATTTACCCAAATGCCCAGAGGTGAAAACTTTGACAACATGCAAGAATGGGAGGTACTTTTGAACGTGGCCAGGCCAGCTCACCATACTGCCTAACTGCTACCCCTTCCAGGTATGAGAACGAGCTATACCTCCGGCAAAGCGTGGAGGCCGACATCAACGGCCTACGGAAAGTTCTGGACGACCTGACCATGACCCGCTCTGACCTGGAGATGCAGATTGAGAGTCTCACTGAGGAGCTGGCCTACATGAAGAAGAATCACGAGGAGGTAGGAACACGTTCCACATAAATGCACAGCTCTGGCGTACATATTTCCCCCCATCCACTCTATAAAAATAAAATAAACTCAATTTTATCTAAATGAATTTCCCACATATTATGATGAGGAAAAAAAAGTAATAATAAGCAAGTTATATCTGAATTTGATCTTTTGTTCCCCTCTAGTGTTCTAGTTTCAAATTTTGTCGTCTATGCACATTTTAGGACATCATTGTTTTTCTATTTGCATCGCTATGGTCTTTTTGCCTTCGTGCTAGGAAATGAGGAGTCTGCAAGGAAGCTCTGGAGGGGACGTGACCGTGGAAATGAATGCCGCCCCAGGAACCGACCTGACCAAATTACTGAATGGTATGAGAGCACAGTACGAGGAGCTGGCGGAGCAAAACCGCCGAGAGGCTGAGGAGCAGTTCAACAAGCAGGTGGGTTATCTCTGTTGGGCACCTGCAGCCACACACAAGCCACTTCTGCTCCTCTCATCAGCCTACAACAACTGCATTTTATTCTTATTTAGAGCGCATCACTGCAAGCACAGATCTCTACGGATGCCGGGGCAGCCAGTTCTGCCAAGAGTGAGATAACAGAACTGAAACGGACTCTGCAAGCCCTGGAAATTGAGCTACAGTCCCAACTGGCCATGGTATGTGCAAACAGCTTTTCGACATCTCCAGCCAGAGGTTAAGCAAACGCCGTCTCCTTTCTTTGCCAAGATGTTCACTAGGCACATAATAAAAGCAGTGTTAAGGAAAACTGTGTCCTGTGGTTATAGGCAGCATAAACCAGTTAAAGATAATGTACTCTGTTTCCCTAAAAGATTTAGTGTTAAAAGGAATGCCAACAAAAATTAAAGAAGTCATAATAAAGCAATATAGGTTGTAACTTGGTGAAGTTGCATTTCTAGTATAGTAGAAAACTGCATTGTCTAAAAATCATCCAACCACTTATTTCCATCATGAATTTGTCATTTGCTTTTTCTCTTAGAAAAGCTCCCTGGAAGGGACCCTGGCTGACACGGAAGCTGGCTACGTGGCCCAGCTGTCAGAGATCCAGATGCGGATCAGCAGCCTGGAGGAGCAGATCTGCCAGGTCCGGGGCGAGACCGAGTGCCAGAACATGGAATACGAACAACTGCTGGACATCAAGACACGCCTGGAGATGGAGATCGAGACCTACCGCCGCCTGCTCGATGGAGAGCGAGGGTAAATGGGAAGCACAGGCATGCTCGAGTGCATACCTTGCTGAATTTATTTCATAAAAACAAAAGGGGACTCAGGGGTTGACTTGTCTTTAACAGTAATAAAGTAACAGACACACAGTCCAATCAAAAGAAATCCAAACCTCATCATGGAGAATCCCCAGCACGGAGGGTTTCTCCTACCTCTACAAACTACAATGAAAATCATAATTCTTTTTTTCCCCAGTGGTTCTGGTTTTGGAGGATTTGACTATAAAACCTCAGGATCCAAAAACACGGGATCTGATGACTCAAGATCTGGAAACTGTTCTGGTCAAGGAAGAGGTAGATAGATTTTAAATAATGATGATCCTATAATTATGCTTTGCTTGTCATATTAAAAGTGTATGCTATTGTTTATACAGTCTTACCCAGAGAGAACATGCTTAATGAATGCAGTTGAATTTCTCCTGCTGTGTGTTTCTGTGATAGTTCCCAGACTGACATTGTGATCCCATGATTTTCAGATCCCAGCAAGACTAGAGTGACCAAGACCATCATAGAGGAGGTGGTGGATGGCAAAGTTGTCTCATCACAGGTCAGCAATATTTCCGAGGTGAAAGTTAAGTAAGCAATTACCAGATCAACAAGGGTGTCTTTCAAAGAAAAAAAATCAAGAAGGACACAAGTGAAGAAATGGCATTAATCTAGTCATCTTTCTGGATAACTTCAGGGAAAAGCTTCAGTCCAGAAATAGATGATAGCAAATTTTTCTGCATCCTCTTATTTTCTTGTTAGAATGCTCTTTAAAAAGCTGAAATGACAACTTTGCTCTAATTGTTTCTGTGCTTCAATAAACTTACCTTTGCAAGTTGACTACATTATTCCTGAATTTTTTAAAGAAAAGTCAATTCTTTTACCTAGGAATGAAGCTATCAAGTATGATCTTGCTGCATTCTTATATTACTAATATTAATTCCTTATTTATATCATACCTTCTTCAGACAACCAAGATTATACCCATTTTTATGTGGGCATTTTTAATGACATCACATGAGAATTCTGTGACATGATAGCTGGAATTAGACTGCGGCATCCCTAAAACTACAGCCAATAGATTAGTCCACAGAGAAGGATGAGATTATCTGAATAATCAACTTGTAATTAATTAATGCCTAGTTTCTTTTTGTCCATCATTGAACTGGGTAATTCATAAGATAAAAAAGGAAGCTTAAGATATATCTCCTACCTGAAAAAGCTTACATTTCAGGGGAGAAGGAAAGCTAAAACAAAAACAAGACAGTAAACGTAAAAAGGTGTGAATGGTAAAGGGCTTGATGTCGCAATATTCACCAGAAGTACCACAGGAACAGACAAGGCATGTTTGCAGGACATTTGGGAGATGGGCCAACTAAAGGGTGCTGGGAGAAAAGATTGGATATGTGATACCGAGCCAGATTTCTTAAAATCTTGAAAACCCCAATGAGAAGAGAGGCTTGGATAATAGTTCCCTTTGCCAAATCTAGCCACTCCTCCAGCCCAAACCTCACTTAGCCAAGCTACTGTTTCCCTTTGTCCACTCTCTAGTGCTGAGATCTTAGCCCCATCGGTGCTCACAGCCTCATTCTTTCACTTCTACAGTGTCCCTAAAGCCATGTGGCTCCACTTTGTCCTGTTGGGGGTGAGGAAGCCTGTTAAGGTTGGGTAGGAGGTGGTCCGGGGCCCAGGAAGCAGACATAGGACTAACCCAGGCTGGGTAACACTTTTTCTCAATCAAGGGACTTAGTATGATCAGGTCACAAATTAGAGAATCAACTCTACAAGCCAGGCCTCAAGAAAACAACATGGGACATAGCATGATAGCCAAATTTAAATTTATGAAAGAATAAAGCTGAACATAATTCATATAAGCTGTATCTTCCAATACAAAACCAATAAGAGCTATGTAAGACTATCAAACTTTAATCATCAAAACAACCAAAATATATAGTTTTTCATCTTCTGGGCCCATTGAATAAAACCTCAAATGAACCTCTGGGTACACTGTGACTTCTGCTTAAATAGCTAACCACAAAATAAAGTTAATAGCTAACCACAGAACAAACATAAAACCTCTCCTCAAAGAAAAATAGCAATGTTAAGGCATCTTAAGTCAAGCATATGTTTCCCATAAAATCAAATAAAACCCAGAATGTTTCTTCTCTGCTAAAAAACTAAGAATATGAACCAGCAGATCCAGCCTGGATTAACAGTCAAATGACAGAAATGTAAACCTGCCCTGTGCAGCCCCCAGTCCCTAGGGCTTTCGTGACCACATCAGGGAAGCCTCTCTCCGTGGTCGTCTCAGGACTAGTCTCCCAGCTTAGGGTCCTGACCCCCCTGGACCTATGTTTATGGCCAGTATTATCCCTTTGTCAAGGCAATATATGAGGCTACTCTGAAAATCATCTTGCAGGGAAAACTCTCATTCTGTGTTTCCTTAGAATGTGTTAAGACACTGTATTTGCACTAAATGATTGCCAACAGATATATAGAAAAGGCTAGATCATAGGCATCAAGATACTAAGACACAATAGAATGTCTTGTTAAGGGTACATACAATTTTTAAAACTAACTATTGAACCATTTTGGATCATGAAATGTATGAACAGTGATTAATAAAATATTAAGGACAGGGTGGTCATACATTATTACCTGCCTTAAAAATTATTTTCAAACTACACAACAGGAATATGTTTATTTTGAAACTCTAAATTCATAAGTAGAGTAACAAAATGTGATTGATATATATATATATATCCACTATATATATATGTACATATATATATATATACTATATATATATATGTACATATATATATATAGTGGAGTACTACTCAGCCATGAAAAGGAATGTAATAATGTCTTTTGCAGCAACTTGGATAGAACTGAAGACCATTATCCTAAGTGAAGTATCGTAAGACTGGAAAAGTAAACACCACATGTACTCTTTAATAATTAGGAACTAGTCAATGGGCACAGAGAGATGTAAAGGTCATTGGAAATCAACAAGGGGGAAGGTGGGAAGAAAGGAGGGGTAAAAAACCTACCTATCAGGTACAATGAACACTATTCAGATGATGGGTACACTCATAGCCCTATTTAAGCATTATAAAAGCTATCCATGTAGGCCGGGCGCGGTGGCTCACGCCTGTAATCCTAGCTCTTGGGAGGCCGAGGCGGGCGGATTGCTCAAGGTCAGGAGTTCAAAACCAGCCTGAGCAAGAGCGAGACCCCGTCTCTACTATAAATAGAAAGAAATTAATTGGCCAACTGATATATATATAAAAAAATTAGCCGGGCATGGTGGCGCATGCCTGTAGTCCCAGCTACTCGGGAGGCTGAGGCAGAAGGATCGCTCGAGCCCAGGAGTTTGAGGTTGCTGTGAGCTAGGCTGACGCCACGGCACTCACTCTAGCCTGGACAACAAACCAAGACTCTGTCTCAAAAAAAAAAAAAAAAAAAAAAAGCTATCCATGTAATAAAAATATCTGTACCCCATTAACATTTTGAAATAAAAAAAGAAACCCTACAGTTCAGCACTCTAATCAACTTTTAAATGAGAAGAATGGGTTTCTTTCTTCTGAGAGTGGACTTACCCATGAGAAGGAAGAGCCAGTGCCTGCGTGCACATAGATTTTCACCTGTTGACTCTTGATCCAGAGATTCATAGGTTTGTTTTTGTCCTTCTGACCCCCAGGGACTATGGACAGGAGTGGTGAGAATGCTAGAAGTGGCATTCGTCCTCCCAGAGATTAGAAACAAGATCTACAGCAGGGAGCACAGAGGAAACAGCTAAAGGATTAGGGGCAGTAAGGAAAGTGGTCTAAACTTGCTTAATGACTTCATGGAATTAGACAGTGTTCAACAAGAGGAGACAAAGTAATGAATATAAATCACCCCAAATGTAGCACAAGTAATATTATCCAAACAACCTCCTCAAGTAACAAAATACTGCAAATAATAAATCACTTTAAAAACTTATCAGGTTCTCAAACATGACACTTGGATAACAGAAAATATTGATCGAGCTCTTTGAAAACAGTTTACTCATGTGTAGTATCAATATCAACATGAAATAATAAAGTGGAGAGACACAAACATTGAGATAATACTTCAACCCCTCTTTTTAACGTTAGCACTTAAATAGCACATAAAGGACAGACCCAGAGTGTAGCGTATAAGAAGACGCTTGGACTCCCTGGAAGAGGGAGCGATGAAGTGTTTTCCTGCTGACTGAAGCACAAGGAATATGAAAGCTCATAACAAAACTGCAATAGGATGTGCGCTGTATGGTTCAGGCTTGCTTCTTAATGACACAGTGGAGTTGGGCAGTGTCCAGAGATCTACAATGGCAAAACAAACTACAGGTATAAAAGTCATATTGCCATAGCTATCTTTTATTAAAAAGAAAAAGAAAAGATGACAAAAGTATTGTTTTATAATGTCCCCTAAATGGACAACTATAAAACACAACAGAAAAAATTTACATTGACTTTCACATAAATTTGTCAGGAAATCACTCACAACTTTTAGGAGAATGTCATCATGCTTCTCTAAAGGGATGCAGGAACCACCCAGAAGCTGCAGTGCAGGGAAGACCTCAAGCTCAGTCCAGAAACACAGATTGGCTGTCAGCTGGGAGGAACAACCTGACATTTCCAAGACAGATACTGTCTCTCAACCTACCCACCACAAAACTGGTCCAAAGTTCTGGATACTGTTCTTAAGAAACTATAACAGAAAAAAAAAAAAGAAAAAGAAACTATAACAGTCAAAGATAAGAAGTTATAATATAGAGGTAGAATATGGAATATTCTAAGAAATTCAGAGAACAAGTCTACTCCATTTGGAAAGCTAATAAATATTAATCACAACTGTAGGGAGATAAATTATCTCAGCAACTGACCATTTCTCATAATTTGACAACTAAGATCTGCTAGATTCCTTAATGCCCTTAGACCCAGACATTTGATATATGTGCAAGGATATTATTGTAGTATTTTCTAAAAGGGCAAAAACATGGAAACAGCCTAAATGTCCATCAGTAAAGAAATGATTGAATAAACTATGTGTATCCAAACAATGGGATATAACACAGTCATAAAAAACAATGCATTAAATCTTTGTGTATTAACCTGGTGATACATCTATGCTATTTTGTTGAGTGAAAAGAAGCAAAATGCAGAGTCAGTGCATAGAAAGGAGAGAGGGAAACCCATATGTATCTGTATGTGTTTATATGAGCATAGAAAAATGTGCCCACACCAAAAGGCTAGCAGTGGCTACCTGGCTCGCGTGGTGAGGAACTGGTGAGCAGAGGAGGAAGATTGCTCAATTTTCTTAGTATATCTATTAGTTGCTTGACTTGTCTAGGGAGTAGGCATTGCCCTTGTGTTTAAAAACAAATTAGAAAAAGTGTGGCTGTGTATGGTGCCACTCTTGATGTAAAAGCATTATAATGCATTAGTAAGTCTATAATTAGTCCAAATAGATGTTTTTATAACAAGTGATGTCAAGCATAATAATTTTGGGGGCAAACCTAAGGAGGAAGAAGAGGAGGAGAAACGGAATTTACATTTCATAAGCACATAGTATATATATACTTTGTATCTATATGTGTTATTTCACTTAACCCACAAACCCTGTGATGTAGGTATTACTTTTCATATTTTATAGATGAAGAAAAGGAAGCTTGGAGAGATCAAATAATTTACTCAGAATCTTACAGCAAGTAAATGAAAGAATTAGTCTTTAATCCACAAGCCCTATGATGTAGGTATTACTGTTTGTATTTTATACATTTTAAAAGGAAGCTTGAAGAGGTCACATAATTTACTCAGTCCTACAGCAAGTAAGGGAAAGAATTAGAAGGGAAAGAGCTTTTTCATAACTACCACAACCTCTACCAATTAATTCTAACACCTTCCTCTTTAGAAACACATATTGCTTTTAGCTTTACTCATTGTTTGCAGCTATCTGTAAATCAATTACTTCAACTAACTTTTTATGAGTTTGTCTAAGACCAATAAGCCAGATTTGTTTAATCTCCATGACAGTTTTTATGCAAATGAGGGCTTTGTTGCACCGTTTCAAAGTGAGGTAATTTTGCCTTCCCCACTGTGTGTTCCACACACAAAGTTTCCATGAAGATCCAATATCAACACTTTGTGATTTCTATCACAATCATAGCTACATAAGATTCACAGAATTTTAAAGAGTTGGGTGGTGACTTTTATTCCAACCTCCCAACCAGAGCAGAAATTCTTCCTAAAAGATTATTCTAGGTCTTTAGTCTCTGGCTAAAGGTGCCCAAAGCTTGGAAAGTTCATGATTTTGTAAGGCAGCCCATTTAAGAACAGATGTATTGTTTGATGTGTTTTCCTATATTGAGCCAAATCTGTCTCAAAGAGCTGTAACTTCCAGCTCTTTGATCCTGGTTCAGGCCTTCGGAGCTATTTTTAAATGGCCATTGTGTCTTCTCTTTTCTAGATAAAAATCCTAATTTCTTTAGCCATGCCTCATCTGATATTGTTTCCATTACTCTTCATTATCTGGGCCACATGTTTTGGATACTGGACATATTCCCTCTAAAATATGACACCCAAAGTTAAACACAAGAATCAAGAGCTGGGGGAAGATGGCCCCTGGGCTTTGTAAATTTTTGAATATAATCTAACAGTAGCGGCCACACCACACTCATAACTCTGTTGAGCTGGAACTTTCACCAAGAACCTTTATCCTTCATCTGACGTTTGGCTTTGTTATGTTTTGGTAATTCATAGAACTTCATTTTTTTATTCTACTTATTTTACAAAATCTTACTTAGTTGGGGTCATCATTTCAGCCTGAAAGATCTTTTAATACAATTTCAATTATCTCAATCAACACATTAAATATATTGTCATTTAAAAAAACCAATAGCAATAAAAACTAAAATACAAGTAGTATCACACCAGTAGCCCCACACTTGCCAATGACAACAAATATCAGCTTGACATATATGTTTCCTAAATATGTCATTTGAATATTTTATTTTAAAAATAAGTGTCATTTCCATTTTAACAAAAGTTTTAAGAAATGTTTGAAGACATAGGAACAAACTTAGACTTCCCCTTAAAGTAAAATTAAGCAAAGTCCATGCAGAGAGAATATCAACTGACGCTAAGTTTATTTACCAAAAAATATCATCTGTGTATGACAGCTTTCATTAAAGATAGGTAGATCTTCCATCAACCTGTGGGTTTATCTCACTGCCTCTGACAATAAATATTATTAAGAAAAATGGAAATCATGTGGGTTTATTCCCCTGTTTCAAAAGGAGATGCAGCCACTACAGAAGTTTACAAAGATTTGGAGAAACTTACAAGTTTGCTATTTAACACAAAATCAACCTACAACAGTATATTACATCAGTTCCTCCATTCCTCTTTAACTTTCTTGGGGGTTCTGCACTTACATAAAATAAGAGGGAAAAAGTTAGATATCATAAATCATTTTAAAATATCAAAGTAGGCTTTGAGAAAATTCTAAAAATTTCATTTTTGACAATCAACAAGATTTCAAGAAAGAATACTAAAATGAATCTGATCATTTTCTCTTCCTAAATTTCATTCTTAAATACTTCCAGTATTTAATGTACAGGATACAGAAGCTAAGGATCTGCTGCTTTCTATGACTTCACCAGAAATCCCTAAAATTGGTTTCATCTCATCTGAAAATAGGCAACGTTTATCATGTAATTCCAAGTGAAAATAAATTGTTATAGGCACAGCCATGAAAATGGTTGAAAATGTCTGAGGGCAGAAATTCAATAAGATAAAAATACGAGTTTAATTGGGCTGATAGCATGTAAATAGTATCTTCTTCATTCCTCCAACATGAAATAATAAATGAAGACATTTTCAGTGCCTTTAAATAAATAAAGCACTCTATGGAGTTTAACAAATAATTATCAAAACAATAATTTAGTATTACAAATGTTATTAAAAATCCTTAGAGTGATTATATCAGAGATGAAACATCCACTATATCAATTATTAAAGGAGTTACTAATGGATAACTTCCTTAATGTTTTCCTAAAGGCATCGGGCTTTTCTTTCATCAGGTCTCACTCTGCCCAAAAATCAAGTCTATCACAATTAGACACAGGTCATTGGAAAGGAAGAATTATAGGGGGAAATCATGACTTAAGTGGATCCTCAGATGGAAGTTTTTCTACCACTTTGGTGGCACCAACTTGGGAGGAGGTGAGAGTGGGTTGTTCTCTGGTAATGAAAAAGATTCGATGCAAAATCTAAATGACCACCTCACAATTTACGTGGACAACGTTCGAGTTCTGGAGCAGGTGAACAGTACACTTGATTATAAAATCAAAAAACAGTATAAGACATTTGAGCCTGGGGCCAATGGCCAAAGAGAAAAACAGGACTACAAGAAATATTACCAGATAACTCAGGAACTTAAAAACAAGGTAAGAGGCCGGGCGCGGTGGCTCAAGCCTGTAATCCTAGCACTCTGGGAGGCCGAGGCGGGCGGATTGCTCAAGGTCAGGAGTTCAAAACCAGCCTGAGCGAGACCCTGTCTCTACCAAAAATAGAAATAAATTAATTGACCAGCTAAAAATATATATACAAAAAAAATTAGCCGGGCATGGTGGTGCATGCCTGTAGTCCCAGCTACTCGGGAGGCTGAGGCAGTAGGATCGCTGAGCCCCGGAGATTGAGGTTGCTGTGAGCTAGGCTGATGCCACGGCACTCACTCTAGCCTGGGCAACAAAGTGAGACTCTGTCTCAAAAAAAAAAAAAAAAAAAAACAAGGTAAGAAATGTTGCTGCTACTAGACAAAAGAACCACACTATAAAAATAACCAAAATATTAAAAGATTGGCAACATTTTACACTTATACCTGTCCTTTTCTCAATTTAACCAGATTGGAAAGAATTAAACAAGCAACAAAATGTACCTCTTAGCTATGCTTTTGTTTCTAATTTGCTTACTTTTATATAGTCCATTTTATGGAAAGAATTCTAGAAATATTTCCAAACTACTTAAGTAAAACTAATAAGTAAATTGCTTACAGTTAATTTATTCTCAAAAACAGAGATAAATGCTCTGTAATGTATTTGCCATTAAAGAACCATATACATATAAAACTTCTTTGAAAGACCTGAAATTGACATGGCTAAACACCAGTTTGCAGAGGATCAGAATGAGAATATAACAAACACAACTTTTTGTGTCCTGCTTTTTAAGATTTCAAATGCAACCATTAGCCAATACCAACTTCATTCCACAGACTAACAACGTAAAACTGGCAGCTGTAGACTTCAGACAAAAGCGTGATGTGGTTCCCCTTAGATATGCTATGCCTTAGGGGCACAACAGAAAACATAAATTATGGAGATTATCATTATGTGAAACCATGCTTATTATTATACTGGAATCACAGTTATAAAAAGAGTATTTTTCTTTTTGGAAATATATGCAATCCTAAAAACAGAAAAATATTTTAGCTGAAAACTTCATGGAAGCTCATTTACAAGAATGTTACAGTGATTCTATGTCCAAACAAAGAATCACCATCTAATTTATGTTTCATAAGTAAGAATTTTTAATTAAGTGTACTTCGGAGGTTCCCGAAAAGAGCCATCATGTGTTTCTGAGGATTCTTTAATTCTACTATCTACTTTGTGAGTGTGTGGAAGGCCCTCAACACACAAGAGGCCAACAAAGTAGGGCCACTGAGTACTAAGATATAAAGTTGCTGAGAAGGGTCTTCCTCAAAGCTTTCAGCATTTTACATGCAGTGCCATCAACACCCCCAAAATTCGAAAAGTTAGTAACAAATTATATTGGCAACAAATTTGAACAGAAAGTTAGCATTTCTGGAATATTTCTTTAATAAAATGTTTAGAATAGAGCATAATAATACAAACCTAATGACCACGGAAAGCATTCAAAAATTTTTCCAGGTTTGAGACTGAACTGACCCCCCCATACCAGAGTGTCAAGGGTGACATTGGCAGTCTGTGCCAAGTCCTGCATGACCTGACTTTGTCCAAGGCTGATCTGGAAATGCAGACTGAAACTCCAGCAGAGGAGTTAGCTTATCTCAAGAAGAGCCATGAAGATGATGTACGTGCCCATACACGAAAGCATAACTTTTCTCTTTCTTACATAAATCCTGTCTTCAATTTGAATCTAATGATGAGGTTTAAGAAGACTAATAAATGAAGTGACTTCTCCCACCATTATGGTTGAATTCCTTGAGGGTTGTTTCCAATTCTAGCCAGCTGTTGCAGGCTCGAACATGCATGTGGAACTTGACACCACACCTGGAGCTGATCTAACCCAGCTCCTCAAGGACAGGAGAACTCACTATGAAGCCACCACCAAGCGGAATCACCGAGATGCTGAAATTAGGTTCGAAAACAAAGTAAGCTGAAAACAAAGCCAAGGTAGGATGACTTTGCTCCACTGATAAATGATGCTGTTTTTATTATAGAATTTCAGAGCAGAGTGCTACAACAGCAGATTGCTGCTGTTGCTGCTGATGCATCTGCTTCCACTACGATTGAGATGAATGAACCGAAGGCGATTTCTTAGGCCCTGGAGATAGAACTTACAGTCTGCAGTAGCCGTGGTACGTCAAAATCTCTCCTTGGATGAAAATGCCATAAACACAGGAAATTGTATGATTTCACATGAATTCTCAGCAATATGTTTCTAAAATATTACCTTCCCTAATAAAGTTTATGTGTTTAAGGCTCTTAAGAAAAATCCAAGACTTTTTCAATTAGTAACTTGGACAGGCAATTTTTCACTTAATGTATGAAAAAACATCTGGAAGCAAAATTATTAACTGCACATAACAGGCCCTATTTTGCAAATACTACAGCCACTGAATTAGCCAAGATACTTGCAAAGATCGGAGTGAGATCTGTTAGGGAAATGTTGGCTTGGCTCGTGCTTAGAATGAGATCACTGTTTCTATCTCCAGATAGGTGGTAAGGCTCCTATCTGAAAGCTTAAGAGGATTAATCCACAAAAAATACCTGCATATAGGTCAGCTGTGATTTCATTAATATCAAGGAGCATATATGCTCCTTTTTAATTAAGAAGATTTAATCCATTTAAACTTAAATAATAATGTTTCACTTTTAAAATCAATTTTCACTTATACACAGAAATAAGATCATTCATAATAAGCATTTATTAAGTGCCCAGTGTTTCAGGAGCAGTGAATAGGAACCAGGATATTGGCAGCATCTTTATCGTCTGGGAAGCACACTTTAGCCATAGAGAAATTTGTATTAAACTAATCATGCCATTAGCAAGTTGCTAGATGCTGCATTGACATGGTAGACCTCAGTGTCAGTCTCAGGTTGTCTCTAAACTATGCAACCTTAGAGAGGTCACTCTTCTAAAAGTATCCATCTCTAGACCTCATTTTTTTTCTTAATCTGTAAAACAAGGGAACTGGTGATTACTAAGGTACCCACCTTCTAGCTCTAAAATCCATGACTCTATGCAACTAAATTTTTTAAATCAACTTTAAAAAAATTTTTAAGGTGGTAGAATTAATTCTATAGGGAATTAAAATGAAATCAGATTCAGTTTAATTCAAGTAGTTTCCTGAAACTTTCATAATATATAACATCCACGTGTCAGGGTTTAAAGCGGAATGTCTCAACCTGGATCTATAGACACTTTGTGCTGGATACTTCTTTGGGTAGGGCGTGGCTGTCCTGTGGATTGTAGGGATTTTAGCAGCAGCATCTATGGCCTCTGCCTAGTAGATGCCAGTAGTACCTACACACACACACACACACACACACATCTTTCTTGTGACAACTAAACATATATGCAAATATATGTTTGACAACTAAACACGACAACTAAACATGTATGCAAATATTGCCAAGTGTGGGGAGGAGGACACAAAATCTCCTGTTGGGAATCACTGTTCTACCTTTAAAAAGCAGAATTTTCCTACACCACGAAAGCAAATGCTCACCTAGGATGCAGCGAGGTACAAAAGATGCATGGAGCTTGAGGTACTCTCCTGCCTGTGAACTCATGGAACCTCGCCCCCTTAAGATATAGCATTGGTGTGGAAGGTTGTCTCTGGTTTTATTATACTTGAAAGACATAGGGTTAGAATAGAAGAGAGAAAATGTCTTGTACAACAGGAACATTTTCTGACACTAATCTACCTAAATAAGGCTTTGTTTCAACTCTTCCTTTGGGCAAACTTACCCTTGGGAAACATCCCATGAGACCACCCTGACAGAATCAAAAGCCAACCGCCAGACTCAATTTTCACCGCCGCATGTTTAAATCAGCGCCCTGGGGGCTGTGCGCAGTGGCTCACACCTGTAATCCTAGCACTCTGGGAGGCCGAGGTGGCAGGACCACTGGAGGTCAGAAGTTGGAGACCAGCAAAAGCGAGACCCCCATCTCTACTAAAAATAGAAAGAAATTAGCTGAACAACTAAAATATATATAAAAAATTACCCAGGCATGGTGGCGCATGCCTGTAGTCCCAGCTACTCAGGAGGCTGAGTCAGAAGGATCACTTGAGCCCAGGAGTTTGAGGTTGCTGTGAGCTAGGCTTATATCACGGCACTCTAGCCTGGGCAACAGAGTGAGACTCTGTCTCAAAAAAAAAAAAAAAAAAAAATCAGCACCCTGGAGCCCCAACTCCTTCAAGCAGGCAGCAAGAGGGAGAGCAAGAGCAAGCACAGCTACACGCAGCTCCTGGACCACAAGACCCGCCAGGAGGATGACCTTGAGCCCTGCCACTGCATGCCTGAAGAGCAGGGCTGGTATGCCAGTTGGGGAAGAAGGGCAGCGGGTGAGACTAGGTGTAAGTACAGGTATCCATGGCTCTTATTAACATCGTTAACTAAATGCAACAATGTCATACTGCAAGGGCTCCACAAACTTCCACAGGACCCCGCCAGTAACTACAATTTTCAATACCCCATTCAATGAAGGTAGAGACCAAAGCCTTGTTTGATGAATCCAACCCTAGTCTCATGTTTTACCACTCTACAAATGTTTGCCCAACTGAACTGAAATTCCAGGCAGCCCTGTTGTTCTACCTTCCCTTCTATGAAAACAAGCACATTCTTTCCAAACTTTTACATGCTTAGTAGTTATTTGGGGTGGTGTAATTCTAAAACAGAATGAATAAAAGTATATATAAAAAGCTAAAATTCAATTATTTCCCTGTAGAGTTTTAAAAACCATCCCAGATATTACAGTTTTTATGAATGCCCAAAACAATCAAAAGAGTATAACTATCCTATTTTTCTTTCCAGTCGTAAGTTTGAAACTGAATCAAAAATAGGAAATAAAATCAAAAGTAAAATTTTCTATTACTCTATTTCATTTCCTTCAGAGAAACAGTATATTCCAAGATCTAAAGGTGTGGTTTGTATATGAATTCATCATTTGCATTAAGCAGTTAAAGTCACACAAAATCAAGACTGGTTGTAGAATAGTTTTACTATGGTTTTTGTCAAAATAGCATTGTAATTTTTTTCTTTCAAATTTACACCCATATAAATAATAAATGTCTTAGAAGCTATTGCTACATCCTATTTAAATGGTTTCATTTCAACATTGTTCAACTCAAAATGTTGGGGAGACATTTTCATCTATGTTTACTTTGAAAAGTCAAAGAAAATGAAGAAGGAAAGGAGATAAACTAAAGAAAGGAAGAAATATGGTTAATTAAAGACAAAAAGTTGACTAAAGAAGAAGGTGTAAGCTTGTAAGCTAGTTTAAGGCAATATTTTTCAAGTTGCAGCTTGTGACTCATTAGTTTAAAATATTGGATCACAATCAGCATTTTTATTTTTTTAACTTGAACAAATTTATCGGTGCATGTGCAGCTTTCTTATATGCTAGATTGTGCAATCAGCATTTTAAAATGAAATGGAATGGAAAATATCAAAGTACGTGTTACCTAGGGACGGTAAATATTACTTTCAGTAATATATGGCATCATTTTAAATATATTTAATAAATTATGAACATTATTTTACAAAAGTTTTGTTTTTCTTATAAAAGTGCACGTGTTGTGTGAGGAGGTCATGATGTAAAGTGTATTGGTTTTTGTGAGTTGCAGGGAAAAGAGTTGCAAAGCTACTGTGTTTTTCTCGCAAACTGTCTCTACCTTCATCAGTCTATCCTCCACACTGATGCCAGAACCACTTTCTGAATTCAGATCACATCATTCCACTGGTTTATAAACACATGCTCAGTGCTCCCCACTGCCTAGACGAACTTTACCGTGGCCTACAACCCACCCCCCCTTGCCATCTGGCTCCACCCTCTCAACTCTATTCCTTTCCTACCAACTATCCCAGGCCCTGCCCAGCACTGTACCCTAATCTCCAGCCATACTGAACTGCCACTGCTCCCTAAACTTGCAAGTCCTTTCTCCTCTCCGTCAACTATGTGCTGAGCGCTGCTCTCAGCATTTCACATGTATCAGCTAATTCAATCCTCACTACGACCCTGTGAGGTAGACTATTTTTATCCCCATTTTACAGATGAGGAAAATGAGACACAGAAAAATTAAATAACTTGTCCAAGGCAGCTGCTTTCCAAGTTTCCACAGACATTCTAGCTCCAGAGCCCATGCTCTGAATGCGATGGTAATGTTTTCTTTCCCTTAATGTTTTCCCCGTCTTCTTCACCTGGCAAACTCATACTCATTCTTCAAGACCCAACTCAAAAGTTACCTCATCTGTGAAAACTTCCTGAGCTGCCCCATAGAGATGTGTTGCTCCCTGCTTTGCGCATGTTACTTATTTATTGCTATTTATTTGTTATTCATCATACAGTTGTGGAGTGCCAGCATCATGCCCAATAGTGAGGGATCAAAGATGAGGGAGACATCATCTCTGCCCCCCAAATCCCTGAAGTCTGACAGAGGAGACAAGACACTTAACTCATTACAAAACACAACAGTAAGTGCAAGGACAGATGTTATAAGCACAGTGTGCCAGGACATTGTGGAGAAGGGACATCTAACTTATCCTGGGCTGGGAGGAGAAGTGAGGAAGTAAAGGTCAAGCCAGGCCACCTAGGCAGGCGAGGGGAGGGTAGTGCTAGAGCCAGGCCATGTCTAGGCTGAGCACTCATCCCTGGGCATTGTCATTCACCATCACTCATCTGTTTGTCCCACCAGCTGACAGGTCCTCAAGCTCCTGTTCCATTCCCACATCCCCAGGGTCCTAACATCATGCCTGGCTCACAGCAGGCACTTGTTTCATCAATGTGAGCATCCATGTGGAGTGTTAGGTATGATATGTGGGTTGAGGATTTCCATCCAAGCAACAGAAATTTCCCTAGACCCCAAGGGATAGTTATGAAAGCAATCACTGAGAATATTTCTTCAGCACATTTTCTTTTCACTTCACTGCTCTATTGTGGGTTAATTTGTCCCACATAATTGACTATCCCCTTTTAGTTAGTCTTTTCTTATTTGAGGACTTTGGGTTTTATTCCCCTAGTTTTTTTAATTTTTTATTTATTTATTTATTTATTTATTGAGACAGAGTCTCGCTTTGTTGCCCAGGCTAGAGTGAGTGCTGTGGCGTCAGCCTAGCTCACAGCAACCTCAATCTCCTGGGCTCAAGCGATCCTCCTGCCTCAGCTTCCTGAGTAGCTGGGACTACAGGCATGCGCCACCATGACCAGCTAATTTCTTGTATATATATTTTTAGTTGGTCAATTAATTTCTTTCTATTTTTGGTAGAGACGGGGTCTCGCTCAGGCTGGTTTCGAACTCCTGACCTTGAGCAATCCGCCCACCTCGGCCTTCCAGAGTGCTAGGATTACAGGCGTGAGCCACCGCGCCCAGCCTTATTCCCCTAGTTTTAACACTGATTTTCACCCTCCGTACAGGTTTCTCTTTTCTACTATTCTTTTCCTTCTCTCTTGTCACATTCCTCATTTTCCCTTCCACCCTTCATTAAGAGCTTTGGAACAACTGGTGTGTGTGTGTGTGTGTGTGTGAGTGTGTGTGTGTGTATTGTGTACTGGAGTCATGATGTGAAATGATGTCTTTCTTGTAGTTTGCCGTGGGAAAAGTTATGGCCTTTGCCATAGAGTTTTCTTTATTTTTCCTTTCAGTTTTCACTTGAACTTAATTGCATTAAATGGATTGTGAATCTGTTTGCTGTTGCTCTTGAGGTCACAAGTGACAAGAATAAGATCAGATCTGTGTAAAAGGGGCAAATCTTGGAAACGCTTTTGGGGGAGGGTTGTTTTGTTTTGTTTTTTGAGACCAGGTCTTGCTCTGTTGCCAGGGCTAGAATGCAGTAGCATCCTCATAGCTCTCCGTAGCCTCGAACTCCCAGGCTTAAGCAATTCTCCTACCTCAGCCTCCCAAGTAGCTGGTACAGGCATGTGCCACCATGCCTGGCTAATTTAAAAAATTTTTTGTTGAGACAAGTTCTCACCATATTTCCCAGTCTGGTACCAAACTCCTGGCCTTAAGTGATCCCCCTGCCTCAGGCTCCAAAAGCGCTCGGAGAGTAGGTGTGAGCTACTGTGCCCATATTGGAGAGTCCTAAGAGCTTCTCTGAAGAGCACAGACTAATCTTAAAAATCACAGGGAACTCTTGAAAACTTAGGTTTTAGAGTAATCTATCCAGGGTTGCAGAAGAGAATATGCAAGGACTGCCTAAGAAAATTAATAGACATCTGTGTGCAAGATGAATTGGAGTGCTGGAGGTGAAGACTAGAGATGAAGTTGGTAGCGTACTGCAGCAATTTAAGGATAAATTGAAAATTTTCTGGACTGAGATAATCCCAGGAGAAGAATCTGAGAAACAACATTTGGTTTATTTGACTATAAAGAGTTAAGACAGGGTAAACAAAAACTCTTAAATTTCAAGGTGGAATAAAAATTGGAAAGTTGACAGGGAGAGCAGAATTAGAAGGAAAGATGAGATGGCGAGTTGCAGGTATATTGAGTTGAATGTGACAATAGAACACCCAACTGGAAATATCCAATAGAAAACCAGAGTAAGAAATGGACAATTGCCCATAAACTGCACTACCATATATGACTCCATAGCACACACAAAAAATAACAATCTTTATTTCAATGAAAATGTATTATTCATAGCAAAAGTTGTAGCCAACTGACAAACATCAGAATTTCAGTGCACATTAATAAAATTACTTTACAACTGACAAAACTCTAGAGATTCATAACTAACTGTGATATTTTGAGGTATGAATTATCTCAACCCAAGAACCACAATAGAGAAGTCCTTTCCACAAGTGAGTCACACACAAAAAAACACGACATATTCAGAAAGAAATCACGCAGATAAGTCTGTCTTGTAGATAACTCTACTCAATTCAAAATACATTTATTGATCGCTTACAAAATGCAAGTACAGTAATAAGGTAATAGAGCTAAACTATCAGAGATATCATATAGATTCATACAAAGTTGAAAAATGGTGGGTTCTGGTTTTTTGCTCTATCTCTAAGATTAACACTTAAGATTTCTCTAATTCTAAAACTGTATGACTTTAGTGACCATTTCTTTCAAGGTATGAGTCACTAGTTTTCTAGCTACTTAGAGAAGATAATGATTTTTGAGGGTAACCAAGCTTGTGACACAAGTATGTCAACATATCATCAAATTTCATTTCTGGAGTCAGCAGTGATAGATTGCACTGAGCCACCAGGGAGTTAAGACATTTGAGAAAAACAATTAAGAAGGAGCTAAAGCTTGGTGGATTAGTATAATGAATTGTTCTGAAGGCAGCAATGCGAAAAATATGTGCAAAAGGTGTGGCAGAATGTGGAATCACTAATCAACTATTCTTGCCCTGCCAACAGTTTTGTTTTTTCATATAGGCTGGACTAAATTTCAGAAAATTCATTAATTTCCAAATGTAATTGTTTGCAATTTAAGCCAAAAGACATCTTAAAACCTATTAAACTTTCTTTTTTAACTGTGGGCCAGTGGTATAAGAAGCCAAAGAGATGCAAAAGTCAAATTGAGAGGCCAAAAAATTACAAGGAAATAAAAACCGTTCACAAATTTCAGAATACTCTGTATCACAAACTACAGTCTGCAAGAAATAAGCAATTGTATTAAACACTGAATCAGAAAATAAATTATGTACATTTTTATCTTGCTACCAGATGATTTTTCATAGATAACTTATTGATTGCTAACTAATCAAAGGTACTTACAATAATAAGGTATTATAGCTTAACTATCAAAGGTATCATATAGAATCATACAGTTGAAAAAAGGATGGATTCTGTTTTACTCAATCTTTAACACTTTAAGATTTATCAAAGAGAACTGGAAATGTTTTCCTAATTCTCAAACAGTACTAACTTTAATAACCATTGAAGGCACGAGTCTCTAGTCTTGTGGATACACATAAAGGTTTCAAAGATTATGATTTGTGAAAATAAAAACTACAGATTCCAGTGTTTTCTTCAGGTGCTCAAAATTATTTACAGAAGTATTATATTAGTAAAATGATATGATCTATAAAGGCTATTAAGTTTGCCTTAAACTGGATAATTTCTGGTGTACAGTATTAGCCTACTTAAATTGAACACAGCCTCACGCCCAAGAGGAAAAGATTATCATTCTATCCTAAATATTCAACAGTAATCATAAGTAAGCAACTCCTCTCCTGACTGTACAATTGGGAAGTCAAAACAAACTCAAATCTTGCAATGCACATTTCCAGAACTCAAAACATGTTTTAAGAGAACTTTAACAATAATCAATTCCTTTTCAAGACAAGATACAAAGTCAATAAAAGATTGTTTACTCTGATGCTCACTTGTTTGTTCAGAAGCCCTAACTAATTGCTAAGTCTAAAGGGCTGGTGGGAAGATGGAGTTTGGGCAAGTTCTAAAGAAATATCAAACATGCACTCTTTGCCCTGAAGAAGCTGACAATCTAGTTAAGGAGAAAACAATTATCAAGGATTTTGAACCCCACTTAAAGGTTGTGTAAAAATGGAATTTTTGTTAATCTATATATTGTAAATGCTATTCATTTAATAGCCGAGATTTGATGCTACTTCTTCTGTGAAGCCTATGGGAAAATATAATTAAAGATGATTTAAAAACATAATTAAAGATGATACAGCTAAAATTATTTTTGTAAAATTTCTCTTTGTCCAAAACCCAGATGTATCACTTCTGGGGTTCCAGTTTTTATACATCAAGCTTACTTAGAAAGGGGTCCCCATGGATATACAAGTGTGCAGTGGGCTGTGCACATTACGGCCTCCAACGCCACGCAACAGCGCCGAGCAAACGGAAGGTGCTCAGATACTTGGACACTGACCCGGAAGTTGAAAGCAAGGGCAGAAAAGAAGGATGGGGAGACAGTAGCAGATGCCGCTGACAGGAGCTGTCAGGGAGCAGAGACCAGGCGAGAGAAAGGGCCCCACACTGAGAGCAGAAAAGCAAGGAGGCAAAGGGGGCCTGAACAGGGAGAAGGCAGACGGGGGCTCGGCATGTGGAGAGTTTGCTTCCGGGCTGGGCACGTTTAAGTGTCCCGGGCATTTACGCCTGAAAACAGAATTTGCTCAATCAATCCATTGCGTGAAGACAAACAAGAAGCAAAAATAAAACAGAGAGACATATACACTTTACTTACAAACAAGAACCACGTCATGCCTGTGAGCACGATCCGCACAGGTGACCCCGCTGCCCACGCGGTGCGGCTGCGCAGACTCCGGAGAGGGCGGAAGGGGAAAAGCAAGGCTGGTCCCGCATTTCAGGCCCTGCAAACGCAAAGTCAAACTACATGTTTGATTGTGAGGACGAGACTGTTACTGCCACAATAGTTGTGCCGGGCATATGTCCAGGACTGGACAGGGACTAACCCCTACTGTCCGAGAAGCTTTGCGCCGAGTCACGAGCTTGCTCAGGGAGGGTGGTCATTGACAGCCAAGCGGAGGGATTTCTGCAAACTCTTGCTTCCTCAGTCATCGGCTGCCCCTTATTCTATTAATACTTCCTGCCTTTTCTCCTTTACTACCCCATTTACCAGAACATGCTCCACACCATCTCCTATGTGGGTTCAAAGCCTAGCATAGAATGTCTTCCCAAACGTGCTAAAATGTTGCATCAGGCCGGGCGCTGTGGCTCACGCCTGTAATCCTAGCTCTTGGGAGGCCGAGGCGGGCGGATTGCTCAAGGTCAGGAGTTCAAAACCAGCCTGAACAAGAGCGAGACCCCGTCTCTACTATAAATAGAAAGAAATTAATTGGCCAACTGATATATATATAAAAAAAAATTAGCCGGGCATGGTGGCGCATGCCTGTAGTCCCAGCTACCCGGGAGGCTGAGGCAGAAGGATCACTCGAGCCCAGAAGATTGAGGTTGCTGTGAGCTAGGCTGACGCCATGGCACTCACTCTAGCCTGGGCAACAAAGCGAGACTCTGTCTCAAAAAAAAAAAAAAAAAAATGTTGCATCAAAAAAATTTTTTTTTAACTTATTCTGGATATTTCGTATACATTAGAATCATATAATAGGTTCTGGATATAGCATAGAGATGGAACATTTTATACCCGGCTTCTTTCACTTAGTGTAATGTTTTCACGGTTCATCTGCATTGTAGCATACATAAGGACTGTATTCCTTATTACAGCTTAATCATGTTCCATTGCATGTGTCTAGCACAAATTTATTCATTCATCCAATGATGGAAACTTAGTTTTTTCCACCTTTTGGCTATTATGAACAGTGCTGCTATCCATAGAAACAGACAGCAAATTGGTGGTTTGGGGCGGGGGCTGGAGGAATGGGAGGATGGGGAATGACTACTTAATGGGTTGGGTTTTCTATTGCAGTGATGTAAATCATTTGGAAGCAGATAGAGGTGTTGGTTACACAACATTGTGAGTGTACTAACTGTCAATGAACTGTACATTTTTAAGTGGCTAATTTTATGTTATGTGAATTTCACCTCAATTAAAAAAAAATTTAATTTCAAGGCAATCCCTCTGCCACCTGTCTAAAATAGGGTCTCATGTGTGGGTTACACTACAACTGAGAAATGTTACATATTTTTAAATAAATTCCCTATAACTTATGTATACACCATCCTTCATAGCCAGGGCCAGACACTACCTCCTCCATGAAATCTGTTAAGGAAATATAATTTAAAACAAAATCTCTCAGCCCAGAAATCCTCTCTACAAGGGTAAAGGAGAAAGTAAACAGTTTTATAAGCATTTAATAAGCATTAAACCAGAATGTGATGCACATTACAGGCAATCCACTAAGACATTGCAAACATAGAAAGAAAGCTCACCCTTTGGATAGCCAAGCAGGTGCAACGTATTACATGCATGTGCTCAAGATAAACAGTAGTGTCCAAGTAAGAGGACTTGACAGCACTATTTGTCACATATGATTCATTCTAATTTGGGTGACAAATGTTTATGTTAGTTAATGGGCTTTATATAAAGGGAAAATAAACTGCTCCTGTCTTTATAAGAGAAGGCAGTTTTGGAGCAAAGTATCTGCTGAAGTTTGGCTCTTACCTCCCACAGAACCTGGGAAACCAGGGTGTTATTTTCCTTGGATGATTATATTCCAAAAAGGTGGTTCCCAGTTTTTGTGAAAGGCAGTCCATGGTTGTAAAGCTAGAAGAGGCTTATTTCTCTTTTAAAAAAATTTACTTGCATTTCAAGGAGACAGAGAAAGAATTTATAATTATTAGTTTTCTAAAGTGAATGCTCCAAGAAAAGGAAACAAGAGGGTGTCTCTTCCTTAGTTTTTTTTTTTTTTTTTTTTTTTTTTTTTTTTTTTTTTTTTTTTTTTTTTTTGAGACAGAGTCTCACTTTGTTGTCCAGGCTAGAGTGAGTGCCGTGGCGTCAGCCTAGCTCACAGCAACCTCAAACTCCTGGGCTCAAGCAATCCTCCTGCCTCAGCCTCCCTAGTAGCTGGGACTACAGGCATGCGCCACCATGCCCGGCTGTCTTCCTTAGTTTTAATAGGAAGAATTAAACTTCTTATTTTTAATTTGTATTTGCCCTTCCTACCCTTTTCTGAACCCCTCAGCAAAAAAAGTAATCACTCCCTCTTCAGAGGCACCTTACTTGTGGCACTTCCCACTTTCTACTTTGCATTGGAGAATGTCAGGAGGGCAGTATCTGGTTCCCTTCTGCAACCCTTATGGCATCCAGCACGCTGCCCCGAGCCAGCACTGAGAAAAGACCCTTGACGAGAGATCATCGTGGCAATAGAAATGTCCCACCGTATCTTGGCTATATCAATGTCAACACCCTGGTTGTAATATTGTCCTGTAGTTTTACAAGATGTTACCACTGGGGAGCTCAGTAAAGGGTATGTGGGATTTCTCTGTACTGTTTCCTACAAATGCATCTACCATTACCTCCAAGTAAAAAGTTTAATTCAAAATGAGAAAGGCCCTGGAATGACTAAAGACATGTCTTATAAGCCAGTGAATAATGTTTACAGAATAGTATAAAGAGAAGTACAGTTCAGGCAGAAGAGAAGAAATTTCACAGCTGTATTCCAGGGAAGATTTGGGCAATGTTAAGGGATAACTGTCAGGAAAATACGGTCAGGATACTAAAAATTGGTGTGCAGGCCAGAAAGCCTATGAGGATGACCTAAGTAGAATTTTTTTTTGAAATTTTTTAATAAAAGTAAAATTTTAAAAAGAAGACAACAGAGAGAAAATTCACGAAAGGATAAATGCAAGCACGAGGGATTCAATTGTCTAGAATACACCAAGTTGGGGAAAATGACTAAGACTAGAGTACCTATGACACTTAGTAGAAGATGGTGGGGCCAGTGTCATAAGTTAGAAAAGCAGGTTTAGAAAAATTGGTATTTCAAAGAAAGAGTGGAGGGAATACTTGTCAAATTGGTGAAGGTGATGTACTTAGGACCCAGCAAAGATCTCTCTCCCAAAGGTCAGAAAGGAAAGATAAATATTGTAGCTCAAGTGAGACAGGGGGATGGATGGGGGCACAGTTCCAACTACAAACTATGACTTCAAAGGTTGGAACTTAATTAAGGCACCTCCAGACGAAAATGGGATGTAAATAAGGAAATTGAATTCTGAAAATTCTGTTACATGCCTATAGTCTGCAAAGCTAATGCAATAACATGAATTGTCTTTGTAATACACTGACACTGTGTATCATTGGTGTCTCCAATGAGCTCACTCTCTAGTAAAGCTCATTTTGGAGCACGAAGCATCTGTGCGTTGGGAGAGGTGGGGTCTCAGTAAACAAGGTAGGAAGAGGAAGCACTGCAGAAGCATCTGGAAGATGCCACAGAAAACAGGACCCCATAGCAAAACCTTTGACTGAGAAACTGCCCTGCTTTTTACCCTTGAGTTCTAGCAGCAAAGAATGCATTTGGCACCTTCTGGGATGAAGATTGGGTGTGTAATATACCCTGCTTAGTCACTCCACATGAAACACATGTGCAGGACACACAGAAAGCATCATAAGCATTTCTCATACACTCAGAAAACATGCTAAAAAAATGCTGACACACACACACTCCCATACAAAACTGTTTATCTAATTATTTTCTTAACTGATATATAATACACAAGATTAAACCATGTCATGTGGAGGCCTGCTCCTATAAGTAGAAAAATCAACAATATAACAAAAAAGGGACAAGCCAGTAAAGGCCTGTCATTTACAGCAATTGTTTAAAAGTTAAAAAAAAAAATCCTTTATTTGCTGACTAATTATGCATCTATAATCCTACGAAAATGCATGCACAATTAAAAAGAGGGACTCACAATATTCTAAGCTGTTAAAGAAGCCATATAAATACTTCATAAATAAAATAATACCCAAGCTCGAAGGGATGATTACCCAAAATTATTATAAAAGATCAGCTGGACTGATCTGTCTAGCTGAAGAAAAAAAGATTTGTATGTGCAACTGCCTGGAGGAAGAGTCACTTAATATAAACTTGTGTCGCCATCAATTCTATCTGTTACTCGTTTTAGAATAAAAACTAATCAAGACACTTACATGTAGAACAGGCAAAACGCTAAACAGATTAAGATTTATCATCCTAGCATATGATAAGATTGGATGCTTTAAAGGGTGAAATCCATGTGCCCAAATGCATTACATTAAAAAAAATTAATCTGTTGTTTTATTTTTAATATGTTTCCCTCTTTAAAGAAAAATTCAATTTTTTGAGTGTGCCACTTTTTTTTAAGTGCAAATGAATGAGTTAGAAGAGATGTTATTTCTCCCAAAGTTTCATGCCCAGCTCTTAGCATGTCACTCAGTAAAAATTCACCAGGATGGAGGATAGGTAAGTGATTTGCTTGTATTTATAAACACTAAAAACCTGGGGAATATAGTGTTTTTGAGCTACTTGTCTGTCTCCTGGTAATTCATTTCCTCCACCTCCTTCAAGCAAATAGGTTACTCTGAGTTCATTGCTTTAGGGAGGGTTAAAAAAAAAAAAAAAAAAAGCAAAGCCATCGTCTAGTCCTTGGTCTTAAAATGGGGCTGGGTCCTCAAGAGAGAGCCCAGGTCCTGCTTTTCAGTCAGAGCCCTTGCAGAGCAGCAAAACTGGAGTTGAGTTTGGTGAACTATTTAGGAGAACTGTGCCCTGCTTCCTGGATCGTAACCCCAGGAAAGGGAGGAGAGCCAAATAGGTTATGGCTGCATGGTGTGTCTGGACAGATGGAGCCACAAACAATTTACCTGACATTTTCATGCCATACAGAGCATCAGAATTATTCTCAAGCCCTCAAGCATGGAAGGAAGTGTGGCAGAGCAGCTGGATGCTTAGGGACACGGGCAAATTAAAAATAGGAGTCTTAATTCTCTCTGTTGAAAATAAGGAAAGAGATTTTCCTCCCTTCCTTTTTGAGTATTTATTTTTAAAAAATAATAACAAATTTTATTGTGTATATTTGAGGTTTACAACATGACATTATGAAATACACCTATGTGGTAAAATGGTTACTATAGTAAAACAAATAAACATATCTATTATCTCACAGAGTTACTTTTCTGTAATGAGAACAGCTAAAATCTACTCATTTAACAAAAATCCCAAATACCATGCAATTTTAATAACTATAGTCCTCATGTTATGCTACTTTGTATCCTTTGACCCATATCTCCTCATTTCCTCCTCCCACCCCCCCCAGTAACCACTGTTTTATTCTTTATGTATATTCGAACTTTTCTTTTAGATTCCACATATAAGTAAGATCATGTAATATTTTTCTTTCTATGTCTGTCTTATTTCACTTAGCGTAATATCCTCCAGGTCCATTTGTGTTGTGAAAAATGGCAGGATCTCCTCTTTTAAGGTTGAATAATATTCCAGTGTGTGTGTGTGTGTGTGTGTGTGTGTGTATTTTTATCCATTCATCAGTCAACAGACACTTAGGTTGTTTCCACATAATAGCTATTGTGAATAATGCTGCAACGAACATAGGAATGCAGATATCTTTATGAGGTGGTGATTTCATCTTCTTTGGGTACATACTCAGAAGAGGGATTGTTGGCTCATTTGGTAGTTCTATTTTTAATTTCTTTAGGAACCTCCATACTATTTTCCATAATGGCTATACCAATCTACATTCCCACCAACACTGTACTAGGGTTCCCTTTTCTCCACACAAGCCAACATTTGTTATCTCTTGTCTTTTTAATAGCCATCCTAATGGGTGTGAGATGATACCTTGTACTGGTTTTCATTTGCATTTCCCTGTTGATTATTGAGGTTGAACACCTTTTAATGTACTGGTTGGCCATTTTTATATATTCTTTCAAGAAATGTCTGCTCAGATCCTTTGCTCATTTTCAACCCAGTTATTTGTTTTTCTGCTATTGAATTGTAACAGTTCTTTATAAATTTGGGATGTTAACCCCTTATCAGATATGTGGCTTACAAATATTTTTCCCAGTCTTTACGTTACCTTTTCATTGTGTTGATTGTTCCCTTGGCTGTGCAGGAGCTTTTTAGTCTGATGTAATCCCATTTATTTATTTTTGTTTTTGTAGCCTGCACTTCTAGTGCTATATCCAAAAAATCATTGCCAAGGCCAATATTAAGAAGTTTTTGCTCTATGTTCTCTTCTAAGAGTTGTATTGTTTCAGGTCTTACATTTAGGTCTTTTATCCATTTTGTGTTTATTTTTATATATGGTGTAACATAAGGGTCAGTTTCATCCTTTTGCACGTGGAAATCCAGTTTTTCCAGCAACATTTATTGAAGAGACTATTCGTTTCCCATCATGTCCTCTTGGTGTTCTTCTCAAAAATTAATTGGCCATATTATGTTTAGATTTATTTCTGGGCTATCTATTCTGTTCCATTAGTCTATGTTTCTGTTTTTATGCCAGTACCATACTATTTTGATTACTATAGCTCTATAATATAATTTTTAATCTGGGAGAATTTAATAGTAATTGTAAGTGCTTTTGAAAAATTCTCATTGTAAGTACCTTTTCTTCTCTTTGAAATTCATGTAAATCCTTTTGTGGACTAGATAGTCTTTTATCAGCTTTATGGCCCAGGAATGTCTTTCTCAAGGACCTGGGAGCCATCTCTTTGAGATGTAAACATCAAAGAGATAGCACCCCTATCTCCCATTTTCTGTGGAACATAAGAGCCTAACTTCCTTGGGTGCCTTGCTGCAAGTTACAAAACCACCTCCTGTCATAAAGATATGAGAAGTTTGCTTTTCCTCTGGATATGGTCAATTAGCTAATTGCCAGGTAAAGTTAGGATGAACTATGTGTGACAGTGATGATGTCAAGTACTCTTACTCTAACTTTTTATTGTTTATCTTCAAAAAAAAACTGTAATAGATCATATCTACTTGACAACTAAAATCAGAATCTCTGGGAGGAGGACACAGTCATCACTATTTTTTAAAGTTCTCCAAGAGATTTCAATGTGCAGACACACAGACATGTCATGGATGTCCCTAGAGCTGAGGTCCTCAACCACAGAATTAGCAGTTATGAGGTGTGTTATGACTAACTTGCTCCTATTAATAAAATACATTTTCAAATCATTTTCTTTTGTAATAACCTGAGTGGATTTATGATAATCCCTATAAGAATGATACCCTTGCTTGTGCATGCTGTTATGATTTCTGAAGTATAAGAGAATAGGTTGTAACTATAGCTCATGCATCAAGAACTGCATGAACCCCTCAATTTTATAAGTGCCACAGCCTTTTATGAGCTATTATTACAGATTTTTTAATAAAGGGCAGTATTTTTGAAAAGTAAAGTAGGAATATTTTTCCTTGAAAAATGAAATATAAGATCTAGAAATAGTTAACTTCATTACTCATTTGCTTGTAAAATATCATTCTAAATACTATCCCTCCCAAAAAAAGAAATCTGGCATTATTTGCTTTAATCTAGTATGCATGCAAAGCATTCCAGGCACAGAACTCTCATCTGAGTGAGCCCAAATTTTAAAGCTGCACTGTCTGACCCAGTAGCCACTAGCCCCATGACTACTGAGCACTTTACAGGCAGCTTATCCAAACTGATATGGGCTATAAGTATAAAATACACTTGGGATTTCAAAGGCAGTATCAAATGAAAGAATGTAAAACATTTCATTAATATTGTATATTGATTGGTGTATTTCAGATATATCAGGTTAAATAAAATATAATATTAAAATTAATTTTACCTGTTTTTGCTTATATCTTTTGATATGGCTACTGGAAAGTTTAAAATCACATACGTGGTTTTGCATTTCTGGTTCACATTATATTTCCATTGGATAACACTGCTTTAGGGTGCATAAGAAATACCTAGGAGACCTGTTTAAAATGCAGATTGCCAGGAACAACCCTCCAGAGAGTCTAGTTCAGCTCTCTGTGGTTTATGCAGACATTAGCAGGCGCTACCTAAAGTAGCAAGGAGCATTTAATTCATTGCTCCCTGAATTTAATTTAGGAATTTAATTCATTGCTTTCTTCCTTCTCCTCCACTATCAAGCCTAATTCTCTTCATATTTTTCAGTCTCAATTACCAAGAAGGAGAATCAGTTTGGCCTAGATAATCATCAGTGACCCTCTTTCTTTAGTCAGAGCTTTTTGTGTCATGCCACCTCATAGGGCTCTGACCAATCTACGGATTGTCAAATTGTGACTGGTGAGGAGGGTGGGGCAGGTGGGGAAGGGGTGAGTCAGGTTAAACAGAGTACAGGAATGACCTGGAACCACTCCTCTCAGCAGGGGCTGTGGGTGGGCCAGCTTTGTTTGGGACTGTGGGAAGGCCCAGCACAGATTGGCCTGGCCAAAAAGGAGTTAATCCAGCAATAAAAGAAGATACACTTGTAAAGGCCCTGTGAACTATGCCCCAAGTGTAATTCAACCAAGTCACTCTACCCATAACAATGATAGAGCCATTCCCAAAAATATTTTGGTTACATCAACCAACCAGCTGGCCAGATTGAACAAGGAATTTAGGTGGGGACAGAGAGAATGCAGGGGCAGATGGGGCAAAATATGGAATACAGGCAAGTAATCAGAGCTCCAGTCCCAGTGATGTCATTACATCACTGTATGACCATGACCTTGGGCAAGACACCTTAACCCCTCGGGCCTCCCTCTTCTCATCTTCACAGGTCACAAAATGCCAGGGATCAGAAGAAGCTGCTTTTTTGAGTTAGAAGAGCTGCACATGTTTTGTTTCCAGGAACGAGTTGTCATTAACTATATGTTGACTAATGAAGGAGAAATCCCACAGTAAATCTTACCTCCACAAGTACACCCTCCACAGGGACCAAATGCTTTTATTTCTTCAACCCTGTTTAAACACTGGAAATGTTACCTTGCAGCTCTCAGACTCCATTAGCACTTACCTCTAGTTACAGCTTCATCTGTGACAAGGCTTCAGAAATTCACCTCAATACATCACACTCCATCAGGCCAGCATCGGCCATGAGCTACACAGCACGCATCTCAGAGAAATATGGTCGGGAGGTCCCGTGGCTGGTGACAATTGCCAACTTAATCTGATGGTCGCTTTTTCCAATAACTGTCAGAATATTTAAGATTTACAACATATTCTAGTGATCTACCACAACACTTCTGTTTAGAGAATCCAAACAGTGAGGAAAACTGTAAAAGAAAATTTTAGCTACCATAGGTTGGGCCCAGATTTATTCCCCTGCGATATCTTGGGAAAACTAGATATAATTTTCTTTATATTATGCCCCATTTCCTTTCCACAAAAATGAACTCTTTCACCACCCCCCCCCCAAGTGCTCCTTTTTACAGGGAACTAATGCAGGAATACTGGGGGTGTTTTTATTTTCCTTTCCTTCACTTCTACTATACCAACCACAATAGCAGCAAAGGGTTGACCATAGATTTGCATAATTGCATAGTTGATTAGAAAGACGGGGATTTCCTTGGCCTCTGAAAAAGGAGCTCTGCATCTTTAAGGCTCCGCGGGGCTCTCTGCTCTGCGCGCAGACAGAGCAGGCTCTGCGGCAGCGACTCGTCCTATCGATAAGGTTCAGTTAGCCAAGGTGGAGGATGGGAAAAGAATGGAACTGTCCCAGCTACTCAATGAGATCAGGGCAAACTATGAAAAGCTCCTCACCAGAAATCAGATAGAGACGGTGCTCTCAACAAGGATCCAGGTAATGATTTCATACAGACAGGCACCTTCCAGAATAAGGAGACAATCCATGTCTACCCAATTCCTGTCCCGGCCTCTCTGAGGTACAGTATTTCCTTTTCAATGCAGCATATATTGGGGAAGGAATTTAGCTTCTAGGGCAATGTGACTAGGACTCCGGGGGAAATACTGTGATTATATTGTTAAATTACCAATAAATAAATGTTGATTGATGCATTTGATTTTTATGTAAATTATGAGGTTCCTATCATGAATAAAACATGAGGTCAACTTACAATAAAACAGTGCACTCTAACCTCTTTTAGACATTCTTCAGGAAGGAAGCATTTCAAATATACCCTTCAAAGATATTATGGAGTTATTTATGGAGATCATTTAAATAACATCTTTAAAATGAAAAGCTTTATAGTAAGATTTATGATCATGCACACTTTCTAAAAATAAAACTAAGCAAAAGATTTCTAAAAGGTTTCTATCATCTTTTTAATGAGTTCAGTTTTATGTCGGATTGTTATAAATAGAAATCATCTGAGTGTGTGAACATGGTATTCAGAAACAATGATATAAATTATGACAATCAAAATCCCCCAAATTGGTAATGATTCTCCATTTAGATTATAGATTTTTGCTTTTGTACTATAAGATGAGAAATGTTTATTTCTGATTCAAATCTTGCAGTATTTAAGTATTAAAAGAAGAGAAAGAGAGCCAACTTAGATAAGAACTAAATCTTAATTTCTTATCAATTAAAAGTGACAGTCACTTCCAGCAACTAATTAAGATCTCAAATCTTTAAACAAATTTAAAAACAAATATTTTAGAAACAAAAATTCAGAAATTTAGGGTTTTTTTAAAATTTTATCTATCATATCTGGGTTCAAGTTCTATTCCAAGCACCAAATACATCAAAAAGTTTATTTAAAGACATCACCAAAAAAGAAAAAATACTGCTAAGAAACCACAGACCTTTATTCCATTAGCAACTCATTTTTAGTAACATTATAAATTTCACCACTGGGTAATATTTTCAGCCTTCATAAAAATTGATCAGTATCCTAGATTAAGCAAAGTCACTGGGACATTCAAGTGTTGGAATAGTTCATTCACCTTTTACAAAGATAAGGAAATAATTAATAGATGACAATTTCTGAAAGTTATAAACTAAATACTTTATTCTGCAACAGCAGAAATACAAGTTTAGTTTACAAGTCCCAATATTGAAATGAGTAAATTCAAATGAAAAGGCAAGACTGCAGTTGTGTTTAAAGTGTTTTTTAACATATAACTAGAGGATTTTTTTCCCAACTATTTTGGAAAGTCAGCTGAAATAAATTCAAGAAAGTCTGGTTATTTAATTATTACAAAATAAAGAAACATAAGCTGTTTTAGTTACAAGTTGCTATATAACAAACCACCCCAAAACTTAGTGGATTAAAATAACCATTGTATTCTCTCTCATGATTCTGCCGGTTGATGGGGCTCAATGGGAGAGATTCTTGTGCTGCTTATGATGTTAGTTGGGACTGTAATCATTTGGGGGCATGACTGTGCTGGGACATCCAAGGTGGCTCACCCATATGTCTGGCACCTTGGCGGGGGATTGCTGCAAGGGTGGCTCAGCTGGGACAGCTGGGCCTCCTTCTCTCTCATTCCATACAGCCCCAGGTTCTTCTCCATCTGGCCTGTCTACATGATCTCATCAACAGGATATCCAAACTTCTTACATGTTGGCCCAGGGCTCCCAAAAGCATAGAAGTAGAAGCTGTCAGAGCTTAAGGCTGAGGAACTTAGAACTGGAACCGCCTCACTTCTACCACATTCTGCTGGTTAAAGCAAGACACTGGTCAGCACAGATCCAGTGTAGAAGGGGACCAGACTAGAACTTGCATTTGGGGAGATGTGGTTCATTGGAGGCGATCTTGGGAATCCACCACACAAGCTTAGCTGCCAGTTCCATACCTGAAACTCACAAGACCAGTAGATACAAGCATTTTTATGTTTTCATGTTTCCACAATTCTTTACCTACTCTATTGTAGTTGCTCTGGTATGTGTTGCTTGCTGCATGAATTTGCCAAGTTAACTCTAAGAACAAATGATCAACAACCCAAAAGTAACATAAAAGTTTTGTTCCCTAATATCTTCCCCTAAACTTCATTCATAGACTTATATTTACTCTGATGTTTCCTTTTTAAAGAAAATCTATTGTGCAAATTAAGTTTTTTATTTTTAAAATTGTATTTTTATGAGAACAATAAAAAGTTATGATTTTTGTTTCAAAATACTAAATCAGTTCTATATATTGTTCCTACTGTTCTTGGGGCCAAATGTTGAAAGTTCTGTCAACAGATACTTTCTTTTAATTCCAACATAAGCATAAAAACATTTAAAGGTAAATATAAGACATTCCATTTGTTTTTCAATATGAGGACATTTAGCCACAATCTTTAAAGATGTCATTTTCGTTACCCCAGATACCCAAAATTAACATGCCTTCCAAAAACATCAGTCTGAAAAAGGTAAATCAACTCTGGATTTTCTTAATACAGAAGTCTGTTTTAGAGCCTTAATGCCTATGACAACCAAGTTCTCCACATTACTAGTAATATACTTTCTAGTAGTATTTACTCCTGCTTTACACACCTAGAATCAATCAGTTTTGGTTGCATAGCTATTTATCTGTTTTTAGAAAGCAGCCTACAAGAAAATGTAAGGGAAAATAGCAACTAATTTTCAATCTTCTTCCTTAAATAATGGAAAGTTCCATAATGGACATAATCCATAATAATGGAAATAATCCATAAATAATGGAAAGTTAAGAATCAGAGGTCACAAATTGAGGTCCCACAAACTGTTTCTTTTCATTAAAATAGATGTACTTTTCCATATTTCATAGCTTATCATAGTTGGAGGGGACTTTGGGAATAATTTTATATCAGAGAAAACTGAGGCTGAGAATGCAATTGACTTGCTCACATATTTAATTAATTAGTAACTAGGGGCCGGGCGCGGTGGCTCATGCCTGTAATCCTAGCACTCTGGGAGGCCGAGGCGGGCGGATTGCTTGAGCCCAGAAGTTTGAAACCAGCCTGAGCAAGAGTGAGACCCCCGTCTCTACTATAAATAGAAAGAAATTAATTGGCCAACTAATTTATATATATATATACATATATATATATGTGTATATATATATATATATATATATATATAAATTAGCCGGGCATGGTGGCACATGCCTGTTGTCCCAGCTACTCAGGAGGCTGAGGCAGGAGGATTGCTTGAGCCCAGGAGTTTGAGGTTGCTGTGAGCTAGGCTGACCCCACGGCACTCACTCTAGCCTGGGCAACAAAGCGAGACTCTGTCTCAAAAAAAAAAAAAAAAAAGTAAGTAGGTACTTGGACACATTTGTAATCTAACAATTTAAAGAAAACAACAATCTGATTCCTATACAATTTTTCTATAAATGCTTTTAAACATCTCATTTTCAAGAATGCTCTTTGTTTTTGTTTGTTATGGTTGTTGTTGGCTTTCTTGTAGCTAGAAGAAGATATAAGCAAAAAAATGGACAAAGATGAGGAGGCTTTAAAGGCAGCTCAAGCAGAACTCAAGGAAGCGCGTCGCCAGTGGCACCACCTGCAAGTGGAAATTGAATCTCTCCATGCTGTGGTAAGAATGATCTCAGAAGTAACTGCCCCATTGAGTCCCAAGATGTTACTTGATTACGAGAGGGAAGGGAATATTGTCCATTACTTTACAGCGAGAAACCAAAAATCAAGGTCACTGAATTCTATCTTTGATCCTAGTTCAAATTACCCACCCACCTTCCTCGACCAGGGCAGTGGCTGTTATCAACTCAGTCAAAGTTTAGTTCACACCTGTAAAAATGAACTAATACTTGCTTGTCATCCTGGGGTTCTCTAAATGTTGAAATGGGAAGATAGAGTATTTCTTATTATCCAAAGTCTTACAGTGGGAATTCTTTTATCCATGTTACTGAGACTTCTAATAGAAAAATATTAAAGCCCTTTCCTAAAATATCTTTTATAAGCAGTCTGATCTGTCTTTGATATTCAATATACTATGTTTTTATTATTTTAATAATCAAATAACTCAGTGATAATAAATTAAACACACTGCAGAGGACTGAAGGGGGGCATAGGAATTATTGCAGGATTTCTATGAAATATAGTAAGCTCTCTCTAGTTATGTATATAAAATATAAATTTTTTAAAAATGGGGTCACATACAAAGCTGTAAGGAAACACTTCTTGCATAAGTGAGATACAATTATTGCAACCTTTTTAAAGAAAGGATAGAACACGATGAGGACATTGCAGATCAGGTTTCAGAAACACATTTGTGTTATTGATTGACTGATGAAGATCTACATAAAACAGGAAAGGGGCCTTGAAAACTCCCTACATGCCAGTGAGCAGCATTACCAGATGCAGCTGCAAGACCTAGAGGCAGTGATCGAAGGACTAGAAAAAGAGCTACAGGAAGTAAGGCGTGGCATCGAAAAACAGCTTCAAGAGCATGAGATGCTTCTCAACACGAAGATGAGGCTAGAACAAGAAATAGCCACTTATCGCCGCCTCCTAGAAAAGGAAGAAATCAGGTACCTAATTCCATATAGTTAATGACAAGGGGCCAGAAATACAAAACAGCTTATGTCATTGTTGATGTAGTCAGACAAATTAAATCTAAAGAAACCATATCACCATGGTGTACTCACTAAACTCATACAATAAAAAAGAATTAGTGTGCACTGCAAAGAACATGTGGAAGAACTTCCCAACTTTCTAAAATTAGGAACCAAATAGCCAAAGTCAGCTAGAGCAAAATGTAAATAATTCTGGGTCACTACAAAATGGCCTTTCTTAACTTTCTCCCTTTCCTTGCCATTCATCTCTTTTAGGATTAGCTTGGAAAATGCACATATTACCACCACAATCACCCGTGCAAGGGCCCACCCCACACATCAAACACCAAAATAATAATAATAATGTGATTACATTGCAATATGGAAAGCAGTATCATTCTGGGTCATCATTACAAGACTTTCAGATGTCCTGATAAGAAAAGGTATAGAAAGAGCAATTCTTACTAATTCATACATCATAATCTACAATCATTTATAAGGTCATATAGTTCTGAGCATGACAAAACTTCCAATTCTCCATGTTCCCATAAGAAGAAACTTTTATGCTTGCTTATTTCAGAATTCTGAATCCTCTACAAAACTAAATGAAACAACTTTAGCCTATAATAAATCTTGATGTTTGCTAAATCTTTGAATAACATAAATTTAATTAAAAATATACCACTTACTAGCTCAGTGACCTTGGGCAATTTACTTAGCATCTTTGTGCCTCAATTTTCTCATCCATACAATGGGAATAATAATACTACCTACTTCGTAAGATTGCTGTAAGCATTAAATGAGTTAATGTTTGTAAAGTGCTTAAAACAATACCTGGCTCATTATAAGTGCTATGTAAATATATATGTGTGTATATATGTACATATATATAAAACATATATGTATACATGTATATATAACACATATATGAATATATGTAACTATACGTAGTTAAATAAAATAAATGGTTGTGAATTTTAATTCCTAATCATTCAAGATGTTGATAAAACGGTCTTTAATATTCCTATAATACAACTTTTTGAATTTTTATTATGCTATATTTAAAATATACAAGAAAATTTCAAGAAAAATATAATGACCACCCATATACCCACTTCCCCCAGTTTAAGAGGTAAAATGTTTCCAAAAAAACTAAAAAAGAGTAAAATGTTTCCAATATTGTTGAAGTTCGCTCCCCCACCCACCCACACACACACATCTAAACCACATTTCCCAATCTTATTCTTCCCACTCACCTAACCTGGCTTGTGAATTTGATACTTATTAGTCTCATACATTCCTTTAGAGTAGTATGTATCCCTAAATAAAGTATGGAATTGTTTTGTGTATTGTTTTAACCTTTATAAAATTAGCTGTAACTTACTTTCTTTTTTCATGCAATGTTATGCTTAGGAGAGCCATCCATAAAGATACAGTGTAGCTTTAGTTCATTCTTTTCACTGCTAAATAGTATTTCCATTGTATAAATACAGTTTATCCATTCTCCTGTGTGTTTCAATGATTTGCTAATACAGTGTTGCTGTTGTAATATAATTCTTTTCAATTTCAGATATTACGGTTGTATCCAAGGTGGGAAAAAAGACCAAAAACCTACCACAAGTAGAGTTGGTTTTGTTTTACCATCAGGTGAGTTTCAGATATAAAAAAAACTAACTTGAAAAGTGAAGTGCCATTTACAGGGATTACTGTACAAGGAAATTAAATACTCTAAAGTAGCAAAATACAAGCAATAGTTGAATGAAAGTTTGACATATAATTTGAACAGTACGACATTGTAATTTAATATATCATAAATAACATTTTCACAGCCATCATAAATGAAATATCTTTTTCGACGAAAGTCCCACAGAAGTGTGAGAATGAAAAAGTGGAAACAGTGACCAAGCAGGCAATATTAAATGGAAATATCGTGAAGGAGAGCACTGAAGCTCATGGCACTATTCAGTAAGTAAAGGAACTCTGGCTAAGAAATAATAATAAACATACGTAAAGAAATTAACTTCAATTGAGTAATCCCAGTAATCAATCTCCTTTGAATGTTTCCAAACATAGTTTTAATATATTGTGACTTTTTAATCTGACATAAAAATATATATAAACACAGATGGAAGAGTACTCAATCCGTAATTCACCATTTCTTCTAAAAATACACTAAAAAGATGAGAATTCCTACAGAGACATTCCATAGAATTCCTTAGGAATTATATTCATGTGATTTTTAAAGCATATACATTATAAATTCTGCACACTATAAATTATACAAATGTCTTAATTTTTTCATAGATATAGAATACATATGACATATTTCTAATATGCTCATACTTATTCCTATAAAAATATTTATTTCATCATTGCAGGACAGAGAAAGTGGATGAAGTTATTAAAGAATGGGAAGGTTCCTTCTTTAAAGATAACCCTCGATTAAGGAAAAAATCTGTTTCTCTTCGATTTGATCTTCATTTAGCAGCCACCGATGAAGGGTGTTTACAGACTAAGCAGGATAATCTACCAGATATAGAAGTCAGGTTAATCATGAGAAGATCATGCAGTATCCCCTCTATCAAACCTCCATCAGCAGCTAATTAATCCAAAGATAGTGTCTGACCTGATTTGAAATAACAGTAGGATGGGCCAAGGTGGGCCGTGCTGACCCTTTCTGTCCTAAATGTAAGTTACTCAGTACCTATGGAAAATGTTATAATCAGTGTGTGGTTTTCTTCAGAGGAGGGAAAAAAAAAAAAAAGAAAGTTTCTCTGAATCGAATTATGGATGTATATTTTTTTGGAGAGGGGGGAAGCTTAAAAATAAAATGAGAAATTCAGTACAGTTTCTATTTTATTTGTTCTCCAGATACTCTTCTTTTTCCCTTGAAATTTTATCAGGGACTATGTATCATTAGCCTGGAAGCTTAAAAATAAAATGAGAAATTCAGTACAGTTTCTATTTTATTTGTTCTCCAGATACTCTTCTTTTTCCCTTGAAATTTTATCAGGGACTATGTATCATTAGCCTGGCTTAGTCAAGTCTTTTTAATTTTACTCAGTGGCTGAATACCCCAAGGAAAAAATAGTTTGTTTGGATATGATTGTATTGTGTTAAGAGTCACGCTGAGTTATTCACCATTATTCCATGACTGGTTAAACCTAAAAAGTTTGTTCTACTTAAAAAAGAAAGCAATTACATACAAGTTTTTAAAGGGGGACTCACTCTTCACTTAACCAGGATTTCTCCTTTTGAGATAATCATCTGTACACTTAGAAAAATAAGAAGAGTTCTTTTCCATGAGCAATTCTGAGCAATCTATAAGACATACTCCAAGGCTAATTTGATGATTAAATAAAATTAAGTTAATCTACATACATCTGAAAGTTTTGTATAATCAGTATCTGATTTCCAGAAAAATTATTTTACTCAAAGAATTTTAAAGGTTGTGTCCCCACCACCAAAAAAAATCAGAAGGCCAGCTGCACAAACAAAACATGAAAAGCAAATTGAAAAAGTAGTTACTAGAACAGTTGCCCAACCTCTCATCATCCCAATTTTTCCATCTGCAAAGTTAAATGTGATTAGAATATTTGCTATGAGCCTTAGATAAGATGCTATATGAAGTATTATAAATATTAATATTTCTTGCAACCATTTATGTGAACTAAGATAACAGTCTTGTTATCTAAGCTAAGAGTATTTGCAGAATTTGTTTTTAAACTGTTCAAACTGTAATAAATAGGGATAGAAAATATATTTGTGAATAAGTGAAGTATTGTTGCAAAGTTTTTAAAACAACCTAATTTGTTTAATACAGGTATATTTATTTTAAGACCTTAAATAATAAATACCTATTTTACGATATTAGAAATTTATAGGCTATTAAATTGTTTTCTAAGCAGAGAAAATGGTTGAGTACAACTCACCATACTTTTTTCCAGCTAAAGTATCATCTAAGGGCTACAGCTATCTTAGCATTTTAGTACAGCCTTTAAAAATCTCTCTTTCTCACTCAGAGAGATTATATATATATATACATATATATATATATATCAACCAGAAAAAAATGTATGTTTAAACCAGGAGAAAATTATGTTAAATAATCTTTAACATAACACAGGGATATACAATTTTTAATTTTCTTTCAATTACTTCAGATTCCTTTTAGTCTGGCTTATTCTATTTAGTGAAAAGAGATGATTTTGTTTTGTCAAGGATATAACAGCATGTTAAGTGCTTATTCTTGCATAAGCATCTGACAGAAAATACATCCTATACATAACAATGTTTCATTCGATATTGTTAAATGCTACTAACTTTACTAAAGCTTTAAAAATGCAATCATATAAGCTATTGTACTAAAGTTGCTGTACTAAGCAATGGTGAACATAATAAAGAAATATATCAAGCATAATCTATTGCAGTGTTAAAAACTTAGTACTGGGCATCATGAATGTAACTGCTTATTATAGTACTTCTACTATGCATCTATTGTGTGTATAACATGTACATTTAAAAACGCAGTACTGAAATTTATAACAAAGTTTTATTTGCTTTGGAGCATTTTAAATTGGGATATGAATTTACCAAAGTAAATGATACCACTACAATAAAAAAAACCTGAATCATGGACTCTAAAGCTGCATTGTATTTCAGTTTGATACAGTTCTTTTAGTGCAAAGATATCTCTGCATGTTTAAGCAAAACAAAGAATTAATTGCTCCAATATGGTTGGCTCATTTGGGGAATAAAGAAAACTGCAATCACAGTATATAGATGACTTTTAAGTTATTTTACAAAAGAAAAGTTAAGAATATATTGATATTTTATTCTAATTTTTTTAAATCAAAATAATCACATAATCCCATAATTCTGGGAAAAGTATAACAGTGGCAACTATTTGCAAAGCACTTACTTGGCTCCAGGCACTGTGCCCAGCAGACTCATACATAATCCCTAATCCTTACAACAATCCTACAAAATTAATAATGTTATCCTTGTTTTATAGATGAATAGAAAGTAATATTCTTCAATATCTCTGAAATATTTCAAATGCGTGCTTCCATAACAAAATACAAAAACAAAGAATAATTCCAATTACTAACAATTATAGGATGCCAGCCCAGTCACTAAATAACCATGTAACCAGGAGGGATCACGTTAAGTTCCCTAGGCCTCAATTTTTACACCTGAAAACAAAGGAAAAGGTGATGCTTGGTAATAATTCCTACCTGGCTTACCTCACAGTTGTTTGAAATAATATTCATGTGAAAATATTTGGTAAAGCACCGCTCAAGTGTACAGCAGTATTTGCATGAAAATTGTCTTTGGGAATGATGAATTTGTGAAGAAAATTATAGGTGACAATGATTAAGTAATAGTTTGAAACACAACAGGTAAAGATACTAGTTTTAATTCTTCAATTGCTGCCAGAAAAAAATATTCTTTCCCAATGAGTTACCTAATTTGAACTATTCTATGATGATAGTTTTTTTTTTGTTTTGTTTTGTTTTTTTGAGACAGAGTCTCACTTTGTTGCCCAGGCTAGAGTGAGTGCCGTGGCGTCAGCCTAGCTCACAGCAACCTCATACTCCTGGGCTCGAGTGATCCTTCTGCCTCAGCCTCCCGGGTAGCTGGGACTACAGGCATGCGCCACCATGCCCGGCTAATTTTATATATATATATCAGTTGGCCAATTAATTTCTTTCTATTTATAGTAGAGACGGGGTCTCGCTCTTGCTCAGGCTGGTTTTGAACTCCTGACCTTGAGCAATCCGCCCGCCTCGGCCTCCCAAGAGCTAGGATTACAGGCGTGAGCTACAGCGCCCGGCCCTGATGATAGTTTTTAAAGTGCAAAAATGTTCCCTGAAGATAATAAATGATTATGATTTTACAGCACTACATTTTGGGAAAGTTTGTTATGTAGTTATATACAATTAATACTGCACATAAGCAATTTTCTTATCGATTTGTTAGAGATCTTTATATTGTCAAAATTCAGTTTGCCCTTCAGTTTGTTTTCTTAATGCATGTTTTTCAAAATTTCTTTAAAAATCTCTTAGGTAAAAAATGCTTAAGTTAATTTGAAAGTTTCAAATGGAAACTTATCATAGTACATGAGCAAAAATTAAATTTTAGTTAAACAGTATGCATATATACAGTATTCATATTATCAGCACATAGAGTCAAAGGAAAGTGTTCACAAGGCAGAATTTGCTTCTATGTTTACAAGTTATGGCCAGCATGTGCACACAGATGGCCAATATTTATAAACATATGACAAATGTAAGTTCTGAAATAAGGTATATATGAAAATCAGCACATGCTTTTCCAAGTTTCCTTCACATACTTAGACTGTAGACCAGGGTGAAACGTGGTCTTCCTAATAACCTGCTGGCAAACTTTTCTGTAAAAGCCCAGATAGCATATATTTTAGGCTTTTCAGGCCATTGGATCCCTGTAGCAACTATGCAACCCTGCCTTTGTAACCACAAACAACCACAGACAATATGTAAATTAATGGGGGTGGCTGGGTCCAAATAAAAATTTATTTGCCCAAACAGGAAGCAGCCTACATTTGGCCTGCAGCCATCACTTGCCAATCCTGACCTAGATCCCCAATATTATCAATGGATAATAAACCCATATCCCAGATTCTCCAGGCCCATCACATTTTCAAACATGTTCATCCTTTTCTACACCATGTGGCAAAACTCATGTCCCAAATCCTTAAGGTTATTTTGAGGGCAACACAGAGGGTTGTAAAAGCAAACCATGCTTCAAAATTCTATAAAACATTGTGAATCACTGTCCTGGAAATAAAAGCTTCAATATTTCACAACTATTTCTAGAAACAGAAACTGAGTACCCATAGCTCCTTCTGCTTTCACAGAAACAGCTAAGAAAATTAGCTTGTTTCACCATTTTGCCTATAACCAGACTTTTATAGGTTATTTGGGTCAGGTAAAGCTTTGTTCTTCCTTTCTCTAGTTTAAGGGAAAAAAATCCATTTAAAAAGTTGTCATAAAAACATATTACAGGCCGGGCGCGGTGGCTCACGCCTGTAATCCTAGCACTCTGGGAGGCCGAGGCGGGCGGATTGCTCGAGGTCAGGAGTTCAAAACCAGCCTGAGCAAGACCCCGTCTCTAGCAAAATATAGAAAGAAATTAATTGACTAACTAAAAATATATATACAAAAAAAATTAGCCGGGCATGGTGGCGCATGCCTGTAGTCCCAGCTACTAGGGAGGCTGAGGCAGTAGGATCGCTGAGCCCAGGAGATTGAGGTTGCTGTGAGCTAGGCTGACGCCACGGCACTCACTCTAGTCTGGGCAAGAAAGTGAGACTCTGTCTCAAAAAAAAAAAAAAAAAAAAAAAACATATTACAGACCCCACGGCTCAATGTTTGGTTCAAAATCTTTCTTGAATCACAGGCCTCTTTAAAAATCTGATGAAGCTATTCACTCTCTCTGTGGAACAAAGAACATAAAAATTGTATATAATGTTAACAGGTTCATAGACCTCTTAGAAGCCTATTCACGTACTATGAGGTGCCCAAGGACTTCAGGTTTTTCTTTGTTCTCTCCCATTTTCTCCTTTTTTCTCCTTCTCTTCTAGTCACAGTTCTCCTTCTGCACCTAATTCTGTCTCACCAGTTTCTTCCCACAGCAATATAGAAAGAACTCAAAGAGATCTGAGCTTGAACCCCAGCTTAATCACCTACTAGTCTTGGCTTCACTGCCTTGGGGGCAAAGGACGCCAAGAAAGTGTGAGTAGTGTCAGAGAGGAAAGCAGGTCAAATTTCTGGATCACGCCACCAGAAAGAAAACTAAACTACTTTGGACCTAAGACTATCTGTGGGGTTAACTGCTAGGCCCATGTGAGAGCTCCCGACAACCTTTATAATTACATATAGTTTAAATAGTCATATTAATTGTACTTTTCAAATATAATCAGGATTCTAAACATCTGTCCTGTAGTTTCCAGAATTATCCTTATACATGCAAGATCTTATGTTCTAATGTTTGCTCTCAGGGGGAAAAGCTCAGTGTAAGTAGAATGCAGCTTGCTGGATATTTTACTCTTCAGCTTTAATTTCTTCAGGACTAGGAAACTGATTTTTTTCTGTTACCTTTTGCCTACATCCTTCCTTTCTTAATTTTTCAAACCTTTGGGACTAGAGAAATAACCAAGGGAAGAAAATAAGGTGGTCATTTATTTATTTAGTCCACAAATATTGAGCACCTAAATCTACCATGCACCAGTCTAGACGTCAAAAGGAGACTCCCAAGGCTTTCATTCTGATGGGAAGAAAAAGATAACAAAATAAACATGAAAAAGTATAGTATATTATTAGTTGGTGATAAGTGCTACAGAAAAAAAAAAAACATACAGCACAGGCCATGAATAGAGAGTGGGGAATGAGTTGCAATCATCAATAAGCCAGGAAAGACCCACTTAAGACAGTGACATTTCAGCAAAAACCAGGTGAGAAAATGTATCAATGTCACTGTACCACTTAAATTCTTTCCTTTCCCTTTTCACCATTTTTGTGCCATTTCCTTCCCGAAACTAGTGTGCTTTGTTCCTAACATCCAGTACCTGCAGTTTTTCTTCAGAGGACTCCTAGAGATGACACAACAGAGCATCGTCCCAGCATTGCACTTGCCCAATCCCCCCATCATAACCCCAAAGGCAGGAAAGAAACCAAACTGGAGTTGCTGCACAAAGCCAGAGAAAGAAGGTACTGGGATCCTTACTGAGGCCTCCATGTATCTTCCATTAATCCTATACATGTCCCTGATGCTTTTATATTAAAAAAGTAATTTCATGTATCTTACCTCAAGTACCACTCAGGCTGTTATCCTTTAATGACCTCTCCTTTAGCCCTTCCCTTCAATATGCTCTTCAATCTCATTAATCTCTATTTATGAGTACAAAAATATTGAAGGTGGAAGAATTGGAAAGAATATCATTTGTCCCTGGCTTTGTAGACTTCTAGAGATGTGCCAGTCCCTGCTGGCATACCGAGGATGGGGACTAAGGGCAGCCCAAGAAGGCAGCCATTCTCTTTCAGTGTCAACAATGATTTCAAGTAACTGCAGGTCAGGGAGTCCATCTGTTCTTTCTCCCTTCATAGTGGCCCACAACATTCATCAGGTGTTTGTATTAATATATTCAAGGGAGAGACTACTCACTCCATATGGTAAACCATTTACTCATGATTTTGTGTAAAGAGCCCTGAAGTAGAACAGATTGCTGCCTCAATACACGTTTATTGAGTGTCTAAAGAAGGGTCACGCCCTTATTAGGCACTGGCAATAGGAAGATGACCAGTGCGGATGATGGCTGAACCTTCGCGTTCAAGGCTTTCATAATGCACTGGAGGTGGCAAACGCGGTCCAATACAAAGGGCCATACAGAGGACTACAATAGCTATTATCAAAGAGCCACGGGAGTACAATGGAAGGATTGGAGGTGGGGGGAGTTCCACGAGGGCATCACAGAGAGACCTTCGAGCTGGATGCAGAAAGACAGATGAGTTTAACCTCAGAGTGGGGACGCTCATTCCCGCTGGCGTGAAACGGATGAGCCAAGGCAGCCCTGCGGCAGCGAGCAGCTGGCACACCCCCCCCCCCCCCCCCCCCCCCCCCGGCGCTGGAGCAAGGGGGTTAACATCTCTGGGCCTTGGCTCAGAAACCTGTGGCAATCGCACTCTGAAGGCGCTTGGCAAAACTGCAAAACTCGTGTTGCTTTTCGCTGAGGCTACGACCCGGCCGTTAAGGCAGGAAGCCCTGCGAGAAGCCCGTGAGGACGCAAACGCTGCAAACTGAGTCCTCCAAGCCTCCACCCTCTGCTTACTAAAGTACACACTCAAGCTCACAGAAGAGAGGAAAGAAAAAAGACCAGGGGGTGTGGGTAACCCCTGCGGAGGCGGGCTCAGCCAGAGCTTGGGCCGAGTAGCGTGAGGCCCGCTCGGCCGCAGAAGTGCGGCCTCGCCCTGGAGCGATTCCTGCCGTCTCCAGGCCCCGCACGCGGAAGCCGAGGCCCCCACCGCCCCTCGGCACGGTTCGGCACTCCGCCGCAGCCCCAGTCGCCCCGGCCGCTCCAGAGCCTCACGGCCGCGAAATCCGGGCCTATCCCACGGTCGGGCCTCCTCCGCCCTCTTCGTCGTGACGAATCGGCGCCCGGCTGGGAAAATATCCAAATTCGGGGAGTTTCGAGGAAACTGTGAGGCCTGAAAAAAATCCTTGACTGTACTAAGCGTCATGGCGTCCTTGCTAGAAGGCTTATTTTTCTCAAAAGAGTCAAGTAGGGCCCAGAAAAATAATTAAGAGGAGTGTGGAAAGTGCGAGTGCGGAAGCTCCGGACGCGAGGGGCGGGGCGTGCGCCGGACAAAGGGAAGCGAAGCCGGAGCTGCGGGCGCTTTTTCTGCCCGCGGGTGAGTGTTTTCAAGTGGGCCGGACCGGGTCGGAGGGGGCGAGTGGCGGTGTCCCCGCTTGGCTGGAACCCGAGTTCCGCGGGGTTGCTGGGGTTCAGGCTTGGCCGTGGAGCCAGAGCTGGGAGCTGGTTGCGGCCTCCTTGAGGCCTAGCGGAGCGAGGGTTGGGGGACAGCCCCATCTGGGGCCCCTTCTTGGAGGCAAGATTTGCTTCCTACACTAACCTCCCGAAATTGGTCAAAGCACCTTGTGCATACTCACCTTTAGGGGAATTTCTAGTAGAGTGCATCCTCCAAGACAAACTTACAGGAAGCCCTAAGGGGCAAGGCTAGCTGGCGGTTCTCACCCCCAGGAAGGTAGTTCCCCCTCTGGTCGGCAGCGACTAGAGGACTCACGGTGTGACTGGGAGTGAAGAGCAAAATCTCCGAAACAGTTTGGCCCTGGTTTGAAACCCAACTCTGGCCCTTCCTCGCTGTGTGACTTTAGACAAGTCACTTACATTCTCGAAGACTCCCTTTTACTTCTGTAAAATTAGGATAGCAGGACACATCTCAGAGTTGTGACTGTTCAGTGTTGTAGTGTAATAAGCCTATCCCACATAAGGTATTTATTCAACAAATACAGAGTATTTTATGGCAGGCACCAAGGATGGACTATATTCTGGCAAAGGAGAGCAATAATTTTAAAGTATTAACAATAAAGTATAATGTACAGGGAGCTTGTGGCAGTTGTCAGCGCTCCCCACAGCAAGGCCGGCTGGATGTTGACAGCTCCCTTAATGTGAGCAGGAAGGAAATGTACGCTAGAGTCAAAGGTTTCTGGCTGTTCTTTAAGGAAAGACAAAAAACCCAGGTTAGACCATTGAGAAAATAAAATGTTATTTGCTTTCTTTCTAAAACTGAATTTTTTTTCTCTTTGTACCTTACTGTTTGTGGTGTATATTGGCATAAAAACAAGCTCACATGTGTCTGGTCGTGTTGTGAGCTGGTAATTTAGGTCTAAATTTCTTAAGAATTGAGCTAGATACTTGGAATACAATAATAAATTAGGTGATCCCTGTTCCCAAGCAGCACACAATCTAGCTATATTGATGGTTAAAAAATGTTATAATAAGCAATATCATAGATCTGCGTAAACAGGATGGGAATACAGATGAAGAGGAACGATTAATTCTGCCCAGGTAATTTATCAAGAAAGCTCCATTGAGGATATCAATTTTGAAATGGGCTGTGAAGGATGAATAAAAGTTTTTCAGGTAGATTCTCAAAATTGATTCCCAGCACTTATGAAGTTATCTACCATTATAAGAGAATGTGAAGCTCATTATCATCCCAGTTATCTTTTCTACTGCTTCTAGGAATAAAATGCTGCCCTATGTCGATAAAAGTTGTTACTCTGAAAGGGTAGAGCTGCTGGTCAGGGAGCTGTCAGTATCTGGTAGGCCTTGTTGGGGTGGACACACATCACATTCTATTGTCATTATCTTTCTATCAGTCTTATTAAATGTTTACATTACATCAGCAAAATGTTTTTCATACAAGAGGTAGCTTAGTATCATAAGAAAAAACCTGATAGTATATTTCTAAATATCCCAGTAACTTGTTTTAGTCATTTAATTCTCGTCAACCAAATGACCTACAAGAATAAGTAAAATATGCAAAAGGCTTGATTACTGGGAGATAAGGTGAAGTAATTTTACTCAGAAATACCAATTAAATTTCCCTATTCTTTAGGAAGACATTCTCATGCTTGCTGAGTTTTGATTCTCTTTTTTTTTTCCTTTTTTTGTTTTTTTTTTATTTTAGTGTCTCAGATTCATTCTTAAGGAACTGAGAACTTAATCTTCCAAAATGTCAAGTAAGTTTCAATTTTTATATTTATCAATCTATGTTAATAAGAGACTAATGCCCTAGCAAATGGGAATTCCAAAATACTCTCATTTTTTTTTTCTTCAAAACAGGACCATTGGTAGTTTTGTTGCATAGTATTATATCTCAGTTGTTTACAAGAAGTTATTTATTTTCTTTCAAACAGAAAGACCATCTTATGCCCCACCTCCCACCCCAGCTCCTGCAACAGTAAGTTTTAATTTTCTTGTTAATGTAATAGCCAAGTCTGGCCTTGATACAAAAACCCAGATGTCTTCCAGTGACAGTCACTCAATCATCACAGCAACAGGATGAAAATTTCAGCTAAAAAAACAGCACTTCCTACTAAATAAAATAATTCTTTACATCTTATCTTGAACCAACCCCAACATTTAAGGAAACATACTGTGAAATTCCAACCTCCTGCACTCTGTTTGTTTTTTTTAAAATGGGAAATAAGTGACAAGTTTAACACTTCTTATTAATCTTCACTATTCAGAGTCTTTAAGTTGATATTGAGCAAATGCTCATTGTGGCATTTATTTTTTTAAAAAACCTAACCTTCAGCTGGTTACATTTTTCTCTTCTTTCTTGTCTCTATATAAAATTTTCATGTTAAATCAAACAATAAGCTTCTAGTTCTATAATTACACTCATTGTAAATCATTATTTTCAAGCTGTTCAAGTAAGGATTTCATTACCTATGGGTCAGATCTTGCTATTGAATCTTATTCCACTCTATAAATTACATTTTATCGGTTTGGAGATATGTATGTTTCAAGGTATCTAAAAAGTAGTTGTGAACTCGTTTTTCCACCCAGCAATCTCTGGCCCAGCTTGGTCAGCATGTAAAATAATTTTCCAGCCCACAAAACGGATTTAACAGGAACTGTTCAGGCCTTGCTGAAATGGCTTCCTTGTTGGTTTTTTGGGTGGGTTTTTTTTTGTTTGTTTGTTTTTGTAAAACACTGTTAACATGACCATACCCTACAAAATCAGTTCTTTAATAGCGGCTAGTCCTTCCTTCCATACCCCCTACTACCTAAATTTCAGGCTACTCTACTTTTCACTACTAATTAGGTGCTTGTGTAATTTTGTTTTCTCCATTAGATAACAACCACTCTTACTAACCCTCAGATATATATTTCAGTTACATTTATCAACAATTTGGTTTTTTTTTTTAGTGAGATGCTTTAAAAAGAGATACTGTATCATACGTTCTCAGTTCAATTTCTATAATATATACAGTACAGTCTTCAAAGTTAATTCCGGTAGATCTTAAAGTCCTGTGCTTGGTTTGTTTTCTTTCTTAAATCAAAAAAACATTTCTTATGACCATCTCCATGGCATTCTACTAGTGGCTATACAGGTGGAGTTGAGCAATTGAGATTCTGACCTCAAAGACCCAACCATGTACTTCAGCTTTGGAAATGGTATAATTATATTGTTTTAATTTCAATTGTTTTTCTTAGTTCCCTTATTTTTCTTACATTATTGCCTTAGTATGTTAAACAGTGATTCTCATTGTTTGTGCAACCTTTGAAGGTGTCATTTTGACGTAAATACTGTTTCCAACAATGTATAATATCCTGAGGACAAACTGGATTTTTTGAGATTAAAATATTTCAAAAACCAAGTGTCCCCTTATGACTTCTCATATGTAGAAAGGGATTTTTTTTGCCTTTTTTTAGTTATATTTCTGTGCCTTTATAAGTTCACATTAACACACAAAATATAGAAGACTAGGGATTAGAACATCCAACAGAATGGATACTAAATGAATTATTTTCCTTCCTTTTTCCCATTATCTCTACCACAACCACCACCACCACCACCACTACCACCCCCACCCCCACCCCAATGTACCACTCCAAGTAATATACACTTCTTTTGTGCTTTCAATACTTCATCTGTGTTTTGCCTACTTACATATGCTTGATTTGCGTCTTCTCTAACTATATAGACTAGAAATTGATCAGTCGTTCTCTTTTCTCCCAAAGAGTATCAGATGTAATATCTGCTTGAATATCTTTCTTTCGGGACACTAAGGATATGTGCAGCGGCATGTTTTAGGAAGCTGTGTTTTGTATCACCTACAGCTTAGTTGGAATGTGTTAAGTGTATTTTCCATTAAACAATTAAGAACTGATATTGTTAATTGCATGTAAAAATGAAGTTACTGTCACTTGTTTTGATTGAGTTTCATAGGTAAAACACCCTGGTCTCTCTTTGCTACATTCTTTTTATGCATTTGCCTTGGTTCTCATGAACATTGAATGTCATTGTATTAACCACAAGGCCACTGCTATATAAGAGCCCATTTGTGATTACATCAACACATAATTCACAAAAAACAAGAGTTCTGTTGCTAAAATGAGCAGTTGTGTTTTGAAAGGGTGAGAGCTATCAGGAAACTAGATGAAAAAAAGAAAGTTCAAGTCTATCAACTAGAAAAGTAGTTCACATTAAGATTAAATGCAGAAATTGTTCATGATTGACCTATGGAAGATGGATCAAAGAAGAAATGGAAGAGAAATCCTATAAAAGAAAGACTGGGTTAAAAAGATCAGATAGTACCCCAGAATAAATCCATGCATTTCTTACAAGTCTTTGTTTTGAAATCATACATGTTACATCCATTGAATCCAACATATGTTCTTTTCAATTGACAAATCCTGGCTTCCTGATTTGAGTCTCTTCTCATTTCTCACATTACATAAAATGGTTTAAAACTGTCTTTGAAAGCAGATCCATTTCTTGTTTTCATTTGTTTTTAGTAGATGAATACATTGGTGGCATCCACGTAACTGTCAAATAAATTGTGTTTTGTTTTGCATGTAGTGTTTTCAGAGTTCTAGTTTATCACACGTCAAGTCTTCCTATCTCAGACATCATATACCACTAAGTTGTTACATCATACTATTGACCATAAAGTAATCCTGAATGTCGGAAACACTTGATTGTATTGCTTATCACAAAAAACAAGCCACATGTGTTCACACTCACACAAACACCCCAACCCCTGCAAAAAAGAAAAAAAGAAACACTTGCAGACAGGTTTCTCAATGAAAGAAAATTTGAATTTCCTCAATGAAAGAACAATTACAACACATCATTGCTTGTTTAAATTCAGGTTGCTTTTGCATGCCATATGCAGATCATTTTTCATTTCTGTGTTTTCCTCGTTTGAGCTCATTTCTCATTCGTGTTTTTGTCTCATTTGTTTCCATCAGCAAATGCCCAGCACACCAGGGTTTGTGGGATACAATCCATACAGTCATCTCGCCTACAACAACTACAGGCTGGGAGGGAACCCGGGCACCAACAGCCGGGTCACGGTAGGAGAATCAACTATTACAGCATCCGGCAAACAACTGGAATTAACCAGAAATGCCTTCAGAGTTAGGTCCTTTTGAATCATGAGCACAGCCATTAAAAAAAACTTTTTTAGCCTGGCTTTTTGACTATTTTAAACATTCGTCGCACGATCTTACACTGAGAAAATAGTGAGATCTGGATATGTGTGTGGAAGAAAAGAAAAATCCATTCTGTTTGGTGGTCAGTAGGGATAAAGCCTTGAGCACTTAATGCTTATACTGTGTGTGGACAAACCGAAAATTTCTTGTGGTTTCAATACCCTTTTTGAAATGAAGAATATCTTTCATTTTTTAAGGTAATTGGCATTAGTCTCAAGGACTCAGTTTCTTAATAAAGGCTGGGCTTTCAGACCTGGCTTTTTCAGGGCTGGAAAGCTTTTGGCTGGCCTGGCAGTTTGAATTGCTATACATAATTATTTGTCTTTTGGATTTAGTAGTTCACTTTCTAATTGAGACTCATTTCTCTCTAATTACAAAGAGAAAAAGATTTTAATATCACCTCAAAGAATTGCAGAATAAAAGTTGAATGAAATTAATTTGAAGTATCAAACTAGATATGTACAAAAAGTACATTTCTAATCCATACTATGAGAGAGATGATTTCTGAAATTTAGGATGTTTTATTTAAGTGATCCATCTAAGATGTCAAAATTGGATAATATACTTCAAAGTTTTTATTTTGGGATCATCTTAAACTTCAAGGAAGTTTAGGTACCATTAAAAGCAATAACTGTAAAAATGACTTACTAAAAATAAATAAATCCAAAAGTCAAATATTTAACATACATTGAAATGTGTTGTTGGTGAGAATTTATACAACCCAGAATGGCTGTATACTTTTTAATACCTAGTTTTCATTTGATATATTCATAAATAATAATTACCTTCTATGAATATAGCTTCAAAAAAGCCCTCTCACCCTGTAGTCAAGCTAGAACTGAAAGTTTGTAGCTATCAAACTGAATGTCTATCTTGGTAAGCATATTGCTTAGCTTGATAGGTTTTGTTTGTCTAAATTTTTCATTGTTTCTGCATAATTTGTACTTCATAAGCATATCAAGTTTTATGTGCCATGCATATTTCATGGTATCTGAAAAGAATTTTGACAAAGTGTGTGTATGTATGCATTTCACAATGCATACAATTTTTATGTGCATCAGTACATGTTTTTCCCTGGCCTAAATGTGTTGTTTCACAAGTGTAATGGTTGGCGAGGTTTTCAAATGATAAAGAACATTTTAATTTAAACAATGGGCAGAATCGATTATGGATCATTCATGTTAATGTACAAATTCATGGGTAGTAAACAAGAGAATGATTACATTTAATAGCTCTATACAGTCACCTCTTGATTATCTATGTTAATGGAATAGAAATGGTAACTATAATATTAAAATAATGTGGTTTTGGTTTATATAAACATTTTGTTTTTCACTTGAATGTAGCTGTGTGGGATTCACCGTTATAAAGTCAGATCATTCCATGGAGACTTACTAGGAAAAGAAAGTGCCCTCACTGTCTCTGGGCCTGGGTCAGTCATCTGTTTCTTCCCATCCCTTCCTGGTGAACGTTAAGAACCCAACATTTGGAGTGAGCACTACTTCAGGGTAGATTAGTATAGAAAGTTGTTGGGCATGCAGAAATTTGGTGGTTTGGTCCTTTGTGGTGGTTTTCTTTGTATTTTTGTCCTCTTAACACCAGATTGAGGTATAATCAAACTGCCTAGAAAATTTTCAGGTTTTACACTATCTTTTTTTATATATCTAATTTAAGCAGTGTTAGAACTCAATGATGCTGATTTTGGCTATTACAAAAGTATTTTAATTTTAATATGACCCCAGTTATGCATTACTTTTGGGAGGACTTCTATTTGATGGTGGTGTCTGCAAATTGCCTTACTGATTTGCAGGAATGGTTCTGTGAAGCCCTGTGAAGTAGCTTTCTGACTATACAGAATGTTGGGTTTCCCTGATGACTCTAGTATATGTAGCTAGTTTTCAGACAATAAATACTTTTGGAGTGCTTATGATAGCTATGAGTTGGAATTGACTCCTAATCACTTCTTTATTCAGATCATAATTAGCATTCTCTTAGTACAGGTGTGAAAACAGATTGAGACAAAAATGTTAAAAATAGCATATTTCTGTACTTTAGTGGAAATTCTATCTCAGAGGAAACCCCTTAAATAAGACCCTACCAGAGAAACAGCTGAGAATTAGGAAAGAAACAACAAAAAACTCTGAGTAGCCAAGGTAACTTACACAAAATCATGGGACAATACTCGTAGGAGATTTCCTAGAACCTTATTCTTAAGTAAGCAGTTTCCCTCCAACTCGTTGCAAATTGGAAGGAGAAAATTGGAAAGAGGGAGAGTTGCTGCTAGAGGTGGGTTTGCCAGTAGCAACAAGGAAAGAAAGAGATCAAAAAAGGAAACACACACTCCAAGAGCATAACCCTTGGGCCATTTAGTTAAAAGAGGGTTACAGCATAGCAAAGCAGTGGTTATTTCTAATTGAATCTTACTAAGAAAAAGTTAAATTGTGTTCAACTTTTTTTTAAGGAGTAAAGAAATGTTTAAGACATTGTAGAAAGATGGCTGTCTGAGATGTTAAATAAATTGGGGGTATGTAATGATATAAATCTTCAGCATCCTGAAAACCAGCTGGAATTTCACTTCGTTATTGTTTTGGGGTAGGTTTTTGCTAGCGGTGGGAGGGTGTAAGTTGACTGGTCAATGTAATAAATATGTGGCCTAAATATATAGCTGATTTGTGTAACTTCCTTTGGAAGAAAGGAGAGAAAATAAGTAAATCTGTTAATATTATAAAATGCAATTCTTTGAAAAATATCAAAGAGCAAATATTACTATGTTTTTTAAGTCTTTTAATTCATACTTAAAGCTTGGAAGCAGAAGCATTGTAGAATTCTTTACATCTAATTTTTTAAAAAATTATTTGCAGTAGTCTTACCACCTTCAATTATGGGCACAATTCCAACTTTATTCATAACCCACTTCATGGAATTCTAAAGGTTTTTGTTGGGTGTGAATTGGAAATGTTTTCAAATAACTTCATGTGTGAAGAACCAGACTTTTATGTGTCTCTTCCTCTGAATCCATAACTAAGGTTAGCCTCATAGGAATTCCCCTTTCCCTTGAAAGAACTCCTATAAACTCTGATACAGATCCTTCCCCTATTGCCTGTTCAGCCACCACTGTTGACAGTTTCCATCCCATGGCTCCCCTCACTCATTGCCCACTGTTGGCTAAAAACAGGGTCTGTGTGTGTGGGCACTTGCCAGCATGAGGTGTGGTAAGAATGCATGGGAGGAATAAAAAGAGAAGAAATGCTACTTCAAAGGTGAAATGCTTTCTAACAACTTCGTATGTGAAGAAGCAGAGTTATTAAAAAGTATACAGGGAAGGAGGGAGACCCTTGTAGAAATAGGAAGCATTTCTTGATTACAGTGGAAAGGGGCACAAATTTGCTAATTTGTGAGCCCTTGAATGAAATCAAGGTTATAATTGATTCCAGCCCAAAATGGAGGCATGTCCCTGGAGTATTATCACAGCAGCAGAAAGGGGAGAGAACAAAATGTCATTTTAGTTTTCTTATGAGGGTTTGCCAGTCTGTGTTCTGATAATTAGAATAAAGCCAGCACATCTTTCTCCCAGCCTGACAGGGAAAGTCGGTATCAGGGATCTCCCAGAAATTTGGAAATTAAATGTGATTCAGCCATTATTTTTCTTATTCTGGGTTCTTAATCAAATGCAGTCATGTATGATAAGAGGAGACTAAAAAGTTCAGAAATAGTCATTCTTGAATTGGCATTTTCTGTAATGTCCACCAGAAGCTGTGTGGTATCTCTCACCTAGATCTCAGATCATAGAAAGAACTGATCACTCAATCTTTCTCTTTCCTTCCTTCCTTATTTTTTCTCACCTACTTTTTTCTTTACCTTTAAAAAAATACTTTTCAGTCTTCTCCCCTCCCCCTCCTTTTCTTCTGTCTCCCTTTTCCTTCACATCCCATCTTTACTTTTCCTCTTGTGTCTTTCCCACAAAACCAAAAATTTTTAATGGAATGGAGCTTCTTGATATAAGACCTCAAAAATAACATAATCAGACCCCGTGTCTGCCAGTTCTCCTCTGTTCCTGATAAACTTGTTTGCTCCTACACTGTGATTAGGACTAAGGACAAAGAACAGTGTGACTTTGGTTCACTCTTCTTGATTTCGTTTATGAGACATCCGCTAGATAACAGACATAGAACCTCAAGAGAAATAAAATCTCTGGTCGGGGTAAAGGATACAAGAAGGTCTGTTTTTTCTTTTTCTTTCCTTTTTTGTTTTTGTTTTCATTTTCGAACCTGGGAGGTAGTTTTGTGTTGTTGTTTATGTGGGGGTGCATTTCTGACACAGTGCTAATAGATACAGAGTCCCCTGTAGGCAGTGTGAGTGTGTTAAGTGCTTAAGGGTTCAGATGCTGCTGCAGATAATCAAGTGTTGACTGTATGTATAATGGTCATTGGGCAAAATAAAGGGTGCCAGGTAATGTCCTAAATACGAGACTCTTGATAACTATGTTTTCAATGTATGGATTATTATGTAATATTTTATTTGTTCTTACAGCCAAGTTGTCAAAGCAGTGGCAACTGCTTAAGTAAAATATTGAAAAATTATGTGCTTAAAGTCATTTTCTTTTGATGTGAACGTTTCTGAATTTGCAGTGATAGCTATTTTCAGTGGAGAATATGTAAGAATCTTGTATCCATGGACCAGTAGAAGAAAGGCGCGTTAGAATTTTTTAAGGGACTCTCTTTTCAGTTTGCTGGTGAACTCCTTGCAATTGAATAATGAGTGTATTTAACTCTTTTGTAGGCATCCTCTGGTATTACGATTCCAAAACCCCCAAAGCCACCAGATAAGCCGCTGATGCCCTACATGAGGTACAGCAGAAAGGTAGGAGTGAGGACTGCTGTCTTTACTACCTTATTTCTTTGCTTTGCATCTGATTTCAGATTGGCTTAGCCAGCTTTTCTGTGCATATTCAGAAAAAAGGACAAAAATTATAGTTTTTAAAGCAATTAGTTCTGATTTTAAAACTCCAGAACTAAAATCCAGCAAGAAGAACATGATTAAATAAATGATTAAAATTGTTAAGATAGAATGTTTGTAGCCATAAAAGTAATGCCTTTTGCAGAATATTTAATGACATGAGAAACATGTTAAGTGAAAAAAGGAATACACAAGATAGACAACATGTACTAGTATCTTATTTTTATAAAAATAATAGCAACCATATGTTATTTTGAAGGGGAAAAAAAGCCAGAAGACAATGGTTATCTCTTAAGCAGTAAGCTTATGGTAATTTTTATTTTCTTTATACTTCCTTGAATCTTCCAATTTTCTTGGTGATGAACCTACATTATTCTTTAAAAATATAGATTATATCTTTATTAAAAGGCAGAGCATTTTAATTACTACCAGAAATTTTTAAACTTAAGCTTATAATTACATATATTTGAAAATATTGTTATGCAAATTAACCACTTTTCTTCCAGATTCACATGAACTTTTAGAAACATAGACTATATTATTCAGTTAACATACTAAATGTCTGTAGTGATGGGAGATATTCTTGGCCTATCAAGTTGAAGTATTTATGAGTGAAGTGACATGATATCTGAGATCTACCTTAAAGTAATCCAACATAGTAAAGATAAAATGAGATGGGCCAGCTGTTGATAATTGTTGAAGCAGGCTGATGAGTACATAGGAATTTGATACCATTCTCCCTGCTTTTATGTTTAAAAGTTTGCATATTAAAAAGCATTTTGTGCCGGGCGCGGTGGCTCTCGCCTGTAATCCTAGCACTCTGGGAGGCTGAGGCGGGTGGATTGCTCGAGGTCAGGAGTTCGAAACCAGCCTGAGCAAGAAGAGCGAGACCCCGTCTCTACTATAAACAGAAAGAAATAAATTGGCCAACTAATATATATAGAAAACCTTAGCCGGGCATGGTGGCACATGCCTGTAGTCCCGCTACTTGGGAGGCTGAGGCAGGGGGATTGCTTGAGCCCAGGAGTTTGAGGTTGCTGTGAGCTAGGCTGACGCCATGGCACTCACTCCAGCCTGGGAAAACAAAGTGAGACTCTGTCTCAAAAAAAAAAAAAAAAAAAAAAAAAAAAGCGTTTTGTGAAGTCTATATCAGTCATTTTTCTAAGTTTATATTAGGCATCAGAATTGAAATTTCAACTCTTTCCTTTTTAAGGTCTGGGACCAAGTAAAGGCTTCTAACCCTGACCTAAAGTTGTGGGAGATTGGCAAGATTATTGGTGGCATGTGGCGAGATCTCACTGATGAAGAGAAACAAGAATATTTAAACGAATACGAAGCAGAAAAGGTAGGGTGGGGGCTGCAGTGGGATGGATACAGTGTAAAGTACATAGGCATTAGCTTTATTATTTGTTAAAGAAATGTAAGATTCGATCAGAAAGCTGAGGCTACACTGAGGCTCTGTCTGCCTGGGTCATCACTTAATTTCTCTAGGCCTCGGATTCTTGTCTGTAAAAAGGAGATTATCCCAATACCTGCTTACATCATATCTTTTGATGTTCAAATGAGATAATACAGGTCTACCTTGTAATCTGCAAAATGTTAATTATAAAACTGAAAAACGTTTGAATTTCAGATAGAATACAATGAATCTATGAAGGCCTATCATAATTCCCCCGCTTACCTTGCTTACATAAATGCAAAAAGTCGTGCAGAAGCTGCTTTAGAGGAAGAAAGTCGACAGAGACAGTCTCGCATGGAGAAAGGAGAACCGTACATGAGCATTCAGCCTGCTGAAGATCCAGATGGTAAGAAAAAACAAAAGTGGGGTTTATGCTTTATCTGAGAATTAGAACATGAGAAATTGTATAAGTTTTTATTTATCCTAAATGGGGAAAAAACATAATTTAAGGGCCATTTCACTATCTTGATTATTTTGAGTAAGATTTATATGTGAATTTCCCACAAGAAATATCCTTTTCGGTCCAAAAAATAGCAAAAGCTATTCATCGTTCATCAAAATATGTGTACTCAGAATGCATGATAGGTTTTTGATTCACAATCGGGATTTTGTGTCAGCTGCTTTTATAAAGCTAAATGCATTCTAGTTATAACCTGTTTTCTTATTGGTTCCCTAAATCCGCTGAATTAAAATATCTTAAGGGAAAAGGTAAAGGAGTATATAGAAACATTATGAAATTTCCTTTCTATTTAATTCAGAAATCCAACAAGAATTTATTTATAAATATAGCTCATGCGGCCGGGCGCTGTGGCTCACGCCTGTAATCCTAGCTCTTGGGAGGCCGAGGCGGGTGGATTGCTCAAGGTCAGGAGTTCGAAACCAGCCTGAGCAAGAGCGAGACCCCGTCTCTACTATAAATAGAAAGAAATTAATTGGCCAACTGATATATATATAAAAAAAAAAAAAATTAGCCGGGCATGGTGGCGCATGCCTGTAGTCCCAGCTACCCGGGAGGCTGAGGCAGAAGGATCACTCGAGCCCAGGAGTTTGAGGTTGCTGTGAGCTAGGCTGACGCCACGGCACTCACTCTAGCCTGGGCAACAAAGCGAGACTCTGTCTCAAAAAAAAAAAATTAAAAAAAAAAAAAAAATATATAGCTCATGATACCACCCATGAGGGTATACCCATATAAATTTTATACATACACACAAATCGCAGAGCTTCCCAGTTGGCATTCCATGAATAGTTTACAGGTGTGCAGATTGTGCTTCTGGTCCTCTGCAGCCAAGCAGGGTCTGAAGCTGCAGGAAGCCCGAGAGATCGCTACCTCCAGCTATGAGCACACTCATCTACATATCTAGCATGTGGTATAAATATTAATATTTTCTCTCTGTGCTACTATGTTGTGGGAATGGTTGAAAGCTCTAGCTAAAAGCAACAAAAATCTCAAGAAAATAATTTGAGATCCAATCTTAAAGGGGCAGTAGCAAAGAGGAAGCTTGTAAGAACTGCAAAGAAGATATCAGTGAGGGAGGAAGCAATATTGCCATCTAAAGACATGAATAAATTGATAAAAGGAGGGGAAAATAAAAATACTTCTTTAAAAGAATGGACTGGGATATTAACAAATGTTCTCATAAATACAGAATAGAATATGATAATAAAGAGAACAGAATGTAGAACAGAAACAGCATTGAGTGCTAAGCAGAATCAGCAGTGCTAAAGACACATTAGCGTAAGTATACCTTAACTACTCAAAGGAGATGAGTAATGCAAGGGAAAGATACAGAACCAAGGAGTAGAAGAAGGCCCAATCTGTGAATATTGGGAGTAGGGGGTGGGGGCAGTGTAAGAAGAAACAAAGGCTTGCAACATAGAAACCGTAAGTAGAAAATGGTTTTCATTAACAGCATAAACATTGATGGACTGAAGAGATTCACTCAGTTTAAAATCAGATCTTAAAGCTGCTAGTAAAGGCCGGGCGCGGTGGCTCACGCCTGTAATCCTAGCTCTCTGGGAGGCCGAGGCGGGCGGATTGCTCAAGGTCAGGAGTTCAAAACCAGCCTGAGCAAGAGCGAGACCCTGTCTCTACTATAAATAGAAAGAAACTAATTGGCCAACTGATACATATATAAAAAATTAGCCGGGCATGGTGGCGCATGCCTGTAGTCCCAGCTACTCGGGAGGCTGAGACAGAAGGATCGCTCGAGCCCAGGAGTTTGAGGTTGCTGTGAGCTAGGCTGATGCCACGGCACTCACTCTAGCCTGGGCAACAAAGCGAGACTCTGTCTCAAAAAAAAAAAAAAAAAAAGCTGCTAGTAAGAAAGAACAGGTAGTAATTAAGATGCCACTATGAGAATGACTTTAGACCTGGCACCCCTTAGACTGAATAGAAAGAAGAAGATTTGGGAGGTGGAAATGCACATAAAACCAAGAGAAAGGTAGCATCTGCATGAGTAAACAGCTGCTGACTTCTTTAACAGAGAGCTGTCAAAAGATGGACAGGACACATGCAATTATCCATACAAGACGGTGAAGGCGTTTTTCAGTGAGAAACTATTCATGGGATAAATAGCTGGTGAATTAGATAATTACTAGAAAAGATAAACCCCTCCCCTACCCCCCCCCAAATAGAAAGCAGACAACTAAAGTACAATGAAGGACAAGCCCAAATTGCTTAGACTTTATTTCCCTTACCGATGGTCAACATTGAGGCCATGAAAATGAAAGAAGAAAGCAAACAGCAACAAAAAAGGATAAAGTTAGCACACATGTATCTTATATAACCTTAGATGTAGAAAACTCTAGCTTAAAAAGTAAAATGGTTACAGAGTAAAAAGAAAAACAAAAACACTGTATCTTACTCCCGTAGTTTTAAGTTTTAGAAGTATAATGGAGGTGTTAAACTACAACATAGCAGCACAACGTGGGCCTCTGTAGCAGATTTTCCTGAAGTGTGAACTCTGCACTCTGGTGGGACACTGAGATGATTAGGTGGTTCAGAGGGAAACCTTTGTTTTAGTGTATATTGCTTAAGAGAAAGCTGGGTTTTTAAAAGTAATTTAAAGAAAAATACTAAGTGACTGCTAGTACAGGTTGTTAGCAGGTAAGTGAAAACTGTGAAGGTAATAGAGCATAGGCTGAGACTAAGGAAACACTGTTGGGTTGCTACTAAAAATGAGCATATAAACCAGACCCAGACTATGTGTATATGAACTTGGGTAATACCATTACCCCTTGACAACAACTGGGTAAGTGATAAAGTGACAAAATTTAAAAGTAAATTTGGAATCAAATTTTTTTTCCATAAAATTGCTTTAAGTCCCCTAATGGTTTTTTAATCTAATAAAACGTAAATGCTGGGAAATTGAATATTGCTAGAGATGTCTTCTCTGCTGTGATAAGTTAATTTTACAAATGGGCATCTTTATTAATTTTAAAGTGCAACAATGACAAAGATACCACCCAGTTCATTTATTGTTCATCAGTTATAAAATGCCTCAAATTACTACCAAGAAAGTGAAACATTGGGCAGAATTTCAGTTACACATTTCATCATGTGTAGCCTTCACTTTGATTGTGAGGCCAAAAGAGACATGGTTATATCTGATTTGTGTTTTAGCCAAATCCTTTTCAGACATATATCATCACTTAAAGATTGTAAGAAAAACTAATACCTTAGCCAATGGACACATTATGTCCTGTGTATGGTTCTTATGAAGTGCCTGCCCCAGTGCTCTCATGATACTGGTCTGGCTCACTTGTTAGGCCAGCGAGGGCCGTAGTTCCTTGGTAATTGTTAACGTTGTTACACTCTCCTGTTTATGGTAACTGGTGACCTAATTTCCAGAACAATGTGTTCATTCCAGATTATGATGATGGCTTTTCAATGAAGCATACAGCCACTGCCCGTTTCCAGAGAAACCACCGCCTCATCAGTGAAATCCTTAGTGAGAGTGTGGTGCCAGACGTTCGGTCAGTTGTCACAACAGCCAGAATGCAGGTCCTCAAACGACAGGTCCAATCTTTAATGGTTCATCAGGTACATAACATTTGTTATAATAAAATGGGCCTATGCCAAAAATCCCAGATGACATGATATTTTTTTTTTCCCTGAGACAGAGTCTTGCTCTGTCAACCAGGCTAGAGTGCAGTGGAGTCATCAGAGCTCACTGCAACCTCAAAGTCCTGGGCTCAAGTCATCCTCCTGCCTCAGCCTCCTCAAAAGCTGGGACTACAGGTGGGCACCACCACGGCTGGCTAATTTTTCTGTTTTTGTAGAGAAGAGGTCTCACTCTTGCTCAGGCTGGTCTCAAATTCATGGCCTCAAACAGTCCTCCTGCCTTGGCCTCCCCGAGTGCTAGGATTACAAGCATGAGCCACCGCACCCAGCCAACATGATTCTTATACCATTCATAAATATACCTGTTAAATATTTCAATCTTACCTGTTCCTGATTTGGGGAAGAGGTTTAAGGGAATGGACTTTTCCCAGAGGTTTAATAAGTTTATCATTAAAAACTATAACATAGAACCTTATAGTGGAAAGTATATTCATTAAGAAATAATTTTGAGGTATCCTATCAATCTTTACTGCTTTACTAATTTTTTTTTTCCCAAAGGAATTGCTCAGGCCTGAAACAGCTTTAACATTGACTTGTTTATCATAGTTGTCCATTTATGCTGCATTTTGGTTTTTTAAAATCTTAGCTAGACTCCTATAATAAATTATTTAAATTAAAAATTCAAAACATTATTTGACATAGTATTTGAAAGTATGGACCATATAAAATGAGACATTTTCTGTGTTTTGTATTTGCTTTAGAGAAAATAATTGATCCTGATTATATGTCTTCCAGCGCAAACTAGAGGCTGAACTTCTTCAAATAGAGGAACGACATCAGGAAAAGAAGAGGAAATTCCTGGAAAGCACAGATTCATTTAACAATGAACTTAAAAGGGTATCCATTTCCTGTACTAACTATACTTTCATCATTGTGCCCACTACTTTATTTTTCCTCATTCTTTTTTTTAAAATAGTGTTTTTATTGGAAGTTCGCTTTGAAACAGGGTTAACTTTGCAATATAATGTGTAAAATTTTTGTTTTATAAAATCATTTCCATTTTCTGGCAAAACTGCAATAAATTTGAAATATATAGTATACACATATGTATGAGGCCTATAAATGCTAGAGCTCTCTGATGTTTTAATTTAAATGCCCACATATGAATTATTTTCACTTAATTATGATTTGTAGATCAAATGTTTTCATGAGATGTAATTCATGGTTTGCACTTTGCATTAAAACAAGTAAATCTAGCGTTTGGTAGCCTGAAATTAAAGTGGAAGCCTTGCGTATAATCCAGAAGTTTCACTATTGCCTCCCCAACCACTTTGTAATATCTGATATTACATAGCTACTGGAACAACTTTCTTTACTTTCAGGTACAAGAGTTTCAGAGAAGAACTAAAACCATTCTTTTTCTCCAATATACATATATATTAATGTATACTATAGATAGCTTATAGGCAAGAAAACCCGCTTTCAAAACATTTTTCTGATTCAAAGATTATATGAAAAGAATACCACTAGCCGGGTTTGGTGGCTCACACCTGTAATCCTAGCACTCTTGGGAGGCTAAGGCAGGTGGATCGGTTGAGCTCAGGAGTTCGAGACCAGCCTGAGCAAGAGCAAGACCCCATCTCTACTATAAAAATAGAAATTAGCTGGACAACTAAAAGTATCTATATAAAAAATTAGCCAGGCATGGTGGCGCATGCCTGTAGTCCCAGCTACTCGGGAGGCTGAGGCAGTGGGATCACTTGAGCTCAGGAGTTTGATTGCTGTGAGCTAGGCTGACGCCACGGCACTCCAGCCCGGGCAACAGAGTGAGACTCTGTCTCAAAAAAAAAAAAAAATACTACTAAGATAGTTTATTTTTCTCTGACAACTAGTTGTGCGGTCTGAAGGTGGAAGTGGATATGGAGAAGATTGCAGCTGAGATTGCACAGGCAGAGGAGCAAGCCCGCAAAAGGCAGGAGGAAAGGGAAAAGGAGGCAGCAGAGCAAGCGGAGCGCAGTCAGAGCAGCATTGTTCCTGAGGAAGAGCAAGTGGCAAATAAAGCTGAGGAAAAGAAAGATGACGAGAACATTCCAATGGAGACAGGTAACCCACTGGCGACACAAAGGAAACGTCAAGCCTTTGTACAGCTGCCTTTATTTATTTTTTTTCTTTCTAAATACTATTCAGAGGTCAGTCTATTAATCTTGCCTCTTGAGCTGTTCTCTGACCTATGCAATTCTTTCCAAATCTTAATCTCTATAGTAGATTCACTTAAAGTGTTGTTATCAGCAGTGGTGTGTTGTCTTCATTCTTGCTATTTGAGGTCTTGATTATGTGCCCAGATTGAGTCATGCCATTTTCTGGTTTGAGAATATAAAGTAGAATGGTATAATGGTTAAGGACCTGCCTGGCTATGGAGTCAGATAGATCTGGATCTAATACTACTACTTCACCACTTGCTAGCACTACAACTTTGGATAAATTATTTAATCTCAGTTTCCTCATTTGTAAGTATTCTAGTACTTGCCTCTGAGAGTGAGTTCCAGTACTGGATTTGACATGATGTTGACATTCAATGTTTTTTTTTTTTTTTTTTTTTTGTTTTTTTTTTTTTTTGAGACAGAGTCTCGCTTTCTTGCCTAGGCTAGTGTGAGTGCCGTGGCGTCAGCCTAGCTCACAGCAACCTCAAACTCCTGGGCTCAAGCAATCCTACTGCCTCAGCCTCCCGAGTTGCTGGGACTACAGGCACGAGCCACCATGCCCGGCTAATTTTTTTTATATATATATATTAGTTGGCCAATTGATTTCTTTCTATTTTTATAGTAGAGACGGGGTCTCGCTCAGGCTGGTTTTGAACTCCTGACCTTGAGCAATCCGCCCGCCTCGGCCTCCCAGAGTGCTAGGATTACAAGCGTGAGCCACCGCGCCCGGCCTACATTCAATGTTTTAACCATTATTGCTTATATTATTTCAACAAAATGTGGTTGTTGCTCTTAAGATTGATCATCTTTGATTTCCTAGGACAGCATTCAACAAAGTAATCCTGCCTGTTACCTGTTTTTGTAAATAAAAGTTTTACTGGAAGACAGCCACACACCCATTTGTGCACATAATTGTCTGTGGCTGCTTTGGGCTACAACAGTGTAGTTGGGGAGTTGCAACAAAGACTGGCCCATAAAATCTAAAATATTTATTGTCTAGCCATTTCTGGGAAAAGATTGCCAGTCCTATCCTAGAAAAACTCTTACTTCCAAGGTGTACTGATATTCTTGATTAAAAGCATCCCTCAAGGTAAAAAAATAACATGTAAAACTTACATAAAGTACTGATTAAATGATTATTACTTGAAAGTTTGAGATCACCTTACCTTCTAGCACTGTTTTATCCTGCCTAGTGCTCTCTGTAAACAGAACTAAGCTAAAAGTAGTTATGAGAAACAACCAGTGTCTCCTAGGACCATCGTTGCAAGAAATGGGAGGGACCATAGTCATACTTGGTACTCAAATGACAACCTTTGATTGTCACACTTTGTACTCAAATGAGTACCATTTGAAAAACATGTAATGGAATATAGACATGTTTACCAAGTATTTCTACAGAATTTAATCCAGCTGATTAACTTTGCAGATAGTCATATTTTAAATTTCATTCTCTGAGCCTCTTTCTGTTTTATATGAACATGTTTTTTATCCTAATGAATTTGGAGCATGAGCACATTTTTGTGGTTAAAAGAAAAGCTTGAGAATTAGGGTATGATTCTTTGCTCATTTTGCAACTAGACAAAACACTCAGTCCTTTGCCTCTATTTTGGCATATATGAATAGGGCATGTCCTGTTCTTAAGGCCTATATGTCTTTACTCAGATTCTGTTTTTCTAGCTTATGGGAAAAAAACTGAAGAAAATTATTTGAGACATTAGAGCAAAAACCTCATGTTTTTAATTTCTTATGGGAAATAGCCCAGCATGACTTCTAACAAAGTATCTAAAATATCAGCCTTATATTATTTCCACACCTGCTTTCTCCTCATTTAATCCAAAGCACTGCAGAGCAGCACTCACTGTCCAAGAGAAATAAAATGTAGGTCACATGTGACATTTTAAATTTTCTACTGGTAACATTTTTTTAAAAGTCAAGCAAAACAAGTGAAATTAATTTTAATAATAATATATTTTATTTAACCCAATACCTAAATCATATTCCAAGGTATAATTGACATTTTTTAAATTATTAGCTTTTTAATATTTTTTTCATACTAAGTCTTTGAAATATAGCATGTATTTTATGTATTTTATATTAATAGCACATCTCAATCCAGAAGCCAAATTTTCATCAGAAATACTTGATCTGTATTTAGATTTCATAAATTTACAACTAAAAAGTAGGTTTTCATACCCCAAATTGTTCCAAACATTCTTAAAAGTTCTTCAGTCACACTGGCTCATTTCAGTAGCTAGCCACATGTGGCTAGTGGCTACCATATTAGACAGTGCAGCTCTATACATACCATCAGCATAATTAGAGCAAATTTTTGTCTTGGAACTGACGGTGACAAATGTGTGATTGCAGAGGAGACACACCTTGAAGAAACAACAGAAAGCCAACAGAATGGTGAAGAAGGCACCTCAACTCCTGAGGACAAGGAGAGTGGGCAGGAGGGGGTTGACAGTATGGCAGAGGAAGGAACCAGTGACAGCAACACCGGCTCAGAGAGCAACAGTGCCACAGTGGAGGAGCCACCAACAGATCCCATACCAGAAGACGAGAAAAAGGAATAGATGTTGCCTTGTTTTATGTGTTCTAAATACTTTTTTAAATGAAAAATGTTTTTTGGTTTTAATGGTGTTATGTGGTTTGTGTATTAATTTTTTTCTTGTCCATATTACACCACCAAAGGCTTTTGGACCACTTAGCATCATGAGCCTAACGGCATAGTCACCTTTCTTAATCGTTATGAAGATGGCTTTTTTCTTTGGAACTTGTTTCTAACCCTCAACTGCTGAAAGCCTCAGAATTTAGATTAATTGAGAAAACCCACCTCTTTTAGAGAATTATCCTTTGATGCTGCAGAATCTACTCTTACAAATGCCTTCCTACAGCTCACCTGGGTGCTTACCAAAGCCATAGCTTTAAACCTTCCCAGTCCCCATCAACAGCTTCCTGAAAGTCTCCTCTCTTGTTTACTTCCGCAAAGGGTGGCTTCTTGAAAACGTAATCATGTATGAGTATGTATTTGTTTACTTTCCCTTTTTTACTTTTAATCAATGTCAGATATCAAGAGTCATGTTAAGGAGTTGAGTGTAGCCTGCAACTACTACACTTGGGTCGTATTGATCCAGAAATAGTCTCCATAGAGTAGTTACTAACTTATGAGTAGTCATTAAGGTGAACACAGCACATATACATTATCTGCTGCTTTTTGTTATAATTAATATTGGGTATGTTCTGGTGAATTCATCCTTATTGTACAGGAAAAAAAATTACTTTTTTACCAGGCTTTCCAAAGACAGAATAGATTACAAAGCTCAAGGAATTGAATATTCTTGTAATGGACTAGATAACTTCAAAATATCAGCCCATTCCAGAAGAAAAACAGCTGGGAATTAAGTTCATCCACTTGAAATTGTTTTACAATAATCAAAACATTCAAAACCTCAAGGCTCAGGATCCCATAGATCAGAGCCTACCTTTTTGATAAACTCTAAGTAAAGTCTTAGAGATTAGAAGCAAGATAGTTTGTGACATGTGTGCTTCCCAAAAACTAGAATAGATTTTTACCGAATAGTGGTATATCTGATGGTATATGTTTCTTAAAGGTCCAAATGTAATAAAAAAATGAAAGAAAAGGTCTCAGTGTTTTTAATGCAGTAAGTATCTGTATGCAAGACAAGCATACAATTTTGTTTCCGTAATGCAATGACAATATGGAATGGCCACTCAGCCATTATAAATTTGTATACTCAGGGCCCTTGTCTCACCCAGCTATGTGTCTATAAACTGCTATAAATCATAAGTTAATTTGTAGGAGACACTTGTGAAAATCAGTTTTCTTACATTATAGTCATGTCACATGGAGGTTGGTCTTTGACTCCAAAAGTAAAGGGAACATGTTTCTGCATTAACATATGAGGAATATGAAGAAATCTATGACATGGTATGGCCAAGAACTTCAGCTATCTCATCCCAGACAAATTGGACAGCCTCTTTGATACATTCCCTAGCAGTCAAAATGGGACAGAGACATTGTTTAATATGGGTGGAAAACAGCACAGACCAAGAAACCAGGTTATTTACTGTTGTATCAAAGGCGCTAAGAGCATAGAAGTGGTTCCTGGAGATGGCACTGGGAAAACAAGTCTGTCCAGACCAAGCCTGCCTTGACAACACTGGCAATTGGCTGAGGAGTGTCATAAGTTGGATGAGATTTGACGGCTCTTAACCTCAAGGGGGGGGAAATTAAAGTCAAATCCCCCTTTGTCAGAGTGATGTAAGTAGACTCCAATGTTTGAGATGTTTCTTAGCTTAGAGAATGTAGGATATGGTAGAAGTCTTTGATTTTTTTTTCCCCTGTATCCCCCAGGCATTGGGCAAGTAGCGTAAACTCTTAAGCCTGTTTCAACTATAAAATAGATCAAACTACTTTCTATCTCAGCACCCTTACTGCTCCAAATAGCCTTGATTTTTAGTGCTTTTATTTTGAGTATGAGTGCATAAAGTTTGAGAGCTTAAATTTTATAAATTTGTAACTACAAATGGGAGAGGGGAATTCTCCATAGTTCCCCATTTTTTTTCCATGGGAATTTTTAATTCTGTAACTTTTCCCATCTGTCAACAAGCCTGTCTTTGTAAATGGCTCTCCTCCAGTACATGATAATTGTGTATTCTTATAAAGCAGAGATTTTCAGAGAAGTAAATAGGACAGATTTCACTTTAACGTGGTAAGGTAAATGCCCCGTGAAAACGACATAATACTTTGGCTATATTTGAAAAGGGAATCTGAGGTCATGTGTATCTATTGTAATTTAACTAGGTCCCTCCACATTTTTGGTTTTGATCCTATACATTTGGATACTAGTTTTGGATTTTAGACAGTTGGTACTGACAGTGTGAAACTTCTATTGCCTGTAGTTAAATTGAAGCTTTGGTTTCTCATGTGAACAGGCAATGAAGCTGGGATTATACTTTGTTAAGTCCTCATTTCAGTAATAGGTGCCCTCCACCCCCAAGCACTACCACACACAGTCTCCCCACCTGGTTTCAGCTAGTGTATGAGTTTTATCTTGTTGTTTTTCACCTCTGGGCAAACCTTGCTGGAACAACAACAATTGACTTTTTAATGATTTGCACATTAGAGGGCTTAACATCTTTGCCAATGAAAAATCCACTGTGCAATAACAAGCTAAAAGGAACTCAGAGCCTTTTTAGAGGAAATCATGCTGAATTATAATTTCACTTAACTGTGACAATGTTTCTTTGATCAGTATGGTAAGGAAAATACTGAGTTTAGTAGAAAACAATGTCTAAATATATTACCGTGTTTCCCCGAAAATAAGACAGGGCCTTATATTTATTTTTCCTCAAGAAGACACCCTAGGGCTTATTTTCAGGGGATGTGTTATTTTCCCCTCAAAGCCTCAGCTTGCAGCATGCACAGGATGGCCAGGACCTGACAGGGGAAGCCGACCTTGTTGGTGGGGCTGCCCGTACCTTTCCAGTCACCTCTGGGATAGCAGCTGTCACAATGGGGCAGATAAGAAGGGCTGCTCAACTTCTTTACCTCTTCTCAATGAAATGCATGGGTTGTGCAGATACGCTGCGTAGCCACGCCCAGCACTAGGTCTTATTTTCGGGGTAGGCTTATGTTGCGTAAATGCTTAGAAATCCTGCTAGGGTTTATTTTATGGGTAGGTCTTATTTTTGGGGAAACACAGTAGTAATCATAAAATTGTTTACAAATGTCTTACTATTAGGTTGAACCACACGCAATTACCAATATAGGCTTTTAGCTACAAAATGATGATTTCACCTGGTTCAACCTAACAATTCTGCATTTTATACTCCAAGAATAAGCTCTTAATGGCAGCTTTCTGAGTGTGAAATAGTGGAAATTTCAATTTACCAGACTAACCTATATTTCTCTCGTAGTTTTACTACATATTGTTAAAACCTTGATTGACCCTGGGAGGCCGAGGCGGGCAGATTGCTTGAGGTCAGGAGTTCAAAACCAGCCTGAGCAAGTACAAGACCCCGTCTCTACTATAAATAGAAAGAAATTAATTGGCCAACTAATATATATAGAAAAAATCAGCCAGGCATGGTGGTGCATGCCTGTAGTCCCAGCTATTTGGGAGGCTGAGCCAGTAGGATCGCTTGAGCCCAGGAGTTTGAGGTTGCTGTGAGCTAGGCTGACGCCACAGCACTCACTCTAGCCTAGGTAACAAAGCGAGACTCTGTCTTAAAAAAAAAAAACCTTGATTAAAAGGCAAATCTCACACTATCAAGTATTTAACAGCCTGATTTTTAAAATATCTTGTAGTAAGCATGTAGTTAAACAAACTGACTTAATGTTTATGTGTTTTCTCATTGAGCAAGTTTCTTATAATTCTTTTGCATATATTCAGGAATAAAAAGTGTTATTTGGGGAAATTCCTGAATAACTGCTTTTCACATAAAACTGAGACAGTAACTGCAGATAACGGTTCCCCTTGGGGAGCTGTTTGAAAGTCTGGAAAGGCTGCCTTAGACCCCTTGACAGGGGAAAGCAAGGACCTTAGGTCGGCCATCTCCGATACCCGTCCAGCACTTGTCCCCAGGTACCCTAGGGTCATCTTGGCTCTGCTTAAATAAATACCTCTAGTCTTGGGGAGCCCATCATCTCTTAAGATAGCTCATTCCTTCTTTAATTAACAAAACATATTTCCTCTCATTGAGCTAAAATCCATCTTCCTAAAATTTCAGCCCCCTACTTACACACCTTGAAGTCAAGGAGAACACATGTAATCCTCTTCTAAGCAAAAGATGTTCAAATATTTCAAGTCATATGTCCCTTGAGATCCTTTCCTGAGACAATTTCTATTCTCATCAACACTGTCTCTCTTCCAATGTCTCTCTCCTGGTGAAATGGGGATAAAGGACTATCCCTTTTAGGTCTCACTCTGTCACCCAAGCTGAAGTGCCAGTGGCATCATCATAGCTCACTGTAGCCTCCAACTCCTGGGCTCAAGCGAGCCTCCTGCCTCAGCCTCCCTAGTAGCTGGACTACAGGCTCATACCACCATGCCTGGCTGATTTTATTTTAATTTTTTTTGTAGAGACGGGGTCTCACTATGTTGCTTGGTCTGGCCTCAAACTCCTGGCTTCAAGCAGTCCTCCTGCCTCAGCCTCCCAAAGCATTAGGATTACAGGCGTGAGCCACTACCCCTAACCAACTATCCCTTTTCTACTTCTGAGGTCTAGACCACTAAAAAGCACTGTTTTCTCTGATACGGTAAAATCATGGTTCCCCCCAGTGTATTATACTTAATCAAGGCACAACATCTCTAGACCTTGGAAACCATCTGCCTACAATAAGGGACGTATTCTACAATGATCTCAAGGTCCTGTATAGCATGAACTTTGTAATTATACTATAGATTCAAACTCTATGAAATGAGTGTTGATGACTCTCAAATGCAGGAAAATGGGGAGCAAGCAGGTTCAATTTACTCATAAGTACTTCTCAAAGTCAGTCATTTGCATACCACCATCACAATTTTTACCAATTCTGGGTAAAAATACCACTTGTGCTATTATTACTTAGCAGCTTTCTTTGAATCAATTTCTTCCACTTGAATAATGTATTTTAAAAGGAAACTTTGTATCAGCAAAAAAAGTAAAACCATTATCATTTGTCATAAAAAACAACCTTAAATACAAATATTTTAGTAGTTATATCTAGACTTAAATACAGACTATTTTAAAGAATATTATTTGAAAGGTCTGCATACCACTCAAAATCATCCCAAGCATCTCACATAGTGGGCTGGCTAACACTCTTTGGAGGAGATAACATTAATGGGAAGGTATATTTCCCGCTTCTTGCAATTGCAGGAATCTTGTCTTCATAGAAACTACCCATGGGTCAACAGCAGCTTATAACTCAAAGGAAAAGGAGTGAATGTTAATTCCATGGTCATATAATAATAAAAGCCAACATTTGCTGAGAATTCACTATATGCCCAAGTACTTTATGTGCTTTTTATTTTCTGATTCTTGGAGTTAAAATCAGAGTATATCCCTTTACCAATGAAATTTATTATTTATGATCTTGTGCCTGAGTTGGTCAATCAATTCTTAGAAACAATTTTTCCTGGAGAAAGAAAAAATAGCCTCAGCCTTTAGCACAAGGTACTAAATGACATGGAGATTGAACAACTGTCGTAGGGATTTCATCACTGTGGATCAGTAATCTAAAAGATTCAAGACAAAAGAATCCACTTGGACATCAATGTTCTTACAATAGGAAATGTACATGTCAAAAAGATTCCTTTTTTGTATCCTCACCTCCTTCCCTACAGAGCTCTGCATAGCACCAAAATGAAAAAATACATACCCACACCCACAGACTTAAATGACTGGTGAATTTTGCACTAATACAAGATATTATGTTACATAGAAAAAACTACCCCCACATCTGATATATGGGGTATTACACGTGTTTTAGCCCTGTTGTGACTTCCTGTCAATCTGTGAGCAGTAGAGAACTTTTTTAAAGATATCCCTGGTTGAGGGATATCAGAAATTTCCAAAAGTACCAACATCAGGTGGATGTTAGCCAGATTTACTCTCTGACCTTGACCAACCTCTTCCTGTGTGTGTACTTTGGACAGCTCTTCTTCCTCTTCCTCCTCGAAAAACACACATATCCTGGGACATTAGTTAAAATACCTCCTTGAAGCCATCAAATGTCAGTTGCAGTCTAGACAGGTGGTTCTCAAATTGAACACCGGCAGTTCTCCAGGGAAGCTGTCCGGGCCCTGCCCAGGCCTGCTGTATTAGAGGCAACCAAGATGGAGCCTAGCAATCTAGCACCCCAAAGTTTTGAGAACCACCAATTTGGTTTAATCCCCTCATATTACAAAAGGGTTAACTGGGGCCCAGAGAAAAGAAGGGAATGACTCGCCCAAGACTTGACTGTCTCAGAGCCAGGACTAAAATTGTTCTTTACAGCTGCTGCTGGGGAGAGCAGATGCTCAGGATATTAAAAGGACATGTTCAAGCCTGCTTGGGCTGAACTTTGCCTAGAATTTGACATCCTTCAGCATGTGGCACCTTTCAACATTATACTTTTCGACAACATATTATGAATAACATCCCTGTTTTAAAGATGGAGAAACCAAGGTTCAGAAAGTTTAAAAACTTGTCCAAGTTCATATGATTAATTTATGGGGGAGACAAAATTCCCTCCCAGGTCTCTCTGACTCCAGTCCTACGGGTGATAGATACCCCACCTATGAGATAAAAACTCAAACTGACAGCCAAGTGGCCTCTCCCTCTTCTGCAACTCATTAAAAGCACTAACACTTTTCTCATAACCATTCCAGTTCTTATGATGATTTTTTTAAGAGTGAAGAGCTTAGAAGCAAGTGACTTATCTTTCTAGAACAGTAATAAAGGCTGATATCCTAACAATCATTTTCCAGATATTTGTGCATAGGGAAACATTCACACTGATGACATTCCAAGTTGTAAATAGCAGCTCTTTGTGTTTAAATCATTTTGTGGGTGTTTTCAGCCAGGCACTCCTTACAAAACAGTCCTCACAGCATACCTAATGAACTGCAATTATTGCTGGAAGTATGTGGTTTAACAACAAAAGGTGAGCAAGTGGAAGAATTGGTGACAGATCCAACTGTGATGCTATCTGTTCTAAACACTTTGCAACAGAATAGAACACATGAGTAGCAATACACGTTATGCACCAAAGCAGGGGGCTGATGCCTGGGAAGCCCCAGGAAACCTGTGCTTATCAGAAGAGATGCTGACTTGCTGTTGGCTTCAGCCAGGCTGATGCCCAAAGTAGAACCTGTGTGGGTCTCCTTTCTTTTTAGAATTGTAGCATGAGTATTTTTTCAGTAACAGCACCCACTTTGAAAGTAATTTTATGTTTTCCCACTCAATTTCTCAAATGAAGTAGATAGATCTATGAATTAGGGTAAAGTGGGTAGCTGATAGATACTTGAAAAAAATGGATGGGCTTAAGGACACGCTACCCCCAAATATGACACCTTGCAATATTGAATACTTTAAGCTGCAGGAATTTGAGAAATGGCAAGTACAGAAAGGACTTTCTAATCTTCCCTTGAAGCAGGTCATGAGAACCTCATGTGACAGGTGCCCTGCCTATACTCACAGGGAAAAATAGCATCCTTATCCGAGGAAGAGGAACACTGAACAGACAGGCCTTGCTGAATAGTACTCATAACTTGTGCCCCTTTTGTCCTATCATATTTTTCCATGACTTTCCACTCTTCACCAAATCTAGCATCAAATGCTCAGGTTTCTAGACCTTCAATTTCTTATGAAGAAATTGTGTGTCATGTAAAACTTATACTAAACAAATTTATATGCCTTTCCCTTGCTAATCTTTCTTTTCTTACAGAGATTCCACCAAGAATCTAGAAGGGTAAAATAAAAAGATTTCCTCCCCTACAAAAGCAAACCAATTTTTTCTGCTCCAGCCTAAGTCATTCTAGGTCAGTGCAACTGGCGTGTCCTGCTGTCAGGGTAGTTAGAGCCAGAACCCATTTGGACGCTTGATAGCCTGAAACAAACCACAACTTATTTATACACCATTTGCTTTCTGCGGACCAAGAAACAAAAAGGCGTGTCTGACACGGTCACTCCCTCTTCCCCAACAAGCATCAGCTCTTTGACACGAACATTCCCTGTAGGAAGATGAAGGAGGTTGGCTGTTTTCCAGCCATCTCTGGCTGGGAGCAAAATCCCAAGTCCCATGGTGTCTGTGTGATGTGATGTGAGCTCCCACCTGGGAGAGCAGACAAATGCGGATCCGTGTGGGCACCTGCCTCCTAGCTTGGCCTCCATCGCCCTCTACAGGAGCTTGTTAAGAACTGGATGCAGAAAACCAGGACAAAACCTTTGTCCCCCGTTTACCTGGGACTGAGGGGGACATTCGGTGTGAAAACTGGGAAAGTCCCGGGCAAACTGGGACAAGTTGGTTACCCTAATAAATAAAGGTGGGCCTAAAGCTAAGGGGTCTGATGGGGACCCTGTGCTATTAAGCTCTCATCAATTTATAGCTGAAGTGGGTGTTGGAAAGGCGACCTGAATCAAAGCCCCCAAGGCCACTGGAGCAGCACAATGCTCGGATTCTGCGGCCCAGGCTGGGGACAGAGCCTGGTGACTTACACGTTTCCTCGTGAGCTGTGATTCATTCTTTTGATTTTCATTCACTCAACAAGCAACTACTGAGCACCATTTAGAACGCTCCTTGGCACCAGTGATACAAGATCCAGTATGACATGGTCCCTGCCTTCCATCTGTACAAATGGCCACAGCCCAGTGGATAAGTGACCCAAACATGCCCAGGAAAGGCCCTTACCCTACTGAAAGGTGGGGAGCTTCTTCTGGTGGGCTCCTGAGCACAGCAGAACCATTGGGTGGGGGAGGTCAGGCCCAGGGCCAGGGCGAGGGGCAGGATGTGAAGACAGTCTGGGTTCATTCTAACACTGCTCCGAGGCTAGACTACCTCTCTGCCTGGCACCCAGGGACTGACAGAGCCCAGAAGAGACAGGAGAATGCCTTGGTTTGAAGCAAGAAGGGAGAAGCAATCATATTTCCAGCCACAGAGAGTTGGCTAAGTAAATGAGGATACTAAAGGTTTGTTGTGCTTCAATGATGATGAGAACGCTTACATGGCAACATGGGGCCACACGTTCGCTACCAGACTAAGTTTTCTCCAAAAGCAAATGTGTATTGGGATCAAGCACTTAAATATGTATCCACATGAAGACTGGACAGGAACATAGAAACTGGATCCAGTGCATTCAGTGGTAAGATTACAGGTGATCTTTCATTCTTCTCTTTTTTGACCTGGGTTTAATACAATTAAATTGTTTTATAATAAACAAGGATAAACATCTTTCATGTTATAAAGTTCACATGGACAAAATTCTAATGAAAAATACAGTTAAAAAAACTACTGCCAAAAATTAGACCTCTTACAAAAGGAAAAAAGAATAGTCCTGGATTAACATGTTTGAAGTTATTCAGGAAGAGAAGGGGGGAAAAAGCATGCACAGGGAAATTAATTCTCCTTTCGACTCATGGGGCTTAATTATTTTGTCCATCTTCCCATCCGACTGGTGCCAGAAGTGGCGTCGGAACACCCAAGCCAGAAGTGAATCCGCCACCCAAAAAAATGCCGGATTAGCCAAGTCGCTTCCAGGCAGGCTGGGAAAGGTAATCAGAGGCTGGTGTCCTTCCAAGAGATAATCTTAGAAGAATTACAAATGCAGGCTGCCATTAAAATGCAGAGATAGAGACTGATTCTGCACCTGGCTGGGCCAAGCAGCAGCTTCTCACAGGATGACTAAGGAGGGAGAGAGGCTGCCGGGACAGGTTCTCAGCTGCAGAGGAACCAGCTCTTGGGATCAGAGGCGGGTCTGGGGCCACCTCACAGCCCCTCAAATCACAGGCTCCACTGACCCCCGCCCCATGGTACTTCAGAAAAGGCTTGAGAGTGGGTAAGTGTTAAAAACAACAAGGTGCTTCCTGTTCATCCAGTTTCCAAACTCTAGGGATGTCAGCGAAATCACAACACAACACATTAAGATCCCCACCCAGGTCCTATCCCAACACCCAGGGCCTCTCCCCAGGGAAGGCTGGGCCTAGATCTAGGAGAAGGAAGTAGGTATTAACTTGTAGGAAATTTGAATAGTTGTTGCGTCAACTCTACACATGAGCTCTATCCATTTGGAAACATGGTCCTGGGGTCTAGGGTGGCCGCCCTTGGAAGTTGCCCTATCCCTTTGCTCTTTGTCATGCACCCCACTTTATAGAAAGACAGAAGGAGCTGGAATATACCTGTGTAGAACCTTTCTGGCCTCACCCTGAGAAACGACCCCTCCCAAGTCTATAGGCTGGGTAGATTTCTATAATGCCAAAGCCCCCTTTACAAAGATTTCTGCCCCCTTCCTCCTGCCCAGACCAGAAAACTTGTCTGTCATCCCCAGGTGCCCTGGCTAGGTGCCCCCTGAGCCCACAACCTTTACCCTGATGAGATTTCTGCTCTCCCAGGCCCCCAGGGCAAATCTGCTATGGTTGCTCCTTCCCTGCTCTCTCCACCCTCTTCCTGGAAGACACACAGCCTCTTCTCCAGAAAAGAAGACGGTAAACAGAGGCCATTCTCAGTGATCCATTGGTGGATCTTTTTCTCGTGTTGATTCAGGGCTTACTGATGGTGTAATAGGGAGCCAGCTATGGGGCAAGCTCACAGAGGAGGGAGACCTGCGTCCAGTCCCAAAGAGTTGGAATCTTGGAGACAGAAGAAAGAAATGCACTAAAAACCTCCAGCAGTTGTCATATGCATGGTCCTGTGAGCCAGGGGACCTCAGAGGAGGGCGACTCATGCTCCTAAGAGAGTAGACCAGGGACAGCTTTGTGGAAGTGCAAGGGCAGTGGCACTGGAGAGAGGGCATGGAGAGGAGGCTCTGGGTGGAAAATCCAGAGCAGAGACAGGAAGGAGAGGACAGAAACCAGAAAGGTGGGAGGGCTGGCAGGGAGGCCTCATCAGGCTCTGGTTCCCGGCCCAGACTGAATCTCAGGCCCGGCTCGCTCCTCCTGTCTGGGAGGCATGAGAACAAGTCTAGGGGTCTTGGCGTGTGTGAGGGGAAGGGTGCCCTCCCTGCCAGGATGCCAAATCACCATCCAATCTCTGTCAAACAAAGTGCAGAACACCCTTTCCCTCCTCTCAACCCTGGTCCCCAGTTGCTCCTCCAGCCCCAAGTCCCAAGACCCCTACCAAAGCCCACAGGAGGCAGGAGAGGGCCACCACAATGTCCCCTCCCCAGCAAGTCCCCTATCTGCCTTCCACATTCTCAGATCAACTAAGCCACACTACAGTCTTTCCCAAAGGGCGATGGAAACGGTGACGCGAATTCCTGGGACCATCCCAGTCAAACATGCTGGCCCCTGGCCTCTCGGACCTGCACTTGCCTAGCTGTGCCCTGCTGCTTTCCACGCAGACTGTGTGGGCTTCGGAACAGGGAGCGCTGGGCTGGGAGCCTCCACCCAGTCCCTACTGGGACTGGGCACCAGGGCTCCGACCTGCACCCGTGAGGCTGCCTTGGTCTGTCTGGTACTCCTTCCCCTCCCCTGACCCCTCCATTCAGCCCCCGTATTGAGTTTGTGTCCCTGTCTGCACCAGGGACGGCCCCAAGGCTCCCTCTCATTGGCCTCTGGATTCTCCCCACCTTCCCTCCCAACTGTCACATATCCTGAGTTGTCAATAGAGTCATCAAAGCCACAAGAAAAGTTGGAGCCATGCCTCCTGGACTCTAGGGAAGACATCCCTGCCTTGGCAGAAGGGATCACAATTGGGAGCTCTCAAAAGCCTTGGGCTTTGGGGTGCCAGGATCTCCAGCAGCCAGGACGGTCTTAGGAGATCAGCAGATGGTGACTCAGCACTGGGGAGTCCAGCTCCCCGCCGTCCATGGCTGAAGGGCTCCACCCAGAGGATGGTCAGCTCCATCCCTGGTCACACAGCCCTCTCCACCAGGGACGGATGAGCCTCTGCCCGGCCTTCCTAAAGAAACTCCGAGAACCCCAATGTCTCTCCAGAATGACTCTAGAAAATTCCTCCTCCTCCCAGAATAGCCAGTCCCCAGCCCAGGAATGCCCCCTGTCTGCAAGTGAGAGTGAAATCGTGGCAGCTCAGAATTCTGCCTCCCACCTGGGGGAGCTCTGAGAACCAAATGAGGCAACCGTGGTTGGGAATGAGCTACCAAAAAGTACACAGTGCTATTCAAACCCTAGGGGGTTTTTGGTTGTTGTCTACAAGGCTGAGAGGTGCTAAAAGAAAATTCTCCCCTCTTGTTTTCACTTCCTCTTCTCTCTCTTAACCCTGGGAAGGGGAAAATCCTCCAAAGATTAGCAGCTGATGTACAAAAGGACCAAAACAACATTCTTCTAGTTGCATTTTAACAGTGTCTTCTGGCAGCCACCACGTGACTAGGTTCTGATGTTCCCGGCTCAAGGCCAGAAAGAATCACTGAAGCAGAAGGAATTATATGGTTGGTTAGAAGAGACCTCAGAGGGCATCTAGGCCAATGGGCAGCCATATTGCGCTGTCCAAGGGCTGCCAGCCTGGGTGTGGCTGCCTCCAAGGCCAGGTGAGCGCTACCTGCTCAGGCAGCCCTGCTGAAGGTATCGCCCCCTGTGTTCTGCTAAACCAGGCGGGCTCCCATCAGCTGGTCCACAGTGGGGACTGTGGTGGTACTTCAGTGCGACAGAGAGCCCAGGAATGTCCCAGTCTTACGCAGCCTTGTCATGCTCCCCCTCCCACACCAGGCTCCCCAGGAGCCACAGCAGGGAACTAGAGGGAGCAGGTGGGTCAGCAAGTCCCTCTGCCGCCCCCTGCCGCACCAACACCAAGGATGTCGCCAAGCTCATAGGCTTCCTGGTATTGATGATAAATGTTTGTGCTGCACATTTACTACAGTGCCAGGCCTTGGGGCGAGTGATGCTGAAAGTGACTATTAATATAGGATGCATTCAGAGGGGCCTGGGAAGTGGGGGAATGATAAGTGATGAGGTGTGGCTGAGAGTTGGCCCCAGCCCGCATTAAATGACACCAGGCCATGACACACGCTGACGCTCTGCCTGGATGCCCTCCACCCCACCCCCGCCTGAGGAATGCCTACCCTGCCATCAAGATGCAACCTTCTGTGAAGCCTTTCCCAGCAACTACCTGTCTAGACAGAGAGAGATCTCTCCCTGTCTGTGGTTTAAATAGTCTGTGTCTTCTACCAAAGGATGTGGTCCCAACCTGAGTCACCGTGAAATCTATCCCCGGAGCCTGGCCCACTGTGGGTATTGAAGAAATATTCATTGACTTACATCTTCGTGCCCCCAGTGACTAATATTACAGTTCATTGAAGAATAGGGGCTGGACAAATGTTCCACGAATGAATGAATGAACGGATAGCAAGTCGTCACAGGGCCAGCATATGGCTAGACCTAAGGACTGGCACCCCATTGCCCACCACTTAAGTTCCCCACACGGCTTCACAAGCACTGCATTGGAAGGACTAGCTCAACTCAACACTTGAGAATCACTCAGTCAACAAACATAGTTACTGGGCTCCTGTGATGTGCCTGACACATCAGCGAACAAAATGCAAAGCCCTCTGCTCTCAGGGAGTTTACATCCAGTGGAGAAAGAGGCAGACTGCATCTTTCATGTCGCTTACAAATGCATTCTCTCCCTTTACATCTTTTCCCTTCCCACGCCAGGCCCCAGCTCTAGCATTTTGGGTGCTAGTGATGCCCCGCTTCCTTCCAAGAGAACCTGCGTTCTTCAGCAGGGATAAGATAAGAGTCACAAAAGGTAACTGGAAGAGGGAAATGGGGTCACTGCACTCATAAGTGACAGATTCAGAAAAGATGGGACTTTTGCTTCCTGGTCCTCAAATCTCATTCTGCATCAACTGACAGCATCTTCCGCCTTTGGGTGGAATTGGCCCTCCTAATTTAATTAAAGTGAATTAAATAGAATCAGCTTTCATAATTGGATGACACAGAAATGTCCTGACATTCACCCTCGCCCAGAGCACTTGCCAGCACTGGGCTTTTGGCCTGTCATTATCCCCGGTTTCTTCCTCTGGTGCGTCACTTGCTTCTCCGGCTACCTGGTTTCTGAAAGAAGCGTGTTAGCCCTCGCATCTGTTTCTTGCAAGCATTTGGAGAGGGGGCTGCCAGCCTCCAGGATGACTGTCTGCTGGGACGTGGGCGCTGTTCTTAGGCAGCATTTCCCACTTTCCTGGGTGGCGTGACTATCTCACTAGGCACCGGAGGCGGGTGCTGAAAGGCTGTAAAAAACTCACTCGCACAGAGTGAGGGGGCGTGCAGCAGCCTCAGAGACTTGGCCTGTGTGGTTCGCCTACAGAACGAGGCGCACGGAGCAGTCTCAATAAAGACTCATTAATTTGAAAAAAAGCTACAAAATCCATGAGGACTGTCCAAGTAATCATGTAGTGAATTGTTGCAAAGTGATAGATCCTTTTTTATAGCGAATGATCTTAATCGGGTTTTCATGATGTGGGTTTGTTAAAGGTTTGAAGTGAATGGCATCCTTCCTGGATTAACTTTTCCTGCATCCTCGCTAAAGTGGAGGGGCCGAGGGCTCCTGAAAGTAGCAATCACTCACATCACCCTTTTCATACCCACAGCACAAGGCATGAGTGTCAGTATAATCCCTCATCGGAAGAAAGCCTTCTAATTCTGCAATCACGGGGAATTCAAAAGATGGTGTTGTCAAACAGAAAAGGGCTATACAGTCTGCATTTCACAGTTAATAAGTAATATCCTCTTCATTCCTTTTCTGTTCCTGCCAATGAAGTGAGCTTGGGAGGCCTGCTATTTTCCTTATAATGCCGGCTGATGAAATCGCCTCCCAAATGCAAGCCATCGTCATTAACACGAGTCTCATGTCTCGGAAGAAGTGGGGAGGACGGCCTCTCCCCTCTGCAGCTGGGAAGGGAGGAGGTGCCATCGACATCCAAAAGCCGGTTCCAAGAATCAGACTGGATAAAGTGTTAGGTTGAAAACGTTCACAAAAAATGTAAATCTTGCTCTTCTGGGCAATGTGTGGACTAGTGTGAATATTCATCCCGGTTTCCAGGCAGTCCTGGTTAGAATAAATCTGTCCCTCCATTCACTTGTTCAACAGAAGGGTCTGGTAAGACTCCTGAGACTTTAGAAATAGTTGCCATGTCCTAAAATAAGACCCCGCTAGGATGGCTGTAATTCTGACCGGTCTTCTCACTTGAGAATGGGTTGTCTTGGAAATAGAATGGTAGCTGACATCTCTGCACTCCTAAACTATTTTGTGAGCTTCCTCTATTAGATCACAAGACAGTCTTTGGCACATTCCTCTTCTTCCACTTGCACAACGGAGCAAATCAAACCCAAGACTCCACTGGCTTCATAAACACAATTTGAAAGGCTCAGTTAGTGAAATTAACAGAGCTAACATTTTCTTTTTCCTATTGAATCACCTGTTGGATCATTCAAAACCCACGGTGGGCATTCTGGATTTGGGCTCTATCCCTACCCTGTCTGCCTCTTCCCTCCCCTGAAAACCCTCCTGGTCCAATTTGAACTTCCCCTTTTGGATCCTGCAAAGTCTTCAGTGTGAAACAAGATGAATCATTACCACGAAGTCCCTGTCTCTTTGTTTTGTTTTACCAACAATTTCTCCTCATCTGGGATGAAGGGTGGGGAAGGAAAGAGGGGACTGAAGGGGTGGGAAAAGCAACAGTCACTCTTCACTACAAGTCACTAATAAAGAAGCAACATCTTAATGAAAACGATGAAGTGTTCATCAAGTTCAGTCTTACGCTATAGAGTCAAATTTCGAATTTCAGTTGCCCTGTGAGATTCTAATTAGTCAGACATAAATGAGGGAGTTGGCTCATTCTGGGGACCCCTCAGGACTTCTCAGAAGCAGCAGCACTCTCACGTCCAGTCTGTCTTCCTACCCTACCCCCAAATTACACACGCATACAAGTGTAATCTACCTGGTTCTGAGAACTGTTTTGATTCGTTCCAGTTTGCTGAAGTGTAAACAACTACTGTGTCCTTGGAGTTCATATCGTTCCCTCCTCTAAGGTCACTATTTCTCCACCTCAGTCTTGGCTAAGCAAAACCCCACCAGCCGTTGGTTAGATAATTCAACACACCCTTACAATGGACCACTGTGCAGCCATTAAAAGTGATATTATGGAAGAATGTTTAATAGGTCATGATATATTTGTTACATGAAAATAGCAGGTTATAAAACAGATGCTATAAAGTATAAACCCATTTTTTTTTTTTTTTATTTATTTTTTTTTGAGACAGAGTCTCGCTTTGTTGTCCAGGCTAGAGTGAGTGCCGTGGCGTCAGCCTAGCTCACAGCAACCTCAAACTCCTGGGCTCGAGCGATCCTTCTGCCTCAGCCTCCCGAGTAGCTGGGACTACAGGCATGAGCCACCATGCCCGGCTAATTTTTTTATATATATATCAGTTGGCCAATTAATTTCTTTCTATTTATAGTAGAGACGGGGTCTCGCTCTTGCTCAGGCTGGTTTTGAACTCCTGACCTTGAGCAATCCACCCGCCTCGGCCTCCCAAGAGCTAGGATTACAGGCGTGAGCCACCGCGCCCGGCCTAAACCCATTTTTAAGGTATGTATTTTTTTAAAAGTTGCACAGATATGGTCATCTCTAAGTGGTTTTTATTTTCCTTTTTATGCTTTTTGACATTTCACCACATTTTACAATGAGTCCTTTCATAATTGAACAAATGTAAAAAGAGAACATCCTACCTGCAACCAGCTAAATTATGTCCCCTAAACACCCACAAATTCATATGCTGAAGTCCTAACCCCCAGAACCTCAAAATTTGACTGTATTTGAAGATAGGGCCTTTAAGGTGGAAAGGAAACCAGTCAGAGCCCACAGGTATGACATATTTTCACCTTAATACAGTCACTTAGGTGGGCCCTAATCCAATATGATGGTGTCCCTATAAGAAGAAGAGACTGGGACCCAGACAACACAGACTGCAAGAGGGACAGCGAGAAGGCAGCTGTCTGCACATCAAGAAGAGAGGCCTCAGAAGACACAGAGACACTGCCAGCACCTTGACCTTGGACTTCTAGCCTCCAGAGCTGTGAGAAAATAAATTTCTGTTGTGTAAGCCACTCAGTCTGTGGTATTTTGTCCTGGCAGCTCTAGGGAACTAAGACACTACGCATCTTTCAAACACCAGCTCCGATGCCAGTGCTGCTGTGAAATTTCCTCTCATTCTCAAACTTCCCCTCCTTCCAGCCTTGGGTTTCTGCCACTTCTGTTATTTGGCCTTGTTTAGAATACTTTTGCTCACCCTCTGCCCCCTGCTAAGCTTCTTAAGGACGAGGCCCGTGTCTCATTTCTCTCATTCTATTCCACCACCGCTTGCCCAGACCTCCAGGAGGACATAAAAAGGCCCCATTGATAGCGCCACTTCCCCAGGTTGCCAGTAGGGGTCAGACGACCTAGGTCTTTCCTCGCGCTGGAGCAGGGGTGTGTGTGTGTGTGTGTGTGTGTGTGTGTGTTTGTGTACTGGGGGCAAGTGTGGTTGTCCCAGGAGGGCACCACCTCTTACCAGCTGTTTGACTTTAGCGGCAGTCACACTTCACACCCAAACCTTAAGAGTTTACAAAGCATTTTTATAGATATTCTCTCCTTTGGTTGTCATAACAATCTGCCAGGGTTACATATTATTTCCTTCAGCTCACAGGTGAGGTACCCACCCTCAGAGAAGGTGGGAAAGAAAACATTTAGTCATAAAAACACATAATGATAATAGCTAGAAGGTGCCGAGTGCCTGGCACCACGGTAAACACTTTGTGTGCCTTGTCCCCATTAATCCTCACCATGACCCTGTGAAGGATGAATTATTACTACGCCCATTTTACAGATGAAGAAATTGAGGCTCCAAGGCGTTGCCTGAGATCACAAGGCTAGAAAAGGGTGGAGCTGGGACTTAAACTCAGGTTTGTATATCCACAGCCCACACTCAGAACCAACATGCCACGCTGTCCCCTCCCAACCTTGATAAGTGTATAAAAGCAGCTAAGCCAGGGGAGCAGACGGGTAATGCTTCCAAATTCAGAGGCTGAGTTGGCCTGGAAAAGCTTCTCACATAAGGCGAGATTTGAGCTGAGCCTTTTGGACACGGTTGAGTGGCGAGGATGAAGTGGGGCTGGCCTGCCTCACATATTGCCGTTTACAGTGAAAAGTCTCACAAGTTTAACCACCCAGTTCAACACCCCACCCCTCTCAGGAGCCCCCACTATGTGCCAGCCACTGGTCTGAAGGATGCAGGGATAAAGAGAGGATTAAGAGGAGATCCCTGCCCCTCAGGGGCTGTCTCCTAGGGAAGGCAGACTGGTGCATGATAATAATGACCTATGAAGACATGTATCAGTTGCATTGCCGTCAATCGAAGGTTCTGTCCAGGGCTTGGAGGGGAAAGCCCTGGTCCCAGTTCTGCCACTAATCGTCTATGAGACTTTAGGCAAATCACAGCCCATTAGTGGCCTCAACATACACACCTGGAAATGGAGTCACTGAATATGTACTGCAGAATGACATCTGTGGGCCAACTTTAATAATTTGCACCCAAATTCCATTCTCCAAAAAACTCTAACCCTAACAATTAAAATAAAGAAAAGTGGCCAGATGCAGTGGCTCCCATCTGTAATCCTAGCACTTTGGGAAGCTGAGGTGGGAGGCCAGGCTTCAGGCCAGGAGTTCAAGACCAGCCTGGGGAACATAGTGAAACTATCTCTACAAAAAAAAAAAAAAAAAATTAAAAATTATCCAGGCATTGGTGGCATGCATGCACCTGTAGTCCCAGCTACTCGGGAGGCTGAGGCAGGAATTGCTTAAGGCCAGGAGTTCAAGGCTGCAGTGAGCTATGATTGGGTCACTGCACTCCAGCCTGGGTGATAGAAAGAGCCTCTGTCTCTAAAAACAAACAAACAAACAAAAGCAGCCTATGTATTGAAGAAGAGGACAGAAATAACACCAATTGCCAACTTACAACCTAAACCATCCGTGGCCCCAGGGGAGAAGACCCAGCTAGGCCATGGGATGCCCCCCTGGGCTGGATGATGTGCTCAGAGGAGATGGTATAAACAGATTAGCCACACACCCCCCTGAGAGAGGCGGAGAAGGAGGGCTGGGTCAAAAGCAATGGTGTAGCTGTGACACAAACAGTAGCACGCCTCCAAATCCAGAACCAGAACCATGTGGGCCTCTCCTAGCTTGGCTCCTCCTCCTAAACCCTCTCCCACTGAAACAGACCCCTCTGAAGTGGGAGCTAACCTCTCATTGGCTCATTTCTTGTAGGACGCAAAAGGCAAGAGGGAATCTTAAGGAATTAGCTCAACAATGTTTTCTTAAGTACACAAGTTGAACAAATGGGAATGTTTCCCTGACTGGGTCCAATTGACTAACACAGAGTCACTTTGTATTGAAGTGACTTATTGTATTGTATTGAACACATTTAGCATCTTGGCACATATTTGGTTTCATTTCTTTGGGTTTTTTTGTTTGTTTCTGAGACAGGATATTGTTCTGTTGCCCAGACTAGAGTGCCGTGGTATCATCACACATAGCTCACTGCAACCTCAAACTCCCAGGCTCAAGCGATCCTCCTGCCTCAGTCTCCCAAGTAGCTAGGACTACAGGTGTGCACTACCCTCAGCTAATTTTTTAATTTTTTTGTAGGGAAGGGGTCTCACTATGTTGCTTAGGCTGGTCTAAATTCCTGGCCTCATGTGATCCTCCCATCTTGGCCTCCCAAAGAGCAAGGACTACAGTCATGAGCCACTGCACCTGGCCTCTTTGTATTTTTTTTTTTTTAATGATGGAAGAAAAACTAAAGAGGAAAATTCTCCCATGTGGATTGAACCCTTCACTTTTTTCATCCCTGCCTCCAAGATATTCAAATACAAATATTTAGACATTCAAACACAATTTTAAGAAATTTCTGCTACAATAAGTTGGTCCTTTCTCTGGAAAGCAAGGAAGAGAGGGGTCTCCTCCTTCCATGGGTCCCCCATTCTACAATTCTGGGGCTGCCTAACCTTTACGGGGCCTTTCCTGATTGCTCTCAAAGTTGGCATTCTACAACTCACCCAGCATATCAAGGGGCTGGGGCTCTGTAAGAAAACCTCACCTTCCTGAGCTGCTACAAAACCCAAGAAGATGTGGTGAAAGAGACAGATTTCCCAGTAACTGCACCCACAGGGTTCCGGGGCCTCTGCAAGCCTGTGCCAGGCGAATCTCTTGGTCAGTGCAATAAGAAAACACACCCAAGTCACTGTCATTCACTCATCTGACATTAGGATGCATCTATCTACCCAGCACTGTTTAGTGCTGCACTGGAATACAAAAATGAAAGGACAAAGTCCCTATGTCCAGGAACTCAAGTTCTAGAGGGGGCACAAGGAGGTCTTCATTCCTTCTTTCTCACCTTTCATCCCAATCCCAACCCTGTAACCATAATATCAGGAGGTGAGACAAGCTGGGTTGAGTCACCTTGGGAAAACCCACTGGATTGGGCTGCTGGCTATCATTTTAACTCAGAACCCAGTGGAGTCTGAGAAGTTCAGAATTTGCAGCAATCTTGGGAGCCTGAGACAACCTTCTGTGCAGCACTATCTGGGGTTTTCCTCCTAGTAAGGTACAAACCTACAAAAAGCTTGACATTCCACCTGCTCCCCTGCAGAATAGAAAATGATACAAGTAGAGAAGGATACAGGCAGCACAGACTTGTGCTGGGGCAGGCAGCCAAGTGAGAAAAAGTGGGAACCCAGGCCCCAAGTTCTGTGCAAGGGCCCTGGGCCTGGGGCCTGGGCCTGAGGAAACTGGGAGTGAGGAAACTGTTAGCACCTGTCCCTTCCTGGTTGGGGAGGTATGGAAGGTAAGTGGAGGGGGTGCTTAAGTAGACTAAACTCATGCAAACCCATCCCACCCCCAACAACAAATTAGTGCTAAAAGGCCAGGTTCAACATGTCTGGTCAGACTTGTAGCCCAAATACCAACCATGCCCAAAGCGGACTTCTAGTCAGCACAGAGACCTGAGTTCAAGTCCCACCCGGCACTGTGCCTTGCTTGCTGTGCTCCTTTGGAAAAATCTCTGATTCTCTTTAAGCTTCCTCATGTGTGAACTGGGTGACATTACTGATATTTACCCATAGGGTTGTTGCTGCGAGGATAAAGTGAGATATCAGATGTAAAGCACTTAAACAGTGGTTAACTGCTACCATCGATTCCATAGAGTCCTTCCAAGCCTCTCAGTGAAAAATGGCTTCTGCCTCACCTTGAACCCATGTCACAGCTTCAGCTTTATCTTTCATTTTCCATCCTCAAAGGGAAGGTCCCTGTTTGATTCATATCCACAACCCCTAGTCAGAATTCAAATGATGGGAGAGAATTTAAACAATTCTTGTGAGAAAGGGAGGAAAAAGAAAGACCTAAGAAACAACCATGTTATTGGCAGAAATACACGACAACGGCCAGCTACCAAAACAAAAACAAAAACAGATCGAGTTGGTGGAGCTTGGATCCAACTTGCTAGTTGGGAGTGAAGGGGACATTAACACAGACTTGCACTGCTCATGGTGCGGTCCATCATCCGGGAGCTTGTCAGAAATGTAGTCTCCAGACCTACTGAATTAGAATCTGAATTTTACAAGATCGCAGGTGATTCCTGTGCACGCGCACTTTGAGAAGCTCTCGATAGACTACCAGTTCTCAAGCATGGCTGCACATTGGCATCATCTAAAGGACTTTCTAAAATCCTGATGTCCAGGCTCTATCCCAGGACAACTAGTGTTGTGTTCATTTGTGTAGTTCACCAGGTGAGTCCATGTGCAGCCAGGGCTGAGGGCCATCCATCTAGACCAGGCGTCTTTAAACTACAGCCTGTGGGCCACATTCGGGTGTTTTTGCCCATTTGTTTTCTTACTTCAAAATAAGATATGCAGTGCAGTGTGCATAGGAATTTGTTCATAGTATTTTTTAAACTATAGTCCCGCCCTCCAATGGTCTGAGAGACAGTGAACTGGCCCCCTGTTTAAAAAGTTTGAGTACTCATAATCTAGACCAACCCTACGATTTGCAGGTCGAGAAACTAAGGTCGAAAGGTCATATAGCAAGTGAGTGATAGAGCTCAGCACGTGAGCCCAAGTCCTCCAACTCCAGGGCTCTCTTCACTGTGCTTCATCGCCGGACAGCAGTTTGGAAAATGGAGTGAGGTGAGGGGAGCACCAGCCATCCCCGTCTGGCTTGGCTTCCTCATGGTTGGGGACTCAGCTCAGGTCCTGAAGGAGCCGGTGCGGGTGACTGTGCACCTTGGAATTCCCAGATGGACTATGTCTACGGGACCCCCTCACCCCAAGCGGTAGGTGCCAGAAGCTGGGGCCAGGTGGGACTCTGCCTCCTGACCAGTGGCCAGTCTCTGGGCTGGAAGAGCCCCACACTGTCACCCAGCGAGCCTGGCCCTGCCATTCCCACACCCCCCTGTCCTCCCAGAGACACCGAGCACTCAGGGACTGTCCCACCACAATTCTCCGAACTCAGGTGAGGTTTCTGAGCCCCCGCGGGCTCAGCTCCCCGCTCCTCCCAGAACTGCCGGGACAGGCTCACTCTCAAGTCAGCAACCGCGACCAAGGTCTCGAAACCCTGAGGGCTAGAGGCTCCCTCATGACTTGTTTTTGCTCTCTTGTCAGGGTTTTGAGGGGGGGGGTGTTTCAAAACTCTGATTGTCTGTGCTTTGTGACATTTTCTGGTGTGTTTTTGAAGTGGCTTTTTGTTATTCTGTCTCCACTCATCTCTCTCAGTAGCCGTGGAAAACAGCCTGTTCTGCTCTTCTCCGAGCGCCCAGATTCCATGTAAACAGTTCACCTGGCAGCCTGACCAGGCTGAACGGTTTGGCTCTCTCGAGCCCCTGACAATAAACATGCCACTTAAAGCTTCTCCATGCTCCATAAGGAGGATGGGGTAGATGCAAGAAAGCAGAAGGAACTTTCTAGTCACACAATTATTCTATTGATTGCCCAGTGAGGTCTGTTCTGCAGCCCTAGAGCAGGCAAAAGTAGGAGGCTTCTCCTTCCCTGAGCCTCAGGCCTGCTAGAAGGATGGTACCCACCTGCCAAGAGCCTTTCTGGTCTCCTCTCCTGAAAATTGAGGGCTAGACTTCCACCTGCAGTGTCCAATACAGCAGCCACTGACCACATGTGACTAATGAGTGCTTAAAAGGTGGCACTCATTTTACTTATTTTTCATTTTATTTAATTTTACTTAATTTAACTAGCCACAGGTGGCTAGTAGCTTCTCTGTTAGTGCAGCTCCAAAGCAGTGGTTCTTAGATGTGGCTGCACATCGGAATCACCTATGGACCTTTCAATGACCTTGACCCCTGGAGCCACCCCTGGTGATTTCTGATTCATCACCATTGAGTGTGGACTGAGCAGCAGTTCCCACAGCTCTGGCCCAAAGAACTTCCAACAGCTCTTCCCACTCTGACAGCATACATTTTCATTTGGTTTCGACAGTTTTCAGAATTTAAAGACCAAGGAGTTTACTTAGAGAATCAATTCAAGACACTTAAAAATGTTTTTCCATTTCTAAATGGAACATATATTCATTGTAGAAAATTGAGGAAATTCAGATTAAAAAGAAGAAAATTAAAATCTTCCCACCCAGAAGTAAAGGGTTAAAACATTCAGGTGTGTATCCTTCCCAGCATTTTCCCATCTTCAAATGGAGATCACACTATGCTTCTATTTTGTAATTGGTTTTTGTCACTTTGCTTATTTGACTAACAAATATAGCATCAATCGTAATGGCTTATATGGTATTCTGTCATATATATAAACCACAATTTATCCAAATCCACATTAATACTGGCCTTATTTTTGCTATACTTTAAAAAAAACTTTACTACGCATATAATAATTACAATATCTTTATGAAAAGCCATTCATTAACCCCTTAGAAAAAGAGAAGAGAAAAGAATTAGATCAAAAGGTATACAAAATTCTAAGACTTGTCCTAAATGTTTACCAAATTACTCTCCAGAAAAATCAGTTCACATTTCTTTCAACAAAACATGAGAGTACCTGCTGGCAGTGGGGATTGACAAGTTTCAATTTAACAAGATTTGAGAAAAAAAATTTTTTAACCACCAACAGGCACCTCGTTTTTCCAAAGGTCAGCACACCTTTTTTATTTTTTTCTAGGTCTTACTATTGTTTCCCAGGCTGGTCTTGAACTCCTGACCTCAAGCGATCCTCCCACTTCAGCCTCCTAAAATGCTGTGATTATAAGCATGAGCCAGAGCACCAGCCAATATGCTTTTTTTAAAATGAGCTATTTCATATTTTCTCTTCTATCCTTAGACTTTCAACACCTCCTCCCACATCGACATTCTCACCTTCTTCTTTCACTGAGGAAAGAAAATCAATCAAAAAAGAACATCTCAAGCTCCACCATCACTTCTACTCACCTTCCTGTATACACTCTCTGCCTTTCGTTCCCTCCTCTTACTGTGAACTATTTATCCTTAAGGCCAATCCCTGGACTTGTGCCCTAGATCCCATCCCCTCTGGCTTACGCAAAAACATCATCCAGCAACATCCCTTCTTTCTTCTGCATTATCAATGTTTCCCTCTTTATTAGATCATTCCAGCAGCATTTACCAAGCTGATACTTCTCTCATAATTAAAAATACCTCTTTTGACCCAATTCCTCTCTTTGGTGTTGCCCCATATCTCCTGTCAAAAAAAAAAAAAATAATGAGGACTTGGCTTTAAGTCAGGGAGAACAACATAGATGCTACTAAATAGAGGTATAGAAGTACCAGAGCCACCCTGGGAACAGAGAAGTAGAGCCCATGATTCTTAATGGCACTGCTGGGAAGTCTGAGGGGTGGCATTTGAGCTGTTTCTAGCAGGGTAGTACAGACATGGTTGAGAGGCAGGAGGTGGTGGTATTTGGCAAACACCAAAAAGTGTTGGAGGCGCAGGGGATGGGAAGGGTTTCGCATCCACCCTCCAGTGGCTCCTGCATTTATCACCCCCCTACAGGTGAGAAGCTTCTCCTTGTTGGTCCACCCAACAGCCTCATTTTACAGCTTGAAGCTCTTCCTCTGGTTATTTGTATTAGGAACAGGAGGCAACTCAGTTACATTCTCCATAGTCGCTTCCAGAGACTCTAGACAAAGGTAAATACAAGCATGGGATGGTATGTTGTTATTGATGAGTTCAATCCCTTTGGGATTCTTTGTTCCTTTTATAAAAACAACATTGACTCATAATGTCATTATGTCCATTAAAAAGCAAAAAAAGAGGCCAGGTGGCTCACACCTGTATTTCCCAGCACTTTGGGAGGATCACTTGAGCTCAGGAGTTCCTGACCAATCTAGGTAACATAGCAACACCCTGCCTCTACAAAAAATTAAAAACTCAGCTAGGCACGGTGGTGCGCACCTATAGTTCCAGCTACTTGGGAGGCTGAGGCAAAAGGATCCCCTGAGCCCAGGAGTTCAGGGCTGCAATGAGCTATGAGGATGCCACTGTACTCTAGCCCAGGCGACAAGGCAAGATTCTGTCTCCAAAAACAAAAAGAAGTTGCAGAACTCAAGACCACAGGGCAAAGGTCAGGGTGACCTGGATTCCCCAGGGCTCCGGTCAGAGCCCAACTCTCTCCATAATTAGGATGGCCAGTGCCAGCCCCACGCAAAGAAGGCAGCCAGTCCGAGTCCCAGCTCTCCTTCTTATGTAGGACTCTGGGGAAACTCGCTTCATCTCGCTAAGCCTAGAATAGTGAAAAATTAGCTTTGGGGAGGAGAGAGACGCTTTGCTAAAAATAATATAATAATAACGACCTGCGACTGCCATCAATGTGGGCCCACCTCAAGTGGGCCAGCCACCTGCCTTCTCTTTTCGTCAGTTTCTGTGACCCACAAACACACGCCACACCCCCTTTACACGTGTAGTTTTTCAAGAATAACGCAAGTCCCCGAAGACAGCCTTTCTTGGGAAACTCACTGAAAAATGAATTAAGGGACTTGCCCAACTGTGTTTTGGGTAGGAGGTAGGAAGGGCATGACAACCACAGGACCTTTTCTACCCATCCCCAGTTCTGCCCTATGATGTCAGAGACAGGATCAAATCTCCCTCTCTGCCTGCCTTCACCGCCCCCTTCTCCCTGCTCCGTGACACACGATGTCCCTGGAGAGTCCCCCCACATCATCGCAGAACAAAAACAAAAACAGCAGAGAAAAAAACACCAAACCTTCCCCGTGCCGCCGCCGCCCCCTCCACCCCCACCGCGGCCGCCCACGCAACGGGGTTCTTCGTTTCAAATACTAGAAATGAAATGGCCTTTTTTTTCCCTTTTCACTTCTGCTATTTACACAGAAGTGCCTGCCAGAGACCTCACAGCACTAACCCCACCATAATTCAAGTTTATTTTTGGATTTCTCAGCTGTAGCGACCTACAACATGCCAGCGCGGGCTGTGGCGACTGGCGGACGGAGAGGCAGGAAGGGACTGACTCCCGTCCGCGGCCCCCGCGGGCGAGATTTCATTTCCTCCTCGCAGAGACTCTTAGAAGAAACCCTATGATCGATGATATTTCTGAAGATAGTGAAACCGAGCTTCTGTGTAGTCGGGCGGTTTAGTCAAACAATTAGTAAGTAGGCGCACCTGGATTGAAAGCCAGGCCTGACTAAAAAGCCGCAGCTCTCCGCGCCGCGCCGCGCCCCCTCGCGCGCCCACCGCAATTTCACGTGTGCCTGTGTGTTTGCGTCCTCTCGGCCGGCCGCCTCCTGTACTTTTGCTCTTCTCTGCTTTGGAACAAAAATAGCACCACCCAGAGAAGGTTCTGGAAATTTAAGGTTTGGGGTTGTTTCGTTTTTCCCCCTAACAGGGGTACACGCCTCATTCCAATGCATTTAAAGCAATTGACCCCTGGCCCTCCAGCCCCGGAATCCTGTTGGGGAGAAGAGCCAGGGTGGACAGGACTCTCTCGAGGCGACGTGGAAGACTGCAGGACTCGGAGCGACAGGGATCTGGGCTGGAATCCCAGCTTGGACACTTAAGGCACCCAAGTGTTGCTGAGCCTCTGTTTCCCCATCTGTAAATTGGCAATGATGTGTCCGCCTGGCAGGGTAGTTGAGAGACCCCAGTGAGATAATGTGAGCAAAAGAGCCCAGGTCAGATTCAGCCACATAGCAGACTTCCCACAGATGTCCCCTTCTTCTCTTTGTCTCTCACCTCCTCAGGAAAGGGGTACAGGGATGCCCCCAGGGAGACTGGCTGCAGAGAGTTTTGGTGACTCTTTGTGGAAGCTCAGTTAGATTCACTTCGGCCTGCCTCAGACATGCACAGGGCCCAGGCGAGAGTGCAGTGGAGGCCTGCACACCACATGCCCAGGCAGTCACATTATAAATCAAGATAGTAGACTGCTAAATAAAACAGGTTCCACTCCTTCTTGAAAATATGTTTTTGTAATGAAAAATATATTTTCATAATGACCTAAAAGGCCATGTTTAAGTTTAGAAATCTCAGATTCCCACTCTGGGAGGCTGAGGAGGGTGGATCGTTTGAGCCCAGGAGTTCAAGACCAGCCTGAGCAAGAACAAGACCCTGTCTCTACTAAAACAAATAGAAAGAGAAATTAGCTGGACAACTAAAAAATAGGGAAAAAAATTAGCCAGGCATGGTGGCACATGCCTGTAGTCCCAGCTACTTGGGAGGCTGAGGCAGGAGGATTGGTTGAACCCAGAAGATTGAGGTTGCTGTGACCTATCCTGACACCACAGCACCCTAGCCAGGGAAACAGAGTGAGAATTTATCTCAAAAAAAAAAAAAAAAAAAGAAAGAAATCTCAGATTCTTTGGAGAGCTTCTCCCCTCAGCACCCTTTGTCTCCTCCCCAGCCTGCACACCTAAGCTCCATCTGCAGTCCCCATAGACAGCCAGCCCGTGGCCATCACTTGAGTCTAGGGGTGTACACGCTGGCTGTGCCATCTGTCCTGGGGAGGATTTTCCCAGGGAAGAGGCTCACGCAGCCATGAAAGTGGCTAAGGGCTCTTTGGGCAGAGAATTCTGGCTCATGGAACCTGGAGCATGACACAGAAGGGAGTAAGGGGGACACAGACCTGCCATGGGCCCATCCGTCACCTGACAGAGAGAGTACAGTCTGAAGGAGGCCAGAGAAGGATTTATAAGGTGTGGGGCTTCTCCACCTGGATCTGAGGGCAGCTTGTGTTTGTTCCAGGTGCTGCTCACCTGTCACTCCAAACAAGAACTCATGCAGTGAGCTGGAGCCACAGAGTGATCTCATCCTTCTTCCTGACATCTGAAAGGAAATTATACTTTTGATCATTTCAACCTGTCTGCAATAATCTTTATCTTTCTCCTCCCCTGGGACAGAAGCCAAGGAGAGGGAGAGTCCAGCATGCATGCATTGGTATTTACACATTGAGTCTCTTCTGCTCTATTTTTGTTTTTCGCTTCAAAAGTAGTTGCTCCAAAAACCATGAACAGAAACTAGTTCAGCTTCTGAGTAAAGCTCATGGGGTCCTTGCTCTGGGGAACCTCCCGAGCTGGGGCGGGGGGGGGGGGGGGGGCACAGCCCAGCCTTCAGGGAACTCCCAGACCAATAGGCAGGTCACCAATGTCAAGGCTCTGACATAATGTTTGAGGAAGAACTGGAGCGAATACTTACTCAGCACCTACTGTATGCCACACGCTGAATCCCCTCATTCAATGTCACAACAACCCTGTGAGGAAAGGAATTGAGATGCCCGTTCTACAGATGAGAAAATAGAGACTCGGACAAGTTAAGAACCTTTCCAAATTCAGAGCCAGTAGCAGCAAGCCAGGAAGGGAACTCCCCCATCCATCCTCTGTCCCCTGTACCACACTGGTTGATAACCAGGAACTCAACTTCACAACCACTGAAAGCCCCACTGTACTTGTCTCTGCCAAGTGAAGGATGTGTCCCCTCACCCCTTCTACGTCATGCTCCAGGTCCCAGAAGCCAGAATTCTCTGCCCAAAGAGCCCTTAGCCACTTTTGGGCCTGCATGGGCCTCTTCCCTGGGAAAATCCTCCCCCAAACAGACGGCACAGCTGGCGTGTGCACCCCTAGACTCCATTCAGAGGTGGTGAGGAGCTGAGGGTGGAAGAAGGGATTGACTACAAAGGGGCATGAGAGGGGCAATGATGAAACTGTTATATGCTGCATCTTGCTTGTGGTAAAGGGCACATAACTACATGCATTTGTAAAAATCCCCTAGAACTGCACACTAGAGTAGGTAAATTTTACTGCATGTAAATTATACCTCAAAACAGCATGTAATAAAAACTCTTCACTCCAAACCACATTTGAAGAAAGGAGCAAGCTTTTAAAATGGGGGATGTGGGCCAGGCACGGTGACTCACACCTGTAATCCTAGCACTCTGGGGGGGCCAAGGTGGGAGAAGTCAGGAGTTCGAGACCAGCCTGAGACCTTGTCTCTACTAAAAACAGAAAAATTAGCTGGGCGTGGTGGTGCACACCTGTAGTCCCAGCTGCTGGGGAGGCTTAGGCAGGAGGATCACTTGAGCTCAAGAGTTTGTGGTTGCAGTGAGCTATGATGACACCACTGCACTCTAGCCAGGTGACAGAGAAAGACCCTGTCTCACAAAAAAAGGTGGGTGGTGAGGATGTGTTCAGGCATCTAAATTAACTTCCATTACTGCAACATTGAGGGTGAGTCAGTGTGGTGGACACTTGTCACATCCACAAGTGACAAGCCTTGGCTCATCATCTTGTGAGTAGCTTTTCTCTCTGGAGGAAATTCCTTTGCAGTTGTCCTGCCTCCCCAGGTGGAAGTCAGAAACTCAAACTCCCAGCCTCCCCTGCAGCCTGGACACAGGCCTATAGCCTAGTCTCCATCAGTCATGACTGCTCATGTAGCCACTGCTTCAGAAGTGAGTCCTGTATGGGCACCAGCGCTGCCTGAGCCTTCCATTTTTGCTGGCGTGGGGATAGCAGAGGCATTTGATTTTGGGACTTTCATTGGTTGTGAAGTTGAGTTCCTGGTTATCAACCAATGCAGCAGTCCCCAACCTTTTTGGCACGAGGGACCACTTCCATGGAAGACAATTTTTCCACGGACCATGGTGGGGGGACAGTTTCGGAATGAGTCAAGCACATTACATTTATTGTCCACTTTATTTCTATTATTATTACATTTTAATATATAATGAAATAGGCCGGGCGCCGTGGCTCACGCCTGTAATCCTAGCACTCTGGGAGGCCAAGGCGGGTGGATTGCTTGAGGTCAGGAGTTCGAAACCAGCCTGAGCAAGAGCAAGACCCCGTCTCTACTATAAATAGAAAGAAATTAATTGGCCAACTAATATATATATATAAAATTAGCCGGGCATGGTGGCGCATGCCTGTAGTCCCAGCTACTTGGGAGGCTGAGGCAGAAGGATTGCTTGAGCCCAGGAGTTTGAGGTTGCTGTGAGCTAGGCTGATGCCAAGGCACTCATTCTAGCCTGGGCAACAAGCGAGACTCTGTCTCAAAAAAAAAAAAAATATATATATATATATATAAAATGAAATAATTATACAACTCACCACAGGTAGGGAACCCCTGATATAAGGGAAAGAAGATGGATGGAGGAGTCCCCTTCCTGGCTTGCTGTTACTGGCTCTGAATGCCCTTTGGGATAGTTCTTAACTTCTCTGAGTCTCTATTTTCTCATCTGTAGAATGGGCATCTCAATTGCTTACCTCACAGGGTTGTTGTGACATTGAATGAGGGGACTCAGGGTGTGGCATACAGTAGGTGCTGAGTAAGTATTCACTCCAGTTCTTTATCAAACACTGTCAGAGCCTTGAAATTGGTGACCTGCCTACCAGTCCGGGAGTTCTCTGAAAGCTGGGCTGTGCCTGCCCCCATCCAGCTCAGAAGCTTCTGCAGAGCAAGGACCTCAAGAGCTCCAATCAGAAGGCAATGCCAATACTGACCTTTGAGGAGCATGGGCAGGTGACTACACAGGTGGCTGGAGAGATGCCCCTTAAGCTCCCTTCTCTGCCCAGCTCTTCCCCAGCAGTACCACGGAGTGGCCACCACTGCATGAGCTCTAAGTGTAGCCCATTTGGGGCCAAATCAACAAAAATATGCTCCATTTTTACTGAACACCCTTTGGTTGAGCACCAACAATATGCCAGGTGCTATGTTAAGTATCTAAGAAATAAATGAGGTGCCACTTAGGTGTAACCTGATAGGAAGAGAAAGGTCCAGCCATGCCTAGGACACAAATTTGACTGAGAGATGCTGTCATAGCGGTGTGAACAGTGTTCTGTGGGCTCAGGAGCTCCAAGAGCTGGGTCTTAAAGGGTGAGTTGGCATCTCACAGAAGGAGAAGGAGCCAAAGCTATCCTAGCCTGAGAGAAGAACATATAGAAAATCCCAGAAGAGTAAAAATTCACAGAACTTTTGGGGAACCCAAAGTTGGCCCAGAATGGTAGGAACCCAGAGTGGGCACAGGAGGGGGTTGGGGGGATCGAGGCCAGAGACATCGAATGGGCCAGGCTGAGAAGGGCTTTGAATGCCATGAGGGGCACTGGAGGAGGACGACGACGAAGGGGACACTGTCTCCTTAAACAGTTGTGTGGGAAGGACCAGGATGGTTTCAGGGCTCCCCCATCTTTTTGTTCTGACCAAAGCTCTACCAGGATTTCCTAAATGGGCACAACCTAAGCTTCTCTTCCCCTCCAAGAGATGCTCAATGGAAACCCCAGGTGTGAGACCAGAGAGGACAGCCAGCATCATCTGGTTCCACCCCCAGGTGAGGAAACAGGAGAAAGGGGCCTCGTGGAAACTGGGCTGGCTGAGCTGAGACTGGAACCCCACGCTCCACTGCCACAGACGGCCTCAGGCCCAGCAAGTGTCAAGACACCTGGCTGGGCCTCCTAGTAACCAGTGCGTACAGTTTCAGCTGTGAACGCGCAGGACTGGCCAGCGGGGGACACACGGGGGTAGGGAGTGGGTATCTGGATTTCTAATTCCCCACTTGCCAGCCGAGACCAGCCTCATCATTTCTCACCCCTGCTTTCGCCACGGAGGTTATTTCAGTCCAAGCTTCCAGTTGCCCCCGCCACCTTGCCAAGAGAGGTCACCACGGAAGTCAACACTGGGTCTCCCTGGGGGACAGAGAGAAGGATTCTGAGCTTGGAGATGTTGGGGACGGTAGGACGGCATGGCCACCCCTCTGCCCCTCTGGTTGGCTGAAACTAGAATGGCGTGAGGTTTTGCTGAGCAATTCTGGAAGAATAAACTGCTCCCCTGCTTTCCCTTTCACCTTCCCTCTGACCCCCATCCTCATCTGCCCCCACCCTTCCTCGGAGAGCGTGGCAACATGAAAAACAGACGCAGAAAGCCCTCCCTCTCAATGCCCGACAGTGAACCCACGCAGCAAAACAGGAAGCATCTTCCTGTCAAGGCAAACCCATTGTTCTCTCTGTGCACAAGTCCTGACAAGAGCAGGAAACCGCCACCAGGCCGTGGCAACAGGTGTCAGGTTGACCCGAGGCTTCCCGCTGGCCCGTGCCCAGCCCTCCTTCCCTTTTCTTCCTCCTGGAGAGCCGTCCCCTCCCTGCCTGCAGCCTGACAGCTTCCTCACCTCACACCTGTTGCTCCTTTCCCTTGATTCCCTTAATCAGAACTTGGATCAAGTTCTGATTAAAACCCTACAAAGATTATAATCTCCCTCCAAATATAATTCTCAATACTGACTGGACAACACAAAATGTACACGTGCTGAAATTAAAAGAGCTTCTTTTCAGATTTCCTGATTATAAAACTCTAGCTAAGTTCAAAGCCAAACCTTTCTCAAATGTAAGGTGTCCCTATCTGGCTGGACCCCTAAATCCACACCAGATCTGGCTGTTAGGTTACCCGGCACTGGTCAACTTCCCTTGGCTTCACATGGGAATAGATTATTCCCAAGTGAGATAAAACAGGGGTTGGAGGTGCCCAAGAGATATGATCTTGGACTTTGCACGTTGAGTGACAAGTCCAGAGGGACTGAAAGCCTTTGGACACTCCGGGTAGAGCCAAGAAATCGGTACTTTGACCAGGAATCCATATGTGAGGACAGCAGACCTGAGTTTGTGCAGAGCTGGCTCTCTCCCAGGGACTCTGGGTCTGGCTCCTCTGTTGGGTCTCTTCAGGTCAGGGACCTTCTCGGGGGGTCTCAAAACTCGCCCTGCTCTTTCTTGTGATAACAGGGGCCCGAGGTTATGGTACAATACACTTTTCTTTATCCTCCAGGCGATCAAGTCATCCATGGGGTGGTTGGACTGAACAACTGTTGAGGGTTACTGCCGGGTCCTGCTCTCTGGGCATTCTGAGAAACCTGTGCTGAGCAGGATGGTGTGCAGTAAACCTCGTCTGAGAGTGGCTTTTCCAGGCAAGGAGGGGGCAGCCCAGGCCTGAGCCCTGCGGGTCATGCCGAGCGTCAGCAAAGACAGCCTGGCATAGTGGGAAAAGCCCCTTAGCTCAGAGTCAAAGGTCAAGTCACTTCTTCTCTTTCTATTTCCTCAATCATGGAATGGAAACTTACCACACAGGGCAGCCCTGAGAGTTAAATGAGATGAGATAGAAGAATGTGCTTGGAAATACAGGAGCCCCATACAAACGTGGAGAAATTGTGTTCCACTGCCGGGCAGGGTCCATCAGGCCCGGGACCATGGCGTACAGGCCTTCAAGCCCTAGCACCTGGCCTAGCACCTGGCAGAGTAAGTGCTCAGTAATGGATGCTGGATGATGCGTGGATGGACAAATGGACAGGCATGGGCAGAGAACTGGGGAACAGGCAACTCTGGGAAGCACGTTGAACACCATCTATTTCACGTGCCACAGCAGGAGAGAGAGATTCACTTCAAAGACTTGGCAAATGTCAAAGATATCTCATGTGCCAAACACAGCCAACCCACTGAGCAGGTAACAAAGGCCAGAAATATGGCCCACGGGCCACGTCACCCCTGAAAGGAAGCCAAGCCAAACAGTGTGGCTCTCCTTGTCTCCTTAACTCCAGAGTTGAGTGAGGGAGTCACTTGGCTGGTCACGACCTCCGGCCTTGGCACTTCTACTGACCACTCACCATAGCCTTCCTCCCTGCACCTGGGTCACTCCTATTGCCCCTAACATGCCATTTTTTATAGACTTCCTGATTCCCCTCCTATGTGCTCCTGTGGCATGTTGGGCTTGCCCCAAAGTTATTACAGCACACTGTACTACAATATTGTCTTTCTTTTTTTGTTGTTGTTGAGACAAGGTCTCTCTCTGTCACCAGGCTAGAGTGCATTGGCACGATCATATCTTGCTGTAGCCTCAAACTCCTGGGCTCAAGGGATCCTCCTCCTTCAGCCTCCCAAAGTGTAAGGATTACAAGCATAAGCCAACTTGCCTGGCCTATTTTTAAAATATTATGAAATATTTAATATATAAAGTCATAAAGAATAATATAATGAGGACCTTTGTCCACCACAAACAAAGCATTATCAATAGATACAATTCAAGCCCCTCGGTAACCCTCCGACCCCAACCTGAATTTAGCATATGCCTTCTCAGGCATGTTCTTGTACTTTTACAGCTTTTGGGTAATTGCTTCCTCAACTGTCTAGCTGTTATGAACTGACAGTTGTGTCCCCCCCTAAAATTCATATGTTGAAGCCGTAACCCCCAATATGGCTGCATTTGGACATAGAATCTCTAAGGAAGTAATTAAGGTTAAACGAGGTCATAGAGTGGGGTTCTGATCCAATAGAAGAGACACCAAAGAGCTCCTTCTCTCTCTCCTCAAACACACAGCAAGGAAAGGCCATGGCAAGAAGGCAGCCACCTGCAAGCCAGGAAGAGAGCTCTCGCCAGAAACCAATCCTGCCGGACCTTGATCTGGGACTTCCAGCCTCCAAAACTGTGAGGGAATAAATTTCTGTTGTTTGAGCCGCCTAGCCTGTGGTATTTTGGTATGGCAGCCTGAGCCGGCTAACACACCCACTATGCTCCATGTAAGCTTGGCCAGGCCAGGAACAGTGTGTGTTTATCTTTATATCTGTAGAGTCTAGCACCATGCCTGGCACGTAAGTATTCATCAAATATTTGTTGAATGCAGGAATGAAGTCACTGAAGAAGTAAAACAGGTGCCCTGGGGTCGTTCCTTAGGAGCAGGCATTCTCTTCTCTGCCATGAAAAAGGTCCTACTCAAGCTGCTTCTGAGACCAGGATCTGAAGTCAGTGTCCAACAAAGGAAAATGTTAAAAGTCAGGAAGAACAGCATTCCTAAGAAAGGGGGAGAGAGAGTGGTGGCATCTTAGGAGAAGTTTGAAGTCACTTCATCAATCAAACAAATGTTTATTAAGTATCTGCTGATTAGGTATTCTGGTCGAACAGCCTCCACTTCCATAAGGTGATCAGTCTTTGGAAGACCAAAGGCCAAGTGGCCCAAAGGTGTCCCAGACATAAACAAGCACAATGCTTTCTGGCTTCTCTTATGGACATGTCCTTTGCTCAGACACACTGGAGTGTCCACAGCACTCCGATTAGAGAACATGAACTCAGAGAGTTCACCTTCACTTACAACACAAACCACACCCTCAGCACAGCTTGTATGCATGGTGACCACTCTTGTGACACCCAGGGCATCCATAAGAGGCTTCACTTCTAGAGTTCTTGCTTTGGCTTTCAAGAGTCTCTGGGTGAAAGAGGCAGCCATCTCAAGGAGCTGGCTTCAGGTCTCTTGCTAGCATGAAGAACACATGTTCTTAACAAGCAGGATGAGAAAGAATCTTCTAGGATAAACAATATAGCCCATGAAACCCAAGAAAATTATTTAACTATACCAAATTATATTTTTAAAATCAGCACTATTCAAGATAATTCAAAGACTACTAAGAAAACTATATAGTACAGGCTGGGCACAGTGGCTCACTCCTGTAACCCTAACACTCTGGGAGGCCAAGGTGGGAGGATTGCTTGAACTCAGGAGTTCAAGACCAGCCTGAGCAACACCGAGACCCTAGCTCTACAAAAAATAGAAAAATTAGCTGGGTGTGGTGGTGTGCACCTGTAGAACCAGCTACTTGGGAGGCTGAGGCAGGAGGATCGCTTGAGCCCAGGAGTTGGAGGCTGCAGTGAGCTATGATGATGCCACTGCACTCTAGCCCAGACAACAGGAAAGACTCGGTTAAAAAAAAAAAAAAAAAAAAAAAAAAACTACACAGTGCAATCTTTTTCAACAAACACAAAGTCTATTCTAGAATAGAAAATAGTTCACATGTCATTGCTGTGTATGCCAATTTGGATGTCCCTGAAGTTAAGTGCTGTAAGTGTTCAGAGGAGAAAGGTCCATGTAGGTGGGGGCTGCCTGGGCCTCAAAGAATCGGTAGCATTTGGAGAGGGACACTGGGTTCCTCCTATTTGGTCTCTCTCACAGAAGGCATACCTGCAGTGCATAATCACAAACTGCATACTGCCGTGCAAAGAGGACGCTCACAATCAGTTCTGAGAACACCAGGGAATTCCCACCATCTCATAAGAGACCAGCTAAGAAACCGAACCTGAAGGCTCCCAGGACAAAGTATGCCATGTCCACGCACCTACAGCAGCTGGAGGGGTGGGAAAGGGCAGTGAAAGGAGGAACAGCACCAGGCAGGAGCTGCTGAGGAAATCAGAACCAGGAGCAGTCCCATCCCCCTGATGACATGGCACATCTGCCACAAAGCTCTCCAGCCCTGCCCTGTTCATGGACTCTCTTGGTCTGGCACCTTCTATGGGCACCTACACTATAACAAATCTTAATCCAAGAAAGGAGTCTGGGGCTTACATGGGCCAATCCTGCTCCTTTTCAGATGGGCATCCAAGAACCAGAAGTGACTTGCCCAAAGTCACCTTAGTGAGTTACAGAAAAGGCAAGACTGGAACACAAGTCTTCTGGATTTAAGCTCATTTTTTAGAAACATCTGGCACATGGCAAAGGGCTCCAGGAGGAAGCTTCCTGAATAGTTCCAAACTGAAGTTGTCCTGAACTTTCTTACCAACACACCTGCCAATATATAACCTCCTAGAGTTCCTTCCACCTCTTTCAAGAGATTGCTGATATCCCTAAAAGTGAGAGGGCTCCAAATGCCAGTAACAAGAATAACCAAAACCTTTGGGCAGAAGGAAAGTTTTGGCAAGGGCTTCCCATGCCTCCATGTGGGGAATCTGGAATAATGGGAAATGGCTAAGCAGGGGGCAGGTGCCATGGAACATCTCAGACTTCAGAGTTTCAGGATGCTAACGCTTAGGTACTTTCTAGGCAGTCTAATTACCTCACTTTACACTTGAGAAAACTGAAGCCCAGAGAGGTCAAGCAATTTACCCTAGATCACACAGGGATCTAGTAAAGAGATAGGCTCACTGAACTACACCCCAACTGGATGCTCTTCATAAGTCTAGGGAGAAGAAAAGCCATTCTATCTGCTTGTCCATCTCTCTTCCAGCCCTGTGCAATCTTGGATTTCCTTCCTTTGAGGTGCAATATCCTGTCATGCTTGCCCTTGGCCATAACCATAGATGACAGGGGAGCAATCTAACCTTAAATTCTTCTATACTTAAACTCCTTGGGGACAGCAATCTCCTTGTATCAGTCAGTGTCAAAGCAAACAAGAGCCACTCTCCATATCCCAAACAGAAAGAATTTAATATAGAAAACCAGTTATACAAATGATGGAAGAGCTGAGGCCAAAGAAGCAATGACAAGGCCACCCAGAGATTACTAACAGCAGGAAGTTCCCACCATCCCTTGAGCTGGAGAGACACGGGGACAAAGTGATGCTACCATAGCCCAGAAACTGGGGCAGGAGCTGGAACCATGATGAGGGTTACTTACCCGGTGCTGTTGCCACCGAGGTAGGAACCAGCTGATGGAGTCTGGGATCAAAGACATGTAGCCACCACTGGGATGTGACTGGGGGCAGACAGAGGGAAGAAACCTACTGATGGAAAAAGATATACTATTCAAAAAGTCCCCAGGAGGAAGCTGGAATAGTTAAACTAATGTCAAACAAAAATAGACTTTAAGACAAACATTGTTTATAATGACAAAGAAAGACATTTGATAATGATAAAAGAGTCAATCCATCAGGAACACATAACAACTAGAAATAAGAAGCAAACATTGACAGGATTGAAGGAAGAAATTAGGAGAAAAACAGAACTCAACAACAGAGACCTCATGACCCTACTTTCAATAATAAATACAACAACTCACCAGTATAGCAACAAGGAAATAGAAGATTTGAACAAAACTATGAACCAACTGCACCTAACAGATATCTATAGCACACTTCACCCTACAACAGCTGAATACACATTCTTCTCAGGTACACATGGAACATTTTCCAGGATATAAAACAAGTCTCAAAAAATGTAAAAGAATTGAGATCAGAAAAAGTATGTTCTCTGACCATGATCAACAACAGAAGAAAACTTGAGAAATCCATAAATATGTGGAAATTAAACAACACAGTCCTAAATAATCAATGAGTCAAAGAATAACCCACTGGGGAAATTAGAAAATAAGATGAATTAAAATGAAAACAAAACATGCCAAAACTTAAGAAATACAGCTAAAATCGTGTTTATACAGAAATTAATAGCCATCAATGCCTATATTTTTAAAAGGAAGAAATCAAATAACTTAACCTTTCACCTTAAGAAAAAGAATAGCAGGCTGGGTACAGTGGCTTATGCCTTTAATCTTAGCACTCTTGGAGGCTGAGGTAGTAGGATCACTTGAGTCCAGGAGTTCAGGACCAGCCTAAACAAGAGATCCCAACTCTACTAAAAATAGAAAAATTAGCCAGGCGTGGTGCCCTGTAGTCCCAGCTACTGGGGAGGCCAATGAAGGAGGTTTGCTTGAGCCCAGGAGTTTGAGGTTGCAGTGAGTTACAATGACACCATCACACTTTAGACTCTGTCTCCAAGAAAAATAGCAAACTAAGCCCAAATCAAGCAGAAGGAAGGAAATAATAAATACTAGAATGGAAATAAGTGAAATATAGAAAAAATAGAGATGATCAACAAAACCAAAAAGTAGGCACATCAAAATAAAATTGACAAACATTTAACTATACTTACTCTGATATCAAAACTACACAAAGATACCACAAGAAAACTACAGGCCAATGTCCCTTGTAAATATAGATGCAAAATCCCTCAACAAAACATTAACACACCAAGTCCAGCATCATATTTAAATAGATTATATACCATGATTTATCTCAGGAATTCGAGGTAGGTTCAACACACAAAAATCCATCCATGTAATACAGCATGTTTAATAGAATAAAGGACAAAAAACATTCAATCTTCTCAACTATAAAAGTCTTAGAAGAAAATAGAAGAGTAAATCTTCATGAACTTGATTTAGGCAATGGTTTCTTGGATATGACACTAAAAGCACAAGCGGCAAAAGAAAACATAAATAACTTGAACCTCACAATTAAAAACTTTATTGCTTCAAAGGACACCATCAAGAAAGGAAAAAATGCTCCACATAATGGGAGGAAATATTTACAACTATATATCTGATAAAGAATTGTATCAAGAATATATAAAGAAGTCATACAACTCAACAATAAAAGACAAATAATTCAATTTTTTAAATGGGCAAAAGATTTGAATAGACATTTCTCCAAAAAAATACACAAATGGTCAATAAACACAAGAAAAGATCCTCAATGTCAGGAGTCATTAGAGAAATGCAAATCAAAACCACTTTGAGGTACCACTTCATACCCACTAGAATGGTTAGAATCAAAGGGTTGATAACAACACGTTTTGTTGATGATGTGGAACCCCCATTCACTGTTGATGGGAATGTAAAATGGTGCAGCCACTTTGAAAAATAGTTTGATAGTTCCTCAAAATGTTAAACATATCACTACCATTATGATTCAACAATTCCACTTCTAGGCATATACCCAAGAGAAATGAAAGCATATGTCCACACAAAAAGCTCATACATAAATATTCATAGCAACATTATTCATAATAGCTAAACAGTGGAAACAACCCAAATGTCCAACTAATGATGGATAAACAAAATGTGGTATATCCATTCATACAATGGGATATTATTCAGCCATATAAAGGAATGAAGAGTTGATCCATGCTACAATGTGAGTGAACCTTGAAAACATGCTAACTAATTGGAAGAAACTGATGTGAAGGCCACATATTGCATACTTCTATGTATGTGAAAAGTCCAGAATAGGCAAATCCATAAAGATGGAAAGTAGATCTGTGGTTGCCAAGGGCTGTCGAGAGCAGTGTAGGGAAGATAGGAGCCATTTGCTAATGATTACGGGGTTGCTGGGGAGGGTGAGAAAAAAATGTTCTAAAATTCATTGTGGTGACAATTGCACAACTCTGTGAATACACAAAAACCATTGCATTGTACACTTTAAGATGGTGGATTTTATAATATGTGAATCACATGTCGATGAAGCTATCAAGAAAAAACACACATGCTGGCATATCCCTTTCCTTCTACCTTCCATCATGTGTCAATGCCTCCCATGGGCCAAATCTATCCAGAAGCCAGAGAAAAAGTAGTTTGGGAACCGTAGCCTCCTGTGATACTGAGCAGGGCAAGATGGGGACGCATCTCTCACTCATCTCTGACTCCCCCAGCATCTACCCTGTGGCTTGGCATGTGATATTCACACCATAAACATTTGTTGAATCAATAAATTGCCCCCAGGTGGCATAGGGGGCCTTTTGAATGTAAATGACCTGATGACTCAGGATCCTGTGACCAGCGACTGGGGGCTGTCACTCTGTCACCTTTCTCATACCGCTTTGCTCTAGAAGGCACTGGAGGGGCCCTGCGTGGGGCAGGGAGGGCTGGAGGGAGGAGCAGAGTGGGAGGGGCAGGGAGGCTGTGGCTCCTCTCACAACTTAAAAGGGGCTGGTACCACTTCCTCCCTAGACAGGGGTAGCGCGAGGCCCGGCACTGCCTTCCTGTGTGGTTTCACTGCCCAGAGCGCCATGGACCTGGGTGAGTGAACCTCTTTGTCAGAGAACGGGGGTCTCGGACACCCAGACTGACCCTGTGAATTGGGAGTAGAGGATGGGGGTGAAAAGCCTGGTGGGTCTCCAGGAGAAATCAGGTCTGATTTGGTGGGAATTGGTAGCTGCTTCCAGAGAATGCCACCCCGTTGTCCCTGGAGGGGTGCACCTGTCCTTTCAGACCCAGAGGAGGGGGCAGCCTTTCGTGCCAGGAAGGACAAGGAGGCTGAGGTCATGTGTTTCTAAAACAGCAGGGACATAAGAAAGTTGCCCACCCACTCCTTCACTTGCAAGAGACTGGTCTGGGCTTGGTGATCTGGCCAGAACCTGTCCTCAGTTTGGGGGTGATGGGTGAGACCCTCTGGAACTGTTGGGGACCAGTTTCAACAGGGGGGCTCAGGACCCTCCACCCCCTCTCTGATTCCCACTTTTCTCCTCTGCTTCATAGAGATTAGAATCTTGTCCTCTTGGGGTTATTGGGAGGAGCAAAAGGAAGGTACCAGCATTGTGTGAATGGTACAATGCAATGCAAATGCAAGCCATGGTTGTTTTCTCTCTGCTGCTCATCCTACCAGCCTTGTACCAGCTTCGTGCTGGCTTTGCTGCTGCCTCCTGCAAGTTAAGATGAGCGCAGGAAATTTGAAATGGGATGGCAGGGGGCATTCAACCTGGAGAAGTCCTAGCCAGACCTCCAGCACAGCCCCCGCTGCTGAGCAAACCTCACTCGCTCTGCCCAGGCAGACAGCTCTGCTCTTTAAAAAGCCATTCCTCTAATCTAACCTGTCTCGACTAGAGGGGTACAAGGGAAGGCTTGAGGGGGTTCTGAGTGGTTCATCCAGCTCCAGACACTCCCTTTACAAATCTCGGCTGTGGAATCAGACCCAGCTGAGGCTAAGAGGGCCGGTTCCTAGATGGCTCATCTCACCAGCAAGCAGAGCACCACGGCGGCCTCAAAGCCGCAAGGGGTTGGCTTTAAAAAGTGAAGGTTCCCTGGTGCTGGCCTCACACCCTCCCCGCCACACCACAGCCTCCTTGACTTCATCTCTTCCTTCCCCACCTGCCCTGAACCCTGGAGCCGGACCCAGACAACAGCTGTGAAAGGGTCAAGCGGTCACCCTACCCACTGACTGTGAACTCCTGAAAGGCGGGGTCTCGTTCTTTCATTTCTGCCTCCCGGGGTGCTGTGGGGATGTGAGCAGAAAAACGTCTGTGGAATGAATGAATACATGGTATGAAGAACTCAGGAGATTTTAGTTTTTGAAAATCCCTTCCAACTTCCTCTCTTCCCAGCCAGTCTGCTCTTTAATCCCACTCCCCAGACATCCACCCCCGCTGACCACAACCCCAGAGTGCAGGCGTCAAACACAGGAGACCCTGCCCCAGGCTTTCCTAGTGGCCTCTGGGAAGGAAGCCAAGCAATGCCCCAGTGGCGGTGCTGCTTGATGTTTGAAAAGCAGCTCCCCAGGGTGGAGGAATAGGCCCTGAATCTTTAGCGCTTGCCAATTTCCATTGTGTAAATTCTCCCGCCCTTGCTGATTTCAAGCCTGAGCACAGAGTTGGGCAGATGCACACAACTGACTCACTGTTGAGCCTGAGCACTGCCTCCAGCACACCACTGAGTGTCTGCCTCTTGGTCTGGGTTTGGGGGTGCTAGACTCCTAGGCTTTGATGCGGGAGGGGGTGCAATCTCTGGTCCAGGAGGAAGGGATGTTCTTGCTTCTTCACTCAATCCGAGAGAGCCCCAACGGTTGAACCCAAACTACCGGTAGAGGGGGAAGCCACTGAGAAGCTTTGCTCAAAACGGGCTCTGGACCGTTGGTAGGGCGGGTGGGCCACGAACGATCTGTTTTTCTGCTCTTCATCTGCCTAGCAGGGAGCAAGAGGTGGGTGAGGAGGCAGGGTTTCTGTTACACAAAGTGAAAACTCCACGGCAGGGCTGAGCTGGCCTTTTTCACTATTTGAATGAGCAGCTCCGAGGCGCCCTCCCCACCTTCGAGCAATGAGGACAAAGATCTCAGGCAAAGCAAAGAAAAATGAGCCTGAGAGAGACTTGTGTCTCACAGCCCAGCCACAAATGGTGGCAGAGGTGGATGCTGACGGAATTGGAAGCCAATCTCTTCTGGAAACTTGGCGGCGGGGGGTTGGGAGGCCAGGGTGAGAAGAACCCTGCAGCCTGAACCGGCTGTTGGAAAAATCTCTCCTCTGTGCTTGGGACTTTCTTGAGGAATTTGGGGATGACCAGTCTGGTGGGGAGAGAGACACATATGTCACTAAGCTGCTGCCACAGAGTGAGATACAGTGTTGGTGCAAGTAAGGGCAAGACGAGAAGGGAACATGGGTCAGAGATGTATCTAAGGTGAGTTTTGAAGGGCATGTAGGAGTTTTCAAGCCAAACAAGAAGGAGCAAGGGGCCTGGGACGTAGCACGGATGACAGACTCTATTGACATCAGAGGCCAACAAGCTGACAGAGAGAAGGAGCATAAGACACGGGAAGTGGAGGGGGCAGAGAGAACCAGAAGGCGCACGCTCCACCTGAGAGCATCTAGATCCAATACTGTAAGAAAAAAAAAAAACCCACTCAGCCAAGCAGGGCATCCTGGGGACTCAGCCTGGGGCTCGATGAGGGTCGGCTCCGATGAAAGTAGTAGAAACAAGAAAGAGGCACGCCGAGGAGGGTGAAAAGAAGCTGCCACACCAAGGAGGGAGGGAGGGCAGACACAAGCACAGGAAGGCCAATCCTTAAAATTTGGTGTGGCATTGCCAAGGGGTTTGGACTATCTTGAAAGCAATGGGGAGTCAGTGAAGATATTTTTCAATAGGTGAATTAAAGGAAGAGATTTGTGTTGTGGAAGGAGCTTTGTGGCAGCAAAGCCTTATGTCAGGACAGAAGTAGGTCCAGCTCCAAGAGATGTCAGGAGACAGGAGCAACAGAACTGGGTGGCCAATGGAACAGGAGAGAGTGAGGGTCCCTTCCATGCTTGTGGAAGACCCTGCCCACAGGAGGCTCATCAGAAACAAAATGATGCGGTAGTGAGAACCCAAGTCTTGCTGTGTTGGTCAAATCTCAGGTCCATCTCTTAGCAGCTGTGTGATCCCAGGCATTTGGCTTAACCTCTGTGGGCCTCTAATTTCCGGAATATAGAATGAGAATCACCAAGCATAGCTGGCAAGATGTTATGACTAAGTGGCAGCACAAAAGAATGGTTAGGAGTGTGGTTTCCAGAGTCAAAGGAAGGGTTCAAAGCCCAGCTCTACTCCCAGCCAGTCGTGTGACCCTGGGAAAGCTGCTAATCATGCTGTGCTTCAGTAAGTGAAGATAATAGTAGTACCTACTTCACAGGGCTCGTGCAAGGATGAAATGAGATCCCACATGCAGACAGTCTGATGCACAGTGAGAGCTCAGTAGATATGAATTCTATTACTGGACACTGCAGCTGATATCATAGTGACAGCAAAACACAACCAGCTGTCACCCATCCCTGCCTGTTGTCTAAAAGGGGGTCCCCCAGGCTTCTCATCTCCTGTCCAGATCTCTTATGGCTTCCCTGATTCTCTCAAAAAAAAGGGGGAGGGGGGAGAAAAGTTGTATTGGCAGGTGAGGAAGTCCAGAGAGGAAAAAACGTTGGGGGCAGCTCTTGGAGCCAGCTGATGGGCAGCCATGATTTTGCAGGCAGCCTCCTGTCTGGAAGGCCTGAAGCAAGGTAGGGGGCTGGAAGTTCAGAGTTTGGGGGGCAGCCAGCCAGGAATCCCCTCCTCCCAGATGGGAAGTTTCTCATGCTGGGGACTTGAGTTGGAGTTCTAGGGAATTTTCTTTCCATGATGATCATTACTGAAAACTCAAGAACTCAGAAAACACCCAACGCCTCGGTCAACCGTTGCTCCTTAAACCCTGAGATTCCCAACCTCGTTGATCTCACCCAAGCTGCTGCCAAGACCGGTTGCTCTATGACTTTGTAACAGACAGGAATGATCTGACTCATGGCCACTGACCAGACTCCCCCAGCAGCACACCAGAGTTCCCCTGAGTTCCCCTGCTACCTCTCTTGAAAACTGCCTGTTCTAGACCTACAAGACTCCGGCCCCTTCGCCATCTCCAACACACACACTCACACCAGCACCCCCCCAATTCCTACCCGCCCCCCACGGTAACAAAAGGAATGGGAGAGGCCTCAGGAGAAGGGATCATCAGAGTAAAACAGAAACACCGTTCCTGTCCCCATATTTCACCCTCTGTGACTTATCAAAACTTTGAGGTTTCTCATTTCTCACTGACAGTCAGAGTGGGCTTTCTCTAGAGTAACCGAAAGACATTTACGTGTTGAAAGAAACCTCGAGCGCTTCACATCAAGATGAGTCAGTGGAGGATGGGCGGTGCGCTGGGCCCTGAAGAGACTGTGGTTGCGTGTAGAGTAGACGTGTGGACTCCAGCCCAGGGGTAATGCGGCGAGAAAGGGGAAGGAGAGGGCCACCATGCTGCTGCGCAAGGACCCATTCCCAGCAGGACTGCAAATGCTCGCGTGGGGGCTGGGGACACGGGCCAGTGGCTGCCTGTCCCCAGACACAGAAGATGCAGCTAGGAAGGCAGCTTCAGGTAGACAGTGGAGAGCTGGACTGCCGGGCCAAGCACTGGGGGCTCCATCCTTAGGGCTGGGTAGAGCCCCTAACGATTTAGGAGGAAGGCACTGCAGGGGGGTGGGGGGTGGGGGTGGGAGGGATTGGCATCGGAGCTCTGCTTCTGGAAGACGTGTCTAGCAGCAGTGTGCAAGATAACTTGCTTGCGGTGGGAGAAAGAACTATTTATTTATTTGACCCGATGCCCTTCCTCCCTCCCCTACGAGCTCTCAAGCCCAGAGTCCCCGCCTGACCCGCTCACCCCCAGGAGCACGCTAAGAACGGCAAGCTGGGTGCCATGCAGCTAGGTTTCCAGCAGGTGGCGCTGTGGCCAAGGACACGGGACGGCTGGGCTCGCGCGGCTTCCCGGCCTCCAGAGGATGCCTGTGGCAGGGTCCTTTGGGTTTCCTGTCCCTATTGAGGCTGGAGCTGCGACGACAGGCCTGCAGATCCTGCCTTAGCGTTCACATGTGGCATCACAGTGACTCTGACTCTCCTGTGGGGCAGGCCCTGGCTGGGAGCTGAGGGTCGGTGTCGGGGAGGGGGCTGCAAAGGGAATGAAGGTGCAGCTCCTGCCCCGAGGGTGCTCCCAGACTGGCTGGGGACATTAGACTTCTACACAGATTGCTCTGTCAACTGCCCTCCCTGCTCAGCCCTCGGGAGGAAGCAAGCTCCGCTGGCCCAAGGCTCAGCTGCAAAGCCGAACTGAGTACATCCAGGCCTTGTGCTCACCTGGGTCTCTGCTGCTTGGCGCCAAGGGGAGGCTTCTGGCTTCCAGAACATGTCCCTTCCCAAAGCTGGCCCTGCTCCACTTCCACCATTCCCCTAAGGCCTCAGACTAGAAAACAAGTTAAAGGAGAGAAAATGTATGCACACATTTTAGTTAAGAAAAAAAAAAGTAGATGAACACTATGGGGAATAGCATCCATTCCACCACACTGCCCCAGGGTAATGTCCTCTCGGGCCGACTTGAGGATCCCTCCTCAAGGAGAAGGGAGAAGGACAAGCACTCATTTATTCGTTCACTTAGTCGGTTATCCTTCATTTATTCATCAGCACACAATTCCTGGGCCTGCACTGGGTAAGAGGGAAGAGGTCCCTGGCCCAGAGGCAGGCCCAGGGTGTGGGCACGGTGAACCAGCTGTCAGTGCTGTCGGTTCAGTGGGGGGTGTTGTGAAATCACCCCATTTCCTCAGCCTGCCTCCTTCGGGAGACACTCAGGGCTTCACGTGTGGCTGCCCACTCGCCTGGACACTGCTCCCTAGGCCGGTGGCTGCTGGCACCAAAGCAGTGCAGGACACATGAGCACACACACCTACCACTACCTTCCTCTTCCTCCACCACGGGTGGTGGGAGGGGCACTCCGACCCTGGAGTCAGCGTCAGCTGAAGCCCAGGCCTGGGGGGCTCTGAGCTCGGGAGGACCCTCCAACTCCAGAAGAAGCCCATATGGGGCAAGACGGGGGTAGGGCGCGGGAAGGGCTGCCCCACATTCTGCGGCTGCTTCTTTTGGGAACCTGAGAGTGGAGGAGGAAGAGAGGGAGGTGAGGACAGTGATGCCGGGCAGCGGGCCAGGTGTTCAAAGGCACAATCTGGTTCTGATGTTCTTTTTCAGCAAACGCAGTGCCTGGAGCTTGGGATGAAAGTTCCCGACGGCGTCTCCCCTCCACTGCTTTCTTTAATCACAACGAGTTGTCCCTGCCAAGCAATAACTTTCTCGCCTTGTCTCCTACAGGGAAACCAATGAAAACCGTGCTGGCAGTGGCTCTCCTTGTCGTTTTCCAGGTAAAGTCCCCTGCCTAGGACAGCTCTGATCCCTCCTCCACACCCCCTGCCCAAGCCAGAGGTCCTGCTGGAGGAGCTGAGCATTTGCTAGAAGAGAGAAGGCCCCGACACAAACCCACCTGCCATTCATTAAGCGGATGGCTGCCCCCTCTCTGTGTGTGGAGTGACCCTGGGGAGCCACAGATGTTCTCTGGACTTCCTTTACTCCATCTAAGTTCAAACGTGGGGGAAAATAACTCACCGTCACCTTCCCCACCCCACCTCCAATCTCCCCACCCAGGAGACAGAAACATGGACTCTGAGTTCTTTCAGAGAGAACAGCTGCAAAATGCAAAGGCCGTGAGGTTACCCGCTTTTGCTTGTGCGTGCACACCCCCATGTGTAAAACCCCACGTGTGGGCTGATAAAAGAGCCTTGAATACTATCCTATCATCCCAAAGTTTTCTTCCCCCAAACTCCAGCCAAAGGTTCCCCTCACAGCCACAATTTTCTTTTGTGAAATAGGGACCCATCTGCCTCCCTGGGGGTGGGGGGTGGAGGGGAGGGAGGATGGGGCTCTGGGGACACGGAGAGGGTGGTATATGGCACAAATCTTTATAGCGGGCCTGAGCGCTGCAGGAACACAGACCCCCGTCTTACAAGGTCCCATGTCTCAACCCCAGAAATGGAGAAAGTTTGCCCCACCAAGTGCCAGGGTTAGAAGAAACTGCAGCTGATTTGTTAGAGGTGGGGGCTTCTGAGTGCGGGTAGGGGCCCAGCTGAGGCCAGAGCTGGAGGGACAGCGCTGCAGAGTTTGGCTCATCCCCAGGTCTGCAGGCCAGAGGGGCAGCCTTCCAGGAGCTCAGGCCAGAGGCAGGCCCCAAGCTGGGCACTGTTCCCAAAACCCCATCCCAGAGGCCCCCGGATCATGGGCTGCTGCCCACAGCCTGGCCCCTTCCCCATCACCACTCTCCCCTCCCTCTAGGACTCTGAGTGGCTACATTGCTGGCAGCAGAAGCTGGAGAGCTGGGGAGAAGAGGGGACGGCTTTGGCTTGTTCTCCCTCACTTGGGGAGGGGGCTCAGGCAGGGCAGGATGTGGTGGGGCTGTGGGCTGCAGAGGAGGCAAGGCTGGAGGGGGGGAGCAGGAGCAAAGTAGAGAGGACTGAGTGGTGGGGAGCACACTTCCTAGAGGCTGGGAGCACCACCCTCCAGGAAGCCCAGGCCCCCTCATGTCCACAGACCTTGGACTAAGGCCTGGGCCTCACCATGGGTGCACTGAGGGCAGCCAGCTTTTTCAAGGGCTTCCAGGCTGCAGCCAGGCCCGGATGAGGACAGAGGGGCTGCCACTGACTTTTCTTCTCAGACTAGCAATGCCCAGAGAAAAGGCTCCTGGACATCATTTTGTCCTCACCCTGTCCCCAGGCAGGGCAATGATGAATCCAGAACTTAGAAGTGAGAAAGACTGAGACAAGATGCGAGGAGTCCCTCTAGCCCTAATTTATGGAAACCCATTATCTTCGAGCTGCTAAGAGTCCAGTTCCTGGAGGAAGGCCCATGAGCGTCAGAGGCGGGCTGCCAGCCCAGCTACCTGCCCCGCAGGAGCCCACGCAAGGCTGTGCCCCCTCCTTCATTGATAAAATCACAGCAAGCTGCTGAACCTTCACCCGGCCCTGCAAACAGGCTAAAAAAAGCCCCGGCAGCTGAGCCCTGCTGATTGGGATCTGCCGGAAGAGGCTGCGGGGAAGAGAGAGGCAGTGACGTGGGGGAGCGGAGGGGGAGCGTGGAAGACAGAGCCGCCTTTCTTCCAGGGACACAGCTGCTGAGGGGCCGCTCGAGCACTTGGGCTCGCGTTGCCCGAGCTCCTGCCGGGGGCCAGGAGAGCACCAGGGACCTGTAATGTCTCCAGGTCACTTGCCACCCACGACCTCAGCAGCTCTGCCCAAGCCCAGGGAATCGCAGCCTCCTAACGGGAGCGTTTGCCATCCTCTCTTCCCACTCTGGGCCCCCTCAGCCTTGCCCCCAGGTGATTTTCTGTCAGAAGCTGAGGTATTCTGTAAGCACCCTGGAAAACTTCCCATGAGCTTCTAAAGGAGGCTCAAGATGGAAGACACGCGTCCTCACGGAGCTTCCAGAGGGCAAAGTAAAAGCTCAGGACAGGCATTTAACAAGATTAGCCAGGTAACTCACATGGAAGTTAAGATTTGAGAGTCACTGATTTTAATGCAAAGAATCACCTGGAGAATTTAGGAGAATACAGATTCCTGAGCCCTGCCCTCCCCCGTCCCCCCCCCCCACTCGGTTTCGGCGGGTCTCTGGCAAGTTCTCAGGGGATGACAGAGTCTCAAGCACACTTCGAAACCGCCACTCTAGGCTCAGTCCCGGCCAGATTTGGACCCACCTGGCTAAGCTAGGTTGTTTTCCCTTGTTTCCTTCCCCGCAGGTGTGCCTGTGCCAAGATGAGGTCACGGATGATTACATCGGAGACAACACCACAGTGGACTACACCTTGTACGAGTCTTTGTGCTTCAAGAAGGATGTACGGAACTTTAAGGCCTGGTTCCTCCCAGTCATGTATTCAGTCATTTGCTTCGTGGGCTTGCTGGGCAATGGGCTGGTCGTGTTGACCTACATCTATTTCAAGAGGCTAAAGACCATGACTGACACCTACCTGCTCAACCTGGCCGTGGCAGACATCCTCTTCCTCTTGACCCTTCCCTTCTGGGCCTACAGTGCGGCCAAGTCCTGGGTCTTTGGTGTCTACTTTTGCAAACTCATCTTTGGCATCTACAAGATGAGCTTCTTCAGCGGCATGCTGCTGCTCCTGTGCATCAGCATCGACCGCTACGTGGCCATCGTCCAGGCGGTCTCGGCTCACCGCCACCGCGCCCGCGTCCTCCTCATCAGCAAGCTGTCCTGCGTGGGCATCTGGATGCTGGCCATGCTGCTGTCCACCCCTGAGCTGCTGTACAGCGGCATCCAGAGGAGCAACAGCGAGCAGACGTTGCGATGCTCTCTCATCAGCGAGCACGTGGAGGCCTTTATCACCATCCAGGTGGCCCAGATGGTCATAGGCTTTCTGGTCCCCCTGCTGGCCATGAGCTTCTGCTACCTTGTCATCATCCTCACCCTGCTCCAGGCACGCAACTTTGAGCGCAACAAGGCCATCAAGGTGATCATCGCCGTGGTCGTGGTCTTCATAGTCTTCCAGCTGCCCTACAATGGCGTGGTCCTGGCCCAGACGGTGGCCAGCTTCAACATCACCAGCAGCAACTGTGAGGTCAGCAAGCAGCTGGACATCGCCTACGACGTCACCTACAGCTTGGCCTGTGTCCGCTGCTGCGTCAACCCTTTCCTCTACGCCTTCATCGGCGTCAAGTTCCGCAACGACCTCTTCAAGCTGTTCAAGGACTTGGGCTGCCTCAGCCAGGAGCAGCTCCGGCAGTGGTCTTCCTGCCGGCACAGCCGGCGTTCCTCCATGAGTGGGGAGGCCGAGACCACCACCACCTTCTCCCCATAGGCAGCGCTCCTGTCTGGACTAGAGGGACCTCTCCCAGAGCCCCTGGGGTGGGAACAGAGAGCAGATGCAATGACTCGGGACCCCCTCCAAGAAAAAGCTACTGGGGGAAAAGCAGCTCTGACCTCAGAGTGGAAACCTGTGCCCCAGAAGACAGCTGAACCCCAACCCTAGCTACCTCAACTAAGGGCGAAAAGAAACATGGCTGATAAGCTAACACCAGAACCTGCAACACCCCAAAACCGAGGCTGTGGTCCCCGAAACCAAAAACCAAAAGTGAAAGTCAAGAAACCATTCACACCTGCTGGAGTGAAGGGGACGAGACGGGTGAGTGCTCGGTTAGGAAGAGGCCTGGCGAGTCCTCCGAATGGAGTTTCTTCCGACCTAGAAAGAAGTGACCCCAGAGACTCACGAGCTCAGGCCGGGTCTTCAGAAAACCAGGCTTGGTCTCCCAGACCAGAGATGGTGGGGAGACGTCTTGGCTTGGTGAGGAAAGGGGGACATCTGCCCGTCAGACTGACTCTATCTCACCCCCTCCCTCTGTCTCTGTCCGCTGTCCCACCTCAGGCCTCCCTGGGAGCACACTGGGCCCTCGCAGGCCGGTCGCCCTCCCAGGCTCTTGACAGGGCAGGGTGTGGTGTTTCCTGCGGGCCGGGCGGCTGCCTCAGCCTGACCAAAGCCACGTTCCCAGCCAGGCCTCTGGAGTGGAGATGACATGCAGTCGGCTCTCAGCTCCGCTAGGATGGGAGGAGGGGAGAGGGAGAAAGGTTGGGGACAGGGAGGGTGAAAATGCTGGCTGCCCACGGCCAACGAGCTTCTTCTTCCTTCTTTGTCACAGGGACAGAAAAATTCTCCTTGTGTTATGCTTTCAACTCATTAAGAGACCAACATTTTACTCACACACAAATAAAAATTTTCCCTTGAGGAAAAAACAGCTTTGAAAGAAAGGGAAAAAAAATCTTTGGTAAATGGCCAATGATCGTGTTCTTATTTTGTAATCCCCTACGCCCCACCTGACCGCGCCCCCTCCCCTGCTCCCTGCCCTCCCCCAGGCTTTGTTTCTCAGAGATGTTCAGAACCATGAGGCCACTTAGCTGTGCTCTGAGCCCGTCCACTGGCCCAAGAGGCTGAAGGAGGGCAAGGACAAGGAAGTCCATTTTGCAAATACCCTTCCAGATGTGGTGGGATGGGCCTCAAACCTGTGTGGTCACCGGTGAACTGGAGACGCTGATCTGAGCGCAGCTTAGGGAAGGCCACGTTGTCCTGGTATCCTCTATGCCTGGGAACTCTCTCAACCCTTAGCAGCATTTGCACACTGACCTGCTCACCTGTCCCCAAACTGGTGTTTGGAGGGAGGGCCTTTCCCTGGGCTCGGAGACCACAGCATGCTGGATTAGGGGGTCTAGCATGGAAGCCATGAGATGGGCTGGATGGGGCCCTTTGCTGGCTGCCCAAAAGCTGGGACCATCCATGACACTCTCCACTGGGCACTGTAGCAGCAATGCCCCTCCGTGGTGTATAGCATAGTCCATTCCTGCTGTTAAAACAAAATACTGGGTAATTAGTACACAATAGAAATTTATTTCTCATAGTCCTGGAGGCTGAGAAGTCCAAAATCAAGGCACTGGCAGACTCAGTGTCTGGGGAGGGCGGACTCTCTACTTCCAAGAGAGGGCCTTATTGCTGTGTCCTTCGGAGGGGACAAACGCTGTGTCCTTACATGGTGGCAGGGAGGAAGGGCAAGAGAGCCCAGCTAGTTCCTCCCAGCCCTTTTATAAAGGCACTATTCCCATTCACAGGGGTGAAGCCCTCATGACCTAATCCCCTTCCAAAGGCCCCACCTTCTAATACCATTATCTTAGGGTTTACCTTCCGATCTGTGGATCTGGGAAAGACACCTGCATTCAAACCACAGCAGTGTGGATACCTGCTGTGGAGGAGCAAGAAGAGAGGAACAGACACTGCCCCACACACTGGCCAGCCCTCCCTGGCGCTGCGTGCCCTGGTGCCCACCCAGAGCCCTGACTTCTCTGAGCCAGAGAGACGGCCGGCCCAGCCGGCGATGCGTGAGGCAGCGTCTGAAGCTGCAAGAGCGCTGGCCGGGGGCGATGGGGGGTGGCGTGCATACGAGGGGGGCTGGGGCACTCACGCAGAAGGTGACTCCATCCATTTCCCCCAGTGAAATGAGCCCCTTTGAAAATGGAGGTGCCTGGTGATGATGCCAATTCTGTAATCTCATAAGCACATGCCATTACCCTCTGCGGGACGCACTGGGCTGGAAGGTTTTTAACAAGATGTGTCAGCTGGCCTCCAAGCTGGGAATCGGTGCCCTGAGAGGAATGAGCCTGGCACGGACGCAGTCAGCGTGCAGCGGCATTCCCGGTGGTGGCATTAAACATTAAAAGGTGCAGCTGTGACTGTGTGTGCTGGAGCGTGTGGCCAGGGGCGATGCCAGTGTGCTCGGTGTCCCCGAGGGGAACCTGCCCAGCACGTGTGCGTGTGGAGCCCGCTGGTGTGTGCACCCTAATGAGGTTACAGATGGGAAAACAACCCCCAGTTCCTCAAGGGGAAGAATGCAGCAGAGCAGTCATGGAAAAGGAAGCCAGGCGGCCGCACAAACACGCTACCCCGGCTTCAAATACATTTTTCTAGAATAACTGGACGTCTCCAAATATTTACAGAGAAAACAAAACCCCCAGCAATGTTAATTCCCCAAACTGCTGTGTCTCAGAAGTTCTGGCCTCGGCTCAGCGCTGGCCTGACCCCTGCTCCCTTGCCCAACGCTCTCCCGCGCCTGCCCTGAGCTTGGGGTGACCCCTGGAAAGAAGGGAAGGGCCCTCTGGGAGGCCCGCCCAGGGCTGCTCTCTCCCCCTTTCTCATCTGCTTCATACACGTGCCCCATCCTCCCGGGATCACGGCCCCCACGGCCCTCCCCCAGTCTCCCCAGTGTCCCCTTCATTCCATCACCAGCACCTTGTCCCCCTCACCCTGGCTGCAGTCCCAGGCCAGGCCCCAGGCATTCCCCGGCCACAGATCTGCCCTTTCGGCCAGCAGCACCACACCTCTCGCATCACAGACCCGCAGAGCTCCCAGGGGCCTCAAAGATCAGCTGGGCCAACCCCTGATCATTCTCTAGGTGGTGAAGCTGAGCTCCCGAGGGAGGAGCTGACTTGCCCAAAGAGACATCGAAATGCAAGGATATTGGTTGGACCTGTTTGGGAGCCTGAGGGTCTGGCAGGGCTGGGGGAGGGGCTGGGGGAGAGCAGAGGGGAGCCCTGCCAACTTTGAATCTCATCTCTACTGCTTCCCGGCTGTGCGACCTTCAGCTGTTGCTCAACTGCTCTGGTCTCAGATGTCTCAACTGCCATATGGAGAGGATTTGGGTAAACACTTAGCACAGTGCCTGGAATGCTAAGTGTGGTGGCGAGTAGCAGGGACTTTGCAGCCAGAATGCCCGGTTTGAATCCCAGCCCCACTACTTGGGCTGGTTACTTAGCCTCCCGTGGCCTCGGTTTCCTAATCTGTATAAGGAGGATATTAATAGTACCTATCTCCTAGGGCTGTTGCGAGGAGGAAATTCATCCATATATGCAAAATGCTTAGAAATGCTTACATAAGTGTTGTTGGTAATTATTTAGGAGATGTTTAAGAAATGGTAGCTAAAAACAAGTTGCTCACTACAAGAAAACCAAATTCAATTCCTTAGCCCCATTTCCATCCCCACAGAATTTACAAATCAAGACGAAGGACAGTTTAGAGATCTGTTAGCCCAGCCTTCCCACCAATCATACTCATGAGTCAACTGAGGCTCAGAGAGGGAAATAACCCACCCAGGTCTCTCAGGAGCTCCTGGCAATGCTGGAACTTGAACCTGGGCAGTTCCCGGGCTCTTCCCACCGCACCTTGCTGCCTCCACGTGAACGCCCCTGCAAGTCCACCCTGGCGTCTGCCACCCTCACCCGACTGTCTGGCTCTTCCCTGGCAGGCACTGTCTTTCTTGCCCCATGACCAAGTCCTTAAGGAGAGCGTCCCTTCTCCCCTTTACATAGTTCCTGTCCTCCCCACGGAGCCTGAAAGAATGAATGAAATACAAAAAAATACAGCATCGGCCCAAAGGAAATCAGGCAACTAATCTTTTTAAGAAAGGAAGACAGGCCATCTTCTCTGGGAGTTAGGTTCTCAGTTGCATTTCCGTGTTGAGGGTGAACAGTCGAAGGAGAAGAAACAGACCTGTGGGGTGGGGGACATGGGGGAATTAAGGCAAAGGAGATGGGAGGGAAGGGGAACAACTCTGAGTGGGGAGGAGGCAAGCGGAAGGTGGGACACATGCAGATGGCCACACTTGGAGCATCTTCTGTGGGTAGATAAATGTCCCCTCTTTCTCATGCATGAGCACACACACACACACACACACACACACACACACACACGCATGTGCACAGCTTTCCCAGGCCTCCCGATCCCAGGAGAGGAGAAAGGGGCTATATTATTCTTAGAGACAGGTGGGCCCATGGCCTTCTTTGCAGAAAGGAGGGTTAGAAATGCCACATTTCCCTGGTCTGAGCCCGAGAAAAAAACCCATGGCAACAAAACGGGGGCCTGTCCCTCAACTCCAGAGAGCAAACCTGCCAGGCTTCAGCAAAACCAGCCCTCCCACCCGCCCCGGCCTCGCGGGAGCAGATGTCTGACCAGCCCCAGCTCCTCCGGCAGCTAATGCCACCGTCCCGGCACTCATCCTGGGCCCGGGCAGAGACACAGGCAGGGTTCCATCTGCAGAGAAGCCTCCCTCCCAGCCAGAGCTGCTCCAGACCGAGTGGATCTTCCCTGGCCCCATGTAAAATCAGAAACTGGACGGCTCGAGTTCCCCACGGGCTCCTCCCTTTGTGTTTGTGCGTGACCCAATTCAGACCCCTCGCTGTTGTCAGATTCTCCCCCTCCTGCCTTCAATTTGAGGATGGATGCAACCTTATTCTCGTCTATTGTTCACTAACCCCAGGGAGTTCACTGGCTGGGCTGTTCTATGTGTCACACTAACCACCACACGGTTTGGCCTCCAGGTCCTCGAGTCCGAGGAAATAAACAGGATGGGGTCAGGAGTGGCTGGTTTCTGCCTGGCTCGGTTCCCCCACGGTGCAATAACTCCTGAGGTCGGACATGCGTGCCCACTAGCAAAAGGGCAGTTCTCGACCCCGAAGTCCTCTTGCGCCTGTGTCAGAGATTGTTTAGGACAGAACAGTTTATATTTGTTCTAAATAAATATCTGACATTGTGAAGCACAACAGATGCTGTAGATGAAACCCTTTCCCGATGTTTCAAAAGGCCTGGAAAGGCAAGCACATTTATCTTGTATGATTTATGTAGCTGCCCTCAAGTGAATGAAGCAAGAACATGATCACATGCAAACACTGAGTGGTGCACTCTCCTTCCCAGGCCAAGAGGATGGCCTGGCCCAGGGCTGTGGTCAGGCCGGATGCTACAGTGTCACCTATGTGGGAACCAGGTCTGCCTCCTGCCCGGAGGCTCAGGCAACCTCTCCCAAAGCGGACACTCTGGACACACCAACCTGCTTGCACTAGTTCCTCTTATCTGCCACCTGCCCTTTTCCACTCACCCCCATTTCAGGGAAGCTCAGCTGCTGGGGTGCTGTTGGCTGCCTCTGGACTTGGAAATCGGGAGAAGGGAGTGGAGAGAACGATGGCAGCTTTGTGTCCAGGCTGTTCAGGGAGACACTCCTCTGCCTTTGTCCCCCAGGGCAAGACGTAGGTCTACATCCACCAGAATCCTTAAATCCTTTGTCAAAAGCAGACCTGGGATTTTTGTCCAAGAATCACACCTGCTGTGCCCCCAGCCTCCTTCTCAGGCACCCCACTGCCACCCATACCCCTTGTCCCCCAGAGCCAAACTCTGAGAAGTCTGTGGCCTGAAAGAGCCTGTGAGCGTTTGTCACTGGGAATGTCAGACAGAGGCTGGGAGACTGGAGGTGCAGGCGGTGCGGTGTCATGGACTGCAGGAATCGCAGAGGCTCAGCGAGTAGAGACCCTGAGGAGGTGGAGGGGGGTGAACCTAGGAGGGGAGATGGACTAACATCCACCAAGCACCTGGGATGTGCCAAGGCCTGTGCTAGGTACACCACCTTCCAGTGAATTCTATGACAATAGGTAAGGAAACTGAGGTTTAGAGAGCTCGTGCAGCTTACCTGTGGTAACACAGCTAGCAATGTCATTAAGATTTTATCGCATACCATATACTGTACTCTTAGTATCTTAGTATCAGTATCTTGTCACAGTTAATCCTCACAACAACCCTACTAGAGTCCCATTTTACAAATGAGGAAATTAAGGCTCAGAGAGGTTAAATAACTTTGCCAAAGTCACACAGCTACTAAGTGATTCCAACCTGTTCTACCTGGCCTCCAAAGTTCTTGCTTTTGCCACCCTGCCACACTCTTCAACGAAATAATAGTTTATTCATTACCAAATATGTATGGAGCCCTACTCAGCACCAGGCACTATGCTAGGCACAGCCTACAGCTCTCAAACCTGCTGCATGCAGAGCTCTGACCCGGGAGGAAGGAGAATCAAATAACAGAGACACAGCCCCCACCTGCCAGGGGGAGGTGACCCCACAGCTGGGCAACAGCCAGGTGCCCAGAGTTTGGTCTCCCCTTCTCTGCCCTGGCCCCTGCCCCCATCCCAGGCCTCCTCCACATGCCGGCCCTGCAGGGCTGGACGCCGCCTGGCAGGCAGGTGTCTGGGCTTTGCTGCCTCCCCTCGCTGGGCCTCCATCTCCTCAGCTGCGTAAGATGAGGTTTCTGGGCCCAATAGTTTCCACCTGTCCTCTCCAGTTCTGATGTGTGACAGGCGCCTTATCTGGGTGGGGTCTGGGAGCCCAGCGCTCAGCCGGGCAGGGCCCTGGGCAGGCTGATGCCTGGCAGGGGTGCAAAGCAGGTGGGGGAGGGGCTGAGGAAGCTGCTCCACCCCCAGCTGTGGTTTCTGGTGGGGCCACCGTGGCAGCAGGTGGAGGGAAGTGTTTGTCACCCTTCCAACAAAGGCAGTCAAACAAAAGCCTCCCAGGGTACTATGGGAACAGGCATCAACGGCGCCAAAAATAAAACACACCTACCCTTTGATAGGCATCCGCAGCTGCTGAGGAAAGGGTTCCGAGTCCATGCCCACGCACACCCACACTCGCACCCGCGTGAGCAATCCAGCCTCACAAACAGCGCCCACGAGATGCTCAACAGTCACACGAGAAACATCACCGTGCGCACACGCACACATTCTAGTTACACAACCGGTACACACATACACATTTACAAGTAGAACCCTTGCCCACACACAGGACCGGCTTTGTGTGCTGTAGCCTATGCAGCCGCCCTGGGGCCCATGCTAAGAAGGATCTGTGCTTGGTTTAATGCTTTGCTGTCTGCCTTTTGAAATCCTTTATTTTTTTTTGGTGTGGGGGGCCTCCCCTCCTGGGCCACAGGTTGGGGTAACATCACCTGGCTGGTCATACCCACCTGCAGGCAGGGGAGGGGTCTGAAAGTCTTAATTCTTTTTCATCAAGGGGCCCACCCTTTTCATTTTGCACTGGGCCCTGCAAGTATATAACTAGTCCTGCTGGTATACCATTCGTAAGTACATTGAGATATGCCTAAGAAGCAGACAAACATTTATAGACAGGAGTGCATGCACTGTGTACGCACTACATGCATACACACAAGCACAAACACATACACCCCCCCCCACGCAGCACCCACACATACAGCCACAGTCCCCTCATGTGCATGCACTGTAGCACATGCGTCACTACCCAGAAAGGGCATGGACACTCCCAAGTAACACCCGGAGGGCAGTGCACCTGCAGCTGATGCAATTAAGTTGCCTCTACACTGGGGGCAGCAGAACGACACACTGGGAAGGGGCTTGGAGAGAAAACAGATTCATTTCCTCCCCCTGAACATCCCCAGCAGCCACAGCTGGCTTCTCTCAGCAGCCTTGGGCGCCCCCAACCACTCGGCAGCTGGGACGGGAAGAAAGTGGAGCTTGGGAAGTGAGGAAGGGATGGGAAGGGGACAGGGCATGGGGTGCAGAGATAGAGACAGTAAGAAGAGAACCGGCAGGATCTGAGGCTCAGGCGAGCTAGCCTGAGCAGTGGTCCCATAAGAGCTCAGAAGGTCTTGGACCTAGAGAAGTAAGAACAATGTCCCTGTCCTTCCCCTTGCCCTCAGAGAGGCGGTCAAAAGAGTCAGGAGATCCCCACCTCTGCTTCTTGCTAGTCACATGGCCTTGGGCACGCCCTGAACTTTCCTAGCCTCAGCTTCCTCCTCTGTTTAATGGGATAACAATATATAATTCAGAGTTGTGAGATTTGCACAGTCACTGTGCCTCCTGGATTCTTCCAGTGTTCACCAGCTGTGTCCTTGGCAGGCCCAGCAATCTGGTTCTTATTTCAGATGCTCCAGAGCCCCTCCGTAACCTCAGGCGTTCAGGACGTGTTTGCTTCTCATCTTCTCCTCCCCTCACTGTGGTGGATGTAGCTCACGGCCACCATCCCTTCAGGGGCCTTCCATGTCCCACAGCCCCTTTTGATCCCCCCACCCCACACCCAAACCAAGCAGGACCTCAAGGCCTGGAAGTTTCCTTCCTTTTCTATTCTCCATCCCCAGCCCTGACCTTCCCTATTTAAAATTGTTCCAGGTTCCATCTAGTGATACCAGATGCTTGAGGAGTGATTCATAAAAACCAATCGGCCCCCAAGATGGGTGCCATCATGCTCCATTCTAATTACAATCACCCACGGAGAAGAGAAGAAAGGCCCCCTGAGTGGCCACCGACAAGAAACTCAATTTCATTAGAATTCTAGGCCTGGCCCAGTGACTCATACCTGTAATCTCAGCACCTTGGGAGGCCAAGGCAGGAGGATCCCTTGAGGCCAGGAATTTCAAGATCAGCTCTAGGCAACAAAGCGAGACCCCATCTCTACAACAAAATTTAAAAATTAGCCAGGCATTATGGTGCATACCTGCAGTCCTCAGGAGGCTGAGGCAGGAGGATCACTTGAGCCCAGGAGTTCAAGGTTGTAGTGAACTGTGATGACACCACTGTAGTCTAGCACAGGTGACAGATTGAGACCCTGTTTCTAAATAAAAAAGAATTTTAACAAGGTTATAGGCCACTCAGACCCCTGTACATGTTCCCTTTAATCTTACTGAGAGAGAAACTGAGGCATGGAACAGTGAAATGACTTATGCAAGCAGCAGAGTTGGGGCCTATGGTCTTTCTGATATGCAGCCCCTGTGAGACCAGCTGCAGAGCAATCCACACCCAGCCGGCCCCATCAGCCCCAGCTCACCAGCACACAGCTGGTTCCCATTCCCCAGTCGTGGGAAGCAGCCAGGCTGGTTGGAGGTCTGCCAGGATGGATCTTCTGGTCACCAGGTGGCCCTTGCAAGGGGTCTGGCATCTGATTCCCATCTTGGCTTCACCATTTATCAACTGTGTGGCCTTGACAAGTGCTTCTTCTTCTCAGCCTCAGTTTCCCTATTTGTTTTCAAATAGGTGTGATGTAACAATTTTCCTAGAGAGTTATATCAAATGAGATAGTGGATGTGGAGCTTTGGAGAGTATACAGTGACAGGAAGGGTAATGGTAGACATCCTCCCATAACAATGACTGGAGTAATGCCCTCTCCTGTGGGCACCTCGAGGGACAGGTTAGAGGTCATCATCTTTCCCCGAGAGATGAGGAATTAGCCTCCTGAGACACATGAGGACAGAAGTCACCTGTTTTGGTTGCAGAGTGAGTGGACCAGTGTGTCCCTGTCTGACCACAGCTCCTTCTAGGAAGAGAGGCGTTAGGCACCGAACTTAGCAGAACAACTCCTGATCAGCTGACCTAGCCCAGTGCCTGACACATCACAGGCCAAAAAACGTTTGTGGACTAAATGCATGAATGGTGAATGTGGGGTCTTCCCACACCCTTGACTCATAAGTTAAAATCTGCCCAAAAGCCCCTGCACTGCAGAGACATGCCCAGCAGACGGGCCCCTCCGTGGGAAGAGCTGTTTGTCATGGCTAAAGGTAAGGGCCCCCTTTCAGACACTGTCCTGGAAGAGTCCCAGTCAACAGACCCTGCCCTCTAGTGCCCACCCCATCCCCCAGGCACAGGGTCCCAGGCTCTGACGCAAGCATCTCTGCAAATAGATGCCGTTTCCATGGGAACTGAAACCCCAGTTTGTTTTTCCCTCCAAGGCACTCTGTAATTTCCAGCACAGCCTGTGCAACGTCAGCCTCGTAACCTCCAGGCCAGCTGCTCCCCCAGGTCAGCATCCAGCACGGGGCCCTGGGCTGACCTGGAGAGGTCATACCGAGCCTGTCCTCCCAGAAAGGCCTCCCGGGGGCTATGGGTACCAGCCCCCCACTCCCGTGTGCAGAGGGGTGCCCAGCAGGCAGGCAGAGACAGAGATGAGTCCCTGAACCTCCCTAAGGGAGGCCTGGGGTGGGAGGGCCATGGGGGGACGGGGGCTCACTTCCAGTAAGAAGTGGGAGGGAAGGAAAAGGTCTCAGTCTGGCAGCCTGGGCTCCAGGGAGGGCGGCGGTGGGTAACAGATGATTTCTGGCTGAAGGGGCAGGCTGTGCTCTCAGCAGTTGGATCGTTAGCCGCTATTGTCTGAGCCTCTGTGAGGAAACCACCATGGATTGGAAAGCAGAGCCAAGGACTTGGGGAGATGGGGGTGGAGGGTGGCAAGATTGGTCAAGGCACTGGTGAGCTTTAAGGACAGGGTGGGAAGGGGATGGAGGGGCTGCCTGAGCCAGGGGCTTGCTGCTCCCTGTCCCCCACACAAGGCAAGCTTAGGGTCTGGGGTGGCAGGGCCTTTCCTGGTCCAGCCTGGAGGTGACCAAGGCCCTGGCTGGTGCCCTGACTGCAGTCTGTGAGAGACCAAGAGCCAGAGGACCCAGTGAAGCTACTCGGACGCCTGGCCCGGATGACAGGCAGAGTGTCCTCTCCAGCCCCTCAGGGAGTGTGGCCCAGGTACCCTCAGGGACCCCAGGAGGGGAATGTGGATGCCTTGGAACTAGCTCCTTGACCACTCTCTCTCTGAGCACCCTGCCAGAAAGCAGGGCAGTGACGATAACACCTGCTCTCCCCTGAAGGGCGTGTGGGCGAGGTGAGGACTCCAGTGTGACAGTGCTTGGCAGCCAGAGCCCTTGTTATTATTACCACATGCAGGGATAGTTCCCCCAAAGCACCACACTCCCTCCGCAGCGGCCTGAGCCACAAGCAGGCTGACTGCCCTTCTTCAGCCGCAGTCTGGGATTACACAACAGCAGCCACCAGGGGAGGCTTCACGCCCAGGCAGGCGCCAAGGCCCCAAGGAAAGGGAGAGGAACGTTTTGGGGGCATAGCACATCCTCTGGCTGGGCAGCATCCTCTCCCCAGATTGGTGGCCATCTCCCCAGCTTTCGGGGGGACACCACTGTGGCCTGGTGGCCCCAGACCCCAGCCCCCGTACTTCAACCCAGTACTTGTTCAAAGCCTTGACAACTCAGCCCACCTCCCCGCTGCACCTTGCGGTTTACAACAACAGTCAAACCACTGACCTGATTTTCTGCAGAGAGGAAAAGATAGTAGGACGCCTTGGTGCACACGCGCGTGCGCACACACACAGACACACACGTGCACACACGCACGATGGAAACTTTCTCTGTTTCCTTGACGGAACCCAGCCCTGAGAGGGAGCTTCCTTGGGTGCAAAGCTCAGTGTTTACCTGCGCGCGGTCAGAGGCCTGCGTTCCCCGAGCCCTCGCTGCGTGGACACCGCCGACTTCAGACGCCTCCTCTGCCAGGGACAGTGCCTCGAGCGTGTCCAAGTCTCTGGAGGTGTCTGCTTTCCCCCTGGGCTCCTGGCACTGCACTGCACTGAGAAAGGGATTAATTAATAAGACCCTCGACCCCCAAAAGGGCCCGAGAGGTCCTGGGTGGGAACGTTCCCCTAATGAGTCAATGACTCCCATCCCCACACTTTCTCCTAACCCAGGCTCCCACGGGTCTCAAAAGCTTCTCAGGGCCAGATTCTGCCACTTACAAGTGGTGAGGTCTCAGCACAGTAAGTTCTTGGTGGTTCTTATTTTCAATCACCATCAAAATGTAACTGCCTTCCTCTGCCAGCCTGGGACAGCACCCCATGGAGCAACCCAGTGGGTGAGCTCAGCGCCCCTGGCCACCCATCCAACACGTGGTCCTAGAAATGCACAGCATCAGAGCTGGAAGGGACACCAGAGGTCACAGCAAGGAAAGTGTTTCGTTCAGAGCCCTCAGCCTCCCACTCCCAGCTATCCACACTGGCCGCTCACAGTGTGGTCCTGAATTAGCAGCTTCAGCATCACCTGAGGGCTTGTAAAAAAGGCAGAGCCTCAGGCCCCAGACCTGCAGAGTCAGAATCTGCATCTTAACAAGATGCTCCATTGATTCCTAGCCCTGGCAGGTTGACGGTCCCTGCTCCCTCGCACTGGGCTCAGCCTGGGCCCAGGCCTCCTAAGAGCTGTGTTCTGCTCAGGGAGCCAGGAGAGGCTGCAGGCAGCCCACCATGGCCACCACTGCCTTTCCCTCCAGCCAAGAGTCAGATGAAGTTGGTACAGTCCTAACCTTAGGTCCTAGCTGCCTGCAATGAAGACGCAGGGTGCAACAGCCCCCTCCTGTGCGTGGGAGCTCCAGGCTCTCCCCTGCCACCTCCTCTCCACCTTCCAGACTTTGCCTTTCTTGAACCAAGGGGCAGTGTTGCCCAGTGGGCCAAATGCAAGATCTCATCTTGTCTTCCCTAAACTTGTAAGGCCACCTGCTCTCCAGGAGCTGATAGTGGTCACCAAGATGATCCTGTACTCAAGTGATGCCTGCCCCTGCCACTCAGCCAGTGTCCCCAGGTCAGCCCTGTTCCTGACCCCTGGGTCGGCTCCCCAGCCCCAAACTAAAGCCAAAACTTGGGCCTCCACTCCCTGCCTGCAGTCAGCACTCCAGCTGAGCCGCAGTGGCTTCAGGGAGGTCAGTTGTGCAGCTAAGAAGGCAGTTTGTGGAAACTGAAAGTCCTTAACAGCTATCAACACCCCAAGGGTATGAATATCATTGATTCATTTATTGCAATTAATATTTGAGTGTGAATTAACCACTTGCTCTTTCTCAATGGGCTGCAGAGAGTGGGCTGGAATATGAGACTTTAGGTTTTGATAGGAGACTCTGGTCCTCAGGGAGTTTCCACCTCTCCCTCCCTGCTCCAGAAAGCCACCCCTGCTTGTCTCAGCTCCATGTGGGCCCCAGGCAAAGACATGGGGAGAGGGGGTTAGATCACCAATTTCCTTTTAGAAATAATCAGGCCTCAAATAAATCTCACTGGCCATTGGGTACTGCCATTGCATAAAGCTTGAGATCACCGATTTCTTGTTGTTTCCCAGCCTCTTGGCCTGTGATTCTGAGGGGTTCTATGAGGAAGGGGGCCACCTCCACCTACCCATGGCTCTCCCATCTCAGAGCTCTGCCCTCAACATAGCCATCATATTCCCCAGCATGGATGGAATGAAAGAGGCAAGAGGGAAGGAAAGAGGAAGGAAACTGATATTTCAGGGTCTCCTAATATGTGTTGGTCACTATATTAACTCTGTAACCACTAACTCATTCAGTTCTCACAACAACACTGTGAGTTGGTACTGTTTTTATTCCCATTTTACAGTCAAGGAAACTGCGTCTGGAAGAGGTTATTAATATGTGGAAGGTCACCGAATTAATAAGAGGCAGACCCAGGATTAGAACCAAGATCTGTCCAATTCTCCCACTAGCTGCCATGTCTGGAGAAGTGAGGCCATGAGTCATATTCCCCTATTCTAAGAGTCGCCAAAGGAGGTGGGCAGCTCAGACACATCCCTCCTCATGGACTTTGGGGAAAAAACAGGCAAAATTAGCTCTGTCCTGCAGACTCTTCCTCTCTTTCTCCTCCTCCTACTAGTGACCTAGATTCCTGCCCCTCCTCTGGACCCAGTGGGCATGCCAGCATAGGCACGGGACCCAAGGACCCCAGCTGCCCATGAATTCACATTCCAGGACCATCTCTCCCAGGAGCCCATGGCCTCTGGTGCTGCAGAACTCCTGCCAGCCTCATGGGAGCAGCTTGGAATATGACAGTGGCTGGAATGGCATAAATCCCTAGACCCCTGACCATCCCTCCAGGTGGGCAGGAGGGCAGGTAACGGAGCCAGCTAGGCCTAAGAAGGGCGTGGGGTTTCCAGCCACCACCAAGCTTCTTCCTCCAAACATTTCAGGCAAGATGAAATGGCAGCCCCTCCAGTCTGAGCCGTCAGTCAGTAGCACTGAATCACTGACCCTCTCCCCTCACCATGCCAACCGAGAAACTAATATTTATTAAACACAACAGTAAGCCAGGGCAGTTGTCTCAGTTTACCATGAGGAGACGGTGCTGTTATTCCATGTCGCATTGAGGAAACCAAGGCCCAGAGAGGTTCACCAGTGTGCCCCAAGATTCACAGCCAGTGGGTGATGAAACTGAGAGGCCAGCCCATCTCTCTGTTCTCCCTCCACTCTGGCCTGATGCTTCCCCAGCACCGCGGTCCTTAAAATGTGAACCTGATGATTCTTGAGACCATTAGCACAGCCTCCCTGCACCCAAGTCCTCTGGTCCCTGGAATATGGTCAGTGCCACCTGGGCCCAACTCCTCACTGCCCTGAAGGTTGTAGGATCTCACCGCAGGGCGAGGGCAGCTAGGAGGGTGTGTCCCAGATAAAGAGTAGGTCCCTCCCCTGCTAAAAAGCCTTGCAGGGCTCCCCACTGCCTGCTCAGTGAACCACAAACCTCCATACGATCCTCCATCTGACCCCAACAACCCCAGCTTCACACCCCCATGGCTTCCCTTCACCCCTTTGTTCCAGCTAAACGAGGCTGGTCCATGTCCCCACCTTCCTTCCTCTCCACCTTTGCTTGTGCGCTTCCTTCCCCTGCGATAACCTCCCCGCCATCTGCACTGTCAGAATCCCACGTCTCCTTCAGCAGCCTCCAAGTAACGTTTTAATGTGAATCTCTCCTTCCTTCCTTCGGTTTCGTGCCTCTGTGGGGGTATGTCCCAGGGCTCACAGTTCTCTAAGGAATATCTCCTCCCCCCAGTCTACTGTCAGCTCCCGAGGGCAGGAGCCCCTTGTTCCTCAGCGTGTCTCCCGGTGCTCGTCATGGTGCCGGGCACACGGTGAGTTCCCAGCTGGCCTGGGTGGACTCGCTTTGCCAAAGCATCTCTCTGGATGTGGGTCTTGCACTCAGAGGGCTGGGGTGGCTCAAAGAGAGACTCTGGGGTGCAGGGTGTTCTCTGGCTTCCTGGTGTGCAGGGTGTTCTCGAGAAAGCCTCTGCCCCTCTCCAAGGCTGATTAGAGATGCCAGCCCTGTCACCAGGAATCATGAGAAATCTGGGAACAGCAAACAGAGCCAAGGAATGTCCCACCCACGGCATCTGGAGCCACTTCCTTCCTGGAAGGAGAACAAAGCAGAAAGAGGAGATAAAGCCTCTCCCTGCATGGAGGTTATGGAGGGCTGGGCCCCAAGTGGGCAGACCTCCAGAAAGGAGGCTGCCAGGTGACAGTAGGGCCCCCAAGGAGCTGGGGAGTCCCAGGGAGAAGAGTGTGAGCATGGGGTGTCAAAGCCCCCCTCCTCCTCTTCCTCTCTGCTCCTTCCAGGCTCTCCTCTGTGAACCCCAGACTTTCCTCTGGTAGCCCCTTTTCCTTCTCCCTCCCTCCTTCTTCCCACCCTGTACCTCTCTGTCCCATGACTGACTACCCACTCCCCTGGACTCCGCTACAGAAAGACCGTGCATGACTCTGAATTCCCACACCCTTATCTTGACATTCCAGGCCTTCCTAGTGGGCTGCCAGCACACCTCTCCACCCTTCCCGGCCCCGACTCTCCCCGCCTGGGCTTTCCTGACTCTATTCTGTTCGTGTGATCCCCTCGGCTCAAGATGACCTTCCCTCCCTGCTCTCTCCATCTCACCCTGTGGCAGCCCCGCCTCCCTCCAAGGCCCCCCACACTCCACCGTCCCCAGGCAGCACTGCCTGAGCCCTGGTCAGAACGCGCCACCCCCTCTCCAGGCTCCACCAGGCTTTCACCTGCCCCGAGGCTCATCACTTTGTCCTGGGTGGAAATAGCAACAGCAATCACAGCAAAGGCCATCTCTGTCTACCAATGACTCCTGCTGCCCCTCGCCTGGTATATGCAGGGACTAGATTTCCCAGCCCCCATGGCATTAAGAGGGGGCCATGTGACTAATTCTCACCCATGGAATGTGAGCAGAAGTGGCACTTCTGGGCCAAGGCAGTTATTAATAAAAAGCTAGCGTGCCTTCTCCACTCTCTCTTCCCCGTCCACTAGCTAGATGCTGATGGCCACAGTGGTCTCGGGGTCATGTGCTGAAGATGGCAGGGCTATAAGCAACCTAGTCTCTGAACGATCCCTTCTGCCAATTTGGTATTTCCTTAGAGCAGTACAGGGGCGAAAAAGAAACTTCTATTATCTCTGAGCCATTATACATTCTTGGGCCTATTGTTACACTGGTTAGCCTATCCTAACCGACTCAAGCAGCTACCAATTTATGGAACGCTTACTATACGCCAGGAACTGCATGAATCCCTTTTACATTCATTATCTTAGTTAATCCTCATGCATTTCTACAAGGGACCTATTGTTAAGTCTCCATTTTATAGATGAGAAAACTGAGGCTTAGAAAAGTTGGGTAATTTGGCCAAAGCTATTCGGGTAATAAGCTGCATTCTAACTGGAACCAGAGTGCACAGCCACCTGCGGTGAGTTTAGTACATGTTTGATCTCCTCCCCTAGATTATTGGCACCAGGAAAGTCGGAGTGGTGCTTTAGCCACACCTCCTCCCCCTGCAGAGACAAGGGTCTGACCCCCACTAGGCATTTTTTAACATAATTGCTATTTAGCTCCCATTTTCTGAGAGCCTGCAGGGTCCTACAAAGAGTGGGGGACTCTTCACATATATCAACTCCAACCACCGCAGAAGTCCTGCCGGGGGGTCTGTACTTTGCTGAACTGGGAGTCGGCTCTGGGAAGTGCAGTGACCTGCCTAAGGTGACCTGCCCAAGGGACCAAGCACGACAGACCTTGGGTCTGTTGAGCTCTTGTATCCACTCTGCCCCCTCACCTCCTCCCCTCCAATCCTTGTCAGGCCACTCTGACCCAGGAGGCAGCTGGAGGTTTCTGGAGGCTTCTGGAGGTTTCTGGCAGGGCAGGGGTGGGAATGGAGGAGCGCACATGTGTGTGTGTGTGTGTGTGTGTGTGTGTGCACGTGCGCACACATATGTGCGTGTCCTACGTGAGTGTGTCAATGTTTCACTGCTTTACATCACTCAGTCTGGTTTTCATTTCTTCAGGGAAGGGATAGAGCATGACAGATGAATGGAAGAAAGGAGAATTCCTCAGGCTGAGGGAGTGAAAGATGAGAAAACATTAAAGTCTCAATAGAAACTGTGGATATCGTGGCCAAACGCAGAGCTGAAGCTTAAGGGACCAAAGAAAGGGACTTGTTCACCGAGTTGAGGTTAGAACTTGCGATTCTAAAACCCCACCAGTGCTGTTTGTACCAAACCCTCTGCCCCAAAGCTGGGGAAAGTCTAGAGCATGGTTTCATGGCTTAGCTCAGATGTCACCTCCTCCAAGCAGCCTGCGTTCCTTCCCCACGGTGTCTCTGCCCCTTCCCTGTGCTGCGGAGGTTTCCTCACCTGTCTGTCTCGCCTACTGGACTGTGCAAGGAGAAAAATGGATTCTGTCTGGGTCACTGCTGCCTCCCCAGACCTCAGGAGACCAGGCGCATAGTAGGTATTCAATAAATATCTGTGGGGCTGAATGTCCAGATGAGTGAACAGTGACCATACGTGCTGTTCTACATAACAGTGGCCTCACGTTTGCACAAGGCTTTCATGTTCCACATCACATACCTCAGTGGAACCCCGTGAGACCCCTGTGACGAGAAGAACAGCATCAAGTGTATGCCCGCATGCGCACACATGCACATGTACACACGTGTACGTGTACACACATGCAAACCAGCACAGGCAGCTCCCATCTGTAAGTGTATAGAGACCTATAGGCTCATTCCTTCCCAGCCAGTGAGGAAGAAGCCATGACGTGTTATTTCCTGTTTTATGTGCAAAACCCAAGCCCTCCCCCACACTCTTCCCCACCCTAAGACTCTCTCTCTCTCTCTCTCTCTCTCTCTCTCTCTCTCTCTCTCTCTCTCTCTCTCTCTGACACACACACATACTCTGCAGGCCTATTTTTCCCTTTAGATGAGGAGAGCAAAGAGAGCCTGCCGTCCACAAGGGGGCATTCAAACACCATCACACTCAATATCTCAAAGCCAAGGTGACTACTTATTTGACCTCAGAGAGACAAGGAGATCTCCAGGAAAAACTGGAGAACCAGGGTGGGGTCTTGTGTGGAAACCCACTGGAGAAGGTGGCCAGACACTGGAGAAACAGAGCTGAGAGAGGGAAACCGAGGCTCCATCTAAATAATAGAAATGGTAATTGCGGTTCATATTTACTGACTGTTACCATGGTGCCAGTTCTAATCATTTAACATGTAATAACTCCTTTAATCCTCCTCTCGCCTCTACAAGGCTCAGTATGACTATAATTCCTGATTTAGAGATGAAAAAAAAACTAGTCAGAAAGATTAAGTAACTTGCCCAGGGTCACTCAGCAATAAAGTCAGGATTCAAACTCAGAACCAGTTGCTTATAGTTCGTGCTGTCAACTAATGACTTTGCTGCCTTGGGGTTGGACTTTAAGATGTTCTACTTCTCAGCCTAAGAGGCTTCATGCTCCTTACCCCACTTCCTACATCTCCAGACTCTTTGGGGTAGTTTTTGAAGGACATGGAAGCTGATTTCCTATGAGTGAACAACTTGTTGCCCTGGAGCTGACCCCTCATACACTATAAACCGTCATTGTTGGGTTGGTATAGTGCCTTTGGAAAGCAATAAAGCAATTACTAGCAACAGGCACACAACTCTTCCTCTCCCTTTGGCCCAGTAATCTCATTCCTGGGAACTTATTCCAAGGAAATCATCCCAATGGAAGCCAAGTGCTATCTGCATGCATGGGTGCGCTGAAGTCTTTCTTTAAAGGTCAAAAACTGGGAACCACAATAGGGAAGCAGTTTAGTAAACTGGGACCTCAAGACAATGGGCAATCAGGTCTGGAAAATCACAGCTGTGTGACTGTGCCGGGGACGTGGAGAAAGCTTTTACACCACAGTGAATCACCACCATGCTCCCACCTAACTAGCTAGTTCAACAAACCCCGCTTCTCAAAGAGAAAGAGAGAGAAAATCTCTCTGATCATGTTCAAAATAGACTCAGCCTCCAATGCCCCAAAGCAATGGAAGAGAAGCTGAAATGCAGTAACAAGAACCTAAATAATCCTTGGCTTCTGAGTTGCCAAGGCCACGGGTCCTGATGTTGTACAATATATTCTGGGAGTGATTTTGATTATTGGTTATTGGTGATTTTTCATCTTTCACACCATTTTGGTTAGTAAGCCATATAATTCATCATATTGAATTCTATGAAGATAACTGATGTGGTTTCTGTGTTTTCCGACTGGACCCAAAGAGATGCACACACAGACCATGGACCCTGATGAATGCTATCTCCCCCATAATATAAGTAATTTTTTTTTAAAAAGCCTTAAAAATTAGTGCACCCACTATGATTTCAATTTATGTAATTTGGGTGATGAGCACACTAACAGCTTTGACTTAAGCATCATGAAATCTATCCATGTAACAAAAACATTTGTACCTCCTTAATATTTTGAAATTAAAAAAAAAAAACTTGTGTAGATATGTATGTCAGGATGGTACAGGCATGGTTGGCCTTTCCCAAATCATACTCTTTACATGAGTTACCTGTTGCTGCATGATAAAGTCCCCTAAAGCCTGGTGTCTTAAGCCACAGCTTGGATTATCTCCCAGTTTCTGTAGGTCCTGGATCCAGGTGCAGCCTGGCTGAGTCCTCCACCTCCGCGTCTCTGCAGGCTGCAGGCTGCAGTCAAGGTGTCAGCCAAGCTGAAGTCGTCTCAAGGCTCAGCTGGGGACGGCCCCACTGCCAAGCTCACTCACGTGGCTGTTGGCAGGATTCAGTTTCTCATGGGTTGTTGGGGACTGAGGGCCCCATTTTCCTCACTGTCTGTTCCCTCAGTTCCTTGGCATGTCAGCCTCTCCATGGGCAGCCCCCCACATGGCAGCTGGCTTCATCAGAACAAATAAGGAAGGAGAGTCTTGGACAGCAAGCGTGAGCAAGAGGGGAGTCCCAGTTTTTTATTGTCAAATCTCAAGCGACATCCCCTCACTTTTGCCATACTTCATTCACTGAAAGCAAATCACTAGGTCCAGCCTACACTAGGGAGGATATGCCTAGTACATACTTGGACATTTATAGCATCTTCTCAATAACAAAAACGTTATTTTCTCAAGTCACTTATCTAATATGGAAATTTTCTAACTCTGTCGGTGAAGGCCCATACTCATTTCTCACAAGCGACAGCACCCCCTGTCCCCCACCCCCATGGAGCTCATGTGTTCCAACCAGACTTAGCAGGAAGCCCCTGCTGGGTGAGTGAGTGGCTCTTGGCCAGATTGGGGGTCGGGATGGGGGGGTAGAATGGGAGCCACATGGAAACTTCTAGAAGCCAAATGTCAGAGGAGGGAGGCAACTCAGGGCTCACCTTTGAAAAAGGCTCAGTTGGCCCCTGCCCCTAGAGCATTCTCATTGCCTGGAGGCTGAATCCTTAGCCAGCCCAACAAGGCCTGGCCAGATGTGGCTTCACCTACTTCCTCTAAGCTCAACTCACCCTTCTTCTCTTAGCTCTGCACACTCCAAACACAGCAGCCTCTTCTCTGGCCCTAGACTGGCCAGGCTTTTCCTCCCCTGCCAAGGCACTTGCTTGTGCTCTCTCCTCTCCTGGATCTCCCGCCCCAGCCCCCAAAGCCTCAGCTGCCTGACTCTTGTTGAGCCTTCAGACCTCAGCGTGGACAGCACTTCCTTGCAGGGACTTCCACTCCCCCCTACCAAGCCTCCAGACTAGGCCAGGTCCCCAAGCTACAGTGATCCCCTCCCTGGAGATCTCGGATTCCTACCAGGAATAGCATTTTCAATAAGCCCCTAGGCAATTTCTAAAATAGGGCAAGTTTGGGAGGCTCTGCCCACTGTTGTCACAGGCTCTCACGACACCCTGCCCTGTCCTGTGCCACTCAGAACACCTGGCACTGATGAGTTAGTTCTGTCCTATGGACCCCTGCAGGTCAGGCCCACATGTGTCTTCTAGGTCTGGAAGGGGAGAGTGGGGGAGAGGGCAGTCCAGAGGGAGATGGACAGGAACTTCCAGGGCAAAGCTTTGGGGGAGCAAATGAGCACATTGCTGCGGAGGAGGACAGGAGAGGCTCAGTTGGGCTCCGGGGGAAGCAGTGCTGTAGGACTTCCAGGTCCCACTGAGAACACTGCTAGGGGAGAGCCAGAAATCTAGGACAAGGAGAGATCTTCTAGAACTCCCACAGTCACCAGGTGGAAAACCATGATCCTTGGGCTCCTTCCAGTAATGTGGGTGGCCCTCAGCCCCACTGCTCAGGATTATACCTGGGAAGCCTGAGGTTTAGGGTTGCCAGATCTAGCAAATTAAATTATAAAAGCTTGGTTAAACTTGAATTTCAAATAAGCAACAAATAATTTTTTAGTATAGGTATGTCCCAAATATGACATGAGTGTCCTGTATTTTAGCTGACAACTCTGCCAAGGTTATGAGTTGAGACTCAGGCCCCAAGGCTATGGTCTATGATTGCCCCTGCTCCAAACAGGCCACAGGGCTCAGAAAATGGTAGCAGTTTTCATCATTACTGTAGCTCAACGTTGGAAGCAAGCTAAATACACTTTAAGAGGGGTGTATTCATTTCCCAAGGCTGCTATAACAAAGTACCACAAACTTAGTGGCTTAAAACAACAGAAATGTACTGTCTCCCAGTTCTGGAGGTGAGAAGTCCAAAATCAAGGTGTGAGCAGGGCCGTGTTTGCTCTGAGGCTCTGAGAAGAAACCGTCCTTGCCTCTTCTAGCTTCTGATTGGCGGCTGTCAGTCCTGGACAGTCCTTGGCTTGCAACTGCATCACCCTAATCTTTGCCTCTGTCATCACATGGCCTCTCCCTGTATCTCTGTTTCTTCTCATCTTCTTATAAGGCAACAGTTATGTTGCATTAGGACCCACCCTAGTCGGGTATGACCTCATTTAACTTGATTACATCTGCAAATACCCTATTTCTAAATAAGGTCAGATTCCCAGGTACCTGGGATTAGGACTTCAACATAGCTTTTGGCAAGACGCAATTCAACTCATAACATGGATAAATTAGGAATCGATACATAGAAGGATTCCATTATGGATTTTTGAGTGAAAAAAAAAAAACAGCATAGTACAAGAAAAAAACATATGTAGGATGATATGTAGCAAGATTTTTTAATCTTAAAAAAAAAAAAAAAAAAAGGCCGGGCGTGGTGGCTCACGCCTGTAATCCTAGCACTTTGGGAGGCCGAGGCGGGCGGATTGCTCAAGGTCAGGAGTTCGAAACCAGCCTGAGCGAGACCCCGTCTCTACCAAAAATAGAAATAAATTAATTGACCAACTAAAAATATATATACAAAAAATGAGCCGGGCATGGTGGCGCATGCCTATAGTCCCAGCTACTCGGGAGGCTGAGGCAGTAGGATCGCTGAGCCCCGGAGATTGAGGTTGCTGTGAGCCAGGCTGACGCCACGGCACTCACTCTAGCCTGGGCAACAAAGTGAGACTCTGTCTCAAAAAAAAAAAAAAAAAAAAAAAAAAAAAAAAAAAAAAAAAAGCACAACTATATATGAGCTTTTATGTGTAATTATTACTTATTCATCAATTTGGTTAGCAAATATCTACTGGGCACCCACCAGGGACCCAGCAGTGGATAAGGCAGATCCCACCTCTGCCCTCCTAGAGCCTGCAGTTAAGCATGCAGCGTGCCAGAATGACACACATCCATCTATTGTTTCTATTTCCAAGTGAGCTTGGAGGGGAAAAGGGAAAGATTTTTTCTTTTTAATTTTTTTTTCTGTATTGCTTAAATTTTTAGAACAAGCATGTTATTAATTTGTAACTTTAAAAAGATGCTTAACCTTTTTTTCAATCCAAAAGGCCAGCCCTTTGGAAGCTCCTTTGTTGTCTCTCTGAGCACAATGGCTGGGACACAGCTGCGTAAGTAGTGGCACCGCTGTGTGGTGCAGGTCTTCCCTGGGTGTGGATAAGTGACAACTAGTAGGAATCTTGTACATGATCCAATTGCTCGTTTATTAAAATTTTATTGACTGGGAGTGAGAAATGCTTGTAGTTACTCATTTATTTGTGTGTGTTTGATGTCTGTCTCTCTTGCTAGACTCTAAACTCCAAGATGGCAGGGGCCCTGTTTGTGTTTTACAACATCCTATAGCCAACTCCCCGCACAGTGCTCAACGCATACTCAATACAAAGGTGTTGGATGAAGGAAAGAATATCAAAGCTTGGAATGGCCCTTTTTGATCACCTAGTCTAAACTTTTCATTTTATAACTGGTGACACTAAAGCCCAGAAGAGTCAACCCATAGAGCAAGTTAGTGGCAGCCAAGACTAGAAGAGCCTTCTCTCTCCTAATCCAGGCACTTACCTTCCAAAAAAAAGTGATACATATTTCATAATAAGATCAAAAGACATATAAACAATTAAGCATAGAGAAGTACTGTCTGATAATTATAAGAATTTTGAACCACTATTTTCATCCAGGCTTTGCTTTTCCCACTGGGACTAAATATCCAACAGATGTTGGGTTTTGCGGGTGCTAATAAATCAGACCCCTCTCTTCTCCAAGTTCTGATCCAGTTGAGAAATAGTCACAGGAGACAAGTAGGGATTAAAATGTCAGCTTTATTGCTGGTCCAGATGGACTAGAGGATGTGGCTGAGACCCAAGGTCCAAATAGGCTTCCTATGTCTTCTCCCCTGACTTGAACTCACCCACCCACTCACAGCAGAGCAGCTGGACTATTGAAGTCCTCCTGGGCAGGGGCTGGGCTGGCCCTGGTGCTCATGGCCTGGAGGAGGCAGGAGCACAGAGAGAGCATGCTGCTTGCAGTCAGGTCAGTCCCAGAGAGAGTGCCAGGAACAGGCTGAGCAATGTATGCTCAGTAGATACCCCTTTCTGAACCTCACCAACCCAAGGGATCCCTCCTTCTCTCATGGTGAGGAACCAGTGAAGGGGGTACCCAGGAAGTCAAAAAGTTTCTTTCCAGTACTTTCAAGACAATGTCAGTTCTTCTTTTCTCTCCTGATAGGAGAATGGGGAGTGGAGGTTTTCCCCCTTGATGACAGCCTTCAATTCACTCAATACCTTTCCACAGAATCTGAAAACTTCTGTGTTCCAGGAAGCACAAAACAGAAAACTGAACAATCAGTAACTTAACCTAAAAAGGGACATATATTTCTAATGTAACAGCCAGTGCAGAGGTGGGAAGTTCTGGGTTGGGCAACGCTCCACAATGGCACTGGGGACCAGGGCTCCTTCTATCTCTCTGCTCCACTGTTCTCAGAAAGTGGCTTTTGTCCTCTTGCTCACAAGATTGATCCTCCACATCTAGGCATCCTGTCTGCGTTCCAGACAGGAGGAAGGGAGGACAAAGGGACAGTTTTATCAGGAGAACAACAGCTTTTCTGGAAACTCCACTCACTGTGTGCTTTCATCTCATGGGCCCCCCTCTCCAAAAGGGAGTCTATGAAATTTAATTTTTAACTTGGCAAAATTGGATTCTTTACAATAAAGGAAGAAGAATGAATATTGGATGGCAGAATGCCCTGCCGCAAAGGGCACAAAAGAGTGAAAGAAAACATAGCAAATGTTGTCAAAGAAGTGCTTTCAAAAAAAGATACAGTTTTTCTTTCTTTTTTTTTTTCTTGCAAACATTCAAAAAAAGATGATTCCCTGTACAAACACTTTCAGAACGTAGAAAGATCGAAAACCTAGTTCATCTTACAGAGCTAACCTAACCCCGATACCTAAACCTAATAAAGAGCAAACACACCAAATAAACAAATCAATTGAACTATATGCAAAGCTAACTTACAAACTGACAAAAATCCCAGGTTTTTCCCCTCTCTGGGCTCCTCCCTTATTCCACTGCAGCATATCCTTTATTGCTGTTTTATTGCAGTATCATTCTCACAAGGAGTTTGTGGGAAGCAAACTTTCTTAGTCCTCATGTGTCTTAAAATGTCTTTGATCTGCCCACTTAACCAACAGATAGTTTAGCTGGGTATTGAATTCTGAATCAAAAGTCATTTTCTCTCAGAACTTTGAAGACAATGTTCCATCACCTTTTGTCATCCAGTGCTGCTAGTGAGAAGTCTGGCATCTTTCTGACTTTCATTTCTTTCTAGGTGGCTTTTTCTTTCTCTGGAAACTTTTAGCATCTTCTCATTTTCCTAAGTATTCTGAAATTTCAAAATCTTGTATGTTTTTTATGCTGAGGGCTTGTTGAGCCCTGTTACTCTAAAGACTTGAATCTTTTGGGTCTGAAAAATTCTGTTCAATCATTTATTTGAATATTCCCTCCCCTGCTTTCTCTCTTTCCTGAAATATGTATTAATCAAATGTGGACCTCATGCATTGATTTTTTTTAATGTCTCTTATATTTTCTCTCATAAAATTCTGTTTTGTTCCCTTTTTGCTTTATTTTCTGAGATATAACCTTGATCCTAACTTTCAACATTTCCACTGAATTTTAATTATATATATATTTTTTAATATCCAGGGACTTTTTTATTCTCTAATTGTTCCTTTTTCATAGCACTACTCATGTTTTATAGATACAGTGTCTCCTTGAATTATTTTTGCAAATTCTGTTCTACGTATGAATTCTCTTTGTTTCCTCAGAGGTCTTATTTTCCCTTTGTTTATCTTAGTCTTTCTATTTCATATTGCAGGCTTCCTCAAATAGCTTCTGGCTTATGGTTGTCCATTCATATTTAAGAATGAAGCAGTAGAAAAGTTTCCTGGAAGCTCTGTGTGCATGGATAAGAGGAGATGAATGGCAGGCTTTGTTTGAGAGTGAACTGGTCTTTATGCCTTGAGATTTCTAAATGTCAGCCCACAATATGCTTTGCTCTAAGATGCCACCTTAAAACCCAGCTGTCCTAGTCTTCCCCAGACAGTTTAATTTCTTTAAAGAAGACCCTACATTTGAGGGAAAGGGGTAAAATGAGGGGCAGAGCAAACATCTGGCTGGCTGGGCAGTCTACATACAAGGGGAGTTCATTGTTCCATTTATAGACTTTCAATTAAACCCCCCCTTTTCAGTCACATGTCCCCTCCCTGCCCTCCATTGCACCCAGCATATCCAAGTCCTGAGCTTCTCCAGGCTTCTGTGGACAGGTCAGCTCTCTCTTCCACTGCAAACCCAGCCACGTGCATTCCGGACTGCAGCTCCTTTGTCCTGCTTACGCAGACATCCTCCATCGAACCACACCTCCAGAAATCTGTTGCCATTCCTCTTGTCCACAGGGGCACCCCTCCCAATTCTCCTCTTTGGAAGTATTTATATGTTTTTATTTATTACCAAGATATTTCTGGAGGGGGGAGGAGATAAGCCTATGTGCATAAGCCCATGTCAACTTTCTTGGATTGGAAGTCCTACCTGCCTTGCAATGGAGGCTGGTGGGTATGGGAGTACGCTTTCCTTTACAATTTTACATGGCTAGACCTGAGCAGACTGTGCAGTCCTTCCAAATCAATGACACATTTACAAGAAACTCAAAAATATGCACAGAGATGGAAGGAAGGCTTTTTTTGTTATATAATACATTTCAGTATCTGTTGATTATAATGTATTTTAAATATGAGACTAAAATTAGACATGTCCCTAAAGCACCTCCTCAGAGCCCTAAAAATTTTGTAGAATATACTCAAGAAACCACTGGCATGGTAAAAAGAGCATGAAATTTGGAGTCAAACAAACCCGATTCAAATCCTGGTTCAACCATCTGTTCTCTCCAAATGTTAGTTCCTTCATCCACTACCTACCTCCTTAGATTGATAAGAGGATTAAATGAGATAATATACATGCAAAGCACCTAGCACAGAACTTGGTAATTAGTAGGCACTCAATAAACACTCCATATTAGACTACTCACCATGCCCCACTTTGTTCATGCTATTTCCACCTATTCCCTTCTCCGCCTCTTGGGTCCCTACTTGTTCTTCAAGGTTCAGATCAAACAGCCCCACATTTACAAAGCCTTCTCCAATCTTCCAAAAGATTAATTGTTCTGTCTTCTGAGCCCCCGACACCTGTTCACAACCCTATTATAGCTCCAATCTCTATGGCACAGAGAGAGCTGTGCACACCTGTCTCTCTGGTAGAGAGGGGTTCCTCCAAGGCGGCATCAGGAGCTTATTCCTCACATTCCCCCAGCACCAAGTCCTGTAGCTGGCACATAGTGGGTACTGAGTCAGTGCTGGAATCTAATTGAATTGCAACAAACTAGACCAGATTATGGAGAGCCTTAACCTACTGCCAGGCTGAGATATGAAAACCAAGCTATGACCCAGACAGACAGATTCTAACTTGTCCACAACGCAAACACTTTGTTCCTTTCTTGCAGGAGCTTCTGAGCTGCTTCTGCGCTGTTGTCATAATGACTTCCACCCCCAACCCTGCCACTTTGCCAAACACAGGTAAACACGTTCCACTCCACAGAACCGTGGTTTGGCCCTTGCCCCACCCCATGGGGCAGAGTCAGAGGAGGAAAGACAGTTGGAGCAGACAGAGCTCACCTGGAATTCTGAGAACCCATTGGGTGGGGATGGAATTCTTCATTCTCTAGAATGACATGTTTAGCCCTGGGGCAGGGCTGGGGCAGGAAGCTTTCTCTGCTATTCTTCTCTTTACCTCCTTGGGCAGCCCATGGCAAAGAAAACACCTTGGGCCCTGAACTCTCTCTTCTGCCTCCCTCTACCTTCACCTCCCACTAAGGGTGAGGAGGTAAGCCCTTAGTCAGGCAAATGTACAGCGATGACACTGTCTGTGAGCAGGACCCTGCTCTGGGGCCTCAGGCAGAGCCAAAGGGAAGAATAATACCACCCACACTGGCAGTCACATTCTCATGGAGAATGCAAAGTCCTGTCCTCATGGTGCCTTCAATCTCATGGGAGACGGGGCAGGGAAACAAAGTGTGGTCCCAGCCTTCAAGTAGTTCCCAGGCCGGTGGAATCACTACCACATTCAAGAAACACCCTGTCCACAGTTGAGAGATGGGACACAGGCACAGCAGCGTCATCCAAATTGAAAAGACACAGCCCCGTTCCTGTGCCTGCTGTGTCCCTGCTGCACGCGCAGCACGTTGCACACGTATCACTTAGAAGCCACCACCCAGTGGTCCAGTCCCAACGCTGTGCTGTCATCAAGGATGCCAGCCCCAAAATAACAATTTCAAAATAGTCTGTTTACTCGAGTTCCTTAACCTCGACTACAGAGCTCCATAGATCGCAGTGAAGCTTCTCCACTCCCCTGTCTCCCACCCACCCCTCCCCTCACACCTGCTGCTCCTCCAACCTCCCTCTCTCAGTCTTTCCCTGACCCTTCTTCCCTCTTTCCTCCCAATTCTACATCGCATACACCTGAGGATATTCCAATAAATCAGCACCCTCCTTAGAAGGTGAAGGAGGCAAAAAAAAAAAAAAAAAATGAGCCAAAGCCAAGATTTTGTCCAATGAGCAGGGAGAAGAGAGCACTGGAATGACGACTTCCCTCCTGCCGCACATGTATCATGTCGTTCGATCCTCACAACCGCCATGTACAGTGGATGCCAGTATCCCTATTCTAGAAACGAAAAAACTGAGCTTAGCCAGTAACGCTTGACCAAGGGCACGCCATTAGCCGTAGGACAGGGACTGGACGCCGTGTCTGCTGGCTCCTGCGCACAGGGAGATGTTCCCGAAAGGGGAAATAGCTTTGTTCCTAGCGGGATGCCCGGAGCAAAGGAGCTGGGTGACTCAGGGTGTGGAGGGAATGCTTTGTGGAAAGCACTCTGCAGGGCGTGGTGGATTCTTCCCCAATACCTCAGGATATGTATGTGTTTGCGTCTGTGTATGTCTGGGGAGAGGGGTGACCTGATCCCAGGGAGTTCCCCGCAGTCACGCTCCACTTCCTGCAGCTCAGTGTGGGAGGACATTCCACGGGGAGCCACTCATCCCGAGGAAGCCGAAGCAGGACTGTGAGGGCAGCCCCAACACAAAGGACAATGACTAGGAACTCTCACTGAGGGGCAGAGTGGACCAGGGGACTCTCAGAGCCACAAGGTGGGGACGCCTGGGGGCCAGGCTGAGGGTACAATCAACTCACGGGTTACACAACATGAAGGCTCTGTCTCATTTGAGCCTCCCTTCAACAACACGAGGCTAGCAGGGCAGAGGGGGTGGCTCCATTTTACAAATGAGGAAGCTGAGGCCCAAAGAAGTTTCTCTGCTGTGGAAGAGTCAGTGCTCAACGCAGACCTTCTGACTTCCCACTGCACCCGCAGTCAGCCCAGGTGACTGTATCTCACCCCACTTCCCCCAGAAGAAATGGGGCCCACCAGAAATGGGGCTTTGACACTTCTCTCTTTCCCTCTGGTAATGTGACTTCAGCTCCTTGGGTGGTCTCAGGGGAACTTGTCTTGCTGGGTGTTTCCTCCGTGTCTGGCAGAAGATACTCGGTGGGTGGAGGGATGTGGGCGAGCACAGGCAGGCTGGAGCAGAGCAGGAGCACCGAGCAGGAGTCCATGGGGACCGCTTCCCGCTCTGCCATGAACCAACAGCTTGGGCAGCCCTGTTGGACGAGCCATCTCCCTTCTCCACACCACCCTCCTTCACTGCACAGGAGGGTGGGACTGTCACATTGCACAGCACCAGGGGGTGGGTGTAGGAGGATGAAGGGGGCTGAACAGCTGGAGTGCTCACCCCTTTCCCCAGTGCCCAGCTCCACCAGCCCCCCTTCAACTGGTCTGGCTTCGACTTACCTGTTCTATTAGTCTATGCCTACTAGTAAGCTTCTGTTTGAAGAAAGGGATCTGGCATCCTACCTTCTTTCTTACAAGTACCTTTGTACAGCATTTGGTAACAATCCTGCTCTGTTGCTTGCGTTTAAATAAGGATTTTCCTGTACATTTAGGATGAAGTCCTTAGGTAGGGGCTGGGAATGGGCCAGGGGAGTTTTGGGTCGCCCCCTTCCCAGACCCTTCCCCCAGCTGCACCACACCTGCTGATACTGGAAGCATTAGAAACATGGCTTGTCTTTGAGGCCACCTCCTAGAACTTCTCCCCCACCCCAATATCTGGACCTTCTACGCTTTCTCTCTCCTGATTTGGATGCAACCCCTAAGATCGTTTTTCTCAGTCCCTCTAGAAGAGAGTGGGGGGGGACACTTCCCAGGCCCTCAAAGGCACAGGCTGCCCCAGGGCCCTAACATCTTCCAGCAGCCATGGTGCAGCTCTGGGTCCCAGGCTCTTTTTGCTTGTCGGCAGGAGCTGCGGGTCAGCAGTCTCTCCTCTCTCTGAGCTCCTGCTGTCTGGAAGGCAGCGCTCCCCACCCCTTGCAGGTCCATCTGCTGGTCTGCAAAGCAGACCCCTGAGGCCAGGCAGGGGCAGAGCAGGAGCCAGATGCCAGGGAGCAGGCGCTGCTGTCAGCACCCGGGGAGTCAAGGAAGTCAGCCCAGAGACCAAGGCCTGAGGGCCACATGCCCTCCAGCCCCATAATCCTGTCCCCATTCCCAGCCACAGCAGGGAGTGGGCCCCAGGGGTCACTCAGGATGAAATGGGCAGAGTGGGCTCTGGTGGGAAGCACCCTCAGGGGCTGTCTGTGCCTCCACAACCAAGGTGGGGAGGCAGGAGCTGAAGCCCCACAAACCCACCCCATGACCCCCCCATCCCACACATCAGGAGGGTCCCTCAGAGCCCTGTCAGGGGCATGGGGGTGCCAAGAGGTTGCTGGCAACAAGCCTCTGGGAGGAAAATCATGCCCCAAGGCCTTGTGGGAGCCCCAGCCTCAAAGCAAAGAAACATCCCTGCCCTCAGGGAGCTCCCACTCCAAGGGGGAGACGCAGGCCTCACCTGGGGGTAGGGGGGTCAGGCTTGCTCACTGAGACACGTTGGGGCCCCTCCTCGACTCCCTCCCCTAGGGAAGGGTACAGACCTGCATGTGGAGGGTGGAGACTCAGTGAGTAAGCAGGTTTGCAAAGGAATAGCTTCCAAGGAAAGTGAGTCAGAGGCCGGAAGAGGGCTGGATGTGGCCCTTTTCTGGCCTTACCTGGTCTCCTTGGTGAGTCCCCTGTGCCCCCTCATAGTCTCATACTCTACTGCAGGCCCCAGTGGGGTGCAGGGAAGATCCCTGGAGCCAAGAGTCCTATAAATGACAATCGGTAGCCAGAGACCTGAATGAATCCTCTGCAGGGCTCTATCTTCCGCCTGGAGCTCTAACAGTTTTTCAGGAATGCACCCATTAAGTGCTCTCGTGCCATCTAAACCTCCTTGAGGGCTTTGCACCTTCACTCTGGCTAATCTGCCTCTAGCTTGTCCTCCAAGGAAGACAGAACTGCCTAAAGGCAGAGCCCAGCCTGGCTCACTGGCTCTCTGGTGCTCAGTCCTGGTGTTTAAAAATGTCAAATGGGCAAACTATCTACTAATACTAGTACAATATTTATCAAAGTAAGTCACATGCCTGTCTCTCTACCACCACCACCCTACAGCTGCCCCCCTGTTGTAACTGGGCTCCTGGCTTCACACCTGACTACCTCCCCTACCCTGTAACCTTACTACAGCCAAAGAGTCGGTCAAAACACAGTGCGATTGCACTTCACCAAATTTTTGTTGCTTCCCACTGCTCTCTGGATAAATCTAAAATCTCTAACCTGGCATACAAGGGCTGGCGCCTGGCTACCTCTGTAACCTCATTGTTGTAAACCCTTCTTTCTTTGTGCACCAGCTGCCCTGAGTTCCCTTCAGCTCTCTGAGTAGAGTACTATCACACCTACCTCAGGACCTTCGCACTTGCAGTTTCCACCTGTGAGTTCTCTCTCTCCTTCGCCCTCTTTGCCTGGCTAACTCCTACTGTATTCAGGTCTTCGGTTAATTGGTGAAGCCTTCCCTGATCCCCCAGAGGCAGGTCCCCTGTTATATATTCTCAAGGCAACCTTGACTTCATTGTGTCCTTCATGGTCTGTAATTATACATTTGCATGGTTATTTCATCAATGTGCTCTCTCCTGCCCCATCCCTCTCCTGCCCCAAAGACCATCAGTAGGATGTGGACCAATGCCCAGCCCCAGCCCCAGCTCCAGCCCCAGCCCCAGCCCCAGCCCCAGCCCCAGCCCCAGCCCTTCCCCTCCAGGAGGCTGGAGCTGGAAGAGCACACCTGACCCGGAAAGGCCCTGCCCCCCAGGGGGCTTAGATCTGGGAAGTACCTGACCCAAGAGGGCAGCCCCACCCTGTGCCAAAGATATAGAGAGGAAGAATTGGGGAGGGTGGTATACTCACCTGGAAAGTGAAAGCTGAGGAATATTTGGAGAGCAAGATAAGGTAGCCATAAAGCAGGAAATACGCTGCAGGCAGCTGTAGGCTAAGGCAGGGCAGTTTAGAATTAAGGCTGCAGATCAAAGCCACAGGAAGTGGGCTGGTTGGTAACGGAAGGCTCTGATCAAAGCCACACTTTCCTGTCTGGGTGGGGTAGGCAATTCATTCACTTATTCATACATATGTGTACATAGCATGTGGTCATTCAACAAATATTGATTGAGACCTTTCTGGGTCTCAGGCACTTGTGCTATGCCTGGGGAGATAGTGGTGAGTGAAAGTGGATTGGGTCCCTACTCCTGAGTTTCCAGGCATCTGGCTTAGTGTCCAGACCATTTTCCAACTGCCAGCCTGCAGTCCATTTAACAAATAACACCTAGAATTTTTTTAAATGCAATACAGAGCGGAATGGTATGGAAAATATCAGTGTATCCCACGCAGTAAGGATAAGCACTCAGTTACATACATATTAGGTGATCTGGGTCCCAGCATAAAATGTATTTCTTACTGGGGGCCACAGTCAGAAAAGTTTGAATTATACCAGTCTAAGCATTATTTAAATAATTCCACAAGCCTGTAACTAAAGTCTATAGGAGATGGAGAGCATGCAGACATATATGGTGTGCTAGGAGAGGAGAGAACAATAGAACCCCATCCGGCCTGGACAGGGTGGTCAGGGAAGTCTTCCTGGGGAGAAGATGCTGGAGCAAGAAGGAGGGGAGAAAGGGGAGGAGGAAAGAAGAGAGGAAGGGAGACAGGGAGGAGGAGGGAGAGGAGGTATGAACTAGGCCTGTGTCAGGGGCCCATGGCGTGGTGAAGGAGAGGCCTATGGCGGCATGACAAAGGAGTAGTAGAGGCAGAAAGACCCACGTGTGCCATCTGGGAGGAAGGAGCATAGAAAATATAAGGGGAGGAGAGGAGGCCTGGGGGACTGCAGTTGGGAGGGTGGAAGGTGGCATGATGTGGGGACAGAGAGGTAGGAAGGGGCCTTGCTAGGCTTGCTGGACAGTTTGGTCTTGATCCTAAAAGCAATGAGAAGCCACTGATGGCTTTATTCATCCATGTATCTGACATCAGCTTGCTGAATAATCCCTTCACCTGGCACCCTGGTGCTGGAGACACAGAGGCGAAAGCACCCTAAAGCCGCTTCCAGGCCAGGCAGGAGTCAAGACGCACACAAAATATGAAACAGCTGATGGAGCCTCTTGTCCTACTTAAGTGACTGCGTGTCTTGGGTCGGGTTCCCCAGAAGCAGACCTGCTTCAGACAAGGATGAGAGTGCAAGCAATTGACTTGGGAGGTGGAGGCACTGTAGGAAAATGGAAAAGTGACACGAGAAGGGGAGGAAGCCAACGGAGGGGGATTGACAAATACCTCTGGGCACCTGAGCTCAATTCCACTGGGGACCCCTGGGAGACTGAGGAACACACCTAAGGGAGAGAAGATGTATTACTAGTTTTCATCATCCGGTTCTTATCTGTTGCTGGCTGAAGGCTGCTCCTGGGGACATCAACTCTGCCGTACGCTGGGCCGTCTCACACACAGGCGGCCTGCCCTGCTGCGGAGAAGGCCTCTGCCAGAGTTGCAGGGCTGCGGGCAGGAGCCTTAGCACACAGGCAAACGCCAAGGGCATGTGCACAGGGCACTGACCGCCTCTGCCAAAACCATCTTGTGTAGATTCCAGAGCATTCTGTGGTCCTTTAACTCATCTGCATTTGATTTAGGGTGATGACCCCCAAATCTCCAACTCCAGCCCTAACTTTTCCTCTGGGCTCCAAATCTTTATAGCAACCAGCTGTCACCCAGATCTCTCCTTTTTTTTTCCCATGAGCACCTGAAATCATCAGGTCCCCAAACTTAACTCCTATGAATCCTCATCCCCACCACCAAACCTACACCTCCAGTTTCCCTGCTGGGATGAATGGCACCCCAATTATCCAGTCACCCAAGCCAGAAACCAACCCCCTTCTCCCTATCCCCGCAAACCAGCCCATCACCACCCTCAATCCTGTCACTTCTCTCCCCCTCTCTGCCACTGTCCAGCCCTAGGATGCCTCCCCCACCCCACTCTGTCTCGCCAGATTGCTACACCAGCTCCCTTGCTGTCCGCAGCCCGTCAGGCCCTCCCTGATGCAGCTCAGGTGAACTTTCCAAAACACAGGTTTGGTTGTGTCCATTCTCTGCTCGAAATCCTTCATGCCTCCCACTCCTCTGAAGATGAAGTCCAAGTACAGTGTATGGTACATAAAGACCTTCACATCTGACATCACCCCCAGCCAGCCCAACGTCCCCATGTCATCCTTACCACCACCCCACTTTGTACTCCCCAACTACTCCAAGTTATCCCAAATTCCCTACCCACATCCATTCCTTTGCACTTGCTGAGCCCACTTTCCAAATTCAATGACGTCTGCTTTTGTCCATCTGGCCAAGAACCCTTCTCGTCTTTGTTCAGCCCTGCCTCCTCTGGAAAGCCCACCCTGCTTTCCCCCCAGCTCCTCTGTCCTGCACACGCCCTCCTGCAGAATAAGGATATCATGACATTGTCACTGTTTAACTGCAGATCTGCCTTCCCCACTAGACGGTGAGCTCGTTAGAGACAGGGACATTATTTCATATTTGTTTCCTCAGCACCTAGCATATAGACTGCTCCCAGGAAACCTTCTCCATACAAAGTGACCAGACTGAATGGAGCCGCCCAGTACAGGCGATGCATGCCTGCTAAGAGGAGAGAGAGAGCAGCACGTCATCTCCCAGCATGGCACTCCTGAACCCTGCCAGCAGGACATTGTCAACAATATGACAACCTGGCATTGTCATAATAGTGGAGACAGCGTGCACCAAACTTCATAGTCTCTCAGGACTCACAGGACCAGACCAGCAGACGGGCTTTGCACCTGGGCAGAGCAAGGACATTCTGTCCCCCTAGGCACTAAAGACAGCCTTGGCTTCAGGGACCCTGGGCTCCACCCATGAGAGCCAAATAGCCAGAAAGCATCAGGAGATAGATTTGTTATCTTCCTGGGTGACTCTAGACAAGCCACTTCCCCTCTCTGAGGCTCAATTTCCCCATCTGTAAAATGGCAACTTGTACCCATATCAAAAATACTATTATTCCAACTGTAATCCCACCAAGAAACAAGTCTGAAGGCCAAGCGAGGGCCCAGTGGCATGGTGTAGAGAGAATGCAGCATTTGGGGACGGCTGCCCTTTGCCTAACCTCTGTCCTTGGCGCCTGTTACACTAGAGGAGTCCCTTCACCTTCCTCAGTTTCCTCAACTATAAAAGAGAATAATGCCGGCCACACCAGAGGATTACTTTAAGGAGAAATGCAATGAATTACTTAAGGTGCCTGGAGCAGTGCTTGACCAGTAATCGACGTGGTTCTGTTTCCTGGATAACGAGTGATGGATGCCTGCCCAGCTCGGCCTGCAGAGCTCAGAGACTAGAACATTCTGCCCTCACTCACCTCCTCCCGTCCTGCCCCATCAGTGGCATCTCACCCTGCCAAGCTCAGCTCCTTGGCTGTGTCTAGCCAAAGGCCAGAGTGGCCAGGTAAGCATGGTTAGCCACAGATGTGACCACCCAAGATCCCACGACCAGAGAGTGGTGGGGCCTGGATCCACACTGAGGTGTGGGGGCTCCCAGTCCAGTGCTCTTGTCACAGCAGCAGACCCCCATGTGACACAGGCCCCCGGTCTCACTGCCCGCTCACCGTCCAGCCACCTCCCTCTGTCCCCAGGTGACCCCATTGCATTCCTGTGGTTTGGGGTTTGCTGGTGTGGTGTCGGCGACTAAAAACTTGGCACCTTCCCACCAGCGTGTGGGGAGGGGGCTCCAGGGGCCAAATTCCTCTTCAAATGAGATTCCCGTGGTTTCCTCAGCTGAGTTCCTGAGCTCAATTCCTGGCACAGAACTCTGAGGCATCTGCGGAGCAGAGAAAAAACAATGTGGAATTAAGTTTCTCTGGAAAATAGTCTCCACAAGGGAAGATCTAAGCATCTCCTCGGGCTCTGGGCCGACGGCTCCACCCGGTGCCAGGCTGGACTCCCTCCGCCTCCCAGGCTCAGCAGTTGAGCAATCCCAGCTCCTGAGGCCATGTACTACTTCCCCCACCAGCCTCTCCCCTGTGTGACCTCAGAACTGTCATCAGAGATGGGCTCTGGCTTTTCCCAGACCTGGCTGGGGCACCCTGACCATAGGCTGCTGGGAGCCCCAAAACAGGGGCATCCTCCTGGGATGGGTTCACACCAGCTTTTTCTGATGTTGCCACCACTACCAGGCAGGATTCAGGATCAGGTTGCAAAGACGAGAGGATGTGGTGAGACTCACTGTCTCCCTGGGCCCCCAGGCCTCAGCAGCATATTCTAGAGGGACAGACCCCAAGAGGCACAGAGGAGACAAGGAAAAAGAGGCAAAGCCACCAGCTGACTTCCCCCAACACCCAGCCCAATACCATCTTAGATAGTGGTTGCAAAGGCCCTGGCACATGTGGCCTGTTCAGGCATGGAATGTCATTCAGCCACAAAAAGGAATGACGTACTGATACGTGCTACGACATGGAGAAACCTGAAATCATAGGCTAAGTGAAAAAGCCAGACACAAAAGACCACATAGTGCATGATTCCATTGACATCAAATACCCAGAAGAAGTAAAGCCGTAAAGACAGAGGACAGACCAGTGGTTGCCAGGGCCTGGGGGAGAGTGAGATGGGAGTGACTGCTTAACGGGCGTGGAGTTTCCTTCTGGGGTGATAAAATGTTCTGGAACTAGACAGAAGTGGTAATTGTACAACTTGTGAATGTATTAAATGTTGCTAATGGCAAATTTCATGTCATGTATTTTATTACAATAGAAAGAAAACATGAAAGGCCCCTGTCCTGTATCCCCAGCTATAGAAGAGTTCTGCTCTGGCTGCCCCCATAGAAAGAAGAACCTGCAGGTCCAAGCGGATGTATCCAGTAGAGCCATGGTCTTCCTTCTAGCCCATGCCTTACACATGGAGGAACACCATATTCCTGCCCAAACAGCTCCGAGATTCTTCTCCAGGTTCATTTCCCTGAAGGCTAACCACACCCTGGCCCCAAGGGACAGTTGTTTGCAGGAGAGTGAATGCAAATGGGCTTGTCTGGGCTGGGCTGTTCACCCCTTCTGGTGCAGGATGGAGCCAGGCATGAGAAGATAAGAAAGGTCAGATGACATGCTAGGGACTGGGATCCAGGGGCCAGCCCTCCCCAGGCAGCCACTCCCTGGATCAGAATTCCAAGTTGTCAAAGAATCGTGAATTTGATCCTGGCCTTCATGGTCATTATAAAAATATACATGTCAAGATAGATGAATAGAACATATGTTATTAATAGTTTGTAAGGTTGACTTATGACCTTTGAATATTTGGACTTGTGGTATGTGATCGTCTTCTATATCTATATAACAAATGACCACAGATTTAGTGGCTTAAAACAGCATCCATTTGTTAACTCACGGTTCCATATAGGTCAGAGTTCTGTGTAGGCTCAACTGGGTTCTCTGCTTGGGGTCTCACAAGGTCAAGATCAATGTGTCAGCTAGGCTGGGCTCTTATTTGGAGGCTCTGGGGCAGAATCCCCTTCCGGAGTCATTCGGCTTGTTGGCAGAATTCAGTTCCACGTGGTTGTAGGACTGAGGTCCCCATTTCCTTGCTGGCTGTCACCTGAGGGTTGCCCTTGAACCAAATCCTTCTTATACTCCAAATCTCTCTAACTCCTTATTCTGCTACCAGATGGGAGAAAACTGCTTATAAAGAACTCACCTGATTAGGTAAGGCCTACCTCGATCACCTCCACGTTCTAAAGTCAACTGACTTGGGACTTGCCTACCTTTGCAAAATCTCTTCATAACAGTATTTAGATTCGTACTTGATCGAGTAACCAGGGGATGGAAATCTAGGGATGTGGGAGGGGGGCACCTTTAAAATTCTGCCTCACTCATGGAAACTTTGCTTAACCAAGAGTAACCAGTGTCCTCTGCGGTCCAAATGCTGCCCTTTCTCCTTTAAGAGCCTGCTAAAATGCATGAAGCCTCCTTGAAGCCTTCTGCCTGGGTCCAAAGCAGAATTAGTCTCCCCCAATGAGTACTTTATTGGTACCTCTCCTCTAGGGTATGTCCCAGACTGCCTTGAGTTGCAGCTGAGAGCTCTGAGTCTCTCCACCTACTAGGCCAGGAACAGACTGGGGTCAGGGCCACCTGTCAGTACATACTGTGTCTGGCCCAGCGGGGATCCAGAGAGATGAATCCAATATAGTCCCAGCCTTTGAGCACTCACAGCCCAGCAGGACCAGTGAATCTAATAGTAATAACCATGTATTGAATGTTTAGTGTGTGTCGATCATTGCACATGCCTTCCAAACACTCTCACTTCCAAAGTGAGGCAACTACACTTACATCCGGCCATCTGACAGGAAAGGGTGAGCCGAGGTAAGTTTTTCAAGAACCAGACCAGAATGTGGTATCCCTTTGTCCATATTCTATTGGCCAGGACTCAATTCATAACCCCGTCTAACTACAGAGGAGGCTGGGAAATGTAGTCTCACTCTGTGCCCAGGAGGGAAAGGAATTTGAATTTGAGGAGCACACAGCATGGTTGCTGTCACAGATGCCACACCCTTTAGCCACATGTGGCTGCAGCGGTGCTGTGTGCAAAGGGTTGCCCTGTGCAGTCTGACAGCAGATCTGAGCTCCAGAAGGGAAGACAAGGGTAGACATGCCAGCAAGGGTGGGGGGCCAGGGAGGTGTGAGAGCACAGCATGTCCTGTTACTCAGCCGCCAGGCTCAGCAGGAGGCCTTACTCATCCATGAGCTCACCTTAGGCCTAAGGCCATGCAGGATTGCACACAAACTGGCCAGGGATCCCCTTCTCCCGGCCAGCCCTTGGGCAGACGGTCCAGCAACTTGGGTCATTGCTGCTCCCAGCCAGAGGTAGGGCACAGGTACCGATGCCCCTAAGAGTGGCCCTGTACCTCCCCTCTCCCAGGGAGAGTGAGAGGCCCAAGCAGAGCAGGCCCAAGGGTGGCAGTGCCATACCCCCACCCTATCTATCTTGGAGCACAGATGGCTGATTTTCTTTTCAGATCTAACTCTGAGGTAGGAGAATCAGCAAATCATGTCCCAAAAGCAAGTACAAATTCTTTGGTTTTTGAGAGGCCACATGACTTATGCCTGGTCACAGTGATCCAGACTGATGGAGATGCCTGACCATCTGTCACGAGGGAGGAAGGGGTGGGAAAAGAAAAGTGCATTCTGATCAGAAGTGTGTCCAGCCCTACTCTTGGGCCCCACCTGGTACTGCTCCCCAGAGAGTGCAGAGCAGAGGAGATGTTGACATTTGAGCTCAGGCCTCAGGAGGACAGGAATCCCTGGGACCACGGGACCCTGTGCAGTGAGGACAGAGGGCACACTGACCACCCCACATCACCTCCACACCCTGTCAGGGTGTAGAGAGGACCCTGGAAGGCAGGGACCCTAGTTCCAGTCTGGCTGTGTCACCCACTGAAAGTGGAGCCCTTAAGCAACCCCCACCCAGGGCCTTAACTGACCCATCAGTCCAATGAGCTCTGACCTCCACATTAAGGTTGCACATACCCGGAGGGTGGCACAGAATGTGCGAAGAAATTTTTAGAATTTAATGTGTATGTACTTCTATCTAAAAATAAGAAAGAAATTCAGGTCAATTAATATTTAACATGCAGATTCACCCAGGCATCCTCACTTGGTCTGTTTGTTGGCCAGTCGTGTCCCCTGAATTAGTCAGTGCCTGGAGAGAGGTGAGGATGCTCTGTCAGGCAGAGAACTTGAGAGCTGCACCCTCGCTCTGTTGCTCGCTTTTCAATGTATTGTGACATATTGACGTCTGCATATGCCCAGTTTGTACTGTCTGATTCAAATTAAATTAACCCTCCTAAAAAAAGGACAAATGGCCTAAAAAGATTGCTGCAAAGAAACAGCAAGAAAATAGCAGACATCCAAACACATGGTTTCATCTGCCATATCATAAAGGAAAAACAAGTGTTGCCTGTTGAATGCTACAATAGAGATTTCCAAAAATGAAATCTCTTTTCATCAGGATAAAGGTGAAGTTTGAACAGTTATGGAGGAAGCAAGTTTGGGGGAAGGAGAATAATATGATAGAGGATTTGGAAAGAAAGTTTGAAAGTGTTCCCATTGTTACATATTTTGTTGCTGAAAACCTTGTGTGTTCCCAAGATCTTTCATATCTGCCCTTCAAACAACAGACCAAAAAAGAAATGTTTAATTTGCTTTAAAATCTTCTAAATGAAGAGTGTGAGTGGGTTTAAAATCCATTTGCTAAAAGTATTAAAATGCAACATATTCCAATTTCTTTGCAAGTACAACTGATTGACATGAGAAAAGATGGAAATTTGCAAGCCAATTTTGAACAAAACCTTTGCATAATTGGTGGATGGATTTGAAAATTGAAAATTAATGTCATGATTTAATGAGCTGAGCCCACAATACATTCCGTCCGTCTGGATCTAGGTACCTTCATGAGGCCTTCTTTTCAACTGTGACAGCCATTAAAACTGAATATTGAAATAAACTGAATTTAGAATGAGACACACAAATCACTGTTCCACAGAGTGTTTTCAGATTTCACAAACCAGGATTTTCAAAAATAAACAAGCATATTCAATCACATTGCTCTCATTGTGAGAACAAAAAAGGGTTTTTATTAGATGAAGTGCCTTAAAAATTACTTTTAAATATCATTTTTATATTATATTTTTCTTCATTTCTATTTATAGTTTTGTAATGTACTTAATACATATAGGTTATACATGTATAATATGCATAATATTTTTATAATATGCATATATTTTTAAATCTAAATAGGAATATATATTTATGTGTATAGTTCATGTAATTTATAAAAGTACATATATATAATTTATAGATAAATAGATACCAAGGTACCTGCTCAACATTTTTTACTGATGGGATGTGTAAACAATAAAGTTTGAGTTCAAGGATGTGGACAGTGCCTAAGGGCCCCTCAAGTCTGTCTTAACCCCAAAGAAGAGAGAATCCCAGAGAAAAGTGAGGCCTGTGCCTCTGTCACCCTCTCAGGGGGCTCAGGAGCTCCCAGCGGCTCCAGAAGCAACAGGACCTTCTGGAGGCACAAACATGTTCATGTCATTCCCTCCCAGTTCTTGCCATGTGTGTAGGCTTCCCTGCATCTCCACTGCCCACAACAGAAAATCCTAACTGCTTAGGCCAATCTACACAGCCTTTATACCTGGCCCAAACCATCTGCATTGGTCACCAGCAGGAAATAGAAGCCAAACTAGCTAATTTGAGCAGAGAGGAATTTCATGCAGGTGTTCTGTCCTTACAAAATCATCAGAAGTCTAGCGAGGCAAGCTGCACTGCCAGAGTGGCTCCCAGAAAAACATGGGCCAAATGACCCACCAAGGGAACCGCCTCCACTGGGCCTGTCGGGAAAGTAAAGAATCAGGAGCCGCTTGTGGTCTGTTGACTTTGAGAACCATCATCACAATTGATCAGGGATCAGGAAGCCGTTTTGTCAACAACCTCTGGACACCCAAGAAGTTGGACGCCAGATACTAGAAGGCAGCTGCTTTAAAAAACCTCAGTGTCTACTACAGTGCTGACCTGCAGCAACAAGCCACGTGGCAGAAGGAAGATGCTCCACCTTCCAAATCCCCAGCCCCAAGTTGATTCGGTGGACAGAACCTGGTGCATAACCAGAGCTCTAGGGGCAAGAGAGTCTGAGAAATGCGGTGTCCGGCATACATCCTCTTCCGAAATTACATTTGTTTGTTTGTTTAACTGATTTTTCTATCTTCTTTAGTGAGAGAAGCATAAGATACATTAAAATATAGGCTGGGGTTTAAAAAAAAGTCTCCTTGGAATCCCTTCTCTTGGTAGGGTAGTTATAGGACTAGGTATCCCTATCAACCAGAGAAATGGTGTATTTTGAGGTTGAAAATAAATGCTATGAATAGGCCTATATCTCTTAAATAAATTGAATCAATAATTAATAACCTTTCAAAACAGAAAGCACCAGGACAAGACGGTTTCATTGGTGAAGTGTACCACATCTTTAAGGAAGAAATGGTACCAATTCTTACAGTCTCTTCCAGAAGACAGAAGCAGAGGGAACACTTCCTAATGCATCCTATGAGGCCAGCATTAACAAACCCAGACAAAGACATTACAAGAATAGAAAACTATAGAGCAATATCTCTCATGAACATAGATGCAAAAATCCTCAACAAAATATTGGCAAGTTGAATCCAGTGATGTATAAATAGAGTTATACACCCCAACCAAGTGGGATCTATCCCAGATATTGCAAGGTAGGCTCAACATTTGAACATCAATTAATGTGATCCATGACATCAATAGGCTGATCATGGGGATGGGTGGGGCAAAGGGCACGGCCTGTGAGGCAGCTGAGAATGGAATCAGTATTCTGGGATCAGCTTCAGCTAAAAGAAATAGCTGGATGTGAACCAAAAGAGCCAACCTGCCAAGAGGGACTATAAGCCTCAGGCACAGTGTGGTAAGGCTGGGAGCCCCCTGGCCCTGAAGAACTGCTGCAAGGCTGTCCTCGGTGCCAGTCCCAGGGGAGATGGCCCGGGTTAGCGCCAGAACTGCCACAATCCAGCCCAACATTTGGCCTCCCTGTAACCTGCCCCTTACACTCAAGAAACTCCACAGTTGCCCATCCCTCCCTCCCACCCACCCTGACCTGCAGCCTCGTGGGTGAGGCCACCACACGCGGCTCACGCTGGCTTGCGGCTGCGTCCACCCAGGAGCAGGGGCATGTGTTCTTCCTTCAAAGACATGACTGCTCACCAATCTATGTGCCAGCAGGGCTGCATGGACACCCAGGGATGCCTTTTATGTCACCTTCAAGAGGGGGCACCTTGTACAACTTGGTGTAGCTTTGCTCGCCAGCCTCCCCCGGCCCTGGCTCCTCATGCCTCAGCAAAACCACAGGGCATCACAAACCGTAAGGCCAGAAGCCCTTCCACTGAGCATGACGGGGACGGGGGCAACCCACCCCTGAGAGGAGTCCCTGGCCTGAGACTCTGCCAGCTCCATCACTTCAGACCAGCACCCCCAGGCCCAGCTCTGCCACCAGTGCCCCTCCTCCCACCATGGCTGGATGCCTCCTCTGGGACCCCTGGCCCAGACCAGGAGGGACCTGGAGCCATGAAGAGGGAATGACTGGACTCCTGGACTTCCTGCCATCACCCTCCACCCTGTGGAGCTTCCTCCCTGGGGCACAGGCCAGACCCCCATGAGGGATAGCCTGTGCATGAACGAATGAGTGCAGAGCTACAAGCCCCTTCTTAAAGCCCTCCAGAGACACTCCCACCTCCTCCCCTCGAGTTAGAAGCCCCATTCCCAGGCTTGAAACATTATTGTAAAAGGAGGAAAAGAAATAAAGACAAGATCTGTACCCAGCCTCACTTCCAGTGGGCCCCTACCCTGTGCCTGTTCCAGTATGACTCCACCCAGACACATAGGAGGGGCCCTGGAGGGTCTCCTGCCCATTGGCATCCTGTTTTGCCAGGCCAAGCCCCTCACTTTCTGATGATTCTGCCAACACACGACCTCTCCTCCAGCTGGCACCTAGGTGAGAGGGACGCCAGCAACACACCTTGGTCCCAGCAAGGGCTCCCCTGCCCCCACATGGTGCAGCAGGAAGGCCACGCTGGGAGCCTGGGAGCCCCTCACATACACCCAGCCCCAGCGCCAGCCTGGCCAGGCCGCCAGCCAATGTTTCCCTGCCCCCTGCCAGAGCCGGCCCACCTGAGCTCATCCGGACACAGCAGGGGCGGAGCCTGCTGCTGTCAGGGCCACGTGCAGGGATGGAGGGCGGAGGGTGGAGAGAGGGCGGGCAGGCAGGCTGCCCTTAAAGCAGGTCTGGAGGTGAGCTGGCGCCTGGCCGTACTCCTCACCTGGTGGTAGTGAATGCAACAGCCTGCCCGCACGAGTGGACACCAGGTAGGTGCCTTTACTCTTTAAGGAGAAGAGAGGGACACTCAGCACTTTCTATGACCCTGACTCATTTAACCTGCTGTCCCCAGCTTCTCCACTTCTCCTTGGGGCTCAGAGTGAAGGCGGAGAGCAAAGGGGGACAGATCATGGATATAAGAGAGATGGTCTCAGGATCATAGATGCAGGAGTTCAGCACTTTAAGGGAACCAAATCTGTAGCCTTGGTGTACAGATGAGAGAACTGAGGTCCAGGGAGGGGAAGGGGCTTGCCTGAGGTCATAGAGACTCAGGAAGGGACTGGACATAGAACTCAGGCCTCCTGCCTCCCAGCCCAGAGCTCTGGGCCCTTCCAAGACCCTCAGGAATAGGGTGGGGGCCTTCGCTTGTCCTGCGGATCCTTGCCTGCCAGCCACGTCCTGCCTGACTGGGTCTGGTGGATGGGACAGGAAGATCAGGAGCTGGTCTTCAAGGCAAAGTGCTTTGGGGGAGACTCAGGCTTCGCTCTGGCCCCTACTTTCTCCTTTCACCGACCCGGGCTGGTAGGAGGGAGAGAGTAAGTCAGGAGAAGTTGGCAATGAAACGGAAAAGGCCATTTGCCAAGTACCAGGATTTCCCTGCCTCTGGAGTCCTCAGGGACAAAGAAAGAGATTCGAGTCAGAGCAGGAAGCGGGAGGGCGTGGGAGGGACCCACAAATGGGACAGAGCTGACCGGAGCCCTCCCCACCCCTGTCCACCCCAACACACCCACATGGACTCCCTACTGCCTCCAGCAGGAAAGAGTGAGGGAGAGGAGTGTGCTGGTGGGGGCCAAGGAGGGGGCAGCATCCAGAAATGAAGGGCACAGCCCTGCCCTGGGACTGTGACTCCCGGGCATGGTAAATGCGAGAAGAGTTTGAAGAGCCTACCTAGGGCTGCCTGCCTTTGCTCAGCACCAGGTCTGTCGCATGTGGTTCCAGAATCCCAGAAGGGTCTTAAATCTGTGATGTAGCAGCGTAGGGTAAGAGTGTGGGACTATGCAGACACGACCACCTGGGTTCAAACCCCAGTTCCACCACATGTAGGTTGTAGGACCTTGGACAAATCCCTCCAGCCCCACGGTAATGGTACTGCCCTCAGAGAACTGTCAAGAAAGTGTAATGAATTCAGTTGTGTCTGTTATTATCATATCCCCATTATACAGATGGGACAACTGAGGTCTGCCCAGAGAGAAAAGGGCACTTGCCTGGGGTGGAACCAAAGGTGTCAAAATCTGTAGGCAGGCGTCCTGGGTCCTGGTCATGGGGGGACACCTAGCCCCTCAGTGAGCTCTGCAAAGCAAGTAACCCCAGCCTCCTCTGTGGGGCCCAGCCAGAAAACCCTGCAGGGGGCTCTCAGATCTTGTCCCAACAAACCCAGGCCACTTGGAGCCTGTGTGGAAAAAGCCACAGCTCTGGCCCTGTGTCCTCGGCTGCCCCGGGAAGGAGCTCAGAGGCCGGCTCCCTTCCACTGCCATTTATAGACATGCTTCCCGTGGCCAGAATGCGCTGCCCCTCCAGGACCAGCCGAGGAGAGGCCTGGCATTGGGCCTGCAGAAGCCATGGTGAGGGGAGAGGGGTGAGGGGCAGAAAGGGGGCCTGGCTTTTCTCATTAAACTTACTGAGCGACCTTGCACAAACCATGCTCCCTCTCTGGCCCTCAGCTGTCCCCCTGCATTAGACCTCCGTGTGGCATAAGGAGTTAAGATTCCAGAGTCCCACAGGCTGGGTTTGATTCCAGCTCCACCGTTATTCTGGATGTGTGGCCTTCACAGCTTTCTTAACCTCTCTCTAGTCTCAGTATCTTCATCTGTAAAGTGGACTGATAACAGGACACAGTACTTCCTGGGGCTGTGAGAAGAGTGACTGAGTCACCAAATGTAACTCACATGTAACCGCGGGGATCAGCGCCTGGCACATGGTCAGTGCTCAGTAAGCGGGTGCCACTATCATGCAGGTGTCATACTCGGTGAGCCCTTATTTCTAAGTACTATTTAGAATTGTCTAACTAGCTGCCTTCGCAAACAGCACCTCATTGGTTCCATAGCACTCTCTGGGAGGGTCCAGGCCAGGAAATCTTATTCTCATCTCACAGATGAAGAAACTGAGGGTCAGAGTCACACAGAGGAGCTGTGTGAGCTGGGGTTCAAATATTCAGATTCCAGAGTCCACTTGCCCCAGGCTGGTCTCAAATGATTTTTCCAGCACTAAGGTTTGACTCCACAGCAGACTATAGAAGAGGCATCTTGGAAAAGGGGAAAAACAGAGTTGGGGAGTGTCATGGGAAGTAGGCAGCAAAGGTCAGAGCAAGCCAAGGGAGTACGATCAGCACGTCCCAGCTCCACACGGTTTTCTTGGCAGCCTCAGTCCCAGAACCTCTTACCCCCTACCAAGCCCCACCTATAAGAAACTAGCACGTTGGGGGCAGACATGGTGGTTCACACCTGCAATCCCAGCACTTTGGGAGGCCGAGGCAGAAAGATTGCTTGAGCCCAGGAGTTCAAGACCAACCTGGGCAACATAATGAGACCCCATCTCTACCAAAATAAAAATTTAAAAAAATTAGCCCGTCATGATGGCATGCACCTGTAGCCCCAGCTACTCAGGAAGCTAAGGCAAGAGGATCACCTGAGCACAGGAGTGCAAGGCTGCAATGAGCTACGACCATGCCACTGCACTCCATCCTGGGCAACAAAGTGAGACCCTGTCTTTAAAAAGAAAAAAAAAAAGAAAGAAAGAAACTAGCATGTGGCATTAGGGTTAGACAACAGGAAGAACTCTTCACAGTAAGGAAAATGAGAAAGTTGGGACATCCCTTTCCCAAATCAGCCTCCAGGAAATGAATATCATCTGATGATGCCACTTCTAAGCTTAATACTTTTCTGGGTCAGCCACAGTGGCTCACCCTTATAATCCCAGCACTTTGGGAGGCCAAGGCAGGAAGATCACTTGAACCAGGAGTTTGAGACCAGCCTGGGCAACATAGCAAGACCTCATCTCTACAAAAATTAAAATTAATAAATATAGCTGGGTGTGGTTGCACATACCTATAGTCCCAGCTACTCAGGAGGCTGAGGCAGGAGGATTGCCTGAACACCAGGCATTCAAGGTCACAGTGAGCTATGATCATGCCACTGAATTCCAGCCTGGATGATAGAGTGAGACCCTATCTCTAGGGGGAAAAACCATTTCTGTGGCCCCACCACCCTCAGGGTTGAGTCAGCAGCCCGGAGCCAAGCCTGCCTCCCCTGCCCCATCTCTTCCTCCATCTACCCCAGATGCTGCTCTGTTTCCTGGGTGCTCTGTAACGCCTTCCCTGTCTTCCAGCCCTTTGCGTAACAGTCCCCTCTACCCTCCCTCCTCACCCCGACTTTAGTTATCCAGCTACCTCTTGTTCTTCCTTCTGCCTCCCTCTGCACGTCCCTTCCTCTGGAAGTCCTGTCTGACCTCCCCGCCAGCACCTACAGAGCCCCCTCCACTTCCCCTCCTCCCTAGTGACACTGTTAAGGTTGTTCACCTGCTAACTTGTCTGCTTCAACAACTAGTGTAAGGGCAGGGGCCCAGTCCTGCTCTGACACTTGGTGGCAGTGTGACCTTGGTCAAGTTACTTACCTCTCTGTGTCTCGATTCTCTTGTTGTAAAATGGGATAGTAATAGTACCTACCTCATAAGGTTGTCATGAGGATTTTAAAAGACTTTATGTATAAATACCAGGACCTATGTGCATAGTAATTACTCAATAGATATTAGGTAGTATTTATTTAATAAATATTCCTCGGACGTAGTAAATATCCAAATATCTACTGAAGTTATTTTATTTAATGATCACTTGCAAAATGCTTATTCTGTGCCAGGCACTGTTCTAAGCATGTTATAAATATTAACTCATTTTATAAGTAAGGAAACTGAGGCACAGAGAAGTTAACTAACTTGCCCAAGGTTTCACACAAGCTAGTAAGTGGTGGAGCCAGACTGTAAACCCAGGCAGACTGGCGCCAGCATCCACACCTTTAAGGAATAAATAAAAAATATGGCCAGGCGCAGTGGCTCACACCTGTAATCCTAGCACTTTGGGAGTCCAAGGTGAGCGGATCATTTGAGCTCAGGAGTTCGAGACCAGCCTGAGCAAGAGCGAGACCCCATCTCTACTAAAAATAGAAAGAAATTAATTGGCCAACTAAAAATATATATAAAAAAATTAGCCGTGCATGATGGTGCATGTCGGTAGTCCCAGCTACTTGGGAGGCTGAGGCAGGAGGATTGTTTGAGCCCAAGAGTTTGAGGTTGCTGTGAGCTAGGCTGACACCACAGCACTCTAACCTGGGCAACAGAATGAGACTCTGTCTCAAAAAAAAATATGCCCTTGCATGGGGGAAGAGCAGGCAGGGGCTTCACCTACAGAAGGTGCTCAGTTCCCACTCCCCGCCTCTTTCAGGTCCCAGAAGCTCCTGGTTGGCAAGTGACATCTCTGGGATATCAATGGGGCTAGTTGGAAGCCAGAGGTAAACCAACCGCTGAGGTCACCATCCCTACCATGTCCCAGGTGATGTCCAGCCCCCTGCTGGCAAGCGGCCACACGGTCACCTTGGCTCCCTGTGAAGAACCCAGGAGGGCACTGCACCCAGTACCCAGCCCCAACCTGCTGCCACAGTGTTCTTACTACACCATGGAAGGCTGGGGAGCCCAGGCCCTCATGGCCCCCATATCCTGCAAGGGGCCCCCCAACAGGCTCCAGCAGGCCACACAGTCTGAGGCCAAAGCCAGCTGCCTCCTGCAGTCCCCTGGGGAGCAGGCCTCAGGGACCCTGGAGGACCTTGACTCCTACATTGACTTCTCGCTGGAGAGCCTCAACCAGATGATCCTGGAACTGGACCCTACCTTCCAGCTGCTTCCCCCAGAGACTGGTGGCCCCCAGGCCAAATCTGCCCAGAGCACCACTTCAAGGAGAAAGAAGGAAGAACCTGAAGCCTTAGGTAAGGACCTGGGGCAGTGCTAGAGGGGAACTTGGGACCAGACCTCATGAGAAAGAAGGAACTTCCTGTGGAATCAGAGAAGGGGACACCGTCCTATTGAGAGATGCTATGCAACCCTAAATAGGTTACTAACCTCTCTGTTTTCTCTGCTACACCAAAGGGATAAATATAAGTTTCCCTCACTCTTAAATTTTATTTTGTTTCTGAGTTTGGAAAGTGATAGATACCTGTTTTATATAATTTTTATGAGAACTTAAATAAGCTAACATATATATAAATATTTTGTACAATACCATGCATATAAGTAAGAGCTCAATAAATGTGAAATCCCAGAACCCCACAGTCCTAGATCCTAATCTAATTTCAGGGCCCCCTGAAAGTTTTGTAGGGTTGCTCTATGGGCCCCTGTCCCTATTTAGGGGAGTGTCTCTCAGGCAAGGCCCAAGCTAGGAATAGTGGGATTGGAGAGACATGGAATCCAATCTGTTTGGGATGGGAAACCTGTTGCGTTCAAGCAGTGGTACACTGGTAGGTCTTTAACAACTGGCTCCCTGGTTGTAGGCAGGGGTAGAGGAAGCCTGATTTGAAGCGTCTGCCCATTTCCACAGTGTAAATTCTCCCACCATGGCCAATTTCCAGCTCCCAGCATGACGGAGTCGCTGAACGTGGACTTGGAAACGTGTGCAGTAGCAGGCTGTTACACAGCCTCTCCCCCACACCGGCACAGTACACGTAAATAACCTCGAGAACACAGATAATAGCAAAATGAAGTAAAATAATTGGGATGTGATGGATTTTGAGTATTTACTACCTTTGTTTTTGATACAAGTTACTTCATTATAAATTTACATACTATAATTTTTAATAATGGCTGAGTTTAGCAACTCGCTGCACAAAACCCTAAAAAGTTTAACAATCAGCTCTTAACAAGCTGGTACAAGTCACTCCAGTGCACCACCAAATCCAAGGGAATCCAGAAATTCCTACATGTGGCTTCAGTTTCCCAAATAAAGAGTTTCAAGTATACTCTGAGGATGAGGGTCAAGGAACAGAAGCCCCATTGGACAGGTTGGAAGACTGAGGCTTCTAGGGGTGAGGGGGTGCGGTTAGGATTAGAGACAGGACCCATGAGAACCTGCATTATTGAACACTTATTATATGCAAGGCACTGTGCTGAGCACTTTATACAGAATCTTCAATCCTTCCAATCCAGCCCCAGGAGGTACGAATTTTGTCCCCATTTTACAGATAAAAAAACTGGGGTTGATGGGATTGAGTAAGAAGCCAGTCTAGCCTAATAGCTGGCGTCAGGCAGGCCTTACACAAGCTGTTTACTTCACTTCTTTTTGTCTCAGATTCCTCATGTATAAAATGGAGATAATAAGAGTACTTACCTCCAGGGGTGTTGTGGGGATTAAAAGAAATAACACTTGCTGGCTGTTTATTACCAACCCTGGCACACCGTAAGTCATTATAAATGGTAGCTGTTTTATTAAGCAGTAGGGTTGCACGTAGGGCCAGCCCCAGGGTAGGTTTGGGCTTTGGGGTGGAGGCCAGCCCAGCGCCCAGGTCCTCTGGTGCCCCGGGCTCCTGGTCTCCTGCCTGCTCCCCTCCTCCCACCAAGAACTGCCTGCCAGGCCCATAAAGGAGCCGCCTCCGTCCCTCTAGAGTCTTCCTGCTTCTCAAGGCCAGTCATGGGCACGTCACTGCAGAACAGGCGTCTTGGGCCTAATTACTGTTGGCAGGAGCAAGCCCAGGGTTTTAATGTTCGTGCCCCACGGCAGGAGTTCCATTCAAGGCCAGCTGGGGTGAAACCAGTCTCTGAGGAACGTCCACAAATGTGAGGTGAGGGTTGGTGACAACTGGGCCCTTCCTCCATGGAAAGAGCTGAGGACCAGCATGGGGATGATGGGCAGCGGGCTGCATCCTTGATGCCCTGGGCACAGCTGGCCATGTGAGCATGTGTCCCCCCAACTATGGGGACCAGGGAGCGCAAAGGGGCTGGCAGTGGCCAGAGGCTCCTAAAGAAGCTGCCTAGCTCTGCCCTAGCCCCTGCTGGTGGAGAAAAAAATCCCCTCTCCTCTGTCCTCTGCCCGGGCACCTCCAATGCCAGGGGGCTCACTACCTCCTCAGACAGCACCGCTGGGTCAGTCCCCCATTAGGAAGCTCTCCACCATCACTAAGAGCAGAGGGTACCTGCATGTCGCTGTGGTCAGCTACCATCTTTCTCATGCATCTTGGCCTCCTGAAACCCCCCTGCAGACCACTGCTACTGGTAACAAAGCTGTCACAGCCCATGGCAGTGTAACTAACTCTGGGCATTGTGGTGAGTTCTCTTACATCTAAATGTATTCAACGTGAAGGAACCCCACCATTTTGCAATCTCACCCTTCCTACTTTTGGGGTGTTGAAGGAAAGACATTCTAACATTATGGTGCTAGCCGATGTTCACTGTCCTGTTTGTCCTAACTTGGCAAAATTAAAAAATTAAACATTGGCAATCCTATTTTGACTCCTCTCCTAAAAATTTATAGATTTTTAAAAAAAAACTGGCCTGTGTAATACATGATCCCAGTGTCTAACCTGTGAAGGAAATAGTGGAAACCTCATTTGACAGATGAAGAAGCTGGGGCTCAGGGAGGAGAAGTGATGGCCTACAGTCACACAGCCAGTGGGTGGTAGGTCAGGCCTCAAACCCAGGGCTTCCGGGCTCCAAAGTCCATGTTCTCGTGTTTCTCCCCTTCTGGGGTCTAGTCTCCGTCCTCTGGGGCATCACAGGGTGCATCTCTTGGGAGGCAGCCTGCAGGCTCCTTCTGAGACTCCAGCCCCCAGCACCTGTCAAACCGTCCTCAGGCTTCCTGCCCCTGCCTCTTGTTCACCTTCCTTTAGGCTTGTCCTAAGGGGGTCCCCATCCCATAGGGGAAGCAAACACCATTTCCCTGCCTTTGTCCTTTCTGCCACCCCCTCATCCCATCTTTGGAACAGGCCTCCACATTTCATTTTCCAGCAATTTCTGCCAGGCAAGGCAGTCTGCCAGTCCCAAGTGAAGGGTGTTTAATAACTGTCTCTCCACCCCCCACCCACAGGCCCTCCTTCCGCCTGCCTGGTGCTGGCACTGGCACCGGCACCCTCCCAGCACTGCTCAGACTTGCCCCAAAGGCCGGTAAACAGCAATGTCACCCCAGTGATAGAGGTGCTCCAGCTCCCCGCCCCTGTCACATCCACTTCAGGACAGCAGGGGAGTGACGACTGGCACCAGGACTGCCCCCTCCCCTCCTCCCCCCACTGGCTCAGTCCCACCAATGTCATTGGTGGGTGTTTGGATGACCCAGTGAGTAGGGGGTCCAGAGCTTCACCAGACCAAGAGACCCTCCCCAAAGCAGCCAAGTATCTTCTCCCGGGGCAAGGCCTTGGAACAGGGGCCCCTAAACAGAGCTCAGGAGCAGCAGTCAGGTTCCTTCACTCCCTGGCTGTGCAGCATCAGATAATTCACTTAATCTTTCTGAGTCTTCATTTCTCATCTGTCACATGGCAGTTAGCCTATTCCCTACTCCAGTAGATGTGTGGGGAGGGTTAAATGAGCTAAGACAGATAACACATTCGTGGTGGTGCTGGCACATGGTGCTCGATAAATACCAGTCTTTATTAAAAATTGTCTTACAGTAGTGTTAGCTCCATCCACACTTTTCTCCAAGCCTCAGTTTCCTCCTCTATAAAAATAATGCCTGCCCAGCCTAAGGGCTGTTAGGAGGCTCACAGGAGATTGTGGGTATAAACATTATTAAGTCCTACAAAAATAGAAGCTGTGCTTGCCAGCCTTCCAGAAGAATCCACCCCATTCCAAGATCTATTTCAGAGCCCACAAGACAGCGCCCCAAATATTCTCCTCTTGCCTTCATCTTTCTAAGAAAGGGGATCCCCACCTTAGCTAGAGAGAGGGCTCCATTTAGCCAATACTGTCCCCCCAAGCAGGCAGGTAGGAAATGCTCCTTCCTCGAGACCCATCACAGGTTAGGCTCCAGGCTCCATTCGTCATTGTATTTAATCCTCATCACAACCTTGGGAGGTTGGTTTTAGACCCTCACTTTGCAGAGTAGGAAACTGAGGCTCAGAGAGATTAGAAAGGTTACCCAATGCCTCTCTTGGCTGGAAAGAGCCAAAGCCAGGACTCACCCCGGGTTTGTCTGCCTACAAAGCCAGGCTCTTCCTCCACCGCCTGAGCAGCAAGCCCAGGTCAGCGCGCCAGCTCATCTGACGCAATGCCCCAGCCCCACCGCAGCCCAAGCAGGCTCAGACAGAGGCAGTAGCCTCCAGCAGGACCCTACCCAGAAGCCGGTTGGTGCAGGCTGGCCCTCGCAGCCTTGACGTGGGGATGGTATATGTGTCAGAGCCCAGGGAGGGTGGGAGGCCAGCAGACAGGAGCTGAGGGTGCAGATTCTCCCTGCCTGCCTCAGCTCCCATCCTGGGAGGCTTTCTCCAGAAGGGAGCAGCTGGTTAACCCCCACCTGCCACCACGCTTGCTGGAACAGCACCAAGGACAATTCCTACCCCCACAAGCGAGGAGGCAGGTGTCCATCTTCACCAAGGGGAGCACCCCAGGACACCCCACTTAGGGATGACCTATGGAGCAGGAACAAAGTCTCAGAATCCAGGAGTGCCCTGTCTGGGCAAAGGAAAGAGCCTGCAGCCTGGGCAGTGTTGGCTGACCAGTGCTCATGCTCCAGCTAAGAGCTGCTGATGGGTCCACAGCCCAATGATGTGCAAGCCCTGCCCTCAGGGAGCGCCCGCTCTAAAACGGTGTTCTCAGACTGTACAACACACCCAGATCCCTGGGGCATCTACCCAAATTGTCAACTCTTGATTCCATAGGCCTGGGGTGGAGCCCAGGGAACGTGGTGCTGCTGGGCCCCAATCACAGTGGGGAGGCTCCACTCACACCCGAATCACCTGGGGAACCGAAAACAAGCAAACAAACCTGGGGCTGGCCTCACCCCTGCAGATTCCAATCTAATTGACCTGGGATGCAGCCTGAGCATTGAGCTTTTAAATGCTGCCCTCGTGTATCACCAACCTGGAGAACCCCTGCCTTCATTATGGGTACAGAGAAACAGCTTCCACACACCCTGAGTAGCAGAGGTGTCAGGTGTCCCTGGTGCATGCCATCGACCTGGGAAGTGGGGCAAAAATAAAGGAGAGGATTTCCCAGTTTTTGAGTACCTACTATGTGCCAGGCCCAGTGCTACACTGCCTATATTAATCTCATTTCGTCCGTACTGGAACGCCAAGAGGCTGGGAAGAGTCACCCCCTTTTACAGGTGTGGGAACTGAGGCTGCAAATGGTGAAGTTACTTGGCCAAGCTCTCTCAGCTAGTAGGTGACAGAGCCAGATCTCAAAGCCAGATCTGTCTGATTCCATGGCCAGTGTTCATTCCATGGCATCTCCCTACCAAAGGGAAGACCTCACAGAAAGGGGGACCTTGGAACTGGGCCCTGAAGTTAGAGTTGCGTTCTAATCCTGAAGAGCTTCTCCTCTCTGGGCCTCAGTTTCCTCATCTGTGTAAAAGAGGGGGGACGAGCTAGTCTTGAAGATCCTTCCAGAGTTTCTGTTTTGAGTCTAGGCTCCCTGGTCTCACCAATGCTCTGCTTCTCTCTCCAAAGATATAAAGTATATCGAGGTGACCTCCACCAGATCAAGGTGCCACGATGGCCCCCAGCGCTGCTCCAACCCATCTGTCACCCCGCCCTTCGGCTCTCCACACAGTGGCGGCCTCCTCCTTTCCAGAGACGTCCCCCGAGAGACCCGAAGCAGCAGCGAGAGCCTCATCTTCTCTGGGAGCCAGGGCAGGGGACACCAGCGTCCCCCTCCCCCTTCAGGGAGCTCTTCTCCTCACCCTCCACTCTCCCCCAACATCTCTATCCCTTGCGTGGGGGGCAAGGCCTCAGGCCGCCATGGCTTGAACTCCCCACTGGTGTCTTCTCCAGGCCTGGAGAAGGGGCTGCGGGGCAGCAGGGTCTCTGTGCTGTCGGCCAGCCCAGCGTCTGACGTCAGCTACATGTTTGGAAGGTAGGTTCTATACCTTCTGGCATTGCCTCCACACACATACACACAGATCCTAAAATCACAAGAGGGGCTTCCTGCTCCGTCTGAGCAAAATCTGGGCTTGCACCAAAACTGAAAGAGTGAATGTTCTCTTTTATGCCATCACAGCCATTCAGCTCTCAAGCTATCCTCAAGCTTAGAATATAATTCAACATACAAAAATCTTGACATATATCTATCTACCTTTTGGGAAAAGATCTATTGCATTAATGAGACTCACCTACATCCTTTCTAGCCTCTTACAAGCCATCTCAAGGAAGGGTTTTATAAAACCCTAAAACACAAGGATATAAATAGAATTTGGGTGCCTGAGATATACCTTTTAGGAATGAAAAGGCTCCTTCCTCTTTGTGGTGGGCAAAACGTAGCAAAGGAGGGAGGCAAACCTGCCTGGGCATTTATTTACAATCGTCACTGCTCAGTTCTCTGTAGGTCTCACAGTAGAACTGTGCACACATGTGTACACATACACACACACACACACACATCTTGCCTCAAGAAGACCAAACCACAGGACCTCTGTCTCCTACACCACCTCCAAAGCCACTGGCCCAGGCAGTCCCTGGCAAAGAGACTGGGAATTCTACAGCCTTGCCCATTGGCATGGGCCTCTGCACTCAGGAGGAAGTCTGGCCGGATGCAGAGCTGGCCTCCTGCTCCTCCTCCCGCTGGGGAATTCCCTCTGCACCAGCCTCGGGCACAGTCTAGCCCAGGTCCAGCACATCTGCAGGGCTCTTAGAAGCGGTGTGGAGGTGGCAGGAGAGGGGGAGCCTGGTGCAACAGCTCCGTCAAACCTGCCTGGCTGGGAAAGCAGAGGGCATCTGGGCCTGCCTATGCCCACAAGCCTACAGGGGTCAGCCCATTGGCTACTTTACTTGACGGAAGACCCTACCATCCAGGGACATTTCTGTATCCCTTAGGGATCAGGTGGGCATGCCCTTTACTATGGGCTGTGGAGGAATAGTATATGCAGTGCCCTATTTGGCCAAAGCCATAGGCACCCAGATTATTAGATCCACAGCCTGGCTATGGTCCCTGAGTGTTCACCCCCACATTCTAACACCCTATATGGTGCTCTCTCCCCCTGCAGCAGCCAGTCCCTCCTACACTCCAGCATCTCTAACCATCAGTCGTCTTCTAGATCCTTGGAAAGTCCAGCTGGCTCTTCCTCCAGCCTCCACAGCCTTGGCTCCGCGTCCCTGTGTACAAGACCTGGTGACTTCCAGATTCCCAGCAACCCCACCCAGAGCATGGGCCATCCCAGAGCACCCCACTCCTCACCACTGCCCAAAGAACATGCCAGCAGCTGCCCCCCATCCATCACCAACTCCATGGTGGACATACCCATCGTGCTGATCAACGGCTGCCCAGAACCAGGGTCTCCCCTACCACAGAGGACCCTAGGACACCAGGGCTCTGTCCAGCTTGGAGCTACACCTCCCAGCAACCCCTGTCCAGCCATGAGGAGCCACAACCAGACCCTGCCAGATGCCCCCTCAACCACCTGCCCGGAGGGTATGTTGTAAACCAATATCTCAAGCATTGTAAGGTTTGGCTGGGGGAAGAGACAAAACACCAGTGGGTTCCTGCAACAGCCAGTCAACACATTTACTGTGTGCCCAGCACTGGGCCAGGCAGTGAAGACACCGGGGAACAGTCTAGAAAGAGACAAAAGCTAAGCACCACTGTAGAGTAATATAAACACAGAGGTAGAGGGATGTTCTAAGTCTTTCGGGACCACAGAGGAAAGAGTGATTCTTTCGGTCTGGAGAACAGAGGAAGCAACATCTGAGCTGGATCTGGAAAGAGGATCAGGAGTTCATGGTTAGAGGAGAGAATAGGCATTCCCAGCAGAGAGAACAGGGAATCCACGGTCACAGAGGCCCGGAAGCACATGGTATGTTTAGGAAATGCCTAGAATGTTGGGCGCAGGGTGAGATCTTTGAGAGTAATTTAGAGTCAGATTGTAAAAGGCCTTGAATGCCAAGTTAAAAAAGTAGATGTAGGCCAGGCACAGTGATAGTGGCTCATGCCTGTAATCCTAGCATTCTGGGAGGCCAACACCAGAGTTCCTGGCTTAAGGCCAGGAGTTCGAGTCGAGCTTGAGCAAGAGTGACACCACGTCTCCACAAAAAATAGAAAAATTATCCAGGTGTGGTGGCACACACCTGGAGTCCCAGCTAATCAAGAGCTTGAGGCAGGAGGATCACTTGAGCCCAGGAGTTTGAGGTTGCTGTGAGCTATGATGATATCACGGCACTCCAGCCCAGGCCACAGAGTGAGACTATGTCTCAAAAAAAAAAAAAAAAAAAAAAAAAAAAAGTAGATGTTTACCCTTTAGGCACCAGGGAACCATCAGAGAGTTTCAAATGGGGGAGAGATGGGGTCAGAGGGGCACGCTCAATGGACCACTCTGGCAGCTGCAGGCAGATGGATTGCAAAGGCAGTGGGGGTGGAGGACAGAGGACACAGCCAGGCAACTTTTGGGATGTGGAAGCAGCAGGCTTAATGACTGACCCACGAAGAGGGAGAGGGCGAGTCAGTCCCAACTCTGACGTGCATGAATGACGAGAACACAGAGGGGGCGGACGGGGTAATGGAGACAATGCATTCCAATTCAGACAGCTGAAAACCACAAAATAGCAAACACCCTCCTTCCCGTAGTCTGCAACTACAGGCGTCCAAAAAGAACAAAATCAACCAGGCCCCACAGCAGTAAACACAGAAGCTAAGCCTTGGCACCCCTGGGTGTACATTTCCCACGAGCAGAACCCCCTGCCAACACTGTCCCTGCTCCCCAATCCCACGGCCAGCTCTCAGCCCTCACTTGGCCGCTCACTGTGACGCTCACAGCCTTCAAGGCGACCCTGGAGAGTGTGAAGTGCTCACTCCCACTCACAGAGCCATGCCAATGCAAGCAAGAGAAAATGGCACGTCAGGTATGCCTTCGAATCTGCTGTGATTGCTTTCCTAGGACAAATCATTTACAGATTTTAGTTTTTGGTTTTTTTAGGAGTTACTTAAGTATAACTGGTTACAACACTCCATTTCAAGATTTTGAAATTGAGAACCACTGCTCTCTGCCTTAGAGACCCAGGAAAATGGGCATTTTGGCATGTCAAAGAGCACATTTACTTAGCCTAATGATGTTCCCATCCTGCTTTGGTGATGCCGCAGGGCAGCACCAATCATACCCTGGGATCTTGTCAAATTCTTCAAAATATTCTCAAAACAAAGTTCACTCAATTTCATAGGCTATTGGAGCATTAAAGACCCTCAGATGTTGTTTAGTCCACTCGGTCCCCTCTGGGCTTCAGTTGTCCCAAATCAGAGTCAAGAACCCCCAACTTTCGAGGGCATGCTCTCCTGCCCAGACCTGCTGTTTTCCTCTCCTGCACCTTTTCTTCCATCTTATTTTCCAACCTGAACAGACCCCTAATAAACTTGTAGGATTATTAAAGGAGGGAGAATGTGAAACCAAACATGATGCATCTGAGAATTTTGTATTATCCCTTATTTCAGTCCCCACCAGGCAACAGTAGATTTGAGAAAATGTTCCTCACCAAACTGAGGTTTTATTTGTTCTTTATTCATTACCAAGGATACATGGGCACTTCTAAGTTCTAGATGTGCCAAGTCCTAGAATCCTTCTGTTTGATTTTGCCTCTTGGAGGCAGTTTGGAAATACAGTGGGGTTGGGTCCAGGCTGGTGTTTGAATGGGACCCCTGGGCAGAGAAGCAGGGAAGGGTCTCCAGCCTTCTCTGGTGGACATCTCTCAGCTCCCCTCTGTCCAGCCTACAGGGTCCCTCTTCTCTCTCCAGGTCCCACCAGGGACATGCAGCCCACCATGAAGTTTGTGATGGACACATCTAAATACTGGTTTAAGCCAAGCATCACCCGAGAGCAAGGTAAAAGGAAGAGCAGGTGACCTGGAGTCGAGTCCAGGCCCTGCACCCCACATCAGGCAGATGGGGGTGTGGGTCATGGCAAATAGAGATCCAGGGAAGGGGGGTATTCTGCTGATCATGAGTAAATGGGAACTAACTACCACAAGAATGGCAGAGATTGGACAGTAACATCTGCTCCATGAAGGCCCTGTGGTGCTGGGGACAGAGGGTGTCCAGGTGGGCCAGTATCCATGTCTGACTCAAGGATTGTTCCAGCAATCGAGCTGCTGAGGAAGGAGGAGCCAGGGACTTTTGTCATAAGGGACAGTTCTTCATACCGAGGCTCCTTTGGCCTAGCCTTGAAGGTGCAGGAGGCGCCGGCATCTGCCCAGAACCAACCAGGTACGCACCCTGTTTCTGTGCTCACTCAAGCCCTCACTGGGGCAGGACAGTGTGGTGAGTTCTAGCCCTGGCTGTGATGCTAGCACTCAGGGTGGCCTCAGGGCAGTCCCATAAGGACTCCTGGGAGGAGGGTCCACTTCAGATGCCCCCCAGCACTGAGGCACCGTGAAAAACTCTTTTCACAGCAAACCTGAGTTGCTTCTGCTTTCCCGAGTCCCCCAAATTCCTTGGTCTACCCTCATGGTGGGAAGAGAAGGGGGAAGTTCCTAGCCCTCTCTAGGCTGCTCTCTTCTGGGTCAGATGGGATTTATCTCCAAGGAACCTAATGTGTGGTCACGCATGTGTATGCTAGCTTATATGATGTGCTCTAGCTTGTCACACGTGTGTGTGATAGCTTATCACATGCTTTCCTGTGACCTCCCATGCACATTTGCTAACTCAGCACATGTTTATGGGGCGTCCACCATGCAGTAGGGGAGGCATCCAGGATACAGAGGAATCAGACCCAGACGCCACCTCACTGGACAGGTCGATGAAAACAGATAATTACAGTCCGAAGTGCCTGGTCATAGCACCTCACCTAAACCCTGGGATCATACCTCTCACTTAATGGATGAGGTAACTGAAGACCCAAGAGTTAGTTAATGACCCCAGAGCAATTAAATGATAGAGGTAGGCTGAAAAAGCCAAGCTTGTGGTCTTTGTGCCCGCCATGGAAATAAAAAAATGACTTCTGGTGGGGAGGGGCTGTTGGTCGTCAAGGAAACTTCTGGAGGGGCAATGAGCCCAAATCAAAGAGGAAGCTGTGGGCCAGGCGAGCAGAGTCAGAAGGGCTCGTCCACCCTCCCAGGGCCAGCCGGGCTCCAGCAGAGATGACCTGGATGTGGTGGGCAAAAGGAGAGAGAAACCAGCTGAAGAGTCAGGGTTTGATCTAAACAGTAATGAAGAACCACCCCTGATGACTCTTGACCAAGAGCCAGGTTTTCTGAAGTGGCATGACTGGACACAGAAGCCTTTGAGCAAATGTGTTGGCACCTCCCTTGTGGGCAGCCTGGAAAGTAGGGTTCCTCCCTGCCATTCCGCCCGGAGCCGGGGGATGGACGAGATAACATTCGGGTGGACCCCGGGAGGTGTGTCAGGGAACGAGTTGGTCAGTGTTTGGCCAGCGCCGGGCTCTGAAACTCCCATCTGCGTGCATCATTCTTTCTCTGTCCAGGCGAGGACAGCAGTGACCTTATCCGACACTTCCTCATTGAGTCTTCTGCCAAAGGGGTGCATCTCAAAGGAGCAGATGAAGAGCCCTACTTTGGTGAGCCTCCCCAGCCTCCAGGCCCTCACCCTGGGAGGGGGCAGCAGGGGTTCCCTTCTTCTGAACTGCAAGGGTGGGCTGGGGAAGCCCCACTCACGCAGGCTGCCTGTTTCCTGCAGGGAGCCTCTCTGCCTTTGTGTGCCAGCATTCCATCATGGCCCTGGCCCTGCCCTGCAAACTTGCCATCCCGCAGAAAGGTAGGTCTGGGCCCCAAGAAGGCAATGTCAGGGTGCTGGACCTATTTGTTCTCACCAGAAAGGCCCCTGGTGGTCATGTCCACCTTGTTTATGGATTATTTTGGTGTCATGGTTAAAAATGCATGCTCTGAAGTTGATCAACATCTCCACTTTCTAGCTGTGAGAATTTGAGACTGTTAACCTCTCTGCACCTCAGTTTCCTCATCTATGAAATGGGAGCAATCCTCATCATAACTACTGACAGAATTGGTGTGTGGATTAAATGAGACAGCTCAGGCAAGGCTTTTAGCACAATGCCTGGCACAGAATAGATTGATAAATAGTAGCTTTCTTCAAAAGGATAAAAGAGCCCAAATCAAACCTTTGGAGAGGTAGCTGGGTGTGGTGTCTCATGCCTATAATCCTAGCACTCTGGAAGGCCAAGGCAGGAAGATGGCTCAAGGTCAGGAGTTCGAAATCAGCCTGAGCAAGAGTGAGACCCTGTCTCTACTAAAAATAGAAAGAAATTAATCAGCCAACTAAAAATACATAGAAAAAATTAGCCGGGCATGGTGGCACATGCCTGTAGTCCTAGCTACTCAGGAGGCTGAGGCAGAAGGATCACTTGAGCCTAGGAGTTTGAGGTTGCTGTGAGCTAGCCTGATGCCACAGAACCTAGCCTGGGCGACAGAGTGAGACTCTGTCTCAAAAAAAAACCAAAAAAAACCCCACAAATGTTTGGAGAGGTGTTTTTCTTTTTTCCCAGGGCCAAAAGTTCTTGAGCACCCACTTGCTCACTCACACCTCCATACAAACTTATGGAGTAGATTTTGCTGTTATCATCCCAGTTTTGCAGATAAGAAAATGAGGGTTCTAGACATTAAGTAATTTGCCCAGAGGCGGTACCTTGCTCACAGAGGCAGACCTCGAACCCAGATCAGCAAGTCCTGCCCAGTGTGCAGCCCAGCTGTACCCCAGATGCCTCAGGGGTGTGCAGGGGAAACTCAACAAGGGGTGTTTCTGGGAGAGGAGTCAGGACGGAGGAGCCCCAGTGGGATGATGGTGAGAGCCCCCTCCTACTTTCTACCAAGAAAAGCCTGAGGCTGGGATGGGGTCCAAAAGAAGTGAAGAGGTGAGAGCTGTGAGGACGAAGTCACAGCACAGTATCGGGGTAGGGATCAAAGGCCTGCAAGCTAGGCATTTGGGGAGCCCAAAGGGGCCCCTTTTGCCTAATTACAGAAATCATACCTGGTTTCTCACCTAGTCACTTCCTGGAGGTGGGGGCGGAGGTGGGAGATGTTCAAAGGGATTCATGAGGCCTGTTCCTTTGAGAGGGATCCATTCACTCCACCCCCGCCCCCTTGGGGGCCTGTTCCTTTGCCTTGGCTCAGAACTGGGAGGTGGAGACGGGGCCTCGGACCCCTCTACAGACAGCCCGGCCTCCTGCCTGAAGAAATCTGCTGGTGAGTGGTTCAGGGGAGGTGCCAGGCTTGGCTGTGCTCCCAGGAGGGCACCGCCCAGCCCTGTGCACACGCACACACACACAGGCCCACACATGTTTCCCATCACAGCTTTGTTTCTACATTTTAACAAGGTGCCACACCTCCTCACCCCCCTGTAAACCAGGAGATGAGAGGCTGCGGGCACTGGGCCAGCAGGGAAGTGGGACAGGGTGGGGGCGCTGGCAGGGTTCACACCCCATCCTGCACATGCATGGGCAGCTGTGTACGTGCTCAGGTCTCTCTGGAACTGAGGTGCCTAGAGGTAGTGCCTGCCCTGGAGGTGGTCTCTGGGTCTGGGATCCTCTGTGGGGTGTCAGGTCTGAGTCCTGGAGGCTTCAACACAAGAAAGGTCCGTCCCCCACTCTCCCAGAGGCCAGGCAAGATCACTACTTGTCTCAGTGGCAGCTCCTGCTCTTCGCCCCTGTGTACAGTGGCTCCCCTCCCATACTCTCGCCAAACAACCGCCCCCCCAGCCTCCCACGCAACATGGAGGTGTGGGGAGGGGGACAGCCATAGATCTGGACAGAAGGAAGTTTTCCAAGACGCCCCTACACACAGGGCAACATCCCCTCCTTTGCCCCACCCTGAAGGTCCAGGGGCCCTGGCAATGCAAGGCAACAGAAGATCCCCAAATCCTCTGGGGTTGGCCTCAAATTGTGGTCACCCATGTACTCTCTTCCTGTTTGGTGGCTCAAAGAGGAGCCTCCCTGGATTCCTAAAGAAGAAAGGCCCCTTCCCCTGCCTCTGGATAGAGGGAAGACCTGTGGCAATGGGCCCCCAAGCCCGGCCCTGGCAGCAGCCCCAGAGCAGTGTCTGCATCCCACAGGCTGCCACACCCTGTACCTGAGCTCCGTGAGCGTAGAGACCCTGACCGGTGCCCTGGCTGTGCAGAAGGCCATCTCCACCACCTTCGAGAGGGATGTCCTCCCCACGCCCACCGTGGTCCACTTCAAAGTCACGGAGCAGGGCATCACCCTGACCGATGTCCAGAGGAAGTAAGGGCCTTCCCTTGCCCTGGGGCTGCAGGGTGAGCAGAGCTGGAGGGGGTGGCTGAGACGGCCGTGGACCAGTAATGAAGGGAAAGTTTAGGGTCCTGGATCCAGTGGGAGTGGTGATGTGCTGAGCAACTCCAGGCAATTTGCCTGTCTTCTCTGGGCCTCACTCCAATGACCAAAGCCCCCCTGCCTGGTGACTGATGGAGATGGAATTAACTTATATGCACTGGGTACTGATTAAGTCTGTACCCCTTGATGGAGTGCAGACTTCCATGGGCCAGACTCTGGCTGGCCAGTGGGACACAGAGTGGAAAGAGATCACACCTTCCCTGGGCCCAGGGACTCACAGTCTAGTGGAAACCTGATCCTGGGCTGGGAGAAACAAGAGGGAACCAAGATGTAATTCCTATCCTCAAAAGTTAAATGATGTGGTCGGGGGATGGTAGAAAAGCCCCATGTAGGGCACGAGGCAGATGCACTCTGGAGAGGAGGATGCACAAGCAGGCCAGCGGCGGGAAAGGTCACAGCAGGTGTACAGGGTCTACCGTGGAGGCTTCCTGGAGGCAGGACATGCCACTGAGCCAGGTCTCACCAGGTACCCTTCTCTCCCCGCCTCCTTCCAGGGTGTTTTTCCGGCGTCATTACCCCCTCACCACCCTCCGCTTCTGTGGCATGGACCCTGAACAACGGAAGTAAGTTCAAGGCTAGATCGAACTAAGAAGGCCGTCCAGGGCCTGGCTGCCCAGCGGGTGTCCTGAGACTCTGGGACGGGGATCTCAGTGAGGGCCTGTGAACCCTAAGGGGTTGGGGCAACAGAATGAGGGTCGGGACACAGCTGGCCAGTCCTCCCACACTCCTCCAGGGCCCTGTGGCATGGTACAAAGCCTCATCACTCAGCACCAGCTGTGTTCTTTTCCCACAGGTGGCAGAAGTACTGCAAGCCCTCCTGGTAAGTGCCTCTCATCCACACAGTTGCCACAAGAGCTCTCCCTGTGGCAGGGCCCCAGACCCACCAGAGGGAGGAGGGAGGCCCATCCTGACCTTAATAGCCCGTGACGTTGATGGGGACGCAGTCCTTGGTCCTCAGGAAACTCCCAGTCTGACGGGAGAGACTTTGATCCTGCCTGCAGAGAGCCTCCAGTATGATGGGGGAGACATGCCCCTGGGTACCTTCAGTCTTACGCAAAAGGCACAGGCTCTAACCTCAGGGAGCCTCAATCTGTTGCAGTGCCCCAGTCTGATGGTCAAGATACATCCTTGTCCTCAGGGAGCCTCCACTCTAAAGGGAAATGCACAGGTTCTGTCCTCGGGAGCCCCCACTCAAGTGGAAGGAAACCAAGAGCATGAATGTGGGGATGTCCCAGCCTGGCAGGGGAGGCACCTCCTTCCGCAGGGAGCCTCCATGAAAGGAGGTGCTGGAGCCTGCTGGCTGGCAGAGGGACAGGGAGGGATGTGGTGCAGGCTGAGGCCCCCACCCCACTTCCATTAGCCCAATGCTTCCCTGAGCTCCCTCTCACTCAGACTGCCCTCCACCACAGGATCTTTGGGTTTGTGGCCAAGAGCCAGACGGAGCCCCAGGAGAATGTGTGCCACCTCTTCGCGGAGTATGACACAGTCCAGCCAGCTTCACAGGTCATCAGCCTGGTGGCTGCCCTGCTGCGGGATGCAGAAAGGATGTAGGGCAGGGAGCTGCCTGTGCACCTTCCGAGACATCTCCAGGGCTTGCCTGAGAGCCCACCTCCACCCCCTCAATGAGTGTGGCTGTGGCCACATGGACAGATCAGTCTGTTGGACTGGAAGTGAACAGTATCAAGTTAAAACCCTTAAACCTGCTGTGACCTTCAGCAGTAACCTTCATCCAGAACCTCCTGGGCCTCAGTTTCCCCAACCATGAAAGGACCCCAAGAGACAAGGTCAGCTGTTCTCAGACTTTGGTGGGCATTTGAACATGCCCCTCCTTGATTCTGAAGGATACTCACATTCGACATTCAAGGACGCCTTCCTGAAAATAACCTCCGAGGACCCTCTGACCTCATCAGTGTGCCTGGATACTACTGACACAACAGTCTGACCAAGAGACCTGGGGCCCCTGGCAGACAGCAGGTGTTCTGTCAGAACCCACAGGGCTCCTGGCCTGAGGCGGGTGATGGTTAAGGATTGAGGACAGAACAGAGGATGGACGGACTCTATTTCCCTCTACATCTGTTCCTTTCCCCACTTTCCTAATGGCTTTTTGGGTGCACCTGCCCAGGATTTTGCAAGCCAACATGGCTGAAGTTGCTGGGGCAGCTCGGCAAGGGGGGATCTTTCCCCCATGGTCAGAGAAGACCCAGCTGTCCTCGCACTCGTGATGCCTAGTTGCAAATGAGTATCATCCCCATCTTTTCTTTCAATTTCTTGGTAAGAACAAGCTGATGGTTACCATAGCGGATGGTTAAAACTGCCCTAGGGTTGCACATCTGGGGCTTGGAGTCAGAGACCCCAGTTCTCTAGAGCAGATATGAGGGCCATCTCTCTGTGGTTCTGCCTCAGTTTCAGTCTTACTGAGTCCCTCAACCCCCTGCCCTCGCCACCCCAACACACAACACACGCATGCACCCACACTCACACTCACACACAGGCCCCACCACCGCTGTGTGGTGTCAAATGGCCTCACAGCCACATGGGGGCAGCAGAGAGTCAAGAATGCAAAGCTGCTGCCTCCTTCCTTCCCGGAGAGGCTAGGGAAGCTGGCGTTTTCCCGCCCCCCTCCTACCCCACCCAGCCCCCAGAAGCTGGAACCATGTGTCTAGCAAGCCTGGGTTCTTAAGGAAACCACTCCATGGGGGTGGAAGAGGAGGCTCAGGGAAAAAGCCCACTCTTGCTCTATGAAGAGCAAGTGCCTGCGCCCTCCCAGCAGCTAGCCCTGCCAAAGGAGCATTATCTTTGGCCAAGGTTGGGCCTGACGGGTTATGATTTCAACCCAGGAAACCAAACTGGACTGGAGCAGCCCTCGGCTGGTGGGAGAGGCTAAGGCCAGCCCACCCAGCCTGCGGTTGGGCACTGCCCCACCCCTTAAGTCTGCAGAACTGTTAGATGAGGTTCTCAAGGTCACAGTGCCCAATCCCAGCCTGGGAACTCCCAGGTGTGTAGCTCCCATGACAAAAAATAAAGCATCGATCTTTGCACAGTTGGTTCTGAGGCCTTCTGGGCTGTCCCCTCACAGATGGAGACCTGACTTGGCACAGAGTGTCTGTGTCTTAGAGAAGACCAGGCCTGTCATACTCCCACCCCACCCCCAGCCACGTGTCCAGCCACGCATGCTTAACACACCCATTTTTCTTTCTTCATGACCCCTTTCCTACCACTTTGCCAGGAAAACAGAAGGGCAGGGTTTCCCTGTGTCCAGGGGCTTAAAGTGAATATGTGGTACCCCTGGGGACCTGCTGGCTTCCAAGGTCCAGCTCAGCCTCCCTGAGGGCTGAGAAGAGGTGAGTGAACATGAGCAGCTCCAGAGGAGTCCACAGGAGTCCCTCAACCCACATGACCCCCAAGCTGCCAGCTCAGCCTGAAACAACTGGACAATGGTCTCTTCATGCCAGCCTGGGACCAGGGGAGTTCTACCCAGGCTCCTCCTCCCCTTCCCAGTCTTAGGGTAATGCCCCCTCCAGACCTGCAACTAGGGACCCAAGGTTGGCATGCCAGACAGTCTCACCGAATGGTGCAGGAGGGGGCTGCAGGGATATCAGCTTTCCTATAGAGCCTTAGGAATGGAGACCGTTCTTCTGTCTGGGCTAAGCCATGTGACCCTGTGGCAGAGACCTTCCAATGGGCTTGAACCCCTTTTAGGTAGCCCCTGACTCCCTTCCCACTGCCTAATTGCAGTTCCAGACTGGAATCCTCTCAGTCCCCTGCCCTGTCCCCCTCAGCCCAGCCACGGAGAGTCAGCAGAAGGTGATCATCTCTGCTGCATTTGCCTCAGCTCATCTTTCCCCTAAGATTTAGCAGAGAATTTGACTTGGGCTTTTGCTGATGGGCAGAACAGCTGGCCTAGCACGGGTGGGAGGGCTGGAGGGCAGAGGGAAGGAAGAACAGCTGCAGGAACGAGGAGGGGAGGGGTCTTCACACCCATGCAGAGCATGCAGAGCTACCCGAGGAGTTTTCTCTCCAGCAGTTTCCAGGCCTTGTAGCCCTTGGTCTCAACCCCTGCTCCAGTCCCCGCTCCAGGGTTTCCCCTGCAACTCTTTCCATCCCTCCTCGTCCCTTTCTCCATTCCTGTATACACGTACCACCCACCTCCCTCGCCTTCCCTCCTCCAACTTCCCCCACTTCTCATCATACCCACCCACACCCAAGCCCACCCTCTCCTTAGAGAGAAACCTTCCCTCCCTCTTGCTCCTTTCCGATTTAATTCCTTTGCCCCTTTGTCCCAGGTGGCTGGACACACGGCAAGGTCCAGCTGCTGCTGAGGCTGATGTGAAGTGAGGAGGGCAGCCCCGTGCACTGAACAACCATCTCTCAAAACTCAGATTCCCACACCCCTAGGCCCTGCCTCCTCTCTGGCTACTAAACCCCTCCCCAGAGGCTGAAGCACCTGGCTCCTGCCCCCTTCTGAACAGTCACCTCCAGATTTGTGCTTTAAAATATGGCTGGGGAGGCAGGAGATGGGATCTTAGGTCTGGGATGGTTAGAGAGAAGGGAGCTGGGCTGAGGACTTAGAGTTCAGACCAGGGAAGGGATAAGAGCCTCAGAAGAAGGCCTCTCACCCTGACATAAGCCTGGGCAGGAGCCCGCCTGACCTGGGCCTGGGTCCTTGGTTCTCTCTGAGCTTGGAAGGACCATGTAGGAAAGAGCAGGACCAGGGATCCCCATTCCCCGTTGTATTAATCAGTCTTCTTGGGCTACCATTGGAAAAATACCATAGACTGGGTGGCTGAAATGACAGAGATTTATTTTCTCACAGTCTGGAGGCTGGAAGTCCAAGATCAGGGGCCATGATGGCTGGGTTCTGGTGGGGGCTCTCTCCCCGGCTTGCAGACGGCTGCCTTCTCACTGTGTGTCCACAAGGTCTTTCCTCAGTATGTGCACATGGTGAGACAGAGAGAGAGAGAGAGAGCTCCCTCTCTTCCTCTTCTTCTAAAGCCATCAATCCTACCTGATTAGGATCCTACCCTTATAACCTCATTTAATCTTACTTTCCTCAGAAAAGCCCTATCTCCAAATATAGTCACATTAGGGGTGAATACTTCAACATGTGAATTTGGGGGGACACCATTCAATCCATCGTACCCCTCCAAGCAAGGCCCTGCCCCAGTCATGTTCCCCTTCCCCCTAGCCCCCGACTCCTGGCCAGGCTGGAGCCCTCAGCCCCAGGAAAGCAGACCCTCCTCTTCCCGACTCTGCACTCTCCTGGCCAGCCAGGGGCTTGTTTTGTAACTCTCTGGTTCCTGGAAGGCATCTCAGCTGTTCACCTCTCCCCAGCTGGATCCAGCCAAGGGAGGCAAGTAGAGCTTGGCTTGGAGCAGACCTGGGGGGCGGGGAGACAAGCCAGGAGAAGGGAACCAGAGAGAGAGAACAGGAGCGGGAGGAGGAAGAGGGGGAATGACACATACTCACTCATTCACGCATTCAACAAATACGTGCTGAGCTCCATGTGAACCGTGCAGAATGAGGCAGACAGAGGTTGGGCGGGAGGAGGGAGTCTACATGTGCCCCCGGAAGCAATGTTCTCTCCTCCATGTCAGACTTGATGCCCCGTGAACACTGAAATAGGACATATCCTTAGTTCACCCCACTCCTACACACACACACACACACACACACACACACTTCCCTCTTCTGCATCAAGAATTAGAAACCTGGGTGGCTAGGCAGATCTGGGTGGCAGGTCCCCTCAGCCATTGGCTAGCTGCACAGTTCAGGGCAAGTCCCTTCTCTGGGCATTGAGCCTCAATTTCCTCAATTATAACACCCACCTCACAAAATGAAGATTGTGGGAACTCTAAAAAGTATACCAGACATGAATGCACTTCATAGCCTGTGGAGCACTGTACAGATGCTCCTTATGAGAAGGATAGCAGTCCTACCAGCCTGTCACTGAGCACTCAATATGTGCCAAGCACTGTGTCACTGGAATGGGAGAAAGGGATGTGTCTTGTTCATGTCTTCTGCATGTCTTCCATGCAGAAAGGGATGTGTCTTGTTCACCTCTGAATCCTATAACGGTGTCTGGTACACATTAGGCTTGCAGTATCTGTTTGGAGCTTTATCACACAATACCTTATTTTTTTTAAGAGACAAGGCCTTGCTCTGTCATTCAGGGTGGAGTGGAGTGGCATCATCAGAGCTCACTGCGGGCTTGAATTCCTGGGTTCAAGTGATCCTCCTGCCTCAGCCTCCTGAGTAGCTGGGACTACAGGCGCATGCACCACTATGCCTGGCTAATTTTTCTATTTTTTGTAGAGACGGGTCTCACTATGTTGCCCACACTGGTCTGGAACTCCTGGCCTCAAATGATCCTCCCTCTTCAGCCTCCCAAAGTGCTGAGGTTACAGGTGTGAGCCACTGCAGCCGGCCCATATGTTACCTTATTTAATCTTGACTACAACACTCCATAAATACTATTATTTAACCTCATTTGATGGAAATGGAACTGTAGATTAGAAAATTAGATAAATTTCTCAAGGTTTGACCATAGTGACAGAGTAGGAGTCAAACCCAGACAATCTGGACCCAGACCCATGATGATGATGATGATGATGATGATGATGATGATGATGATGATGATGGAGGTGATAGCAGACATTTGGAACCTATTGATCCAGAGGTCATCACATCAAATCCCCTGCCTCCAGGCACACCAGGACAGGGTTGTCTGTCACTCCTTCTGGTGTCTCTGCCAAACCCATCTTTTCCCATCAGGGACTTGGTCCCTCCACCCAATCTGGATCCCTAGCCCAGGATGCTCAAGATATTGAGAAAGTCACCCTTCTATCTTTCTACCTGAATGCTGGCATAACTCCCCTGTAATCTCCTACTCAGAATCATCTATCAGGACCAAGGATCAAAACCAAATGCTCCAAGCAAATTTACCTTCTCCTGCAGTGCCTGTAGCCTACCCTGTTAGGGCAAGCCTCATTTGTAGACCTGAGAAGCCTTCTTGGAAAGGACAGGGAACCCCAGGAAACCCCCCAGCTCCTTGTGGGTGGATGGGATGGGGAGAAGGAAAGGCAAAGAAACAGAGAGAGAAGGGAGAGAAAACAAAATACAGACAAAAAGAGACTGACAGAGCGTGGAGAAATAGACCAGAGGAGAAGCATTTGAGAAGAGAGAAACCCACAGAAAGGACAGGGCCAGAGGATGGGAGACCCAAACCAAGGCAAATCTACAGACACATTCCCTCTTCCAAAGAGAAGAAATGGGGCTACTAGGTGCCACAGGTACAGAGCACAGGAAGAAAGCATCTTTGGGCAGTCAGCACAAAGAGAGGGGCAGAAAGCCTCTTTCTGCATTTATTCAGTAATCATTTAATATCTGCTGATGGCCTACTATATGTCTGGCACTGTGCTAGGCCTTAAAGATATGATTGGTACTCACCTATGCTAACAAATTATTTGTCATTTACCCAAAATTCACATGTAAGTAGATGTCCTGTGTTTTTATTTGCAACCCTGCCTGGAGTTACTGATGAATAAAACAGACATAGTTCCTGACTTCCTGAGCTTACTAAAATGAAGGACAAAGATACTGAATAGTTGTACTGTGAATGCCTAACTAAATGCTCTTCCGCTGAGAAGAGGCACATAGCTCTCTGAAATGAGACTTAGGAAAATTGACTTACTCAGGGAAGTCAGGGAGGGCTTCCCTGAGTAGATGATGATGGCTAAGATGAAAGCTGAAGGAAAGTCCATTGTCAGGGGGATTGTGGGTAGAGGAGGGCACTGGGCACATTAAAGGCAGAGTCGAGTGGAATGATACTGAGAAGTAAAATCCACAGGACTTACTGACAGAATGGGAGTGAGGAGTGAGGGAGAGGGGGATCTAGAAGGACTCCAAGTTTCTGGCCTGCAGGGATGAAAAAGTAGAAGCCTTTCCTGAAGTACACACAGCCAGGAGGGCCCAGCTTGGGATGGGGATGAGAATCTGAGTTCTGAGTCCAGATCCTGCCTCTCCACCCCACCCCTCCCACCAGCCGAGCAGAACTCTGAGATACCCCCATGAGGACCATCCTCCCAGACAGAGGCAACCAGATATGCTCTCCACATTGCCAATCTGGTGACCAAACATGGTGGAGAAGAGGAAGTTGAACAGAAAACCACCCAGTGCCCTACTATGGGGGGAGAGGGTGCCCCTGAGCCCTCAGAAAATCTGCTTGGGACAGGGGTGTGGGGGGATCCCTGGTACCTCACCTCACTTCCTCCACTCCTTCTCTTCCCCAAAGACAGACAGCCTTGGATTTATGACAGAGCCCTTCCCGCACTGCATAGGGTGCATGGCAATGGCAGTGGAGGGCGAGCCTCAGGGTTCTGAGCAGAGGGTGGAGTGAAGTGGGGATAGGGGGTTGTGGGAAGACTCTGTCATTGGGGGGAAGGGAGATGAAGAGGAAAAAGAAAAGAGAGGGGAACACAAGCCTGTGAGACACAGGAAACTGAAAGATAAGAACCTCATAAAGAACTGGGACCAGAGCCATAGGAACCCACAGAAAGAGCAGAGAGAGAAGGATGTCTGAGTGTTGGCTTTCCTGCCTCACTGAGATCTCCTATCTCAGGGAGCCTTCCCTGCCACCAAGGCTGTCCTTAGGACCCCACAGGGCTAGCACAGGAAGAGTGAGGAGAAAGGCAGAACTGAGCAGATGATCCCCAAGTCCCCTTATCAGAGGCCTTCAGCAACCACCCAGCACTGCCTCTACCCAGCTGCTTCCTGTTTCCTTTTTTAGTCATTTATTCATTCAACAAACACTCATTGAGCACCTACTATGTGCCAGGCTCTGGAGATTCAAGTTTCATTAAATGAAATGTATGTCTTTTAGAAAAACAGGGAAAAATATTTATGAAAAACATAATCCAGGAAATAAACAAATGTGATAGAAAAGTAAGGTGAGGGAGATATTTTACCTGGGATGGGCAGGGAAGGGTTGTCTTAGGAAGTAACTCTGCCTGAATGCTGACAGTGGAGGAGCCAGCCTTGTGAACAGCGGAGGCAGGTTGGATTCGGCTGAGGGAACGGCAAATGCAAAGTCCCTATGGCTGGAATGAGTCCTAACAAAAGGCTGGAGAAGAGAAAGCCCTTCAGGCCAATGTGAGGCATTCTATGGGAGGCCTCTGGAGGACATGAAGCAGGGTCAGGGGGACACCCATTCCCACCGCCTCTCTATTGAATCCCTGAGCTCATGCGAGTACGGCCAGCCCACCCTAGCTGCCTAGGTCTGTGGCCCCCAGCGACCCCTCAATGCTCACACACATCCATCCCCCTGACATGGGATCATGGCTCTTCTGTCCAGAAATAGCACCCCTTCCTTCCTCCCAAACAATAGTCCTGGCTAAGCTGCACCATTCTGGTGCCTGAAATGTCCCCTCCTAGTTGGATACCCAAAGACCCTCTCTAACCATGCCAGGAAATGTTGGGGGAAAAAACTGCCCTGACTTCCAATCTGCTTCTGCCACCAGCTCATTTATGCCTTCAGACCAGCAAGTCGCATAGCCAAGGAGTCGCATGGCCTCCTTTCACCTCCTGGCTTCGGTGTCTTTTCTTCATAATGGGTCTGCTAGAGAAGAATTTGCTGTTCCCAGCCCTGGTCTTCTCAGGAGTAGCCTTTCTTCTGCCACCAGGCTAGAGCCCTCCCCTCCCTCCCACCTCCCACATGTATTCACATGCACGAGCACAAACACACACACACACACACACACACACGCACGCACGCACGCACGCACACTCCCCTCTCCAGTCCTGACGCTGCCCTGCTCACCCCAAAGCCTCCTGTGTGGTCTTCCTCCCTCTCCCACCTCCCACCCCAGTACCTCCAAGATTTCTCTCCCTCTTCCTCCCTCTCCCACCTCCCACCCCAGTTACCTCCAAGATCTGTCTCCTGGAAGCCTCTGCTCTCCCTCACCCACCCCCACCAGCAACCACCCCCCTTGCACTTTGGATCATGCTGACCTCCCTCCCTCTGCCAGTGCCTACAGTCCCCCACAAGGCCATCATCTGCAGAGAGGATGACTGAAGGCTGGCTTCAGTTAGCCCTCCCCTCCTTAGAGCCCCAAGATTGTCCCCATCCAGGGGTTTATAAGGCACATTTGCATTCTAAAGGCAACCTCCCCTCCCCACCCCCAGAAAAAAATTAAAAAAATTTTCAAAGCTTTTAAGGCCCCAGTTTATATTTGAATATAAACCCCTCTGGGCCTGCTGCTTGGTATTTAGGAATCACCAACCCTGCGTTCCTACTCTCTTTTGAAGGCAAGTTTCTACCACAGCCCCTCCTTGTTGTGAAGGACTGGCAAGGGCTGCCCAGAGAGGGTCCTGCAGGCCTTGCTTGTCTCCAGAACAGATCCTGGAGGGATTTTGGGAGTGGGGGTGGTCCCAGGCTCTGGGACCAGCACGGGTTCTGTGCTGGCCTGGCCTGACCCCTCACAGGCCGGCCAACCAGGCCAGGGTCACCCAGCAGTCACATGTCACTTATGAGAAGCCTGAAACTGTGGCTGAGAAATGAAGTTGGGAAACAGCTCAGCCAAAGGCAATTGGATTTTTTTTTTTTTAGGTTTTTTTTTGGGGGGGGAAATCCTCTATTGTCTGACTAACCTTCCATGATGCTGGAAAATTTAATTTATTTCCTGAGCAGTCTGGTCTAATTTCCCCCGGGTGAGGACGAGGCTGAACTCCCCTCCCTGCTGCCTCAACTTAGAAGTTTCTGGCTGTGCTCAGAAACCATAACCAGGAAGGGAGGCAGAGACCCTGAGCCTTACCCTGCCAAGCAGCCCCCTGCCCCCAGCCATCCTCCTCAGAAAGCCCCCACCCCATCCTCTGCAAGTTGGGTAGGCTTGTTGCAGAGCTCAAGCCTCCTTGTCATTCTCACTCTCAGCACCCTGGGTTTGGTGGGCAGCTGCCTTGGCCTGTCCTCCACCCACCCTGGCTCTCCCTGTGTGCCCCGCTGTGTCTCTGGGACTCCCCACCTCTGTCTCAAGGCTCTCCAGGTGCAGCTATAGAAATTTCTGCAAGATGCCAGCCAGCCAGGGAGCCATTTGCAGCCAGGTAGCTGTCGGGCCTGAAACAACAGGAACCCTGGACCCTCCCACTCCAGGGCCCAGTGCAGGAACCTCTCTGATGCTAAGGCCAGGGGTGAGGGGAATGACCTTGAGATTACTCCAGAAGACCAGGGGACAGATGTGGTCAGTCCCCACTTGGCAACCTACAGCTGAGCTGAGCTTCGAGGATAGGGAAGCGGGGTAGGGAGGTGGAGGGTCTTGCTCATAGAGGATGTCATCCTAAGGTAGAGGACTGCACACCCAAGCCTCAGTGAGAGACTTGTCCTCAGCTGACCACCCCTCATGGGCTAATAGAAGAGTCTCCAGGCCAGAAGCCTGGAAAGTAGGGAGAAGAGAAGAAGGGCTCTTGCACCCAGCCCCAGTAAAGAGGGCCCCCTAACATGTACCTCCACTTATCCTGTTTTCCCCCATCTCCGCTCCTGGGGGAGGACACTGAGCAAGTGGACTGCTTAGGCCTCTGACCACAGCAGACCCATCTGGTTCTAATCAGGAAAACAGGTTCCCAGATCATAGAGGATACAGGCGAGGGAGGCCACAGACAACATGCAGCCGAACCTCACTGTGGCCCTACCAGTGCCCCCTCCCCCAGCGCCCCGTCCCCATTTGGCCTCCTTTCACCTCAGGCACAGCCCCAGAAGACCAAGTGTGGCAGGGATACCTTAGGGAGAGTGGGCCTCCCTTTCCTGCCCAGTAGTCTGACCACAGACCCCAGACCTCTGTCCATAGTTAGACATTCAAACCACAGAGGAAAGAAGAAAAGGGAAACTGAAGGAAAGGAGGGGGCTGGAGGGAAGAAAAAAGGCTGCAAACATAAAGAGAGCAAGAGAAGATTCTAGAAACCATCAGGATCCTGCTGGATCTTATTACAAATGGGGAAACTGACGTCCAGAGAAAGAAGTCTAGCAGAAATTACTGAGCTCAGCCCCAAGCCTGTCTGTGCATCATGCCCACTGGTCTTCATAACACCATGGACAGGAATTACTAACCCCATTGGACAGAGGGAAAACCGAGGCTCCCAGGAGTAACACCTGCCCAACCTCGCCCAGGTGGTAAGCAGCCAGGTCTGTCTGATTCCAGACTCTAGGTGCCAGGCTGCCCTCCAGGAAGTGAAGGCTGCCTCAGCAGCCCAAACCCAGGGCTGTGTTGCCTGGCCTGCTGTCTGAAGACTCACACCAGGTGGAGAAGTCTGCCCTCCCCATGCAGGATCTGCCTTGGTTCCCAACCCCCATCTGCCCAGCCCCAACCTCTGTCTTCAGGCCCAGAATCAAAAAATACAAGCCTGAAAAAAAACAGCCCCTCTGTTCACAGCTTGGTGCCAGAGTTCTAATCCTGGCTCTGAATGATCTTGGTGTCTGGGCCTCAACTTCCCCATCAACAAAATGGAATGGGCTGTCTAAAACTGGGTTGGATAGTGATTCTGTGCTTCCCCAACCCTCCATACCTGTCATCCTGAACAAACCCAGAGGCTTCCCCTTGGCTTGGGTGGTCTTCAAGAAGAGGGCCCTGACTCAAATTTCAGAATTTAGAGCTGGCAAGGGGGCCAAGAGGACTGAGGGACCCAGCTGGCCAGGGAAGCTGCTAATCTCCCTCTTTCCCCTGGGGGACTGTGCTGCCGCCTCCACTGAAAGCAATTTGTCATGCCCTGAATTAAGTGATTCCAACAAGGGTTTAATTTCAGTTTAATGGCTCTGTTTTTATGTGTAATTAAATACCATTGCATGGCGAAAATATGTTGTTTGCACTTTAGAGACTGAGTAAGGGCCTGGGAAGCCACTGCTGCTCCTGGGCTGTGCCAGGCCTCCCCAGCATGGCGGGGATTGTCCAGGTGGAGGGGAAGGGGGTTGGGAACCTGAGGAAAAGAGGGGGGAGTACAGAGGAGGGGCGGTCCTGGTGGCGCCTGCTCACTCAACAGAGCATGTTTCTAATTATCCACAGCCACCCCTCCCACGTCTACTCCCTAACCCCGGCCCTCCCCAGCCCCTGGGGCCTCAGACAAAGAGGGGACAGGTCACTCCAAGAGAGGCTCTAATTAGACCCTTGGTTGGCTGGAGCCATGTCTGCTCCCCCATGGGTGTGCCCAGAGGTCTGCTCCAATCCCACCCTCCCCCTTCCCTCAAATATGCTTCCTCCACATTGTCCTCCTCCCCTGAGTCTCATAAACTGTCCCTTTCCCACCTTCCCTAGAGACCCAACATCCCAGCCCCACCTCTCATCACCTTGACCTTCTCTTTCCAGGTCAGAGGGTGCCAGGGGGGGCCTGGAATGTAGCGGAATGTTGCAGGTCATTTACCACACAGCCATATAGCCCCCAACCCAAAGGAGGTCTGAGCAGGCACTCAAGTCCTGCATGCCTGGTAACATTCCTGGAGCAGCCTGGTGGCAGAATCAGGCCCAGAGGTGGAGGGGTTGGACAAGTAGCCTTTTCCTGGAAGGAGTTGAAGGGATGGCAGCAGCTGGATCAAACCAGCTCTCCAGAGACTCCCCACCTGAAGGCTGGAGTCGTCCAAGTCTCAGTCTGTAGTCCCTGCCCCCACCCTGCCTTCTTGTCAGCTGAAAACCCAGCTCCCAACCCTCAGCCGACATCAGGGCTTGATCTCCACTAATGAGCTGGGAAATGGAAACCAAATGCTTGATGTACATCAGCACCACTGGGCTAGGGGATCTGGGCAGGCAGGGTGCCCCCATCCCATCCCCCTGCTCTCAGCCCTGGGAGGGAATGACATTTCTTGGGAAGGCAGGACACTCAAGGACTTCAATTCTCAAGTTCGCCCAGGTCTGGGGGCTCCACCAGTACATAAGGTCCTCGCCACCTCCCTGCCACTTCTCCCAGAGGTGCTGACAATCCCTGTGGCAACTAAAGGGACTGTTCAAGGGTATTCCCACCAATCCAAGGTGGGGGGCCTGGGTGCAAACACGAGGTTGTTCTTATTTCCTTCTTTTTAACACGTAGGACCCGACTCCAGGATTGTGTGGGCAAGTGGCCAGGGTGGGTACAATGTTCCTATAGGATGTGGACTTCCCTTCCCAAAAGTACACGTCCTCTATTCGCTGGTGCTCAGCAGCTCCCCACAAACCCTGCTATGGGGACACCTAATGAGAGGGTTCCACGCATTCACAGCTGGGAGGGAAGTACATACTCTGCGAATGTCTCATTCCCTCTCCTCACATTGGCACATTCACACTCGGTCACACACACTCAGATTCACATAGCCCACATGTACACACCACACAAACATACACCTCGCCTACACACACCCAGACCCACAACATACAGGAAACTCACACACCCTGTAAAAGCCTACACTCTCACTCCTTCTCAGGTGTCACTATGCTACATTCACACACCTGCACACACACATACACACACACCCCAGAAATACATGTATATCATACAGGCACCCCCCCAGCCATATATGCAGCTACTTCTAGGCAGACCCTGGCTTTTTGGAGTCCCATGAAAGAAAAAGAACCTCCTATCCCTCATTGCCAAGGGTGTGAGGTTGGAGCATCGAGAAGGGGCCCCCATCTGAGAGATCAGCTCTTCATCCCTGCCGCCACCCACCCACCCCTACCACCACCCACTCACACACACACACACACACACACACACACACACACACACACACACACACGGAGGAGTGGGAGAAGGGGAGGAGCATTTGGGGCATGGCCAAGAATCCAGGCATATCATGTGAGCACAAATTCTGAAGCTGGGGCTGGCACTGAGTCTACGGCAAAGTCAAGAGTACCCCACTCCCAGCCCCTCAGAATCAAATCTCAGCACAACCCCCTGGTCAGAAGTCTAGGCACTCAGAGCTGTGGAATGTGTTGGAGAGCTTACCCTCTTTCCCCAACTGCAAAGCAGTGTTTCTGCCTCCCCCAAAATTAATAAATCAAATCCAGATGCAAACCAAATTTGCCTGATGCCCTAGGAAATGCCCCAGCTCCACATACCAGCTGATCCCAGAAACAGCTCTGGCCCACCAAGGCTGTTCTATGTCACTCCCTCCCTTCAAAACCCATTGTTTACCCCCTAGGAGTCTGAGAACAAACAGCCCAGACATTGAAGACAGGGTGTCCCCTAGGAAGAGGCTTTGGGGAAGAAAGGGTAGACTGGCCATCCTTTTGCTGTCATCTACCATGCAAGCAGGTCTGGGGACCACACAGTGCCCACTTCCCAAAATCTGTCCCCCTCTCTCCACCCCTGGTGCATCCCTGTGTCTAATTGTAAATAAATCAACCAAACACAATTATCAGGATATTTTTTGGCTTTGTTCTATTTTGTTTAAAAAAAAAAAAAGAAATGACATCATGGCCAACCAGTAGGTCCTTAAGTCTCCTTCCATCCAGTCAAGCCAGAAAATGCCCAGGAGAGTAGGAAGGTGTGGGGAGGGGGGTGTAGGGGAAGGACATATGGGAAGGGAGGCAGAGCCACCGGCTGTGAGCCACTGGGAGGATGGGGTCATCCTGGTGACTTCATAGCTGTGACCATAAATGGAGTAGGGGACAGGAGCCCAGGCAAACCCCCTCATCCCCCTGCATGTGGGTCCTCTTCTCCATGGGGCACACTCAAGCCAATCCTTTATTCTTTCTTCCCACCCTGACTGCTCAAAGAAATAGGCCCCACTTCCCCTACCTTCCTCTGACCCCTCTTCCCTCCCTCACAGCAGGGTCTGGGCTGCCAAGCAACCAAGCAGATGGCATGACACCGGACCCAAAGGTGGACTTGTCTCTGAAGGTCCATTTCCATGGGACCCAGAGAAGAAAAGGAGGGGTGCCTGGCAAGCCTCAGCTTTGGGAGTCGCCTGGGTCTCACGACCATCGAGCCTTCTGCCACCCCACCCCTCCCTAGGTTCCCACCACACTCTGGCTAGATTGAGGGGAAGGCAGTGCCCAAGGTATAAGTTCTCTCATCTCCTCTGACTCTGGGAATGAAGCTTTTCTTCCCCCACAGGCTTGAGCTCACCTTATAGGAGTGTCCCCACATGCCAAAATCAGAGGAGGTCAGAACAAGAGCTCCCGAGGCTGAAAAGTAGAGTTGGCACATACTATGTGGTCGGTAAATGTTTTTAGATGGCTGGATGAATGAATGAATGAATCTGGGATCAATGTGGAAACACACCAGAGCTCTGCAGTGCCCCTCTCAGACCTCTTGGGCTGTCTAAGCCCAAAGAGGACACCCCAGGTTCACCACAAGGTCACACCCATGCCCATAAACACACACACACATGTACATACACACACACCCCAAGGGAAACTTCTGGGCCAGAGGCAGAGCCAGGACTCAGACCCAAACTTCACTCCAGGTCAGCTCTGCAGCCTCCAGAGTATGGAGGTGGCAGGGGACACTGAGCCCCCTGCTTGCTGGCAGGGCTCACTCTCGGAAGCTGTCAGCCAGTTGGTGGCAGTCCAGCTCCCCCTTCGGCTCCAGGCCCCCTGGAAGCTTCACCCCTGTCTTCCGGTCCACGCACCAGCACTTGCCTCGTTGCCCATCCAGGGCCGGGTGGCACTGCCAAGACAAGGGCATGAGGGGTCAGTTCCCAGGCAGGAAGATTCCCAGCAGCCCTCCCCAGTCCCAGCCCAGCCCTAACATCAGACAGCTGCTCCAAGGTGGCCTCTAAGGGTGGGTACTCTTTTCTGAGTACAGGTCCTCTGAGCTCACTAGAGTAGGGAGAACTTGGCCAAGAAGGAAAGGTCCAGAGAGTTTCAGGAGGCAGGACCCCAGAAGACCCTGGGGTTTAGAGGCATAGCTAGATTTGAAAGGCTGGGTCCAGGTTAGAGAGGTCTTAGGGGTGTATTCCAACTAGGTCAGGACTTTAAGAATGGGATTAGAGTTAAGAGCAGGATCCAACTTGGGCTTAAGGTAGGATCAAGATAAAAGTTGCAACTGAATTAGAAATTATGACTAAAACTTCAGTTGGGTGAGAGTTAGAGCCCAGGTCAGAAACAGAATTGGAATAAAGGGTGGGCGAGGTAGCTCATGCCTGCATTCCTAGCACTCTAGGAAGACGAGGCAAGAGGATCACTTGTCAGGAGTTTGAGATCAGCCTGACCAAGAGCAGGACCCTGTCTCTACAAAAAAATCAAAAAATTAGCTGGTCTGGTGGCACATTCCTGTAGTCCCAGCTACTGGGGAGCCTGAGGCAGGAGGATCACTTGAGCCCAGGAGTTGGAGGCTTCTGTGAGCTATGGTGATGCCACTGCACTCTACCCAGGACAACAGAGTGAGACTCACCTCAAAAAAAAAAGTCTATTCACCTTTTAAAAAAATTAGTAGAAAAAGTTTTAAAAATTGGGACAAGGGTAAAATCGGTGTTGGGATAAAGGTTGGAGATAGGTGAGGAATTGGTTTTGGAGAGCCCTCTGTGGTCCTCCACTCATACCCTCTTCATGGCATCCTGGGACATGCAGATGCAGAGGCAGCCTTTGTCCTCCTACCAAGGCCTCTCTGGGCCAAACAGCAGCTCACAATGTGGATCTCTCCACAGTATACAGAGTGGGAGAGTTGGGGGTTCTATACTCACAAAGAGCTAGAGAAGGAGATCCAGGCCAGGGATCTCCGGGCCACACCCAGCAAGAAGCACCCCAGCATTCTACCCAGACAGGCCACCCTTCTGATGGGCCAGAGATGGGCTGGAGCAGGCCACCCCTGTCGAACATCCCAGCCTCCTGGGAACTTGTCAGGGAACTCCAGGTTCCGAGAGCAGGAGGGGATAGGGAGGTTGCTGCCTTTGTGCCTTCTCTCCTGCCTACTTCTTCCTCTGCTTTCACCCAAAGTGCCTGTCTCCAGCTGTCCCTTGTGGCTTCCTCTCTATCCTTGCTACACCCAGGTGGAAGAAGGGGTAGGCTGAGTTTCCTCCCTGACCCCTCATAACTTAGGCCCTCTGTTCCCAGATGAAACCTCAGACATTCAGGGACAGGAAGAACTACTCATAGGAATAGAGCAGGGCAAGCGAGAGCATTGGGAGCAGAAGGTTGGCAGGGGGGCTAGGTCTACACCACAGACAGTGACTCCAGCAGTGAGGGAAACAGCCCTGGGTGGGGAGGCAGAGTCTGCCATTAACCCACACTGTAACTTTGGGCCAGCCCAGGCCCTTTTACTCCTCTCTGCATCACAGTTTCCTCATCTCCAAAGTCAATGAGGTTCTGAGGCTAGGGTAGAGTTCTGAGAGGGTCCAAGGGGTTAGGTTTGAGTTGGAGAGACTTCCCTTCCTGAGATCACCATCCTGGACTGTCCTATGGAGAGGCCAGGAATGCCCCTGGAGCAGAGGCCAGGGCTGAGCCGGCAAGACTTGGAGACCCACCTGCTTGGGATGGAAGTTGCCGTTGCGGTCACAGTTGGGGATAGGGATGATGTAGAGGTCCTCATGGGTGCGGCTCTGCGAGGCGGCCAGCCGCTCCAGGGCCCGGTGCAGCTCGCTCTGGCAGGAGCCCTGCGGCTGGGTGGGTGGAGAACAAAACTGCTCAGTGGAGGGGAGAGAGGCAGGAGGGCCAGGCCTGGGGTCAGAGCTGAGTAGGGGCTAAAGACCCTGAAAAGAGGCCGAAGGCCTATGGGCTGGGCAGGACTAAGTGAGGTGAAGGGCAGGACATGGTTCAGGGGACATGGTGGGGCAAGCAGAAGGACATGAGGACACAGTCTCAAGCCAAAGAGCTTCTGGACCGAGGGGTGTGAAGTGAGGGGCTTTGTGGGAAAAGAGACTGTGGCAACCCATGTGGAAGACCAGGGAGGGGGCAATTTCTAAGCAGGAGGGATAGAGGAACTCATACAATCAACAACTACCACCACTAAAAAGGACCCTGGAGCAGAGTCCCAAGGCCCCCTGCTATGGCCAGCATTAACCCTTTAGTGACTGAAAAAAAAGGTCTGGGGTGGGGAATCCAAGTGAAGAGCCAAGAAAGCCCAGAGGGCATGAGGCACTGCTTTTTACCAGCCAGCACAGAAGTATTTCAGTATTTAACAACCACTCCAGCTGTACCAATGTATGTAAATGACAACAGGGAAGGAATTCCAAGGAAAGGAATAAGGACTCTCTCTGGGTCCCAGAGATGATGCATACTAGGTGCATCCTGCACAAAAGAGGTGTCCAAAGAATGTTTGCTGAATGAACATAGTCCAGATCTGGTGGTACCAGTGGTGTGTGTGTATGTGTGTGTGTGTCTACACACATGCACAGCTGGGGGTCTCAGGTCCTCACCACAGGCCGGACATCCTCCCGGGGTGCCCCGATGACTTTCATCTTGCCCCCACTGGTGCTCCGGTCTCGCATTTTGGCAAAGTGCTTCTGCAGACACCTACGGTCATGGGCGCTGCAGGGGCTGAAGCTGTTGTTAGGGTGGTCACCCTCATCCTTGTCTGTAGACAGGCCAAGAGGGAGAAAAGTCGGCACCAGAAAACAACAGAGCATCACACCACCCCAGCCTCCCACCTGCTTTCTCCTTGAGGATGCTCCAGCCTAGTGCTGGAAAAGAGTAGGGGGCTGGGGGGCAGGAAGAAATGAAAGTAGCCCCCCATCTCCTCTCTACTCCCCTGGACCTCCTCAGGAGAATACTCCCCTTGAAGCCCTTGACTTGTCCCTCACCCCACCCAGACCAGCCCTTAGATGAGTCACCAGCTGCAGCTGCCCAGATGGCAGGAGGATCCCCTGGGCCTTGCAGGGAGGTCTAAGGGAGGCAGGGCAGCCTCTATCAGATCCTGTCCCCACTCCATTCAGCTCCTCCCACCATCCCCCTCTGTCTGCTTGCTCTTCCTGTCCCCTTTCCTAGTCTTTGTAGCATCTGGCTGAGCCAGCCACGGGGTCCCCAGGGGTGTCAACTGTGCTGACCCTCTTCTAAATGGCCAGAATCAGAGTTTCCATGAGTGATGAGAAATCTGGCCCAAAAGGCTCTACAGATTGGCAGGGTGGGAGAGAAGAAGTAGGAGTTACTATGTATGCCTGCATGAGAAAGCATGTGTGTGTGTGTGTAGCACACCCTGCATGGCCCCAGGATCAAGAGAAAAGCTTTACACACTCCTTCAGTCCCCCACCTCGAAGTCTCCCATCCTTAGACTTCAGACCCCATCCAAAGTCTATGTGTATTGCCTACAACCAGGGCACTGGGAGACGGGAATGGTGAGGCTAGACCCTCATCCCCTCTGTGGGTCTCCTGAAGGCTCTATCTGAGCTCAAGAAAATCCCCGTCCACAAGTCCCAGAATTGTAACCACTGCTCCTCCCTCAAGGCATTCAAAACCGGAATATAGAGCTGAGCTGGAGAAAGAGGCTAGAAGACCTCTCCACAGATCAGAGCCACCTCTGAAATGCTTGGGCTTGGCAGCTCACTGCTGGCCTGAGTGCAAAGCCCCTGCCAGCATTCCAGATGTTGGCAGCCAGACAGGAGGTTACATCTGGTTTGCGTCAGGGGTTTTTTTTTCCTGAGGAGTTAGCAGGTTCCTCTATGCATGGCAGCGGTCCCAGAGCTGCCTCTGGGTCAAATGGTATTTTTCTGCCTAGCCAAAGCTGGCGGGTTGGTTCTCTTTTCATTCTCCTAGTTTGGGGACTTGCAGGGAGGGGAAGTATGCGGATAAAGAGAAACCAGGTAATGAGGAATCTAGACCCTCGGAAAGTGTTTATCAAGATTCCACACCAAAGATTATTAATAAAATTCACCAAGTATGGAAGAAGATTTTGTCCAAGGTGGAGGGCTGGCTTAGAAAGAAGAATCAAAGGGAAGGAATAAATAGAGCAGAGAGATAGGATCTATCCTTGTGCACATTTGACATCCCAAGGACAGTCTAGAGGGGACTCCAGTCCCACATCAAGTTCCTGATAGTCAACCAAAGAGAAGATACTATAACAAGACCTCCCAGCCAGTATAGGCAGCAAAAACTTCAGGAGACCAGGATTGTGCCAAGGAGACCATAAGAAAATGTTCCCTGAGCCCTCAGTTAGGAACTAGAGAAAGATCTGGGATCCTGGCCCTTCCTTACATATACACTCCCAAGGATCCTCTCTAGCCAAAGAGACCCAGCCTGGCCAATGGCCCCCTCCCTCCCTATCCCCACCTTGCACAAAGCCACATGGCTTGTGGTTGGGGTCGAAGTGTTTCAGGGGTATAAGCTGGAGCTGGGGAGTGGAGAGAAAGAGGAAATGGAAGACCTAAAAGAATTAGAACCAAACACTGGAAGGACAGAGGCTGAGCTGAGATGTGAACAAAGGCTCCACCATTTACCTGGGTAAGGCTGGAGGGGTGGCTGGGACTCATTTGCCACAGGCCAGGACACTAACTCTAGGGGATACCCTTCCAACCTAGAAAGGCTTTGTTTTCTTTTAATGGACATAACAGAAAGCACTACTTTGTACACTGACTCTTGTTCATCTAGGTAAATGGGCAGAATGTTCTCAGGTTCAAGGAGTTTGAGGAGTAGGGAAGGGTTTTCTAAAGAAGGGGGCAGCCTCAGGAGGTAGCCAGCTCCCTGCCCTGGAGGTGTGGCTCCATTACAGGGGTAAAGGACTTACGAATCTAGAGAGATGTAGAATAGAAGCTTGACTACAATTATGCTTTAGAGTGTGGCATTCTAGAGTCAAAGTTCACAAACAACTAACCCTCAGGGGATTAATAGATATTTGGGATGTTTGCCATTAAGGAGGAAAATTGGGTTTGCTCACTGAAACCCAGGCCTGCATGGGGCGTAGGGTGAGCCCAGAAGCCTGGCTTATGCTGTTCCATTGGTAAGGCCCTGTGTCACGTAGTAGGGCTTACCTGGAAAGAGCTGAACTGACAGCCTGCCTGATCTCCCCCAGGATGGCTTCCCTACTTGTCGCCTGCATATCACCAGTTCATGACTAAGCTTAGAGTAGAACCCACTAGATAGGAGAGTAGCACCTTACCTATTCTCGTGGGCATACAGGTACACAGAGTAAATATCTGCCCACTCACACACAGACCAGGACTCAAGAATCACAAATGTATACAAACAATCACATATCCAGACACACTCGTCCACGCATGCACACCCACTGCAGTCGAGCACTCTGACCCTGCTCTAGTCAGACACACAGACTGGGGCAGGGCACACTGACTTCACTAGCTTCCCTGCACCATGATCTATTTCTATTGACTTTCCAATTAATCTGTAACTTTTCCTTGCCCAGGCAACTGGCATACTGAGGACCCACCCCAGGATCTACCCCAGGCACAGGGTTTTAGTGAGTAAGGGTTGTGGCACTGGGTCTCTTGAAAATGTTAAATTTCCCATCACCAAAACTGGCTGAATACTTGCTACTTCCCAGCTCGCACAGCAGTTCAAGCCACCTGGTGGTATTCATTCTGGCAGTGCCCTCTGGAAAATCCCAATGCCCATGGGTCCCCTCTGAGCAGGAGCTAGAGTCAGACCTTTCCTCTTGAAACATCTGACCTCCAGAAAGCTGGTTTGGGAGGTGGGACTTCCAAGGTAGGCTAGAGCTCCTCCTCCAGTCCCCTGCTTGGAGCTGGACCAACTGATGTCTAGCCACAGGGGAAACTTTGGTCTCTGCTCCAGCAGCAGAGGAAAGGAAGGAGCTCACAGAGAGAAGAGGCTGCACAGCATTGGCACCACTGGCTGCAAAGTTCATGGTGAAAGCTGGAGGATTTCCTCTTTCCTGCTGCCTGATTTCACCCCCATGATTTCCCTTCAACTCCAGCCCCCACCCCCCACAAGACACCCAGGCTGTGAGCTAAGTAGGCCCAGCCATCCAGACACAGAAGTTTCGGCCAAAATATGGGGGTCACCCACCTGCCCTGTCAGAAAGGCCTGTTCCTACTTCCCCTGGACTCTGGCTAGAGAAGCCAAAACCACCGGTACCAGGTACCAGGCCCTTTCTTTGAGGTCTAGCTCATGGGGTGTCTTTCCCACCACTGTGCCAAGCAGCTGGTCTCAGATTAAAAGGTCTGATAAAGCAAGCTGGCCCGTCCCTCCCATGTTTACAATAGCAAAAAGCATCAAATTCTGCCCCATCCCTCTCATCCTCTCTGAATTTTCCTCAACTTTGCTCCCTTGCTCTCTTATCACCCAAAGTCCCAGCATCAGCTTCCTCTTCATCACCATCCTCATCATTGCTCTGATTTATTGAGCACCTACTCTGTCTGTGGCAGATACCCCAACCCTAAGCGACAGGTTCAGTTGCCCTCCCCTTTTATAGATGAGGAAATAAGTAGACTAGGGGGAGGGCAGTGGGGGAGACCTATCTGGGGAGCACTCTGTCTCTGAGTGAAAAGGCTCCTGATACCCAAGGCACCAACAATGTTGGCTTTGCCAATACTAAAGAAAAAAATGGTAAACAGCCATGCTCCTCCCTCCCCTTCCCCCAAGGCACAGAATTTCTGGGAAGGCCTTGTTCCCATGACATGACTGGATTCCCAGTACTAAAGTAGGGGGGACAATATTTGCTGCGTTGACTAAAAATTAACTTGGCCTGCCTGTTCCCTAACCCTGTCCCAGAGGGACCCAGAGCCCTATTAGGAACTCCCCGTCCAAACACTGATCTTCCCACTGTCCACTCCCCCAGATCCCGTGAGTCGAGGGTCAGTACCACGGTGCAGGATTGTGGCCTTCTGACGCATGCACTCCACCCCTGCCTCTGGTGGCCTCAGTGGTGTTAATCCACAACCTGGCTATCTGGCTCAGAAAGCTGAGACAGGGGAATGGGGTCGCCAGAGATAGAAGGGGGAGACCTGCCCCTGGGCAAATAGGAGGCAGCTAGACCACAACAGGGCAAGGGAGGTCACGTGCCAAGTGGCCAGTCTCCCCCAGCCACCTGCTGAAGCTCAGCCCCAAGAGGAAAAGGCAGAAAGAGCCTGACACCCTATACCAAGCTATTCCCAGGCTGGAAGGCCCAAGCCGTGGGACCTAGGAGGGACAGGACCTATGGATGGTATAAGGCTAAGGAGGACAGCAGGGGCTGGGGCTGAGCCCTGGTCATCTTATCTCACCACAGACCCTGCAGGGCAACTGCACAACTCTACAGGTTGCCTTTCACAGGGTGCAATGTGGCCCAGGCCACGGCAGGGGAGTACTTGTATGATGACTAGGAGGTGACTTCAGACACAGCTTGTCCAGTAGGTATATCTAGCTTCCCCAGGGTCTTACAGGCTTTCCCTTTTCCCTCTCCATATAACTATATCCACTGCATGGGTGGAGGACAAGGCAAGGGGGAAGGGGGAGAGGCATTAGAGACCTGGCCTCTGTCATCCAAAATCCCCTAAAGCTGACGCATTCTTAGATGCCTCTTAAGGCCAGTTTGCATTATGTCCACAGGACAATCGCCAACTGTTCATGCCATGCCCTCCCCAAACCCCTAAGGGATCAGATTTTCCCCCACTACAGATGGGGTGCTCCTACCCAAACAGAGGAAAAGACTCTCTGAGGGTTGCTCTGTCTTGTGTTCAAGTTGGTGAGAGAGGAAGAGACTACCAGCCATCCTCCTATGGTGCCAGCTACCTTCTGGCCAGTGGAGGATGGAGAGTCAAAGGGAAAGTGGCCCCATGTACTCATGGAGCCCAGGGGCTCAGCCCTTGCTCCCACTAAGTACATCTCCTCTCCCACTACACTGGCACTTCTGCCCCAAGATCAGCGACTGACTCCTCCAGGAGCCCCCCCTTCCCAGATGTGCTGGGTGCCAGGCTGGCATTTCTCCTAGAATGTTTTCTGCTGACCCATCTCTCCCTGCCCAGGGGCAGGAAGGGCAGTGAGGCCCGAGGCCCAGACCCCTGGGGTCCACCTCCTTCCTGTTTTCCCTGCATCCTGCTCTCCTCAACTGACAATCTGCAGAGGATTGAGGAAGTGAAGGGTCTGGGACTCAGGGCAGGAAGTTTGAGGCCCAAGTCCCAGCATCCGGACTGCAACAATGGAAGCTTCAAGCACCAGGAAAAGAGACAGACGCAGACAGAGGCACAGGGAGAGCAAAACAGAGTGAGAGAGGAATGAGAAACAGAGGCAGAGACACAAAAAGACAGAGACAGAGATTCCAAAAGTAACAGAAAGACAGAAACAAACAGTGACAGACACAGAAAAAAAGAAACAGAAAGAGTGAGAGGAAAGTGAGAGAAGGAGGGCAACAGAAACAGAAAAATAGAATAAGGTAGAGGAAAAAAAAGAAACTGATGATGGACAGAAAAGAAAACACTGAGGAAAAGACAACTCAAGAACAGTATTAGAAGCCAGGCGTGGTGGCTCACACCTGTAATCCTAGCACTCTGGGAGGCCGAAGTGAGTGGATTGCTCAAGGTCAGGAGTTCGAAACCAGCCTGAGCAAGAGCAAGACCCCATCTCTACTAAAAATAGAAAGAAATTAATTGGCCAACTAAAAAAATATATATATATATATAAATTAGTCAGGCATGGTGGCACCTGCCTGTAGTCCCAGCTACTTGGGAGGCTGAGGCAGGAGGATTGTTTGAGCCAAGGAGGCTGAGGTTGCTGTGAGCTAGGCTGAAGCCATGGCACTCTAGCCTGGGCAACAGAGTAAGACTTTGTCAAAAAAAAAAAGAACATTATTAGTGAAATTAGAAGCTGAGAGACAAAGTAGGAAAGAACAAAAGAACAAGAGAAAGAAGGAAGAAGCTGAGAAAAGTCTAAGGAGAAACTGAGAAAGGCTCCCTGAGAAATGGAAAAAGAGAAAGTGTAAGACTGAGGTTAGGGCAAAGGGCCTTCTAAGACTCTCTCTGTGTCTGTCCCCCTCATCTTCTCTATTCTCTATCCCACAACCATGAGGTTTCTGCAGCTCTAAGCTGGGAGCCAAGACTTCTCTTCTGCCCCTCAAATGGCACCTCCCAAGAGAAAGGAGCAGGGGGCCTGTATACGAGGGCAAACAGAGGTGTCCAGGCCTGGTAGAGAGGCCCCTGCCTTCCTACTACCTCTCAAACAGCAAGGTGAGCTAGCTCAGGGATTTGGGGGACAGCCTGACACCTCTCACCACCAAAGTCTCTCTAATATACATGTCCCACTCCACTACTGGTCGATGTGAAAAGTCCAGGCCCTGACCCCTCATACCCCTGGGTTTCACCTGTGGCCAAGGTGAGGGTGGACCCTGGATCACGAACAGAAAGCTGCCCTCAACACATATCCCACCCCATCTTCCAGTTTTCTGGCCCTAGAGAGCTGACTTGACTGGACCAGGTCACTGTAATTTGCCTCTCTTGCAGGAGCAGCCAGAGCCCCTTCCTAAATAGGCACCCCTGGGAGGTGTGAGGTGGAGGGATGGGACAGAGTCCCCATTGAAAGTGGCAACAGGCTGCTAAGGACTCAGTAGCAGTTTCCTTGGCTGAGCCTGTCCCATCCAGCCGGGCCCTGCCACGTACCTGCCTTCTCAACTCCCAGGGGATTTTCAAGGGCCTTCCAGGTCAACTGCAATGGGGAAGAAGCTGCTGGTGGGGAAGCGCACTCGTGAGTGCATGGGCAGCCAGGGGTACCTTACCAGAAGGCTGCAGGCTGTCCTGGATGGCCTCAATCTCCGACAGCTCCATGCACACGCCTTGCCCGTGCATCAGCGTGTGCAGGGGCTTCTCCACCCCCCGGGGCGGATAACAGCGCAGGCCCGAGCCGCAGCGGGGGGTGTACACCCCGCAGGGCATCCCCAAGCCCAGGGCGCAAGTGGCGCAACAGCCGCAGCCGGGCTCCCGCACCAGCTCCTCGCAGCCCACGGGGGGGCGGCAGCGCGCCAGCTTCTCCTCGGAGCAGGGCGGGCAGTGGATGGCTTCGTCGCCCAGGCTCGGCCCGGGCCCGGCGGCCAGCAGCAGGGCCGCCACGAGGCAGAGGGGCAGCATGACCGCACGAGGACGGGGCGCGGGCGCGGGGCGCTGGGCGCGGGCGGGGAGCGCTGGCGCGCTGGCAGGCAGCAGGGGGTACACGGCGGCAGCGCCCGGCGGACCCGACCTGGAGGGCGCGGGGAGACTGGCGGCCCCGCTGGCGGACAGGAACGGAGCTGGGGAAGTTAGCAAGCGGGCTGGAGGGGAGCTAGCTTGGCCGCCGAGGCGCTGCGCCGCATCCTCGGCCCGGCCCAGGCAGGCGGAGGGCGGTAGGGGGCGGGGGGCTGAGCGGCTGCCCGGGACCGGCTCCCCCGGACTTTATACCGGCCCCTGGCCACACCCCCAGCGCCTTCCCAGAGGTGGGGGAGCCGGGGCGGCGAGGGGGAGAGGGAGAGGCGGCCGGTAGGGGGAGGGGGCGCTGTCCTGAGTCGCTGCCGTGGCTACATCTGAAAGTCCTTTTCTGCCGAAAAAGGAAGCGGCGCAGTTTGCAAGCCGTGGCAGGGGCCCAGAGCGCCTCTGAACCGGAGCCCAGGAGGGGAGAAGGGGAGAGGGAAAGCGAAGGGGCTGCTGCTTCGCCCCTCCCCCCACCTCGGAGGATTCTTCCCCAGGCCCACCGAGGCAGCCCTCAGTCTCGCAGTGAGAAAGGGTCCTTCTAGCCAGCACTCCCGGCTCTGCGGATTCAGTCTCCCTAGCCAGAGTCCTTTCCACCCCACCCCAGTGCTCCCAGTATCAGCCGCTGGACACCAAGCCGCGTGAGGTGGGGCAAGGGGTACAGGCGCTCAACCAGGGGCACGGAAAGGCCTGGTGGCCCTAAGACGTTAATAGGCTCTCTTTGCACTCGCCCCTTGCAACCTCTCCCTCCCCTGCAGTCGCCCCAGGGCTTGTGCGGGTGCTGGCCCACCCTGACTTCCCCAGGACAGAATCAACTGAACTCTCTGGCGGCGAGGGAGGTGCAGAGTCTCTTCCTCCTTCCTGAATGTTTACTTCTACTACCCTGACTCACTCCTGGAGGGAGACTGGCCTGGGAGATTGCCACTTGCAATGCGCAAGTGCTGCGTTGAACAACTCCAGGGGGCACCATTCCATGTAGTCATTGTATATTTGTTCGACTGTTGTGACCGTTTCCCAGCAGATGGCAGTCAAGGATTTTGAGGAAGGGGCGCTTTTCTAATTCACCTGCTGTTGCTATTTGGGCTAATGTTGATCCTACTGGTGTGGGTATAACCCCACCCTTGCTCAAATCCTTTCTGTGATTGAGGGGAGCCCTAGAGTAGCATTGGGAGTAAAGACCCATCTCCTGGGTTTCTTCTCAGGCCTCCCTAATACTCACCTATGCTCCCCTACAAAGGCTTCTGCTATACTAGAGCTGGTTTCAGGGTAGGGGTGCCTGTCCAGGCATAATCAGTGACCCACTGTGGATTCCCCCGCCCCTCACCCCCTTAGCTTGGCCTAGAAAGCTGCAGGGCACCAAACAGAAGTGCACTTCAGATATCCCCTTTCTGCCTCTTCTCCCAGGGAAAGGGTCTTGCAGCCTCGCAGGGGTTGGGCCACCTCCTATTTTCTGCAAGTGCAAACTGCTGGGGTGATTGGCGGGAGAGGTTGGAAGCCAGACCTGTAGGACAGACCAAAAAGTTGCAAACTGACGGCACCTACTGGCAGCCATCAAGATTGCAGGAGGGCTGGAGAGTGATGGCCAAGGACAAGAATCTGTGATTCTCTCATGGCATCTCACAGACGAAATGGAGACTCTTCTACCCCAATATGCCTTGGAGAAGGGCAAACAGAACCAGGTTCCTCAAGTCCCTGAGGGAAGATTAGCCTATACCTGATTCAGAAAACTGCCCCCAGCCCTGCTCCCCTGCTTCGTCATCACTGGACCCAGTTCCGCCACCAAGCTATGTGAACTTGGAGCTTTGGCTGTCCCTAACTTGAAAATGGAGATAGATCATCTCCACCCATCCTACCTCTTGATGCTCTTGTGAGAATAAGATGGAACTGAGAAGGCAATTTCTGACCCCAATGCCAGACGTGCCCCCTAGACAGCAAACCCAGGAGGAGGGAAGGTGCTGGGACACAGAGGCAGGAGTGCAAAGAGAGGCTGGACAAAGCCCCAGAGATGGATAAAGCCCTGGGATGATGCATGAGTGCAGGTGAGTGTGGAAAATCTGGAAGAGTTGCCAGGTGAGACGGATGCCCACACCTCAACCCCAGCTCCAAATTCATCCTCTGGTGTCCTCCCCAACCCTCATCACTATCTGAGATAATTCAAAGGAAGCAGAAAAGTGGACAGGAGGAAGCCTTCCAAACACCTCCCACCATCCATGCAATACACATTTACTGAATGAACACCTATTATGCACAGGCTTTATGCTACATACCAGGAATACACACATGGCCAAGATTACCCTCTGCCTTCAAAGAGCTCACTGCCCAGTGCAGGAGACAGTATGTGAATAAATAAGTCTAAGAAATGTGCAGATGGCCTGGGAGATGTCTATATGGGGCACTGTGGAGACCCAGAGGCACAAGCAGTCAGTTCTTACATCCAGGACATGGAAAACCTTCATTAACGAGGTTACCTTTGAGCCAACAGTAGGCCATGCGAGAGCAAAAAGCACAGGTGTTAGCATCAGGCTGACCTGGATTCTAATCCCAGCTTTGTCCCTGGACTCACTAGGGAACCTGAAACAAGTTACTTAAGCTCTCTGAGCTTCAGGCCTTAGCTGGAAAGTGGGACTTTGTGGTGAGAGAGAGAGAGAGATCTATGCAAAGTGCCTAGCACATAGTAGGCACCACATGTTTGCTCCCACCTAACCCTCCCCTGCTGGGAACTATAGCTTCTCCACATGGTTAGGGATCCCCTGAAAGCAAGACCTATGCATTCTCCTCCCCACATCACCCCCGACTGGAGGCTCTTAGAATACTGGGTTTAGTGTCCCCACTCAGGCTGCAAGTATCTGGAAGAGGCTATACATAAGGGGCATGGGATTTGGAGTCAGAAGACCTGGGTTCAAGTTGCAGCACAGCCACTTAAGAGCTGTGTGACCTTGGACTTGCCACTCAACATCTTGGAGGGTCATTTTCATCCTCTGTAAAAATATATGTATGTGTATATGTGTGTGTGTGTGTGTATATATATATATATGAAATAATTGGGCTTACCACCACAGAATCATTGGAAGAAAAAGTGAGATAATGAATGAGAAAGAGCTGTGGAACCCAAGGAGTGGGGTACAGGTGCAGGTGCTGGTTATGGGTTTTCTCCCCCGGACTGCTGCCTCCCTTTAGACTGGGAGCTCCAGACCAGGAGACTCCTAAAGGCAGAAACCCAGCCCTTCTGCCTTGCCATCTTTCCCAGACCAGGTTCTACCAGAAAGTGAAACCTTCTCTCCCACAGCATCCTTGTCTGTCCCTGCCTCCTGGGCACCTGAGGGCTGGGAAGATGCTCCTCCTGATTGATGGATGAAGAAAATCCCCACTCCCTCCCCACCTCTCCCACCCACACACTCATTGGCTTGTTGCTCCAAAAGTCTCACTAGCTCCCTTGTGGTACAATTTCAAATCTCTACAAGGCTCAGGCCAGGCTTCTTAGAGAATAGATAAGAGAAAAGCAAGCTTGATTCCCAGAAGAAAGACAAAGCTCCACTCTCAAGGAATCCCCAGTTTGATGGGCTTGCCCTTGGGATCATCTTATCTGATGGAGTAGACAAAATACACAAAGATCACAGACTATATGCTGGACATGATTCTAAGTGCTTCACTCATGTGTGCTTCACAACAACCTCATGAAGTAAGTGCTATAATTATCCCCTTTTTTAAGACAGGGCAACTTCCTGTAACTTGCTCTTGTAAAAAAAAAAAAAAAAAAGACAGGGCAACTGAGGCACAGAGAGGTATGTAACTCACTCAAAGTCACACAGCAAGTAAGTAGAATAGGGAAGTAAACCCAGGCAGTCTGGCTCCAAAGTCTGTACAACTAATCCCTATTGCTTTACTGCCTTCCAAAACAACTGTCAGAACTGTTCTAAACTAATGCCAACAAGAGCAAGATTATGATACACAATGCACGCTGGGTGTGGGGGATCAGAGGACAGGAGCAATTGGTATGGCCCAGGCTTCCTTATAACTTTGGCTTCCCAGCCCCACTCCTGATCACCCTGGACTATCCACTGTGCCCACACTGAGTAGGGGAGTCTCCCCAGGCATGGGCTGAGCAATGGCCTATTAGTACGGCTGCTTTTCTGCCACCAGGGCCCCATACTTGGAGAGACCAGATCAGGAGAGCCAGGCTCTCCAGAGAGTCACCACAGTGCAGAGGGATGTCTGGTCCTGCCCAGCTCCAGACCATGGAATCTGGGTTTTGAGGTGAACACCCAGGCAGGAGAAGGGGAGGGCAGAAGAGAGCCATCTGCAGGATCCAGTTTCATATCTCCAGACAAGCCAGCTCTGCTACTTGCCAGCTTTGTGACCACTTCCCCTTCCTCAGCTTCAGTTTTACCATCTGTAAAATGGGGGAGGGGAACTCACTGAATTATGGAGCTACTTTCAGCTCTGGCAGCCTAGAAATCCAGGACCTCTGGAATCCTTTTGCATGGTCCAAGTCTCCTTGTGTGCATGGCTCCCAACCCTCCAGAGTCTGCATTGCTTCCAGGCTAGTTGGCACCCACAGTATCTCCTTCTCATTGGCCAAAGCCTGCACAGGAGACAAGCCAAGTGAATGATGTTGGGCCCTGGGAGAGCTCTGTCACCAATAGAGAGATGATGAGGCTCACCCAAGAGCACACAGTTAGCAAGTAATCTAGCAAAGACTGTGCCAAATATATTTACTGCTTACTGCAATGTTAGCCCTCTGTGCCATGCTGCCTCTGCTGCCAGAGCCATCACCAGCAAGCTCTGGGCTCAGGACTCAAGAAGAATGGAGGTTGGCAGAGAAGTGAAGTCTAGGAGAATCTCACCGAGGACACTTGCAAAAGCAGAGACACACAGGGAACTCTGGGCAGAGAAAGCCAGAGGTTGGGGTGGGAAATCCTTTGCCCACCTCCCCTGACACTGGTTGAGTCAAAGAGCAGGTTGCCTCTTGGCCTGCCAGATCAGAAGCCCAGAATCACAGCAGACCCCTTTCCTTTCCCCATACTCCTTGAAGGGACTCCAGGCCCTGCCTCCTGTTCCCCCAGCCCTGAGGAACAAAGTGGTACATACACCTTAGAAGACCCCAAAGAGACTACCAAGTGACCTCTAAACCCAGAGAAACACCCCAAAAGGGCTCTAGGCCTAGAGAAGCCCCACAGAGGTGTCTTCAGACTCAGAAAACCCCCAGAGTTTATGGGACCTCCAGAGAGACCCCCCAACATCCCTACACACAGAGCCCTTACCCCCAAGCTACATGACTTCCCTTCCCACCAGCACTGGGAGCTCACAGACAGCACTAGTCGTGCCTTCTGAGTATTTCCAGAGCTCTCTCTGGCCCCATCACTCCACGCCAAGAGCCAGGTTCTCTCATCCCTCACGCCAGCCTTTATGCCTCGTCCTCTCTCTCCTTCTCACTCCTGCCCATTTCTCCCTAACCTTCCTCTTCTCCCTACCCAGGAAAGCATGTTGGCCTGAGGGACCCCCCAGATTAGTGGTGACCAGACATCCCAGCCCCACTAGGAAAAGTAGGGAGGGGCCCCCAGGAAAGGTGAGAATATTGCAAGGGAGGGAGGGAGTAACTGTGTGTCTCCATTTCCTCATCCACAAAATACCTAGCTCACAGAATTGTTAGGAGAAGCTGTACAGAGTGGGCGTTAAGAGTGCTTGCTTCCATTTTTACCTCATTTAATAAATGCATATGGAAAAACACAATGAGATACCAGTATATACCCACCAGATTGGTAAAAAATTAAAATACTAACAATGCCAGGATGTGGAGTAAGGAGATTCTCTCATAATACCGGTAAGAAAACAAATTTGTACAACAACTTGGAAACAATCAATAATTCCATCCCTGGATATATACTCAATAGAAATGTGTGTGTGAGTATATACACGTGTGTGTGTGTGTGTGTGTGTGTGTGTGTGTGTATCCCAAAAGACATGTTCAAGAGTGTGCATAACAGCACCATTCTGAATAGCCAAAAATGGAATCCATAGAATAGTTAAATCTCTATTTGAATAAGCTGTTGCTACATCCAACAATATAGATGAATCATATGTCGAACAAAAGATTACTACTATATGACTCTCTTTATATAAAATTCAAAAATAACAATAAACAATGCTATGGTTTGAGTGTCTCCCCGCCAAACTCATGTTGAAATTTAATTGCCATTATGACAGTATTAAGAAGCAGTACCTTTAAGAGATGATTAGGTCATGAGGCCTCTACCCTCATGAATGGATTAACCCTGCTATTGTGGGAGTGGGTTCCTGATAAAAGGATGATGTTTGGCCCCCTTCCCTTTCTGTCTTGAGTGCTCACTTCCACCCACTGCCATGGGATGACCCTTGCCAGATGCCAGCACCATGCTTTTGGATTTTGCAGGCTCCAAAACCATGTACCAAATAAATTTTTATTGTTTATAAATTATCCAATCTGTGGTATTCTCTTATATCAGCAGAAAATGGACTAAGACAACTAATCCATTTTTAAAAATCAGGATAAATGTTAACTTTGGGGAGAAGGGTGGAGGTAGTCTTTTTGGGTATGGATAATATTTATTATTTAGTTACATAGTATATTCACTATGTGAACATTTTTTGAGCTAAACATTTTTTATTTCTATACTTTTCTGTATGTATGCTATACTGCAATCTTTTAAAGAAAAAAAACTTTTTTTGTTTGTTTTTTTTAAAAGTGCTGGCTCTCAAGTCAGCCTGCCTGGGCTGGATTCCCAGCAGGAAATTCAGAATACGTTAGCCTGTGCCTCAGTGTCCTCATCTATCATATTAAATGAATATTATATAGTATGGCTATGATGATTAAATGAATGAATCTGTGTAAAACACTTAAAATGCTACCTGCCACATATTAAGTGCCCAATGAGTGTTAGTTATTAGCCATGACCAGCCAAGTGAATAAGATTAAGAGCCTGGAGCCAAATGCCTGCACTGAATCCTGGCTTTGCCATTTACTAGCTCTGTGACTTTGGCAAAGAAACATCCTCCCTCTTATCCTCAAATGCCCTCTGTTGTAAAAGAGGGATAATGCCAGCCCAGCCTGAGAGGGCTGTGCAAAAACCTGTTGAGAGATGATGTGTGTAAAGCACTTAACACAGTGCCTGGCATGGAGTAAGGCTCAATACTTGTTAGCCATGATGACCACTGATCACCATGGTAACCTTATAAACCCATTTTATAGATGGGGCTCCAAGTAGTAAAAAGACTGGCTTTTACTGGTCACATGCAACTAAATGTGATTTAAGTACATTTGTGAGAAAACAGAGCCTGTGAGCCATTCAGAACCCAGCCTCCAACTGGCACCCCTACCCCATCTTCTGAAGGTTTTCCCCAAACCTAAAAAGCACCTTTTCCTTCTGCCGGGCAGACCTGCTACCACTAAAGCTCCAATTGTCAGGTTCTGTGTACCCAGAGATTATTGTGTCCTTCCCTGCCAATGCAGTTCTAGTGCCAACCTGACAGTTCTGGTACCCTCAGTCAGGGTGCTGGGGATGCAGCCTGGACCCCAGATCTAACCTCAGCTGTGGGAACAGAGGGTCTCAGAGAGAAGCCACAGTGCCCACCAGGCTTTTCATACCAACCTCTTCTGCTGCAGTCTCCTTCTGTCCTTGGCCTGAGAGAGGTAGGGGTATCCTAAAGATAGCTGGCGAGGGCTGGAGGGAACTCGAGGGCAGAGGAACAGGAACAGCCCTTTCTTGCCTGGAGCCCCTAGTCCACACAGCCCCCATCTTCTCTCCTGAAGCCTGGATTCACTCCCTCAGCCCTAGCCATTTCCAGAGACTTGATGTTTGGAAGCAGTAATTCTCAAGATCTGTGCAGCCTGTTCCTTACCCCCACCCAGTCATGATGATCTAAAGGGTAGCATAAGTTGGGCCCTAAGCCAGGAAAAAGCAAGACAGCCTGAAATAAAGATCCACAAGCTGTGGGGCAGAGAGCACTGGTCCTGCAGCCAGAGGCAAGGGTTCAAATCCAGCTCTGCCCTTTTTAGCCATGCACTGTGGGCTTGTCTCTCCCCCTTTATGGACCTTAGTTTTCTCATCTGTAAAATGGGGATGCCAGTCCTTGCTTCACTGCATAGAGCTGTTAAGGGAGATCAAACGAGGCTGTCTATAAAAGTGAAAAGCTGTACATACAAGAAAGCAGGTTACAAATTGATGTTGTCATTATTATGACCCTCTTGGGTCTCCTTTGTTTTTTTGTTTTTTGTTTTGAGACAGAGTCTCGCTTTGTTGCCCAGGCTAGAGTTAGTGCCATGGCGTCAGCCTAGCTCACAGCAACCTCAAACACCTAGGCTCAAGCAATCCTTCTGCCTCAGCCTCTGGAGTAGCTGGGACTACAGGCATGCGCCACCATGCCCGGCTAATATTTTCTATATATATTAGTTGGCCAATTAATTTCTTTCTATTTATAGTTAGAGACGGGGTCTCGCTCTGGCTCAGGCTGGTTTTGAACTCCTGACCTCGAGCAATCCGACCGCCTTGGCCTCCCAGAGTGCTAGGATTACAGGCGTGAGCCACCGCACCCGGCCAGTCTCTTTTGATTCTAAAATCCTATCACTGATTTAGAGCAGAAGGATAAAGAGAAAGTGAGGGGGTATTAGCAAGGAGAAGGCCAAGAGAGGGGGGGCAAACACATTCAGTAGGAGAGAGAGAGATGGAGAGACAGAGAAGGATGAATAGATGTGATGACACAAAAAACTTAGAGAGATAGGAGAGATTTAGAGACAGATATGAAACCAAACATCCCAGTCCAGACTCCCTCTCTTTGTTCATTCATTCATTCATCATTCTTCAAAGGAAGGATAGAGGTAGCTTCTAGCAAGCTAGACCAAGCCTCAGAGCCCACGTCTACCCTCCAGACCTGCTCCTAGCAGCACCCAAGAGCCCTCTGAGGGCATTGGACTGGAGGATGGATCTCTACAGCTCTAGGAATCCTCTTCCTCAATCCAACCCCTGGGTTCAGAGTCCAAAGTCAGGGTGGGGGTACAGCTACCTGGAATGCTGGTCCCCTGGCCCTACTCTCTCCCTGACTTCCATTAATAAATCTCCTCCATGCTTCTTCTGATCACACTGATGTTCACCACTCAGTAGCTGGCCCGTACCTAGTCAAATAAGTAAGCCCGTCTAGGATAGGGAAGGAAGAGAAGGATCTAGAGCCTGAAAAGATGAGATGTCCAGAGAAACAGGTGGATGCTGGGTAAAGAGGTACACAGCACCCCACCCCATCCTACCCCTCTCTTCCTGGGCCCTACCATGATGCCTCCCAAAGACCTTCTCTGGGATTTCTGCCAATTTCAGAGCTGGGGAGAAAGTAACAGGTCTGGGTTACCCCATTCCCCACTATATTAGGAGGTATAATTGGCTTTCTCACACTATCCCCCAGGCCAGCCTACTGCTTCATCTCAGTCACCTACAGTTAGTTACACCTCTCTCTGGGCCTTAGTTTCCCCATCTGTACAATGAGAAGAAGGGACTTAGTGATTTAAGATCCAGCCTAGTTCTCACCTTTTCTGTCTTCCATGTGCATCCAACCCTGCTTCCAACCCACCTTCTGGGTGTGCCTGTCCTGTTGGCCCCCTTGAGTGTCAGGTAAGTGCTGACCTGGGTGAGAAATCTCTAGACTTTGGGACCCTCTGGGTGACATAAGGAAACAAAAGAAACTGAAAAGCAGGAGTGAGAAAGAAAGCCCTCTGGTTCCCACTTCTATCTCTACTACATGACTTGTCTGTTCCAACAGGCAGAGCAAGGGCAGAAGAATGCCCCCAGGTCAGAATGGGACCTGGCTTTCCCAATGGAAAATGGTTTGGAAAGCCCAGGACCACCCTGGTCCTCAAGGACCCTTCAGGGGTCCCTGGACCCCCCAGCATAAGCTGTGGCCCAAAATTGGCACTACCTTTGGAGGGAGCAGTTAGACCAGAGGTGAGAATGGATGGTATGCAATTGGTGGGAGGTAGGTGGTGAGTAGATGGTGGGTGAATAAATGGGTGGATGGTGAGTGGGTAAGGGGGAGGCTAAATGGAGGAGGGTTCTGAATGGATGGTGGGTGGGTAATGAGTAGTTGGTGGGTAGATGACCAGTGATGGCATTATTTGTGAGGAAGGGTGGTTGAGAGTCCTCTGAAGCAAGGATCTGGAGTAAACGTGGGATAGGAGTCTCAAACTAAGAACCCAGAACCCAAATTCCCCCTGAGAAATCTCTATACCATGTGCTGGGATAGGTCCTAGAACCCAGTAGACAATACATGAGTCTATGGGTGATTCAATTAGTGCCCCACCCCCAGGACCATCTTGGATTTCCCTAAGTGATCTCAAGGCCATTGGCACTTTCCCATGTACACTCTCTACTCCCAACAGGACTCCTGGGCTCCCACCTTCAAATATACACCCCTACCTCTGTGGTTCTCCTGCAGCCCTCCTGCCTCTCCTTCCCAGGAACAAGATGGAATTGGGCCCCCTGATCCCCCAGCTGCCCAGGATCTGTAGGACCCCCAGGACCTCAGGTCTACTCTGGTCTTGAAGTGCTCTCAGTACCACCCTGGATGCTCAGGAGCTTGTGGGATCCCAGGAACCCTGGACACACCAGGGCTTCCTAGACCCCAAGGCTATTCCGAACCAACAGGGTTGCTGGGCCCAGACAAGTTCCTGGGAATCCATGGAGCTCTGGGACTAGTGAAGCTGCTGGGCCAGAGTCTCCTCCAAGACAAGTCCACCTGAGTCTGCAGGTAAGAAGAAGCCACCTACCCTCTCAACCCACTCCTTTGTCCCCCATTCCTCTATCCCAAGCCTTCCCGAAGCCTTCCCAACATCTCCCTGGTAACTTCTCTCCAGGGACTGCTCACTTATCACTTTTTTTAGCCATCCTTTCTCCAGTTATCCTGCTGCCACAACTAGTGTATGAGTTACTGGACATCAATAACCATGCCTTTCTTTCCTCCCATTCCCTTTATTTCTTCAGTCTCTTCCTCCCTCCCTTTCTTTAGTGCCTGTTCCCCCATCCTTCCCTACATCCTTTCCTACCGCAAATGCTGCTCACATGCAAGACACTGTGTTGTCGGAAACCAGCACATACTAGATGCTCAGTAATGCCTGTTGGCTCACTGACCTAGTACCCCATCTCCCCAGGGATACTCCCCTGGGAGTTCTCCCAGGGCTGGAGAGCTTATCTCATCCTGTGTCCTATCCCCTTCCCAATACAGGGCCAAAGGGAGAACAAAGGTCCCTGGATATCCCAGGCTTGCCTGGTGCAAGAGTGTTGGAGGGACTCCTGGAGTCCCCAGTCTATCTGGAAAGATAATCTATGCTCAAGTGGCTCTCCCTGAGAGAAAAGAAGAAGCCCATGTTCTCAAGCGAGAGCCCACTTCCTTTAGGGCTGCCCTCCCCTCTTTCTCTTCAAACTCCTCTTCCTCCCTGAAGAAACATCCTCAAAGATGCTTCTCAGATCTCAACCCCTCCACAATGAAAATAAATTATCTTGGCTTTGAGGAGGCAGTGTGTAGAGCAGAACATCCAGTAGACCAGGAATTGGGATCTTGGACATGTCACTTATATGTCAGTGAAGCCTATGAAAATGTCTTTCTTTTCTCTTTTATATTATATAATTCCAGATGCCTCCCCCACCCTCTCTCCTCTCATCTGTTTGCTTAAAATTTAGACCACTGGCAATACCCTGCCATTCTCTTCATTCTGTTACATTCCTCTCAAAGTGCACTATTTAAGTGGATGTGTTCCTCCCTCCTCCCTACTGCCTCCAGGTCCACCATCGCCACCCCTGCACCTTCTGCCTTCAGGTAGCCTCAGGTAATAGAAATAGGGAAGCATCTAGAGAGATACCATGTGACTTCCCTGTCTCTTCTTCCAGAGGACAGACATACCTGGTTCCCATCTCTCTTCAGAGCCCACCTCACTCCAACCTTTTAAGTAATCTGGGAACAGCAGAAAATCTGATAGGAAAGGGGCTTGTGAATGAGATTGCTCAAGTTGCTGACACTTTATCCACTTCCAGTTAGAAGCAGGGTTAATTTCCTTCATGGAGAATTCTCCTCCCCTTTCACCTTATGGGATGCAGCCCTGCTCATCTGGAGAAGCCTCCCCTGGGACTCTTGCAGATGAACTTTTCTGTTTCTTCTGGGTTTTCCTTCCTGCAGCTCCCGCACTGGATGTCTTAGTCTGTTTCATGTTGCCATAAAAAAATACCTGAGACTGGGTAATTTATAAAGAATAGGGATTTATTTCTTATAGTTCTGGAGGCTGGGAAGTCCAAGATTGAGGGGCCAACATCTGGTAAGGGCCTTAATGCTGTGTCATCTCATAGCAGAAGGGCAAGAGAGGGACAGAGAACAAGAGAACAAGAGATCAAACTCACAACCTCAAGCCCTTTTATAATTGGCATCAATCCATTCATGAGGGTGGAGCCCTCATGACCTAAACACTTCCTGTTAGGCCTCACTTCCCAACACTGTTACATTGGAGATAAAGTCTCCAACATACGTTTATGGGGGGACACATTCAAACCATAGCACTGAGTCTTCCAGTCCAAGGTGCAGATGCTTGGGGAACACCCTAGTGTCCCCAAGGACAGCCCAGCCAATGTCAGCAATGGGTACTGTGCCTTCCACTGAATCCCCAGAGGATGGAGCAAACTGCTGGTACAGTAATCCCCAGCTTCCATGGGGGTGACAAGCAGAGGCATGTGTGGAGTTTTCCCTTCACTCAGGGGTTTGAATTTGCCCAACCACCCCACCAGAGTCCTGGCACTCCTGCACAAGGGGTCTGTAGCTGGGTATGCTGCCCCAGATAAACAATGATAGTATTTACAATACCATTCACAGAGGGCCTCCAACAGGGTGGGCACTGTACTTGGTGCTGAGGGTACATACCAAAGGAGCAGGCAAATCTCTGCCTTTAGAAGAGCTTATAGCCTGAAGGGGAAGACCTGCAGGTAAACACACACTGTGAGCAGTGCTGTGTAATAGAGAGAAATGCACAGGATGCCAAGAAAACAGAGAGGAAGGCGGGGTGGTTAGGGCAAGCTTCAAAGAGAGGTGACATTGAGCCAGGTGCAGTGGTCCGCACCTGTAATACCAGGCACTTAGGAGGGTGAAGTTTGAGCCTAGAAGTTTGAGACCAGATTGGGCAACATAGGAAGATTCATCTCATAAACAAATAAATCAAAAATTAAGTAAAGGGAGGTGACATTGGAGCTGAGTCTTGAAAGATAAATCAAAATTCACAATCTTGGAGACATCACCTAACACCTCCAAGCCTTGTTTGCCTCAGTTTTAAGGATTCTTGCAAAGATTAGGAGAAAATTACGCAAAGTACTTATAATTGGCACTTAACAAACTATAATCAACAAAATTATTGTTGGAAATAGAAGGTGTACTAGGGTTCTCCAGAAAAACAGAACATATATATGTTATGTATATATATATATATATATATATATATATATATATATATATATATATAATAGATTTAGTTTAAGAAATTGGCTTACTGGCTGGGTGCAGTGGCTCACACCTGTAATCCTAGCACTCTGGGAGGCCCAGGTGGGCGGATCACTCAAGGTCAGGAGTTTGACACCAGCCTGAGCAAGAGTGAGACCCTGTCTCTACTATAAATAGAAAGAAATTAATTGGCCAACTAAAAATATATAGAAAAAATTAGCCGGGCATGGTGGCACATGCCTGTAGTCCCAGCTGCTAGGGAGGCTGAGGCAGAAGGATTGCGTGAGCCCAGGAGTTTGAGGTTGCTGTGAGCTAGACTGATGCCACGGCACTCTAGCCCTGGCAACAGAGTGAGACTCTGTCTCGAGAGAAAGAAAGAAAGAAAGAAAGAAAGAAAGAAAGAAGGAAGGAAGGAAGGAAGGAAGGAAGGAAGGAAGGAAGGAAGGAAGGAAGGAAGGAAGGAAGGAAGGAAGGAAGGAAGGAAGGAAGAAGGAAAAAAGAAAGAAAGAAAGAAAGAAAGAAAGAAAGAAAGAAAGAAAGAAAGAAAGAAAGAAAGAAAGAAAGAAAGAAAGAAAGAAAAGAAATTGGCTCACATAATTGTATGGGTCAACAAGTCCAAAATCTGTAAAGCAGAGCAACAGGCTGGAAACTTGGGCAGATTTCTATGTTACAGTCTTGAGGCAGAATTCCTCTTCTGAGAAACCTTGGTTTTTTGCTTTTATGGCCTTTAAATGATTGAATGAGGCCCACCTTCATTATCAAGAATAAACTCCTTTACTTAAAGTCAACTGATTGTAGATACTAATCATACCTATGAAATACCTTCACATCACCTAAATTAGTGTTTGACCAAACAACTGGACACCATAGCCCAGCCAAGTTGACACAGAAAATGAATCATCACAGAGGACATTCCAGGAAAAGGCTATTCCAGACAGGGACCATAATACATTTTCCTATTTGACTATGCCTTTTGAAAAAATCACTGTTAAACTAGTAAAACATAAGTGTTAAAGAGGACTGTGTTTGAATACAATAAACAAGTTATAGCCAGATTTATAGAAACGCAAACTCCTAGGTAAAATCACCAGGACATCAAAAAGTTAGAAAGGATCTTGTAGCTCTTTGAATCCAGTCTTCACTCTGGAGAGATACTTCTTGCAACATATCTGGGAGAATGGTCATCCAGACTCTTCTTGAACATTCCAGTAGTGGGAGAAGTCCCTATCCCCTAAGAATGTTCACTCTTGGTCAGCTCTAATTGGAAACTTTCTGTATATGGTACTTTCTTACTTCAGCCCCTCTGTCACTAATTGTTCCTTTTTATCCTATTTTTTCCCAACCTTGAATGGAACACTTCCTTAAACTTGCCCTATATCTTAATCTATTAAGTCAAAACTCCCTTCTTGGCTTTCAGACTGCTTGATTTCAAAAGCCCATGCTAGCTTTTTCCTCTAGTGAGAAAAGAACCAACTACCTACTCTGACATTCTTCTCTATACTCTGTAAAACTCCCACCCTCTGCTCCTGTAGGTTCTCTCCTTTCATGATAAAGAAGGAAAAAAAGAGAAACACTTAAACAGCATTTAGGCCTTTGGGAAACACCATGGTTTTCTTCAATCCTAAACAGAAGGATATAGCTTTCTATTTTCTTCAAATGAATAACTTGTTCATAGCTCCACTCCACCCCTTTCCAATCTGCCTGGCATCTCAGATCATCTGTGAAGGGGGCCCTGTAGACCCAAACTAGCCCTGGTGGCCATGGAGGTATCAGTAGGAGGGACGGCTGTCAGAATAGCTTCAGAGGAAAGACACGTCAGAGACATACTTTTTTATTCCTCTTCGTAGATGGAAGATTCTGACACAGAGTCCCTCAGTGATGACCTTCCATATTCTACAGTGACCAGGTAAAACATACTACGGATAAGCATTCAGGTAGCCTGAGGACCATGAAGATACTCAATCCAGGCCAGATGCAGTGGCTCATGCCTACAATTCCAGCACTCTCAAAGGCTGAAGCAGGAGGATCCCTTGAGCCTAGAAGTTCGAGGTTGCAGTGAGCTATAATCAAGCCACTGATCTCATGCCCAGGAAACAAAGTGAGACATTGTTTCAAATATATATATATATATTCAATCTGGGCATGATGGCAGGTGCTTGCAGTCCCAGCAACTCAGGAGGATGAGGCTGGAGGATCCCTTGAGCCCAAAAGATCCCATCTAGCCTGGGCAACATAGCAAAACCATTTCTAAATAAATAAATAAATACAGATACTCAATCCAGTCTTGCCTCCCCTTCTTCGTAGAAGTTGAAAAGAGCAGAGGGGCCCAGCCCTGGCTTCTGCTGTCAGATGGGAGGGCCACAAACTCCGTCTCACTCCCTTCACAACTTCTATTCTGTGGGGTATAGAGGAAGGATGGTGGGACCTTGAGAGTATAGGGGTGAGGGAACAGTGAGGGTCTCATTGTTATGTTTGTCCAGGTCTTACTGACCAAGCCTCCAGCAGGCATGGAAACTAAAGCCAACCCCCAGTTCCAGCAGCTGACATCAGCAGTCCACTGGTGTTAGCAAGAGGCGGTTGGGGAGGCCTAGGGACCTGGCAGAGACTTAAGAACAGATCAGTCAGTCACACCACTAGGTCAGGAGGTGGGTGGAGGGTGTCACATAAGGAGTGAAAAGACTGAAAGGCTGTACACCACCTCCCCACTCACCATGGGTCAGCCCCAGTAGGCTTGAATTCTTATGTAGCCCTGGGCTGGGCTCTGTGGGGAAATGAAAGACAAATACAGGCATACCCTGATTTAGATTAATTAAGTGAACAAAAAGTCATATTGGAATTACATAGTGTTAGAACTAGAAGAGCCTTTAACAATCAGTTGTCCATGGGGTTTTTAATAAAGCTATGCAATGGATCCCTGTTTTCAATGAAATTTTACACAGAACCCAGGCCATGTAAAGATGAAAGCGGAGCTGCTCTGGATTGGAGAACCTGGGCCTCCCTTCCCTGAACTGCCTTCCCCACCCTCACCATCACCTCTCTTAGACTCTGTGGAAGGCATTTGCAACCCACTCTTCTAGCTGAGCTATCTAGACTTCAGTTTATAGATGGGGAAACTAAGAACTTGAGATGGGAGGGGATCTACCCAAGTTCATGCAACTAGTGACAGCAGAGATGGGCTAGGACTTCTCACCACAACACACTATCTTTCCATTTGGTCCAGAGATTTAGTTTTTCTAGAGTTCTGACCACTGAGTTCCCTGAAGCTGTTGAGAATCTATCTCTATCTACAAAAATTACATTCTCACACAAACTTGTATAGACAGGTATGCCTGCCATCAGTGAGATGGGGACAAAGTGACAGGGGTGAGGAGGGTGCAGGGCATGTGTGAAAATGAATAATTAGAAAGTTGCATTTTTGCAAGAGGTAATGAACACAGAGAAATATAGTTCAAGGTCCATAATTAATAATTTTAAATTAAGCTCATTTTTTACATTATGAAAATAACACATGTCCATAGTTTTAAACTTTTCAAATAGAAGGAAAAATATGAAGTCTTCCTCCCCCTCTATTTACAGTTCCTTTCAGATATTTTCAATGTATATATAAACACATATATAATTTTATTTACCCAAATAAAATTATGCTTTCCACAATATTCTTCACCTCACTTTTTTATTTTATTTATTTATTTATTTATTTATTTATTTATTTATTTTTTTGAGACAGTGTCTGACTTTGTTGCCCAGGCTAGAGTGAGTGCCATGGCATCAGCCTAGCTCACAGCAACCTCAAACTCCTGGGCTCAAGCGATCCTCTTGCCTCAGCCTCCTGAGTAGCTGGGACTACAGGCATGCGCCACCATGCCCAGCTAATTTTTTCTATATATATTAGTTGGCCAATTAATTTCTTTCTATTTATAGTAGAGACGGGGTCTCGCTCTTGGCTGGTTTCGAACTCCTGACCTGGAGCAATCCACCCGCCTCGGCCTCCCAGAGTGCTAGGATTACAAGCGTGAGCCACCTCGCCCGGCCTCACCTCACTTTTTTAAAACTTAGCAATATATCTTAGTGATATTTCCATATCAGTACACCTAGACCAACTTCATTTCCCTCATAGGTGTATATCATTCCATTCCATTAGACTGCTGCCAGTTTTTTCTATTAAGAACAATACTGAGGCCCAACGTGGTGGCTCACGCCTGTAATACTAGCTTTCTGGGAGGCCTAGGCGGGTGGATCGCTCCAGGTCAGGAGTTCAAAACCACACTGAACAAGAGTGAGACCCTGTCTCTACTAAAAATAGAAAGAAAGTAATTGGCCAACTAAACATATATAGAAAAAATTAGCCGGGCAAGGTGGCACATGCCTGTAGTCCCAGCTACTAGGTAGGCTGAGGCAGTAGGATCGAGCCCAGGAGTTTGAGGTTGCTGTGAGCTAGGCTGACGCCATGGCACTCTAGCCCAGGCAACAGAGCGAGAATCTGTCTCAAAAAAAAAAAAAGGCCGGGTGCGGTGGCTCACACCTGTAACTCTAGCACTCTGGGAGGCCAAGGCGGGTGGATTGCTTGAGGTCAGGAGTTTGAAACCAGCATAAAAGAAATTAATTGGCCAACTAATATATATAGAAAAAATTAGCTGGGCATGCCTGTAGTCCCAGCTACTCGGGAGGCTGAGGCAGGAGGACTGCTTGAGCCCAGGAGTTTGAGGTTGCTGTGAGCTAGGCTGACGCCAGGGCACTCTAGCCTGGGCAACAATGCCAGACTCTGTCTCAAAAAAAAAAAAAACAATACTGAGACGTGGTCAATCAGGCCCTGGCTCCCCGTGACGGGCGCTCCCCAAAAATAATTTTAAAAAGTAAAAACAATATTATACAATATTACAATAAATAACCCTGTCCAATAAATAACCCTTTGCACAATTGTGGAACTGAATTCAGTATTTCTAGAAGTTAAATTGCTGAGTTAAAATGTATGTACATTTTTAAATTTTTGATGGATACAGAACTGCCAGATTGCTATAGGAAATTTCTAAGTAGATTTAGGCATTAATCTCTGATCCTGAGCTGCTCCCCTCTGGAACCTCCCTTGCTTTCCTCCCAGCTCTAGCCAGGTGACCCTCCACCTTTGTCAGGGGCCACCTGGAGGCTTAGCTGTATGAGACATTTTGCGTTTTCCTGGCCTCCTCCAACTCAAGGCTGGTTTCCCTAGTAAAAAGGACTGGCCAGCCCCTGCCAGTGGTAAACCTCAAGGTAAACAGAGCCTCTTGGCCCAGGCCTAACCAGCTGAGTAGCCTGGCACTGGCCCAGCCTCAACTAGAAATTCCCAGTGGGCTCCAACCTAGCCAGCTCCAAACCCCAAATCCAGAGCCACACTTTCAGTCCAGCCCCCTTCTGCTCAGTCAGCCCTCAAGAGAAAAGAGACACTGTCTTTTCTCCGAAGAGCCCAGATTGATGATGGAGACACAGAGCCTTCAAGATCTCCCCTCCCCCTGCCACTCAGCAGAAAGAGAGGAAATACTCACCACCCAGGAGAAAACTCCCAAAGAATACTTATAAAAGGAACTCATCTGCATATGCAAATATACTTCCATAGACTTGAGGGAAGTTCAGTGAAAAAAAACTGTCAGAGAAGACTCCTTGGAGAGGGGAATTTTGAACTGGTTTTGGAGGAAGGGATTTAGGAGACTGAGAGGGAAGGAATGTCCCAGAGAAGAGCAGAGGTAATAATTGCTAACATGTTTTGAACACTTGTTATTTGCCAGGCAGTGTACTAAGTACTTTATCTGTGTTATATCATCCTGTGAGAAGGAAGAGGTATTCTCCTTATCCCCATTTTAGATAGTTAAACAAAAATTCTGAGAGGCCACTATTTGAGACTGAGTGCCTGCACTAGGCCCCAACAGACCAGACCAAACCAAAATGGAGTCATTCTTGCTAAATGCCACATAATCAAACTGAAACTTTAAGGAAGCAGATATTAAATAGATCCTGAAACAGACCACTTTTTCCTGAAAATTTTTCCAGTCTACTGGAGTCAGTGTAAGAAGGAAATCCACTCTTTAACCCTTACAAAAAGTCACCTAAAGTAACCTGATGTTAGTCAGGTTTTTTTCTATTGTTCTGTTTTCTTGTTCCCACCTTACAAAATCCACTGTTCTGCTATTGCCCTGCGGGAGCTCTCCTCCTGTGTTGCAGAATGCAGGGTGCTTATAATTTTATCCTTTGACAAGAAAAAATGAGGCACAGTGATACAGGTGACTTGTCCCAGGTCATATACCCAGCAGCTACCCTAATCTGGAGTCTGATTCAAGTAATCAAGTATAGGTGGAGGTAGGGATGGGGGTAAAGTCCAGATTGCTAGTTTGGGCCTCAGCAGAGTGGGGGCAGGGGGCTATGAGATAACTTCTTCCCCTCCCCCTACCACAGCCCCCTGGAATTGACTCCCAAACCCTTCTTGCCTCCCAGGACTAGCATCTGGCAGACATCTGGAATTCCTTCTTTGTGTGCAGTACCTCCCAGGCCCACCCATCCCAGACCCCTACCTATTTCTCCATCAATGGTCCCACAAGGCCTACAGGACCCCCTGTGATAGACTCTGGGAACAGGGAGAGGCTGGTAGAGAAACAGTTTAGTTTATGCCCAGAAAAGAAGGGAGGTGGGCCAGAGCAAGACCATCCTGTGCTAGATGGCTGGAGAAGGATTATCCCAGAGGCTTCCATATATCTCTCATTTAGCCCTCTGTGCCTTTGATAAAGGATAATGACATAGGGCAACAAACTGAGGCTCAGGGAGAATTCTAACTCAGGGAGAATCCTAACTACTTTAGGGTGTGTGTGACCCTAAAGTCCTTTTGACTCTTTAGTTCTGTTTCTGGGTTTTTGGAACAAAGACTCCCACAGTCAGGATCAGACTGAACTGCAGGGGAGATTTAAGCTGGTTTCCAGAAAATAGGGCTAGAGCTGCTCATTAAATTCCTGTCCTCTCATCTCCAGATGAGTCTTGCAGGGTACTGCAGGCTGGGATGAGCTACTGGGTGGAGGCTGGGAGCTGCCGAGCCTGGCCACCACCCCTACTGGGGTCTCTGTGTTCCAGGAGGTAGAAGGTGGCATGGCTGGTTTTCCCAGCTTATGTCCTGGGGAAACTGCAGAGAGTGACATGCTGGCCCTGGAGCCCAGAGCCTGGTCAGCCTTCTGGCTGTGCAGAAACTACTGGACAGGCTTCCCTAAACCTGTTCTGAGACCTTGGTGGTCCTGTGCTTTGAGGTCGCCTTCCTTTATAAACACATGCAGTGAGCAGGATGGAGCTGAGAACACTCAGGGATTGGTGGAGGCCAGGGACCAGAGGTCAGGGACCAGAACATGCCAAAGTTCCACTGTAACCCCTGGGCTACTTCTATCCTTGGCTTCCTGCCACATCACACCTCCTCCTCACTGGCCCTCCCTTCGACATGCTAGGGTTATGTAACAATAGTTGCCCTCCGGCTTCTTTTAAAAGAAAAAAAGAATTAAATCCACAAATTGTCATACCAGCCTAAGGAAAATTCCTGCTATCCAATTCTGATATTGTTAGGCTACTAAACACCTTACACTTATTTCATGTACTCCACATACAATTCTGATATAATATCATTATTATTCCCCCTTTTTGGCAGAGGAAACGGAAGCACAGAGAAGCTTCAACTGAGGGAGCAATGAATGGAAGGAGGTGGTTCAGATGGAATCAACAGTCATTCAAATTGTGTGGCTACTTTTTTCTAGCATCTTGTACTGTTGATAACTTTGTTTAACTCACTCAAACATTTATACATCGGAGTAATAACAAAAAATTCATCTTTGGCATTTCCTCATCAAACGTGAACAGCTGCTCTGAACCGCACAGTTCACAAAGGCAGGAGGGCAAACCCAACGAGGCAGCTCACCGGCTGTCTGAGGAAAAAGTTTCAGTCCAGGGATGGCTCTAACCCCCACCCTCGCCTCAGGAGACCATAACCACAGATTATTCCTTTTTTGATTTACTATTTGCATTCCAACGCTGCTCTACCCGGGACTTGAATGCTGCCCTCAGTTTTGCAAGACCTCGGCTATATCTTTCCATTGTGTGGAAACCAAACACCACAACTGTAGCCTTTTCTCATTTTTCAAGAAAAATGGATTCTTGTGGTGGGGGAGGGGGGCTGAGGCAGACGCCAGAACCTATTCGATAACTTTTTGTTTAACCCAAACATTTATATGTCAGATTAATAACAAAAAAATTCATCTTTGGCATTTCCTTGTCAAACGTGAACAGCTGCTCTGAACTGCACAGTTCACGAAGGCAGGAGAGCAAACCCAACAAGGCAGCTCACCCGCTGTCTGAGGAAAAAGGGGGCTGAGGCAGACGCCAGAACCTATTCGCTTAGCCCAACAGGCGTGCCTGTCCAGAAAGCCGGCGCTCGGTTTCCTCAGGAAAATAGAGCTAAGACTCCCATTCTTCTCGCTAACAAACTCAGAATGGGAGAGCGGTTTTTAGATTTCAGGGATCTAAAATAGGTTAGAAGTTCCTGGGGAATAAATAGCCTTTTTTTTTTCACTGTGGCCAGCACCTCAGGTAACCCCTTCGCGCTTCCGCCGCTCCTCTCTTCAGAGTTTTCCCGGCACTGAGCGAACTTAATAAACCCTCTTCATTGGTCGGATGCCTCGTCACGCTCTCCGCTACGTCCACGAGTAGGGCCTTTTGAAAACCCTCTAGTCCCGCCTCCCCTACCTAATTGGTTCATTCGAACATGCCAACTCGGCTGTTCATAGGTGGATATAATAGATCAGATACGATTGGTTCTTCTGATCGGGCCCGGTGAGAGCAGCCAATGATTGGCTTGTTTGGTTTGGGCGGGCTAGAGGAAGGTTCAAATGGTACTAAGGGCGCTTTCCTAACCGACGCTAGTGCGTGGGGGAGCGGCTTGGTCCCGGCTTGTCTCGTGGGTCCCGCCGGTTTAGTCGCTTTCGGGGTTCTCGAGCCCTTTCATGTCTGTCACCATGGAGGTGTCACCACTGCAGGTACAGCTCGAGGAAGGGGCCGGGTGGTGGAGCCTCGGCGAGGCCCGGCATCTCTCTGGCCGCCGGTGAGGGGTGAATCTCCTGGGCCGTGGTCCGTCCCGCGACGAGATGGGAGCCCATATTCCCTATCGACCCCCCATCTCCTGGGTCCTGGGTGATTGTGAAGAGGGTGAAGCCCTTTATGGTGCTAGTAGTGAAGGATTATCAGATAAACTGGCTTCTAGGGTGTTGTGTGTTGTTTTACGGTTTTTAGGGGCAGGATTCAGTTCGTCCCACGGTCGATCTGTATTACAATGGGACGTGCGTGACTTTAAGAAGCACTTACGGAATGCTTTCCTCTCCTGCCCTCTGGTTGAAAATGGGATTGAATGTCGCTGGTCTTGGAAGGTCCCGAGCATGGCACAGTGTTCCCACTGAGATGCTGGCCGGCTTCAAAAAATGCCCTTCCTGTGTTCAAAACTTTAAAGTAGCCAAGGGATGGAATTGATAGCTTCCCAAACTGCTGCTCATGTACTAGAATCTATATGTGCTTGGGACATCGTAGGTACAAATATTTGTGCAGTAGATGAAAGAAGTGGGTGTGTTTTACCCATCACATCTAAAATATTGTTCAAGAAAAAGGTTTCCACAACAGATACACTTGGTGAGATAACATGTCTATTTAACACCTGCGAACTTGTCTGCAGTGAATTGAAATTGTCGTGTTTGTACAAAACTATGTAAATTCCAACACTGCCTACAACAGATTGCAATTTGTGATAGACTATGTTGTGTCTCATGGTAGACATTTTGCTCATTGTTTCTGATAAACCTATGATTACAAATCTCTTTTCTTCTATTTTAAAAAACATTGCTAGCCTGTAAATGAAAATATGAAAATCGACAAAATAAAGAAAAATGAAGATGCTAAGAAAAGACTGTCTATTGAAAGGATCTATCAAAAGAAAACGCAATTGGAACATATTTTGCTCCGCCCAGACACCTACATTGGCTCTGTGGAATTAGTGACCCAGGTAAAACCGAGCTAATTAAATGCAGTTACTTAGTAGTTGAAATGTATACTTTCCAAGTTAATTTTTTGTACCTCACGTACTGAGTGTCACTAGAACTGCCCTAAACTATCATATATGTATACCGTATGTATTGGTAGTATTTAATCTAGAAGACTTAAGAGTAATCGTGATGACAAAACAGAATAAACATAGAGTAAAAATAACTGAATTTCTTTGCCTTATTTCTAGCAAATGTGGGTTTATGATGAAGATGTTGGCATTAACTATAGGGAAGTCACTTTTGTTCCTGGTTTGTACAAAATCTTTGATGAGATTCTAGGTGAGTAAATTCTTTCATGTAACAATCTACTAATCAAATCCTTCATAAGAAGTATCATTTTTACCAAACCCTCTGTAGTCAGGGTTCCTGTCACTTCATAGTTAGTTGACAAAGGTGAGACAGTCTACTGGAGCACAGCAAGTTGAGTTTTTTCCTAGGAAACAGTCATATGAACAAAAATTGCTAAATTAACACCTTGTTAATGCTGCTCCTGTGCTATTTGGGATTTTTTTTCTTAGAGTTAAAGAATATTTTTTAAAAAACACTTTAATTTCTTACAAATGTGTATTTTGTTTTATTTCAGTTAATGCTGCGGACAACAAACAAAGGGACCCCAAAATGTCTTGTATTAGAGTCACGATTGATCCGTATGTCTTCTGCTTAATTTTTTGTTTGTTATAGCTCATTGTTATTGTTAGTTGCATTTACTTTGATTACTAGTGAAGTTGGCTTTTTTTCAAAATGAAGGTTTGCAAAAGTACAAAAAGGCAAAAGTGCTAAAATGAACAATTTATGGATACCCACCACCTAGATCCAACAGTTAATCAACATTTTCCATATTTTCTCCATCTACATTTTTTTCTGAATCATTTCAAAATAAATTACATACATTATGACACTTAATCTATAAATACCTAAGCAAGCGTCTCCAATAATTGCTTTAAGTATTCGGGTTGTCTTTTTTTTTTTAACTTTTTCTCATGATGCTATTTGTACAATAAACCAGTAGGTGGTGGTAGATAATAATTTGATCAAACATTTCTGGTTATAAACATTTCTGGTGGGTATCCCTTTGTGGGTGGTCAGGGTGCTTGTCTCACCTTTTTATTAGCCTGGTCAGTTATGACGTAAGCTATACTCCAATGCTTCTAAGGACTTGATAATCATAGTCTTTCCAAAACTGCTGCTAGTTTTAATTAGTGTTTTTTATAGATAATTTTAAGTACTTTTTTTTTTTTTTTTTTTGAGACAGAGTCTCACTTTGTTGTCCAGGCTAGAGTGAGTGCCATGGCGTCAGCCTAGCTCACAGCAACCTCAAACTTCGGGGCTCAAGCAATCCTACTGCCTCAGCCTCCCAAGTAGCTGGGACTACAGGCATGCGCCACCATGCCCAGCTAATTTTTTCTATATATATTAGTTGGCCAATTAATTTTTTTCTATTTATAGTAGAGATGGGGGTCTCCATCTTGCTCAGGCTGGTTTCGAACTCCTGAGCTCAAACGATCTGCCCACCTCGGCCTCCCAGAGTGCTAGGATTACAGATGTGAGTTAAGTACTATTTAGAATAAGAACCATAGTATATGTCTAATTACAACTAAAATACATTATTTTCTGAGAATTAACCTAAAATAATTAAGAGACAAATCCAGGCCGGGTGTGGTGGCTCACACCTGTAATCCTAGCACTCTGGGAGGCCGAAGCGGGTGGATCATTTGAGCTCAGGAGTTCCAGACCAGCCTGAGCAAGAGTGAGACCCTGTCTCTACTAAGAAAAATAGAAAGAAATTAACTGGACAACTAAAAATATATATGTATATTAAAAAAAAAAAATTAGCCGGGCATGGTAGTGCATGCCTGTAGTCCCAGGAGGCTGAGGCAGGAGGATTGCTTGAGCTCAGGAGTTTGAGGTTGCTGTGAGCTACGCTGACGCCATGGCACTCTAGCCCAGTCAACAGAGTGAGACTCTTGTCTTGGAAAAAAAAACAAAACAGACAAATCCAAACATGTTTTTGGCATTTTATTGGTGAGCAGGGCAGTTTCTGATTAATAATATTTTTCCCTTTTTCCCTATCAATTTCCCATTGATAATGTTTTGCAATATGCTTTGCCAGGTGGGAAAACTAAGGGAACTAGAGATGTACATATGATCCTCTTAAAAGTGGTATAATACTGTCTCCAAATTTTGTCCTTTCCATTGGGCATAAATCATTTCCCTTTGTTTATCCTAACATTTTTATTTTTAAATTTCATATTTTTTCAACATTATCAGTGTCTACCCAGTCATTGGAAAAAGTTTATTTTTTTCCTCTTGGCTCCTATTTCAGGGCTGTCAGGAACTAAGCATGGTGGGAAAGGTTGTTCATGCTGACTTTTATAGGGTATATATGAAAAGAGTCATAAAGAAATTGAGGCTTGTGAAGTTACATATTTTAGAATTAATAGTATTTAAATATTTTTTAAATGTTAAGCATTAGTTTAACATTTGTTGTACAATAAAATATTCAATCTTTTCTTAGGGAAAACAATTTAATTAGTATATGGAATAATGGAAAAGGTATTCCTGTTGTTGAACACAAAGTTGAGAAGATGTACGTCCCAGCTCTCATATTTGGACATCTCCTAACTTCTAGTAACTATGATGATGATGAAAAGAAAGTAACAGGTACAGTCTTGAAGGAAACCAAAGAACATATTGCTTGCTAAAAAAATACATCTTTTAAATGACTGTGGCATGAGGGTTGAAACTATGGAAATAAATCTCTATAATTGAATAGCTTTGCCAGTGATTAAGAAATAAAGCTGCCAATGAGATAGTAACAATAAAATAATGTTTCATATTTATTCACCCAGGTGGTCGAAATGGCTATGGAGCCAAATTGTGTAACATATTCAGTACCAAATTTACTGTGGAAACAGCCAGTAGAGAATACAAGAAAATGTTCAAACAGGCAAGTAAATAGGTATCTTGTGCCTTGATGATAAATTGTAGTATAGCCATTTATAATGACATTAATGGTTGGTTTAATTTAACATAATTTATGAGCTATTGGATCGTGGAAAATTATTTGTGAGCATATATTAGGTTATTAGGACTCATAAATTTGTGGTATTCTGTTCTAGTTTGTGAGATTACTTGAGTTTTTCATCCTTCCTGTCTTTACTTCCATAGACATGGAGGGATAACATGGGAAGAACTGGTGAGATGGAACTCAAGCCCTTTAATGGAGAAGATTATACATGTATCACCTTTCAACCTGATCTGTCTAAGTTTAAAATGCAAAGCCTGGACAAAGATATTGTTGCACTGATGGTTAGACGAGCATATGATATTGCTGGATCTACCAAAGATGTCAAAGTCTTTCTTAATGGAAATAAGCTGCCAGTGAGTATTTTCTTGGATGTTAAAGATAATAGGGGACTTTGTGATCACTGTCAAGTGCAAAATTGATTTTTTTTCCTCCCATGTGTTATTCTTATCATTTCTCAGATATGCTCCTGAAAAGAGAATGGCATACCATGTTTTTTTAATCAGTTCATTTTAAACTTACTGAAAGAATTTCTTTCCTTCTTTCTTTTTTTTTTTTTTTTTTTAAGACAGAGTCTCACTCTGTTGCACAGACTAGAGTGCTATGGCATTAGCCTAGCTCACAGCAACCTCAAACTCCAGGGCTCAAGTGATCCTCTTGCCTCAGCCTCCCAATTAGCTGGGATTAGAGGCGTGAGCCGCCTCACCAGGCCAAGAATTTCCTAAAGAATCACTTAAAATAAATACTTTGTGTCCTTCTTTAATGACTATTTCTTATACACCCATTAGTGAACATCATTGCATTTATTTTGAAAAGTACTCATAGTCTATTATTAAATCTACTTTTTATAATTTTTTAAAAATACCATTACTTTTAACTCCTGTACAGGTAAAAGGATTTCGTAGTTATGTGGATATGTATTTGAAAGATAAGGTAGATGAAACTGGCAACCCATTGAAAGTAATACATGAACAAGTAAACCACAGGTGGGAAGTGTGTTTAACAATGAGCGAAAAAGGCTTTCAGCAAATTAGCTTTGTCAACAGCATTGCTACTTCCAAGGTAATTTTATTCTTGAATTATTAATCATGATTTATATTTACATATACTTGTTCTTAGTGTTTTTTAATATATTAAATGGACTTGAAGAGTAGGCTACCTTGGTATAAAAGAAGATAAGTTAGACTTTTTTTAATGTTTGATTATTATTATAATTTGAAGATACTGAGTTTTATAGTTTGGTATTTTTCCTCATTAGGGTGGCAGACATGTTGATTATGTAGCTGATCAGATTGTGGCTAAACTTGTTGATGTTGTAAAGAAGAAGAACAAGGGTGGTGTTGCAGTAAAAGCACATCAGGTATGGTATTTTAGCACAGTTTTCTTTTCCTAAAGTCAAAGAAGAAGAGAAAGCCTATAAATAAAGCATGAGTATGTTTTTAATGACTTATTACCAACTCTTATTGCAGGTGAAAAATCACATGTGGATTTTTGTGAATGCCTTAATTGAAAACCCAACCTTTGACTCTCAGACAAAAGAAAACATGACTTTACAAGCCAAGAGCTTTGGATCAACATGCCAATTAAGTGAAAAATTTATCAAAGCTGTGAGTACTTAGAAATTAAAAATAGAAGCACCTGACTTTATTTTCCATTGCCCTTCTTGCTCTGCAGAAACAAAGATTCCTCCCACAGTACACTTATCCAAGTCTTCCCAATCTCAAAAGGAAGTAAAAAACAGCTTTTCCTTCACTTGCTTTACCAAGGGCTTAATTACCATCTATGTGCCAATATTTTCCAATTACATATTATCATTCAGCCTAGCTCACTTTTGAATTCATTTAACTGCTTAACAAATACCCTCACTTAAATGCCTAAGATTGTTCTTAATCAATGTATCCAAAACAATTAGTTATCTCTATACTCACTGACCCCCATGCAAGGAACTCCCCACCCCTCAACAGTTTCCTATCCTAGTAAAAAGCCCCAACCAACAACTAGTTTCCATAAACAAGAAAGCTGGGAACCTTTTCTCTTTATTTCTCCTCCTCTCTAGTCTAGTTAATAAGGATCATCTCTTGGATACCTCCATAGCCTCCTGTCATTATCTCTTTCAGATTACTATAGTAGGTTCTTTTTTATTTTATTTTATTTTTTTTTTTTTTTTGAGACAGAGTCTCACTCTGTTGCCTGGGCTACAGTGCTGTGGCATCAGCCTAGCTCACAGCAAACTCTTGGGCTCCAGCAATCCTTCTGCCTCAGCCTTCCAAGTAGCTGGGACTACAGGCATGTGCCACCATGCCCAGCTAATTTTTTCTATATATTTTAGTTGGCCAATTAATTTCTTTCTATTTTTAGTAGAGACAGAGTCTTGCTTGTTCTCAGGCTGGTTTGAAACTCCTGACCTTGAGCAATCCTTCTGCCTCAGCCTCCCAGAGTGCTAGGATTACAGGCCTGAGCCACCATGTCCAGCCTATAATAGGTTCTTAACTTTCATCCTGGTTGAGTCCATTCTTTGCAATGCTCTTGAGTGACCTTTTTGTATTAAAGCATACATTTTTATCTTTACTCCTTTTTGAAATCTTTCTATTAACTTCCATTCAGGAAAGTCCAGATTCCTTAATTTGGCTAACAAAAAAGATCTGCCATAATCTAGTCCCGCCTACTTCTCCAACCTCATCTCAATGCCACTTTTTCCTATGTTGTCTAAGCTTCATTCCTATTGGTTTTAAATTACTCAAAGACACAGTACTCTTCCCCTCCATAGAGCTTGTTCACATGCTAATCCCTCTACCTGAAATACACACAGCAAAGTTTTCACTTATACATAACACTCATCACACTTATAATTTGTTTTCTTTTTTTTTTTTTTTTTGAGACAGAGTCTCACTTTGTTGCCCAGGCTAGAGTGAATGCCATGGCATCAGCCTAGCTCACAGCAACCTCAATCTCCTGGGCTCAAGCAATCCTAGTGCCTCAGCCTCCCAAGTAGCTGGGACTACAGGCATGCGCCACCATGCCCAGCTAATTTTTTCTATATATATTAGTTGGCCAATTAATTTCTTTCTATTTATAGTAGAGATGGAGTCTCGCTCTTGCTCAGGCTGGTTTTGAACTCCTGACCTTGAGTAATCTGCCCGCCTCAGCCTCCCAGAGTGCTAGGATTACAGGCATGAGCCACCGCACCCGGCGTATTTTTTTTTTTTTTTTTTTTTTTTTTTTTTAGTAGAGACAGGGTCTTGCTCAGGCTGGTCTGGAACTCCTGAGCTCAAATGATCCGCCTGCCACAGCATCCCAGAGTGCTAGGATTACAGGCCTGAGCCACCATGCCCAGCCTATAGTAAACATTTATTGAGCAAATGAACCAAAAGGAACTAGCTCACTCAGTGATGATAGCCTGACACAGGAAGATGTGCCACCCACTATCTAGAAATTCTTATTCTACATCTTTTTATATCTTTGAAATATTTTTATTGTTATGGAGGCTCATTTGTATTTTAGATTTCTTAACGAACCCTTCTTCCCTAATATGAATCTTCTCATTTTTAGGCAATTGGGTGTGGTATTGTAGAAAGCATACTAAACTGGGTGAAGTTTAAGGCCCAAGTCCAGTTAAACAAGAAGTGTTCAGCTGTAAAACATAACAGAATCAAGGGAATTCCCAAACTTGATGATGCCAATGATGCAGGTACACATTTAATATTGTTCCCAGACTTTAACTGTAGTTCAGTTACTTGTTGTATCCATTAACAGTATGTCATAGAGATTTTTCCCTTGATATTTTGTATTCAACAGACTAATTTTGTTAAAAATCAACCAATTCCCCATTATGAACATTCTAATTTTTAGGCTCTTATAAATAATGTTGAGATGATTGTTTTGGAGTATAAAGCAACAATGTTTCTTTAGTGATCTATTCCCTAAAAATAATTTTAAAATAATATAATCAAGTGAATGTTTAGCAGCAGTATAAGTGTTACGATGACAAATTAATCTAAGGAACTAAGATTTTTTATTTACTGTTACCTTTAGCTAAAATTTATATCAAATTATTGGCTCCATTTTACTCTTATTAAGCCAACTTGTTATAAATTGTAAATTATTTGTGTTTTATCATAAGGCTATTAATGGCATGTCCAAGTTAGTATATTTGAAGTTGAACTAAATGTGCTAATATTAATCTGTGTATTTTTATTTTAGGGGGCCGAAACTCCACTGAGTGTACACTTATCCTGACTGAAGGAGACTCAGCCAAAACGTTGGCTGTTTCAGGCCTTGGTGTGGTTGGGAGAGACAAATATGGAGTTTTCCCTCTTAGAGGAAAAATACTCAATGTTCGAGAAGCTTCTCATAAACAGGTAGATATAAACTATCTTTAGAATTTAAATCTAGTTTATAATATAGGACTTCATACTTATATTTCATTCCCTCATCGGGCAATTTGAAATTTTAGACAGTTTGTGATTATTTTAAGAAATTGTAGCATATCTTAACAAACCTTTCTGACTTACTAAAGTATAGGCCAATTAATAACTGGCGCTCAAGAAAGCCCAAGCAACATATTTCTTTGTTCCTTTCAAATTTAAAATTTTAAAAACACTTTTTTTTGTATGTCCATTTCAGATCATGGAAAATGCTGAAATAAACAATATCATCAAGATCGTGGGTCTTCAGTACAAGAAAAACTATGAAGATGAAGATTCATTGAAGACTCTTCGTTACGGAAAGATAATGATTATGACAGATCAGGTCGGCTTTGTTATCAGATATTTGAGGTTGTTAAACTAAGTTAAATGTATCTTAATATTGCATTGCTTTCCTGCCATATAAAGAAATTAACAAGGAGCTTTATTCATTATCTCTAATGAACATCTAGTCAGATATGCTTATATCATATGTATATTACATATACAGGTAGAGTGAGTCTGGATTTGAACAGCCTTTTTAATTTCTAAACAGTGCTTTTGAGCTTTGGCTTTCAAATATTTCTAGGACCAAGACGGTTCCCATATCAAAGGCTTGCTGATTAATTTTATCCATCACAACTGGCCCTCTCTTCTGAGACATCGTTTTCTGGAGGAATTTATCACTCCCATTGTAAAGGTATTTATTTTACCTTTATTTATAAGATAACCATAATAGATTTTTTTTTTTTTTAATTTTTTACCCCAAGCAGCTGTAACCATAATGGATATTTTAAGACCCTACTCCTCAAACCTGGATAACACATAAACTTACTGATGTGTGGTGGTATGCAGATAATACCACAGTGTACAAAGCCACAACCATGTGTTCTTCTTTACCACAGGTGTCTAAAAACAAACAAGAAATGTCATTTTATAGCCTTCCTGAATTTGAGGAATGGAAGAGTTCTACACCAAATCATAAAAAATGGAAAGTCAAATATTACAAAGGTTTGTAATGAAACCCATATAGAACTTTTCATTTTATTATATACCCTTGTACGAGATTATGTTAGTTAACCTGGTGTTATTGGTTTTGTAGGTTTGGGCACCAGCACATCAAAAGAAGCTAAAGAATACTTTGCAGATATGAAAAGACATCGTATCCAATTCAAATATTCTGGTCCTGAAGATGATGCTGCAATCAGCCTGGTCAGTTTGAGTTGTATTTCATATATGTGTGTATACACACACACACACACACACACAGAGTTTAGTTTTAGAAATCACTACTTTGGCTTGTCAGTTGAAACATTTAAATTTTTATATGAGTGTTTTATAGAATAGAAAGTTACCAGTTAGCATATCCCAGAGAAAACTCAGATATTTTAGAAAACAGGGGTTTTGTTGTTTGGTTGGTTTTTATAGAAGAGATATTGTAGAACCTGTTTAGTACCAGTGACATCTTTTTTTATCTTTTAATTTGTAGGCCTTTAGCAAAAAACAGATAGATGATCGAAAGGAATGGTTAACTCATTTCATGGAGGATAGAAGACAACGAAAGTTACTTGGCCTTCCTGAGGTAAAAAGTTTAACTATATCCCACAAATGTACTATTTGAGTGACCATTTAGGACTGATATTATAGCAAATTAAATGTGCTTAGTAGTTATTTCAATTAAAAAAATTACTATAGTAGATAACTACATAAATATTCTTATTTGGACTACTGAATAAAATATATTGAGTTTGAATGAAATTACAAAGGGAATGCACTCTTTAAAGTTATACAGCAATTAAATTTGCTATACCTTCTACAAAATATAAAGTACTTTTGTATAATTATATATTTATGAAGGCTTAAGAATAGTCATAGAAATGATAGTTCTGAGAGGTTTCTTTATTTTTGTGTTAAGCATTATTAAGACAAGGGGTCTCAAATAATACTCTCTTTGGTCCCTCAGGATTACTTGTATGGGCAAACTACTACATATCTGACATATAATGACTTCATAAACAAGGAACTTATCTTGTTCTCAAATTCTGATAATGAGAGGTCTATTCCATCTATGGTGGATGGTGAGTTCCAATTTGTTAGTCTGTTTTTATTGTAACGTGGAAATCAATGCCCAGAAATGGTTAAATTTAAGATACTTCTGTTTGCCCTTCTTTCATTTTAAAGGTTTGAAACCAGGTCAGAGAAAGGTTTTGTTTACTTGTTTCAAACGGAATGACAAGCGAGAGGTGAAGGTTGCCCAGTTAGCTGGGTCAGTGGCTGAAATGTCTTCTTATCATCATGGTGAGGTAAACACACAATCCATAATGTTTCCAGAAAGTATTATATCAAAAATACCTGCAGGCTGGGTGCGGTGGCTCACGCCTATAATCCTAGCACTATGGGAGGCTGAGGCAGATGGATCGTTTGAGCTTAGGAATTTGAGACCATCCTCATCAAGAGCAAGACCCTGTCTCTATTAAAAAAAAAAAAAAAATAGACAGAAATTAGCTGGACACCTAAAAATATACATATATAAAAAATTAGCACGTGCCTGTAGTCCCAGCTACTCCAGGAGGCTAAGGCAGTAGGATTGCTTGAGCCCAGGAGTTTGAAGTTGCTGCGAGCTGGGCTGACGCCATGTTAATCTAGCCTGGGCAACAGAGTGAGACTCTGTCTCAAAAAAAAAACCTGCAATGTTATTCTAAAAACATGTTTGGTGAAAGTAAAAGCTGGTATATTTATAGTAGAGAACAATTTGGTAAAATCTATCAAAATATAAAGTGTGCTTGCCCTTTGATTTCTAGAAATAATATTCCTATAAGGATATTCGTAAGTCTGCAAAGATCTATGTTCAAAGATATTTGGTGATATTTACTATTATAACTTTGTGATGTCAAAATTTAGACATCCAAAATGTCCACTGATTGGAAAACTATTATAATAAATTATGACAGATGTATGCATAGGATCAGTGCTATTACTTAAATAAGACTGTGCACTAATACTGAAGAATGTCCATGGTCTGTTGTCAGATGGGGAAAAGAAAAGGCAGAACAATACTTAAAATAAAATGTCTAGAAGATGCAGTCCAAATTGTTCACATTAGTTATTTCTGGGAATTGGAAAGGGCAACTTTCACTTTTTACATATTTCTGAATTGTTTGACTTTATATCAACATGTATTCCTTTTTTATTTTGTGATTTAATTGCTTTTTGCATTCATCATGTAAGACAGTTTTTAAAGAACTAGATTGCCTGTAAGTTTCTAGAAATTTAAATATAAGGGCTGTCTTCCTTGTTGCTTTAAATCAAAATGTAGTGTAGACTCAGTCAATGTTCACCCAACAAACATTTGTTGAATGCCTACTATGTTACCTTGTATACAAAGATAAACAAAATATGTTCCCTACCCTCCGGGGTGTAATAACAATTTAGCCAGAGGGTCAATACACACATAACTGCAGAATAAAATGATACTGGAATAGAAATAAACAAAGTATTGTAACACACAGAAGGAAATACTTCATTTTGCTGAGGGTAAGGAAAGGAACTATGCCTTCAAAGTTGAGTAGGATTTAATAGATACATATTGTTGGGAGACAAGAGCCCTGAACATGGAGCAAGAAGTCAGGTTTAGGTACCACTTCTACCATCTATTTATCTAGGAAAAGTCTCCAAACAACTAAATCTCATAAGACCTTACAGGATTATAGTAAGGTGTAGTCATAATCATTTGTATTATTAAAAGCGTACACTATACAGATTAATGAATCTTTTTTTCCTCCAGATGTCACTGATGATGACCATTATCAATTTGGCTCAGAATTTTGTGGGTAGCAATAATCTAAACCTCTTGCAGCCTATTGGTCAGTTTGGTACGAGGCTACATGGTGGCAAGGATTCTGCTAGTCCTCGATACATCTTCACAATGCTCAGGTATGTATGCTTTCAATTTTTAGTGAATTACCATTTCCCCAAGTTTTGAAGCAATGTGAGATTTAGTTGACAAAAAGCACAAAAATTTAGTTAATCAGAAAATATTGGCATCTAGTGGGCAAGAGACTAGGGGTGCTACTATAAAAACCCTCTAATACACAGGACAGCTGCCTACAACAAAGAATTATCCAGGCCAAAATGTCAATAGTGCCAAGGTAGAGAAACTGTGATATAGGGTTTGGGTTTGAGTAAATAAGACTTTGAGTCTTCCTAAGTATCACAATTGAAATTTTACTCCTTTACAAGTCTATGGAAAGTACATTATGAATGGTCAGTTTTCAGCTCTCATCTTATTCAACCTTTCAGTGGCATTCAACACTTACTGATTGCTCTATCCTTCTTGAAACTTTATTTAACATCTATGATAATAGATTCTGTTGGTTCTCTTATTAGACTTCTTTGCTGGGTTCTTCTCATCTTCCCAACCTCTAAATACTGGCCTACCCCGGGATGCCTTCCTTAGATCTCTTTCCACTACCTACACTCACTTCCATAATGACGTCCCATCCATCCAATTTCGTAGCTTTAAATCTCCAGTCCTGACCTTTCCCCTGAACTCTAAAGTTTTATGTCTGACTGCCCTTCCAACATTTCCCACTTGGATGTCTAGTAAGTATCTCAAACATAAGTCCAAAACCAAATCCTTAAGTTTTACTATCTCAATAAATGGAATGCCATCCTTCTAATTGCTCAGGCTTAAACTGTCATCAAGGTTCCTTTTCTCAACATTTGTATACTTGCCATCCAATCCATCAGCAAATGCTATGGGCTCTGCATTGGAAAACTACTAAGCTACTCCTGGTCATCTAATTTACCACCTTTTCTGGGTTTTTTGTGGGGGTTTTTTGTTTTTGTTTTTCCTTTTCCAGATAGTCTCACTTTGTTGCCCAGGCTAGAGTGCCATGGTGTCAGCCTAGCTCACAGCAAACTCAAACTCCTGGGTTCAAGCAATCCTACTACTTCAGCCTCCTGAGTAGCTGGGACTACAGGCATGCGCCACCATGCCCGGCTAATTTTTTCTAGATATTTTTAGTTGGATAATTTCTATTTTTAGTAGAGATGAGGTCTTGCTCTTGCTCAGGCTGGTTTCGAACTCCTGACCTGGAACGATCCGCCTGTCTCAGCCTCTGAGTGCTAGGATTACTGGCGTGAGTCACCACACCTGGCCTCCCCATAACTTTTTTTTTTTTTTTTTGTGACAGAGTCTCACTCTGTTGCCCGGGCTAGAGTGCCGTGGCGTCAGCCTAGCTCACAGCAACCTCAAACTCCTGGGCTCAAGTGATCTTCCTGCCTCAGCCTCCCGAGTAGCTGGGACTACAGGCATGCTCCACCATGCCCGGCTAATATATATATATATATATTCTTTTAGTTGTCCAGATAATGCCTTTCTCTTTTTAGTAGAGACAGGGTCTCACTCTTGCTCAGGCTGGTCTTGAACTTCTGACCTTGAGTGATCCTCCTGCCTCAGCCTCCCAGAGTGCTAGGATTACAGGCGTGAGCCACCGTGCCCAGCCTCTCCATAACTTTTGATTCCTTCTCATACCATCTCTACTACAGCCACACTGGCCTCTGCCTATACTCAAACATACCAAGCACATTCCCTCTTCAGGGCTTTTTAATTACTGGTCCCTCTGCCTGAAACACTCTTTCTCTACATATTCACATGGCTCATTCCCTCTGGTTTCTCTGCTCAAATGTTTTCCTATCAGAAAGGGCTTTTCTTTCCTTAGCACCTCTTCAGTTACTCTCCTACTTTACTTTTCTTCTTAGTGGTTACTCTACCACCTGAGAAAATATATGTTCCTCATCAATCTCTCTATACTGGAATGTGAGCTCCTTGAGGTCTGAGAGTTTATGCCCTTGTACCTGACACATAGAAAGTGCTCAGTAAATACTGCTAAATGAATATTAGTCAGCAAGTAAAGCCAAGGTAACTTTCATGCATAGACATGAAATAGCACATGTGCTTTCCATGAAAGTTAAACAGCAAAGTAAGTATTTTTGTAAAATAACATTCTTTAATTATTTTAGCTCTTTGGCTCGGTTGTTATTTCCACCAAAAGATGATCACACATTAAAGTTCTTATATGATGACAACCAACGTGTTGAGCCTGAATGGTACATTCCTATTATACCCATGGTTCTGATAAATGGAGCTGAAGGAATAGGTACTGGGTGGTCCTGCAAAATACCCAACTTTGATGTTCGTGAAGTTGTAAATAACATCAGGCGTTTGATGGATGGAGAAGAACCTCTGCCAATGGTAAGTATTCTGTGTGTGTTAGGAACTTTACTTCTCAAGTTTCAATGAGTAGTCTATATGATTAAAGAGGATGCAGGCCGGGTGCGGTGGCTCACGCATGTAATCCTAGCACTCTGGGAGGCTGAGGCGAGCGGATTGCTCGAGGTCAGGAGTTCAAAACCAGCCTGAGCAAGAGCGAGACCCCGTCTCTACTATAAATAGAAATTAATTGGCCAACTAATATGTATAGAAAAAATTAGCCAGGCATGGTGGCACATGCCTGTAGTCCCAGCTACTCGGGAGGCTGAGGCAGAAGGATTGCTTGAGCCCAAGAGTTTGAGGTTGCCGTGAGCTAGGCTAATGCCACAGCACTCACTCTAGCCTGGGCAACAAAAGTGAGACTCTGTCTCAAAAAAAAAAAAGAGGATACAAATACAAAATTTATTTCATATTTCATAGTTAGATTTATTGTTGAATGCCATTGTGATTTCTGTCTTTAGTATCACATTTAAAAAACATACTCTTTTGAAAATGCCAATTTAGCTTCCAAGTTACAAGAACTTCAAGGGTACTATTGAAGAGCTGGCTCCAAATCAATATGTGATTAGTGGTGAAGTAGCTATTCTTGATTCCACAACCATTGAAATCTCAGAGCTTCCCATCAGAACATGGACCCAGGTAAGTAATTATGGAATTCCTTTTATGGGTTTTACGATTGTACTATTGCTGTTGATTATTCAGGAGCAGCCTATGTTTTAGAAATTTACAGAAGGATTGTTTCTTTCTTTAGACATATAAGGAGCAGGTTCTAGAACCCATGTTGAATGGCACTGAGAAGACACCCCCTCTCATAACAGACTATAGGGAATACCATACCGACACCACTGTAAAATTTGTTGTGAAGATGACTGAAGGAAAACTGGCAGAGGCAGAGAGAGTTGGACTACATAAAGTCTTCAAACTCCAAACCAGTCTCACATGCAACTCTATGGTATGTCTTGTTTCGTGAGGACTACCTATGTTTCAATTTTTATTAAAAATTAATGTCAATTTAAAAAGAATATCTTAGGCTATCTTTAAGTTTAGCCAATTTATCTATTCTTGGCTCCAATTTTGTTTTCCCTTTCCAGGTACTTTTTGACCACGTGGGCTGTTTAAAGAAATATGACACAGTGTTGGATATTCTAAGAGACTTCTTTGAACTCAGGCTTAAATATTACGGATTAAGAAAAGAATGGCTTTTAGGAATGCTTGGTGCTGAATCTGCTAAACTGAACAATCAGGCTCGCTTTATCTTAGAGAAAATAGAGGGCAAAATAATCATTGGTATGTTTTTGGAGTAATAATTGCCTGTAGTTTGTTTCTTTAAAAAATGCCAGACTTTCTTTCTTTAAACATTTTTTGTGAGAGTAATGGTGGAGAGGGAGGGCAAAATCCATGTAGTTCATCTGGTTACTTATATAACCATTTCTTTTTTTGGTTTTGTTTGTAGAGTTGAGGTCTTGTCTTGCTATGTTGTCCAGGCTTATCTTGAACTCTTGGCCTCAAGTGAACCTTCCACCCCAGCCTCCCAAAGTGCTGGGATTACAGGCATGAGCCACCACACCTGGCCAGTATTTCTTTTAAATATCTGATTAGGTATTATAGTTTGAAAAAGATAGTGTTTCAGGCCGGGTGCGGTGGCTCGCGCCTGTAATCCTAGCACTCTGGGAGGCCGAGGCGGGCGGATTGCCCAAGGTCAGGAGTTCAAAACCAGCCTGAGCAAAAGCAAGACCCCATCTCTACTAAAAATAGAAAGAAATTAGTTGGCCAACTAATATATATAGAAAAAATTAGCTGGGAATGATGGCACATGCCTTTAGTCCCAGCTACTTGGGAGGCTGAGGCAGGAGGATTGTTTGAGCCTAGGAGTTTGAGGTTGTTGTGAGCTAGGCTGACGCCATGGCACTCACTCTCTAGCCTGGGCAACAAAGCGAGACTTTATCTCAAAAAAACAAAAAAGATAGTGTTTCATAGAAAGAGACAGTGTTTCCTCGATAGAGGATTTTAGAGAAATCAAATCAAGATTGAGTTGACATTTAGACTGGAAGAGAATAGAGAACTGGAAGACCTTGTATAAACTGATAGATCAAGAAAAGAGATAATGAGTCTGACAGAAAAAAAAAGCAGGAAGGAAGATTACAAATGGCTTATATGACAAGTAATTGTGTATACAAGACTTAATCATGTTTTAGGGAATTTTTTTCTTTCTTTTTTAATTCCAAAAGCAACCAAGTCAAGGTTTAAGTGACCAGGAAGAAAACCGTTTTGACTAATATTAGGGTATAAAGAAGTTTAAAAGGAATAGCTCAACTCTGGTTAGGGCTAACAAGGAAAGGCAAGTAACTTTAAGGAGTTATAGTAGCAAACATGAATTACTGGTGATCACAGGATAATTTTCTGATGGCACACAAAAATGTTTAACTTAATAGTTAAATGTTCATTTTCATGTATATCTAAAGAAATACCACTATCATATCAGCCCCCTTAGTTCACAGATACTATTGCTTAAGGCAAGGCTAAACTGAGTAATACTGGGTATGACTTGAAGAAAAATAAAAAGTAAAATTGACTGGAATTCAGGAAATAGTAGAGACTCCTTGAGGAATAAATATAGAGGGCCTAACCTGTAATCTATTTCAAGATAACTGATGAAAGGTGGTACTTTTGAAAGTTATTCTCTATATAGCTAATGACTCTCTATATCCCTCAAAGTGTAATAAATTGACTGCCATAGACACTGAAAGAGAAATACTACAGAAAAACGGAATGAATACATCATGGAAGACCATGGTTAAGAGAAATCAGTCTTTGAATAGGTGGCACTAAAAATTTGCCCAGGACAATGGCTCACGCCTGTAGTCCCAACACTTAGGGAGGCCAAGGAGAGAGGATTGCTTAAGGCCATCTTGGGCAAGATAGCAAGACCCAGTCTCTACAAAAAATTTTAAACATTAGCTGGGTGTGGTGGTGCACGCCTGTAACCCTAGCTACTCAAGTGGTTGAGGCAAGAGGATCACTTAATCCTAATAGTTCTAGCCTGCAGTGAGCTATCATCGTGCTATCGCACACCAGCTTGGGTGACAGAGTGAGACCCTGTCTCAAAAAAAAATAAAATAAAAATTTGCTGAAACAAGTATTGCAGTAAAAAAAAAAACAGGGAGTATATAATTGAGACAGAAGCTTATCAGAAATAAAGGTTTTTGGGGTTTGAGACATAGTCTCACTCTGTTGCCTGAGCTAGAGTGCCATGATGTCAGTCTAGCTCACAGCAACCTCAAACTACTGGGCTCAACCAATCCTCCTGCCTCAGCCTCGCATGAGCTGCAGCCACAGGTGCATGACACCACACCTGGCTAATATTTTTTAGTAGAGATGGAGTCTCAGTCTGGCTAAGGCTGGTTTCAAACAACTGACATCAAGTGACAACTGACCTCAAGTGATCCTCCTGCCTTGGTCTCCCTGAGTGCTAGGATTATAGGCGTGAGCCACCATGCCCAGCCAGAAATAAAGGTTCTGTTTGGCTTGTTCTTTTAAGAATTATGATTAGATCAAAACCTCGTGTGTGATTTGACTGCCCCCTTGTGGTAATTTACATTTGTAAATGGTTAAGGGAGATTTGTCTCTGTACCAGGATGTACAGATTTGTGTGAGACAAAGGCAGTTTAATTTCCAGTTTTAATCTTTTGACTTAATATGGTAAAACCTTATCCCTTTTCTAAAATGTTCCTCAAAACTAGCTGGGCACAGTGGCTCAAGCCTGTAATCTCAGCATTTTGGGAGGCCAAAGCAGGAGGATCACTTGTTTGAGGCCAAGAGTTTGAGACCAGCCTGGTCAACATAGTGAGACCCCCATCTCTACAAAAAATGAAAAAATTAACCAGGCATGGTGGCATGGCCCTGTAGTCCTAGCTGCTCAGGACAGTGAAACAGGAGGATCACTTGAGCCCAAATGTTTAAGGTTATAGTGAGCCATGTTTACACCACTATACTCCAGTCTGGCAACACAGCGTGACCCTGTCTCAAAATGTACATTAATATATATATAATTCAAAATCATTATCTCTGTTTACATTTTTTTAAATAGAAAATAAGCCGAAGAAAGAAATAATTAAAGTCCTGATTCAGAGGGGATATGATTCAGATCCTGTGAAAGCCTGGAAAGAAGCCCAGCAAAAGGTAATTTCTCAGTTAGCACTTTTCTATATTGCTAAAGACTATGTACTGTATAATTTTTATGTTTCACATGGCCTATTAAGAGCTACAGTTTAATTTGTCCTTTAGGTTCCAGATGAAGAAGAAAATGAAGAGAGTGACAATGAAAAGGAAACTGAAAAGAGTGACTCTGTAACAGATTCTGGACCAACCTTCAACTACCTACTTGATATGCCCCTTTGGTATCTAACCAAGGAAAAGAAAGATGAACTGTGCAAACTAAGAAAGGAAAAAGTGAGTTGATAATAGAACAATGCCTGTTACTTACTTTGTTCTAATGGTAAAAGTAAATATTTAATTGTGCATTGCATGAAAATGCTATTTGTGTACATATATTAGCTCAACTTTCTGACTATTTAATAAAGGAGCAAGAGCTGGACACATTAAGGAAAAAGACTCCATCAGATTTGTGGAAAGAAGACTTGGCTGCTTTTATTGAAGAACTGGAGGTGTGTAGTTTATAATGCCCATGTTAGAATTTTTATTAATTAAATAGTGTATTCCAGCAATATACCTCTTTGTAAAGTAATTTCACAATTATCAATAGAAATAGAGAGAATATAGGAGGCATAAGGATACCTTCCAAAATAACATATAAAGAAACAGATTATTAAGTACTAGTTGTAATAAAGTAAATGATAACAGGAAACATACCACCCAAAAGTTTATGGACAAAGAGAAGAAAGGGCAGGAGTTGACTTTTGATAAGGAAAGGGACTTATGAGGACTGAGAAGATAAAGAGAGCTTAAATGTGGAAGAAAACCAACCCAGTCCCCCAGGTGAACTTAAAAGCAAAAGCCAGTTTACCTTCAGAGCTAGCCAGTCAGATAGTTTCAGAAGATCCTTTTTTACTTAAATCTCCCAAATTATGCTTGTTTCCCAACATTATTTTTTTTTATTTTTTATTTTTTTTTGAGACAGAGTCTCACTTTCTTGCCCAGGCTAGAGTGAGTGCCGTGGCGTCAGCCTGGCTCACAGCAACCTCAATCTCCTGGGCTCAGCGATCCTACTGCCTCAGCCTCCCTAGTAGCTGGGACTACAGGCATGCGCCACCATGCCCGGCTAATTTTTTATATAGATATTAGTTGGCCAATTAATTTCTTTCTGTTTATAGTAGAGACGGGGTCTCGCTCAGGCTGGTTTTGAACTCCTGACCTCGAGCAATCCGCCCGCCTCGGCCTCCCAGAGTGCTAGGATTACAGGCGTGAGCCACCGCGCCCGGCCCCAACATTATTTTAACATTTTTTAAAAATCTCATTTCATGCTGGGCACAGTGGCTCACGCCTGTAATCCTAGCACTCTGGGAGGCCAAGGCGGGCGGATTGCTCGAGGTCAGGAGTTCGAAACCAGCCTGAACAAGAGCGAGACCCTGTCTCTACTATAAATAGAAAGAAATTAATTGGCCAACTAATATATATAGAAAAAATTAGCCGGGCATGGTGGCGCATGCCTGTAGTCCCAGCTACTGAGGCAGCAGGCTGAGGCAGCAGGATTGCTTGAGCCCAGGAGTGTGAGGTTGCTGTGAGCTAGGCTGATGCCACGGCACTCACTCTAGCCTGGGCAACAAAGCAAGACTCTGTCTCAAAAAAAAAAAAAATTTCATTTCATAAATTAAACTAACATGCAAACTTATATTATTGTACTTCAGTATAGATGTCCACCCCATAGTAATTAGTTGATTGGATAAGTGTACATTACTGATACCACATCCTCATATGAATTTTCAAAATATATATGTATTTTATCCTTAACTCAGTTTCCCTTTGTTATGCTCAGATAAGTGATACAATCAGGAATAGAAGAACCCAATCTTCTGTCTCCACACGTACCTTTTCAAAGTGTGCCTTAATTGTATTTTCACTATTGTTGATACTGTATGTGGTTATGGAACAGTTTATCACAAATTTATCATAAGATGTAACAAATTGAAATCAGTTTATGGTCTTTTAGAAGCTATAATATATTTGTTAGCCTATAAACTTACTTTCTTATATTCTTTTGTAGGCTGTTGAAGCCAAGGAAAAACAAGATGAACAAGTTGGACTTCCTGGGAAAGGAGGAAAAGGAAAGGGCAAAAAAACTCAAATGGCTGAAGTTTTGCCTTCTCCACGTGGAAAAAGAGTCATTCCCCGAGTAACCGTAGAAATGAAAGCAGAGGCAGAAAAGAAAAATAGAAAGAAAATTAAGGTAATATTCTTATAAAATGTTATAATATTAAATGTTAAAGCATGTTTCCACTTAAAACAAATGATATCATAAAATTTCTAATCCCATATTTTGGAATTTATTCTGTATCTAACCATAACCTTCCTTTCTTATGTGCCTTCTTTTTTCTTAAGTATTTTGAAAAAGCCATACCTGTACTTTTATGCAGAGCTCTTAACCAAACCCAAAGAAAAAAGCACTCTTTGACTATATATATATATTTGTATATTTGACTGTATATTATTCGAAATAATAAATTGGCAGAACTTGACCATTTTTGTCTTGCTATCTTTTAGAGTGAAAATACTGAAGGAAGCCCTCAAGAGGATGGTATGGAAATAGAAAGCCTAAAACAAAGATTAGAGAAGAAACAGAAAAGAGAACCAGGTAACATTTTTTTTTTATATTTTATTTTATTTTATTTTTTTTTATTTTTTTGCTTATGTCCATGTCTTTAGACGAACCAGGTAACATTTTAAGGAAAATGGCATAAAGTCAAAATTAAATTGTCTTTGTTACTGAGGACATTCCACATAGAGGTTCAAAATATTTTTGTTGAGCTTAATTGAGTAACATGAAGGAGAACTGTATATGAATTTTACTTGAACCTCTGTAATATCATCTTTGGGATTTGATTCATTTTAGAAAAGATCATTTTGTAATGAAATAGTTAATTTGGTAATTTGAATTCCTTAGTTGGGATCTAAGAAAACACCCTGTTTATTAGATTTCACTTTCTAGCATATTATGAAGTTCTAGTATATCAGGCTTCTTGAGGGCAGTGACCACATCTTAGTCATGGTTGTATTGTCTCTAGAGTTTGACATCATGCCTGGGATATAGGTAATCCTCATTCAGTAAACTAAATAGAATTAACAATTATATTAACCATTGGATTATACCTTTACTAAGTATCTACCCTTTTTTTAAACATATTTATTGAGATATTCAAATACCAAATTTACCCATTTTAAGTATATCATTCCATGGCTTTAATGTAGAGTTTTAGAACAATTTATCCCCAAAAAGAAAAACTGTACCCATTAGGCCTTAGGCTGGGTATGGTGGTTCATGCCTATAATCCCAGCTCTTTGGGAGGCCAAAGCAGGAGGATCACTTGAAGCCAGGAGTTCAAGACCAGCCTGGGCAATATAATGAGACCCCATCTCTATAAAAAAAATGTTTTAAAAAGTTAGCTGGCCATGGTGCTACATGCCTGTAGTCCCAGCTACTTGGGAGGCTGTGGTGGGTGGATTTCTTGAGCCCAGTAGTTTGAGACTGCAGTGGGTTATGATTAGGCCACTACACTCCAGCTGGGCAACATAGCAAGACCTTGTCTCAAAAAAAGACCTACCCATTACCAGTCACTCCCCATTTCCCACCAACTCCCTTTCCTCTACTAGGCAACCACTAAAAAATCTACCATATCTAGATTTACCTATTCTGGGCATTTCCTATAAATGGAATCATATAATATGTGGTCTTTTGTAGCTGGCTTCTTTCACTTGGCATGATGTTTACAAGAATTATCCACTTACTAACATGTATTAGTACTTCGATCTTTTTTATTGCCAAATATTTCATTTTATGAATATGTCACACTTTATCTGTTCATCAATTGATGAGTATTTGGGTTGTTTTCACTTTTTGACTGTTAGAATAATGCTGCTGTGAACATTTATGTACTATATAAGTTTTTGTGTGGACTTATATTTTCATTTCTTTTGGGTAAATACCTAGGAGTAGAATTTCTGGGTCATATGATTATTGTGTTTAACCTTTTGAGAAACTGCTGTCCTATTTTCCAAAGCAGCTGTACCATTTTACATTCCCACTTGCAATATACAATGGTTCTGATTTCTGTACATCCTTACCAACATTTATGTCTTTCTCTTTGATTCTAGCCATCCTAGTGGGTGTGCAGTGGTATCTTGTGGTGTTTTTTTTTTTTTAGACAGAGTCTCACTCTCTTGCCTGGGCTAGAGTGCCATGGTATCAGCCTGTCTCACAGCAACCTGTCTCAAACTCCTGGGCTCAAGCGATCCTCCTGCCTCAGCCTGCCAGGTAGCTGAGACTATAGGCACGTGCCACCGTGCCAGGCTAATTTTTTCTATTTTTAGTTGTTTGGCTAATTTTTTTCTATTTATAGTAGAGACAGGATCTTGCTCTTACGAAGGCTGATCTCAAACTCCTGAGCTCAAGCAATCCGCCCGCCTCGGCCTCCCAGAGTGCTAGGATTACAGACGTGAGCCACCACACCCAGCCTGTCTTCTTGTTTTGATTTGCATTTCTGTATTGGCTAATGATGTTGAGCATTTTCATGTGCTGCTTTCTTTGGAGAAATGTCTATTCAGTGCCTTTGTTCACTGTTTAATTAGGTTGTCTTTTTATTATGGAATTATAAGAATTTTTTATGTATTCTAGATACCAGTCCCTTATCAGATACAATTTGCAAATATTTTCTCCCATTCTGTGGGTATCTTCATTTTCTTGATGGTTTCTTGAAGCACAAGTTTTAATCTTTAAATTAAAATTTTTAATTTTTCCAAAGTTGAGGCCGGTGTGGTGGCTCACACATATCAATCATCCTAGCACTTTCTGAGGCCAGGGTAGGAAGATGATCGCTTGAGGTCAGGAGTTTGAGACTAGCCTGGGCAAGAGTGGTACCCCATCTCTACCAAAAAAAAATAGAAAAATTAGCTAGGCATGATGGGGCATACCTGTACTCCCAGCTACTCAGAAGGCTGAGGCAGGAGGATCACTTGAGCCTGAGAATTTGAGGTTGCAGTGAGCTATGACCCTGTCTAAAAAAAAAGTTTTAATGTCATATCTAATCTTTTGCCAAATTCAAAGCCATGAGAATAGAATTCTATGTCGTCTTCTAAGAGTTATAGTTTTAGCTCTTACATTTACATCTGTGATCCATTTTGAAATTAGTTTTTGTATATGTTGTAAAGAAAGTATCCAATTTAATTCTTTTACCTATGGAGATCCAGTTGTTCCAGTACCATATGTTAAAAAAGACTTCTTTCCCCTGTGTTAAAAATCATTTGAGTGTAAATCTTAAGGTTTATTTATGGACCCTCAATTATATTCCATTGATTAGTCTATATATCCGTCCTGAGTATCTATTTTTGACAGATAATGTATGCTCAATTCTGTAGGCACACATATATATCGGTTCATTATAAGGAAACATCTTAGTATTTTTTTAAAAAGTAATATGTGTGACATGCTGTGCAACATTATAATACAGCACACATTTAATTTTAAACCAAGCTAGCAATTCTTTAGCATATATAACCAACAATCATTTTAAGTATTTTGAGCATTCATGTTCCCACCATCATATCAAATATTGTGAGGACACAAGAAGTTGGAGAGCATGGCATTTACATTTACCTTCAAGAAAGTTAGTTAAGCACTACATACTAGTCACTGTAGGGATATAGAGAAAGGTTGAGGTAGATCAGTGTTGGCCCATGTACATTATAAAAGCTTTGTGAAAGAGATAAAAGTTGGGTTAGAGTCTTAAAGATTGGTTAAGATTTAGGTATTATAGATTAGAAGAAGAAAAATGAGCATATAATGTGTATGGGACAAAGAGAATGCCCCACTAACAGAGTAGAAGGTTTTATTTTGGGAAATAGTAGGAAATCCGATAATACCAGGTTGTTGGGGGAAGATGGATAAGCTAGGTTCAATTAGCAAATATGAAATAGGTGTACTTTAGGAAAATCCGCCTGACAAGAATATGAAGAAAGGACTATATCTGACCAATAAAGAGAGGAGACTGCCCCTGTCACCTTTGTGGGCCAAGATGAGGGAAATAAAAAGCAAAGGATGGGTATGAGAGACATTTGTGAAAAAGAATTAGAGTGACTTCAAAGTCCCCTCAAGGTTTGGCCCTAGCCATTCTTTTCCCTTTGAACTGTCTCCCTTGCCTTAACTTCAGCAGTAATTTCCCATTGACCTCCTTGCATCTATTCTTGTCCCTTCCTTTCCAATCTCCACCTAAGAGAACTTTTAAAAATGCAAATCTGGTCATATAGGATCCTTGTTTGAAATAAAATCCTTAGCAGGATTAGCCATTGACTACCCCCACCCCTTCTGCTTTCTAACCATAGTGGGCTTTCCATTTCCTAAGTGCATGGGTTTCCTCACAGGACCTTTGTATTCCTGAATTGGAGTGTTCCATCACCTACCTCCCTTCAGCTACTTAAGTTCTATTTAACCTTCAGATCTCAGCTCTCAAGTATCTCTTTCTTGAAGAAGCCTGACATTTATACTTATATACCATATACCCTACATAAACACATTGTATTTTTTTTTTTTTTTTTTTTTGAGACAGTCTCACTTTGTTGCCCAGGCTAGAGTGAGTGCCGTGGCGTCAGCCTAGCTCACAGAAACCTCAAACTCCTGGGCTCAAGCAATCCTTCTGCCTCAGCCTCCCAAGTAGCTGGGACTACAGGCATGCGCCACCATGCCCAGCTAATATTTTTTATATATATTAGTTGGCCAACTAATTTCTAGTAGAGACGGGGTCTTGCTCTTGCTCAGGCTGGTTTTGAACTCCTGACCTCAAGCAATCCGCCTGCCTGGGCCTCCCAGAGTGCTAGGATTACAGGCAAGAGCCACCGTGCCCAGCCAAACACATTGTATTTATTTATGAAATTAAATGACTAAGCTATATGCACGACAAAAACAGGGACTATGTTCACCATTGTATTCCCAGTACTATCATAGTGCTCAATAAACATTTGAAGGATAGATGTATTGTAGATGGAGAAAAGTGAGTCTAAGAATATTTAAAGGTTGTTAATTTCTATTTCCCCTCTAGGTACTAAGACAAAGAAGCAAACTACATTGCCATTTAAACCAATCAAAAAAGGAAGGAAGAGAAATCCCTGGTCTGAGTCAGAATCAGATATGAGCAGTAACGAAAGTGATTTTGATGTCCCTCCACGAGAAACAGAGCCACGGAAAACAACAAGTAAGGAAAACTAAAAAATATTTTAGATATGCTACAAGATTTAAGTATACTTCAAAGTACTTAACCCCGGAAATTATCTTAGAGCCGTAAATTATAATGTTATATCAATCTGTGAATTAAATGTTTCTCCTGGATGGATGCAGTGGCTCACGCCTGTTATCCTGGCACTTTGGGAGGCTGAGGCAGGAGTATCGCTTGAGATCAGGAGTTCCAGACCAGCCTTAGCAAGAATGAGACCCTCATATCTACACAAAATAAAAAACTAAGCTGGTCATGGCTGAGGCAGGAGGATCAGTTGAGGAGCTTAGAGCAAGGAGCTTGAGGTTGGAGTGAGCTATGATGATGCCACTGCACTCTAGCCAGGGGCAACAGAGTGAGACCCTGTCTCAAAAAGAAAAAAATTCTCTTGTATTACCCTCTCTGATTCTTTGTATATGTATATTTTTAATAGCAAAAACCAAATTCACAATGGATTTGGATTCAGATGAAGATTCCTCAGATTTTGATGAAAACACTCAAGATGAAGATTTTGTCCCATCAGATGCTAGTCCACCTAAAACCAAAACTTCCCCAAAGTAAGTGTCTTATGTAATATGGATTATATCCTGATTGTTTTTAATAGTAGATGATATATTCTTTGTTGTTTGACACACTTAGAATTGGTTGTCAGTATGTTAATTTTTTTATTCTAGACATACTAGCAAAGAACTGAAGCCACAGAACAGTGCTAAGTCAGGTATGTATTTAAGTAAAAGTAGTGAGACTTCCACCCTACTGGGACACTTGGATCCAATTGGCTTCTAATCCTGGTTACATTATACAAGCACTTCCTTTGAAAACAAATTTGTTTTTGTTAGGATTATGTTGATTTTGTTCATTAGGTTCAGTTTTGTACATAAATAGGTTCTACCAATATATTAAAAATAATCATAGTGTTTGCCAGATACTGTGCTAGGTGCTAGAGATAAAAATTAAATTAAAACTGTTTTTGCTGTTAAAGAATTCAGAAATTAGAACAAAGGTATGAGTATGTTTTAAGCTGAACATGGTGGCTCACATCTGTAATCCTAGTACTCTGGGAGGCCGAGGCGGGTGGATTGTTTGAGCTCAGGAGTTCGTGACCAGCCAGCCTTAGCAAGAGTGAGATCCCGTCTCTACTAAAAAAATGGAAAGAAATTAGCTGGACAACTAATATATATATATATATACACATATATACATATATATGTATATATATAAAAATAAATTAGCCGGGCATGGCGGCGCATGCCTGTAGTCTCCCAGCTACTCGGGAAGCTGAGGCAGGAGGATTGCTTAAGCCCAGGAGTTTGAGCTTGCTGTGAGCTAGGCTGACGCCACGGCACTCTAGCCCGGGCACCAGAGCAAGACTCTGTCTAAAAAAAAGCAGGTTTTAAATATTCCAGAAAAGTCACAGGCTTAATTTTTATTTTTTTTTATTTTATTTTTTTTTTTTTTTGAGACAGAGTCTCGCTTTCTTGCCTAGGCTAGAGTGAGTGCTGTGGCGTCAGCCTAGCTCACAGCAACCTCAAACTCCTGGGCTCAAGCGATCCTCCTGCCTCAGCCTCCCGAGTATCTGGGACTACAGGCACAAGCCACCATGCCCGGCTGATTTTTTATATATATATATTAGTTGGCCAATTAATTTCTTTCTATTTTTATGGTAAAGACGGGGTCTCGCTCAGGCTGGTTTTGAACTCCTGACCTTGAGCAATCCGCCCGCCTCGGCCTCCCAGAGTGCTAGGATTACAGGCGTGAGCCACCGCGCCCGGCCTAGGCTTAATTTTTAAATAGAAATTCATAGCAGGGACAAAGCAACAAGTGGATTTTCTTGTGTTGCTTATATATGCTGTTTTCCTTCCCATTTGAAGAAAAGGACCTTGAGGCTAATGATAAAGACAGTGTACCACTTTCTTCAAGCCCTCTTGCTTCTGATTTCTCAGCTGAAACTGAAATTGTAAACCCAGTTTCTAAAAAGAACGTGGCAGTGAAGAAGACAGCAGCAAAAAGTAAGCCTAAATCTTTGAGATGGTTTAATATTGCAATTAACTAACTGGTTTCTATAAGTCAGTTTCAATTTTTTATTCCCAAAACTTACTATTCCTTTTCCTCAAGGAGGATCGCTTGAGGTCAGGAATTCCAGACCAGCCTGAGCAAGAATGAGACCCTTGTATCTACACAAAATAAAAAACTTAGCTGGTCATGGCTGAGGCAGGAGGATCAGTTGAGCCCAGGAGCTTGAGGTTGGAGTGAGCTATGATGATGCCACTGAACTCTAGCCAGGGGCGAGACCCTGTCCAGTTCAATGGAAGCAATTTCTTTTAGTTCTTTATAATCAAAGTTGATAGTCAAAGGTTTAAAATCATGTGTTTCTCTGAATGCCAAGGCATTATCTAGCTCATTTCTATGACATGGTTAGGATTTATAAGCAGTTGGAAGTATTTAATATAAAACAAATTTTAAAAATTAAATGCTTAAGAATACTTCAAGGCCAGGCACAGAGGCCAATGCTTGTAATCTCAGCACTTCAGGAGGCCGAGGCAGGATCGCTTGAGCCCAGGAGTTTAAGGCTATAGTGAGCTATGGCTGTGCAACTGCACTCCAGCCTGGGCAACAGAGCAAGGCCCTATCTCTTAAAAGAGAAAAAAGAAACTTTGATTCCCTAATGCTGCAGACTAGTATCTGGCTGAGGCCTGTTAGGTTCCACCACACCCTCCCACCCTCATCCATGGAAAAATTGTCTTCTGTGTATGAAGCCGGTCCCTGGTGCCAAAAAGGTTGGGGACTGCTGTTGTAATGTTTTTTCAGCCCTTAAATTGTCTTTTCCTATGTTCAATGTACACAATCATCAGGTTGCTAAAGAAAGTTCACAATGAAAAATTCATCTAACAGTGCCAATGATAAATTACCTGTGTTAACCTGTAGGTCAGTCTTCTACTTCCACCACGGGTGCCAAAAAGCCTGCCCCAAAAGGAACCAAAAGGAATCCAGCCTTGAATTCTGGTGTCTCTCAAAAGCCTGATCCTGCCAAAACCAAAAATCGACGCAAAAGGAAGCCATCCACTTCTGATGATTCTGACTCTAATTTTGAGAAAATTATTTCTAAAGCAGCCCCAACCAAAGTGAGTATTTATCCTAGTTAGTCCTTTTGCTACAGATGTTCTGAGACACATAACTAAGCCTTTGTTCTTAATAACTTGGCATATTTTTAAGAAAATAAATTTAAATCTCACAATCTATTAGGTTTTACTGTATATAATTTAGTTGTAACAAAGTTAAATATGCCACTTAATTAGTCAATGGGAGAGCTGGCCTTACTATTTGGTAGAAGGTAGAAAACTTGAATTGTCTGTTGATATATCTTTTACATTGGAATGATGCTGTCAGGTTTACATTGTGGAAATTACCTGGGCTTTTCTCTTGTAGAAATCCAAGGAAGAGAGTGAGGACTTCCATCTAGATTTTGACGCAGCAGTTGCTCCTCGGGCAAAATCCAGTCGGGCGAAGAAACCTATAAAGTACCTTGAAGAGTCAGATGAAGATGATCTATTTTAAAATGTGAGGTGATTATTTTAAGAAGAGTCAGATGAAGATGATCTATTTTAAAATGTGAGGTGATTATTTTAAGTAACAGTTTTATTGAGCCTAAGACTGGTTTTAAGTTTATCTGAAGCTCTTGATTGCCTCACCTCTCAATTTAGTTTTGGGAAGGTATTTCTAATATAAGACCATCAAAGTGAAGTGAGTAGAGCCCCAGTATCCTTTAGCTTTTTGTAATACTGTTAAAATAGTGACCATCTCATGGGCATTGTTTTTTTTTTTTTTCTGCTTTGTCTGTGTTTTGAGTCTGTTTTCTTTTGTCTTCAAATCCTGATGTTAAGCTCTTCTGGACTTATAGAGATAGTTATGTGGTCACTTCAGCCTGAATTGTTTATTGACCACTCATTAAGCTAAAAGTGTCACTCTGCCTCCTTTCCTACTTTCAGTAAATATGAGATAGAACATAATTAATTCTGTTTTATCTTAGTTTTATAAGTAATTTTCCATCAGATAGAACTTTATAGTTCTAGTACAAATACTCTCTGCTCAGACTTTTATGTGCTGAATTTTGTTCAAGCAATGAGAAATTGCTCATATCCTTCTGAATATCATCAGAGGCTGATAAAAAGCACCTTGGCTGTGTCTATATATCCTCAACACAGTCAACAAGATGAAGACCAGTTATGTGACTATTCAATTCCTGACTTGTCCCCTCTGGCTATCTCTGAATCTGAATCTCGCAAAGAGAGAGACAAGTTTCTAGGGAGGACTGGATTGTATAAGACTGGGGACAATGTTTGCTCCAAGGTCTTACTGATGCTGTGCTCAGCAATAAGCTGTTAGATCCATTTGGAGAAATCTCCATAATTTCAATCTGTAAACTTTTTAAGACCTTTCTACATTGTTATGTGTGACTTGAGTGATGTTATCAGTGTTTTTGTAAATATTTACTATGTCTTTCTATTTAGCTTAATTCCAATTTTGTAGTTTAATAAAATGTTCTAAACATTGCAAGCCATTGAATGCCTTTTTTTAACCCACCACCTACACCCTTTTCCCTACTCTAAAATATAGTCCACTTCCTTTTTTAAATGATTCCTTACTTTAACAACTATTTTGTTAACCTAGTCAACTACTTGATGGTATCAATAAGTTGCTAATCCATTTAGGGAAAAAAAATCAGGAGTCCACTTTTTCAAGGCTTCTTGGGCATGGCTCTGAGTCATGGTCCTCAAATTTGGCTCAGAATACATCTCTTTTTTTAAAAAAATCTTAGATAAATCCAACTACTATCTTACATCTTACACCAAAATTACACTCAAATACACTAAATATTTAAATGTCAAACGAAACTATAAAAATGTTACTATAGGCCGGGCACAGTGGCTCACGCCTGTAATCCTAGCACTCTGGGAGGCCGAGCCGGGCGGATTGCTCAAGGTCAGGAGTTCGAAACCAGCCTGAGCAAGAGCGAGACCCCGTCTCTACTATAAATAGAAACAAATTAATTGGCCAACTAATATATATATATAGAAAAAATTAGCCAGGCATGGTGGCGCATGCCTGTAGTCCCAGCTACTTGGGAGGCTGAGGCAGAAGGATTGCTTGAGCCCAGGAGTTTTGAGGTTGCTGTGAGCTAGGCTGACGCCACGGCACTCACTCTAGCCTAGGCAACAAAAAGGGAGACTCTGTCTCAAAAAAAAAAGTTACTATAAGAAAAGTAATCTTGAGTTATAGGGGGATAAACTAAATATATCCAAAAGGATAGTGTTATAAAGGTGTGGAAAAATGAGTCCTTTCAAAGAAATCTGGATAGAAAGGCCAAGCTCTTTGACCCAGTAGTTCCCAGTAGAACTAAATTTTAAGGAATTTAGTTCAAGAGAAGAATCAGACATGTGCAGAAAACTATATAAGCCTGAGCAACGTGCCAAGACCCCATCTCTTTTTTTTTTTATTTGTTTCAGTTTTATTTTACTATCTCAGTTTCAGTAAAAGCTTCAGAGACCTGATTGACACACATCATAAACTATCACCACATACAGTATATATAAACTGTTTCTTCTTTTCCTTTTTCGAACAAGGTGGCTCTATCTTTGTTCTAACCAAGACCCCATCTCTACAAAAAAAAAAATTAGCCGGGCATGGTGGTATGTACCTGGGGAGGTACTGGAGAGGTTGGAGCTGGAGGATCAATTGAGTCCAGAAGTTTCAGGTTCCTGTTAACTATGATGATACCACTGTACTCAAGCCTGGGTGACATAGTGAGACCCTGTCTCAAAAAAAAAAACAAAACAAAAACAGAAATATGGGCCGGGCGCTGTGGCTCACGCCTGTAATCCTAGCTCTTGGGAGGCCGAGGCGGGCGGATTGCTCAAGGTCAGGAGTTCAAAACCAGCCTGAGCAAGAGCGAGACCCCGTCTCTACTATAAATAGAAAGAAATTAATTGGCCAACTGATATATATATAAAAAAATTAGCTGGGCATGGTGGCGCATGCCTGTAGTCCCAGCTACCCGGGAGGCTGAGGCAGAAGGATCGCTTGAGCCCAGGAGTTTGAGGTTGCTGTGAGCTAGGCTGACGCCACGGCACTCACTCTAGCCTGGGCAACAAAGCGAGACTCTGTCTAAAAAAAAAAAAAAAAAAAAAAAACAGAAATATGGGTACAAATAAAAGGAAATCTGAATAAGATCAATGGGTTATATCAATGTCAATATCCTGGTTATGATCTAGTTTTGCAAAATTGGGGGAAAGTGGGCAAAGTGTACAAGGGGACTCCCAAAACTGCATGTTACCAAACTATAATTATCTCAAAGCCATATACCAAGATGTTTATTAAAGTTTTTTTGGTTTTTTTTGAGATACAGTCTCACTCTGTTGCCTGGACTAGAGTGCCGTGGCATCAGCTTAGCTCACAGCAACCTCACAATCCTGGGCTCAAGCAATCCTGCCTCAGCCTCCCGAGTAGCTGGGACTATAGGCACACGCCACCATTCCTGGCCAATTTTTTCTATATATTTTTAGTTGGCCAATTAATTTGTTTCTATTTATAATAGAGACAGGGTCTCGCTCTTGCTCAGGCTGGTTTCGAACTCCTGACCTTGAGTAATCCACCTGCCTTGGCCTCCCAGAGTGCTAGGATTATACTCCCAGAGTGCTAGGATTATAGGCGTGAGCCACTGTGCCTGGCCCAGAAATATTTTTTTAAAAAAAGAAGTTAGTCAACTTTTGACTTCAGACTAAAGCTACCTACCCAAGGACTTATTTATCAAATATGAAGGTTAAGCCGGGCATGGTGGCGCATGCCTGTAGTCCCAGCTAACCGGGAGGCTGAGGCAGAAGGATCACTCGAGCCCAGGAGTTTGAGGTTGCTGTGAGCTAGGCTGACGCCACGGCACTCACTCTAGCCTGGGCAACAAAGCGAGACTCTGTCTCAAAAAAAAAAAAAAAAAAAAATATGAAGGTTACATCAGTGCTGGTCATTCTAGACTGTGTATACAATCAAGCTTGAGTGTATAACACATTTTTCTTTTGCTATTTTCTTTTTTAGTAATTTTCTTGGGGAATTAAATTTTGCAGACTTTTTCCTTATTTTGCTATCATGTTTTGCACAAAGCAGAGCCACTGTCTGACACAACTGTTAAGGAATGTTAAACTGAATTATACTCTAAAAGATGGTGCATTAGATTTGCCTGAAAAACTTTACCCATTTTCATTCTTTTTAAAAATACCATGTAATGTGTACATATTTAACTAAAGAGATTTATAATCATAATTATTTTATTGTAATGGTTTTAACTAAAGTTTTTCCTTTTTTCTCAAAAATAAATTAACAAGTTAGCTCTTGACCAGGAAAGTGCTTGCTAACTAAAAAGGTGAATACATTTTCTTGGGATCTCACTGTATTGCCCCAGCTAGAGTGCAGTGGTATCATAGTTCACTGCAACCTCAAACTCCTAGGTTCAAGCAATCCTGCCTCAGCCTCCCAAGTAGCTGGTATTACAAGTGCACACCACCACACCCTGCTAATTTTTCTATTTTTTTTATAACGGGGTCTCCCTCTTGCTGGGGCTGGTTTCAGAACTCCTGGCCTCAAGCAATCCTCCTGCCTCAGCCTGTGAAAGTGCTAGGATTACAGGTGTGAGCCACCGCACCCAGCCTCTTGTATGTTTTTATTCAAGAAACCCACTTAAGAGAGAACTAAGGAAGTCACCTTACCAGTAAGATCTGGAATTGACCAGAACATGCACTGAGGGCTACTGGGGAGAGATTTTTAATAGAACATGGGGGAACTATCAATCCAGCTTTGAAGAATCTCCATGGAAATTGAGCTCGATAGTGAATGGTTGCATTACCACCTGTGTCAAAATTATATGCTTCACAATTGTCTTTGCTAGATCAGAGACTCTGAAAAGGCTAGAAATGAGAATGTAAAAACCTACCTTTGATAAATTACAAAGTGAAAAGGTGGAGAGCTCTGGCAGACACCACATTAACTAAGTGATCAAACTTGGCACAGCAACAATGAATAAGACCAAATAACATAATGTCCTCCTGATGTGATGCAATGGGAAACATACATCATCACCCATGTAGTATTCTTGCCAAAAAGACTTACCCTGAACCTAATAATGAGTGAACAATTAGACAAATTGAATTATAAGACAAATTCCCACTGAAAGGGGTGAGCTTGGGGACTTCTACTAATAAAGCAAACAGGCTCAACTACAAGGAAAGAAGCAATCTGGTCCTAAATCTCAGCCTTGAATCTCTAACCCTGAATCTGTCTTGGTTTGTTTTCAAATTTAAAAATTCTATGTCCGCCTTACTGTTCTGAGTTGGGTAGATGACTAAAACCATAAAAGTAAAGAAATAATATAGAGATGAAAAAGCAATCAAACCAATAGTATTTATAATTTTGTGTTAAATTTAGGAATAAATGTCAGTTATCAGGATAATGTGTCTGTATTACATGTTTTATTTATTTATTTATTTATTTTTGAGACAGAGTCTCGCTTTGTTGTCCAGGCTAGAGTGAGTGCCGTGGCGTCAGCCTAGCTCACAGCAACCTCAATCTCCTGGGCTCAAGCAATCCTCCTGCCTCAGCCTCCCAAGTAGCTGGGACTACAGGCATGCGCCACCATGCCCAGCTGATTTTTTCTATATGTATTTGTTGGCCAATTAATTTCTTTCTATTTATAGTAGAGACGGGATCTTGCTCTTGCTCAGGCTGGTCTCGAACTCCTGACCTCGAGCAATCCTCCCCCCTCGGCCTCCCAGAGTGCTAGGATTACAGGCCTGAGCCACCGCGCCCGGCCTGTACTACATATTTTAAATGTCCCTGATGTTTAAGAGAATGTGACATTGAAATTGTAATTTCAATTTAAATGTGTGATTTTAATTTCAAAGATTTTAAGAAATTTGATTAAATTTGTAAACATTATTGTAAAATTTGAAAGAACTTGAATTACTACATTTATAAGTTTGGTTTATGAGGTTTACAAGAGTTGTTTTTTTTTTTCACGTATGCATTTGTTTTATATTTTCTGTACTTTTTTGTTTTTTGAGACAGTCTCACTTTGTTGCCTGAGCTAGAGTATAGTAGTATCAACCTAGCTAACTGCAACCTCAAACTCCTGGGCTCAAGTGATCTTCCTGCCTCAGCCTCCCCCGTAGCTGGAACTACAGGCCCTGGACACCACACCTGGCTAATCTTTCACAAGAGTTGTTTTAACGCATAGGAAGATATTTGTTAGAGCTGTAAGTCAGCCCCAACCAGGCACTGGAAGTGTTTAGAAATTTAATTAATCAAGTTTGTAATTGGTCTTCCTTGCTTAGGCAAATTTAGCTTATCAAAATTATGAGATAATTGAAAATTAAAGAATAAGAGGACAAGGAGGAGGGGAAGTGGGAAGACGGGAAAGAAGTCTCCCAGAGAGGTGGAGAGAGAGATGTGTAATGAAGACTTAGACAACGTCTTGTTCTCTGTTTTCACTGATTCTGCAAAGACTTTCAGTACAGATCTACATTGCTTTTTTTCTTTCTAAATCAACCTTATTGAGGTATCATTTACTTACATAAAATGCACATTCCATATAAAGGAAGAAGATAGCAGGCAAAAAAGGAAAAAAAAAAAAAGTACGTCCTAAGTATACAGATTGATGACTTTTTTTTTTTTTTTTTGAGACAGTCTCGCTTTGTTGCCCAGGCTAGAGTGAGTGCCATGGCGTCAGCCTAGCTCACAGCAACCTCAAACTCCTGGGCTCAAGCAATCCTTCTGCCTCAGCCTCCCCAGTAGCTGGGACTACAGGCATGTGCCACCATGCCCAGCTAAGTTTTTCTATATATATTAGTTGGCCAATTAATTTTCTTTCTATTTATAGTAGAGACAGGGTCTCGCTCTTGCTCAGGCTGGTTTTGAACTCCTGACCTCGAGCAATCCTCGCACCTCCGCCTCCCAGAGTGCTAGGATTACAGGCGTGCGCCACCGCGCCCAGCCAGATTGATGACTTTTTGACAAAAGTATGCTCATATTTCTCCCTTCCAAGTACTAACCAAGCCTAACCTGCTTAGCTTCCAATTTCAGGGAGGTATGGCTGTAGACAACAAACATCCAGTCCTGCAATAACCACCATCACTATCAAGATACAAAACATTTCTGGCTGGGTGCAGTGGCTCACACCTATAATCCCCAGCACTTCGGGAGGCTGAGGGAGGAGGATCACTGGAGACCAGTAGTTAAAGTTTACAGTAAGCTACAATCAGGACACTGCACACTAGTCTGGGCAACAGAGTGAGACCGTGTCTCTAAAAAAATTAAAAATAAATAAAAAGTTTAAAAAGTAAAATAAAGCATTTATATCACCCCAAAAGTTCTTATGTGCTCTTCAACCCCTGGTCCCAGACAAACATGGATCTGATTTCCACTACTATAAGATACTTTTACCTATTCTAGAATGTCATATGGAATCACAGTACACATGTTTTTGTGGCTGGCTTCTTTTCATTCAGCGTGTTTTGGAAATTCATCCATATTGCAGCTATCAAGAGTTCCTTCTTTTTTTGTTGCTGATTATTATTCCATTGTATTAATTTGTTTATCTATTCACCTGTTATGGTCATTCAAATTGTTTCCAGTTTGGCCCCATTATGAATAAAGCTGCTATGAACATTAGAGTACATATCCTTTTTCAGACATATATTTTCCTTTCTTTTGGGTAAATACCTAGAAGTGGAATTGTTGAGAGTATGTTTAACTTTATAAGAAACAGGAACTAGTTTTCACAGCAGTTGTATCATTTTTACATTCTCTCTTACATTCTTCAGTACTTTCAGGAGTTAGATTTGTGTTCTTTTAGATACAACAGTATCTTCATTGGCCTCAAGGTGGTCCCGATATGTCCTGATGAGTGTAAAAAGATATACCTGTTCAGATGAGATGCCCAAGCAAAATTTAAAAAAAAGAAAGAAAAAAAAAGCTGGACGCAGTGGCTCACACCTGTAATCCTAACACTCTGGGAGGCCGAGGCAGGTTGATCGCTCAAGGTTAGGAGTTCAAAACCAGCCTGAGCAAGAGCGAGACCCCATCTCTACTAAAAATAGAAACAAATTAATTGGCCAACTAAAAATATATAGAAAATGTTAGCTGGGCATGGTGGTGCATGCCTGTAGTCCCAGCTACTCGGGAGGCTGAGGCAGAGGATCACTTGAGCCCAGGAGTTTGAGGTTGCTGTGAGCTAGGCTGACGCCACGGCACTCTAGCCCGGGCAACAGAAAGAGACTCAGTGTCAAAAAAAAAAAAGACTAGGGGAAAAAAGATATACCTGTAAATGTTATTTTAGCTGGAAGAAAGGAAACCCCATCTACAGATGACCTTGTCTTTCAACCCCCAGTGACTTTCCAGAATGTGTGCCAAGTACAGCTTTTTGGATCTAGGAGAATTGCTTTCAGGGAGGGAACTGCTAAGGTCTGCCAGTCAACTGATCTTGATCTGACCTGATCCCACTTCTGCCCTGCAGAGTCCTCCTTGAGAGATGCTGAAAGTGAAGGGACCTCAGAGTACTCTCTCAACATGGCCCCAAGTCCAGGATCACAAGGCTGGGGTGACAGAAAGAGGGTCAGGACCCCCAGGCTCCAGGCAGTGACAGTGATTGCTTATACATCTTAACATATACAAACACAGGCTATTCAGAGCTGCACAGAGGGGAAAGGAACTTTGAAAGATGCTGCTAGGTTACTCAAACCCTTCCCCTTCCCCACCCCCAATCCCAAAGCACTTTCTCTCACCTGTCAGTTCACTTGGGGCTTCAAGGAATGGAAGAGAGGGACCCTCCACCCCCTTGGTCACTCAGATGAGGCTACTGCAGGGCCCAGACACCTTCAGGTACAGTTACTGTCCTCACGGAGCAAGGTTAAAATTGCGTGAAAAGGTAGGGGCTTCCACTAATGACCCCTCCGCCCAAGGACGGGAAAAAAGGGATGGGGCTTGCCAGAGACACATGGAAAACTCAAGAGGTGCATTGGTTTGGAAGGGCCTAGGGTCAAGGTGACAAGCAAGTCTGAGGAGGTTTCCCTCTTCCTTCGGGGAGAAGCTGCACATGCACGGTTGATGGGGGGAACCGAGTGCCTCTGACGCCCCAAGAGAAGCAGATCTGTGACACTGAGGGCTGCATTCTCCCTACCTGGGCACTAGGCCACCTAGAATAGACTACATTACCCAGCCTCCCCTGCGAACAGATGTGGCCAACGACCTGTGAGCAGATAGGTCACGTGACAGCTTCCCGGCATCCCTGAGAGAGCGGGCCTGTGGGGCGGGGCATGGGAGGAGCCTGCGCCCTGGGGCCTGGGGGCCTGGGCAGCACTTCGCCCTGTTTTCATGTGAGAGAGAAACAAGCTTCTCTTGTTTAAGCCACTACTTCGTATTTTTGTTGTTCCAGCCGAACCTAATAATAATCTTAAAAATTATGGGGCCAAAGGAGGAGCTAAGGCCGGCTGCGGAGGCGGGCCCCAGGTGGTGGTGGTACTTCAGAGCCCGAGGGGTCCGTGGGGGGCCGGGGCGCCCAGGTGAACAGAAAGTCTTCCGGCCTGCAGGGTTTTCAGGCCGCCGGGGAATTAGAAGGTCAGAAATGGCAAGGAAGGGACCAGAAGTGATCAAGAGGAACCAACTGTGCCCACCCTCTCCCTTTCCTACCCAGACATCTGGGCCAAAGCCAGCAGGGCTGGGGCGGGAGATTTTTACCATCAACCCATTCGGGTGCCCTTTCTCTGGACTGGATGTTCTGATCACTGAGCTGAGACTGAGGTGGCCACTTAAGTGCCCACAAGCTCTAGAGGAGACCGGAGTGAGCGGCTGAGGCATGGGACCCACAGAGTTTGCACCATCTTGAGGCAGGGAAGATCTGCACCCTCCCCACCCCTCCCGCCCCACTTCATTCCTTCATTCCCCCAACAAACACTTACTGAACATCTGCGTGCCAGGAACTGCTCTAGGCCCTGGGGACAGGGGACAGAACAAAACTCCGTGTCTGTCCTGTGGAGTGTACGTGCTAATGGGAGAGATGGGTGCTAAACAGGATAAATAAGAAAACTATAAAGTGATCAGTGCAAAGGAAATGAAGCTGAAAAGGGACAGGAAATAGGGGGTTACATTTCAGTCGGGGCAGCTAGGGAAGGCATCATTGAAAGGCAACATTTCAGAAAAGACTTTTTAAAATGTTAGCGGGGCAAGGAGACAAAATACAATCATGTCTTGATTATGTCATTGGGATTAATTTACTGGGTACAAACATGAAAAGCCTGCATACGTGTGTCTGTGTGTGACTGACGTGGGCAGTGGCCCCACAATCCGACAGGCCAGGGAGAGGTGTCTGGAACAGAGACCGGAGCAGGGCAGGATGGGCCTCTCAACCCTGCCCAGTCTTCAAGCATGGCCAAGAACGCGGCCTCGGGCTGCCAGCTCTGGGCAGCATCAGTGACACCTCCTCCCAGGCTGGACGGTGCTATCTGGGAAGGAGCCTGGGCCCCTGAGATTGTAGAGTCTCCTGTGTCTGGCCCTGTGGCATCAGGGGCTAGGGACAGTGAGGTGTGACCATGGGCTCTCCACATCCCGCCCCGCCCTAGCCCACCACCTCTGCCACTTTCCATTCCCGACAGGCAGACAGGGTCTGATGGGGTTTTTCCAGGCTGGGCCAGTGGCCTGACCCAGCTGTGGTCACAGGGATGGGGTGGGGACCATTCCTGGACAGTCAGGGAAGATGAGGTGTGACCCTGAGCCCCTGTGGCTGGGGGCAGGAGGCGGGTAGCAGCTTTGCCAGGAGCAGGCTGAGGTCAGAGAGGGGGCAGTCAAAGTGCCCCCACCCCACATCCTGTTTTCAGAAAGCGGGGCCCCAGCACTGTGCTTTTTCCTTTGGACTTTCTCCAGGGCAGCGTCCCCCCACCCAGGCCCACTCCCCAGGGAACCTGCACGAGGGTGGGAGGGTTCCCCGGCACGCCTAAGCAGGGATTCACCTAGAGTTTTTCCAGACTGGGCTGGGACCCTGAGCTAGGGAGGGGGGAAGTCACATTCCCATCCCTTCCTGAAAGCAGGCCTGAGGGGCCCCATGAGCAGATGGAAAACCACACAGGCCCTCATGGTGGGCAGGGAGAGGAAGTGGCACCTTCCCCCTTAAAGAGATAGGTTTGGTCACCTCCAGTGCCTGCACTCACCAACCCCACCGGACACTGGCCATTCAGAGCTGCACTGGCCATTCAGAGCTGCACAGGTGTCGGGCTCTGGGACACCACCTGAAAAGCCCAGCCAGACTAGGTGGAGGACAGTTCTGTAAAAGGCTCAAGAGCTGAGGCTCTGGAACCCACCAGGCCAGCATGGGGCTGGGACCTGCTCTTTACTGGCCACGTGACTGTGGGCAAGTGGCTTAGACCCTCTGAGTCTCAGTTTCCCCTGTAAATAGTGCCATCCTGCCACTGTTCAAAGGAGGATTGAATGAGCTAATTGGGCTCCATGTGGGGCCTGGCCCCCCAGGTGTGCAGGTGAGGAGGGGAGTGCTGTGTGGTGGGGCAGACTCCTAGGAAGACGGGACAAATAAAACATCCTAACCTGGGAGTGTCCCATCCCTGGCTGCTCAGATCACCATCGGTCACCCTAACTCTCCTCGCCATAGGACAGCTTCCCAGCCACCTAGGGCAGTAGGAATGGACTCTCAATTCAGAGCCTTCTGGGGGGGGGGGAGAAGTTTTCTACACTTCACATTATAAAATAACATGTTCGTTATAGTAAATCTGGGAAATTATAGAAAAAGCAGGAAGAAACCACATACTTCATTCAACTACCAAAGCCAGACACTCGACAGTTTAATGTCTTTCCATATGGGAGTTCTTCCAGACATCCCAGAGAACATTTGGTTCCCTGTAACATGGTTGGAACCTCAACTTGAAGACAATGAGCTGGAAGAAATCGTGGGTCAGCTGGCCTAGCCTCCTCAGTTATACGAAGCCAGGAGAACCCAGCCCAGAGCTGCTGAATGACTTGTCCAAGGTGAGCAGTGGCAGACTGGAACCAGAGCTGTTAGATGTTTGCTGCTCCTTAACCGCCAGCAGCGAACCTCCCTCCATCGGTGAAGACCATCTTCAAGGGGACACAGCTAGCAGCAGATCTACGCCCCCCAGTGTGGAGGAGTCTGGCGGGCTGCCATGGCTCCCCTGGTTCCCTTGATAAAGGATGTGGCTCTGGTTAACCCATCCCCCATTTCTAGGTGGAGACTTAGCTATGGGGGTGCTGGGGGAGGGCTGGAAAGGGAGGGCTGGCAGAGCCCAGCAAGGGGTATGGCCCTGCATCTGTTCCCAAGGGTGGAGCCAGGCAGCAGGGTCTCCCTGTCCCTTTAAGAGAAGGGGGAGAGCGAGCCCCTCTGGCCATCCTGTCCTGTCATCCATCCCAGCCAAATCCGAAAGGGAAAATGAAAGAGAGAGCAGGAGAAACAGGTCCCAGCCACCTCTCAAGGTCCCTCGCTCAGCTCTGACACCTCGGCTCCAGCCCCAGGGTGAGTGGGGTCAGGTGAGGGTTTGGGGGCACAGGGGCCTATGTGAGAGGGGCAGTGGGGGCTCCCAGGAGATTTGGGGACTGGAAGCAGAGGTCCCCAGGGAGGAGAGCGAAGGCCTGGGCCCGCGTTCCCACCGCACTGGGGTAGGAGTGCAGGGACACCTCCAACAAGGACCCCGTGAGAGTTGTGGAAGTAGGGGCTACTTTGTGTCAGCCTCCCAACCTGAGAGGAGTTCACCGCAGTAAAAATGGTGAGAGAAATGGTGGAGGAGTCGTCTTCCTGGGTCTGCCGCTCCCTCCTCTCCCAGCGGCACCAAATTGGGCCTGGAGTCCCGGGTTCGAGGCCCCACTCTGCCCGTGGCAAGCACCCTTGGCAGTGAGGTCCCTGCTGAGTGTCTGCTTCTACCAGGCAAGTCAGGGATTGGCCCTGCTGATCCCTGACGCCCCTTCTAGAATCTGGAGGCGCACAGGGTCTAACCAAGCAGGCTGGGGGCGTGTGGCTAGGTCGGGGTGGGGCTCCTCCCCACCCAGCACCGTCGGCCCAAAGGGAAGGGAACCCAGGGTTGAGAATTACCTGATACACTCGCCCTCAAGTTAGAGGTCTAACTGACCCCACCCCGATGGCGCGGGAGGGGTGGGGGTCCCTGACCTGCCCCAGCCTCTGACCCCGCCCTGTGTCCCCAGCGCCATGGGGGAGTGGGCGTTCCTGGGCTCGCTGCTGGACGCCGTGCAGCTGCAGTCGCCGCTCGTGGGCCGCCTCTGGCTGGTGGTGATGCTGATCTTCCGCATCCTGGTGCTGGCCACGGTGGGCGGCGCCGTGTTCGAGGACGAGCAGGAGGAGTTCGTGTGCAACACGCTGCAGCCGGGCTGCCGCCAGACCTGCTACGACCGCGCCTTCCCGGTCTCGCACTACCGCTTCTGGCTCTTCCACATCCTGCTGCTCTCGGCGCCCCCGGTGCTGTTCGTCATCTACTCCATGCACCAGGCCAGCAAGGAGGCGGGCGGCGCGGAGGAGGCGGCGGCGTGTGCCCGCGGGCGGCCCGAGGGGCCCTGCGCCCCCTGCGCCCAGCGCGCCCGCCGCGCGCGCCGCTGCTACCTGCTGAGCGTGGCGCTGCGCCTGCTGGCCGAGCTGGCCTTCCTGGGCGGCCAGGCGCTGCTCTACGGCTTCCGCGTGGCCCCGCACTTCGCGTGCGCCGGCCCGCCCTGCCCGCACACCGTCGACTGCTTCGTGAGCCGGCCCACCGAGAAGACCGTCTTCGTGGTCTTCTACTTCGCCGTGGGGCTGCTGTCGGCGCTGCTCAGCCTGGCCGAGCTGGGCCACCTGCTCTGGAAGGGCCGCCCGCGCGCGGGGGAGCGCGACAACGGCTGTAGCCGCGCGCACGAGGAGGCGCAGAAGCTGCTCCCGCCCCAGCCGCCAGCCCTGCCCTCCCGGCGCCCCGGCCCGGACCCCTACGCCCCGCCCGCCTATGCGCACCGGGGGCCGGCCGGCGACGAGGGCGGCAGCGGCCGCGGCAAGGCGTCGCTGGCCACTAGCCGCCAGGACCTGGCCATCTAGCGGAGGGTACTGCCTCGGGCGGACAGTGAGGTCCGAGGCTGGTGGGGACCCCACCAGCTCGGCGTCACTGCAGAAGCAAGAAGTGACTTCCGCAGGAGGTGTGGCAGGGCCTGCCAGAGCGGGAGACACGCAGTGGGGATGGCCCGGGAGGTGGCATCGCACCTGCCGGGTGCTCCCTCCCAGCTGCCGCCAGCAGCCGTGCCCCGCCGAGCTGGGGGCGGAGAATGAACTCAAGCAGGTGCTCCGTGCCACGATCCAGGTGGAAAGGACAGAGGCCGGGCCTGAGAGAGTGGCCGGGAAGTGGGCAGAGCAGAGTGGAAGGTGGAGGGCAGTAGGTGACCTGGTTGTTTTGCTGGGGACAAAAACAACTACGATACCAGCATTCCCAGGTGCTCTCCTCAACGAGAAGAGTGGCCTCCATGTGGGCTCCCTGTGAGTGTGCACACATGTACACACACATGCACTGTGAGCTGTGTGTGCACGTGCACATGGAAAGCTCCTTGTATATGCGTGTATGCATGAAGTCCTTGGGTGCACGCCTGCACACGGACACACGTATGTCCTGTGTGAACTGTGTGCACGCACGTGGACAAGTACACCTTGCGAGCTCTGTGTGAGTACATTGTGCACGCGCACACGTGTCCCTCCTGCATGGGCTCACTGTGTGTGCACACCGCCTGTACACAGGTACATCCTGTGAGCTCTCTGTGTGTGCACACTTACATCTGGTGTGAGCTCCGAGTGCGTGTTGGTGATCTCCCACATGCACTGCTGGGATGGCCAGGATCCCATGCCAGCAGCAGCCACAATGGCTCCCTCCCTACTGCCCGAACCCAGCCCACGTGCAAGGGCACAAGAGGTCTCCCCTCCTGAGAGCCCACCCAGGAAGGGAGGGGGAGGGGAGCACCCCATTCCCAGGGCTGGGAGCACATCCACACTGTCCACCTTGTGGCCGGGCAGGGAGGCTGGGCCCTTTTCGTGGAGGTGGAGCAGGGGTGGCATGGGGCAGCAGGGCAGCACAGAGAATGTTGTCCTTTCCTCTTCCGTCTTCACCCTCCCCACCCCAATGCTGCTTCCCTCCTCTATAAACATGGTTAAGTCCCTTCCATCCTCAGGGGGAACCTCCCCCAAAGCAAACGTGCTCCTGGCCCTGGTTTCCCCCTTCTTCCTCCCAGGTGCTCAAAGAGCTGTCTGCAGGGCCGCCCCACGCCCCCTCCCACCTCTCCCCTGCCCATCTGTCCTCCTGCTTCACCACCCAGGTGCACTGCTCTCCATAAGACCACCCAGGACCTAAGTGACAAATCCAGGGGCCTCATCAGACCCTGCTGACATGGCCCGACCTGCTACTGCCACGACCCCACTCTGCTTGAGTGTCTTCCATGTCCCTGGCATTCCCCTGCCCCCAGTCATGTGCTCACCTTCCTTAGCTCTCCTCTTGTGCCTTGCACAGCAGGTGGGGGGACTTTCTCAACAGCCCCCTTGTTTAAGCCCCTGGAGGCTCTCCTGCCCTCAGGGTAAATCCTTCAGGAAGCTTCTCAAGCCTCCAGCCCCAACACACCGGCTTCCCCCTGGTTTCTGGGTTCCTAAAGATACCCCATTTTCTGTTCTTAACAAGCACCATGCCCAAATGTTTGAACATGCTGTTTCTTTGCCCAGAGCAGCCGCCCTCTCTCTGCAGCCTCCTTTTGCCCTAGCTAAGGCCTTTTTGGTCTCACTTGGGAAGAAAACAGATGCCTTTAGGGAGAGGTCTTCCATGATGGCCCCCACCCCACGTCAGAGCTAGACGCCCCAGGGTACGACGCTTCACTGGGAGGAGCCCCTCTCCTGCAGGATGGCATCGCTCTCCCCGTCCATGGCACATAACAGGTGCCTAATGAGTATGTGTTGGATGAGAAGCTGAAGGTGTCCCCAGCCCACACCATCACCACGCCCAAGCACTTATCCACGCTGACAACAGGCACCGCTATCTCTCTGTTGACAATTCAGTGTCCACAGCCTAGATCCCTCCATACACACTGAGACTTGGATGTCCAGCTGTTTTCCACATATATTCATTCAACAAATATTTACTGAGCACCTACTATGTGTCAGGCAGTGTTTGAGATCAGCAGCATCTGATAGAAATAGCATGTGAGCCACATATGTAGTTTCAAGTTTTTCATTAGCCACATTAAAAAAGTAAAAGGAAACAAGTGAAATTAATGTTAGTAATATATTTTCTTTAACCCAATATACCCAAAGTATTATCATTTCAAAGCATCATTGATATTAAAAAGTATTAAGGAGATATTTTACATTCTTTTTTTTCATACTAAGTCTTCCAAGACTTAGAGCGCATCTCAGTCTGGACCAGCCACATTTCCAAGGCTCAGTCAACCTCCGCGTGTGCGTAGTGGCTGCGCATAGAACAGAGCAGATCTAGATGTCGGGCTGCGTTGGTGAACAACACCTGCCCTGGTGGAGCTTATCTTCTGGTGGGAAGGCAGACAATAGGTGGATTTAGGACATATGTCAGGTAGCAGTAAGAGTAAGAGGGGAGAGAATGCCATTCCTGAGCAGGTGAGACTTAAACAGAATGTAGCAAGGGGCTGGCCATGAAGCTGTCTCCAGGAAGAGCATTTAGGTGCAGGGAATGGCAAGTGCAAAGGCCCTGAGGCAGAAATGCACTAGGGGGAGGGAGTGCAGGTGGCAAGGAGGCTGGTGTGGCTGGAGTGGAGCGAGTGGCAGGGAGAGGTGACAGCGCCACAAATGCAACCCCAACATCCTTAGTTCCTCAGCTCAGTTACTGGCACCTCCATCCACCCAAGCCACCTCCACCCAGCCTGTCCTCTGCCCACCTTCCGCATCTCAGCAATCCTCTGGTCTTCCCATTTTACCACCCAAGCATCCCCTACCATGTCCACTCTTCTCTCACCCTTCAGAGGCTGCCCAGGCTCAGCCCATCACCAATGGCCTGGAGAGCCCCCCAGCCCTGCTCCTGCCTCCTCTGCTGCAACATGAGCACCACCCCACTTGCTGGTTTAAAACTCTTCACTCTCATTGGCCTCAGGATCAAGTCCAGCTCTTGACTTATCACCTCTGCACCCCACCTAGCAAACTGTTTCCCTTAGAGATTTAGCTGAGAGGGGCCACCTAGTGCCGGAAGGATTCCGAGCCCTGCCCAAGCCTGGTTAAATACCTCTGTCCTGCATGGCCCTGTAGACTCAGTGGTTGCCCTCCCCAGGTTCTACCCAGTCACCAGCCTCTGGCTCAGTCTCCCTGTGGAGGACGGCTCCTGGCTCCGTGAAAAGCAGGTCAGCCCTTGATGACCAGGTTCTAAGCAGTGGTTCTCAACTGGGGACAGTTTTGCCCTGAGGGGACATTTGGCAATGTCTGGAGCCCTACTTGGTTGTCACAGCTGGGAAGGTGGGCTGGTGGGAGGCACATCTAATGGGTAGAGGCCAGGGGTGCTGCTCAACTTTGCACAATGCATGGGAAGACCCCTCCTAACAAAAAATTACCTGGCTCAAAATGTCACTAGCGCTGAAGTTGAGAAACTGCTTTATGGCAGGGAACTGTTAATCAAAGAGGGCAACTGCAAGCCCAGAGGTTCCCAAGAGCAAAGGCATTACCGCAAGAGAGAGCGTTGTATCAATGTAGGGGCCACTGCTTTGGTTGTCACATCGTGGGGGACACTGTTGCCATTTAGTGGGAAGGGGCCTTGAATGCCAAGATACCCTCCCACAATAAAAAATTGTGCACAACTTTAGAATGCCCCATTGGACATTTACATAGTGAAAAACTTCTTTGTAATTACCTGAGCCCCAAACTTGACTCTGTTTTACACATAAAACATTAAGTGTACATGGTTTTGTTTGTTTGGTTTTTTGGGGGGGGTTTTTTGCACAGTTTTAGTATAGATGGAATATGCTGGTTTTTTTGTTTTTTGATATGGGGTCTGGCTCTGTGGCCCAACCTGGAGTGAAGTGGCACGATCATAGCTCACTGGAACTTCGAACTCCTGGGCACAGGGATGCTTCCACCTCAGCTTCCCAAATGGCTGGGACTACAGGTGTGAGCCGCTGTGCCAAGCTAAATATGCCAGTTTTTATTTCCACATCCACCCATACTCTAATTTTTCTGGGCTTCTTATATGGAATGGCTTCTGACCTTCTTCCCTTTTTTTTTTTTTTTGAGACAGAGTCTCACTCTGTTACCCGGGCTAGAGTGCCGTAGCATCAGCTTAGCTCACAGCAACCTCAACCTCCTGGGCTCAAGCGATCCTCCTGCCTCCACCTTCCAAGTATCTGGGACTACAGGCATGTGCCACCATGCCCGGCTAATTTTTTCTATATATATTTTAAGTTGTCCAGCTAATTTCTTTCTATTTTTTGAGTAGAGATGGCGTCTTGCTCTTGCTAAGACTGGTCTCCAACTCCTGAGCTCAAATGATCCGCCCGCCTCAGCCTCCCAGAGTGCTAGGATTACAGGCGTGAGCCACCGCGCCCGGCCTGACCTTTTTAAAAAAATATCCAGTTGTGGCTGGGCACGGTGGCTCATGCCTTTAATCCTAGCATTCTGGGAGGCCGATGTGGGCAGATCGCTCAAGGTCAGGAGTTCGAAACCAGCCTGAGCAAGAGCGAGACCCCGTCTCTACTAAAAATAGAAATTAGCTGGACAACTAAAAAAAAATATATATATATATATAAAATTAGCCGGGCATGGTGGCGCATGCCTGTAGTCCCAGCTACTTGGGAGGCTGAGGCAGTAGGATTGCTTGAGCCCAGGAATTTGAGGTTGCTGTGAGCTAGGCTGAGGCCATGGCACTCTAGCCCAGGCAAGAGAGTGAGACTTTGTTTCAAAAAAAAAAGTAGAGGCAAACCCCAAGCAAGAGCAAGACTCTGACTCTAGAAAAATTAGCCAGCGTGGTGGCGCATGCCTGTAGTCCCAGCTACTGGGGAGGTGAGGCGGGAGGATCACTTGAGTCCAGGAGTCTGAAGTTGCTGTGAGCTATGATGACATCACTGCACTTTAGCCCAAGTCACAGAGACCTTGTCTCAAAAAATAAAATAAAATAAAATAAAATAAATGCTAGAACTAATGTGCTGAAACACATAGCATGTTCCCTTAATTTCTCCTTTATAATACAGTTGTGATAACATATTGATTTTTGAAAGCATGTGTACAGGTATGTTATACTAAATTTCATTTCAAATTCGTAAAGACATTAGAAAATATTTACTAGAAGCCCGGCACGGTGGCTCACGCCTGTAATCCTAGCCCTCTGGGAGGCTGAGGTGGGAGGATCGTTTGAGCCCAGGAGTTTGAGGTTGTTGTGAGCTAGGCTGACGCCAGGGCACTCCAGCTTGAGCAACAGAGCTAGACTCTGTCTCAAAAAAAACCGAAAATATTTACTAGAGAGGAAAAGCGCCTCTGCCCAGCCAGCCCGCTCCAGCCCGGGGCAAGGAGTTAAGGAGCTCCCGCCACCTGGTGGCTGACGTAGAAATGGCAGGCGGTTGGACCGGTTTGCCGCCCTGACGCCCCATCACCTGGAGGCAGAGGGCTGGCCTCCCAACCTTCCATCACATGAGCCCTGACCCCCAGCCCTGTGCCATCCTCCACTCCTGCCATGAAGGTCAAGTATGTGGTCACTCCCCAAATAGCATTCTTCTGCCACTAAGTGACCCAGCCTCTGGCTTCCTAAGGACCAGGACTGTGTGTGGGCAGGGTGGCTTCCTCTCTCAGACCCCAGGCTGAGAGCTCCCCAAGGGTAGGCCTGTCTCCTCCCTCAGCTCTCCAAGGCCCCAGCACCACAGGCCGGCCTTGGAGGGCAGCTTGGAAGGGCGTGCACTGGCCAAACCTTTGGTCCCAGTACTCATACGGGACCAGAGGCCCAGAGCCCATGAGGAAGCCCCCATCCCGAGCCCCTTGTCCAGACCCTGAGAAGAGGGGGTGGAGGCAGTGAGGCTAGAAGCGTGTGTAGAATAAATATAACTTTATTCTTTATCCAGTAGATCTCAGTGGAAAGCCCAACAGTAACAGGTGCACCAGTGGGCTGCAGGGGGCTGAGACCCCAACCCCGGGTCGCGGAGGTCAGGGCAGAGCCAGCTCCCCCATCCCCCAGCTGGGGGTGCAGGGGTGAGGGGAGGAGACCCCCTGTAGGCCCGTCCTGCGGGGCAAGAAGGGGGCACGGTGTGGGGCAGGTAGGGGTGGGGGCTGGCCAGGGAAATGGAGGAACTCAGGCCAAGTGCGTGCCGGCCTGTCTACGGTCCACAGTGTGTGTGTGTGTGTCTGTGTGTGTGTGTCTGGGGCCCTGCAGGTGTGCTGGTGGCTGAGGCAAGGGACGGGGGCAGCTCAAGACCCCTGGCCAGCCCCTCAGTAGGGGCTGGAGGGCTTGGATGACAGGGGCCCTGATGGGAGGCAGCTCTGCCAGGGAGACAGGGTGCACAAACACGCACCCCGTGGGTTCCGAGCGCCCCCTCGCTTCGCCCCTGCCCTGCTCCTCGTGCAAAGGCCAGGGCCCTTCCCTCCAGGGGCTGCCGGGCTGTGCACACCCAGTGGTTAGGCAGGGGGAGAGCGGGCTGGCTGTTCCACAGCACAAGGCAGGGGACGGCAGGCCTCGGAAAGTTAGTACTTCACAGTTTGAAAGAGAAAACTGAGGAGGAAAAGGCTGAGGAGGGCGAGGGGGCACAGGGACACGGGAGGGAGTGTAGGAGCCCCTCTGAGCCACTCCCTCCCCCAGGACCCACCCCCTCCAGCTCTGGATCCAGCTCCCCCCAATACACAGCACAAATTCCTTCAGTATAAATGTGCTTAAAATGAAAATTCTTATTAAAAAAATCAAAACCAAAAAAAATTAAAATAAAAACAAAACCAGCGAGAATTAATACCTGGGGGTTGGTACGGCAGGGTATGTACAGGGGGAACCCCCACCCCTAGCCCACCCCTCTGTCACCAACCAAGGCAGGGGGCAGGCTGAGGTTCCCCAGCTGGGGAGCAATGGCTTGTGAGTTCTGAGGACGGGGAGCCAGGTCCCGGCATTTGCTGGTGATGAAGATGTGGCGAGGTGGGCAGAGGGGTACCTTGATGAACACGAGGCCCCCAGGCCCCACCCTGAGGCCCAGGACCAGGGGCCCTCACTCAGTTCACGGCCTTGGCCCCTGACGTCAGCCCAGCCTGGGGAGCGGGCAGTCCATTGAGGGCCCAGGCCTCTGTCCAGGGAGTCGCTGCCTCCTCCCTCCCGTCCCCCAGGGAAGGTCCCCCTGTACTGTCTGGAAAGACAGGTGGGGGCAGGGCTGGCGGGGGTCGCATGGTTGGTAGAAAGGCAGAGAAAAGCCGGGGTGTGGGGCGAGGGCTGTGTCCATGTGGTGCGGGCGGTCACGGGGAGTGGGTGGCCGGGCTGCTTCTGTTTGAGCTTGGGCTGAGGCTGGGGCTACAGCTGCCTGGGGGTGGGGCCAGGCCACCCCCTTCCCGCCCCCCACCCCCCGGCTGTCCGCTCAGAGTGTCCAGGCCCTCTGAGTTCTCCAGCATTTCCTGGATGAGAGGCGGCATGGAGCCCGGGATCTCCATCTTCAGCGTGATCACCCGCTCAGCCCCTGCAGGAAAGGAGAGGCAGAGGTCAGCGCCGGCCCACTCTCCCGGCCCAGCAAGCCCGGCTCTAGGAAGGACAGTCCCTGGGGACGGGAAGATCAATGCTACCAATATGTCAGCATCCACCAGACACTGAATCTGGGACCTAGTTCTTCGACATAGCCAGCTTTCTTAAGCCCCCAAGTCCAGGGCCTTGTGGCAATGGGACAAAGTGGTTCTGAGCTCTGCTCCAGCACCAGACGGCCTGCCTGGGTTTGACACTGGGCCTTTCCTCCGTGCTGTGCATTACCCTACTGACACCTCTGTGAATACCACCATTATTCCCATTTTCAATGGGAAACTGAGGCTCAGAGCTCTTAAGTGACCTGCTTAAGGACACACGCCTAGGAGGTCTGGTTCCAGAGCCATGCCCTGAACTACCATGCAGAAGTACCTTAGGGCACACATGCAGGAGGTCACCTGGGCACGGTGGAGTTTGGGGAACCCTTTGTCTAGACACAGATGAGAACAAGTTGAGCCCAGATGAGTGTGTTGCCCTGGCAAAGACATGGGGTGCTGGCTTGGATGTGGGGGGCCTGGCCTGAGCACGGGCGGCGGGTCCCGAGTCAGAGGCACCCTCCGCTCTGGGAGCCTCACCCTTAGCACTGATGCTTCGCAGGTCTGTGATCTTCATCAGCATCTTGGGGAACATGTGCGGGCGGCTGGGTCTCCGTTTCCGCACATAGACCTTCAGTGCTTCAAGCAGCGGCTCCTGCAGCATGTCCACCCTGTCCGGCTGCTCCAGGTCCTGCCGGTCTGAGGAAGCAAAGAGCCACCCACTGAGCAGCTGCCCCTGCCAAGCTGGGAACGCAGTTGCATTCCCAGCCTTGGCCGCTGGGGGGCGCGCTTGCCCAGGCCACAGCCCAGGCTGTCCAGCTGGGTGGCTCCCCAGGGCACTCAGGTCTCTGAGCTGCCAGTGGGACATAAGCCCTTAAATGTGGGAGAAGAGGAGCTGAGGGTGGAGTTACCCAAAGCCCTCCCTAACAGCCCAGTTAATGGGATGAAACCCCCAAACGCAGGCAGTGCTGCCCCCAGACAGAGGAAGGATTCCCAGACAGGCCACCCACTCCCACCTGTTATTACTCTGGAAACAGCAAGACATGGCAGAAATCACAACAATAAAATAATAAAGGGAACTAATATTTACTGGGCACACTGTACATTACCACCTTCATTCTCACATCAACTTTATGAGATAGAGACCATTACTGGCCCCATTTTACAGAAACAGGCTCAGAGAGGTTTAGCAACCTGCTCAAGGTCACACCGCTGGCCAGAAGTTGAACCTGGGAGGTCTGCCCATCAAGCCCTCACTCAATCCCCCTACCAGGAGGACTCCCAGAAATAGGGAACAGGGGCTCAGGCCCCCAACACCGCTGCCTTGCTGCCTGGCTGCAGACCAGACGCTGCCCTCTGCACCTCAGTTTTCCCCTCTAAGAGCCAGGGGCTGCACCCCCACCCCGTGCCTGGCCGCCAGCCCCAGCCCCACCCACCTCCACAGATGAGGCAGATGGCGCTGAGCAGCCCAGTCTCAGCATCGTCCATCTCCAGGGGCAGCAGCTGGTTGGCGAAGGCAAAGACCAGGTCGGTGAGGGGGCCGAAGCCAGCATTGTGCATCTGGGTCCGGTTCAGGGTCAGCCCATCTGAGAAGGTCATCGTGTCCTGCTCGGGCGTGTACCGCGTGCAGATCCGCAGGATCTGGGTGCAGAGGACGCGCAGGTTCAGGGACTGAGCCCCAGCCACTTAGCTGGGAGCACTCCTGCACCAGCATTCCCCAGGGACCACCTGGCAGGCAGCCAGAGCAGTGCTGTCTGATAAATCTTCCACAATGATGGAAAGGTTCTACGTCTGCACCATCTAATAACGGTAGCCACCAACCCCATGTGGCTACTGAGAACTTGAAATGTGGCTAATGCAATTGAGGAACTGAACTGAGTTTAATTTTAATTAATTTTAATTTAAATAGCCACACGTGGCCAGTGGCTACTACACTAGATGGTGCAGGTCTAGGTCATCCTGCCTCCATGCAGAGAATTTAGAGGAGAACTAGAATTTCCAAGAGACAAAGAACATGACAGATGTATGCGTACAGTTCCCAGGATAGGGCACACAAGAGGAGCTCAATAAACGAGTACCAGCTCGAACCCTGCTGACTCTGGCTGCGCCTCCTCCATCTGGGGGTGGGGACGGGAGGCTGCCCTGCAGGCCGCACACCTACACCTCCCGCCCCTCACCCACCCCAGTGTTCAGTCAGAGGCATCCCACAAAGAAACCCACCAAATCCCAGGCTCCCTACCCTGGAGGTGGCCCAGAGGGAACAGATGGACTCAGCCTTGTCAGGGATAACAGGGGGGACAGTCCTCCTTCCAACCTTGGCTTTGGCAGTTCCTGCCACCGCTCCCCACTCCCCATCCCCCACCCCTGGACCTGCCTTTGGCTCAGGCTGGCCAAGTGCCCTGTAGTGCCCTGAACCCAGAATGGCCTCACAGCAGCACCTTTCACCTCCTGCTCCTAAGTTAGGGACACCCTCTCACCCGCCTCTTCTACAAACCCCTCGGTGCCACCTCCTCTGGGACCAAGGCAGGCGACGGCCCTCCTCCCATCTCCAGCCAACATTTATCACAGTTTTGCAACCTCTGTTGACTTATCTGTTGCCTCCACCACATGGAAGGTTTTCAAGAGGGGATGGTCTTGTGTTCACCTCTGGGTTCCTGACACCCAGCTCAAGGACTGGCCAGAGAGCCCTGGGTGAACCTTTATTACAGACTAAATGGATGGACGGATGGGTGGGTGGCTGCATGGAGATTCACTGGCTGGAGGAGAAAGGGTGGACGATGCATGTACAGGGGAACGGGTGAACCATGCACACTTGGGTTCTGAGTGGCTAACTGGATAGGTAGGTAGGTGGACGGGTAGATATATGGGGAAGAGAAGAGTGGTTATATGGGCGGTGAGCATTTGGACAGGTCAATTCCAGGTGGACATTTAGGAGGGTGGCTGCTGGCTGGAAGGATGTCTACCAAGGCACGGGGTAGTGCCCAGGGGCAGGGGGCAGACCCTCACCAGGATGTCCAGGCAGGCAGCTTTGAGGAGGGTGATCTGGTCGGCAATGGTGAGGGTGGTGAAGCCGGGCAGTTGCTTGGCAAACTCCACAGTCTTAATGATGCACTTGGTGGAGAGTTCACTGAACTTGTCCCAGAGGTCAATGTCCAGAGAGACACGTTGTTCTGAGCTGTTGTTCTGGGGGAAGGGGGAGAGTGAGGGCCTTTGCCTCCAGGCACCCCTTCTCAGCTGGGCTCTGCCAGCCCCCACAGGCCTGCCCCCCCTTCACTTCCTGAGAGCTCCTTGGGAGGAGGCAGCCTGAGGAAGGAGGAGAAGGGAAAGGGGAGGATGTGGAGGCCCAACCAGGGCTGAGGAGTGAACGCCTGGCAGAAAGGGTGCCCCGGGGGGGCCATCCTGGCCCTGTGGCACTGGGCACAGCCCACCCAGCCAGGCAGGGGGAGCCATACCGTAGTGTATTTGCCCAGCTGGCAGAGGGCGGGGAAGGTCTCCTGGTGCGCTTTGCGCACTTTCTCGATGAGTTCCCCCACCTCTGGCGTCAGCGTGTAGCTCTCAGAGCACTCGGGCTTGGGCACCTCCTTCTTCTTCTTGTTTCGGTCGTTCCTCACAGCTGTGGGGGGCAGAAAAGCAGGTTAGAGGGCAGTTGTGGGCAGCACTCTGTCCCCAGGCCCCAGGTCCATCCCTAGCATGAGCTCTTCTCACCACAGAGCTGCCAGCTGCTGGCTACTGAGGAGGTCACCCCTGCTGGTAAGCACATGCACGCACACACGCACCCATGTGCGTACACATACTCTCTCACACACACGTACGATCAGACAGGGCATGGCCACATGCTCCAGCCCTCCATGCTCACCCAACCCACACACCAAGTTCTGCCCAGAGGCCCACAACCACAGCTGTGGCCTAGCACACACCCCCACGGCTGGCCACACTGCCATCCCCCATACGTCTACTCCAGCCCACACTCCAGGTGTGCATCACCCTCCTCTGTGTTCTGCCTCCTGCCCCCCAAAAGGACCTGCTCCTGCCTCCACTCAGCCATCCTGGCAGCAGTCTCCCTGGGGGTCGCTGGGACTGGCTATGAGCAGCTCCTTGGGCAGGCGGGGAGCAGGCTCCCCAGCCGGAGAGTGGGGGGCCGGCAGGAGAATCTCTCGGCCCATTAGCTGGGGAGCTGACAAATCACCAGGGGCGCTGAGCCGCACACACCACTCGGCTTTAAAGAAGCGATGGGGTCGTTACCAGCCGATTATCCCAGACACACAATCACTCACAGGGCCGGTGGTGGCTGCTGCTGACGCGAGAGGAAGAGAGGGTGGGGGGAGGGGGCCTGGGAAGGGGGTAGCTGGCATAATTTGGAGATCACTCATGTCGATTCTGCAAATTCAATAAAGTGCAGGGGAGAGAAGGGAGAGGGAGAGGGAGAGTGGGGGGATAATTTGGGAAGAGAAAATTGCAGCTGTGACAAGACGTTTATCATTCAGAAGCTTTAATTCTATTGAAATGGCAGCTGCTCAGCTCCAGGGCACAGAGCAGCGGGGGAGGGGGAGCTGGCGGTGGGAGGGAGAGGGGGTCCCCACCCTGGTCCTTCTGCCAGAGAAGGTGGCACACACAGAGAGAGCAGGAGGTGGTGGACCTTATGCAAAAGGTTCCAGGCTGGTGGGTCCCAAGTTGCTAACCACTCTGCAATGGCAAGCCACCACTTTCTGGGCTCAGGACAAGGTACCCCCCAGTCTCCTGTGGCAGGAGACTCCAGGTCCCTTCAGCTCCTTTCTGGGGCTCTTCATGCATGAGTCAGAACCATCTCTCCCTATGCTCCCTCCCCACTTCCCTCTCCACTGTCCTCCCCACAAAGGGCTAGGGGGTCCTGTAGCCCCTTCCCCCACCCCATCCCCCAAGGCTCAGGCTCCATGGCAACGGCCACGCAGACAAGGAGGCGTCTGTCAGCGTCATTTATCTCTGACATCATCAATCACCGGTCACCACGGCAACACCCATGATTCAACACCAGAGGGTCTCCCTGTCCAGCCTTTCCCTCCCTTCCTTCCTCAGGCCTCAGCTGGGCCCAAACTGGAAACCCCCACTCTTCAGGGATCTGAGAAGTCCCAATTCTATCTTCCAACTCCAAGTCCCAGGCTTAACCAGACAATGGCTTCTGGATCCTTGTGCCAGCGCCCCAACACACATAAATCCCAACCTAACACTCCTCAAAGTTCAGACCCCTCCCCTAAGACACACAATGAGAAGGGGCTCAGGTATGCCTCTGAGCCCCATGCCCGAGCCACGCAGGGCCTGGCAGAAAGCCATCCTGGGAGCAGACACACATGCACACGTGTGCAAGCTCACACAGCCAGACATGCACACACAGGAACAGTCACATGTATCGTACCTGAGCACCGACCCGCTCACCACAGACACACAGCCAGACAGGTCCTGACAGCCACACGCAAACCATCCGTAACCACAAGCCTGCACGCCACAGCATCTATGTTCACATGTGTGCACACACATCCACAGAGCTCTGCTCCCTGGGTGCTAGGAGCACCTTAAGCCCCACCTAGGCCAGGGCTCAGCCCCCGGCCCCTGGCCCTGCAGCACTCACACTCCTTGGACATGCCCACTTCGAAGCACTTCTGCAGCCGGCAGTACTGGCAGCGGTTCCGGGTCACTTTGTTGATGATGCAGTTCTTGTCCCGGTGACACGTGTACACCATGTTCTTCTGGATGCTGCGGCGGAAGAAGCCCTGGGAATAGAAGGGAGGGAGTCAGGTCACCAATACCCACAGTGGGGGTGGTGCCCAGCCCGTGGTCCCAGCCTCGGGGGAGAGGGCCAGGCCAGCTGTGCCCCCAAGCGTTTGCTCAACACCTACCTGAGCAGGCCAGAAAAGGTGGGGAGAATGATTCACCTAGTGGCATCCTCAGGAGAATCCCAGTACCTCCCTCCATGCTGTAGGGTGGGGGGCGAGTCTTCACTCACCCTGCACCCACATACCTGACTTCTCCCTTCTAAGGAAAAGGACCCCAGGGCTGCTCGAGTAGGAAGGCACGGGGCTACACACGAGAGAAGCAAAGGTCTGGAACCTACAGTCCTGAACTCAGAACATAGGAAGAGAAGACAAGCAGGAAGAAGCCAAGAAGGCAGACACACAAGCTGGCCAGCTAGACGGAGGTGCAGACGCACACTCATACACACTCAGGAGACAGGAAGATTCACCAACCAGAGAGATGTGCACTGACCACTCACAGAGACAGACCCAGGCTGATCAGGGGCTCTTCATACAGGCTAACCAGAGGGAGAAACCAGAACCAGCCAGGAACAACCAGACAGATACACAGCCTGGGGCCTTGTGCTTTGCCCTTGACCTTTGTGCCACACCCGGGGATACCTACTCCAGGTTGAGGGGCAGCCCAGAGCCCCAAGTCCCAAAGCTGTGCCTTTCTGAGCCCTAGCCTCTGGAGGAAGAAACCAGTACAGAGGCTCAAGCCCTAGGGATGAAGAAGCCAGGCCCAGAGCTGCTGAGGTCCAGCTACATGTGCACCCTGGCAGCCTAACATGAGGGTGGGGGAATCCAGCCAGACACTGGGGAGCCCACAGCCTGGGCACTGAAGGGGAGGGAGACCAAAGCAGGGTGCCTGCTCCTAACTGCCTCCTGCCAGGCTACCATGGCAAGGTTCAGGCAGGGCCGCCGGGGGCAGGCCTCCTGGGTCCCCAGCCAAGAGCCTGTCGGCAGCCAGCTCACCATGGCAACATGGGCAGCGGTGGCAGAGCGGGCGTAGGCCCTGCCAGCTGGAGGATGGAAACAGGGAGAAGAGATGAGGCAGGACGGGACGTCTGGTTTGGGGGAGCCCTGCTCCTTCATGGCAGAGGTTCTACTGCAGGTGCCCCTTCCTCCTCCAAGGCTGCTGCCAGCTTCCACAGAGAAACAGCAGCAGCAGCTTCAGGAACATCCTCCCACCCCCAACTACATATTCCCAGGAAATGGAAGTGGGACATCCCATTTACCCAGTCAAGACTGCCCTTCCCAGTGACCCCCTGGACTCACCTTGCAGCCCTCACAGGCGCTGACCCCATAGTGGTAGCCTGAGGATTTGTCTTGACAGACAAAGCAAGGCTTATAGATGCGGGGGAGGGGAGGTGGCGAGGGTGGGCTGGGCACTATCTCTTCTGAACTGCTGCTCTGGGTCTCGATGGCTAGAGAAAAGAAAGTGAAGGGGCAGTTAGAGACCTAGGGTCACCATCCTTAATACCGTGCCCCGCCCTGCCTCATGGTCTCTCCCTGGAGCCTCTCCCAGCCTCCCCATCGCTGGCAGGATTCAAACTGTGGAGCAGGGATGTCTCAGAAAAGCCGGGACTCCTCAGCCAGACTCCGGGAAGGAGGCTGCCAATGGAGCCTGCAACACCCCACCACTCCTGTCTCCCCAGGATTCCCACCTTCACAACCAGAAAGAGCAGATTACACACTAGCAGATTTGTACATGTGCCATGACGATACTTGGGGAACTGAGGAGGGAGTCAGACTGATTCTAAAGCCCTGCCCTGGGCAGCCTGGCTCCCTTCTCCCCCAAGTTAACAAGGAGTTAAGGCCTGAAGAGGAGGGAGGGAAGAGGACACAAGCTGGGGGCAGAGGAAACTGGGGTCAACAGGATATTCAAAGGCGGCCACTCCCCCGCCCCCTCTGCTTCCGTTCCCCCTCCACCCCTTTCTGCCAGCAGCCACAACCCCTCCTCCACCCAAACAATCCCCTGGCCAGGGACCCAAGGCAGGGTGTGCAAAGAAGAGTCACAAATGTTGGGGCACAGCAGGCAGGGACTCCCTGGGATGGGTAGGGGGACCCTCTGAACACAGAAAGAAGTCCCCCCTGGCCCCAGAAGCCAATCATTCTGGGTACCCCTGTCTGGAGGGGGGAAGGCATGACAAAGGGGGTCTGTTCCTATCAATGCTCTGTCTGTCTGGCCTCAATACTATGTCCGGGTTACTATCCCCTCCCCTCCTGCTATTCAGCTCCAAGAGGGCAGCCAGGAGGGGTGACCCAGCCAATAGGGGCAGCCCCCATTGGCTAAAACCTCCCCAGTGCATGGCTCCATGCCCATCACCCCAGGCAGAATAGGCTGGGCTGGGTGGGAGCTGTCTGTCTGTCCCCAAGCCTGGGCAGCTGGGGTGTAGGGTGCTAGATAAGAACTATGACTGAGGCAATCCCAGATTCTCAAGGGGCTGCCTAGCATCCTCCTGAAGCCCTTGCCAGATTCACTTGTCCGAGGCCAAGGATGGGCGAGGATGCCTCCCTGAGCAGAAAGGGCCCTGCCTCTTCCCATACTCAGAATCCTACCTAACACCCCAATTATGTGAGGTTCTGGCATTTTCCCGGCCCAAGCACCATACAGCCATGAGTCACATGGCCCCCATGTCCACGCACAGAGGAAGAAACTGTGGGCACATTGGGGGCTGGCTGTGTGCTACCACCCTCCCGCTTACCTGCAGACACACCAGGAGCTGCCAGGCGGCTGATGATGGGGAACCAGGCTAACAACCTCGGCAGGGCCTTCCTGGCTCTTAGTAGGGCCTGGGCACCAGTTCCCTGATCAGCCTGCTGACCAGCACTGCTGAGGCCCGAGGTCCCCTCCCCTGTCCAGAGATCGGCCTGAAGCAAAGGGACCATCCATGTCCACACCCCTATCAGTCAGGCAGACTCTTCACTGACCTCCCCCAGCCGCCCTGGCCTGGTTTTCTCCCACCTCATTCTCCCCAGGCCAGACAAGCAAATCAGACAGGCCAGAGACCAGAGAACAGCTGCTGGGGTGGGGGGGGCGGGCTTGGGGGGCCTGGGTGAGGCCAGGAGGCAGAGGGGGTGAGCCACAAAGGAGCCCTTTGTTGTGCTAACTTTTTCCAAGACGTAAAAGCAGTAACAATAGACAATCCAGACTGGTGGGGGGATGTCAAGGACAAGGGGGTGTGGTGGTGGGGGGACCATGGCCTAGAATCCTGCTCAGCATTCCAACAAGCAGAGGAAAAAGCCATTGACCTCTCCTCCCTCCTAATCCACCCTTTGCCCTTGGCCCTGCCTCTCCTAAGGTCCCACCTCTAAAGTGAACCAGACTGGAGAGGGAGCAAGGACTGAAGGCGTTTTGGGGTACAGAGGGGAGGAGGAGGGCAGGCAGATGGGCATGGGGAGACACAGGATACTGAGGCAAGGGGCAACAGCTCTAAGGTCAGGGATGGACTAGAGAGACAAAGAGCCATCGAAATTTGGAACCAAAGTAAAGTCCAGGGAGTGTTTATAGAACTGAAAGAATGTGCTTTTTAAAATTATTTTTTGGCAGGAGGGGAAAGATGACCCGAGGCAGGGGCTACAGTTGGGCTGGGTGAGGCCTCTTTTCAGCCCACCCTACAGGGCTGGCTGCCTTTCAGGTGGTAACACAGTCTACACCCTTACCCCATCCTCACCTGTCACCCAGGTAACCCAGATCTGAGGTTTCCTGCTCTGCCCTTTGAACCCAGAGCTTGAGGCCCAGTCCCCACCTCTCTAGGCCTCCAGCCAGCAGCCTAGGTGAGGTAGAAGGACCAAGGCAAAGGCATGAGGAACTCCAGGACCCTCACAGCCTCTGCAAGTTAGGACATAGCTATAACTCCCTGCACACACAGGTGGAGGAGGAGGGACAGCCCTGGCTGGGCCCCTCCCCACTAACGTCCCTCCCCAGAGGTCCCAGCCCACAAATCTCTTACTGCAGAAGGACTCAAGAGGGCTGGAGAAGGACCACACCTACTCAGCTCAAAGTTCCAGCGCTCAGCCAGGGCTGGAACCAGCCCAGGAAGCCAGGCGTCCCCTCCCGCCAACGCTGCCAGGGTGCCCCTCCCTCGTTCCCCCATCCCGGTCGGCGCAGAGCGCTCTGGATTCCCCACGCCCCTGAGCCGTTTGCAGGCTCGCACAAGGGGCCGGTTTCCTGGAGGAGATCAGCAGGAAATCAGCCGGGCCCCTGGCCAGCGCTCCCCTCCCAATCCAGCTGGCGCCCGCTCCTCCTCAAAACCCCTGGGGACGGTTGGGGAGGGGGTGCAGGGCCCTCTGTACCGCCCTTCCTCCTCCTGGGGAGCGGGTGGGGGTGGCTCTGGGTGTAGCGCTGGCAGGCTGCGGAAGAAGGCCCCTAGCCCAGCCTGCCTGATAAGCATCTCTCCCCCTCCCCCCACTACGAGCATCCACGTGCTTCACATTCTTGGACGTCTGGGAGCAGGCGGAGGCGTGAGTGGCGGAGATTGGTGGGGGACAGATGGGGAGCCACATCCTGTGCACCCCTTGTCCTCTAATGCACCAAAACAGGATTTCTGGGGAGGGAGGCAAGATTCCTCAGGGCCCTGCAGGACCCAGGGGACCACCTCCTCCCACAGCCAACCTGCTCTCTCTTTCCGTCTTCCTTGGAGGTGAAGGGCAGAGTGGAAAATTCGCCAAGAGGGGGCTGGAAAGTGGGTCCAGTCACCAGAGGACCTCCACATACCAAGGGGTTCTTTCCAAGGTAGTGATATTGGCCCCATGTCCTCTAGACAGGGTCTACTCACCACTCTCAGACTCCAGGTCCTTCTGTGCCTCAGACAGCCCCCACACCCCTATCATGCCCAACCCAAAGCCTTGGGACCTGAGTCCACTGGCACCCCACCAACATATACACACCCCTCCACTCCATCTATAGGAACTGGGAGCCGAGGCCTTTAGGTCTACCCCACCCCATACTGGGTGGGGGACAGGTCTCCACTTCTACATGTCAACTGGTTTGGGGCATGCAGGACTCATGAAATCTACCAAATCCACTGCCTGTCAGACTCTGATCCTCCTCCTCGCCTCCAGTTCTGGGCCAGGAAGAGCTGAGCTGTCCCCATGGACTAAAGAAGAGACAAGGGCTAGATCCAAGGTCTCAGATCCTAGCTTCCTTCCCTCCAGTCCTCTGGAGAAAGTGGTCAAGGCAGTGGAAGGGGTGACCCTGGCAGCTCAGCCCCAATTATCCCATTGGGGGGGCCTTCCTCCAGCACTGGGAGAATGGAAAGGGTCCCAGTGTCACCCTCTCTCTTTTGCCAAAGTCAACGGTCTGCCGCTCACACCCTCTCCCTCCCATGTCTGCAGCCTCATAGCAGATTCAGCCCCAGGGGTAAAGGTCAGGGGGGCAGGACAATAGGAAAGGCTGGCGTTGAGGTGGTTCTGGGAGGGCAGAGGTGGGCTGACTGTCCACCTCAGGTCTCTCTGAGCAAGAGGGGCTTTGGGTGGGATAAATCCTTTGCCTTTCAACCTTCTCCAATCTGCCAGGCCCCCAGAGATCCACTCCACACCCTCCTCCCTGGGAAGCAGGAGGAAGGCAGCAGGTTGGGAGAGTGGGATAACCTTCAGGAAGAGCTGAACCCAAAGCAGGGTAGGGAAAGAAACCCCAGCCATCCAACAATAACCTAGCGCCTGCTCCCACCTACCAATACACACAGCCTTATAGCTGGGCACAAAAAATGCCCAGGTGTGCACTCTGGGCACTCACAGCACCTGAGCGTGCATAGAACCCCTCCCTCCTAGAGGAGCCTGAACCCAGGCGGGGGCAGCAAGGAGAAAAGGTGATCAAGCTGCCAGGACACTAGGGTTCTCATCAGCACCCCTCTTAGGAAGGAACAGTCCAGGCCCTGGCCCTATCCCCAAGTGAAGGCAGGGTAACAAAAGGACTTGGCGGTGGGGTTGGGAGGGGATGCAGTCCTCATTTCCAGAGCAGCCCCGGACCCACAATAAACAAACTCATTCTCTGGAGAACAAACTGGATTAGGATTAGGGGGAGAGGGATTCCTCCAATCAGAGCAACTTCTCCCTTCCATTCCTGGGAACAGAAGACTCAAAGTATCAGGCCAGGACAACCCCAAGATGGACCAAGTGCCCCTCCCCAAGATATAAGGCTGGGGTTAGGATGGCAGCCAGGTAGGTGTCTGATGAAGTTGCCCCTTTCTGCCACACCTGTCAACACCAAAAGGCACTCCCCTGGCACCCACTCTAGTGACACAGGGGCTGGGGACAGCAGCTGGCACACAGGAGCGGCTCTCCTTCAAGCTTAGGCAGGAGTGGGATCTCAGGAGGGGGTTCCTCCTCCTCTGAGTAGACAAGCCCCTGACAAGACCTTTACCCCACCCTCGTGCCTACTGTGAAGCTATTGGATTCCAAGCAAGAAGATATAAATTGGGGGCAAGAGACTTGGGCTTCATTTCCTCTGGAAGAAGTGGAAGAAGAGATGAAGGAATGTTTCCTGAAAGAAGGAAGCTTAAAGTTCCTCAGTCCTAATACAACAGAAGGAGCACCCAGGGTTACTCCAGGCGAGCGTCCAATTGTCCAGCAAAGACACATGGGCTAGGTGAAGAGTTAGAATAAGACCCCCAGCATGCCCCCGGGCTTGCATCCCTGGTAAGAATGGAAACCCACCGCCCACCCTCACCCTTACAACAGCAGAGGGAGAGACCAGTACGTACAGTGGTTTGAGCCATTCCAAAGCGGAGTCCGGAGCGGGGTGGAGTAGGGACCAGGGGCGGGGAGCCCCTTTTCCGGGAGCAAACAAGCCCGGTTCTGGTTATAAAAATCCACCACTAGGAAGGGGTTAGGCGTGGGGGTGAGCCCCCCCACTTCCACACTCTCGTACATCTTCCCCCGCGAAGGCAAGAGGTCCTGGCGGGGAAGTCCTGCGCGCTGCCCCCCTCACTCAGCCGGCGGCGCCATCGGAGCAGAGCAGCTGGGGGCGAGGGGACGCTCGCCCCGACTGGCGACCAGGGCAGGGGGGCTCCCCCTGCCCTGAAGTCCCCCACGTCTAAGTCTACCGGCCGCTCCGCCAGTCCGGGTGAAAAGCGGGGAAGTTGCCTGTGCTTGGAAGGGGGGTTCTTCTGCTCTCGCGGAGAACGCCCGGCGGGCCCAGGGCACTCAGCGGCTTCCCCGCGAAGGGGCTCCAGTCTCGAGTCTCATGGTGTCCGAGGCAGAGTCCAGCGGCTCCCCAAGTCCGCAGGCCGGAGGCGGGATCAGCGTAGGGCGGGGGGGGGGGGGGGGGGGGGGGGTCAACGAGCACTTCCTCCTCCCCGCCGGGGCTCCCGGCTTCTCCCAGGCGAGGATTCCGGGCGGAGGTGGTGACCCCCGCGGCTCCGCCTCCTCCAGGCCCGGGGCAGCCGGCGGCTCGCTGGGTCTCCGGTGGCGCGCGCCGCTGCCCCCCCACCCCAAGCCAGCGCAACCCCCTCTCCAGCCCTGCGCGCCCCCTTCCCCTGAGGGTCCCACCCCCTTCTCTGTGCCCCGCCCCACCCAGGCACCGCCCCTGGCTTAACCCATTCCTGGTGGGTCTGGCGGCAGCGAGCGAAACGCTGGGAACCGAGAGGGCGAGGCTGCATGTGGACAGGCGAGTGGGGGAGCCTGAGAAGGGGGAGGAGAGAAGAGAAGGAAGGGCAAAGGCACCAGAGGAGGAGCACGCAGAGTGCAGACCGAAGCAGGGTACCGGGAGAGGTGGGGGCGGAGGGCAGGACGGAAGAGGGGCGGGCGTCTTCCCCCATCCCAGTTCCGGTTCCAAGCCTCCCCAATGGTTTGGTCAATCCCCGGCAGGGTGAAGCCGGACACGGGAGGTGGTGAGGCGGAGAAGAGGGGGGTGGTCCCGATGTCCTCCCCTTAGCACACACCCCGACCCAGGCCGGACCTCATTTGCCTAATGCAATGCGGCTGAACTCTCGCTGAACTCGCCTGGCGGCGCCTCACCTCCGAGTGACCCACCCACCGCTGCCCGTGACATCACCCGGTCGCCAGCCTGCCCGAGGGCTCGCCCGCCGGCCCCTTGCCCGACTCGGCCGGGCCAGCTCTGGCGGAGACGCCGAGAGCGGCCGCAGGAAGACTAGGGCTGAGGCGCGTGTGGCCAAGTGTGAACGCAGCGTGCCGGGTGTCCTGGGTGTGACATTGTGCAGCTTGAGTGCTGTGTCGGATTGAGACACCCGGGTTGTGTCATTGTCTGTGACATCATGTGTGACTGGGGCCACCGGAACCCGACGCGGCAGCGCTGGTGTTGTTGGCACATACATAGCAGAGGGGGCTCTCCTCCCCACACTCCGCGTGCTTCCGGTGAGCAAAGCCCCGCCCAGGGTGTCTCCCAGCTGGGGAACCAGGATAGGCCTCCGCTGCACCATCCAGCCCAGGAGAGATCAAAGAAGGGTCTGGTGCCTCCCAGCTGATCACTTCATCCCGGAAGCCCTCGGGATGCCTGTTTCATTAGAAGAAAGGCCTAGCTTGGATAGGTCCCTAGAAAGAGGGGATACCCCTGAAGGAAGGGGTTTCCTACCCTGCTCTCTTAAAGGAATGGATGGAAATTTACATGCTACCCATGGATATTCTTCTAGAAGCCAGGTTCTTTACATATGTTGTCATTTAATTCTACAGCAACTCCAAGAGATAACTTTTACAAATAAACAAAATGAGGTCTCAGCAAGGCTATGTGGGTTGTCCAAGATCACACTACTGACATAAAGGATAGAGCTGGTATTTGAACTTCATGCTGCCAAAGCCCATATTCCCACCAAGCCAGGCCAATTCAAGAAAAACTGTATTTTCTGAGCGCCTCTATATGGATATCCTGGTGAGCTTGCCCCTGTAGACCCTACGGAGCAATAGCCATTAAACAAATAATCACAAATATATACATATTTAATTGCAAACTGAGATAAGTGGTATTATGACACAAGTGTTATATGCTCTTAAGGAGAATTAACACAGGTACCTAATTTAGGTTGAACTGAATTAGGAAAGAACCCAAATAAAGCAGAGACTTAAAGAGTAAAAGTTTAGAAGTGAATTAGGCAAAGAGTAGAAAGGACTGCAGGCCCAGTAAAAAAAGAGCATATGCAAAGGTCCTGGGGTTACAGAAGTTGGTGAATTCATTCAAGGAACTGACAGAAGATTAAGAAGGATGGAGCATAAAATTCAAGAGGGAAAAGTGCAGGCTGGAGAGGTGAACTAAGGCCCACCAGGAAGGCCTAAAGGTCTCAACTGAATAAGGCTTTTGGATTTTATCCTAAATGCAAGCAGAAGCCATAGAAAAGTTCTAAGCAGAGGAGAAGCAAGTTCTGATTTACAGTGTAAAAAGATCTTTTGAAGGCTGGGCATGGTGGCTCACGCCTGTAATCCTAGCACTCTGGGAGGCTGGGCGGATGGCTCAAGGTCAGGAGTTCGAAACCAGCGTGAGCAAGAGCGAGACCCCGTCTCCACTATAAATAGAAAGAAATTAATTGGCTAACTAATATATATAGAAAAAATCAGCCGGGCATGGTGGTGCATGCCTGTAGTCCCAGCTACTTGGGAGGCTGAGGCAGTAGGATCGCTTGAGCTCAGGAGTTTGAGGTTGCTGTGAGCTAGGCTGACGCCACGGCACTCACTCTAGCCTGAGCAACAAAGTGAGATTCTGTCTCAGAAAAAAAAAAAAAAAAAAAAAGATCTTTTCAGCAGCTGTGTGAAGAATGAATTATAGGAGGATGAAAGAGACCCGTTAGAAGCCACTGCAGTAGTCAGGATGGCTTAGCCTATGACACTGGCATTGCTGATGGAGAGAGGAAAGTGGATTCACCAGAATTTTTTTTTATGAGACAAGGTCTCACAGTGTCACCCAGGCTGGAGTGCAGTGGCATAATCACAGCTCACTGAAACCTAAGACTCCTGGGCTCAAGTAGTCCTTCCGCCTAAGGTGTGAGTCACCGCTCCTGGCCTCAGCAATATATAAAATACCTCACCGGTATTTTAAAGGTAGAATCAATGGGAGGATGGGAATGAAGGTAGCAGAGAGGACTCTCTGATGTGCAGCTTATGCAACAGTGACGTTCCTGAGACTGCAAAGTAGAGAAGTCCACTGGGCCACTGCACAGGTGGGTGTGGGGCTCTGAAGTAAAGTCAGATGGAATGCTGGCGTCTGGGGCAGGGATGCAAGTCTTGACAGTGGATGGGGCCGCTAGGGAAGAGGAGAGACTGCTTCCATGCTCTTGGTATCTTCCCTCTCAAATGATGGAGCTCCTGGGCACCAGTTACATGCTAGGCTCTGTGCTCATAGGTTCAAGGTGCTCAGGGACCTCAGACTCTGTCCCTGCCATCAAAGATCTTGTGGTCAGGAAAAGATCTCCCACATGATTACAGTTCATGACAGGAACATTGAAGAAGTAACTTCATGGTAGAGAGAAGAGTGTTGGAAAAATAAATAAGTAAATAAATAAGGACCCACAAGCATACTAAGGAGGGAGGGAGAGCGTGGAAGGAAGGAAGAACATCTGTGAAGGTTTCTGAGAAGAGGTGGCATTCAAGATGTTTCCTGAAGGATGGATAGGATTTCTGAAGCTAGAGAGAAGCTGGAGAGGCCTGTTCTAAGCAACACCAAGGTCATGGGGCAGGTCAGAGCAGAGCCCAGTATCCTGAAGCAGTGGGAGAAGAGGGACAAAGGAAGGCTCCAAGCAGCAGCCAGGGGTGGGGAACCTCTGGTGGCAGCTGTCTACAGGCCTGAGGCCCTGTCCTGCTCAGCCTTATCCCCATCCAGGTCCTTCTCGAGGCTTGTGCTTAGTAAACCCTCAGCAGGTGTGGGTTGAACTGGCCCCTCCTTGTGCCAAGCAGGGATCCCTACTGTCCCCAACCCCATCTGGAGGGGATAATTAACAGGATATGAGACCAATGCCAGGTGGACACTGGGTCCCAGTGCAACGTGGCCATCCCCCAAGACAATGCCCAGCTCCACCCCACCCCTCATCATCCCTGTCCTTGCAGGGTACTTGGAGCTAACCAAGGCTTTCACCAGAAAGCAGGTCACCATGGCCTAAAAGCAACTCACCCAACCAGAGACAGATTAGATGTCTTGCTTTAAAGAGGAGGAAACAGATTCAGAGAAAGGTTGGGTGACCTGCCTGAGGCCGCACAAGAAAAGCTGTCCTTTAAGACTTGGGGGGTCATCTTGGTTTGTGAGCTGGCTGAGGTTTCTAGCAACCCAGAAGTCAAATTGGGGAGGGGAGGGCCTCTATTTTTGGCTTAACCAGGGCTGAGTGGCCTCCAGTCTACCCTGGGAAACCCAACTCACTGGCTGTGCTCCTACTCCATGAAGGGTGAGGAAGAGGAAGGCACCACCCTGAAATGATTTAGAGAAGGGAACCACTTCCTCTTCCCACAGACACTACCCCGAAAAGGGCAGTTAGGGCCTGCACTGGCACAGCCCCATGGGCACACATCCCGAGGCATGGGGTGGACACAATGTTTCGGGCCCTGACCCGCCCAAGAGGAAGACCGGCTTCCTTCCCTGGGTCCCCTCCCCTAGTCTATGCTGGGATCCTGCCCTAAGAGGGCTTGTGCATTATCCTTGGTGGGAGATAATAGGTAAGGGGTCCCATTTTCATTTAAAACCCCAAGTAATGATCTGTTGTCTGACTCTGCACTTTGGACTACAGGAAAGGCATTGCTAGGTAGTACCCCTCTCCCTGGGCTATCCCTCCTATTGTCCAGGGAAAGAGTGGGAAGAAGGGAGAGAGGGAGGATGCACAAACTGAAAGGGGAGGAAAAGGCAGAGAAGAGGAAGAAGAGAAGGGCACACCCTTCTCCTCTCCTGCAAGGTTCACCCAGACCCTCAAGCCATTCCCCAGTCACTAGGCACACGCAGCAAATATGTGGACTGGAAATCTGCAGCCACCCTTTTGGGGCTCCCATCCCTGGCTCCTCTATTGATTGCTTCCAACTTCTCCGCCCCCACTCATAAATTGAAACAAAATAAGAATAAAAACTGTGGCTTTTACACTCTGTTCCTTCAGTGTCTGTCTGAAGATGTGGGGAGGGTGCTCACTGAGCTCTGCAAACTCCCATGGGCTGCAGCGGGCAGATTTGGGGGTAGGGATGGGTGTGAACAGATTGTATCCACAGCTTCCTGGACAGGATGGCGATCTGGCCCAGGCCTCTTATCTCTCTTTCCTCCAACATTCAGGATCCAAAACAGAGTGGAGGGGGCGTGGCTTGGGGGGACCTTCCCTACGCCCCCTACTGGGGGAAGGCGGGAGGTTCTAAGGCAGAGACAAGGCCTCAGCAATTGGGGGAGGTGGTTCAACATTGGCACTAACCCCTGCTCCCTATCCTCTCCCCACATTCTGGAGCACCCCCCACAATCCCCTCCCAAAGCTGCCTATCTGGATGGCGGAAAACAGCCCAGCTTTGCAATTTTACAGGCCCAATTCTGAGCGGAGGTACCTTAACCTCCCCCAGCACAGTTTCCTGTGTGTAAATGCGGAGGATAATGTCTCTCTTCCAGTATGGTAGGGTTTAAGATTTGTAAATCACAGATTAAAGTCGCTGACACACAGTGGGAGCTCCACAGATGTTAGCATCCCATTCTCTCCAGCTCGCATTTACAAAGGGCCTAGGTCCCACGACACCATGTCACATGCAAGGCAGGGAGCTAAGTGCATTAGTCGATGATCTTGCCTAATTCGAAGCCCTCTGAGGGGTTCTGGTAATATCCTTGTTTTACAGATGAGGAAACATGCTCAGAGAGGTTGTCAGCACACAGTAAGTGGCACAAAGGTCCAAGTTTTAACTGTGAAGCCTGCCTACTCCACAGCCCCCAGACCCCTTTGCCCGTGGAATTCCCAGTGTGAGCAGCAAAAAAGGCAGATTAGCTCTCCCGTCCAGCCTAGAAGAGCCATAAGAAATAGAGACACTTCCCTCCCAAACAACACAATCTGAAGCCTACGCCCCTTAACCACTCTGTGTCCTAAGTCACACCCCCTCCCAGTTCCAGCAGCGAACAAGCTAACATCCCCTCCCCAGCTCCAGATTTGATTCTCCCCAAACACATTCACCTCTCACCCAATGTACATAAGCCATTAATCCCCTTCCCAACAACACATCCAACCTTGACCCCCCTCACCCCTAAAACACACACAACCCTGACCCTCCCCAGAATGCACACAGAATCCCAAACCTCCACGGTAAACACCAGTCCTCAGAGACCAAGCCCAGGGGCTGGCCTGGGAGGAGGGGAGAATCCCTGTACTATCTCTGGGGCTCCCACCCTGGCTCCCTGGGAGACTGTAGCAGGACAAATACTCATCCCTCCCCACAGTGACCTGGAGACGATTTCTGTTGTCCCACAGGCCACTAGGTATCTGAAGGTCACACCCAGGTCACCTAAGGCACTGCCTCCTTCCCACCCAGGGAGAGGGATGAGGGGGTAGGAAAGACCCAACACTTTCCTTTGGCAGGGACTGGGAGGAGGAAGCCTCATCAGTGAGGTTTCCTACAAAAAGGGTGGCAGAGGACCAGAGCATATCATTGTTCCCTGCAGGAACGTAGTGCCACTGATTACTACCGCTCTTAGGAACTGCCTGACCCCCAGGGCCAGCCCCAAGCCAGGGGAAGCTAAGCTGCCTCCATCGCTGAGGCCAGACATGTCATGCTTTCCTACGGAGAGCTAAGGAGCTCTAGTCACCAGGAACCCCAGCCCTGCAAGAGGAGGGAGGCCCATGGCCACGCCTCTGGTCCCAGAGCAGAGGAAGGTCAGAGAGAAGCTCAGATGCTGGGGGTCGGGATAGGAAGATGAGTTGTTGTTGTTTACTAGGAAGGGGGGAGGAACAGAAAAACCCAGGGGCTCACAGAGGGAGGGGGCAGGAAGGGGGTATTGCCTAACCTGGGTGGGGAAAGCCAAAGAAGACTACACTTGCCTGAAATGTGGGCACCCCACCCTGAGGAGAGAAGGTTACCAGGGTGGGAAGCCCTCCCCACCCACCTCTAAGAAAGAGGAAGAAGCTTGCAACATTCAGGGCAGGGCAAAGCATTTGCTCAGTCTGGCACAGAACGGGCACAGGACAGGGCCAGGCCCCAGCCCCCACCTCCAACCAACTGATGAGTCCAGGCTCCAGGTGGACAGAGTGTCTGGGAGCTCTGTTCCCATCACCTGGGGGAGGACAAGTTGTCCATAGGCACCAGGTTGTAGACCCTCAACTCCTCCCTCATTAGAAACCCCACTAGCAGGAAGCAGACATTCTTCCAGCTCCCGTGACCCAAGCTCAAAATATGAATCCCAGTCGCTTTAAATACAGCAAAAATTCCACACTGATACACACACCCATTCCCAAGCAACCCTGAACTCCAGAGGCCAGCCTCCCCCCCCCCGCATTAGCATAGACTAAAAGACCAGACCAGAATCAGGGTCTCCAGACGCTGTCCACCTCACACTACTACATGAGGTAGAAGGGAGAGAGGGAGGAAACAGATGAAGGTTTGAAAAAGGGTATCAGGGAAACTGAGGCAGCATCTGCCTGGCCTCAGGGCATAAAGAGTTGGGGGCATAAAGGAGTACAGACATAACATCCCTGCTCCTGGCGGCTGGTGGGGCCTGGGAGGGAGGGGGCTGTGGCAAAGCCAGAGGAGGCGATCCAGGAAGCAGTGGTGGTGGTGGGCAGCCAGCCAGTGTGGGCAGCGAGGCACCCTGCCAGGGCCTGCCCCTGGGACAAAGAGACTCCCTGGCTCCGGGGAGAGAGCGCTGCCCCCACACCGAGAAGGGGGTACTGACCCAGCCCAGCCGAGTGCTCAGGGCAGTGGTGCCAGGCAGTTTGCCAGTGGTCGTGGGAGGGGTGGTGGGTGCCCGGGGCAGGGCGTTCAGTCCCTGCTAGCCAGGAGAGGTGGGACACGTTTCCCAGGTCAGCAGCTGACCAGCCAGCCAGCCAGCCGGCCATGGCCCATTCTGCTGCTTCCACCCCTCCCACCCCAGGCCAGGCCCTGGCTCTCTCCTCCCCCCAGCCCTGGCCTGCCGCCCAGCTGGGCCCTGGGGGCCAGAGTTACTGTAAGCGGCCTGGCAGGCCCCAGCCCTGGACTCTGCCAGCTGGCCATAGCCGCCGTCACCTCCCACTACCTGGCTAGGCCATCCGGGGAAGGGTACTAAGACCCTTGCCTAGCCAATGGGTGACCCCCATGGCAGAGGGCAGAGGCAGAGGAGAAAACACAGGCCCTGCCAAGACCATGCATGCGTCCAAGGCCAGAGTCCAGGCCGAGCGCCCCCTCCTGGGACACTCTATCAACTGGGCTAGCCTGTGGGTCCCTCCCTATCACCCTCCCCACAAAGGGAAGCACATCCTAGCACGGCCAGAGGTGGAGCTGGCAGGGAGAGAGAAGGAGGTTCCAGCCAGACTACCTCTGTCTACTCCTTCAAGGCCTCCAAGGCACTAGTGGGGGTGGGGTATGGGAAGGTGCTGCTCTCATCCTTGGTAGAGCTGTCATTTCCACCAAATGTCGAGAGGTTTGTTTACCTGCCTCTGGCCTCTGTGTCCAGTCCTTGGAGCTATTTATAAGGCCCTCAATGGCAGAGCACAGGAGGGGCTGCAAGGAGTATTGCGGGCCAGAACAGCATGGTTTCATCTCTCTCTCTGCCTCCCCCAACATTAAACACAATCACCATGATCAGCCTACAAGCTGTGGAGCTTTCATCCTCAAGACCCCCAAATCGTGGTCCCCTCAAATGGAGAAGTACTCGCCATGCACTGCGACCGCAGTAGAACAAATGTGCCCAGAGCCCAAGCCCTGAGGCCTGCCACCCTCCACAGTCCCCTCCCACCAAGCATCCCCCAACACACAGAGACTTACTGGCTGGGGATGGTGTGCTATATCCACTAACTGGAAGCTGGTGCTGGAGAGTGGTCAGAGCGCCTGGCGGGGAGAGTCCACCCAGCATTGGGGGGAAGAAGAAGGCGTAGGGGGGCACTGGGTACCCATTGAGGTGCCCGCCCCCAGGTGTCGGGCAGGAGCTGCTGTTGCTGGCCATGCCAAACAGCCACAGTCAGAAGGGCAGGCAGACAGTCTGGCAGGGGGCTCTGGCGGGCTTCAGGCCGCCCCTCCTTGGGGCATGAGGCCTGGGCCCAGAGGGGGTTTTGGGTGGTCAGCCCACCCCCCCCTTCTGTCCTGGAGCTGCTGTCCAAGGAGGGCAGGCTAATCTTGGCCTCCTGGAGCCCCCACCCTAGCTGAGGGCCGGGGGGTTGGGGGACGTCTCAAGAGCTGGTCCTTTGGTCAAGCAGTTCTGTGAGCTGGCACTTTCCTGGGAAGGTCCAGAGCTGGCCTTCAGGGCACCAAAATGGATGCCACTCCTAGATGGGTCCCGGCTAGGCGGCTGGGGGGGCCATGTCCTGTGATGCTGCAGAAAGAGGAAAGACAGGTGAGTGGGCACTGAGGAGCAGGCACACAGGCATTCCCCGTGGAGCTTCCCAACCTGGGCTGCCGGAGATTTTCCCGTGGCACCCAGCTGAGCAGACAGCTGGCACCATGCCTGGCTGGCAGAGACAACCTGGGAGCAGGGCCCAGACACTGCTGGGGGTGGCAGGATAGTACAGCCAGGCTGGGAAGACAGAGACAGAGCCCAGAACCTTGGAGGGCCTCTCACCCACAATCCTGAGTGGAAAGGGTCCACAGTGCCACCCCAAGGGATCACTGCAGCAGAAGCAGGCAGCTGGCCCTCCTTCCCCAAGGGGGGGTTACCTGAGGTCAAGATGCAGAGGGGGGAAGAGGGAGGGGGAGGAAAAGCCGCTTCCCTAAAGCATGGGCACTTCTCAGAAAAATGACTCCTAAGCTGGGGGGCCCCTCTTACACCACTTCTCCCCCCCAAATTGAAGCCCCGGCACCCCAGATGAGTTTGTTCCACAGACCTGGGAGGAGCCCCATTTACATACACACAGATAGGGAAATGGGAACCAAGAACTCCTAGGCACCCCCTTCAATGCTAAACAGGATGGATGGTCCAATGCTTAACAGCTAGGGGTAGGCAATGTAGGAGGGCAGGGACTGCCCAGGAAGCCTCCTACCCCCAGGCAATAAAGGGGCAAGAGAGATTGATCTCAAGAGTTCACCCACATACTTCTGTCTACAGATGCAAAATACATGGAATGGGGTGGGAAATGAAAGGTCAGATGCCCCTCTCACCCTCTCACCAGTGTGTACACAGATCCACACCCTGTCTGAAGAGCTGGGACCAGAAAATATGCATAGATAATACCGTAGAGAGAGACAGAGATGAATCCAGAAACTCCAAGACACAGTGAGACAGACAGGCAGTAATGAGAGCAGAGAGAGAACACAAGAAACAGATCCACAAGACGATGTTTCAAATCCATTCTGGGATAGGCTATACATATATATGTATTTATATATGAATATATATATACATACACGAAAGACACAAGAGATAGAGATAGACAAAAGAGATAGACAGAGATAGACAAAAAGAAACACAGCCAGTGAAAAACACAATGAGATACCACTTCACACCCACTAGGATGGCTACAATCAAAAAGACAGACAATAACATGTATTGGTAAGGGTGTAGAGAAATTGAAATCCTCGTACATTGCTGGTTGGAATGTAAAATAGCTGCTTTAGAAAATAGTTTGGCAGTTCCTTAAAAGGTTAAGCATAGAGTTAGCATATGACCCAACAATTCCACTCTTGGGTATGTACCCAAGAGATGTAACAACATAAGTCCACAAAAAGACGTATACATGGGCCGGGCGCGGTGGCTCACGCCTGTAATCCTAGCTCTTGGGAGGCCGAGGCGGGCGGATTGCTCAAGGTCAGGAGTTCAAAACCAGCCTGAGCAAGAGCGAGACCCCGTCTCTACTATAAATAGAAAGAAATTAATTGGCCAACTGATATATATATAAAAAATTAGCCGGGCATGGTGGCGCATGCCTGTAGTCCCAGCTACTCGGGAGGCTGAGGCAGAAGGATCGCTCAAGCCCAGGAGTTTGAGGTTGCTGTGAGCTAGGCTGACGCCACGGCACTCACTCTAGCCTGGACAACAAAGCGAGACTCTGTCTCAAAAAAAAAAAAAAAAACCAAAAAAACAAAAAAACAAAAAAACAAAAAAAAAAAAAAAAAAAAAAAAAAAAAAAAAAAAAAAAAAGACGTATACATGAATATTCACAGTCGCATTATTCATAATAGCCAAAACGTGGAACCTGGCCAGGCATGGTAGCTCATACCTGTAATCCTATCACTCTGGGAGGCCAAGGCAGGAGGATCATTTGAGCTCAGGGGTTTGAGACCAGCCTGAGCAAGAGCAAGACCCCATCTCTACTAAAAAAATAAGTAGAAAGAAATTAGCTGGACAACTAAAAAAAAAAATATATATATATATATATACAAAATTAGCTGGGAATGGTGGTACATTCCTATAGTCCCAGCTACTCAGGAGGTTGAGGCAGGAGGATTGCTTAAACCCAGGAGTTTGAGGTTGCTGTAAGCTAGGCTGATGCCACGGCACTCTAGCCCAGGCAACAGAGTGACACTCTGTCTCAAAAAACAAAAACAAAGAGTGGAAGCAATCTAAATATCATCAATCGATGAATGGATAAATAAAATGTTATATATCCATGCAATGGAATATTATTCTGCCAAAAAAAGGAATAAAGTACTAATACTACAATATGGATATCCCTTGAAGACATTACCCCAACTACAAAAAACCATATATTATATGATTCCATTTATATTAAATGCCCAGGATACACAAATCTATAGAGACAAAAAGTAGACTTGTGGTTATCAGGGGCTGGGGCGTGGATTTGAGGGAAATGGGAAGTGGCTGTTGATAGGTATAGGGACTCTTTTGGGGTGATGAAAATGTTCTAAAATTAACTGTGGTGGTAGTTGCACAACCCTTTGAACTAACATCACTGAATTGTATACTTTAATAAGTGAGTTTTATGATATGTGAACTCCATCTCAATAAAGCTGTTTTTAAAAAATAGAAGAAAAGAAACAAGGCCACAAAGAACCAAAGTAAGAATTGTCCCTTTCCAACACCCTTTATACCCCAGCCCCAGCCCCAAGCTCAGGACATACCAGGTTCCAAGCTCCAAGTCCCAGACTCCAGGCCCAAACCTGGAGTCCAGGGGACATGCACATGGCCAGCATTTGGCTGAGGACCAGGCCTGCGATAGGGGAGTTCCTGCCAAGGCCACTGTGGAAGAGGCCAGGGCTTCTGGACCCAGCTGGGCCAGCCAGCTAGCCTGTGCTGAACTGAGGGAGAGAGGGAAGGAAGAGAGGAGGGGACAGGTACTGGCTAGGAAGGGGACAGTTACACCAGTAGTAAAATCTGGACCTTGTTAATGAAGATGATTTTTACTGTTACTCATTATGACAACCACAGGGGGTCTATCCTTGCTCCAGGTGCCCTCTTCCCTCCCCAGGCCCCTGCCTATTCCCTCCTAGGCTGAGAGGGCTGACGTCAGAAGAACAGGGGCTCCACCTACCTGACCACACCCCTGTGGGGCCCCACACAATGGGAACTTGAGCTGAAAGAGCTAGGCAAGGGAAGGAGGGGCTGGTTGAACCTCATCAGTGGCTACAATTGGACCCTCACACACTAATACACACCACACACTTGCAGAAATTCACGCACGCAGGTCCATAGAAAACATCTGGGTGGGCAAGAGCATGCTTGCAGCCCCAGCCTGTGTGTGTGCGGGCACGCATATAAGGAGAGGGAACCTAGAGATACCATCTCTCCACACCTGGGCTCCACCACACAATGAACACAGTTCAGAACTTGTGTGCACGGGCCCCGGTACTCGGCTCCCCAAAGACATACAACCACAGTCCCACAATTTCCCAAAATGCACATTCCCTGGTCCATACACAGGCAGGATGGCCCCTGAATTTGTTTCTTCTGCCACCAGACACTCTGAGACCCTCCTTGTGGGTCCAGCTTGTGTATAGCACCTTCCACAACACACACCAGTGTCCACAAACACTCAAGTGGATTCACATCCACATGAGGTGAGGCCCAGGAGGCAGCAAACCCAACGTAAAGCCTCCTGAACCAAGGATGAGGCCCAGAAAGCCATTTGTTTCAGACTCCAGGCATCCTGACCCAGCTTTTGGTGGGGGGGAATGGGTTCAGTCAGTCCAGCCTAGACCTTCTGGAACCCACCCTAGCCCCCAAAGAAGAGACAGAATTAATGCCTTAACTCTGCCCCTGAAGAGTTTGAAATTGGACCAAACTTTAACTTTCCCAAAGATTCACCCCCACCTCCCACTCTCCACCCCTGTCCCCCACCCCCTGCCAGCCATAGGTACACACTCCAGGGAGAAGCTGGAAGGCCTCCCCAACCCCTTGCAGAGCCTCCAATATGCCTAACCCAGCTCAGCCTGCAAACATCAGTGCAAAGTTACTCAGCTCCCTGGGAAGGGCCTTGAGCTGCAGGAGGGGGTAAAGGTCACAGAACTGGGCCAAGGGCCAGGCAGACCAGGAAACAGGCATGGGCAAAGGCAGGGATGACGAGGGTGGAGACAAAAGAACACGGGTCGTGCCTCAGAAGGTTCTCCAGGAGCCATGACCCATGGCCCAGGGAGACACCTGGGCCCCAGCCCCCTGCACCCAGGCAGGGGTAGAGAAGGCCCTGTCAGAGAATTGAAACCAGCACCAAAGAGAGGGAAAACAAACTACCCACATCCAACCTCCACCCTATGCCAACCACCTCCACTGCCCACAGGTACCCTCCCCTGAGAGAGAGAGAGAACCACAGGCCCACACCTCCCATATACTGAGCCCAGGCTAAGCACAGCAGAAGAAAGGGTGGGGGGCTGGAATGCCTGCAACCAGCCATGCACCCCTGCTCGATGGGGCCTCTCTCATCCCTAGAAGGTGTCAGCATCCCTTCCCCAGCATCAGGTATCTGTAACTATCCACTCATTATACCCCAGAGTCACACAGCTAGAGAAAAAAATGAGAGCTGCCTGGGCCACAAAGATGGTAGAAAGAACCTGAGGTCTGAAGGGTCAAATCTCAGCTCTGCCACTCTGGCTGACCTTACACAAGTCACTTAACCTCTCTAAGCATGTTTACCCGCCTGTGAGTTGCCTACCTCAACAACTGGTTGTGTGATTTAAGAGAGGAAGTCCTGGAAAGCACCTAGCCCAGAGCCTACCATCCCCCAGGCCTCTTGCCACCCTGGTGCTCCCTGGGCACTTTGCCTGCTTTCCCTTGCCTCTCCCCGACCAGGGCTAGCAGCTAGGAGGGAGAATTACCCATTTTCCAGGGTCTGCTTCCCCCCAGACTGAGGAGAGGGATGTGGAGAGAGGGATATTAGGGGTGTGGGTAGAAGCCTGACCACAACCCTTTCCCAAATTCCCGTCTTTCATTTCACAAACCAAAAAAGGAAACCTTTGAATTTGGGGAGGGGAGAAGGGGAAGAGAAATAGACCATTTCCTCCCCTATTCTCAGAGGAGAAGAACCAGGGGTCCCCAAGCCCAGCAGGCCCAGCCTCCCTTCTTCATTCGCTCTCCCCTCTCTGCTCCCCGGCTCCCTGAAACAGTGGTTCCCAAGGAATAGAAATCAGGCAGTCTCAGAGGGGCTGAGAGAAGGAGACAAGGATTGGGGAGCTTAAAAGAAGGGGAGACAGGGGGTTTCCTAAGCATTCTAGACAGTTAATGAATCATATGCAAATGTTACCCAGAGCTCAAGCTCAACTTGGGCAGAAGGGACTCCAGCCCTGGCAGAAACAAAGACCTGCCCCCTTTGGACCCCCTACTCTTCCAGGAGCTGGCCAAACAGGGCAGGACAGAGCAGATTTCAAACCAGAACAGTGGGCTGGAACTATTTATAAACTTTCCAGGAAAACATTCACATACACACAAAGCCACAACCTCTCCCCTCCTCCCTGCTCCTCAGTTCTGCGGACAGGGGTTGGGGAGCAGTGATGACCACTACTCTCTTTCCTAGGGGCCCCTCTGGTCAAGGCTCTCTCTCCTCTCCTCCCTGGCTAGCCCACAACCCTGCCACTCTGGTTCTCTGTTTCCAGTCTACTCACCCTACCAGGGTCTGGGCTGCAGGAAGCCAGACAAGCCCAGCCTCATTTTAAAAGAGATCTGGGGGAGGCTGGGACGTTGGGAGGGCACCCCTTCCCCACCAGGCCCACAGAACCCCAGAATATGCAGGCCATAGCACGTCCTCATGGAAGTAAGGGGAAGGTAGAAGCCCAGCACCTTGCTTCTGGGTGCTACCACTGCCTGCTGCCTCAAGATGCCTTATCCCAGAACAAATCCAACATCTCCCCCACTTGTACCCCACCGAGCTCAAGGTTCTGCCTCAACTACACAGAGCTGCCTTACCCCCACGTGCCACAATGTCAGCAGTGACTGAATACTGGGCTGACAGGGTGACTGAACAATGCAAGCTTAGGACAGGCCAAGTTCTAGGAGGAAGAAATGGGAGTCTCTGCTGGGCAGGCTAGTGCTCCCAACGCCTCCACACTCCCAGAGACCCTACCCGAGAGGCCCCTAGGGGACATTCTAGGGACCTCTGAAGCCCAGGGTGGCTGAGGGATCCACCCAGAACCAGAGCCAAAGCCTCCCACCAGATCTTCCTTCCAAGCAGAGAGTAGGTGAAAGGGCAGGGGGCAGCCCAGGCCTCTAGGAGTGGGACCAACCCACAGGGAAGGAAGAAAACAGGAAGAGGAAGAGAAGAGCCGGCCGAGGCCACAGCCAGACCACAGGAGTGTGTGGATCATACAAAGGCAGTTCTGTCTGGGTAGGGGACCAAAGGGGCACAAACAAAAGGGGACCCCCCCCAGCCTGGAAACCCCCATCCTCACATCCAACCTGGCACGGGGTTTTCCCCACCTTCATCTTGGCAGCTGCCCACCTCACCACTACCTCCCCCTACTCCACCATGCAGGAAGCATGACTCTCTCATAATAGGGGAGACAGCTCACAGAGAACAGGCAGCACAGGGGCAGGGAGGTAGGCTACAGCAATTGCCCACCCATCCCCTTGGCTCAGCCCCAACCCTGTGAATGCCATATTCTGAATCGAATCCTATAGGGGCAAACTGTCAGATACCACCAGCCCCCTCATAGCATCCCATCCTGGGGACCCAAGCTGCAGGGAAACCAATGCACTCCCCCACTCCTGCCTCAGGATATCCTGTTGGCTCTGACCCCAGACCAGGCCTGAGTCAGACTGTGCCCTGCCCCAGACCCCCCCCCATTTGTCAACCCCCTTAGGAACTTCCTACTCCACTGTTGGGGCTAGAACCAGGGGGACTCTCTTCCCCCTCTACCCACAGCTGAACAGCAAAGCCCACAGGGGGTGGGGACAGTAGGTCACAGAACCCCCTTCTCCTTAAAGAATAGAGCCTGTGGGATCAGGGGGAAGCTGCCACAGGCTGTGTGTGCAGGGGAAAGGATGGTTTGCAAAGCCATCACCTCCCCAGCCCCCAAAACACACACAGCCTGGTGCCCTGCCCAGAGTCCCTCTACAACCCAGCCTGGATCCCAAGAAGCCACAGAAACTCCCTGGGGAAGGTGGTTTCCATCAGAACACAGGACAGGGGCAGGCTCCAAAACTGTGAAAGGGGATGGGGAGTACACAGGTTCCCTGAACCAGCATCTTCATGAGGCAGAGGGACCAGGCTAAAGGTGACCAGGACTGCAAAATCAGTCACACTAACACAGACAACCACAGCCAGACGTGGTCACAGTCTCACCAACACTCAGTCTGGGTAGGTGGTGGTGACTCCTTCCCACAGACAGAAGTCTGGGGGGTCCTGGGGAATCTGGAGCATCAGAGACCACACACAGCCTGAAAGGGCCCCCCAGCCAGGTCCCCAAGTACCCACCCCAGCTTCATGGGGAGGGGTAGCTCCCTCCCCACAAGAACCAGGGGTAGTGCCCACAGCGGCCATCACCATGGCAACCAACAACAAACATCCCAGGAACCACAGTGGGACAGGAAGTGACAGCCACGTGACAGGAAGACATTTTTTTCTTAGCGTTAGGGAGGTGATGAAGATTGTTTGCAGCCCCTATGGAGTCAGCTGTCCCCAAGTTTCCCCCACATGGAGCTGGAGGGAAAGGGGATCATAGGAGGGTGGCTACGCCTAAGCCCCGTGTGCACGGTGGGGGTGGATCACAGGACTCACAGGGCCCTCCCTCCCCGCCTGCCACTCACGGTTTCCCCCCCTCAGCCCCCCTCCTCCCCACTTCCTGCCGTGACTGGAGATCAGAGAACTCCCCACCGCAGCTTCCCCTTCTCAAGTCTCGATTCCTGGGCTTAAGGTTTCGCTGTGGGGCTAGGGACAGAGGGAAGGTGGGCTGAGGACCTGCGGTAGGACCCAGGGGACAGAGGCTCCAGGGGGAGGGCCAGGAGGAAGCCACTCCAAGGTAGGTGTGTACATACAGGCACACAGCAAGTGGGTCACGGTGACACTGCCCGGCAGGGGCGCAGTGACACATGGAGACAGCCTGAACTCAGGCAACTCTAGGGGGAGAGGGAGCAGAGCCAGAGGATCCAGACCTGGCACACCCTACTCCAGACCTGTCCTGAGCCTCCAGGTTCATCTCAGGTGTCTACTGGCCTCCAAGCAAGCACGGTCCCAACTATGCCCAGCCCCTACTGCCTCTCCTCTGCTTTATGTGCTGAGGAATCCCCCTCACTGCTCCAAGGTGCCCGCCCAGACGAGGGCACCTTGGCTGGAGGTGGGAGAATGGAACCTCCCTCCACCCCCCTCCCCTTCTCTGCAGATGTCCCAGACTATATTTAGCCCAAACCGGGCAGCCAGCCAGACCCAGACTCCCCACTGGCCTGGAGCTGAGCTCCCAGTTTTTATGCAATTAAAACATTAACAGAGAACCACCCCCATCCACACAACCCCCACACCCCCTAGCCCTGCCAGGGCTGCAGAGCTTTGAAAACTTGAAGGAAGGCAGCCCAGGTCTGCAGCCAATGATGGGGGTGGGGGTCATTGGACAGGACAGGGGCATCATCCACAATATCAGGTTGACACTCGAGTGTGGGAGGGCTTTCCTTGTTCCGGCCGGAAGGGAAAGGCATATTCAGTTCAGAGGTGGGAGGGGTTGCCTGGCTGCAGAAATTACACCTGTCATTTTGCAGCCCCCTCCCTGGCCAGCTCCAGTTACAGGGCTGGGGTTGGCAACAGGTGCTGGCCAGCCTGGCAGCAGCCTAATCCCCCCACCGGCTCCCCAGGCTGACAGTGGTGCCTGGAGGTCCAGCAGGGGCCCTTCAGGGCAGGATGTTAAGTAGAAGGAGGTAATAACTGCCTTGAGGGGTAAGCAGCCCTGGCCCTTCCGTAAGAGCTGGCCCCTGGGCCATGTGATGTGTGCTAGAGGGTCTGGGGAAGCCAGGGAAAACTTAGTTCCATAGCACCTATTTCATTTCCCCATGATGCCAGGCAGGCGGGCTAGAGTGTGGGAGGTCTGTCTGCCTGCCTCTTCCTCCTCCTCCTCTCCAAATTCCAGGAACAGGCAAGGGAGGCTCCAGTTGCGGGGAGAGAGGGAGAGCAAGCAGGCGGTCCCAGCTGGGGGGGCAGGAAGGGGGAAGAACTGGAGTGGGAGGCAAGATCCAGACGAAGCAACAGACACCCACACCCCAGACACCCACACCCAAGCCAGACTGGGGACAGACACACCAACGCTGACATATTCTCACACTCTGGACCAGGTCCCCGCATGCCGCCTACTCTGTGGGAACACCCGGACACCCTCAGCCAATCCTGCCAATTTCCAGAACACTCCCTGGACACACACAGAGATTCAGGATCTGCCCCCCACCCTGCATCCCCCCCACAAACCGTGTGGGCTCCAGACAGCAGCCGGAGGGGTGGAGAGGGGAGCAGAGGGAGGAAAGACAGCAGGCGTCAGAGAGAATGTGCAGCCAAAACCCTGGGAGCTGGGGGTATCAGTTGCTACACTCCTTTCCCAAAACTCAATAAGTTAAGACAACCCTGGTCCTCTTGCCAGGGTCCCTGCCAGCTTCCCACACTCCCAAAACCACCACCACCAGACGGGTGTGGGGTGCTGAGCAAATGAAGATTACCCATTTATTCGTTGAGGGATAGGATTACCTTCCCCAGATGCCCATCACCCCAGATCCTAGGCAGTGCTCCCAAACAGACCCCACAGAAGCACAAACACACCCACCCCTCGAGCCCAGCCTAGGTCCTGCCCTGCTCACATTTCCCAGAGGACAGGAAACTGGGCATTGAGGATTGTATTTTGGGGCAGGCCCCACCTTCACATCACACAGTTCTAAGGACCATCTCACATAAGACCCTAGAGCCTAAGCAAGGAGTAGTCTAGGAGGAGAGGTCCCAGAGGGCAGAGCCAGCTTTGGAGACTAAATGATTTAGGGGAAGGGGAACTCATTATTAACTGGGGCCTGGATCAATGTGCCCGAAACAGACCTGAGGGGCCAGACAATGCCCTCTCCCCACACTAGACAGGGTGGCAGGAACCATGTCATGGCACATGTAGGTGACTATGCCCAGTGGGGGAGGAACAGGGCAATCAGGATGGGGCTGCCCACAGTGAACTTCCTGCTAGGCTGCTGCAAGTTTGGGAGTAGGAAGGGGACTAAAGACAACACGTGTCCCAGGGTAGAAGCAGGGGCATTTAGGGTCAGACTGGAAGGAGAGATTTAGAGGCTGCATAGGAGGAGGTGGCCAGGATTAAGGCATTCCAAGCCCAGGGTCTTCTCAGAACAGCCACTGCATCTATACCACTATCATCAGCCTGGTGGTGAAACCCCTGCAATGACCACCTCATGCATACTCACTTATACCCTCAAAATCCCTGCAAATCCTAGATCCTCAGCTCCTAAGCGCCTACTTGAGTCTGACCTGACTGACCTCTCTGTTTCAGGACACCACATGGCCCAGACTCCCAGGCAGTGCTGATGTCCTAGCCCCTCCCAGTGCACCATCTTTCAGAGCCACAAACTCCCTGACTCCACAACCACCACCCGTCCTCCAGGAGGATGAACCACACATCCAACTCCAAATACTCTTTTCTCTTGTTCCTTCCCCCAGACTCATCTCCTCCACCTCACCAGGGAAAGCCTCAAGACTATAAGCCACCACCCCCCACACTCCAACCTGGGGCTTCCCTAGCCCAATCTCCCTGTCAAGCCCTGAAGGAGAATTTGGGGCCTGAACCCCAGTTTCCTAGCAAGAACTGGAAGGTCCTTACTGAACCACTTCCCTCCAAATAATTTTGCCCTACGAAGATTGCAGCCAGGAAAGAGGATAAGAAACATCTCTGAATCTCCTAGCCAGAAAACTGGGGGGGGGGGGGGGAGGCACAGGGAGCAGAAGTAAGGGTTAGGGTAAGCAGCAGGGTAGGGAGTGGGGGAGTATTTTCAGGAACAATCCCCTCAGAGATTATATACATGCACACCTGTGCACACAGCCAGCAGAAGAAGGCAACCTGGCTACAGAAAAGGGGGCCAGCCAGGGCATACCCTTCCAAGCCAACACATTGGGCATCCTATTCAAGATAGGATGGAGGGTTGAGAAACATCTCCAAGGCTGAGGGGCTTTTTTATCTGATTTCCATGAGTTGGCCTAGCACACTGGGGGTCTGTCGTCCTTCCCACAGAGCAGCCTGACAATAGTGCAGTGCCCAGAAAAGAGGACAGGAGACCTAGCCAAGCTGATTTTCCAGCCCACCCCAACACACACACACACACACACACACACACACACACACACACACACACACACACATCTGGCTAGCAGCTTCTAAGCCTCATGGGTGGCACCAGGTCCCAGACACCCTCAGCAAAGCAAGGTCGGCCAGTCTATTCCGTCCTTCCCATCACCCCCAAAAGCTTCCATACCCCGTGGTAACACAAGAACCAGGGAATCCCCTCTCCACACACACTGCATTGGCTTCCGCACCCAATTCTGACGACTCCCCTCACTCCACAGGGGACACCAGCTGAGCGGGCCCCGCCCCCCAGCCGGCTCCTCTGGTGGGGGTGGGCCCCCTGGCTGACTCTCCCCAAACCACAGGGCGGCTCAGATAACAGGAGGGAAAAAGGGAGGGGGCTAGTCCGTTGGGCATCTGATCTCTCCCCAAACAGGTTTGAAAGTCTTTTTGTTTTGCTTGTTTTTGAAGAGAAAAGAGAGAGCAGGAGTTCCCAGCGGCGCTTCTGCAACAGCTCGAGGGCAGGGGACACGCGCGGCAGACGTCCCCAGATGCCTCAAGGCTGCGCGCGAAGACACCGCGCAAGCAGACGCACAGACGGGGCTCCCCCACCCTGGAGGCGGCGGCGGCGGGGTGGGAAGCCCAGGAAACCCCGGGTTCCCATCTGAACCGCCCGACACCCGGGCACCTCCCGGAGCTCCTATCAGGAGCAGGCCGTGGGGACCCGATGCCTGCAGGAACCAAGGGCTCCCCAAAATTCCCGGAGAAAGGTTACCTCGCAGCGGGGGACGCAACCCGTTGGGGTTGCCCACGGGCACGGCGTCTGCCCTAACCCGGCGCCTAGGTACCAGTCGGCATCAGGGGTGCGGAGTCCCTGGAGAGGAGCCGTCCGGGGGGCCGCGGCTTAGGGGCGCGGGGCGACGGCAGCGGCCATGGCGAGTCACGTGCGGAGGCTGAAACTTTACCCGGAGCCCCAGACTGGGGGGGCGGAGGGTACGGAGCAGAGGTGGGGGAAGGCCCTTTCCCTCGGGCCCACCCCTGCCCGCCCACTGACCAATCATCAGTCAGGGGCGGGTCCACAGGATCACGCCCGCCCCTCCCCCTTAATAGAACCAGGGAAGGGCGAGTCTTAAAGGAGCCGCTCCTAGCTGAAGGCTGGACCGTGGGAATCTGGGAGAATCCCTCCCTCAAACCCAGAACTGGAGATGCAGAACGACGAGGGAGTGAAGTTCTGCAGAAAGAATAGAAATAGGGCTCAGTGGAGAAAGGACCGCAGTGTGTGGTACCCTACAGTCCTTTCCTCCTGGCCACACACATCCACACGGGGGTTCACGGATCACACACACACACACACACACACACACACACCCTTTAGTCCCGGAAGAGAGGAGGAGGTGTAATATGGAAGTGAACGCAGTGACTCTGACCCTAGCTGTCAAGCCCCTATCTCCCATAATTATAATCCTCCTCCAAGGACCAGTTGAAACTGAGAGTTGTGTGACCTTGAGCAAGTCACCTCCCTTCTCTGGATTTAATTTTCTCATCTGCAAAAAAGAAGTACAGAAGTAGATCTCCCGCATGTACACCGCCTCTTTTCCCAAACACCTCTCCAGCTCCTGTGGTCACAGGGGCTCTGGCCTAACCCAACCCCTCAGGTCCTCTTAAAGTACACTTCCCCCAAAACGGCACAGGCTTTGGGATCTTCCACTAGGGGCGCCCTCCATGCTAGAGGACTCAGACTCAAACTTCTCCCTCCTGGCCAAGTCTGAAGGAGCCAGGAAAGCTCTCATTCATGTTCCAGCTGGACAGGATCTGAATCACTCTCCATCTGCAGAGACCCGAGTCCCCAACACGGTCTTGAGCCCCCTCCCAGCCTGCTGCCCTGTTTAGGAGGATCACGTCTCCATCGCTAGCAGTTTAATGGGGTGGAAAGCAGAATCACTAGGGAACAAACCCCCTCCCCATTCCCAGGCAGAGTAGTGGCCACAAGTGCCCCCACAGGACTTCCCACTGGAAGGGGAAGTGCCACACTTCCAGGCTTCCACCCCCAGGTGACTCTCAGCCTGATACAGTGGCAGAACTCTTAGACCCACCAGTCCGGTCTGATAGGCCCCTCTTTACAGACCAGGAACTAGAGGCCAAGAGTGGGCAAGGAGTTTTATCCACTGCCACACCAGTTGCAGAGTCGGGTCTAGAATTTAGGTATCTGATTGTCTCTGGTGTTAGCTCCCCAACCTTGGTAAGGTAGGACAAGCAGTGTCGGCAGGATGCTCTGCCTAGAGGTCTGGCGGAGAGAGCAATTGCTCCAGCGGTTGGGGCAGCGCTTCCCCAGGCTCCTTCCCGCCCGCTGAGCCAGGGTAGTGTCTTGCTCCTGTCTGGATTTCCGTCCATCCTCCGGTGCGAACCGCCCGCCCAACCTCTCCCGCCCTGTCCTGTCCAGATCCATCCGCAAACATGCGCTCAGCCGGCAGGAATGCGCCAATGGCTCCCAGATGTGGACACAGACGCTTAACCCCTTCCCCCCCAGCCCCGCCCCCACAAGGGCCTTCCAGCCTAAGCCCTGCCAACAGTGGGGAGCTCCGCCCAGATGAGGAACCAGTCTAGGAGGGGGTCAGGGCCAGCCCACCCCCAGTGCCCACAGGCACCTCCTGACCTAAATGCTACCAGTCTTTCTTCCAGCTGAGGCTAGAGGAGAAGGCTCATGGATACAAAAATGCAAGCGTGCATGGACAGTTCCTCCCCACAGGAGATGACCTTTACATACATACACCTGCCATCACATGGGGTCAGGTACACTCCTGCACACTGAGATGCAGGCACCCTCGTAAAAATGCACACTCACGTGCATTCAGGGCACGAATGTCTATACTCCCAAGATGCATGTATACACATCCATGCACAAATAAGCATATATAAACATTTATGCACGTACAAGTGCATGAAGCCAAGGATGGGGCACACTTCTGAATAGACATAGCAGTAGGCCTATGTGCAAATGAAGGAAGTAATTCATACACACACAAACTCACACCCCACAGGGGGTCAGACACTCATGCACACAAGACTAGTAGCTATGTATACAAACAGGCAGCCTGCACACCTTGGGGCACTCCATTACTGCCCAGTACCACCTGTCCAAGGTCAAGCCCTACCCAAGCTAGACTCCAGGAGGCAGGAGGGTTCTCTAGGTGGGAGGCTAGGAGTCTTTAATCTGTAGTAGCAGCTGAACTCCAGCTGTGCTGAGTACACATCAGGGCTTCCACCCCTCTCCCACCAAGGACCCTGATGCAGAAGAGTAGAGTATCTAGGGGATAGCAGGAGACTAGCAGAGAGGCCCAGAGGCCCCTCACTCTTTAGGAAAAACACTCTTGGGGCCTACGCTTTCCCTGTACACGGAAAGAGATAGACTGGGGAGGAGCCTGAGCCTGGTTTCCCAGCCTTGTCTGGTTCCCAAGACAAGATCCCTCTTCAAGCTAGAGGAAGCAAAGAGAGAGCTCCATAGGTACATGGGCCAGTGACAACTTTCAGGAGTCAACGGCGATATAAAATAGCTTTGAGACATCCTAGTAGGGCTCACACCTCTAGTAAAACAAGGCCTGCCTTTCATAGCCTGTGGGAACTCCTAAAGAATAGCATAAATGGTAGTTTGGAAAGAACATGGAAAGCAGTTGTCCTTCTAAGACCACCCGGATATGATGCAGGTAGGGTGGGAGTTGTCTACTGGAACTGGCCCTAACTGACTCCTCTTCCCCTCCCCAGCCTCCTAGCTTATCCCAAAAGGAGCTCCTCCCACAATTACCTTAATGGTCCCACCCCATTTGGTTATCACAGTCCTGAAGGGGTAGGTATCCTATTTCTATCCTACAGATGAGAAAACTGAGGCTCAAAAAAGAAATTGCCTTGCCCAAGGTTATATGCCTTGTCAATGGCAGAGCTGGGATTTGAAAACACAATCCCCTCCTCAACTCTCCTCTCCCCCAGTTTACTCCAAATCAAACATATTCCACTCTACTCTGTACCCTTCTGCCTCTTCCTTTACCCCCTCAATGGAGCATATAGGAGAAGCACCATCCTTGCCTGGCTCTGCAGATTTATGGGTGGGTCCAGGACATGCCAGAAAGAGATCAGAGCAGACACTGGGGGCTACATACATAGCCCTCCACTCCCACCCCAACCAAGCATGGTGCCCACCTGCCTAGCAGGCATGGCCGGGTGACTCAGCTACATCCGGGGGAGATGCCAGGGCAGTGACTCACCTACCGAGAAGAGCTGAGCCTGGCACCTTGCCAGCCTCAGGACAGAAGCGACTTAGTCACCACCGGGACTTCGATGCCCGATGCCTGGCAGGCACAGCCCAGGGATCAGAGACAGGGGCAGACTGTCTCTCCATGGTTACATGCGCCCCCTGGCGAAGAACAGCTCTCAGCATCCTGGGGCCAGCAATGGCTGTGACCACCCCTACCCCCTCACCACTGCCCACCCTCAGCACGGTAGGCCCTGCTCCAGTGCCAACAAGTTTTGTGAGACCCCTGGGCTGCCCTGCCCCGCCCCCTGCAGCCCGCACCCTACCCATCATTCACCACCCACTCTCCCACTTGCCCCACCTCCTCCTGCCACCCAAGTTGTACCCAGGCTGTGAGTCTCCTTTAACATGTCCTGGCAGCAACCCCTGCCCCCACAACCCCTACCACCCCCCTCGTACACACATGCACTCATACACACTTCTGCCAGCCCTGCTTCTGCCAGCAGCTGCTGAAGTTGTTGAGCAGGAGGGAAATCGGGAGGGTGGGGTGCAGGGATTGAGTTACCAGGGCTGATGGGGTGGGCTGTCACCCAATCCCTTCCCCAGTTCATCCTCCCCCACCATCTCCCTCACCCACCTGCCTCCCTCCCCACCTCTGGCAGGCAGCTTACTGCCCTTTAAGCCCCTCCACCCCCACTCCACCCAAGCTAGAAAATAAATGTTCAAGAGTATTTGTCATGCTAAGACCAGCCCAGTATATAAGAGAGAGAGAATGAAAGAGACAGAAACTGACAGAAAGAGTAATTTCTGTGCTCAGTGCTCTGACTACAACCACTAGATGCGTATATCTATGTGTATGTTGACCCAGAAGGGGAATGAGTAACTCTGCAAGTCCCAGGAGAGTTAGTGGGGTGCAAGGGGAGTCGACAGGCTGAACAGCCTCAATCCATTTGCACTATTGATTTCTCACACACTGCAGCAGGCCTGGTGGGGGGCATGATAAATCAGCCCCCCAGAGTCATAAAAACTGAGTAGAGAGCAGGGGAGGAGCTTCTGCACCACAAATTGTGGCCCACTGAGACCTGCTTGGTGGGGAGGGGGTAGGCAACAGAGGAATAGGAGATGTTGAATGGCAGAAGGCAGGGTAGGGGAGAGAGTGTTGGATTAAGTCCTGTCTGGAACACCTTCTTCCAGCTGGATCTGAAGCTAATTTGAAGAAAGAAGGTAGGGGACAGACACGCTCTGTTTGGCTACATAGGCAAGGCCCTGAACAACTCCAGGAGGCGCCATTCACATCAGAGTCTATGGAATGGCTTCCCCTGCAGCTGTACCACATAGTGGTTCTGGGAAAGAGACTGAGGCAGGAGACAGAACACAGACTGAATTCTGAGGGACCACAATTCTCCACTGAATTTTCTCCCCACACACCCTCAACTCTCCTGGAACACCCACTAGGCTTCAGAGGACGGCTGCCTTCTGACTAGTGATCATATGCTGGTAGTAATCTCCCCACTCCTCAGCCCTGCCTCCCTCCTTTGTTGGAGGGATTGGCAAACAACCATGGCCCACAGGTCCTGGGCATGGCAGGAAGAGGGCTCACAAAGGGATCTGGAGAGTATGGAGACCTGCATCCTAGTCTTCTGATTCATCCGGGAACTATGGACAAATCCCTGGCTCTCTCTGGGTCTCTAAAATGAGGGAATCGGACCAGATGTCCCTTCTCTAAGGTGTTTCCAATCCCTACAGCTTGCCAGTCTGCGAGCCTGCTGGAACCTGTCCAGCACCTCAATTCACACCAGTGGCCACAGGCCACCCAAACAAACCCCAACCCTGACCTCCTTCCAGCCTGGACACAGACTCTCTCCACACAGAGACTTATAAACAAACCAGGCTGGGGCTTAAGGAGACCCTGCACAAACAAGCAGAGGGAAACTGACCAGGTGTGCCTGCCCTGAAGTCTGTGCTACAGCATGGGAGGGAAGCACAACAAGGTATGGTGAGGGGCCATGACATGAGAAAAATGGCACAAGGGGCCTCTGTTCTCGTCCCCACACAGCTAATGACTGATGATTGCCCTAGGTTAAATTGCATAACCTCTCTAGGCCTCAGTTTCACCCTCTGTGAGGGGAAGGGTCTAGGTAGCTTCTAAAACTCCTTCCAGTTCTGAGTCTAGTTGGACAAAAAGACCCCTGAGGAGTCCTAGGACTCTTCCACCCAGCCCACCCCAGCCCGTCTACCTGGGTCAGGTCCCTCTCAGCAAGGTCCTGCCCCTGCCCAACATGCCTCTTTTCTCCGTCTGCTGCTCCTCCAGCCCTTCCTCACTCTTCTGCCTGCCTGCTTACCTTCACCTTAGCCAGCCCCTCTGCCTGCCCCGTGCTTTTCTGCACGTCCCTCCCGCCAGGGGACAGACCAACTAAAAATAGTCCCTGCAGCCTTTCTCGCCCACAGCTGCCCAAAGAGCAGGAAATGAGGGGGGCAGGGAGGCCCATACCCTGCCCTCCCCCACTAACTCCCAGGTCAGAACTGTGTCCAGCACTCCAGCCTGGGGCTAGTGCCAACTTGGCCATCTTGGGGGCAACCCACACCCCTTCCCCAGGGGAAGGCCTGCCCATAAGTGCCTACAATAACAGAGCTGCCCCTACCCTGTGGGAGGAGGAGAAAAGAGGCAAGCGGTCTAGAGGGAAACCTTCCCAATTTCTGACAAATCAGTGCCAACCACATTGTGGGCACCAAGAGGGCAGGGCCTGGCTCCACTGACTGGTCTTTTGAGGGCAGAAGGAATTGGCATGGGGAAGCTTGTGCTGGTTTCCTTCATCCTGGCCCAGATGGAAGGAAGACAAAATAGTGCCCTAGCCTCAATTATGCTAATCCTTTGCTCCCCAAAACACAGGGGTTTCAACAGCCACCCCCACATATCATGGGGGAAAAGCTAAAACCTAAAAATGATAGCAGATCTTGGCTACCCACATGTAAAGACAGAAGTCTAGATGCCTGCCAGGCTGGGCATGTGCTGCCCCCAAGCTGAGTCAGAAGCCAGGAGAGAGAAGCCAGGGTGCCATGGTGCCAGAGGCTACCGTGCCCCCACTCCTATCCCACCTGGGATTTCTGACACCTCCCAGCCCTAGGGGAAGGCCCTCCCTGCACAGGAGGAGGAAGGAAACCAGCTTAGCAACTCTCTGGAGCCCTGCGGGGGAGCCTGCACTGTGAGGCAGGCGGGAAATCCAGGAGTCCTGGCGCCCAGCCCAGAGAGTGAGTGAGAGAAATACCTCCAAGGGGAGGAAACAGCCCAGATCGAGGCAGACACATGGCACCCCCAGCAGCTCCCAGATGTGACCCATAAGGAGGTACTGGTCAATGGGGCTGGATGGAGAAAGTGAAGACATTTCTGAACAAGAAGAGAGAAGTGAGGCCATGGGAATGGAGAGAAGGTGGGGCCAACCTGGCTGTCACCTGCTATTCTCACTCCTCCTCAGAGTTAGAACTCTGACATTAAGGCCATCCAGTATCAACCAGGTCCTCAGGTCCTTGGTGTGTTTCCCTCTCCCCTAATCTCTGGACCCCAGCCTGTTCATTCCTGAGCTTCCTGTGGTACCCCTTCTCTGGGGCCAAGCCAAATGAGAATTAGCAGGCCCAAGGTGGAGCTCAGGAGGCCCAAGCAGTGCCAGGGGCTGTCCTCATACCATCCTCCCACCGGCTTCCCTCCCGCCTGCTCTTAGCCGCCACACATATCTCAGCTGTCGAATCCGATTAGGGCTCCTGCCCAGTGAGCCGGACAAGGAGGCCACTGGGCAGGGGAGAGAGAGAGACAAGGACGCCAAGCAGGGATGGCAGAAGGAAGGTGGAGACAGGGCTCAGGGGAGAAGGTGTGGAGCCCCAGAGGAAGAAAAGCCTGGTGGAGAGATCTGTACTCTCTGGCAACAGCTACAACCTGCATTAGGAGACTGCTGCAGTACCTGGGGTAATAGTCCTGCCTGGTTCCTCCATCCCCCACATGGACAAGGATGGGGGAAGAAAACCAAAGGCAGAGAGATTGACCTAGATTTAGGGAGAGGATTCCATCCTCGATTCCCCCAGCTATAACTACCATTTGCACTGGGCTTTATGATATATTATCTTGTGGGGTCTTTATGGCAGTATCCTTGTCAGGCAATCAGGGCTTGATACTGATGACCATTTTTACAAATGAAGAAACTGAGGCTTAGAAAAGGGGAAGACCTGTATAAATGCACATGGTTAAGTAACCAGGCTGTCTCTAATACAGGCCTCTCATTCCCAGTCCATTGCTCACACTAGAATCTCTACTTTCCTTCTGGGATCAAGACCAGAACTAAAGTCTGAAGCCACTCCATTATCTACTCTTTGTTCCAAAACCAACCCTTAGGGGACTCTGGGAGCCATGGAAGAATACAGAGCACACCCCACACCTAGACAGAGTTACCAGATGGGGACATGTCACTCACCCCATCCTACACTAAGAGCCAGAGGGATTCCCTCAAAGTGTGACCAATCTCTTCTATCATCCACCCTCCTCAGTCCACTGCCCCCTGAGGCAAGATACACACTCAAACATGGTTACTCGGGCAAATCATATACCCTTCCTATAAACTCACGAAAATAGAATGAGATGCCCTAGATCTTCAGAGAGCAGGGCCTGTCAGCCCACAAGAGAGAAAAATAAGCCACTATAAACAGTAGGTGCCATCTAGCCCTCTCCCAGAGGACCTATGGGGGGGGTAGAAGCTTGGGGACCTCCCAGCTCTAGGGTAACACTAGGAGCCTGAGGCTCTGAAAGCCAAGGAGCTTAGGGAGCTGGCCCAGGCTGAGCAACCTCCCCAATCTTGTCCACACCCCCTTCCCTAGCCATCTGGGCTGAGCCTGTTCTAGCTTGGGCCACACTCTGGTATCCCTCCCCTTCGATACACACAGCCACCTCTATCCAAAGTTTACAGATCTTACAACCTTAGGCACACATACACATACACACACACACATAAGGATGGGGTGGGGGCTTTTTACAATAGGTGTTGAGGTGCTGGCAGGGATGGGGGCACTAAGCCAAAGAACTTTCCCTAGAGGAAAAGGTCACCAAAACACTCACAATCTCTGCTACTCTTCCAACACCTTGACCACCCAAGTGTGAGATAAACCTGGAAGGGAGTATTAGTTCCCCTAGAAGGTGAATAGGGAGTGGGGGCAAAGTCTTGAGCTCTTTGGGCTAGGAAGCAAGAGAGAAATCTCTCAGGGAGGCTCAGGTCCCTCTCTGCCTCTCTCCACTCTCTTTCTATTACCCCAGCACTTGCCAATTCTCCTGTCTAGGTGAGGTGGGGGAAGGGATATTAGGCAACACTGCAAAGAAGGGTACAAGGGCGTGGGGCCTGGGCAGACCTTCCCTCTACTTTCCATTTTTAGTTAGAGAATGGGGAATGCCTGGGGAGGGGAATGTAGGAAGGGCACTGGAGGGTGCAGAGGCTCTGAGCTTTCAGACACTCCACTGTTCCCAGGCTCCCACCTCCCAGGACTACAGTGAGCGACCGACGGGAGGAGGGATGGGGAAAGCCAGAACTGGTGAGAGGGGAACGGCAAGATCAGAATCAGAGAGGCCGGGGTGAAAGGCAGCCAAGGAAGAATTGGGAAGGGGTGTGCATGGTCCTACCTGCTCAGGTGTGTGCTGGCAGGAGGCGATGGGGTTCCCAGGAGAACCGGGGAAGCCCTCTCAGCTCGATTCAGGATTCCCCCCTGCTTCTGGGTTAGGCGGCTGCAAGAGGCATAGGTTCCCGTTGGGTCCTAAAGCCCCCTCTCTAAACAGAAGGCTCTCCCCGCCCTCTTCTACCAGCCCTGATTGGGTCAGTGATACAAAGCTGAGGACTGATGGGGGAGAAATAACCTGCTGGAAGAAAGATGGGAGTGAGTCATGAGTTGGGGACAAGAACAGCCCCCCCCCCCCCCCCCCCCCCCCCGTCTCAAATACACAGCATATGTTTGACTTTAGGTCAGGATAGGATGACATAGAACAGGAGGAAATAGACATTTCTTTCTGCCTGACCTGAGCAGATGGATTTGGGTTTTGGTGCTGGAGATGGGGTTAAGATTTCTCTCATCACTCCTGCTGAGCCATTTAGCTACTGAGAATTTTGAGAAATTTTGGGGAGCATTCATTTTGTACGGGTGCTCACTTCTGTCCTCTTCCTCAGACTACAGCAGTCTCCTCATTCCTACCCACTATTCCTAAGTGAGTAGGAGGCCATGGGGTGGGGGAGGATGACCTGATCTGCAGCAAGTAAAAGAGACAGGATGACTTAGATGGCAGTTGGAAATGGGTAGTTTTATATATTTAGCTGGAGGTGTGTGTATCTGTGTGTGGTTATACAGGCAAGAGTAGAAGAAGGTAGGGTTGAGGGAGAAGGGGAAAAACAAAACAAAACAAAAGAGGACTTCAGGCTGCATCCATTACTAGAAATGGCAATTATCAGTGGGAGAACAGGATGCAAAAGATAGAGATCAACTAGCGCCCCTATCAATCTCTCCCTCAATAGGATCCTGAATATTCACTACCAGAAAGAACAAGTTAAAGAGACAATATTTTCCCAGGTACCATTTGGGATAAATATGGGGGCAGAGGGACCTTTTAATGCAATAGATCAACTCAAGGTCACTGACTTAGTTTAGGATAGTCAACCTTCTCAGTAGCTCAAAAGGGAGAATTCAGGTCTGGCAGGCCAGACAGGCAAGGAAAAGGCAGATGAGAAGTCTGCAAAGGTCTGGATTTAGAACATTTTGCAAGGAGAGTTGCACATATCTCCAGCAGCAGAGCAGGGAAAATGTCATGGGGAAAAGGGCCAGAGGAAGTCAGGGACAGCCTTGAGGGAAGGGAGGACAGCAATGCTTCCACCTCCTTCTCTGCCTCGCAGGAAGATCTGGGGAAAGGAGTTAGACAGTAAGGATGGAGGGCCCTAGGGTGGAGTCCATGGGGTGAACTTAGGTCAAGCCATTCACCCTAATGTGCCTCAGTTCTCTCCCAGCTGTTAAACAGGGCTCTTGGTTCTTCCCAGGCAGTTAATGAGTGTTTACAAAACACTTGGAGATCCTCAGATCTCAGCTGGGCCACCACTACAGTTATAAAGCTCAATAAGGGCTGAGTGTTATTTGGGGAGGGGAGGAGTAGGGGAAGAAGGAAATAGACTACTCTATTACAAACTAAGGATAAAACCAAGCTCAGAAAGAAGCACAAGCCTAGCTACCACAGGATATCCTTGTGCCCTGGATGGAGGTCACCCCCACCCCCAACCACTACCAAAGGCTGGCCTCCAGCTAGCTGTAGGCAGAACCCAGACTAGCAGCTGGTCTTCATTAACTCCAGCTTTTTCACCCCCCCACTGTGAACCCACAGCTTCTACAGGCCTAGGCTAGAGGGGGCTGCCCTTGCCTGACCTTGTAGCTGACTAGGGTGGGGGGCATGGCACCAAGGGCCAGGTTACCAGCTGAAAAGAAAGTCAAAGCAAGACTTTTTTTCCCACTGGGAGAAAGAAGAGAGGAAAGAAAGGAGTGTGGGGGTGAGGGTGGAGGTGGGGGAATTTAGGGCAAACAGCAGGCAGTGAAGTCAGCTGGATTGAGGCCCAGAAACCCCCACACCCTGGGGCCAAGTCTTACTCTAGCTTTGCTCTCAGCTCAAGTCTTGGCGAGGCCCCAAAGTAGGGAAGGCCCTGGTTGCCCCTTTCCGCCTCCCTACCCCCACCCTTATTAAATACACATTTTATCTCTCAGCATCTTCATTATCTTAACTGAAGGAGACAAGCAGTGGATGGCGGCAGCAGAGAGCGTCAGGAGAGGAGGGGCAGGCGCGGGGAGCAGGCGCACCCTTGTTATAAAGTGCTGATCTAGCTCTTTCAGGCAGTGTGGGAAACAGAGGAGGGATCAAAGGGAGTGAGGCTGATTCAGAACTCAATTAGAGCTTTTTAAAAAATGAAGCTGGCTCTCTCCGTTCACCAGTATTCAGCCTTTACTCAGGCCCCTTGCACCCAATTACCTTCTACTGCCAGTGCCTTGGTGCTGGGGTTGAAAATCAAGGGGAGGCCAGAAGGCACACCTTCCCCTCTAGGGAATGCACCTGAGAAGAGGGAGACCTGCCCTGTTTATAGCTTAAGAAATGTGTTTTATAGGGCACCTTATCTCTTCAGGAAGAACCCTGGATCACAACTTTTCCCAAAAGTTAAAAAGTGGGACATCAAAGGTGAGTTTCTCACTAAACCTTTGCCAATTAGAGGCACAGCTTCTGGCCAATCTAGGGACACTGCATAACATCCACACAGCCATCCGTCTAAACCAGCCTGTAGATATGACTCTCTCCCCCATAGCCAAAGCTTCCCAACAGGAACATGGAAGTTGCCTCAAGCAACATACCACTACATCAGAGGGAGTGATTGGAAGGCATCTGTGAGGCTAATAAATGCTCACAACTGTGCCAAGACACATTTTGTAAGATGGAGTACCCTTCTTTTGCAGGGGCCTGCTCCACCTCAGTGCAAAAGCACCAACAATATTTACCTTCAGCTTAGAATTGTCCTCAAGATGGAGGGAAAGACAGCATCTTATGTGGTTCATTGACCCGTTCATTCATTCAACAATTACTGAATAGCCACCAGGTACTAGGTACTATACTACTATCCCTAGACAGATACAAATGTAAATAAAATGTCAATCTTGGGTCTTTCTTGTTCTCCCTTAGTTCAAGGTAACACCTCTCAACAGATATTTTAAAAAATGTAACTTAAGTCATATCTTATTCCCACTTCCCAGTTCTTATTGGTGTATCTTGAAAAGGCACTTAATAAAGGTAGAAAGCAATTGGGAAGGAGAGAGAATAGGGCTCTGCCAACTTTTTTGATCTCTGGATAGCTTGGACCTCACACGTCTTGCAGTTAGCTAGCCACAGGCAAGTTTTCATTGAGCCAGAAATGTCAGTGGTAGCTGGGGGTTGAAACGCACTCCAGCTTTACTGTGTCTATGTTCTTTCCATGGCAATACCCAACACTCTGTGGAAGCTTAATCTCCTTGGGAGGAGGGAATAAACCAAAGTATAGACACACACCCCACCACCTTCAAAAGGAAGAATGTAGGTCAGCATCTTTGCCACTACTCTATGTGAAGCAGCCTATGATCTTGGCAAAAACTAGTAACCACACAAGTCCATCCCATCCCACTAAAACTCCCACCACCTTCCCGTAGCTCTTAGCGTCAGTGAGAAAGTCAGCAAGGAAAGGGCTTTCTTCCTGCTTTCTTCCCCAGCTGTCTAAATTACACTTAAGACTTTACTGACAAACATATATCAGCTTTTGCTCCCACAAGGGCAGCGGAAGCCAAGCAGGGACTTTAAGTCTGCTTCACGCATCAATGACAGAACCAACCCTGTTCCAATTGCTAAAGTCTTAAGAGCAGCAATGACCTAGAAATTGACAATGGGGGGAGAACTGAAGGAAAGGAAACTAACACACCAGTACACAGAAAACCTTATTTCCAAATACTAGGGGAAAGGGAGAGAAAGGAGGTAGAAGGGAAAGAAATTTGGCCCCTTTGAATCCACAAATGTGATCTTGGCTGGAAGCCAGGGAGGATACATAGCAGCCCCACTGCGAGTCAAGCTATGTTCCTGACTCAAGCCCTACAGTTAAGAGGAAGGCGCCAAGCCTCAAACACAACGAGGTGGGGAGGCTGCTCCTTTTTGGGCAGGATCCTACTGTGGACACAGAACAGACAGCAGCTGCCCACAGTGTGGAAACAAACTGTAAAGCAGTCACGTCTCTTAAGGCTGCAGCATCCAATAAAATGTAATTTAAATCAAGCTTCGCATCTGTTCTCAATCCCATTCAGTCTCTGCTTTCCATCAGCCTTCGGACAATCTTTGCAATTATGCTTGTTAACCCTTATAGTCCCAGACACTTTCCAATCTTCTAAGTATAGAACTGTGTTCCCCACTTGCAAATTACCCTCAGAGGGAATGAATGCTCTAATAAATGAGTATGAGAGAATGACATTCAGACTCATGTCTATAGACTGCTACACACACCAGTGGGTAGTGTTCATTTCAGAGGGCTCTCTCTGCTTTCCTTTCTATCCCATACCACCTGCTGTAGCTCAGATCATATTGCAAGGATACAGTGGGCAGGATGAATGAAACAGTGGCCAACAGATCATTTGTACACATATCAAGTTCTCAAACTCAAGGCCATGTCAGAAAGGCAAGAGGCAGCAGCAGAAGAGCTCAGGGAGAAGCTCATTCGGCCACTGCCTCTTAGACCATTCACATCACACATGGTTTGCATTTCAAGCCTTTGCTTGAATTATAAAAGTATAGCAATTTCCCAAACAAATCAAACTTAAGAACTCTCCCCCACCCACCTTCCCTCAAAATTACCCCAGCTCCAACCCTGCATTATCAAAGCAATGTTATAATAGTGCCCTCTGGTGTCTCTGTCACAAATTGCCATTTAATGCCATTGGAAACCAAACACAGAAAAGAGTCATCTTGAATAACCATATGTACTAATTTAATAAGACTGGAAAAATATGTTTAGATGAAAATCCAACCCTAAACTATGGTATCTTGAAACAAGTGGCTGCATCTAAGGGCAGCTAAGACTGTGGGGCAGTCTGGGAATTTTGCCTTCTGGAAGCTTGAGCTCTCTTGAGATGTGATCGCTTAAAGAGACAAAGAATGCAACTTGAAAATAAATATATTCACAATCTGTGGAGTTACATTCTTCTTACCACGCCCACAATCTTGGGAGTGCTCAAGAAACTCAATGACTCTTTAAAATGTCACAGTGCAGTAATATCTGCAACATGAACACATTATATTCCAATAAAAGAAAATTCTTGGACCAAATTGTCCTCCAAATCTCCATGTGGACTTGCTTATTTTTCTGGATCATTTTTTTCATTCTTCTTACCTTAACCTAAAAGTTCTTACTAAGAGGTAGATATATACACATCCCACAACACAAATCTGTACACTTGTAAGCACACTGGTTAGAGACACATAAGTGGTAGAAGTAATGAATGCAATTAAAAAGGGTCTACTTGTTCACTTTTATGGGTACAAATAAGACCCAAAGATATTCTGTGCCAATATTAATGAATCTATAGATTAAAATTCATTGGTTTTAAGTAAAAAAGGTCATATTTGTTTTCAGACCTGAATATATAAAGTACTAAAATGAAGACTCTGTAGCTCTCTAAATGCCAGCTGAATACTTTCAGGTAGGGTATAAGAGAAGCATTTAAGGCAATCCAGTAGCTAAGATATTTCCAATTAAAGCTTTGTCTTTCAGAGCATGTTCTATTTCCTTCTCTTCAATCTTCAAAGACACCTGGAAAGAAGAGAAAGGGATTTTTCATGGTGGAAAACTCACAGAAGCAAAGTTATCATTATATAACTTTTACCATATTAAACTTCTCTCACAAGAGGCAAGCAAGTGAAACACTGCTTTTTTCAATGACCTAGAAAAAATATTCATATCACACTCCTATCCTCCAACACACCTTAAATCTTATCTAACAAAAACTGTTTAATTGTGGTCATTTTTCAATCTTTACTTTAGCAAAGGATAAGCTCTCCAACACAGGACAATTAAAAACATTATCACAAAGAAGCAGTTAGTCTTACCTTTGTTAAGCGGGTTTCCTTGTTTTTCTTTAATCCTAAAATGCCCCTAGCCTCCAAGAGACCTGAAAGTGACAAACACTCTGACTGGTCCACAGCTGCCACCTGCTGTTTGCGACAGACTTTACTATAGGTTTCGTATAACTGGGAGAGAAAAAAAAGAACAAATGTTGCTTAAATGTCACATCTCTTGTAATATTATAATTTTTACAAAAGGGTTTGCAAAAAAGTTATCCAAATACCCTATTTCTTTCTTTTTTCAGTAAAATCTTCGAATAGGCAATCTGTAGATATTCCCAAAAACCTATACTGTAATATAGCAAAGGGGCTTTGTATATTTCATAGAGAGATGCAAAAATGAAGGGGAGGATGGGGAGAAGATTAATGGTAAACTCTCAACCACAACCCAAGGGAAATAAAGTCAGCTGCCTTTTATATACTATCAGTATTTATTCTTACTGTTAAAAAATCCATTTTTAATTCACATCAGCTGGAGCATGATAGGCCTTTTGGAAAATAACTGCTGTGCAAAGCAGATTCTCATCTCTACCTCAGCTCCATCTGCTGAGATCCCCAACTTACCTTCCCGAGAGTGACCTCTTTGATTTTCAACTGTCTGGTCAAGAGCAGCAAAGAGCAGACCAAGATCTTCTGCTGAAGAGGGAAGGAATCTTGTGCTCCTTCTTGGCTCAAGGTCATCCTGTTACTATCAACTTCTGAAATGACTTGGGATATGTGAATAAGACCAACCTGCTTGGGAATCAGAGACTCAGACGGTGATTTACCTATAAAGTAAACAAGTCAAACTTAATTAGAATTTTAAAATATTGTGTGTATGTATATGTATGTTTGTGTATGTGTATGAATGTGAGATAGATGACACTAACTTTTAACTATAGGAAATTCAAGGTGGTAAAGCAGAGATTTCAATTCTCTAACCAGCCAAAGGATGAGAGAAAATGCTATCCTCAGAAAGATGCCAAAATAATGTGAAATGACTTGGAAGGTAGAGTTATCCTTTCTCTGGACAGAATAGTGAGCTATTTTGTCTCGTGGAATGTAATTTAATGTCAGAGAGACAAAATCCACCTCATAAAAGAATAAAGAACAGAGAACCACTGTATTCTGCCTTGAAAGTTCCTAATATTTCAGAGGTAAAGAAGAACAGAAACTTGAAGCAAAGATGATGACTGCACCTGGTAATTAAGGAAGAAAAAAAAAGTTGGAAAACGTACCTAATATTTTGAATCAAATGAGTGGCTAAATGTGGACAGTAAAGTGAATCCCACATCAGTCCTCCCCAAATGACCTTTGAGGTTTGGTTCACTTGCCCAAGCTGATCTGCGGTAGAGCAACACTTGAGAAAAAGTCACTGGATATCCTAGCAGATAACAGCATCTCAAAAGCCAGAGGTTGGGAAACTGCCAAGAAGCTGCATAGGACTATGGCCTCATTGTTTGGAGATGCATGAATTGCAAGACAGATGAGAGATTTGCTCTGTAACAACCTTTGCCTGAAGTTACTTCCTGAGACCACTTACAGTTGCACCACCACAATTTTCTTCTATTTCATTACCACAAAGGGATGGTGCAGAGGGCTTATGGAGAAACCAGAGCTCACAGATCAAGTAAGAGTATCTTAAAGTTGAAAGGAATTTAGAGGTCTATTCTTACTCCCTACCCAATGGCTGAATCCCCTCTAAAACAATCCCTACATGAGGTCATCTATCCAGCTTTTGTTTGAATATCTTCAATACTGAGGAACTATGTTTCAAGATAGCCCAGTTAGTTCTATCTATTAGAAAGTTTCTTCTTATGTTTAGTTGAAGTCAGTTCCCCTATAGTTTTCTGAACCCATTAAAAGCCAATCCTACACATTCCCAAAGTCAAAAAATAGGAATTAGGTTAGCCTTATAATTTATGCCAGGAACTTACAACCTCTTTTAGCTATGTGTGTGCCAGTGGTGATCACAGAGGCCACTCACAAGCCTAAACATTATTGGTAAGGGAAAAGGAGGGGGAAAAAGGGAATAATCTGAAAAACTGAAGAGGAAGAAGAAATCAATATTCAAGTCTATGCATTGGCATATATATTGCTTACTATCAGCCTAAGCACTAATTTTGGCTACTTCTGAAATATTTTTAACTAGTTTCTTTTAATAAGTTGATGAAAAAAAGAAAGCATTTCATGTAGAACTATAGCACTAGAAACTATTTTAATAACTCCTAACCAGTGTAGGAGTAAAGGAAAAAACAATCAAATCAGACTGTCCTGTTTCTAAAGATTAACACTGGATATTACTAACAAAATGGCCCTTTTTGTCATTTGTAACAGCCTACAGTTTACTGTAGCAAGGTGATCTTTGTACCTCTACCCTCACAGACTTGTTTAAAAGCTTTGCTATCCCAAACTGAACTCAAAATTCTTTCACCTGACTCTCTCTTATTTATCACCTATATCAAGACCTAAAGTACACTCAACATAAGCACCCAGAGAGAAGCTGGTCTAAATTTATTGTCTACAGCTTTCATTCCTAGAGCTTGGGAAGAAAACTTACTCCATTTCAGCCATTTATATAATACACTGGGAACTCATTTCCAGTAATGCATAGAGTTTGGTACTGAAAGGCAAAAACTGAAATAAAGTAGTTGAAATTGTCTAAAAACACAGACACACATAAAAATCAGTGAGTGTGGATTTAACTATGTTCATTTGATCTTTCTACCTCTTTCCTCAGAAAAGTTAAGCTTCCAATTAAAAAGGAAGACAGAAGGAGATAAACTACTTACATTCAGACAGTGGTTTGAGGATAGTCTGGCTTTTGACATCCGACTCTACAATTTCAATAGCTCTCCTATAAAAAAATTTCTAAAGTTAATTTAGTCTAAGCCAAACCAAACACCACACCAAACCACTGAGCTCAAAAGCAGGCACACTAATGAGAAACAATATGTTTTATAATTTTAAAGCCCCAAACAAAACTGGGTTACGTCTCAGCTAAAGGGGACTTAATTATCTTGAAATAATTCATGGACCAGAGATTTGAGAAACTTCAACACTAAATGGTTTCCTCTTATAGATGCCAAGTAGGTCGTCATATATTGAGCCAATGATAACATCTGAGGCGAAGAGAAAATGTCATGGGTAGGAGAGAGGATATGTAGTGTGGGTGACTGACTAAAGACAGCCAGCACCACCCATACACACCAAACCTAAAAGGAGTGTCCTTAGTTATATATACATAGGATATGTGTAGGCTAAACCATGCCAGCCTACATAACTATTGCTCATAGCTGCAGTCTTTACCCAAGTAGTTTGCTGACTAGGGGAAACTTTCAAATTCAGGATCATGCAATCTAGCAATAGGAAGAGCTTACTCTCCCACTGCTCTCTCCAAAGTATTTTGCCCACAGGAAGCCATAAGCCAGACCTGGATCTTCTGCATGGCAATAGAGGGAGGTTGGACCAGCAGGCCAGCACAGCAAGTATCATTTTAATGGACCCAGTGTCCCTACTGAGAAGGAAGAAATTTCATCAGTCAGTGCAGAGGCTTTCCCCAGCAGGAGGGGCAGGGGGATGGGAAGAAAGAAAGAGGTCTGGAGTACAACTGTGGGGGATCACCAACTAGAGGGAAGAAGGGGTGTTCACAAAAGGAAAGGAAGAGAAAAAAGTCTAAAGGCAAAGATGGTTCAGGTCCATAAATAAACCTGCTTGAAACCAGCTAATGGAAAAGTAAACTGGAGTCTTTTTTAATACAAATGTAATTAACCAATCTATAATCACCACAGGGAGTGCCAGCAACATCTCATTTGTTTCTCCCTCTGTAGGTAATGGACTGATAATGTTTTAGACATTAACACGGTGGAAACCCACAGCTTCCCACTGAGAAACAAGTCCTCCTTTCTGAGCATAAAAAAGTAGCAGAACGGAGCCTCTTAAGCCACATTCACTTGAGTTACATGAGACAATTAACAGCATTTCTTTTTTAAATAAAAGCAGCCAACAGTACCATAACTCACCTGCAAACATCTAGTGCTTTTCGAACATCTCCTGAAACAGCAGAGACTTTGCGGGCACAGAACTGAATTGCAGCATTATCCAGAACCTGATCTCTAGACACCTTTGGACAAGACACAGAAGATGACAGTTTGAATTAGAAGATTCTCCCTCTGTAATTTAGGTCTTAGGGATAAATATTTTCACATTTAAGTCTAAACTTGATTGGCGACTATTTAGGGTCTAAGAGATGTTTTTTTCTGCTCATAAATAAATGGAGATGTTTGAGTTTTCACACATTTAATCATTTTGTAGGAATGTGGTAGAGGTTCATGAATGGAAAAAAGCAATGGGTACTAAAAAAGCAATGGGAGCAAAAAAAAAAAAATCTATTTAGTCACTTTCAAAAGAGAAAGGTTTTTTTAGGTCCTACATTTTAAAGGCCATTAAGGAAGCATTTGAGTGACTCCTCTAACTCCTACTTTTATTTCAGCACTGAAGCATCCAATAAATGAATGGAACTGGACCAGGCGTGGCGGCTCATGCCTGTAATCCTACCACTCCTCGAGGCCCAGGCGGGCAGATAACTCAAGGTCAGGAGTTCGAAACCAGTCTGAGCAAGAGCAAGACCCCGTCTCTACTAAAAATAGAAAGAAATTAATTGGCCAACTAAAAATATACAGAAAAATTGGCCGGGCATGGTGGCACATGCCTGTAATCCCAGCTACTCGGGAGGCTGAGGCAGTAGTATTGCTTCAGCCCAGGAGTCTGAGGTTGCTGTGAGCTAGGCTGATGCCACGGCACTCTAGCCAGGGCAACAGAGAGAGACTCTGTCTCAAAAAAAAAAAAAAAAAAAAAAAGAATGGAGCCATGTGTGTAAATTCACATAAAAATATTCTCACTATGGTCCATAGGAACTCCTTGCTCCATTAGTAAAGCAATCAAAGAACTATCGTTAGGTTTCCCCAACACAGGCGATCCAAGGAACATATGGGCAGAATGGCTGGTACCCACCTGATTAAGTCGGTCTTGCAAGATAGTAGCTATCTGAACTCTGGTATAAGGTGGAAAGTTCAACAGCTGTGGCTTACATTTTCCTCTAGCTTGAAGCCTAGGCAGAATTCTGTCTGTGAGATCCAGGGTATTAGCAATACCTGAGGAGGAGATTAATAACATTAATCACAATTGCTCAAACCACCCCAAAAGGAAATCTAAACCCTCTGAAAGATAAATAAAATTTCCAGTTATAATCCATCATTTCAACTATTGCTTCCCACTTGCCCCCTACCCTACCCCAATAGATATTAGGTAAGATGTACATAGTCATTATAGAATGTTCGTTTCAAGTTAGGCTTAGAATTGTTCACTGATATGCAGGACCAGATACTCCAAAAATCTATTACTTGTGAAATGCAAGAATATATCATTCTATTGAGACTTAACAAAATTGATTTTCCTTAAATTAAAATTACTACTTTATAGTAATTTTCTTATTTGGACAAGACAGAAAGCTGGTTTAAGATAAAATGATAGGTGATAAATAAGTTGAAAGAGTTAAAAAAAAAAAAAACAACCTTTAGAACCATCATGTAACAATAGTGATTGAGTACTAACCAATCAGCACCAATCGGGAATTGCCTAGCCATGGCCATTCAAACAGTGTGTACAATACATCCTGCCCTTTGCTATCCAGTTGATCCATCTCATCCAACACCAACACACTGCATACAAAGAGAAACAATTAGTATCCACATTCACCTTCTTAACCCTCCAGTCTGTTTTTTTTTTTTTTTTAGAGAGTCTCACTCTGTTGCTCTGGCTAGAGTGCCGTGGCATCAGCCTAGCTCACAGTAACCTCAAACTCCTGGGCTCAGGCAATCCTCCTGTCTCAGCCTCCCAAGTAGCTGGGACTACAGGCATGTGCCACCATGCCTGGCTAATTTTTTCTATATATTTTTAGTTGGCCAATTACTTTCTTTCTATTTTTTTAGTAGAGATGGGGTCTCGTTCTTGCTCAGGCTGGTTTCAAACTCCTGATTTTGAGCAATCCGCCCACCTCAGCCTCCCAGAGTGCTAGGATTAGAGGCGTGAGTCATCGGGCCCGGCAAACCCTCCAGTCTGATCTGGGCTGACTTTAGGTCAAATTTCTAAAGCTGAGACTAATTTGATGATCATAATTTACCCTATCTCTAGTCTCTTGTTACAAGGATACCTCCCATCATGAACAAGTAACATTCAGATATTTTCAAGCAATTAGTTTAAAAACACTTTTTCCAATTTAAAATTACAGGGTATATTTTTCATTTCTTCTTTTCCTTTAAGTATATGTAACTATCCCTCATAGAGCAAATACAGGGAATGTTTTTTTTGTGGGCAACAACCCTTGCAGATTTTCACAGAGCAACACGCAGCAGAGCAATACTTACATCATGGGGCCCTTCTCTGCAGTCATATATTTTTCCAATTTTCTCATCATGTCCTTCCCAGCTGGCCTGGATACTTCTTCCTGACAAATCTCCCGAGCAATAGCTGGGAAGACAGCCTGGGCACTCCTCAAGGACATGCAATTCAGCATGATAGTTTTAAAGTCTTTCAGTTCATTCTAGAAAAAATGCAAACATGGGAGTTATTTTGGCCTCTGATAAAGATTTGATGGAACCTGAAATGTCTTTGAGGAGTTAACAGTGTATAAGAGAGGAGGAAACTCTACTTTCATTTGGAAAGATTTAGACAATGAAACTACAAATGTCTTATTTTGAGAAAACCTTCAATCTCCTAAACTACTTTTCCTTAATCCTTAAAAACCAAGTGTCATTTTAGCAAGAATATCATAGTTCAGACTGTCAATGTACCTTAAGGTCTTGCAGAATTCGGCCTAAGCAGGCAGTTTTTCCAGTTCCAGGAGCACCAGAAAGGTAAAGACTTCCAGCTTTTTTCCCACAGATGTGTTCCCTCAGGAAATTCCTGATGACATCCATCTCCTTTTCCCTGGCAGGCAGCCGATCCGGGACAGCTGTATTCAGAACCAGCTTTGCTTGCTGGTAGCAAGTACCTGTGCCAGACATAAAAGGTCAATTAGACACAACAGAAGGTGACTGAGAAGACCCACTGGGTTTCATTCGTAGTTATCAGCCTTGTTTACAATGGCTGCACTAATAGTTGCCACATAAGAACAAACCTTCTTGCTTGAACAGTCTCATACATGCAGATTCTTTCTCCAACAGACATCTCTGCTTAGAATTTGTTGTGCTCTCTTGACTTTTTTGAACTGAGGAAAGTATTTTGTTTTGGTGAACTTTGGCTTGTTCTTTTTTGCTAGGAGATTTAACTGTTAGCTGATTGTCAAATACCAATCTGCGTCCCTTTCCCTTAGATGTTGTGTGAGAGCGAGGGGGACCATTCTCTTTCTTGCCTTGCTTTGGTGGAGAACAGAGAGGTAAATGAGGAGTGTTGCATAGGTTGTCATCACCTGAAACATTAAAATCAAAACGTGGTCATTGATAGCAGTGGATAGTAAATGGACTTGTAAAGACCTCTACCTCCCCTATTAAAGAGGTGAATTTCAACCTCAGTCAAAACCACCAAAATAAAATGCTCTCTCAACTAGAAGCAAATATTGGCCACCAGAGGGCACCACTGATCTTACTACAATATTTCTCTTTTATCCTAGATTTTGCCTTCAGTGGTTTCAGTTGCCCCACGTCTGAAAATATTAAATGTAAAATTCCAGAAATAAACAATGCATTAAGTTTTAAATTGTGAGCTGTTGAATAGCATGATTAAATCTTGCACCATCCTTCCTGGGACACGAATCATCCCTCTGTCTAGCATATCCACACTGTATACATTACCTGCCCATCAGTCACTTGGTATGGTAGCTGACTTGGTTAACAGATCAAAAAACAGTGTGTGTGTCTGTGTGTGTGTGTATAAATATATATATACGGTTCAGTTCTATCTAAGATTTCAGACATCCGCTGAGGGTCGTGTGTGTGTGTGTGTGTGTGTGTGTGTGTGTGTGTGTGTGTATAAATATATATATACGGTTCAGTTCTATCTAAGATTTCAGACATCCGCTGAGGGTCTTGGAATGTATCCCCCATGGATAAGAGGGTAATTTGTTAGAAACCAAATGGGTTTTAGTGGGATGAAATTCTAAGATTGTTCTAAAACAAGATATCCCAATCTTGACACCATTGACATCTTGAATCAAGTTGTCAGAAGGCTGTCCTGTGCATTGTAAGATGTTAGCAGCATCCCCGGCCTTTACCCACTATGCCACTCCCTCAGCTATGACAACCAAAAATGTCTCCAGATATGGCCAAATAACCCTGCATTAGAAACAAATGCTCTAAAACAGGCAAGGACTATGAACTATTGTTCTAAAACAAGAAAAGGACTGAAAATATCAAGAATGTCACCTATTTTTTTCTTTTAATTTCACAAATATTGAGGCAAGTTTCATAATACCATGTAACTGCAAGGTCATTTAAAACACTGACAGAACTAAGTTCAGTATTAAGGAATTGAAGATCAGACCTATTAAGTAGTTCACAAAGTAATCTTAGTAAGTGGCTTAACCCTGGAGTTCAGTAAGCACTTATCAACCATTCTGAATATAACTAAAACGAATAGAGTATTCTCAAATCAACTTAGAAAGCTCCTTCAAAGGACAGGTATCTTATCGAGAAAAGAAAGGTTGACAGCTACTATTGAAAAAGTTGTATGTAATGGATAGCTTACCAAGACGTTTTCTGGGGCTGAGAGGCAGAATTTTTACACAGGGAGAACAGGGTATAGTCTGGACATTTGTTGGTCCTAGTTTGATGTCCAATGGCCAAGACAATTTCTTTTTTGGAAAATTGATTATAGCCTGTGCCTGGGATCGGGTTTGAGGCATGATGGCAACACAGCTGGATACAAAAAGAACAGGACAGCCAGTCAATATGTAAAAGTGAAGGAAAAACAACATGGAATTTATTTATACTGATGATCAACACTTATTTTATAAGTAAATATAACAATATTTTAGCATTCAGTTCTGCCTCACACCCAAATCTATGCAATAATGGCTAACATTTGTTTTCTACCTACTATGTGTAAGATGCTGCAATAAGCATTTTATATATTAACTCATTTAAGCTGCACAACTACCTGAGAGGTAGGTACTATTATTATCTTTGTTTTATGGAAGAGATGCACAGAGGCGCAAAGTCACAGGAAAGCAGGGATATAACCCCAGGCATTCTAGTGCCAGAACCCAAGTTCTTAACCACTTGAACGATGCAATAAGAAATTATCTGAATTGACTTTTATGGTACTAATTCCCCCACTCTAGGCTTGCGGGGTACCATTATCACCAGCTTAGCCCAGCGACCGCCACATTTACAGTCTCACTCAAGCCCTCACTGTGAAGTTCACTCTTCCCTCAGTTCTTTCCTCTGACCCTGCACTCAGTCTCCACTCTACACAGCTTTCAAACCCACCCTAGGGCATTCCTTCCTACAGCTTTCATCTCCTTCACACCACACACAACTGTAGGAACTACTCTGAGGGTGCACAGGCCCCTCCCTGACCCCGACCTCAGACCTCCAGCGATATCAGCTCTCTTCCGCTCCCTTGTCCTCAGGCCTAGCGGAATCCGCAGCCCTCGTTCCAGCCCTCGCCCAACTCCATTGCCTCCTAGACGCCAGGCCTCCCAGAGCAATCCTCTCCTTTTGACCTCACAGGGCTGCCTCACCTCAGTGCAGTCTCCTTCTAACGTTTCACACACGGCCTCAGGGACTCTCCGCAAGATCCTGAGTAAACCACACACCAGCCGCGCTCGCGCCAAATCTGCTCAACTACAGCGTTCCCACCTCCCGCCAAAGCCCGGCCTCGCTTCTGACTGGCTGTTGCTATAGCGCCCTGCGTCTTGGCACCGCCCCTTCTTTCGCGTCCAATCCTGCTAGAAGGCCCACAGCCAATGAGAGCGCCCCAGGTCTCAGAGCCAACGTGAAGCTACGCCCATTGAGCTGGAAGGTCTACATCCGGGGCCTCCGCGGAAAGACACGCGCAATTTAGACAGGGCGACTCTGGGTAAGGCGGACAGACGCCGCCGCAATGCCCGACGGGAGGTGTAGTCTTTACCCGACTCGACTGTATTTCCGCACACTTATTTCGACTGGCGGTGTCTTATGATGTGGTTCCCCTTTCTCACCGCCAAACGTTCCATTTTCATTATCCTGATGGGCTAGATTTTCAGAGAGCTACTACATAATGCCTACCGTTTTGGGGGGGCGGTTCTGTGCGCCAGGTATGATATTATGCGCTTTACTTAAACTCTCTAATGCTTAACCCTCCAAGGCACAAAGCAAATACCGGGTATGTGCAAAGGGTTAGAGGTCACAGCATCTTGGTGGCAGTGAAGAGCCTAGGACCCAGGTCTCCTGACACTTGAACCAGTGTTTTTTTTTTCCATAAAGTTCTACACACCTATGTAAAGAAAACAAACTACATTGTATCTCTTAATTTGTGCTTCAAAGGCGAGAAATAGGACTAAACCCTTTTTTATGTTGTTCAAGATAAGATTATTATATTCTGTGTACCTTCTTACCATTAATCCACACATTGTAGGGAATGAAGAGAATTATGGCCCCTTAATTTTAAAACCTTTTATGGCTAAACACTAGGGTTTCAGGGCCAGGGAAGACAGCTGTAGAAGAGGCAAGCTGAGCTTTTAATGAAAAATATAAATTAAAGCAGTAATTTGCAGGCCATCTTCCAAAGCTAATAACCCATTTAAGCCTCAGGTTCCTTTAAAGGCCAGAATACAATTCTAGGTGATGGTAAACATTTATCTTTTATCCTTCAATATCAAATAAAATAGAGCCATAAAGCTGAGAAATAGAAAAGCAACTATTACAATCATCAGTTGATTGTACTTAGTTCATGTAGGAGCTAAGACCCAATATTGAGTTGCTTAAGTGTATGCCAGGGATTGAGCTCTCTATGTCACCTATTAATCTTCACAAGCACCCCACGAAGTTGGTATTTCCATTTTACAAATGAGGAAACTGAAGTAGAGGTGGTTGAATAAACCTGCCCAAGGTCACACAACTAGTATAAGGGGAAGAGCTGAAATTTGAACTCCAAAGTCTGACAGAAAATCAGACTCTTAAACACTTAATCACAGGGAGATGATTAGACAGATGTAAGTTCTAAACAGGAAGAGATGGTGGAGTACATTTTGGGAAGGCTTTCTTAGCAGCTGAAAACTGCAGAAGTGAACAGGCTATGAATGGGAAAAGAGCACAAAATGAAGGCTTTTAGACTAGACGGTATTTCTGATCTCTTAATGGGACAATAGAACCCAAGAAGCAACCTTCACTGTTGAAAACCTGGGCACCTAAAAATTACCCTTAAAACCTCAAATGATAGTATGTCCAGCCAGCTCTAAGTGATGGTGGTGGTGAACAACCTACCTCCATGACAGTGGGACAGAGAAAGCAGATATGCTGTATTGGAGCCTATAAAAGCACTCACCAGGAAATATAGCAGTGGCCCAAGAAAAGCCTACAGAATAAATGACCACTGTAGAAGCAAAGGATCACAGAAAGTCAGGTTTGAAAGGTCTCTAAAAGGTTATCTACTTGGAACTTTCCCTTGTCACGAATAAGTATGCTCCAGTAGCATGATGGGTACACCATCATACTGTTTCTCGCTTCTATGCCTTTGTTCTTGCTGTTTCCCCTCTGGAATGACACTCACCATCCTTATTCCCTGGGTCACTCTCATAAAGCCTTTTTAATACCCTGCATAGGTTTCTCCTGGAAGCTGTCCTAAAGTCATCTACTAAGCAATGAGCTCCTCAGAGGCAAAGGCCATGTCTTATTTATCTTTGTATTGTAGATGCCTGGTACAAAGTATGCAATAAATGCTTGCTGAATGAAGGAATGGAAAGGATATTCCTGCCAAGTGGACATCCATCCTTTGCATAAACATTCTTGCAGTTGGATAGCATAGAGCCCCTTAAATCTCACACCCCTAAACCCAGGAGGGCAGAATGAATCAATTATGTGTAAAAATGATCCAGACTGGACTTCAGAGATGTCAGCGGCGAAGCATCTTCCCAGTTATCTTCTGGGGTGGTCAGGATCCTGAGGTTGACATTTTTCTATTTCTAGTTCATTTTTCATAGTTCTCTTACCTCTGTCTGCAGAGTACGAGGAAGTCAGAGACAGGCATCTTCCTTCTAATGAGTCGCTCAGTTTACGGCTGGATTGGGTCAGGAAATACTTAGGAGATATATTTATGGCAAGCAGCTGTGCCTCAGTAATAAAGTGAGCAAACTAGTGTCCTTAACACCTGCTAACTCATACACACAATATTATGGAGGAGGAACCAAATCACACTGTAAGGACCTGTCTGGCATCCTTCTGTTTGAGTGTGTGTGTACATACACACAGAGACCAGAAAAACCATCCCAATAAGATAAAGAAAGCTTATGGAGTTAGCAAATTAAGGGTCATTTAATGCTCAGGGCAGTGTCTGCAAGAAAAAAAGTAAGGGAAAATAATCTAGGAAGATACAAATAAAACAACAAAAAGAAATAAAAAGTAAAAATAGAAAAAAGGTAAAGAAAAAAGGATCATTTAGGCAAGCTCCATTTGCAGACTATTTAAAGTCAGGAGGAACAACTAAATCAATAAATAGGTAGTTTATTAATCATATTAATAACAATGATGGGTCAAATAATCAGGGATTCAGCCAGTCTGGTAAGTATGGATGAAAATGAATAGTCTTTTTCCCCCTCCCTCCCTCCCTCCCTCACCCTCACAGGTTTTTATATCTAAATTACGTGAGTGATTCATACACAAACCCATTAAGACCTTTGCTAGTGATAAAAGTGCAAGTTAAGGACATTAAGCCTTAGTGGTTATTATGTAAGCTGACCACAGTAAGCAGAGAATGTCTGGTTGAATTTTTACAGCTAAAGTCAAAGTTCAAGAAAAAAAGCTAAGATGTCAGCTTTAAAAAGCAGGCAAAAAAAACCAGCCAGCCCCCATATAAAAATAGATACACACAGTTTGTATGCTCTGCCCCCACCTTTTGTTCTACTCAATTTGAGAACCTGCCATGCAACACAGGTAGAAAGAATTGCAAGGGACACAAGGAAAAGGACACAAGGCCAGGGGGCCTCCTGAGTTCCCTGAAATCGTGGGCAAAGGGGAGTTAGGTGGAAACACAAGGACTCTCAGAATCTCTCAGCAAGGATAACAAGAACTGTGATTTTTTAAAATATAGCAGGAGTGGAGGAGAGAAAACCCTCATGAAACTGCAGATGATTCTGCCAAAGTCAGAACATCTACTTTCTGATGGGACCTGGAATCAAACCACTACACTTACACAGAAAATGAGGCAACAGATTTTCTACCCTCTCTATGCCATCACTTGAGACTGTATTCCAGACAAGAGGACACAGTTTTCAGGTTTTTGTTTTTGTTTTTAAGCAAGGTTTAATTAAACTGCACGGCATCCAGAAGAAGGAAATGTACCAAAGATCCAACCTGAGACCAGATTATACATTTTAGAGGGAGAAAAAAAAAAAATCAATGCTATTTGGAAGGAGCACTGTAATCAGAGTGTAATTCCAAAATAAATCATACATGCCAGCAACTTCTGGGTAAAAAAGAAAAAAAATGGAAACAGCAAAATAAATCACACAATAAATTATTTTTGAAAGAAACTGATCCACATGCATACAGATGAACACACGCACACACACATATGCGCGCACACACACGTGTCATTCTAGTTTTTTATTCAGTGTTGACTGTGACTTCCATGCCAGGCACCGTGGAAAAGGACGAAGGTTAGACATGAGAAAAGAAGGTGAGGCCCCTCTGCCATCAGTGGAATGAGATTTAAGACAATTAGAGAAGGAACCCACGACGTTGTGAGAAACAAGAGTAGAAAGAAGAAAACAGCAGTTATCAAGGAAGATTTTAATTGCTTCAAAGGGGGAGAGAAGAAAGCACAGAAAACTAACACAAGTAAAGGCACAATGAACGTGGAGTTGAATGGAGCCAAACCTTTCCTTCGGTTAAACAGCTATCTTCTTTTTTTTTTTTTTTTTGCATGTGGTTTTGAAGGTGATTGTTTTGTTGTGTTTATAAGAAATGAGTCTTGAAGGCAGAGTTTTAAGGACACTCCTCTCTCCCTTCCCATTCCCAAAATTAGGGTGGCTTAACAGAAGGCCACCGTGACCACTTAGCCAGGGACTGAGATTCAATAGAGAGAGAAAGACTACAATTGGAATGTGAAGAATCTGATCTGCAGTTGATCACAGGTTGGGTTTCCAGAAGGACAGACAGCTCAGTGTAGTGCCATCAGAGGGCCTCAATGCCCTACACTCCACCCCCAGAGCTTCACAGAAGGGAAGAACCCTGGAGTCACACTTCTCCCCCAGTCCCATAAGCACTCGGCCTACAGATTATTTCAAGTGATCAGGAGAATTAAAACACACCCCAACCCTGAGTTGCTCTGTAGCAAGTCTATTTACAACTTTTTTCTCACCTCTCCTTGGAGGTAAATTGGGATTTCAAGTTGGGAAGCGTGGGATGAGGGGATTCCCCCGGTGCAATGACCAGTGACTAGTTTCCTTGTCTTTGCCAGTTGGGAGAGCTGGGATGAATTCCTGGAGACAGCAGCCTCACATTCATCGAATGGGGTAGCCCTAGGCTCTCTCCGCTGGCCTAGGCTGTGAAAATGATAGGGCACTACAGCTGGAGCAAATCCCCATGACAGAGAAAACCACACCTGGAATATCAAAGTGCTTTGGTCCAGGTTTGGTGACCAGAGAAAAAGGGGGGAAAAGGGGCACCTAGCTCATTTAAAAACCCGGAGGCCACTGCCCTGCTTCCCAGATAGGGAGGTATGAAACAACTGTTAAGTTTTTCCCACTAGGGAAAAACATCACAAAACCAAACCCATACAAAGGGCTTTTAATACAGCTTCCTGATGCTTAGCTGGGCAACGTCTCTTTCTTCCAGGAGGGGACAAGGGATTAATGGGACTGGGCAACAGTCTCAACATGAGACTACCCAATGTTCCACTGAAGAGACGACATTCCCACAAGCAGATAATAAAAAGAGCAGTTTAAAAAGGTGAGTAGTTTTAGTGCTCTTGTAGCCAGCCCACCTTAAACCTATATTATAAGCTTTTTACAACATACAAAATAGACCAGTAACTATGAGGATCACATTCCCATCTTCAATAGTAAATATACATGATAATATATCTAATATTAACAGTGGGACCAAATAATGTATAAGGCAAAGACATTTAAACAAGTGCTGTGTCATCGACATGCTCTGAAGAAGAAAACCCATCTGACTAGATCTAGACCTGGGCCTATTTTCATGAGGCCAAGATAACAAATACATAATCAGTATCCATGTGACACAGTCCAAATGCTGAGGGTATGAGGGGCAGCAGGTCATGGGAAGGAAGATATAAGCCCCAGTGAAAAGCTGGGGTTTGGCTTTACTTGTGATATTTTGATGCTCTATGTATGAGTAAGGGGGGGGGGGGAAGACACACTTTGATAACATTGTACAAAAGGCATCACCTCCCATTTCAAAAATAAATGGGAAGACTTCACAGTCAAAGTTCAGTAACTTGTCAGCATCTACCCTGGAACTCTGCTGCAGCATCACCACTTACCCTCTCCCCTTTCCCCTCCACTAGCATCCCCTCTTTCAGTCTACTTCAGACGCTGGGGACACTTCTAGGAGATAACTGCTAACAGACTTGAAAAGAAGAATGATAAATAAAGCATGATTAGAAAAAGTTTGGTGAGAGACTTAATCATAGTTTGCCCCAAGAGTCAATGTGGTCCAGGGGATGGCAAAAGATAGCAGACTCCATACAAATAACCCAAGTTGAGCCCTCCCTCACCTGGCACCAGGCACAGATCCTTAGCCTGTGATCCAATAAATTGGAAAGGTCCCTAAGGCAGTTTAAGCCTGTGACGTGTCTGGTGAAATTTTTAAACTAATTTTCCCCATTCATTTTAAAACACAGCCACAGTCTCCCTCCTCTCATGCCAAGCTTTGAGCTGCCTCTACATGTGACAATAGCTGTAGCAAAGCAAAGCATCTGGTATTTGAAGCCCGAAGCTCCACCCTACTGCTGGTCCCTGTCTTCTCATCCAACCTCAGTTCCTACCTAAATTAGGAACCTCCATTTTCTCTGTGCTCTTTAACTAGGACCTGGAAGACGAAGAAATAACATATTGCTGCCTGCCAAGGAAGATTTATTGGACTGAGGCACACCTCACCAACATCTTTGTGCTTCTTGGCATAGAGGAATCTCTGAATATCCCCATAAGCTTCAATTTACTTCCTCAGCCTTCTCTACTCTACTGTGTTAACCCCTGCGGTATTGGGAAGGCAAGAGTTGTGGAGAAAGGAAGAGTCTGCTCAGTTAGATGGGCTGTGAGCTTCAGTACAAGCAGGGTTTAAAGTCCTTTGTGGCCCACAGAGCCAGACCCTTCCATGGGTGCTTCATCTTTCCCTTCTTTGTCATCCTGTAGGACCCTCCAGGGGCTAAAGGACTGAAAGAACCACTGACCACTCAGGGCCAGCTGGAAAAGACTGAGGCAGACTCAAGCTTGAGGGTAAGGCCAAGGCCCAGGCACAGGCCCTGTCTCCCTCTCTCCCACCACAGGTTTCTGGGGTTTGTGAGTCAGGAATGAATGATGCCCCACAAGTGACTTTTCTCTTGAAAAGTCATGGGGAGGTGGGGGATGGGGGGAGGAAAAATCCCTTAGCCTAGCACCCTGAGGAAATGGGGCAGGGAGTCCCAAGGGACTCAAATGGCTCGTGGTCCCTTTGCTGCAGAGGAACTGACTAGCTCTAAAATGACTCAGTTTATTTCACCCTCTCTTTTTATTAAATGTTTAGTTCAACTGATTAGTTTTTAGTGTTTATGTCTAAATTATTCCTGGGCTGGGGGATAGGGTGAGAACAAAACCAAAATACCCCTAAAAATAAAGGAGACCCATTTCCTTGCCCTTTCTCCAAACCTGACCTTTAAAACAGATCACTTCTCTGCAAACTCCTTTCCTGCTTCACTAAAAATGCTCCCCTGCCACCTAGAAGTCCTGGCCATGCCAAACTGCTAAATGATGAAATATAATATACCCGCCAGGCTTCCCCCACAGTGGGGAGGAGGAGGAAGGAGTATCATTCTGCCCTGCCCCAGCAATAAGTTAATTCATCACAACAAGGCACCTTTCCCCAAGAGGAAAGCAGGAGATACAGAAGCTTTTTCCTCATCTGGCTAGCAGGCCTTGCTAGAGGAAGGATAGATGCAGGGTATAAGACCCTATATCACTATCAAGAGTCCAATCACCAAGTCCAGAGACGAGATGCATAGATGGAGGTGAGCTGGGAGGACGCTTGGAGTCTAGGGTTGGTTGCACTGGAGAAACATGTTAGGAGCTCTCATGCAGGTTTACGGGGAATGGAAGGGACCATCTGAGAAGAAGAGAAGGTCCATCCTTTTCCTGAGGAACAGGACCAAGCCAGGCTTCACCTGAGAATGGGTGGCAGAGGTGGGGCTCCACGGGCAGCTGAAAAAAAACAAAATAAAAACTAAACACATACAGGTCATCCACCAGACTCTGAAGAACCTAAACACTCCTGAAATGAGAGAAAGGCTCTTTACGCTAACCTTTAAAATCTAGGGACTAGGGCTGGGCACTCTGGGAGGCTGAAGCACGCGGATCGCTCAAGGTCAGGAGTTTCAAACCAGCCTGAGCAAGAGCAAGACCCCATCTCTACTAAAAATAGAAAGAAATTGGCCAACTAAAAATATATAGAAAAAATTAGCCGGGCATGGTGGCGTATGCCTATAGTCCCAGCTACTTGGGAGGATGAGGCAGGAGGATCACTTGAGTCCAGGAGTTTGAGGTTGCTGTGAGCTAGGCTGATGCCACGGCACTCTAGCCTGGGCAACAGAGTGAGACTCTATCTCAAAAAAAATAAAAAATAAATAAATAATCTATGGACTAGTTTTAGTTGTTGTTTTGGTTTTTTAAGAAAATGAAGATGAGGCTGGGTGCGGTGGCTCACACCTGTAATCCTAGCACTCTGGGAGGCCAAGGCGGGCGGATTGCTCGACGTTGGGAGTTCAAAACCAGCCTGAGCAAGAGTGAGACCCTGTCTCTACTATAAATAGAAAGAAATTAGTTGGACAACTAATATATATAGAAAAAATTAGCTGGGCATGGTGGCGCATGCCTGTAGTCCCAGCTACTTGAGAAGCTGAGGCAGCAGGATCACTTGAGCCCAGGAGTTGGAGGTTGCTGTGAGCTAGGCTGATACCACTGCACTCACTCTAGCCTGGGCAACAAAGCGAGACTCTGTCTCAAAAAAAAAAAATAGAAAAAGAAAATGAAGATGAAGAGAAGTACATTTTAACCAAAGAAAACAAAACAAATTGAACATTCTATGCAATTATGGAAAAACTTTCTTTACTACCATTCTCACCTCGGTTGGTTTTGCTGGGATATATTCTCTGAAAGTGTTTATATTCTTCTGGAGCAGGAAAGTCTTCTACTGGATGGAAGGAATACTTTGACTCAAAATCATCTGCAAAAAAACCGAAATATTAATTCATATCACCCTGGCTTGTGCTACCACAGACTTCTGGGCACTTACGCGACCCTCCTTGCTTACTTATCTCTCGTGCATTCTGATGTGCTGCAAGGGCCTGCCTCACCCACTAAAACAAGGCTCCTGAGAACAGCAGCAGCATCACCCTATATGCCGTGTGTACACAGAGGGTGTGTTTCAAGGCTGTCTACATTAAGGGGTGAGTCTTTGAGCTGATTCTTTAAACCTTTCCACTAAAAATCAGGCACATAACAGGAAAGGAGCCCAGCTGTTTACAAGGAAGCAGAAAGAAATATAGTTCTGTGCTTCAATAACATGGTCATCTTAGGGACTGTCACCATGTGAAACCAACTGAATTGAATCCACAAATTGGTAGAAATTAATTTAAAATGGGACTATTGGCTGGGTGCAGTGGCTCACGCCTGTAATCCTAGCACTCAGGGAGGCCGAGGCGGGCGGATCGCTCAAGGTCAGGAGTTCAAAACCAGCCTGAGCAAGAGCGAGACCCCGTCTCTACTAAAAAATAGAAAGAAATTAATCGGCCAACTAAAATATATAGAAAAATTAGCCAGGCATGGTGGCACATGCCTGTAGTCCCACCTACTCGGGAGGTTGAGACAGGAGGATCACTTGAGTTTGAAGTTGCTGTGAACTAGGCTGATGCCACAGCACTCTAGCCCGGGCAACACAGTGAGACTCTGTCTCAAAAATAAATAAATAAACAAATTAATTAATTAATTTTAAAAAAAGGGACTATTTAGCTCCAGCTAGTAGATTTGACTAGATAATTCCCTTTCAACCCAGGTTTCCCTCACTTAGCTATGCAAAACAGTAGGGACAGCCATCTCTTGGCCTCCACTCCCATTTTCTATGGGCTCTCCACAAGAAGGTATGGCTTGATCATGTTCCAAAGGTTTCTACAATGAGGATATATCTTTAAAGCAAAACCCCCGGTCTAATGGGAACAGCATGGAACATGGGGGATGGGGGACGGGGGAGGAAAGCAACTATTAAAGAACCCAGAATGTTAGGACTACATGGGACCTTACAGATCTTTTCCAGGGGTCCTCAACAGAGGGTCTAACAATAACCTCTGGATAACCCTTACTTAGGGTTCCATCTCAGAACTAATGAATCAGAATCTCCTAGGTAGGAGCCCCAACATTTGTAACCTCGGAAAAGTTAATCTGATATGTTCCTGATCTAGTCAACCTTCTCGTTTTACAGATAAGGGAAGTGAGGCCCCAAAAGTAAAGTGACTTCCTCAAAATAACACAGCTATAGTTAATGGGTTTTGATTACCAGATAAATGTTGTATAGTGTTTTGTTTTTTACAGAGCCAGAAAGGAACTCCGCTTCCTAGAAGGATACATAATTCCTCTCTGAACAATCCTAAAAAGCATACAGAGTCTCTGACCTAAAAGCTAAACAAACACAGTGATCCTGGAGGAGCACAAGAGTGGGTTTAGAGCTAGCACAACACTTGCTGATATTACTTAAATCTATTTCAAAGCAACCAACAGAGATGCTAGAGACCCAAGGGTAAAGTCAGGAGGGGAACTGCTGTGAAGAAGGGATACCATTTGGCATTCCCACTCTACCCTGGCCATCTGGCAGCCAAGGCACTGGAGTTAGTGAAGTCACCACAGAAACTATGGGACTAAAACAACCAGCTACTCACCCAAGAAAGACCGGACAGTAGTGATAGAATCTCTGTGGCCATTCCTCAGGGGTGGTGGTGGAGGAGGTGGTGGCCCCGCTGGTATCCTTGAGGGTGGAGGTGGGGGCTTTCCTCGGCTCAGGGGTTCTGACCCATGCATTCGGTATGGTGGGGGTGGTGGCGGAGCATCCCTGGCACCGTTTCGGATCATGGGTGGTGGAGGTGGAGGAGCTGCAATCAAAATCCAAAGTAGTTAGGCCTGGATGTGGAGGCAACAAGGGGGTAGAGGGATCTGAGAGACATGAGCTAAAAGACTATCTCGGTGTGTTCCCAAAGAACCAGGCTCTGTAAGCCTCTGGGTGGCATTTAAAATACCACATTCACCTTCTCCCTGATGCTTATTTCTTGAACATCACCACTAATCTTCCAGATATCAAGGTTCAGAGTAAATGCATGATCTTTTTTTCATTTCTCACAAGTCAGTGAAGAACACTATCTACTCTTGATGATTTTTTCCCTGATTTCCCATGCCTTCCTCCACAATTCTAATTCAAGTCTTTCTCATATTTAGCCTTCCAAATGTTCTCCTTGCTTCCAATTCATTTTGCATACCACCAACTCACTAAGCTCCCTAAAACACTTGTTCAAATTTTTTCAAGGGCTTTGCATTTCCTACATTATAAAGTCTCAAATCCTTTGCTTACATAGTTAACCTACCATGTCAATCAGCCTGATCTCGCCTTCTCCTTTCCCTTTCTGAATTCCTAGGCAGGATTAGGCATCCCTCTTCTGCACTTCCACTGCAGCCTGAGCATATCTGTCACTCTACTATATTGTGTCATAATTGTTCATTATATATGCTTCTTCCCCAGTATACTATATACTCCTTAATGTCAAAGCAGTTCCTTCATCTGAGTTCCCAAGCTTGGCAAAATGTACAGCACATGGTAGGTACTTAATCAATGTTTGCTGAATAAACCGAATTACAAATTTTTTTTTTTTTTTTGAGACAGGGTCTCACTCTGTCACCCAAGCTAGAGTGCTGTGGCATTATCACAGCTCACTGCAACCTCAAACTCCTGGGCTCAAGCAATCCTCCTACCTTAACCTCCCAAGTAGCTAGGACTACACACGAGGGCCACCACGTCCAGCTAATTTTTCTTTCTTTTTTTTTGTAAAGATGGGGGTTTCGCTCTTGCTCAGGCTGGTCTCAAACTCTTGGCCTCAAGTAATCCTCTCACCTCAGCGTCCCAAAGTGCTAGGGTTACAGGTGCCTCAGCCTCGCAAAATGCTAGGATTACAGGCATGAGCTACAGTGCTCCGCCCATATGCTCTGTTCTTATGACTTCCCCCACTCAATATTCTTTTTTTTTTTTTTTTTTTTTTGAGACAGAGTCTCACTTTTGTTGCCCAGGCTAGAGTGAGTGCCGTGGCATCAGCCTAGCTCACAGCAACCTCAAACTCCTGGGCTCAAGCGATCCTCCTGCCTCAGCCTCCCAAGTAGCTGGGACTACAGGCATGTATCACCATGCCCGGCTAATTTTTTGTATATATACTTTTAGTTGGTCAATTAATTTCTTTCTATTTTTAGTAGAGACGGGGGTCTCGCTCAGGCTGGTTTTGAACTCCCGACCTCGAGCAATCCACCCGCCTCGGCCTCCCAGAGTGCTAGGATTACAGGTGTGAGCCATCCCGCCCAGCCCCCCACTCAATATTCTAATATCCCTCTTCCCTGACTACCAAACCCCACCGTGTTTCCCCGAAAATAAGACAGTGTCTTATATTTATTTTTCCTCAAGAAGATGCCCTAGGGCTTATTTTTAGGGGATGTGTTATTTTCCCCTCAAAGCCTCAGCTTGCAGCATGCACAGGATGGCCGGGACCTGACAGGGGAAGCCGACCTTGTTGGTGGGGCTGCCCGAACCTTTCCGGTCACCTCTGGGATAGTAGCTGTCACAATTCGGCAGATGAGAAGGGCTGCTCATCTTCTCTACTGCTCCGAGATGAAATGCATGGGTTGTGCAGATACGCTAAGTAGCCATGCCCATCACTAGGTCTTACTTTCGAGGTAGGCTTATATTGTGCAAATGCTTAGAAATCCTGCTAGAGCTTATTTTATGGGTAGGTCTTATTTTCGGGGAAACACGGTACCTGTCCTTCAAGATTCAAATTCAAGTCCCATCTTCTAAAGACTTTCCCCAAAGCAATCCACTCTATTCTGAGTCCCTTGTTTGCTCTCCCATAGCATATACAGGTTATGTCACTTATTCTGTTACAGCACTTAACAGTATGGACTAAAATGAGTGATTTTCAAAACACGTATAGTAGCAGATCCACCTAAGTTCTCAGGAAGTTACATATCTCCAGTCATGATCTCAACAAATTTAAAATGCCTCTTCTAGAATTGCCTCCCAAGCCAGTTTATCAGACAGAGCCATAAATATCATTATATGATGGTCACATTTCATTTTTAAAGTCGCCTCACCACCAACAATGGAAATATTCATACCTATGTCTGTCTCTGCTTTTTGGCCATTTTCAAAAATTTTGTCTTTTATCCCTAAAAGACAAAAATTTGCCACTGAGTTAATGTCAGAAGCATGTCTGAAGAAATGGCAACATCACTGTAATAAGATGTGTTTAAGCTGTATTACTCCTATGTTCTGCATTAAACTATTAACAATAACAGCAGCTACCATTTACTGGGAATCCTTTACATTCTAGGCATTTCATATGCACTACATCTTTAAAAATTCTTATAGCCACCCTAGGAAAGTCTGTATTATCATTCCCATTTCAGAAATGAGTAAAATGGTACTCAGGTTGTCTAAGGTCACAGATCTAATAAAAATACACTCAGCACAAGTCTGCTCTTCCCGCTACTTCCTATAACTGCTTTTCATAACTACCTTAGGTTGTATCTCATCTCCCCAACTAGAATCACAACCCAGTGGGTTGGAATTGTGTCTTTTGGTACCTAGGCCACATTTAATAAACAATGTGTTAACGTAAATAGTACATGGAGAGAATACTTGACTTAACAGACAATCTTGTTTTAGTAGTAAAAGTGTATCTTATTATTCCTCCTGAATTCCTGTCAGAATTTTTGTAGTGACCATAGTTGAGCATGTAACACAGTAATGGGATGATGTGTGTATGCACAAAGTTCCAGCACAGTGGGCCCCTTAAACCTTAGCTTTTGCTTCCCATAAGAAACTTACAATGTGGGTCAGGCACAGTGGCTCACACCTGTAATCCTAGCACTCTGGGAGGCCGAGGTGGGAGGACTGCTTGAGCTCAGGAGTTTGAGACCAGCCTGAGCAAGAGCAAGACCCCATCTCTACTAAAAATAGAAAGAAATTAATTGCCCAGCTAAAAATATATAGAAAAAATTAGCCGGGCATGGTGGCGCATGCATGTAGTCCAAGCTACTCAGGAGGCTGAGGCAAGAGGATAGCTTGACCCCCAGAGTTTGAGGTTGCCGTTACGGCAACCTCAAGCAGCAGTCTACTGGACAATAGAGCAAGAAAGTGCCACACACACACACACACACACACACACACACAAACAAAAAGAAACTCACAATGTCAACTCTCTTCTTTTCAAGGTCTATTTACATATTATTAACAGGGGCCCTGGATGCAATAATTAAAAAGAAATCTCCTTAACACACCCCAGCAGATCTCTGAGCCTTGTTTTCATTCCAAACCAGCACAGACTGAAGCTCTTTCAGGTCACCCTTAAAATATTCCCTAAAACCCAGATTCCTCAGGACCCTGAGAATCTGTATCTACTCCTAGGGCATGGCCAGGAAGTAATGTAGACAGGGTTAGTTAGGTTCACGAGGATATCAGCTAGATATTGGGCAGGTGACAGTGACAAAAGCCAATCTGAACTGGTAAAATACAGCAGGACAAGAGCAACCTGTTTGGCTCTTCCAGCTCTCTGCCTCAGGGAGGGTCATCCCCACCAGGTTCCACTACCTCCAATAAATAACCTTCTGGGCTCTTTGCCAGATCCAGTTTTAAGACTGTTTCAAGTGACAGAGCCAGGACCCTGGTCCCTAAAAAATAATCCATTTGTTGGCCAGGCACGGTGGCTCACGCCTGTAATCCTAGCTCTCTGGGAGGCCGAGGCAGGTGGATTGCTCAAGGTCAGGAGTTCGAAACCAACCTGAGCAAGAGCGAGACCCTGTCTCTACCATAAATAGAAAGAAATTAATTACAATATAATCTCAATTTTGAGGAAAGCATGATGGTATCAATTCTTATCATAAAAAAATTACCTTAAAAATGGAAAAAATTTGTTTTACTCAGGCAAAAGAAAAATTTTGGAAACAAACTCTACAGACGAATAACACTGCTTTTTTGGGTCTCTGGGCAAAAGACGCCAACCCTTTGAAATGTAAATAATTCACACAGAGACTAAAGTACATTATCACATAATATTACTATAAATGATTTAATAAAAGAGATAAGTCCATGAATACCTGGAAGCCCTCTGCATAAAACCAGTAACATTCATCAGCACACTACACTTTCACATGTACTTCTATTTTACAGATGTGGAAAACTCAGAGAATCAGTGATCTGCCCAGTGTCATACAACAAATAAAACCACTACTCAAATGATCTCTGACTAAACTATCTTAATTTTTCTCCAGTGTATCTTTCTTAAGAACTGCTGCTCTGGTTACTGATAAGGAAAGCAAGTGGAGGCCTCTGGACCAGGACTCAAAGTTGGTGATAGCTAATTGCACAGAAGAACTAGGCTTGTAACTTCAAAATTTTCTAAAGAAACCACAAAGAAAGAACTAAGAAGTGGGAAGCAAGAAGTCTGCAGACATTTAAAACTACTCAATTCAACCCACAGAAGCTGCGTTTTTCTCTGCTGCTATTTCTGGGTGAGGTTAGAAAGATGTGAGCTTTGCTCAAATAAAGGGTTTAAAAATATTTTTTTAGGCCGGGCGTGGTGGCTCACGCCTGTAATCCTAGCACTTTGGGAGGCCGAGGCGGGCGGATTGCTCAAGGTCAGGAGTTCCGAAACCAGCCTGAGCGAGACCCCATCTCTACTAAAAATAGAAATAAATTAATTGACCAACTAAAAATATATATACAAAAAATTAGCCGGGCATGGTGGCGCATGCCTGTAGTCCCAGCTACTCAGGAGGCTGAGGCAGTAGGATCGCTTAGCCCCAGAGATTGAGGTTGCTGTGAAGCCAGGCTGACGCCACGGCACTCACTCTAGCCTGGGCAACAAAGTGAGACTCTGTCTCAAAAAAAAAAAAATTTTTTTAATTTGAACTTTATAGAATCAAGGACCACCTTAGGACTATCTCCTTATGGCCAAATCTAGGGAGATATGGGGTCAGGAATGTACCAAACTACTGCTTGACTGCCATATGTTATACTACCAGCTCCTAGACTGCAAATCTGTACATACCTAAACAAACAGCAGCACAGACTAATGGGGTTTTTGTTTGTTTTTTTAAGACAGAGTCTTACTCTGTTGCCCGGGCTAGAGTGCTGTGGCATCAGCCTAGCTCACAACAACCTCAAAAATTCCTGGGCTCAAGCAATCCTTCTGCCTCAGCCTCCCAAGTAGCTGGGACTACAGGCATGTGCCACCATGCCCAGCTAATTTTTTGTATATATATTTTTAGTTAGTCAATTAATTTCTATTTTTAGTAGAGATGGGGTCTCACTCTTGCTCAGGCTGGTTTCGAACTCCTGACCTTGAGCAATCCACCTGCCTCGGCCTCCCAGAGAGCTAGGATTACAGGCGTGAGCCACTGTGCCTGGCCGACTAATGGGTTTTTAATATCTGCTTCTTGACAACATAACTTCTTAAACCAATGTTCTATACCTGTACAGACTGACTTTAAAATAAAAGCTCAAAAGCCATTTGTTGAGTGTGGGGCTCAAAGTCCAGTGATACAAGGATATGAGAGCCAAAACTCCAAGGCCCAATAAGGCCCAGAGAGTAGTCCTGGGCTCCTCTACTCTCACATTTCATTCATGCTATTTTGTAAAAAGACACACTACCTTTTACCTTTTCTAGGCTTTCTTAATTCCCTTCTGACCCAGCATAATCTCCTCGGCCCATTATCACAATCACTCCCTTACACCCTTCATCCCCGCCCTGCCCCACTCCTCTCCCTTATAGTCATGCATACCTTAAAAATGCTAATGCTGGTTAAATATTATATAACCCCACCCTTACACTGCTATAAACACACACCATGCTGATTAATCTCACTTGAAATGTATGCCCCTACTCTCAAGTAGGCCAATCTCAAGTGTGGTTGGCTATCCAAGCACACATTTCCCTAGTCCATTCACTGTCCCACGCTCCAGATGACCATTTTATGCCTTTTCTCTCTCCTCACATCTCCTTCACCTTCCCCTTCCCTCACCCCATTCACAGCTGATGTTCTTGCTTTTTATTTCACCAAGAAAACAGAAGCAAATTAGAAGAAACTGTCCACATGCTCCTACCATCCTGCCACTACACCCACCTACCCACTTGCTTCTATGCCCATTTGCTCTGCCTTCCCTCCCGTTACCATAGAACTATCGTGTTGCTGTTTAAGGCCAGCCCCTTACCTATGGACCAGACTCTATCTTCTTTTGCCTCCTCAAGGATATTACAATTTGTTCCCTCTGTCCCAATTAAATTTTTTCCCTCTCTACTGGTTTCAGGCTATTCATTCCATCAGAATACAGATATCTCAAAGTGGGGTAAAAAAATCCTCAAGTCTCAACCCCGCATCCTCCTCTAGCAATCATTCCACTTATCTTCACCCCTCACCCTTTACAGCAAACTCCTTAAGAGATTTCCACACAGATATCACTAATTCCTCTCTTTCTATTCCTGTATTCTTTTTTTTTTTTTTTTTTTTTGAGACAGAGTCTCACTTTGTTGCCCAGGCTAGAGTGAGTGCCTAGCTCACAGCAACCTCAATCTCCTGGGCTCAAGCAATCCTGCTGCCTCAGCCTCCCGAGTAGCTGGGACTACAGGCATGCGCCACCATGCCCAGCTAATTTTTTTCTATATATATTAGTTGGCCAATTAATTTCTTCCTATTTATAGTAGAGACAGGGTCTCGCTCTTGCTCAGGCTGGTTTCGAACTCCTGAGCTCAAACGATCCACCCACCTCGGCCTCCCAGAGAGCTAGGATTACAGGCGTGGGCCACCACGCCTGGCCTATTCCTGTATTCTTGAGTCCACTCCAATGTAGCGTGCTCGCTTGCTCGCTCGCGCTCGCTCGCTCGCGCTCTCTCTAAGAGACATGGTCTTGCTCTTCTTGCTCAGGGTGGTCTTGAATGCCTGAGCTCAAGAGATCCTTCTGCCTCAGCCTCCCAGAGTGCTAGGATTACAGATGTGAGCCACCACGCCCAGCCTCAATTTAGCTTTCACCTTCACCCTCTACCACTCACTGAAACTATTCAAAAAGGGTCCCACATTACTAAGACCAATGTGTCAGTCCTCAGTCTTCAACTTACCTCACCCATCTGCAGCACTGAACAGAGCTAATCACTCACTCCACCTTGGAGTTTTTCTCCTTCCTTCCTCACTAGAGGCTCTTCTCAGTTCCCTCTGCTGGGTACTCTGCATCTCTCTTGCCTTTAATGTAGGAGGGCCCCAGCCCTCAGGCCTCTTCCTAGCTATCCTCATTCCCTAGTGACTTCATCCAGTATGTAGTTTTCCATATCATTCAAATAATCTCTTTAGCCCAGACCTCTCCCCTAACTTCAGAGTTTGATAGCCAATCACCAATTCATTATCTCCTCTTGAATGTCTAAGAGGCATCCCAAACTAGCTTATCCAAACCTGAATGACTATCTTCTCCCAAAATTCCTGCGGTCTTAACCATTTACCCAGTTTATTGCAACAGCCTCCTGTGTGGGCTCCTTTTGCCACCATGGTCCTCCTGCAGTCTGCTCTCAACACAGAAGCTAGTGGTCTTTTAAAAAGGTAAATCAAATCATACTACTTCTCTGTTCAGAACCCTCTAGTGGCTGCCCATCTCACACAGAGTGAAACCCAAAGTCTTTGCAAAATCTTACAATGTAGGCTGGGTGCGGTGGCTCACGCTTATAATCCTAGCACTCTGGGAGCCCAAGGCGGGTGGATTGCTCAAGGTCAGGAGTTCAAAACCAGCCTGAGCGAGACCCCGTCTCTACTATAAAAATAGGAAGAAATTAATTGGCCAACTTATATATATATACATATATATATATATATATATATATGTATATATATATATATAAATTAGCCGGGCATGGTGGTGCGTGCCTGTAGTCCCAGCTACTCGGGAGGCTGAGGCAGCAGGATTGCTTGAGCCCAGGAGTTTGAAGTTGCTGTGAGCTAGGCCGATGCCACGGCACTCACTCTAGCCTAGGCAAGAAAGCGAGACTCTGTCTCAAAGAAAAAAAAAAAAATCCTACAATGTTCTCCCTTTGAGATCTAACTTTCTGACTTCCATGTCTTGCCACTCTGCCCCACACTTATTCTAGTCCTGCCACCATGGCTCCATTGCTTTCCCCAAAAAGATCTCTCAAGAGTAATTATGTATGACAGTTAACCAAGTCCTAGAAACCTAAAAAAAGAAAAGATAATAAAAAAAATTTAAAAAAAGACTAATTCTGCCTCGGAGCTTTTTGCATTTGTTATTCCTACTGCCTGCAATAGCTAGCTATTCTCCCCATAACTTCAAGTCTTTGCCAAATTATCACCCTATCAGTAAAGACTTTTCTGACTCTACCCCCTCCTCCAATTTAAAATATCACCATACTAGCATCCACTACACTATGTCTTACTCCTCTGCTATTATTTGTATTTCTCTAAAGCATACTACATACTATGTATTTAAATATTTTGCTAGTTTATTTGTTTGACTGTCCAGAACAGGAAGCTTTTGTCTTCTCTATTTATTGCTGTTTCCCTAAGAACAGAGTCAGATAAATAAAAAGGCACTCAATAAAACAACTGAATGAATAAACAAATTCTTATTGTCTTCAGTCACTGAAAGGGTGTTTTGGGGAAAAGGCTGAAGAGAAAAGATAAACTCAACTCACATCATGAAAGGAAAAAAAGGTGCTTCCAAACACTTACCTGCTCCCCGACCGGGAGGGTCTCGGGCTGGGGGAGGTGGCCTATTACTCAGTAAAGAGGGGGAAGCGGAGGTGGGTGGAGGAGGCGCTAGGCCTCTGACAGGTCCTGGTGTCTTCCTATGCAAAGAATTGTGTCTCTGTGGCAGCTCAGGGGCTGACTCGTTAGTGGGACTGGAGGGTCCATTGGGGACCCCAGGAGGCTGGCGGTAAGGCGGTGGAGGAGGAGCCAGAGACTGGCCACTTGGTCCCGTTCTGATATTCACAGGAGAAGGAGGTGGTTTGACGGGGGGTGGAGCAGGAGGTCCCTCTCGACCAGGGTGAAGCCTCTGTCCAGGCGTTGGTGGCAAGGGTTTCTCTCTGTTGTAGGCCGGGGCTTTGTTGCTGTGCATAGGCAGAGGTGTGGCAGGTGCATTGGCACGCCGCCCTGGAGGTGGTGGGGGAGGGGCAGAGGAGCTGTGCTTCATGCCCGTACTGCTGGTGGTATTGGGCCGAGAGAGGTCCGGTAAAGAAGGTCTCTGCATCCGGGGCAGTTCTGGGAGTGAGGCCCGGCTACTGTCTGTATCATCTTGAGGACGCCCACTGGCTGTAGACACTGGAGGCCTTGGAGCAGCAGCTCGAGAACTGGGGACTTGCAGGGCTGACTTACCAGCTAGGTTCTCTAAAAATACACCAGGACGACACTGGTCAACAGAGCTAGACATAGCGGTCAGTATCTCCACTTCACCCAGCCTCCTTAGTACAACCTGCATGGCAGCAGGGAAACTACCTGCATAATTTGCTGATGTAAGATGTAAGATAAAAATACATTTTTATCTATTTTATTTAAATTTATTTTTATTTTTGACAAATAATTGTAGATACTTCTGGATACAATGTAATGTTACAGGTATACACTGTGGAATAATTAAATCAAGCCAATTAACATATCTGTCACTTCACAACTTGTTTCTTTGTGGTGAATACACTTAACATGTACTCTTTCAGCAATTCTGAAATATGCATTATTATTAACTACTGTCACCATGCATGCTATAGATCACTAAAACTTACTCCTCCTCTAAATGAAACTTTGTGCCCTTTGACCAACATCTCCCCTTCCTCCATCCCCACCTCCGATCTCCCCCAGGCTCTGGAAGCCACCATTTTAATTAATTCGACTGTTTTAGATCCCAAGTATAAGTGAGATCACATAGTATATGTCTTTTTGTGCCTGGCTTATTTTATTTAGTATAATGTCCTCCAGGTTCATCCATGTTGTCAGAAATGACAGAATTTCCTTCTTTTTTAAGGCTGAATAGTATTCTATAATACATATATAGACACTCATAGTATAATAGTATTGATATACCACATTTGCTTTATCCAAGTTGAATACATTTTTATTTAATCCCTCACCTTTTGCTTTATTCTATTCTGTAACTCCTCCCCTGCTGCCACGCCTCCTTCCTCTCACCTCTACCACACTCCTCAACCTGAGATGTCCCACTTGGGACAATTCAGAAATTAATACACTTGGCGAACATCCTAAGAAAGTACTTATTGGGTACCTGAAGTGTCCTTGGCTCCCACAGGTCGAAGCTTCGGCACTCCTCCTTGGAAAAGCCCTCCCTTGGGCTGCAGGGCAGCTACTCCAGAGCCATAACCGCCACTGCTTGCTTTGGACTCTGGAAAACACACCATTAGGGTTTTCAGTTCATGTGCTCTGGGCTGGTGGCTAAATCAATCCTGAGGAGATACTCCTCCTCTATCTGGGCTATAATTTGCAAACAAATCAATCTTGCTTTTGCCTTTCTATTAAAAAACTAGGCCCTTCTGCTCCACAGCTTCATGTAGGGATAAAACTCTTTGCTGTGATGAAAGAACAAAAGAAACGAAGAGCCTGTCTTCTCTTATTTAGGGCAAAGTGATAACTAGATTAAAGAAATGTGCAACAGCCCAGGCCCGGTAGCTCACGCCTGCAATCCTAGCACTGTGGGAGGCTGAGGCAGGAGGATCATTTAGGTCAGTAGTTCAAGACCAGCCTGAGCTAGAGCGAGACCCTGTCTCTATTAAAAATAGAAGAATTAGCTAGATGTTGCGGAGCATGCCTACAGCACCAGCTACTTGGGAGGCTGAGGCAGAAGGATCACTTGAGCCCAGGAGTTTGAGATTGCTGTGAGCTAGGCTGATGCCACAGCACTTTAGACAGGGCAAAAGAGTGAAACTCTGCCTCAAAAAAAAAAAAAAAAAAAATGTTCAACTGAGTTCTCTCTGCATTCGCCTCTCCAGATGGCAGAGGGCTAACGGCTGAGGAATCTAGGGGTGAACAAACTCTCCAGAGGCCTACAGGAATGGACACTTGTAGCAATTATACAACCATTCTTGGCTTCAGCCCAGGGATTTCTAGGAATGTGGTAGTCTCCTTAAAGAGAACAGCCATGGATGTGCCCTAAATAAGCATTAGTTACAGTAGGAGGTCATCTTAACCCTGAGAATGCTTCCCAAGGGTCAAGAAAAAACTTCTAAGGTATTCAAATGAACAAATGGGAAGAAAGCCAAAGGATATCCCAAGACAAAACTCTCCCATTGAAGCCCCAACAATAAAAATAACAGCCCAGGCCAGGAGCAGTGGCTCACGTCTATAATCCTAGCACTCTGGGAGGCCGAGGCGGGTGGATTGCTTGAAGTCAGGAGTTCGAAACCAGCCTGAGCAAGAGCGAGACCCCGTCTCTACTATAAATAGAAAGAAATTAATTGGCCAACTAATATATATACAAAAAATTAGCCGGGCATGGTGGCGCATGCCTGTAGTCCCAGCTACTTAGGAGGCTGAGGCAGAAGGATCTCTTGAGCCCAGGAGTTTGAGGTTGCTGTGAGCCAGGCTGACACCATGGCACTCACTCTAGCCTGAGCAACAAGCAAGACTCTGTCTCAAAAAAAAAAAAAAAAAATGACAGCCCAGCCAAGTCTCCAAGGAAATCTTGGGATCCTACTGGGTGACTAGGAAGTGAAGTTTAGACTCACTCTCGAGGATGGGAGCACTCCGATCATTAATGTTGGTCACCTTCTTCAGCTTGGTTCCTTTGCAAATGTCCTGTAAGAGGGCACCTCGACCCCGCTGCTCATCTCTACTCAGCTTGGGCTGCTCTGTGTTTGCCTGGAAGAAGAGGGAAATGTATGTTCATGCTAAATAGTTCGTTTTATCACAGGCTTGGGATAAAAGCCTTGGGATAAAATGACTTAAACCAAACCAGATTCTATGAGATGCCTACCAGAACTCATCAGATATATATATGCCAAAAAGCAATTATCAATGTGCATTATCATTCTTCTGGTTCTCTTTTTCTGTCCTGTTCTACCTTCTGTGAAGGACACAGGTCTCCCTCCTATTCTGAAGCTTCTGATGGGAGGACTAAGCTAACACTTACTGAGTTATCCATGCACTAGGCTTTGTGTGGAAGACACTATTCACATTGCCATCATCAAGGCAAAAATTTACTGAATCTCCACTATGCCTCAGGCATTGTGCTAAGCTCATTACTTGCATTATCTCATTTAAATCTTGAAATAGTCCTATGGGGAAGGTATAACTATCACTACCCCCATTTGTAGAGTGTGGGCCAAAAGCTGAAAAGCTTCCTAAGGTCACACAACTAGGAAATAGTAAAGCAAGAATCTAACATCAATGGTGCCTCTAAAATACCTTCTTTATCTTATCTCATCTAACATACCCTATTGTCTCCCTATTACTTCAATTTATCCTCTAAACAATTATTACATAGACTACATTATTTTCATCCTAAAGATGAGGAATAAAAGTTTAGGAAAGCATTTACTGGTCTTCCACACAAAACTTTTCATCTAAAAAGTGGTTCAGGCTGGGCGCAGTGGCTCACATCTCTAATCCTAGTACTCTGGGAGACCGAAGCGGGGGCAGGAGGATCGTTCAAGGTCAGGAGTTAGAGACCAGCCTGAGCAAGAGCCAGACCCCGTCTCTACTAAAAAAATAGAAAGAAATTAATTGGCCAACTAAAATATAGAGGAAAAAAATTAGCTGGGCATGGTGGTACATGTTTGTAGTCCCAGCTACTCGGGAGGCTGAGGCAGAAGGATTGCTTGAGCCCAGGAGTTTGAGGTTGCTGTGAGCTAGGCTGATGCCATGGTACTCTAGCCAGGGCAACAGAGAGAGACTCTGTCTCAAAAAATAAATAAATAAATAAAATTAAATATAATTAATTAAAAGTTCATATATATCCTTAAACAAAATGTCTGAAAACTAGAGGTTATGGGAAAAAAAAACAGAAGTTGGCAGACCTGAACTCCAGTCCTAGTTCTGAAACATTTGGATAGAAAAGCCACTTGTCCTCTTCAGGGCACAATTTCTCATTTGTTAACACCTAATACATACACATAAACACACATGTGCACATGCACACATGCACTTGGGCTATTCTTTTATAAAGGTAATTTTACTTATAAATTTTACAAAAATGAGAAAGCATACAGGTTCCCTCTTTTCCCAGTGACACCAGGTATCACACCCTAGATATGGTTAAAGTGGCTGCCTTCTTGGTTCAGAAACCACATCGCTTTTTTTTCTCCCCTTTGGAACCATTTAGTCTTTGTGCCAGTACATTCTATAAACTCCTCTCTTTATAGGATGTTAGACCTGATGGACCTGGCTTTCAAATGAACTGATTTGGAGCAGAAGAGTAGAAGAGTAGATGAGATGATAGCAAGAAACAACCACCAGGAATCCCCATTCCTTTTCTCAAAAATGCCAGAGAAATAACACAGTGACCTTTCTAGAACAAATGGTTTTAGAAGGAAACACTAGTTCCTACTCCAATGCCACCTGTCCAAATCTCCATTAAGAATGATCCAGGCCGGGCGCTGTGGCTCACGCCTGTAATCCTAGCTCTTGGGAGGCCGAGGCGGGCGGATTGCTCAAGGTCAGGAGTTCAAAACCAGCCTGAGCAAGAGCGAGACCCCGTCTCTACTATAAATAGAAAGAAATTAATTGGCCAACTGATATATATATAAAAAAAAAAAAATTAGCCGGGCATGGTGGCGCATGCCTGTAGTCCCAGCTACTCGGGAGGCTGAGGCAGGAGGATCACTCGAGCCCAGGAGTTTGAGGTTGCTGTGAGCTAGGCTGACGCCATGGCACTCACTCTAGCCTGGGCAACAAAGCGAGACTCTGTCTCAAAAAAAAAAAAAAAAAAAAGAATGATCCAGGACAAGGAAACCAGGTATGCCATTATGGTCCTAGAAGAGGACTTCTCAGGAATCAGAGCTAGTTGATTAGGATAAACTTGTTTATTCTCCATCTTCCTCTACCACATGTCATTGAGTACACACTATGTCTTATAAAAGGAAACCCTAATATCCATTAATACTAGGACTAAAGATCTGGGATGTTATAAAAAGGTTTAAAGAGCAGGCTCAGAATAAGAAAGCTATGAGTTGGAAAATCTAGAATTTTTAACCAAAAGGGATAAAAAAACAGTTTGTGAAAGCATTAATCTAATTACTAAAAGGTTTTGAGATAGAAGCCAGGCATGGTGATACACACCTGTAGTCCTAGCTACTTGGGAGGCTGAGGTAGGAGGATCACTTGAGTCTACGAGTTTGAGACCACCCTGGGCAACACAGTGAGATTCTATCTCAGTTAAAAAAAAAAAGAAAAGAAAAGGCCGGGTGCGGTGGCTCACGCCTGTAATCCTAACACTCTGAGAGGCCAAGGCAAGCGGATCGTTTGAGATCAGGAGTTCAAGACCAGCCTGAGCAAGAGTGAGACCCTGTCTCTACTAAAAATAGAAAGAAATCAATTGGCCAACTAAAAATACATAGAAAAAATTAGCCAGGCATGATGGCGCATGCCTGTAGTCCCAGCTACTTGGGAGGCTGAGGCAGCAGGATTGCTTGAGCCCAGGAGTTTGAGGTTGCTGTGAGCTAGGCTGACGCCATGGCACTCTAGCCAGGGCAACAAGAGTGAGACTCTGTCTCAAAAAAAAAAAAAAAAGAAAAGAAAAGAAAAAAAGGTTGAGATAGCCTGATGGAAGGACTACCTACCTGATTAAAAGTAGGAGGTGGGGGAGGACCAGGTGGGGGTGGAGGGGGAGGAGGAATTGGCATCCTTGCCCTGTTCCCAGTTGGCACTGCTCTCTCTCCGTCTTTATTTGCAGCTTTTGGTCACTCATATACCTGCAAATGAAACAGAAATTCATAAGAACAACTTTACCATTAGAGACAATGAATGCCCAGGAGAACTAAAGGACTGGGCATTACTGAACACGTCATCTTCTAGTTCCACTGTGATAGAGTCCAGGGCTTGGTAAACTTTTTCTGTAAAAGGCTAGATAATAAATATTTTAGCCTTAGTAGGCAACAGTCTCTGGTGCACATTTTTCTTTGTTTTGACAACCTTTTTTTCTTAATGTATAAACTTTTTACTTTTTAGACAAGTTTTACATTCACAGCTAACCTGAGTAGAAACTGCAGAAAGTTCCCATATACCCCCATCCCCACATATGCATGACATTCGCTCCAAAGTGGTACATTTGTTATAACTGATGGATCTTTAGTGACACATCATTATCACCCAAATAAAGAGTTCACATTAGGGTTTACTCTTGGTAGTGTTTTTTTTGGTTTTTTTTTGAGACAGAGTATCGCTTTGTTGCCCAGGCTAGAGTGAGTGCTGTGGCAGTCAGCCTAGCTCACAGCAACCTCAAACTCCTGGGCTCAAGCAATCCTGCTGCCTCAGCCTCCCGAGTAGCTGTGACTACAGGCATGTGCCACCATGCCCGGCTAATTTTATTTTTTTTGTGTGTGTATGTATATGTGTGTGTGTGTGTGTGTGTGTGTGTGTGTGTGTGTGTGTGTGTGTGTATGTTAGTTAGCCAATTTATTTATATTAGAGATGGGGTCTCGCTCTAGCTCAGGCTGGTTTCGAACTCCTGACCTTGAGCAATCCGCCCACCTCGGCCTCCCAGAGTGCTAGGATTACAGGCGTGAGCCACCGCGCCTGGCCTCTTGGTGGGTTTTGACAAATGTATAGCATGTATCCACCACTGTAGTATCATACAGAGTATTTTCACTGCCCTAAAAATCCTGTACTCTGCCTATTCATCCCTCCCTCCCTTCAACTCTAGGCAACCACTGATCTTTTTACTGTCTTCATAGTTTTCCTTTCCCAAAATGTCATATAGTTGAAATCATACACTACATAGCACTTTCAGGTTGGCTTCTTTCACTCAGTAACATGCATTTAAGTTTCCTTCATGTCTTTTCATGGCTTGATAGCTCATTTCTTTTTTTTTTTTTTTGAGACAGAGTCTCACTTTGTTGCTCAGGCTAGAGGGAGTGCCGTGGCGTCAGCCTAGCTCACAGCAACCTCAAACTCCTGGGCTCAAGCGATCCTCCTGCCTCAGCCTCCCAAGTAGCTGGGACTACAGGCATGTGCCACCATGCCCGGCTAATTTTTTGTATATATATTTTTAGTTGGTCAATTAATTTCTTTCTATTTTTAGTAGAGACGGGGTCTCGCTCAGGCTCATTTCGACCTCCTAACCTCGAGCAATCCGCCCGTCTTGGCCTTCCAGAGTGCTAGGATTACAGGCCTGAACCACCACACCCGGCCTCTAATGACTTTTGATGTTGAACATCTTTTCATATGCTTACTTGCTATTTGTGTTATCGTCTTTGGTGAGGTGTCTATCTAGATCTTTTATACATATTTTTAATCAGGTTGCTCTTATTTTCTAATTGTTGAGTTTTAAGAGCTCTCTTTAAGAGCTCCTAGCCCCTGCTAGTGTAATGCCACTATAGGTGGGGTGACCAACAGAGCCACTTGCTTATATTTTAGATAACAGTCATTTTTCAGATATGTCTTCTGCAAATATTTTCTCCCAATCCGTGACTTGTCTTCTCATTTTCTTGATTTTTACAACCTTTTAAAAATATAAAAACATTCTTAGTTTGTGAGCCACACAAAAATAGGCCATGGATCAGATCTGACTCATGGGCCAAAGTTTACTGACAGCTGATATAGTCACATCCCTGGAATCTGACCAGAGCATAAATCCCATATGAGAAGTTGGCCATTTATCAGGTCACAAAACACTTCACACCCAAAAACTATACAGCTGTTCCTCTCTTAGAGTCTGTAAGTAATCCTTCCTTTACAGAGGAGACTAAAACCAGGGAACTGACTTACCCAAGACATTAAAGTAAAGGGCAAAGACTAGAAGTCAAGAATAATAACGGCCCCAAAAAGCTGTCCCAAGGAAATCTCATTTTTTTACCTCCTCGCAAAATGGAAGACAAAATAACATGTCTACCCATGAGAATAATTTACAGAAGACAAGAAAGGTTCATGATAGGGTAATCAACCTCACCAATCAATCCATGGTAGAACTGCTTATAAACAAGATAACTTATGAGATAGAGCATGGCAAAATTCACAGGTAGCCCTAGCACAGACGGGAGACCATGTATACCAAGCCAAATCTAAAAATCAAACCAGCATGACAACCCATTGGGATGTCCTGGTTATGAACTCATTTACAGGGGTGACCAAAACCCCTTTGAGAATAAGAGTTGAATAACTTAAATAATTCTCTCAATTCCCTGGGAATGATGAAAGGACAAGGAAAATATTCCAAAAGTTCTATCAAACCAGGGACCTTTGCAGGAAGAGTAGAATTTAATCATAAATGTGATTGCAAAAGTGTTCAAAATCCTAGCTAGCCCCTGCTAGTGTAATGCCACTATAGGTGGGGTGACCAACAGAGCCACTTGCTCCAACCACAAAGAACTGAACAGTACTTTGGCTAGATGGCTCCCACAGAGACTCACTTCAAGAAACAAGTAGCTAACTTCTCTCCAAGGGAAATACCTTCTCATTTCTGATTTAAAAGCTAAGTGCAGTCTTTCTTTGCCAGGGACCTAATACACTAGGCTTTAAAAATTGATCAAAACAGGTTGGGTGCAGTGGCTCGTGCCTGTAATCCTAGCACTCTGGGAGGCCAAGGTGAGAGGACTACTTGAAATCAGGAGTTGGAGACCAGCCTGAGCAAGAGCATGACACCATCTCTACTAAAAGAGTAGGAAAAAAATCAGCCAGGCAACTTAAAATAGAAAAAATCAGCCCGGCACAGTGGCACACACCTGCAGTCCCAGCTACTCAGGAGGATCGCTTGAGCCCAGGACTTTGAGGTTGCTGTGAGCTACGCCAACATTATGACACTCTAGCCTGGGCAACAGAGAGAGACAGACTAAAAAAAAAAAAAAAATTGATCAAAACAGTGACTCCTCATAAGAAGAACATCTATCACTAGCGGAGTAATTTTTTTAAATAAAATAAATACAAGAAGAAGTAGGGAGAAAAAAACGACTTTCTTCTCTTTGAATAGGGAATTCTTTACTATGACCATTCCACTCCAAAGCTCCCACAGCATTCTCAAAGAAAGCTAGCAAGAAACAAACATTTTCAACTCATTCCAGTCACCTCAAGTTCCTGCTTTTTCTGGGTTTCTAGTTCTATCAACCATTGGCCATTGTCATAGCTGAAATGATCTCCTAGAATAACTCGAAGACAATTCAGACAAGCCCCTAACTCTATTCATGCCCACAGATGACCCAATCTACATGCTACAAGGTAAGTAATGACCTTAAAGAACAACCTTAAGCCTGACAGTAAGCTCTACTTATTTAAGCAAAGCAGGAATTCTCTAGCAAGGCAACCCTTTCTTTTTTAAGCAATCCACAGGAAAAAAGCAATAATATATCACACAGTTAAAGATGCCTTCATAAAATAGGCTCAATTCAAATTCCAATTTCAAAACAGATTCATCAAAGAAACATCACTTGATCAAGTGACCGACTTGAGTGTTGACTACCCCACAGCAGCCCTCAGCCTTTCACAACACATTCCCATTAGTGACAATAATTACATAATGATATACTATACATTATTACCCATCCCATTTTACAGATGAGGACACCAAAGCCCCAAGAGTGGGAGTGCCTGCACGTACACTAGAGACAAAAAAACTGATCAAAGGGCAACTGCCATCACTCAGGAGTAAACTACAGAGTAAGGACTCACATCCAGGTCTTTCAATGTCTCCCCTTTCACTAATCACCATGGGGAAAACAAAAACATCCCCTGTAAATGGATGCAATTTAGCAATTTTCTACTATTATTCCCCAAATGAAATTCAACTCATTCCAAAGTTCTTAGTGATAGATACAAACAGTTCTCTATATGTTTCCAAGAACAGTCTAATTTATCTAAATTCAAATTAGCTCTTGACTAGTCTTAAAAATTAAAACCACCTTCCTTTCCCTGAAAAATCTCCAAAAGCTTTTGTTTAAATCAATTCAAGACTGATACAATCACTAATCCAATGCAAAGGGTGTACTTTGAGAACTGCTTCAAGTTAAAAATAAATGAAACAGGCCGGGCGCGGTGGCTCACGCCTGTAATCCTAGCTCTCTGGGAGGCCGAGGCGGGTGGATTGCTCGAGGTCAGGAGTTCGAAACCAGCCTGAGCAAGAGCGAGACCCCGTCTCTACTATAAATAGAAAGAAATTAATTGGCCAACTAATACATATAGAAAAAATTAGCCGGGCATGGTGGCGCATGCCTGTAGTCCCAGCTACTTGGGAGGCTGAGGCAGAAGGATTGCTTGAGCCAGGAGTTTGAGGTTGCTGTGAGCTAGGCTGACGCCACGGCACTCACTCTAGCCTAGGCAACAAAGTGAGACTCTGTCTCAAAAAAAAAAAAAAAAAGAAACAAAACGATTCATAAAGTTTTATGACAGAAAGACAAATTTCACTAACCAACTATGTTTAATCAAAGGAGAAACTCAGGCCTTCTGGAAGCACTGTCTATTGCAACAGTGAGAATCCAACAGTCTTAAGGTTAAGGCTAAGATTAAACTTAAAAAGAAAAAAAAGAAGGTTCCCTACAGAATTGTAAATATTTCCTTTCTTGTCTATTAAATTAGAACTATAAACCTCACCAACTGTGCTCTTCAGAGTCCTTGATTTTCAAAAATATTTTGAGGTTACCTCTAGTTCAGAAACACAGTAATTCTCATTCCTTTCTTAAGCCTTTCCATCTTAAAAACCATGATATTATATGCTTTTCACATCCTAAGGAATCAGTTTCTTAGAAATAAACCAGAGAGTATTACTTTGTATCTTCCTGATGTCAAACTCATCACAGAATTCAGAGATAAGTCTTCATACAACTCAAGTAATGTACTTTTTAAAAAAGTGCTTCCTTCTATTCCTCAAAAGTCAAAACCTTTTTTTCTATTCAGTTTCCTGATGTTTACCTCCAAATATTCCTACATTTTAAGAGCAGGAGACTTTATTAGTACAAAGACACCAACTACTCTCTTTTACACTGATAAAGAAGAATCCAATTTAGTTGCTGCTTTTCTCATATGCTTAAAATTATATAAGAAGTATCCTAGTTACCAGTACAATCTGGGGGCTTTATTTTATTCGAATGGCATTCTGCTACTATAAAACTCAGGTTTCAATTGCAAATTATTTTAAAAAGAAACAAAAATCAAGAAAAATTCTAAATCATAATGCCATCTTCTACTTTCATGCTTAGTTTCATGTAACTGTGCACTTTCCTTTGATCTCCATTTTGATTACAAAGTAAATTACAACGCCTGCATCAAAGTACCCAACACAATCCCACAGGGGAAAAAAAACTGACCTTAAAAAATAGACTGCCTCCCTCACTCCAGCAGTCTCTCGATCCCCAGTCCCACCTTACAAGAATCAGTCACAGGAATAGGAACTTGAGATGTCAACAAGAAAATCACCTTTTCTTTTTTAAATACATGTTCAATTATTTAATATCCTATTAAACCTTTTCTCAATACAAAGAAACAAGCCTCTCTGAAAGATAACAATAGCTCTGCCTACTCTGTCTCCAGACAACCTAGAGAAGACAGTCGTGTCTTCAAGAGGAAAAGGTACCAGACACTCCCCCAGTGGAATTCTTCTGATCCTACAGTTCAAATCATCTCTAAGAGTATCAGAGATAGAACATAAATGTTTGACGGAAAGAGAAAGGCAGCTGCTCTAGGACAAAGAAAGTCAGAGAACAGAGTTTTTGTTTGGTTTTTTTTTTTGTTGTTGTTGTTTTTTTTTTTTAGAGACAGAGTCTCACTTTGTTGCCCAGGCTACAGTGAGTGCCATGGCGTCAGCCTAGTTCACAGCCACCTCAAACTCCTGGGCTCAAGCGATCCTACTGCCTCAGCCTCCTGAGTAGCTGGGACTACAGGCATGCACCACCATGCCTGGTTAATTTTTTGTATGTATATTTTTAGTTGGTCAATTAATTTCTTTCTATTTTTTGTAGAGACAGGGTCTTGGTCTTGCTCTTGCTCAGGCTGGTTTTGAACTCCTGACCTTGAGCAATCCGCCCGCCTCGGCCTCCCAGAGTGCTAGGATTATAGGCATGAGCCACCACGCCTGGCCTTGTTTGGTTATTTTAATCCCAGCCAGAAGGAACTACAGCCTTGCCTAATGTGGCTTCAATAACCCAGTTAGGTAAATGGCAAGATTTTAAGTATGGACACTAAAATCCCACTGAGGGTTTTTGGGTGGGAGGATCACTTGATGCCAGGTGTTTGAGACTAGCCTGGGCAACATAGCAAGACTCTGTCTGTACAAAAAATAAGAAAAATTAGCCAGCCATCATGGCATGTGCCTGTAGTCCCAGCTACTCAGGAGGCTGAAGCAGGAGGATTGCTTTAGCCCAGGAGTTTGAGGTTGCAGTGAGCTATGATCATGCCACCACACTCTAGCCCAGGCAACAGAGCGAGGCCCTGTCTCAAAAAAAAAACAAACAAAAAAACTCACTGATGAACCAGTCTGTTCAAAACCTTTCCATACAACCACTGATCCCAGAAACATTCACATCAAACAAGAAGTTCAAAGTAAACAAGTCCATTTTGTATATTTCTCAACCAGGTTTTAGTCAAACAGAATTTACAGCAAGAAACCAATGGTAACTGTAACAAATGAAAATAAGTAAAAATTGAATGAGTAGGTTTTGTTAAAACTGGATTCTAAATTCAACAGCAATTACACTCCATTCTGATAAGTACTTAACTACTGACTCAACTAACTCTACGGTGGCCCATCAGTACCAGTTTAGACATTATCCTGAAATAAGAATTAAATTTTGGAGGAACATGTCATACATTTATGTCCATTTTACTCAATGAGCTATTAAGCACAGACAGTACCATATCATTCCATAGTTTTCTCCTATTATTCAACAACTTAGAGAATACTCAATAGTCACTTGTTGAACAGAACAAAAGTAAATTTAAGAGTAGGAGTTTCTAAAGGAGCAAGCAAATCTGAGTGAAGGAAAACAGCAGTGAAAGAAGGATCAACATGCCAGAAACAGAAAAGACAGAATAATGGAGATATCTATGAAAAGAGGAAAGGAAGCAATAAAACTATGTGCATAGTTCAATGTTCTAAAAACTTTTAATTTGCTCAATTAATTCATTCATCCATAATACAATTAAGTATCCACCACTTAATCCATTTAATAAACATTTATTACATACCCAGTAGGTGCCAAGGCATTGTTCTAGAACAATGGCTCTCAACCAGGGTGATTTTGTACCCCGGGAGATATCTGACAATGTCTAGAGACATGCTGGGATTGTCACAGCTAGGGCAGGGGGTGCTACTGGCATCTAGGTGATAGAAACCTAGAATGCTGCTAAGCATTCTCCAATGCAAAGGACAGCCCCCACAACAAAGAATTATTCAGTCCACAATGTCAACAATGCTGAGGTTGATAAACCCTGTTCTACAAGCTGAGTAATACAAGTTTCTACCATCTTGGAGCTTACATTCCAGTGGAAGAGATAAACAAGGAAACATATAATCGCAGTATCTTGGTTACTGACAAAAGGAATGGAAAAAAGAATCATAAAAACAGTGTAGGAATAAGGTAGAGTGTTTTGTTTTTTTTAAGTTATGGGGGGGTCTCACTATGTTACCCAGGCTGGCCTCAAACTCCTAGGCTTAAGCAATCCACCCACTTCAGCCTTCTGAGTATCTGAGACAACAGGTACCTGACACCACGCCCAATTTGAGTGTTGTTTTTTTTTCTAATTATGGGTACATAACAGTTACGTATATTTATATGGTGCACGTGACATTCTGATAAAGGCATACAATGTGTAATAATCAAATCAGGGTAATTGGGGTATCCATCACCTCAAGCATTTATAATTTGTGTTAGGAACACTCCAATTCCACTCGTTAACTTGTTAACTTTGTTGTGCAATCAGATATTGTTCATTCTATCTATCTAAGTATATTTTTGTACCCACTAACCATTCCCACTTTGTCCCCCACTCCCCGCTACCCTTCCAAGCCTCTGATAATAACCATCATTCTACTCTCTGTCTCCATGAGATCAATTGTTTTAACATTTAGCTCCCACACATGAGTGAGAACATACAAGATTTGTCTTTCTGTGCTTGGCTGATTTCACTTAACATAATGTTCTTCAGTTCCATCCATGTTGTTGCATATGACAAGATTTCATTCTTTTTTATAGCTGAATTATATTCTACTGTGTATATGTACCACATTTCCTTTATCCATTCATCCATTGACAGGCATTTAGGTTGATTCCAAATCTTAGCTACTGTGAGTAGTGCTGCAATAAACATGGGAGTAGAGTGTTCTTTTAGACAGGGTTACAGGGGGAGGGTCAGAGGAGAGGGTGTCTCCCAAGAAGTCTCTCCATGAGCAGATATGAACACCTAGGGAAAGAACATTCCAAAAAGAAACAATAGCAAGTGAAACCCCCCTGACATACAGATGTGCTTACTGTGTTAGAGAACTAGGAAGAAGGCTAAGACAACTAGAACAGCGTGAGAAGATATGAAATCTAAGGCCTTATAGGCCATCCTCCAAATTCAAAAGTAATATCCTTCTCCATCCAATATGCCTAATACCAAAGAAGCTTCAACAAACCAACAGCTTCACACCCAAAGTAAACCAGAAGTTCAATCAGTTATCTCATTAATCCCACAGACTGTACTTGATTTCTTGGCTTAAGCACAGCTAGAGACCCAAGTACTAAGTGGAAGCCTTCCAGGGTTAAAAGTCACCTGATGGTAATCTGCCTCCTTATTCACCAGTCCTTCAATTTTACTCCTGAAAAGCAGTACAGTATGAGGAGGTAAGAGTTCATTACCATGGGACTTAATGGCTGGCATCCAGGGGGTGGGGAATCTGCGGCCTTATGGTGACATGTGGCCTTCTAGGTCCTTAAGTGAGGCTTTTTGACTGAATCCAAAGTTAACTAAACAAATCCTTTTATTTAAAAAAGTGCAGCAGTGGCCGGGCGCGGTGGCTCACGCCTGTAATCCTAGCTCTCTGGGAGGCCGAGGCGGGCGGATTGCTCAAGGTCAGGAGTTCGAAACCAGCCTGAGCAAGAGCGAGACCCCGTCTCTACTATAAATAGAAAGAAATTAATTGGCCAACTGATATATATATATAAAAAAAAAAATTAGCCGGGCATGGTGGCACATGCCTGTAGTCCCAGCTACTCGGGAGGCTGAGGCAGAAGGATCGCTTGAGCCCAGGAGTTTGAGGTTGCTGTGAGCTAGGCTGACACCACGGCACTCACTCTAGCCTGGACAACAAAGTGAGACTCTGTCTCAAAAAAAAAAAAAAAAAAAAAGTGCAGCAGAAAAAGATGAAGTTTTTCTTGCTTCCTTGCTCAAAAAAGAACAATCTTGAAATCAGAAGGCTGCAGGTACCCCACACCCATGAGACTAACAAACAGCAGGAATCAAACAGGTTCCTATAATTACGTGGAAACCGATGTCAACAAAGACCTAAGAACATGCCTGCATTTGTTTTAGGACAGACTATAGTAGAGGATTTCCACTAAAGCATTTCTGATCTCTCGAAAACACAAGGAAACACACTAGAATAACTTTCATGTTCTACATATTTTACCACCACCACTCCAAAAACGCTTTACATACCTCTTAGCCCTCTTCTCTCAATGAGGGTGCTACCTCCTCCTTGAAATTCAATTCAGTCAAACCTCTGGTGAAAGGATTTCTATCATGTGTAGAGAGGGAATTAATTAAAATTCCAAGGTTACAAACTGCTGGGCATGGTGGCTCATGCCTGTAATCCCAGCATTTTGAGAGGCCAAAGCAGAGGATTGCTTGAGTCCAGGAGTTCAAGACCCAGCCTGAGCAACATAACAAGACCTCATCTCTACAAAAAAAATTTATTTTTATTTTTTTATTTATTTTGAGACACAGTCTCACTCTGTTGCCTGGGCTAGAGTGCTGTGGTGTCAGCCTAGCTCACAGCAACCTCAAATTCCTGCACTTAAGCAATCCTTCTGTCTCAGTCTCCCAAGTAGCTGGGACTACAGGCGTACGCCACCATGTCCAGCTAATTTCTTCTCTATATATTTTTAGTTGTCCAGATAATGTCTTTCTATTTTTTATTTTAGTAGAGATAGAGTCTCGCTCTTGCTCAGGCTGATCTCCAACTCCTGACATGGAGCGATCCTCCCATCTCGGTCTCCCAGAGTGCTAGGATTACAGGCGTGAGCCACCACACCCGGCCTACAAAAAAATCTTTTAAAAATAGACCAGAAGTAGTGGCTTGTGCCTGTAGTCCCAGCTATTCAGGAAGTTGAGGCAGAAGGGTCAACTGAGCACAGGAGTTTGAGGTTGCAGTGAGCTATAATGATGCCATTGCACTCTAGCCTGGGCAATAGAACCAGACAATCTCTCCCCCCGCAAAAAATTCCAAGGTTACTTGAAGGGAAAAAATTTGTCCAACTATAGAAATTTTTCATCATGAAAATTCAACTATGCAGCAAAACTGATTAATGCAACAAGTAACAAAAAGAAAGAAATCAACTACTCAGGAGACTGAGGCAAGACAATCATCGCTTGAGACCATAAGTTAAAATCAGCCTGAGCAACATAGCAAGACCCCATCTGTACAAAAAAATTTTACAAATTAGCCAAGTGTAGTAGCAGATGTCTGTAGTCCCAGCTTCTCAGGAGGCTGAGGTGGGAGGATCACTTGAGCCCAGGAGTTGGAGGCTGCAGTGAGCTATGACTGAGCCATGGCACTCCAGCCTGTGCTACAGAGTGAGACGTCTTTAAAAAAAATTTTTTTAAAATCATATACCCATATTTAAACTGAAAATCCTAGGACTTTTACAAACTAAACCTGGATGTTTTACTCTTTTTTTGTTTTTTTGAGACAGAGTCTCACTTTGTTGCCCAGGCTAGAGTGAGTGCCGTGGCATCAGCCTAGCTCACAGCAATCTCAAACTCCTGGGCTCAAGCGATCCTCCTGCCTCAGCCTCCTGAGTAGCTGGGACTACAGGCATGCGCCACCATGCCCGGCTAATTTTTTCTATATATATTAGTTGGCCAATTAATTTCTTTCTATTTATAGTAGAGACAGGGTGTCACTCTTGCTCAGGTTGGTTTCGAACTCCTGACCTGGAGCAATCCGCCCGCCTCGGCCTCCCAGACAGCTAGGATTATAGGCGTGAGCCACCGAACCTGCCCCGGATGTTTTACTCTTTAGATAAATGATCTTTCAAGTTCATAAGCAGCACACAACCCTGAAAGAGAAAATGAAGGAGGCAGAAGATACATAATGAAATCCTTTCAAATATAATTCCTCTAATAAAAACGTAACAATGCACCCCAATAATGCAGCTTTCCCCTCAATAAGATTCTTTCCTCATCTCAGATTTTTTTTTTTTTTTTTTGAGACAGAGTCTTGCTTTGTTGCACAGGCTAGAGTGAGTGCCGTGGCGTCAGCCTCGCTCACAGCAACCTCAAACTCCTGGGCTCAAGCAATCCTGCTGCCTCAGCCTCCCGAGTAGCTGGGACTACAGGCATGCGCCACCACGCCCAGCTAATTTTATATATATATATTAGTTGGCCAATTAATTTCTTTCTATTTATAGTAGAGACGGGGTCTTGCTCTTGCTCAGGCTGGTTTCGAACTCCTGACCTCGAGCAATCCGCCCGCCTCGGCCTCCCAGAGTGCTAGGATTACAGGCTTGAGCCACCGCGCCCGGCCTTATCTCAGATTTTTTTAAGCCAGTCAAATTTAGCAGTGGGGGGCCATATACCAACTTTAGTGACACTAGTGCTAATAACTTCTGATAACCCATTACCACCAGATCAGCCCCAGATTATTTCTTAAAAGCCCTAAAAATGTAAATTCAGAAGTCTACTTATTGATATACTACTTTATGTGGTAAATATTAGACACCACTTGTTATTCCCAGATACAGAGCAATCCAGGGGGCCAAGTCCTCTCATCTAAAATGATGACAAACCAATGAGAAGTCCACTCATGTGTTGAATTACATAACCACAGCTGCAACAAATGGCTTCATAAAAAAAGATGACTAGAGATAACTAATGCAAGAGCAATGTAAATTAAATGTCTGAAAATCATCCAAAACAGAATCAAGGAATGACCTCACCAAACATCCCTACCCCCTACCCTACTCCACCCCAGGCAAAGAGAAAATTCTATGATCCTGGAAGTATTGGGAGGTGAGGGGACATATACAGAAAATAGTAAATTGCAGTAAATCAGTAATAGTTCAAAATAATACCTCATAACACATTCAATGATCAATAATCAATGAGACAATAATACTTTTTATTTGGTATTGATTTTGTGACTTTGTTCAACAAAACTTTCAATGGAAGTAGTAAAAGTATATTAGAGCTGTTTTCACAGAGCTGCTCATCTTAGAATGCAAATCAACTCTGTGTCAGAGCCAACATAGCTCCCTTGGGCTGTATTTTAGCTAATAACAGCCACAAGATTTCCAAGAACTGAGAACGAGGGTGGCACAACTGGCCTCTGCAACATATCTAAGACAAGTACTATTTGGCTCCTGATCTCCAAGCAATTCATAGCCACCAAGAAGCAGCTACAAACACATTTCCAGATGCTTTACAGACTGGCAGTAAAAGATACAACCATTTTTCCTTTCAAGGCCTAGGAATCTATAATACAGAAGGAGAAGAAAATATTGAGAAGTTAAAAACAAACTTGAAATTACAATGCTTTAATATCTTCAAAAATGATGCCACACAAATCGAAGGCAGATGATTGATACATCTGTTTTCAAAGCCTGAGTTAATTTTCCATTTCACCAAAAACATTAACAGATTCCTGGATTTAGATAGTGAAATGAATGCAGAGAGTAGCTCAATGTTCATAATTAGTATTTCCTCCCCACCCACACATCGCAGGAACTGGTGGGTTTAGAGATATTGGCTAAAACATTGGAGTCACGCAAGACCAAAGTTATTACCATCAACCAGCATTTAACACTAGAGAAGAGGGGAGTTAATCAGATGAAAGACACACTATTGTAATTTAGAAATCCAGACCAAAGCTAGACAGAACCACAACAGAATCTGAATAAAAAAGTAATATTAGGGAGGCTGGGCATAGTCGCTCATGCCTGTAATCCTAGCACTCTGAGAGGCCGAGGTGGGCAGACTGCTTCAGGTCAGGAGTTCGAAACCAGCCTGAGCAAGAGCAAGACCCCCCATCTCTACTAAAAATAGAAAGAAATTAATTGGCCAACTAATATATATAGAAAAAATCGGCCGGGTGCGGTGGCTCACGCCTGTAATCCTAGCTCTCTGGGAGGCCGAGGCGGGTGGATTGCTCGAGGTCAGGAGTTCAAAACCAGCCTGAGCAAGAGCGAGACCCCGTCTCTACTATAAATAGAAAGAAATTAATTGGCCAACTAATATATATACAAAAAATTAGCTGGGCATGGTGGCGAATGCCTGTAGTCCCAGCTACTTGGGAGGCTGAGGCAGGAGGATTGCTTGAGCCAGGAGTTTGAGGTTGCTGTGAGCTAGGCTGACGCCATGGCACTCACTCTAGCCTGGGGAACAAAGCGAGACTCTGTCTCAAAAAAGAAAAAAGAAAAAATCAGCCAGACATGGTGGCGCATGCCTGTAGTCCCAGCTACTCAGGAGGCTGAGGCAGTAGGATTGCTTGAGCCCAGGAGTTTGAGGTTGCTGTGAGCTAGGCTGACATCATAGCACTCACTCTAGCCTGGGCAACAAAGTGAGACTCTGTCTCCAAAAAAAAAAAAAAAAAAAAAAAGTATATTAGGGGAAGCCTAAGGATTTTGTGATGGAGATGTAAGATGCCATTAATGGTTTGGAAAGATCAATCTATAGCAGAGTTTTCAAACTTGCCTGAAAATAAGACACATTTAAGGAATTTGTTTAAAAACAGGCCGGGCATGGTGGCTCACACCTATAATCCTAGCACTCTGGGAGGCCCGGGCGGATTGCTTGAGGTCAGGAGTTCGAAACCAGCCTGAGCAAGAGCAAGACCCCCTTTCTACTATAAATAGAAAGAAATTAGCCAAAACAACTAAAAATAAAAAAAATTAGCCAGGCATGGTGGTACATGCCCGTAGTCCCAGCTACCTGGGAGGCTGGGGCAGTAGGATTGAGGATTGCTTAAGCCCAGGAGTTTGAGGCTGCTGTGAGCTAGGCTGATGCCACGGCACTCTAGCCCGGGCAACAGAGACTCTGTCTCAAAAAAAACAAAACAACAAAAAACACACAAACAAGATCCTAGGCCCTAATCAAGACCTACTAATATCACTATTCTGCAAGAATGATCTGGTAATCTGTACACGCAACAAATACCTTATGTGATTCTTGGTGTTAGGGGAGTCTGGAACACTATTCTACTAGTAATCAACTGCACAGACACTATGGTTTCTGAATAGGTATCCTCAAGTTAAAGCTGCTGACATATTTGTTAAACAGGATAGATTACATACATTAATCAATATTCCCTCATAAAACACCATTAAAATTACAGCAAAGGGATTTAAAAAAATAAATAAATAAACCTAGCCAAACATGATGGCTCATGCCTGTAATCCCACACTTTGGAAGGTTAAGGCAGGAGGATCATTTGAGGCCAGTTCAAGATCAGCCTGGGCAATGCAGCAAGATCCCGTCGCTACAAAAAATAGAAAATAAAAAATTAGTGGGGTGTGGTGGCGTGTGCCTGTAGTCCTGGTGACTCAGGAGGCAAAGGGAGGAGGATTGCTTGAGCCCAGAAGTCTGAGGCCGCAGTAAGCTATAATGGTGCCACTGCACTCTAGCCTGAGTGACAGAGTGAGATCTTGTCTAAAAAAAAAAAAAAAGATGTCCTAGCACTCTGGGAGGCGGGAGGATTGCTCAAGGTCAGGAGTTCAAAACCACCCTGAGCAAGAGCGAGACCCCGTCTCTACTAAAAATAGAAAGAAATCAATTGGTCAACTAATATATATAGATAAAATTAGCCGGGCATGGTGGCGCATGCCTGTAGTCCCAGCTACTCGGGAGGCTGAGGCAGGAGGATTGCTTGAGCCCAGGAGTTTGAGGTTGCTGTGAGCTAGGCTGACGCCATGGCACTCACTCTAGCCTGGGCAACAAAGCGAGACTCTGTCTCAAAAAAAAAACGAACCTAAAAAAAAAAAAGAAAGAAAATGAGAAAGGAGAGAGAAAGAGAGATGTCAAGAAAGTTTTAGAAGCTGGAAAGTAGATGTACTAGTGATAAATAACTTTGCAGAAAGTAAAAAACTAAACACTTGCAGTGGAAAGAAGCAAGTAGATTCCCACCACAGAAATTCAGAAAAGGCTCAGAAATCAGGGGCACCTGGTACCCTGGGAATGGGGGGTGGGGGCATAGGAGAGGCTAAACAGGAGGACTGGTTTAAAGTCTGTATAAAAAATAGTTTCCTACATACCTCTCTCCATGCTGCCAGGTAGATTACAAAAGTTGAACCACAGAGCCTCTGAACCAAGGAACCAGTCACAGCCAAGGGCAGGAGTGCCACACTGAAAATGCGGGGGAAGGAGGTCAAGTGAAAGTCTAAAGACTCAACAGCAAGACCTCTCCTCCTCCCTCCTCACCTCTCTTCTCCCACTTGGTTCCAAAACACTAGCAACCAGACTTACACTCAAACACCTGCCACTGGCTTATACTCTCTAGAAGGGGATTGGAGGGGTCCTCTGACTTGCCTGCTAGTTCACCCTGAAGTGGTGCCCATCACTTGATGAGCTTTTTAGTGACTCATCCTTAAAAGTGAACAGATAGCTAAGAATGATCAGACATTTGAAGAAACTCTCTAACATGAAAAACAGGAATCAAAGTAAACAAACAAAACAGAATTCCTGACAAGATGCAAAATATATATATATAATTGAGAGAATAAAAAGAACTTCTGGAGCTAGGTGCAGTGGCTCATGCCTGTCCTAGCACTCTGGGAGGCTGAGGTGGGAGAATCACTGGAGCTCAGAAGTTCGAGACCAGCCTGAACAAGAGCGAGAGCTCGTTTCTACTATAAATAGAAAGAAATTAGCCAAAATAACTAAAAATAAAAAAATTAGCCAGGCATGGTGGTGCATGCCTGTAGTTCTTCTAGCTACCCGGGAGGCTGAGGCAGGAAGATCGCTTGAGCCCAGGAGCTTGAGGTGGCTGTGAGATAGGCAGATGCCACAGCACTCTAGCCTAGGCAAGAGAGTGAGACTCTGTCTCAAAAAAAAAAAAAAAAAAAAAAAGCCGGGCGTGGTGGCTCACGCCTGTAATCCTAGCACTTTGGGAGGCTGAGGAGGGCAGATTGCTCAAGGTCAGGAGTTCGAAACCAGCCTGAGCGAGACCCCGTCTCTACCAAAAATAGAAATAAATTAATTGACCAACTAAAAATATATAGTCCCAGCTACTCGGGAGGCTGAGGCAGTAGGATCGCTGAGCCCCAGAGATTGAGGTTGCTGTGACCCAGGCTAATGCCACGGCACTCACTCTAGCCTGGGCAACAAAGTGAGACTCTGTCTCAAAAAAAAAAAAAAAAAAAAAAAAGAGCTTTGGGGCTGGTGCAGTGCCTCATGGCTATAATCCTAGCATTTTGGGAAGGTGAGTTGGAGGACTGCTTGAGGCCAGGAATTCAAGACCAGCCTGGGCAAAAGCAAGATCCCATCTCTACAAAAAAATTTAAAAATTAGCTGGGTGTGGTGATAGACTCCTGCAGTCCTAGCTACTTGGGAGGCTGAAGCAAGAGGTTCACTTGAGCCTAGGAGTATGAGTTTGCAATGAGCTATGATGACATCATTACACTCTAGCCTAGGCAACAGAACAAGACCCAGTTTCAAAAAAATAAATAAATAAAAAGAGGCTGGCGCTGTGGCTCACACCTGTAATCCTAGCACTCTGGGAGGCCGAGAGGGTGGATTGCTCAAGATCAGGAGTTCTAAAACAGCCTGAGCAAGAGGGAGACCCCGTCTCTACTATAAATAGAAAGAAATTAACTGGCCAACTAATATATATATAGAAAAAAAATTAGCTGGGCATGGTGGCGCATGCCTGTAGTCCCAGCTACTCGGGAGGCTGAGGCAGCAGGATTGCTTGAGCCCAGGAGACTGAGGTTGCTGTGAGCTAGGCTGACACCATGGCACTCGCTCTAGCCTGGGCAACAAAGCAAGACTTTTTGAGACTCTGTCTCAAAAAAAAATAAAAATAAAAAATATAAATAAATAAGTAAATAAATAAAAAGAGCTCTTGGAGATTAATAAAAATTGATAACACAAATTAAAAATACAACAGAGAGTTCAAAGAAAAAGCTAAGGAACTAGAATGAAAAAAAAAGTAAAAAATTAAGAAAAAATTAAGAGGACCAATCTAGGAGTTTCACCACCTAGATAACAGGATTCCCAGAAAGGGAGAGAAGAGAAATAATTATCTAAGTGGGATTACAGTATCAAGAAATAATACAGGGGGAGGGGGGGTGGGTATATACATACATGAGTGAGATGTGCACCATCTGGAGGATGGTCATGATGGAGACTCAGACTTGTGGGGGGAGGGGGGGAATGAGCATTTATTGAAACCTTAAAATCTGTACCCCCATAATATGCCGAAATAAAAAAAAATAAAATAAAAATAAAAAAAGAAATAATACAAGAAAATTTCTCAGAAAACATGGAAATAGGCCAGGCCCGGTGGCTCACACCTGTCATCCTAGCACTCTGGGAGGCTGAGGTGGGCGGATGGCTCAAGGTCAGAAGTTCGAAACCAGCCTGAGCAAGACACCATCTCTACTAAATATAGAAAGAAATTAATTGACCTACTAAAAATATATATACAAAAAATTAGGCAGGGCGAGGTGGCTCACGCCTGTAATCCTAGCACTCTGGGAGGCCGAGGTGGGAGGACTGCTCAAGGTCAGGGGTTCGAAACCACCCTGAGCAAGAGCAAGACCCCGTCTCTACTATAAATAGAAAGAAATTAACTGGCCAACTAATATATATAGAAAAAATTAGCCGGACATAGTAGCGCATGCCTGTAATTCCAGCTACTTGAGAAGCTGAGGCAGCAGGATCGCTTGAGCCCAGGAGTTTGAGGTTGCTGTGAGCTAGGCTGACGCCACGGCACTCACTCTAGCCTGGGCAACAAAGTGAGACTCTGTCTCCAAAAAAAAAAAAAAAAAAGAAAGATACTATTTATTGAATTTGTGCTATGGAAGATGAAGATTTTGCATTTTTACATGGTCGCCTACCTTCAACATTTCCTACTATTTTAACACAGATACATCACAATCTTGATTAAGTCAATATTTTGTATGTTTGGGTTTTATATGTCAGGTTTGAATTAGGAAAACAAATCATTCTTGGTATTTCAAAGAGGATATTAAATGCTCACAAAACCACTGGAAGTCTGGGAGAGCACAGGTCAGGGAAAGCCATGTTGCAGGGATTTCAGGAACTGTTGCTATTAATCTTAGCTGCCTTTAGTACCAAAGCAGGTGACTTTTAGAATATTGGAAAACTGCTGGAAACCACATGTCTGCCATCTCTCTGAGGCCACACACCTGGTTATTGCTACTGAAAAACAGTAATGGCTTTTACCTTTCTTCCATTGTCCTAATCTTGAGTGAATGACTTGCATTGGTAGAATTTAAACCACAACCCCACTGACAAGAGGATTGTGGGAAATGTAGTTTCCAGGCCTCCAGCTTCCTCCAACCCTCAGGTGTGTCCAGAAGGAAGTAGAGGTGAATGTTACCAAAAGAAGAAAAAATTAGCACCCAGTATATTGTCTGTGTCATTATATTACATATGACATATGTATATTATGTACACATATACATATGTACTTCCTTGTATAAATTTTCCCTAGATATAATAATTGTCATTTTTTCTTTCCTTCCTTCCTTTTTATTTTTAGCTTGATTCATTGAATATCAATCACTAATTCATCCCTAAACTCTGACAGAAATATAAATCCCTTCTCAACACATTAGTGGAGCACCTCTTCCAGAGGCTTTATGTAAAGGGCCCAGTGCGGAGAGGGGCTTTTTTGAGGTCCTGCATGTCTGAATCTTCTCCTTTCTACTCTCACACTTGTTGGTAGCTTGACTAGATATAAAATTTATGTTGGAGGTCATATTTCTTTGGAAATTATAAACGCTTTATGGTCTTCTCACTTTCAGTAGTGCTATGAAGTTTGATGCTGTTGTGATTCTAGATTCTTTTTATGGGATCTGTTTTTTTCTCTGGAAGATTGTAGGATCTTTTTTCTGAAATGCAGCCATATTGTACCTTGGTGCAGCTATTTAAAAATTCATCATACTCAGCCTTTTCAGTCTGGAAGCTTATTTCCATGTTTCCATGTTTTCTTTTCTTTTTTTTTTTTTTGACACAGAGTCTCACTTTGTTGCCCAGGCTAGAGTGAGTGCCGTGGTGTCAGCCTCGCTCACAGCAACCTCAATCTCCTGGGCTCAAGCAATCCTCCTACCTCAGCCTCCTGAGTAGCTGGGACTACAGGCATGTGCCACCATGCCCGGCTAATTTTTTTTTCTTGCTCAGGCTAGTTTCGAACTCCTGACCTTGAGTAATCCGTCTGCCTCAGCCTCCCAGAGTGCTAGGATTACAGGCGTGAGCCACCGTGCCAGGCCAATAAATAGTATCTTTGAATGGAAAAAATCAGCTGGGTACAGTGGCTCATGCCTGTATCCCAGTACTTTGGGAAGCTGAGATGGAAGGACTGCTCGAGGCCAGCAGCTTGCGACCAAGCTGGGCAACACTATGAGACCCCTGTCTCTACTAAAAAAAAAAAAATTAGGCAGGTGTGGTGATGTGTGCCTGTAGTCCCAGCTACTTCGAAGGCTAAGGCAGGAGGATCAATAGAGCTGAGGAGTCTAGCTTGGGGATATAACAACAACAACAACAAAATACACACACACACACATATATATATGAATATTATGTAGAAATACGGATAATATACATCAGAAAAAAATACTGCAAGTATTAAAAGTAGTTGAAGACAGGCCGGGCGTGGTGGCTCACGCCTGTAATCCTGGGAAGCAGAGACGGGCAGATCACTCAAGGTCAGGAGCTGGAAACTAGCCTGAGCAAGAGCAAGACCCTGTCTCTACTATAAACAGAAAGAAATTAATTGGCCAAGTAAAAATATATATAGAAAAAAATTAGCCAGGCATGATGCCACATGCCTGTAGTCCCAGCTACTCGGGAGGCTGAGGCAGCAGGATTGCTTGAGCCAAGAAGTTTTGCAGTTGCTGTGAGCTAGGCTGACGCCACGGCACTCTACCCCGTACAACAGAGTGAAACTCTGTCTTGAAAAAAAAAAGTAATTGAGAACAAACAAGGAGAAATGGAGAATGGAGTAACTGGGTTTTTTTTTTTTTTAATTATAAGCCTTGTAGTATTATTTGACTATGTATTCTTACTATTTTGACAAAAAGCAAACATTTAATTACTAAAAAACAAAAAATCCTAACACTGTATAAGCAAAACCACCATATAAGCAGACTAAGCAAAATTTCAAAAAATAAAGTCAATACTGGATCTGTTACCAACGCAGGTAAGGAGAATAGAAAATCCCACACAAACCAAAACAAATTAAAAGGCATTATGCCCAATTCTAAAACCTGTGTCTGGACTCAACTCTAACGGAAGCAGGCTGGCTGATGTGACCTGAATCTCTGTCACAGACTGTGAGTGTAAACACACAGTGATCACCAACCCCAGAGCTTACTCTAATAGAAGCCAAATATGTGAGCAACTTTCAGGCCACTGTAAGAAATCATAACCAAAATTAACTGCAAAGGTATGCACAAAAATAGAGGGTTGAATCTTAAAATCAACTGCCTTACTCTTTTTTAGGTATTGTTTTCAATTTAATGCAACTAACTTTGATCAAAACAAAAACAATCAACATCTGTTGTTAAAACATCTTTAGAAGTGCAAAGAAACTGTTAATTAGATTTAAAATGCTATTACAAGGCAGGCTGAAACCTAGTCACTGATGACCAAAAACAGCTCTTCTCACATTCTAAGCTAGCTGGATCTCATATTACCAGCTTCCAACCCCCATAAGCCAGCCTTCATTTGCACACCCCAGATATAAAAGTAGAAAAGCATAAACAGAGAACAGTCAGATGTAAGGAAAATCCAGTGATGACAATCTCCATTAAAAAAAGGCTTGAAAGCAGATGCTCCATAAAATGTTGATGCAGACTTCACATGGAGGGAAGTGTCATGCCTCATTTCAAAGATAACGTATGAATTCTCAACTCACCACAGATAATCTAATAACAAAGCTGTGACTTTCATTGTCGAGGAGTCTCTTCTTTCTCACTCTAATACCCTTAAGCCATAAGAAACACAGATGCTCCTTGCTGACATGCTAGAAAAATTTGCACATTTTCATTCCTTGATCACTAATGATAGGCTGCTAAGTCAAGAGTGTACTTTAAGTTATGAAAGCAGGGCAAGCTGATCCAATTACACAAGAAAGGTATTAAATCAAACAGGGCCATCTGGGTTTTAAGTACTGTGATTTCTGAACAAAAGTCAAGAGACTTACAGATAAAAATGCTTTTATATATTCAGAGGTTTAATGGCCCCAGATAAAAATGCTTTCATATATTCAATAATAATGGCCCTTGGGCTACTGATTCATTTGCATGTCCAATAAGACTTATGCATCCAAGTCTTACACAGTGCTAAGACACATTCGCCAGTTCAAAATAAGAACATCTGTGTTCTCTCCCTAGCCTCATGAGGATTATTAAAAAACAGTCAATATTCCCTAAAAGTAAATAGGTTTTCTGTTTCCTAAATAACAAGTCTGGAAAACTAACAATCCCATCATCCCCTATAATCTAAGAATTGCTCCCCAATAATCCTAACCTCCAAACCAAGTTCTAAACTAAGATTCTAAAATTTTGAGACCAAATCCAGTCAACTGAGTTTAATTTGTAGAACCTATAAGAAATCCAGTCTAAAAGAACAAGCTTTATCCAGGAAAGTTAAAAAAACATGTTCCACACCGCACATCAGATTTCTTCATACTTGGTTTCAACAACACTAGTAAATTAATACCTGTGTAAAGAACTGACAGAAAAAAAAATCTCAACTTTAGAGGTTGAGCTCAAAATTTGCTATGCTATTTATCTGTTTGGGGGGAAGCCCACACTCTCTAAAGCCTGGCCTCCTACCTTTCTGCTTCTTACTCCCTAAGCTCCGGTCACACTGGAACATCTTTCAATTCCTCCAATTTCTTTCCCTCCTCATGCCCTTCACCCTATGCCATTCCCTCTACCTAGAATAGTCTTTTGTCCTCCCCTCATCCTTTGGTTTCAGCCTTAAAAGTCAATTCCTCAGAAACCTTCCCTGACTGTCCTTGTCCCCAGTCAACCTTGGTCGTACTTTCCATTAGGTGACTCCACAGTATTTATACCAAGAGTAATTAATTATTTGTTTAATGGATGTCTTCCCCACTAGACCACAACTGCCATGAGGGCAAGGACTGAGTTAGCTTGTTCACTGCTGTATCTTCCAGCCCCCAGCACAGTGTTTAGCATGCAGCAGGAGCTTGAATATTCCTGTTGAATTAAATCAACAAGACACATCAAAAAAAAAAAAAAAATGAACTTCAGCAATTCTACTTCTAAGAATTTCTCCTACAGATACAGTCACACATGCAGAAGGCCAAATATGTGTGGTTATACACTGGAGCATAGTTTGTAATAGCAAAGGACTGGAAACAGTTTACAAGTCTATCGGTACAGGGTAGGTGCCAAATATCATTATTGCTGGTAGGGAACAGCTGCTAAAATAGGTTTAAAAGCAAACAAAAAATGCAGAGATTATTAATATTATGCTACACTTGGTTTTTTTGAAAGCAAAAAAGGCCTTATCTTCCCGGTTTCTTCCTGGAGTCGGGAAAAGCTGGGTTGAGAGGCTGCAAAATAAATAAATAAAAATAAAAAAGCAAAATATATATATATTCACTTTATACGTACATGGTATCTCTGGAAAGGATCTTAAGAAAAAGTTAATATTACTTACCTCTGGGGAGATGAACTGGGTTGATGGGAAGACATAGGCAGATGTACCCGAGGGTATTCACTATCTACTTTTTTACCTTTTAAATTTTGTATTATCTATTTTAAAAATAAAATTTGCTAAAAACGGTCCTGTCCTGTTATTCCTACAACAGTGACAAAAAGAGTTTAAATATCTCATATCTGGATCTTAGTCAAATCTCCTGCCTGCTGGATGAGTGCTGGGAGAGTGGAAATGGAAAGAAGGAAAACTCACTTATTCACAAATCTCAGACATCTTACCACATACTAGATTGTACCACTTTAAAAGAAAATTCCATTTTTTGCAACCAACGGTCCCAATCTGAATACATATGGAGAATGTTTTCACCGTCATAAAGGATTATTGGGGGGGAAAAGGATTATTGAATTCAGCATTCTCATTAGCATAGAAAATAGGTCGGTGAATCTGGGCCGGGCACGGTGGCTCACGCCTGTAATTCTAGCACTCTGGGAGGCTGAGACAGGAGGATCACTTGAGAGCAGGAGTTTGAAACCAGCCTGATCAAGAGGGAGACCCCCGTCTCTACTAAAAATAGAAAGAAATTAACTGACCAACAAAAATATATATATACAAAAAATTAGCCTGGCACAGTGGCACATGCCTGTAGTCCCAGCTACTTGGGAGGCTGAGGCAGGAGGATCACTTGAGCATAGGAGATTGAAGTTGCTGTGAGTTAGGCAGACATCAAGGCACTCACTCTAGCCAGGGCAAACAAAGTGAGAGACTGTCTCAAAAAAAAAAAAAGGGAGGGAGGAGGAGGGGATGGGTATATACAACCACAACGAGTAAGATGTGCAACGTTTGGGGGATGGACACGCTTGAAGCTCTTACTCGAGGGGGGAGGGGGGCATGGGCAATATATGTAACCTTAACACTTGTACCCCCATAATACACTAAAATAAAAAAAAAAAAGTAGGTCGGTGAATCTGTACTGAAGAAATATATCATAGATACTTACTAAAAACAAATTATTTTCACTAACGGCATCAAAATCCAAATGGAGCTCAATTTTGTCAATTTGAATCCATGAAATTTAAGAAACTATAATCTTTTTGAAAATCAATTATAAGGATGGAAAGGAAATCTACACACATACCTTAAGGTACATAGAACTACCAAACTTCAAGACACTTTTCAGGAAAGACAGCCCTGAGACTAAACACAAGTCCAATAATCAAATTTGTTACCACAATCAAAACCCTGGGCCAGAGTTAAAACCTTTGGATCTGAACCTGCTAGGTTCTCAAACCTGCACATCAGGAACAGAATACTCTGGACTAATGATGGCAAGAGAAAGCTGAATACAGGGCCACCAACAAGAGGATTCGTTTTGGAGTTGGGGCCACTGTCACATATTATAAGAAAAGATCTTCATAATCCACTCCAGGACCTTAGGAAGACAATGTTATCTTCAGCTAATTATTTCCTGAGAAAACAAAGGGGTATTTACTAAGTAGAACACACTGTCAGCCATTCTAAACTGCTCTAACTTTGCCAAGCCTAAATGGCAAGTTAGGAACCAATTCCTGGCTCCCCTCTGATAACTTACATAATTCTACAGGCTCTTTCTGCATGCTAAGCCAAAATCTTAAGAGATTTAAGACTAACATAGACATTAGCAAATGTATCACCTTTTTTCCCAACATCGTTTTTCCCCATAAAGTTTTCTTCAACACTTTCAGTACCCCTCTGTAGATAACATCAAGAAACACTTGTATATTTTGCCTGTGTCTCCTCAAGCTCAAAGGCTTGGGAGTGGGGAAAGAAAAAAAGAAAAGCTGGAAATACTGTTTTCTCTTGCCTCAATGCCCTACACTTTCACAGCTAGGCAAAGGTAATGATCTTGCATTAATCACCAGAGGAATAAGAAACAGATTTAATTTAAACGCAAGATAAAGGACTGCAAAAACACTCAGTAAAGACTACTGCCTCTATTTCTTTGCAAAGCAGCTCTCAGGATCTGCCAATAAACCTCATTTTGACATGGAACGCCCCATCCACTCTAATCCAGGGCATATCCCTCAAGAGACAGTCAAGTCAACTGGAACTCTGCCAACTTCTGCTTAGGAGTTGTGTGAAGAACAGTAGCAACAAGAGCCTACTTTGAGAAGGAGATCAACAATCACACTCAAGAAGAAAAGAGGTTATTTGGCAAAGAGATGCATGTTGCCAAAATGTTAGTCACAGCCTCAAGGTCCCAGTTTATGTCTCTGCAACTATTTTTTGCTTTGACAGAGTCCATTCTCTGACCCAGGAAACCAAGCTCAGCTTCTGTCACCCTCTCCATTTGAAGCAGTGAAGAATCCTTTCAATTTGGTAGTATCAAACTGTGACAGAGACAAGATGTCCACCAAAGACTAAAATGGAGAGAAAAAAATGTGTAATTTGCCATTTTCCACTTAGGACTGACACAAGTAGAGCAATGGCAAACAGACAGGATAGGAAATATTGAAAATCATTACGATAAAGCAGCATGTCATAACAAGAGCCTGCCCAGGAGCTCTCAGCCTCCGTAAGTTATCTCAAATCCCTCTTAAAAACAATCCAAAAAGGTACACTGTAGGTTGAAATAACAAAAATTATATTAATTAATATTAAGCAGGTTTTTAACCACCAAAAATAAGTGAATATGCTTTGTGGCCTGCAGCTCTTCCTGGGGTTAGTATGGAGACTATGTTTTCCTCAAACAGTCTGAACCAACAGCCCGTGAACTTCTGAATTACTTCAGAGCCATAGGAAAACAGATTCAAGTGCACCAGGTTACTTTCCCAATCACAGAGCCCAAGAAGTCAAGAAAGAACATTCGATAATTTCCTCTTCCTTTTTTTTTTTTTTTTTTTTTTGAGTCAGAGTCTCACTCTGTTGCCTGGGCTAGAGTGCCATGGCATCAGCCTAGCTCACAGCAATCTCAAACTCCTGGGCTCAAGTTATCCTCCTGCCTCAGCCTCCCGAGTAGCTGGGACTACAGGCATGCACCACCATGCCCGGCTAATTTTTTCTATATATATCAGTTGGCCAATTAATTTCTTTCTATTTTTAGTAGAGAGGGGTCTCACTCTTGCTCAGACTGGTTTCAAAGTCCTGACCTTGAGCAATCCGCCCGCCTAGGCCTCCCAGAGTGCTAGGATTACAGGCGTGAGCTACTGCGCCCGGCCTCTCTTCCCTCTTTCTTAAAAACCATCAGTAATTCAGAAGATCGGAAGAAAAAAAAAAAAAAAAAAAAAAAAAAAAACCATCAGTAAAATTTGAAAACTCCACTATTCCCCCTCCACACCTTCCACCCTCCCCTGCATTTCATCTTTGTCCTGATATCACATAACTAATCAGTACCAACTAGAATAAACAATATTCTGATATCAAGTGTGAATTACAATTAGAAACCGCTCCTTCTTTAGCAAATCCACGTCACACCTCAAAATGCCAAGACTTTCAGGAACACTTCTAAACTAAACAAGTTCACCTTTGGGCACATCATTCAGAGGATCATGCCCAAAGAAAAAGCTAAAACAGGACAGGCTCACACCTGTAATCCTAGCACTCTGGGAGGCCAAGACAGGAGGATTGCTTGAAGGCAGGAGTTCGAGACCAACCTGAAGAAGGGCAAGACCCCATCTCCACAACAACAAAAAAATTTAGCTGGGCTCACACCTATAATCCCAACTACTTGGGAGGCTGGGGCAAGAGGATCACTTGATCCCAGGAGTTTGAAGTTGCAATGAACTATGATGATGCCACTGCATAGCCCAAGTGACAAAGTGAGACTCTGTTTCAAAAAAAAAAAAAAAAAAAAAAAATCTAAAACAGGATTTCAATGGATTAACAATAAAGAAGCTAAAACTGTTCACTGCACACTGGGCTCCACCAACCAACAAGGCCACAGTGACTGGACCAAAACATAAGGCTCAACTGTCCAAAATACTATTTTCATTTTCCAATGAATTCTTGAGGGTTCATGAAGAAGGTCAGTGCCTGTCAAGAGTAAGCTACAGATCGGGTGAGGTGGCTCACACCTGTAATCCTAGCATTCTGGGAGACAGAGGAGGGCTTGAGCTCAGGAGTTCAAGAACCACCCCCCTCCTCCGCCCTCCTCTGTGCAAGAGCAAGACCCCTTTCTCTACTACAAATAGAAAAAATTAGCCAGTCATGGTGGCATGAACCTGTAGTCCCAACTACTTAGGAGGCAGAGGCAGGAGAATCACTTGAGCCCAAGAGTTTGAGGGTGCAGTGAACTATGATGGCACCACTGTAACTCTAGCCCAGGAGACAGAGCAAGACTATGTCTCAAAAAAAAAAAAAAAAAAAGAGTAAAATACAGTTGTCCCTTGGTATCAGGGGGAGATGGGTTCCAGTATCCATGCAGATACCAAAATCCATGGATGCTCAAATCTCTATGAAAAATGGTGTAGTGTCTGCATATAACCTATTCATATCCTCCCATACACTGTAAATCATCTTTAGATTACTTATAATACCTAACACAAAGTAAATGCTATGCAAATAGCTGTTGTACTGTATTGTTTAAGGAATAAGACAAGAAGAAAAGAGTTTGTACATACTCAGTACAGATGTAACTATCCATTTTTTTCCCTCAAATATTTTTATTTATTTTTTTGAGACAGAGTCTCACTCTGTTTTGCCCTGAGTAGAGTGCCATGGCGTCAGCCTAGCTCACAGCAACCTCAAACTCCTGAGCTCAAGCAACCCTCCTGCCTCAGTCTCCCAAGTAGCTGGGACTACAAGGATGTGCCCCACGCCCAGCTAATTTTCCTATTTTTAGTAGAGACGGGGCCTCACTCTTGCTCAGGCTGGTCTTGAACTTCTGAGCTCAAGCGATTCCCCCTCCTCCTCCTCCCAGAGTGCTAGGATTACAGGTGTGAGCCACAGCATCCAGCCTTTCCCTCAAATATTTTTGATCAGAGGTTAGTTGAATCCATGTATGTGGAACCCACTGACAGATATGGAAGGCCAGATAGGTGGCTAGAAAATAAAACACTGCATTCTCTCACAGCCAACTGACCTTGTTCATCCCCGACTTTAACTTCCCTATCATCATCTTGATGGCCACCAACACAACGTAACACAATATGAAATTTGACTTCTAAAAGTTGACATTAAGAAGAATTAAAAAATTGAACATCTCTAGAAACAATGAAGTTCAGGGGAAAAGAAAACTGAACATGCATCAAATCAAAACCAACTCTTCCCTGGCACACACACACACATACAAAAAATGCACCAAGGCTGACAAAAAGAAACTGAGAAAGACATGTCTTCTAAATATCAGTATCTCAAACTTGTTTTCAGAGATCACTTCTTTGCAACCACTTTAAAGATCCCATTTGGTTAACAGGAGCTTTTAGAGATAGGGATGGACCAGACCTATATTTCAAAGGGGAAAAAATGAGAGCTTAATGATTTGTCTCAAAGTTACTTAGTAAATCCACAGATGAGCTAAAAACACAGCCTTTATTCCCTCAGGTTCACTTCTGGTTTGTAAAATAAGAAAAGAGTATACAAAAACATTCAGGGCCCAGCACAGTGGCTCATGCCTGTAATCCTAGCACTCTGGGAGGCCAAGGCAGGAGGATTGCTCAAGGTCAGGAATTTGTGACCAGCCTGAGGAAGAGCAAAACCCCATCTCTACTAAAAACAGAAAGAAATTAATTGGCCAACTAAAACTATGTAGAAAAAATTAGCTGGGCATGGTGGTGCATGCCTGTAGTCCCAGCTACCTGGGAGGTTGAGGCAGTAGGATTGCTTGAGCCCAGGAGTCTGAGGTTGCTGTGAGCTAGGCTGACAGCCATGGCAATCTAGCCCGGGCAACAGAGTAAGACTCTGTCTCAAAAAAAAAAAAAGAAAACAAAAGAAAAAAACAGTAAGTCATTTAGAAATAAAAACTGTAAGGCAAAAATAACAGCATGAAAAAAAGAGGTGGGCCTTGGGAGAGCCCAAAGTGGTAATAGATTCAAGTCCCTTTAAAAATATGAATTCCATTATATACCAGCTTCTTCCAGCTCCTCATCCCAATGTTATCTTTTAAGAACTTTCCTTCCTGATCAGTAACTCAACCATATATATTGCCCAAGTTTAACACTTTAAGATTTCCTTCTTCCCTCACTTCACACCGCTTCAACAAGAGCCCTCAACTCCAGGTGGTCCCATGAGCATCTCAACACTTCTCAATGCAACTTTTAACTCAATTCCCATTCCCTCTCAACTAACTCTCTCAAGATTTCCTCTAGTGTAAGCAGTTTCACGAGTCATCCTCCCAACCACTGGTTTTCGCCTAACCCAATCCCCAAAATGTCACACTGGCCTCCTCACCCACAGCATCCTGTAAATTAGCTGTTCCCAACAGGTCCTCCCTTCCCTGTCTCCCTTTTTGCTCACGGCTACCTCGCTCCTCACCCAGAGTTGCCGCCTTACCTTACCCAACCCTTCAGGAGCCCTTATTTCCTGTCTCTCAAAAACCTTCCTCCCCATTTTCACAGTCCGCGCTAGCCCCAAACCAATTCCCGACCACTTCTTCCCACGCCCATTCTCTTCCAGGTTCTTCAGACCCAGCCCCAAGCTCCGTCCCTCAGACCCCGCCCCCAGGACCCCTCTCCTTCCTCAGGCCCCTCCTCCAATTCCCCCTCTCTCTTCAAGCCCCGCCCCAAGCCCCCCTCCCCCGGCTCTCCCTCCCACTCAGGTCCGCAGGTCATTTCAGCGACGGACTCAGCCACCCCAGCCTCTTTCCAACCTGGCCGCAGCTGCTCTGGGAGCGAATCCTCCGCCACCGCCGCTCCGGCTTGGTCCTGTCCCGCTCGCCCCCCAGCAGGCTCTCTTTCTCCCCACCGCCGCCGCCCCTTTTGCCAACCCGGAAATGGATCTGCTCCCACCGTCCCCAGCGTCCGCGAACAAAATGGAGGCGGGGGAAAAAGGAGGAGGGAGCAGAGAGAGAAGAGATGCTAGACGCATGCGCCTCTCGAAAGCCCGCCCCCCTGCTGGCGAATGTAAAAGCAGAGGCGGCCGGATCACCAGCCATCTTTGGAAGGTCGCGAGAACTTCTCTTATCCGCTGAAAATTAGCGATTGCGATTTTGGCTGCAGTTAGAATCACCTGGGAAGATTTTGCTAACTAGTGATGCCTGGGCTCCACTCCCCGAATATTCTGATTTAGATTGCCTTGGGTACAACCTAGGCATTGTTACTTTTAAAATTGCTCAGGTGATTCATTCTAGCGTGTTGCCAAGGGGCAGAAAAACTGGGCTAAGCAGAGTCATTCTTGAATATATTTCTTTACACCCTCCCCCATAAATGTCCTTTCCGAATCTCCAGTTAACGAAGAACCGCCTCAGCCAACCTTGCAAGGGCTAAGTAGTCAAGCTCCGGTTGTCATAGCAACAGAGAGGCAGATCCCCTGCTAGCAAGTCATCGTTTATGTCATATTTAGCCACCTGACCTTAACAGTGGTCTCTTCTTTCGCGGGCCAGGAAGAGAAATCCTGTGCCCTCCTGCGGGGAAGATGCTGTTAACTCTGTGGCAGCTGACTAAGGACCCCTCCTGAGCCACCCACAAAAGCCTTTTCCGTTGCAACGAACCCCATTGCCATATATCCTCAAGATGCTCTTTGGGTCAACTCCATTCCTAGCGCTGAATCCAAAGTAAGGGGATAGACCTGGGACTGTACCCATTACTTACAAGCTGTGTCCCCTAGGGCCTTAGCTATTCTACCTGTAAACTAGGTATAATAGTGCCTGTCCCATCTGTCTCATAGGGTTGTTGGAAGGCAGTGAATGGGAAAACACATGATAAGCTCTAAGTTATACCCCATCTCTACTATAAATAGAAAGAAATTAATTGGCCAACTAATATATATATAATTAGCCGGGCATGGTGGCGCATGCCTGTAGTCCCAGCTACTTGGGAGGCTGAGGCAGCAGGATTGCTTGAGCCCAGGAGTTTGAGGTTGCTGTGAGCTAGGCTGATGGCACAGCACTCGCTCTAGCCTGGGCAACAAAATGAGACTCTGTCTCAAAAAAAAAGCCGGGCTCAGTGGCTGACGCCTGTAATCATAGTACTCTGGGAAGCCGAGGCGTGCAGATTGCTTGAGGTCAGGAGTTCGAAACCAGCCTGAGCAAGAGTGAGACCCCTGTCTCTACTATAAATAGAAAGAAATTAATTGGCCAACTAATATATATAGAAAACATTGGCCGGGCATGGTGGCACATGCCTGTAGTCCCAGCTACTTGGGAGGCTGAGGCAGGAGGATCGCTTGAGCCCAGGAGTTTGAGGTTGCTGTGAGCTAGGCTGACGCCATGGCACTCACTCTAGCCTGGGCAACAAAGCGAGACTCTGTCTCAAAAAAAAAAAAAAAACCCTAAGTTATTATTTTTGTTTTCCTTCTGTTCTGCCATGAGTAGTGCTGGGCACCACCCACTAGTCAAGCAAATGTCACATTGAGAACCTGCTGTGGGCCAGACACTGGGCTAGGCACCAGGAGATGACTACAGAGGTGACTAAGATAGAGCCTCTACCCTCAGGGAACTCACTGTGTTGGGCAGACTGGTATGTATACAGCTAGCTGAGATGCAAGTCAGTGTGTGATTAGTACCATGGGGACATATATGCTGTAGGACACCAGACAAGGAAGTGATTAATTCCTATTAAAGAATGGGAGAAATTTTTCTAAATGGTTTTGAACTGAGCCTTGAAAGATGAGTAGAATTTTATTATTAATCAGAGAAGGCAGGGAACACATTCTGGGCCTAGGGACCAGTGGGTACAAAGGTAAAGATTTTAAAGTATCTATGTCTTGCCTGCATGCCTGAAGGTGAGGTGATTGGGCCAGGAGATGGTGGATCTAAACTCCATACCAGAGCCTCCCAGCTCCTCATCTCCTACCAGTCCCCTTCTTGTTCAAGCTACACCACCTGGACCTGATTTCTATCACTGCAACACACCAACTGTAGTAGTTCCCACCTCAGTGCCTTTGTACTAGCTATACTCGGCATCTTCCTCATTTTCCAAGCCTTAACTCAAATGCCCCCTCCTCAGAGAGCATTCCCTGCCCGCCATACGCAATGTAAGCCCCCTACACTTTATAACATCACTGGGCAGCCACTGGGGTAGATACAGGGACTTCTCTCCCAGACTTGGAGAGATGGCAATAGGCTTCATAAAGAAAGTAACTCAATGAGGCCATTACCCATGTTCTAAGTGAGGCCAATGGATAGGTAGGAATCTGCCAGGGGAGAAAAAGCATTCCAGGGAGCCTATGTACAAAGCAAGAAGGATCATGGTACATTCCAAGAATTGAAAGCATTTTGATATGGTTAGAACTTAGGGGTTAGGTAAGAAATTAGGTCAAACAGGCTGGGCGAGGTGGCTCATGCCTCTAATCCTAGCACTCTGGGAGGCCGAGGAGTTCAAAACCAGCCTGAGCAAGAGTGAGACCCTGTCTCTACTAAAAATAGAAAGAAATTAATTGGCCAACTAAAAATATATATAGAAAAAATTAGCCGGGCATGGTGGTGCATGCCTGTAGTCCCAGCTGCTACAGAGGCTGAGGCAGGAGGATCACTTGAGCCCAGGAGTTTGAAGTTGCTGTGAGCTAGGCTTATGCCACGGCATTCTAGTCGGGACAACAGAGTGAGACTCTGTCTCAAAAAAAAAAAAAGGCCAGGCTCCGTGGCTCACACCTATAATCCTAGCTCTCTGGGAGGCCAAGGTGTGCAGATCCTTTGAGCTCAGGAGTTCAAGACCAGCCTGAGCAAGAGTGAGACCCCTGTCTCTACTATAAATAGAAAGAAATTAATTGGCCAACTAATATAGAGAGAAAATATTAGCCAGGCATGGTGGCACGTGCCTGTAGTCCCAGCTACTTGGGAGGCTGAGGCAGCAGGATTGCTTGAGCCCAGGAGTTTGAGGTTGCTGTGAGCTAGTCTGATGCCATAGCACTCACTGTAGCCTGGGCAATAAAGTGAGACTCTGTCTCAAAAAAAAAGGAAATTAGGTCAAACAAATGATCATAGGTCTGACATCTATTAACACTTAACATGTGCCAGGCACTGTCAAAACTTCACATGTTGTGACTCATTTAATCCTCACAAATTACTTTCTGAGGTAGGTATTTTACCCCCATTTTACAGATGAAAAAACTGAGACACTGCAAGGTTAACCATCTTGCTCAAAGTCACATACCTACAAAGTAGGAGAAGTGTCACCAGAGTCTGTACTCTCAAATCCCATACCAGTGACTCTGTACCCTACCAAGCCTAATATCCCTTTCTTATAACAAATATTCTGCATGAAATTAACAGGTAATATACCTGAGTACATGATTTCAAAAAACAAATCAATATAACGCCCTGACTATAAAAAAAGACAAACAAAAGGAAGACATTTCAATATGCAAATGCTCAGGCATCACTGCATAGGAAGATACAGTAAAGTAGTGAGATACTGGCACCCACATGTAGAGTCACTAAGAATGTGGCAGGGATAAATGCAGACTGACCTAAGAGTGTTAGATTGGGCAACATTGCCATTGGTGTTGTGATTTTCCATACTGGTGAACAACTCATAGTAAAATACTGAACAATACAAAACAATTTACATAGTATTAATAGTTGCATTCCTGGAAAAGACAGATTATATTAAATATGTGCAAAAATATTTCATTTTTGTGCTTTTCTTTGCCTGACTAAGTACCTGAAAGACTGTCTCCCTAAAAACAACTAAAAATCCTAGATAAAATATTTTTTAAAATCTTAAATGCTTTGGTGAACTACTGAAAAAGTAAGGAATTTTCAGGGCAAAACAAAGCAAGGGAAAACAGGGGACGTAGAGAGAGATAAGTGGAACACTGAAGCTAGCTTTTGCTCTGAGGGCACGTGCCTATCTAAATGAACTTGAACTTTCATCGTCTTTCATGGGAAAAGAAAATACCGGAGAACCTCCTCAACAGGGGGGATTTAACAGGAAATCCTTCCTCATTAAAGATGGGACCCAAAGAACTACGTTGTCACAGTATGAGTGAACCAGGAACAAACATGTCCCTTTCTCCTTATGATGTAGGGTTGGTTAAATGGAGACAAATTCTAGGTTCAGATAATTATAAATATATTTTTCACATAGAATGTCCAGCAGGACATTCAAGAGTCATGTGGAATCCAAATAATTCTTGGCTGTGTGGAACCATCCCTTGCATTGCAGCACGCCAACATTCCAGACCTCTGACCATCAAGTCCCAGTAACATATCCTTATTATTGTGACAGACAAAAAACCGAATCCTAGGAATTTGAGACCCATAAATTGTGGTAGCTGGTCTCCAAAGATGGCTTCCCATGAACCAGGACTCCTGATATTCATTAAATCTGGGCTGGCCTGTGACTCCCTTGAACCAGGAATGCAGCAGAAGTGAGGTTGTGCCAAGTCCAGAACTAAGCTTTTAGAACTAAGACTTGGCACTCTGGGAGGCTGAGGTGGGCGGATTGCTCGAGGTCAGGAGTTCAAAACCGGCCTGAGCAAGAGTGAGACTATACTATAGAGTCTCTACTATAAATAGAAAGAAATTAATTGGCCAACTAATATATAGAGAAAAAATTAGCCGGGCATGGTGGCACATGCCTGTAGTCTCAGCTACTCAGGAGGCTGAGGCAGAAAGATTGCTTGAGCCCAGGAGTTTGAGGTTGCTATGAGCTAGGCTGATGCCACGGCACTCACTCTTAGCCTGGGCAACAAAGCGAGACTCTGTCTCAAAAAAAAAAAAAAAAAGGCAAAAAGACTTGGCAGCATCTGCTTTGTGCTTTGGGGACCCTAAGCTCCAGGTTAGAAATCAGCTACTCTGCTACAGAGGCCACCCAGAGGGCGAGGCCTTTACAGGGAGAGAGAGAGAGAGAGAGAGAGGACCATCCATCCCAGCAGTTCATGTGTTCCCACCATGGCGCAAGATTTGTGAGCTAGCTGTCTTGGACATTCTAGCTCCTGGAGCTTTCTGACTGCAGCCACATGCAAGACCCCAAGTAGTGAGGCCAGCAGAATCAAGTAGCTGAGCCCCTGTCAACCCAGGGGATTTGTTTTTTTCGAGACAGAGTCTCACTCTGTTGCTCAGGCTGGAGTACAGTGGCATCATCATACCTCACTGCAATCTCAAATTCCTGGACTCAAGTGATTCTCCTGCCTCAGCCTGCCTAGTAGCTAGGACTACAGGCGTGTGCCACCACATCCAGCTAATGTTTTCTATTTTTAGTAGAGATGGGGTCTCACTCTTGCTCAGGTTGGTCTCGAACTCATGATTTCAAGAAATTCTCCGGCCTTGGCCTCCCAGAGTGCTAGGATTACAGGCATGAGCCACCGCACCCAGCCAACCCAGAGGATCTTGAGAAATTATAAATGTCTATTGTTTTAAGTCACTAAGTTTGGAATAGTTTGTTACACAGTAATAGGTCCCCAAGCAGAAATATAATGATGAAATCTAAGCCCGGGATTATAGAGAGAAGAGAAGAGGGCTTAGGAGAGAGCCAAGGAACTCCACATGCAAGAGCCAGGCTGAGGGAGACTGAGAAAGAGAGAACAGAGGGAAACCCTGAGAGCTTATCGTTCTGGAAGCTGTGATGAGTGTTCAAGAAGGAAAAGTGGTCAGAGATATCAAATGCTGGTGACAGGAAGATAAGTGTCCTTGGATTTGATTACATGGGAGTCAGTGGTGCCCTTGACCAGGGCAGTTTCAGTAAATAACCAGAGCAGAAGCCAGATACAGTGGGTTAAAGAATGAAAGAGGAACACAGAGCAATAAAACCAAACTAACCAGAGTTACGCATATTGATCAAACCAGAGTCACATATACTGATCTCACAATCATAATACTTGGGGGGGGAGAGTTGCTGAACACATCCAGTATGATAGTATTTATACAAAATTTTAAAACATGCAAATATAAAATACTCCTAAAACTTAGTAATAAAAAGACAACTGGACAAAGATGGATAAGGAATCTTGTAATGGGTTGAATAATGCCCACCAGAATTTGCATTCACCCAGAATTTAGGAATTCGACCTTATTTGGAAATAGGATCTTTGCAGGTGTAATTAGTTAAATTGAGGTCATGCTGGATTAAGATGAGGTTATACTGGATTTGGTGGGCCCTAAGTCCAATGTCTGGTGTCCTTATAAAAAGAGGAAGGGACACAGAGAAACAAAGGGGAGAACCCCAGGTGAAGACAGAGGCAGAGATTGGAGGGATAAGTTTACAAGCCAAAAAAATTTCACATCACATAAAACTCACCGTTTTAACCATTTTGAAGTATACAATTGAATGGTTTTTAGTACATTTATTTATTTATTTATTTATTTGAGATAAGAGTCTCGCTTTGTTGCCAGGCTAGAGTGCCGTGGCATCAGCCTAGCTCACAGCAACCTCAAACTCCTGGGCTCAAGCAATCCTACTGCCTCAGCCTCCCCAGTAGCTGGGACTACAGGCATGCGCCACCATGCCCAGCTAATTTTTTCTCTCTATATTAGTTGGCCAATTAATTTATTTCTATTTATAGTAGAGACGGGGTCTTGCTCTTGCTCAGGCTGGTTTCGAACTCCTGACTGGAGCAATCCTCCTGCCTCGGCCTTTCAGAGTGCTAGGATTACAGGCGTGAGCCACTGCGCCCGGCCGGTTTTTAGTACATTTACAATGTCATACAACCACCACCACCACTATCTAACTCCAGAATATTTCCATCACTGAAAAAGAAACCTCATACCCATTAGCAGTGTCTTCCCATTCTGACCTCCCCCAGCCCCTGGCAACCACTAATCTATTTTCCGTCTCTAAGGATTTGTCTATGCTGGACATTTCATATAAATGAAACCATGCAATACATGGCCTTTTGTGTCTGACTTCTTAACATAATTGTTTCAAGGTTCATCCATGTTGTAGCATATATCAGTACTTCATTCCTTTTTATGGTGGAATAGTATATAGTATTCCATTTTATGGATACACCACATTTTAGTTTACCCATTCACCATTTGATGGACATTGGGTTGTTTCCACTTTTCGGCTATTATAAATAATGCTGTTGTGAACATTCTTACACAGGAAGTTTCCTTTTCGGGTGGTGAATATGTTCTAAAAATTGATGGTGATGGTTGCACAACTCTGTGAATATACTAAAACCCATTGAATTGTACACTATAAAATAGGTGAATTAGGCCAGGCGCGGTGGCTCACGTCTGTAATCCTAGCACTCTGGGAAGCCGAAGCAGGTGGATTGCTCAAGGTCAGGAGTTTGAAACCAGCCTGAGCAAGAGCAAGACCCTGTCCCTACTATAAATAGAAATAAATTAATTGGTCAACTAATATATATAGAAAAAAAAATTAGCCGGGCACGATGGTGCATGCCTGTAGTCCCAGCTACTCAGGAGGCTGAGGCAGAAGGATTGCTTGAGCCCAGGAGTTTGAGGTTGCTGTGAGCCAGGCTGACGCCACGGCACTCACTCTAGCTTGAGCAACAAAGCAAGACTCTGTTTCCAAAAAAAAAAAAAATAGGTGAATTATATGGCACGGGAATTACATCTTGATAAAACTCTTACCCCCAAATATGCAAAACACTTGTTTTGAGGTGTATACATACATAGCAAACGTTTACAGAAATGCGTGGGAATGATACCACACTGAGGAAAGTGGTTGTCTCTAGAGAGAGAGGAAAGGATGTGTCTGGCGACAGGTACCAGAGCCTTCAGCTGTAGGGTAAGGTCTCATTTTAAGCTGAGTGGTGGAGACATGAGTGTTCATTATATTAGTCTTTAAGCTTTTTGTATGATTGAAATATTACACAAGACATTTAAAAATATTTTTAACCAGGGAGGCGTGGTGGCTCACCTCTGTAATCATAGCACTCCTTGAGGCTGAGGTGGGCAGATCCCTCAAAGTCAGGAGTTCCAAACCAGCCTGAGCAAGAGCTGAGACCCTGTCTCTACCAAAAAAAATAGAAAGAAATTAATTGGCCAACTAAAAATACATAGAAAAAATTAGCCGGGCATGGTGACACATGCCTGTAGTCCCAGCTACTCGGGAGGCTGAGGCAGCAGGATTGCTTGAGCCCAGGAGTTTGAGGTTGCTGTGAGCTAGGCTGATGCCACGGTACTCTAGCCCGGGCAATAGAGTGAGACTCTGTCTCTAAATAAATAAATAAATAAATAAATAAAAAATTTTTAACCAGAGTGAATGAGACAATTTCACAGGCTATTTGCAAGATGCCAAAAATCACCACCTACTAACAGCAGAGAGGGGGAAAAAGTGTCTTTTTAATGCAGAGATCTGGCAGTCCCCCCATCTAAGGAGTCAAACTTAACCATCACTAATGTGGGCCAACCTGATGTTATGCACCTCCCACTATAATGCAATTTAACAGCATCATCTATAAAATGTTCTTCCCTAGAGTATTTAAGCTATAGACACCACAAGAACTATGCTCTCCAATTTGGGAGCTGCTAACCACTTGTGGCTATTGAACAATTAAAATGTGACTAGTCCAATTTGAGACATACTGTAAGTATAAATTGCATACCAGATTTCAAATGCTTAATACCCCAAAGAAGAATATAAAATATCTCATTAATATATTTGTATTTCTTCTGTGTTGAGGTATTATTTCAGATATGTTGAGTTAAATAAAATGTTATTAAAATTAATTTCACCGGTTTCTTTTTACTTTTTTAATGTGGCTACTAGAAAATTTAAATTACATATATGGCCCACATCATATTTGTATTGGACAGTGCTGCTGAGGGCAGAACTTACAGCTTTCCCTGTGTAGGGGTGATGAAGGTGCAAGTAAACACCACCACGAGTGGCCGGGCGCGGTGGCTCATGCCTGTAATCCTAGCACTCTGGGAGGCCGAAGCGGGCGGATTGCTGAGGTCAGGAGTTCAAAACCAGCCTGAGCGAGACCCCGTCTCTACTAAAAATAGAAAGAAATTAATGGACCAACTAAAAATATATATACAAAAAATTAGACAGGCATGGTGGTGCATGCCTATAGTCCCAGCTACTTGGGAGGCTGAGGCAGGAGGATTGCTTGAGCCCAGGAGTTTGAGGTTGCTGTGAGCTAGGCTGAAGCCATGGCACTCACCCTAGCCTGGGCAACAAAGTGAGACTCTGTCTAAAAAAAAACACCACCACGAGGAAACAATCAGACAAATCAAGAATTTGGGGCATTTTGTAAGACATTAACCACATGTGGTGGCCTGTGCCTGTAGTCCCAGCTACTGCGGAGGCTGAGGCAGCAGGATTGCTCGAGTCCAGGAGTTCAAGGTTGCAGTGAGCTATGATGATGCCACTGTACTCCATCCTGGGCAACAGAGTGAGATTCCATCTCAAAAAAAAAAAAAAAAAAAAAAAAGACTTGAGAGAAGTGTTTTTTTTTTGTTGTTGTTGTTTTTTGAGACAGAGTTTCACTTTGTTGCCCAGGCTAGAGTGAGTGCCATGGCGTCAGCCTAGCTCACAGCAACCTCAAACTCCTGGGCTCAAGCAATCCTGCTGCCTCAGTCTCCCGAATAGCTGGGACTACAGGCATGCACCACCATGCCCGGCTAATTTTTTCTATATATATATGAGTTGGCCAATTGATTTCTTTCTATTTATAGTAGAGACGGGGTCTCGCTCTTGCTCAGGCTGGTTTCGAACCCCTGACCTTCAGCAATCCGCCCGCTCAGCCTCCCAGAGAGGTAGGATTGCAGGCGTGAGCCACCATGCCTGGCAGAGAGGAGGAGATTTTAATGCTAAAAGGGAAAGAGCCAGTACAGGGGTAGAGACTGAAGAAACAAGTTCTTCTGGTCAAATACGGCTAATGCTTGTGGATAGACCTACTTAGGGGTATTCAAGATTCCTGCAAGAAGTGCTCTATCCTCTTCTCTGTCCTGCAGCCTGGTCCCCATCTCCAGGCGCCTTGAGAAAGTAATCTTGGTGGTGCCACCTAGTGGATTAAAAGGGCACTGCCTAAATCCTTCGCTCTGTGTATAGTACACCGCATCAAAGGGCACGTTATGACGCAGGGTTCATTGCTAGACCAGCGTAGGAGGCGTGATGGTACCAAGTAAGCTCATCCTCTCCACCCAATGCCCACAGAGCTGTTTTACCACTTCTTGGTAAAACACAGGCAGGGTGGAGCAAGGGCTCGGAAAAGGTGGTCCCCCAGACGCAGTCAGGTGACCTGCAGCCTCATGAGCACAAAGTGGATGTTTCTCAGCTATTCTAGTTCCCAGGATTTGCAGAGTATGAACCGTGGGCTCCGCAGTCAGAATAACTGTGTCCGAGTCCTTGCTGGCTGTGAAGGCTAGGGCTGGGAACTTGACCTCGCTGTGTCTCCATTATTAAGAAACCTTAATAATGGGCGCGGTGGCTCGCACCTGTAAGCCTAGCACTGTGGGAGGCCGAGGCAGGAGGATGGCTTGAGCTCAGGAGTTTGAGAGCAGCCTGAGCAAGAGCAAGAGTCTGTCTCTACTAAAAATAGAAAAAATTAGCTGGGCCACTAAAAATAGAAAGAAAAATTAGCTAGACATTTTGGTATGTACCTGTAGTTCCAGCTACTTGGGAGGCTGAGGCAGGAGGATTGCTTGAGCCTAAGAGTTTGAGGTTGGTGTGAGCTAGGCTGATGCCACTGCACTCTAGTCCAGGCAACAGAGTGAGACTCTGTCTCAAAAACACCCCCCCCACACACATACACAAGAAATCTCTGAAGACCTCAATTTCTCATCTGGAAAGTGGAGCTGATAGAACCAACCACATGGATTTTGGGGGAAAACTAAATGAGAGAATGCACATTAAGCCGAGCATAGCAAGTGGCAAAGTACACTCTCTGGAAGGTCAACACTTATCATCACTTTGGAGAAGTAGATGATTGATGGTCTGAAGGTGGCCGAGAGGCTGTGGCAGGAGGACAAGGAGCGGGCCCCCATGATCCTGCTTGAGGGCATGAAGTCCTTGAGGGTGTGACCAATGCCCTTTGAGGAGGGCAGAATCTGCTCAACCTCAGCACTTCTGGCTCCCCTAGCAACCAGCTCAATAGGGCAGGGGCAACTCTCCATGCTGATCAAGGCCCAATTCCCAAGCGACTCCCAGTGCCTCATCCCTGACTTCCCACTTCCACTCTTTAGGTGTCAAACCCTATTCCTGCTTCGAGGCCTGGGTCATCTCTTCCAAGAAGTTTTCGCTCCCTCCCCCCATCCCCAGACTAGCAGTGGATCTCCTTGGCTCAATTCCGAGAGCACTCATCATCTTGTGTCTTGTTTCATTCTATGGCTCCTGTTTCAAACAACCTAATTTATTCATTCAACAGATATGTATCGAGTGCCTTCTCTGTGCCAGGTGCTGGATGGCGAGCAAGATAGACTCCCGCAGCTAACATTCTGGTGGAAGAGGTAGACACTAAGCAAATACACAAAGAAATAAATGTGCTGCCAGGTAGTGATGGGCACCTTGAAGAAAATAGAGGAGGGTAAGGGGGACAGAGAGTGAGGGGTGGGTGGGATCTTCTCATCAGAGTGGTCAGCAAAGGCAAAACCCCAGGGACAAGAATGAGTGTTATGTGTTTTAGGAACAGTAAAATGGTCAGTGGCTGGAGTGGAGTTAGTGATGGGCAAAGGGATAGGAGAGGGGATCAGGGAGGGAGGATTTTGATTTTTACTCTGTTATTGAAAACTGAGTGTTAGAATCTGAATTGCTTTTATTGAGATATAGCATAGCCACAATAAGATATATAAATTTTGCATGAACAACTCAATGAGCAAATACAAACCCTGTGTGGTGACCACCCCCAGGTCACCATATAGAGCATTTCTATCACCCCAGAGGGCTTCCTCATGGTTCTTCCCAGTCAATACTTTCTCCCATCCCATTGAGTAACCACTAATTTTTTTTTTTGCAATCCTCCTGCCTCAGCCTCCCGAGTAGCTGGGACTACAGGCACGCACCACCACACCCGGCTAATTTTTTCTATGTATTTTTTAGTTGGCCAATTAATTTCTTTCTATTTTTAATAGAGACGGGATCTCGCTCTTGCTCAGGCTGGTTTTGAACTCCTGACCTTGAGTGATCAACCTGCCTCGGCCTCCCAGAGTGCTAGGATTACAGGTGTGAGCCACTGCATCCAGCCGATCATAGCAGTTTTATTTATTTATTTATTTATTTATTTATTTATTTATTTATTTATTTATTTTGAGACAGAGTCTTACTTTGTTGCCCAGGCTAGGGTGAGTGCCGTGGTATCAGCCTAGCTCACAGCAACCTTAAACTCCTAGGCTCAAGCGATCCTCCTGCCTCAGCCTCCCGAGTAGCTGGGACTATAGACATGTGCCACCATGTCTGGCTAATTTTTTGTATATATATATTTTTAATTGGTCAATTAGTTTCTTTCGATTTTTTTAGTAGAGACAGGGTCTCGCTCAAGCTGGTTTCGAACTCCTGACCTTGAGCAATCCATCCACCTTGGCCTCCCAGAGTGCTAGGATTACAGGCATGAGCCACCACGCCCAGCCTATAGCAGTTTTATTGATGATAAAAATAAATTGGACAAAAACTCTGTGTCCTTCAACAGGTGAATGGACAAATAAGTTGGGGCATACAATGGAATACCATGTGAGCTAGGCTGACAGCCACGGCACTGGAATTCATACAATGGAATACTATATAGCAAAAAAAAGGAACAAAGGATTGTTACCTGCATGAATAAATCTCACAGACTTAACTTTTTTTTTTTTTTTTTGAGACAGAGTCTCACTCTGTTGCCCTGGCTAGAGTGCCGTGGCATCAGCCTCGCTCACAGCAACCTCAAACTTCTGGGCTTAAATGATCCTCCTTCCTCAGCTTCCTTAGTAGTTGGGACTATAGGTGCACACCAGTATGCCCGGCTAATTTTTTTTCTATTTTTAGTTGCCCAGCTAATTTTCTCTATTTCTTAGTAGAGATGGGGTCTTGCTCTTGCTCAAGCGATCTTCCTAGTTTGGCCTCCCAGAGTGCTAGGATTACAGGTGTGAGCCACTGTACGCAGCCCAGACTTAAATTTTCATTTATTTTATTTTCTTCTTATTATTATTATTATTATTTTGAGACAGAGTCTCACTCTGTTGCCCAGGCTACAGTGCCGCGTGGCGTCAGCCTGGCTCACAGCAACCTCAAACTCTTGGCCTCAAGTTATCCTCCTTCCTCAGCCTCCCAAGTAGCTGGGACTACAGGCATGCATCACTATGCCCAGCTATATTATTTTATTTTATGTTATTATTTTATTTTTAGGGTTGAGGTCTTGCTCTGTTGCCCAGGCTGCAGTACAGTGTTTCTATCATAGCTCACTACAGCTTCAAACTCCTGGGTTCAAACAGTCCTCTTGCTTCAGCCTCCCAAGAAGCTGGAACTACAGGCAGGTGCCACAACACCTGGGACAGACTTGATATTGAGTAAAAGAAGAATATTGAATCATTATACTGTATTATTCCATGTAAAAGAAGTTCAAGAACAGGGAAAATTAATCTGCCAGGATAGAAGTAAAAATAGTGGTTACTCAGCCGGGCGCAGTGGCTGTAATCCTAGCCCTCTGGGAGGCTGAGGCGGGTGGATAGATCAAGGTCAGGAGTTCGAAACCAGCCTGAGCAAGAGCGAGACCCCATTTCTACTATAAAAATAGAAAGAAATTAGGCCGGGCGCTGTGGCTCACGCCTGTAATCCTAGCTCTTGGGAGGCCGAGGCGGGCGGATTGCTCAAGGTCAGGAGTTCAAAACCAGCCTGAGCAAGAGCGAGACCCCGTCTCTACTATAAATAGAAACAAATTAATTGGCCAACTGATATATATATAAAAAATTAGCTGGGCATGGTGGCGCATGCCTGTAGTCCCAGCTACCTGGGAGGCTGAGGCAGAAGGATCACTCCAGCCCAGGAGTTTGAGGTTGCTGTGAGCTAGGCTGACGCCACGGCACTCACTCTAGCCTGGGCAACAAAGCGAGACTCTGTCTCAAAAAAAACAATATTAAAGAAAATAGAAAGAAATTAATTAGCCAACTAAATATATATATATATATATATATATATAAAATTAGCTGGGCATGGTGGCACATGCCTGTAGTCCCAGCCACTAGGGAGGCTGAGGCAGGAGGATTGCTTGAGCCCAGGAGTTTGAGGTTGCTGTGAGCTAGGCTGACGCCACAGCACTCTAGCCCAGGCAACAGAGTGAGACTCTGTCTCAAAAACAAAAAACAACACACACACACACACAAATCTGCTATGATCATTGCTGTATGTGTCTGGTGGATACAAGTGCTAATTTCTCTTGAGTGTACACCTAGAAGTGGAAATGCTAGGTCATAGGTTAGGTGTACATTTAGTTTTAATAGTATTAGCAAGCAGTTTTCTAAAGTGGTTGTACCACTTTACAGTCCCACCAGCAATGTATGAATGTTCCAGTTGTTCCACATCCTCACTGACACTTGATATTGCCAGTCGTTTTTTTTTTTTTTGAGACAGAGTCTCGCTTTGTTGCCCAGGCTAGAGTGAGTGCTGTGCCATCAGCCTAGCTCACAGCAACCTCAAACTCCTGGGCTCAGGCAATCCTGCTTGCCTCAGCCTCTCGAATAGCTGGGACTACAGGCATGCGCCACTGTGCCCAGCTAATTTTTTCTATATATTTTTAGTTGGCCAATTAATTTGTTTCTATTTTTAGTAGAGACAGGGTCTCGCTCTTGCTCAGGCTGGTTTCGAACTCCTGATCTTGAGCGATCAACCTGCCTCGGCCTCCCAGAGTGCTAGGATTACAGGCGTGAGCCACCGTGCCCGGCCTTGCCAGTCTTTTTAAACTTAGCCATATGTGATCTGATTGGGGTTTTTGTTTGTTTGTTTACTTGTTCAGAGACAGGGTCTCTGACACCCAGGCTGGAATGCAATGGAATCATCAGAGCTCATTGCAGCCCCAAACTCAGCCTCCTTAGTAGCTGGGACTACAGGTGTGCATCACCACACCTGTTTAAGAGACAGGGTCTTGCTATGTTGCCCAGGCTGGCCTCAAACTTCTGGGCTCAAATGATCCTCCTGCCTTGGTCTCCCAAAGCACTGGGATTACAGATTGGGGTTTTAAAAAGAGCACCCTGGCTGTAGTGTGGAGACCCACTGGTAGCAGCTAGGAGTGGGTTGGAGAGAGGAAGCCAAGAGACCCGGAAGGAGGCCAGTGTAGCCATCCAGGGAAGATATGAAGGTGGTTTGGACTAGGATGGTCATAGGGGAGCCATGGAGTGGCTCAGTGAGCATATGCTCTGGAATTGTAGCTGATGGGACTGGCTAATGAGATGAATGAGAGACGGGAGAAGGAGGCATCAAGGTTGAGTCCTAGATTTTTGCCTTGAAAACCAGGGTGGATGAGAGGACCGTTTTCTTAGATGCAGAAGATTAAGGAAGGAACAGATGGGGGTCAGGGAAAGATTGAGGACTTCTTTGTGGCTATTTGAGTACATGCTGCCTGCTAGAACTTAGGCTATGATTACAGCCTAGCAGTAGACTCTGTGTGCCCCATCTCTTAGTAGAATTGGTAAATATCAGTTGTGTGGATCGTGCATGCCAGCTGCAGTGGACAGACCTGGGTCAGGGGACCAGTGCTGCCCCCTCCCACACCTTGTAGCTTGGACCTTATGCTGGGACCACTCAGCCTCTGTCTTCTACCTTACAGAGTTAGAATGAAACGAAATCGCATATTTATACCACCTGGAACACGAGAGCACTAACACATCCCAGCGCTATGTGAGGCTGGCACCTTTTCCTCTCACTCACTTTTTTAAAGGCATCCAGAACAGCCCTGCTGAGGCCTGGGAGCACTGAAGCCACCCCGCTCCCCTCCCCCAGCCCTTCCCCAGCCTCAAAGGAACAGAATGGAGAACAGCAGGCAGGTTGATTCATAGACTTTATCTGCTTTTTCTCCACCCAGTGGTTTCTGCAATGACAACTGAGCCTGTACAACACGCATGGTTCACTCTGTTAAAGCTGTGGGGCACGGAAGGGGGCTGGGGGGCCCTGGGCACAGCGTCAGGGCACAGGGCGAGTGGCAGCCAAGACTGGGCTGGTGGGTCCCGGCATTCAAGGAGGGTAGGGGAAGCTGGAGTGAGATGGCTGCTGAGAGCTGAGGAGGAAGGGCGGGAAGTCAGGGCTGAGGGCACAGGACAGGCATCATCAGCAGTAGCAGGGAGGCATCGGGGAGCCGGAGGGCGGAGGGGGGGTGTCACAGCGCCTGCGTATGTCCATAGACATTTTTTGTAGCAGGAAAAAGACAGACTGCTGTATAAAAGGGACTGTACAACATTACCTATTATACAATGTTTACATATGATACAAGGCTCTTTCCCTCTTTGAGTTTTAAAAAATAAATTTACAATTCCAGAGCTTTGGGTAAAAAATATATACACCCTTGGAGCAGGAGCAGCCGTGGCTTTTGCTACTGCTGCTGCTGCTGCTGCCTCTTCAAGAGGGAAAGAGGAGGTGCCAGAAAGGAGGGCGAGGCTGCACCAGGAAACCTCACCCAGTAGCTGCCAGGAGCCCCTGCACCCCTCAGCCCTGGAGGCCCATGGTGGGAGGAGGAGGGAGCAGAGGCAATAAAGGCCTTGTCAGAGTCCAGTTTCGCCTTTATGGTCTCTGCTATCCCCCAACCCCACTTTTGGGGGGGCTGCCTGCCCCAGTACAGGGATCCACCCCACCCCAGCTCCACGGGGAGGACAAAAGGGAAGTCAAGACAGGGAGAGGGACAGAGACCATGTTACTGGTGTAGACACAGGAGCCAGAAGGGGATGCCAACTCCCTCCTTAGCAGTGAGACACCCCAAAAAGCAGGAGTGCGGGCAGCAGGCACCCTTAACTCCTGATACCGCTGCCCCCACCCCATTGCAAAGCAGAGGGAGGGTCCTTTAGGCAGCTTAGGCCTGTGTTTCCCTGAGCATCTTTCACCCTCTCATCGAGGTTCACCCGGGGACCTTCGGGAGGCCTGAGTGGGGGACTTGCAAGGGCTGTTGGGTCACTCCTCTTGCCTGCTGCTGCTCCCTGCCCTTAAAGCAGTTTGGCCCACAAGCCTGGGCACGCAGGGCAGCGTGAGGAGCTTAGCAGGGAGTGGTGGGGGTGGGGGAAGCACCCCGCACGTCCCAGGGGCAGAGTAGCACCGAACAGAAGGACCCCCCCCAGCACACACAATACCACCCCTCGATTACCAGATGCACTCCTGCTCCCTAAAAGGGGACATACACACACACACACACACACACACACACACACACACACACACAGAGGGTAATATAATATTCACAGGAGCATATCCAGGGGGCCCAGCCCTGACCAGGGAGAAGCAGGACAGGTGGACAGGGGGTGGAGGAGAAGGCTGCCGATCCCTCCCACAATTCCACTCTGCGAGATGGGCGGGTGGGCAGCTTTCTTTCCTGCTTGGGAAAAGGAAGTTAGAAACTTCACGATGGGAGGGGACAGAGGAACTCTACCCCCTTTCCCAGAGAGGGCAGGAACCAGCAAAGTGTGGTCTTGACTTGAAAGAGGATGTCAGCAGGATGAACAGGCTTGTGAGTCCAGGGCTAAGTCCATCCAGCTCTTCCCCATGGGGTGGGAAGTTGCTCCGGGGAAAGATGTCAGATGTGGGTTAGGGCATCGTTCAAAGTGCTTGAGTGCCAGGTGCCCAAAGACCCTGGTGGGGGCTGACCAGAACCTCCCTTCTCACTGACTATTTGCCTCCAGCTTGTAGGAGAGCTCGAAGAGGAGGTTCTGGTTGTCGATGACCTGGAACTGGCGCACGTAGGCCTTGGTCTGCAGGTGATGAGGGGATGCCTCCATGTCCAGGCCTGGGTGTAAGACAGGAGAGGCAGTCAGGTTCCCAGCCTCCCTTTGTCCTCTGCACACTCACTGGGCAGAGAATAAGGCTGTGGAATGGGACAGGTGTTGGGAGGAGGGCCTTTGGGGAGGCCAGGGAGAGAATGGAGAACTGACAAGTGTACAGAAATCCATATTTGAGCAGGGAGTTCTCTACCTGTAATGCGCTCAGAACCCTGGGTACTCACAAAGCGGCCGGCTCCGGTATTTGCGGATTGTCCTCACTTTTTCAGCCACTGAATGCTGGGAGATGACAAGGAATGAGCCCTGAAAAGGGCACAGAAAGATGCTCCCCCTTTTCCGCTCCCCCTCCTCCATTCACCAACTCTTTTGGTTTTGCTCCCTCCAGTCCCTCTCTGAAGGACCAAAGGAAGGGGTGTAACAGGGCGCCAGGCGAGGGGGAGGCAGAGTTGCCCCCAAACTGCCTGTCAGCTTTGCCACTTGTGGGTGGGTTGCCACAGTGATGCCACCAGGGAGACAGTCAAGAGTCTGTTAGGCAAGCTGGGCACCATGGAGGAAGGCTGCTATTTTTAGGGAGGTGACAGGAGAGAGGGGGAGGATGCAGGCCCACCACTCATGGGACTAGGGGTTGGCAGTGCCACTCACCAGCTTCTCAATGTTCACCAAACCATCCACAAGGGTCTTACTCCCCTCATGCAGGAATGTCAGGTCTAGGGGAGGAGGAGGGAATCCGGTGTAAGGAAAGGCTAAGAGAAGAGGACCTTCCCCTCCCGCAGAACCCACTCCAGTCTGGGGGTGTCCCTCTCCAGGCGGGCACTCAGGGCTAGTCAAGAGGGGACTGAGAGAACTGGGCCATAGGAAAAGGAGAATGTAGATAGAAGAGCCACAACCTGGGAGTAACTCTCACCTTTGAGGATCAGAGGCACAAAGGGAATCACGGGGGGCTTCATTTTAGAGATCACTTCTCGGTAGCTTTTGTGGTTCCTGCAGGGGTCCTAGCATTGGACAGAAGAGGGATCAAAGGACAGATGGGCCCATTGTACCCAGAAGCCATCCCCCACCACCCTCCCCCGTCCCCCTGCCCTACATACATCCCCACCAGACAGGGATGTGTGTAAGTGTCTAGCTGGGGGTGTGGTGGGGAGGAGCTTGACTCCTCCAGGGAAAACAGGGTAGCAATCCTTCCACCCTTCCCCTCCCAGCATGGTGGGGAGGGTGGGAGTCCCAGGCACTAAAAATCTTGAAAAGGAAGCTTGAGGAAGAGAGTTTCTGGGAACAGAAGGTTTCTGGGGTGTAGGTCCAAAGATAGATGAAAGAGCCAAACCCACTCACTGTCAGGTTCTCAAATTTGCGGAACAAGTTCTTGAATTTCCCCGGCAGCTTCTGCAGAGAGTTTGAAGGAGGGAGAACGGACATCAGAGTAGAGCTTCTTGGGTTACATGGGAGCTCCTGACTAATCCCAGGTGTTAGAGAGGGTAAGGGTCTGCCTGTCTTGCGGTGTGTGTGGGGGGGTGGGCAGTAAGGTGGAGGAGCTAGAAACAGTCCAGAGGAATCGATCATTCTGGGGGAAAGCCAGACCTCTGCTTATGCGTGTGCCATGCACAGAGGTGGCCCCACTGAGTGCGGCTGAAACTCAGCCCAACTCCCGCCAAGTCTGTAACCCGGCGGAGGGCTGCCTGCCCCCTCGCAGGTGGGGATCCGGCTTTGCACTAATTTACACAAAGACAGGGTCCATTAGCCACGCTGTGTACCCGCCGTGTCTGCCAGAAGAGGGCGCCCCCTTCCCACGGGCACGAGGACTCCTTACAGGCTAGCCGCGTCCCAGGGGGCGCCCCGGATGCCAAGATCCCCAGATAGGAAAGGGAGGGGTCTCATCACCTCCCAGGTGAGCCGCAGGCGGCTGACGGCGGCGTTATCCAGCCCCATGACCACGGCATAGAAGGACAGCAGGTCCTGGTTCTGCTTGCAGCTGCGGGGTGGGATGCGGGGTCAGCGGGCTGTCTGGCAACAGCCGGTCTAGCCGTGGGCCTCAGCGCCCCCCTCCCGCCGCCCGCCGCACTCACATGGCCGCGATCTTGATAAACTTCTTGAGCAGCTGCGCGCGCTTGCCCGGGGCCTCGCAGAGCAGGACCTCGGTGGCCACCCAGTGCGTGACCTCGCTGCAGCGCTGCAGCAGCAGCTCCAGGTTGGCCGTCTCCCGGCGGCCGCGCTCCCCGTGGAACACGTAGTCCACGAACTCCAGCTGCACCCACGGTGCGGAGGGGCGGCCAAGGCGCCGGGGCGTGGGTGGGGCGGTGGCAGCGCAAGGCGGAGAGGAGGGAAAGGCAGGAGGGCGGGGGCGGAAGGGGTGGAAAATAGAAGAACGAGACAGGATGGGATGCAACAGAGATGGGGGGAACAAACAGCCAACATTAACAATATTCCACGTCTATTGAGCGCTTACTAGGTGCCAGGCACTTGCTGAAGGCTGACTTATCCTCAAGACAACCATCTGGTAGACATTATTGTCACTGTCTTATTTTATTTCTTTAATAGTGACTATTTTATTTTATTTATTTATTTATTTTGAGACAGAGTCTCACTCTGTTGCCCAGGCTAGAGTGAGTGCCATGGTGTCAGCCTAGCTCACAGCAACCTCAATCTCCTGGGCTCAAGCGATCTTCCTGCCTCAGCCTCCCGAGTAGCTGGGACTACAGGCATGTGCCACTGTGCCAGGCTAATTTTTTTCCTATATATATTAGTTGGCCAATTAATTTCTTTCTATTTATAGTAGAGATGGGGTCTCGCTATTGCTCAGGCTGGTTTTGAACTCCTGGCCTCGAGCAATCCTCCTGCCTTGGCCTCCCAGAGTGCTAGGATTACAGGTGTGAGCCACCTCGCCTGGCCTAATAGTGATGACTATTTAAAAAATACTAACCCCAGGTGAGATTCTGTGTAAGGAGGACTTGGGCCCTGAACCATTCTGCTATAGGGACTCTCTCTTTGCCATTTTTTCAGATGAAGGGACAAAGGCTTAGAGCAGTTATGGCCATGCAGTGCCCAAGGGCACGCTGCAAGTGAGCCTTCTAACAGGACGCTCTGTGCAGATACTGTCTGCCATGGGCACATTTCTCCCTCCGGTCCCCAAGCCCAGCACCCACTTCAGTCCCCACCTCGTGCACACAGCGGAACAGCTCCCAGTGGAAGGCAGTAAGGTGGTTGGCAATGTCCTCAGGCTCCACTCGGTGGATCTCTGTGTCTCCAGGGGAGACCTGGATCTCCTCCGGGAGGGGCACCTGGTGGCAGGCAGGGGTACAGGGGCTGGGCTTCCAGTGGCAGGGCGAAGGACTGCTCACAGACCCCCTCAGCCCTCCCTGCTCCTAGCCAAAGCCTTGGGAAGGAGTTCTTACCAGGGCCTCATAGCTGTCCCGGGTACAGGCAAACAGGTGGCTGTTGATGCCCAGTGTGGTGAAAACACAGTCCTCAGTCGGCTGGAGAAGGACCTTCTCTGCAGGAGAACAAGCTGCTCAGCCTCAGCCCCAGCCACCTGCCCCCTCCCACACCCCAGCACTGTCACCATCCTTTCCAGAAACTCCTAACCCCACAATGACATATTCTAGACTAACGGGACTCATCACCAGTTTATGCCATATTTATCTGAAATTTGTCAAATGATGATTTATTTTGTATTTATAACCTTTTTTTAACCCCTAATGTTCTTTTACAGCTCTTCTCTTATTCTATATTGTCTCTGTGACATTGGAAAGGCAGGAATTTTTTTCCCAACTTAGAGGAAAATAAGGCTGTGGCTACATTGCTGGCTTTATGATTAGTGACCCACCCTGTGTCTTTAGCCTGAAAAATATAGCATCCTTAGATGCACAGAGACACTAAAGGACCAGAACACAATCGACAGGTGAGTGAGGCGGCACCCAGATCAGAACCCGGGAGCTGCGGACCACTGTTCCCAAATTTTAATGTGCATAGGAATCCCTGGGAGTCTTGTTCAAATGCCAATTCTGATCCAGCAGGTCTGGGCTGGGATCTCAGATGCTGTAGTTGTTTTGTTTGTTTATTTGTTTGTTTCTTTGTTTTTTAGAGATGCTGTCTGACTATGTTGCCCACACTGGAGGGCAGTGGCTACTCACAGGTGCAATCATAGCACGCGACAGCCCCAAACTCCTGGGCTCAAGTGATCCTCCTACCTCAGCCTCCCCCAGGTGGCTAGGACTACAGGCATGCGCCACTGCACCTGGCTTCAGATGCTACATTTTTTTTTTTTTTTTTTTTGAGACAGAATCTTGCTTTGTTGCCCAGGCTAAAGTGAGTGCCATGGCGTCAGCCTAGCTCACAGCAACCTCAATCTCCTGGGCTCAAGCAATCCTCCTGCCTAAGCCTCCCAAGTAGCTGGGACTACAGGTATGCACCACCATGCCCGGCTAATTTTTTCTATATATATTAGTTGGCCAATTAATTTCTTTCTATTTATAGTAGAGACGGGGTCTCGCTCTTGCTCAGGCTGGTTTCGAACTTCTGGCCTCGAGCAATCTGCCCGCCTCGGCCTCCCAGAGTGTTCAGATGCTACATTTTTAACAAGCTCCCAGGTGCTGCACATGAGGCTGGTTCCAGGACCACACTTTGAGTAGCAAAGGGCCTAGAATTCAGTCTTTACCCCTGCCCCAGGGCACTGAGCTTGTGAGTTTCTCCTCTTCAGGCCATCAGCCCGGTTCTTCCTGACCCTCACCTCCAGAGGAGGCCACAGCTACCAGGATGAGGGATTCCTCACGCCCTGCGGGCTCCTCCGAGTACTGCAGTTTCTCCGTCACAGAGCCCAGAATGTCCTGCACAGATGCTGAAAGGCGGCTACGTATGGTCACATAAGAGTGGTCAGGCATGTAGACCCGGCAGAAGACTGGACAGAGACAGAAAGCAGCTTTTCAACAGAGGGCAGAGTGGCAGCATGGCACAGTCCCCTCCAGGTTACCTCTGTTCCCCACCAGAGGCTGCCCTCTGAACAAGGTGCTGTGAAAGTGGTGAGTTCTACTACACAGGGGGACAGCACTGAAAGGTGCCCAAGACCCAGAGACCCCACCTGTCCTCTTGAGCCACTCAGGGTGCCCTGCCCCTCCTAATGCCCACACTCACTCTCATCAGAGCCCCGGAAGGCCACTCGGGTCTGTAGACAGGAGTCTATCCGGCGGAAGTGGCGGAAGAGTGGCTTCACCTGCTTGCTGGGTGGCTGGTTCTCCTCTGGAATCCTGGCAGGGACACAGCTGGGCATCAGCAAGCCCTGCCAGGTATACAGAGCACCAGGCAGGCAGCATCAAGCAGCAATATCAGAAGTGGGTCAAGGATGCACCAGCACCAGTTTCAGAAGGTGGTTAAGGGAGTCAGAAGACAGGACAATGACCAGCATGGGACAACTGTCCAAGTGACCCAAATCAAATGCCACTTTTTCCATGAATTCGTCTCTGACCCACCACACCCACCAGGAAAGGTCACTTTCTTGCCTCAACTGCTAAAGAACATTGAGATACTTGTGTTCATGTCTTATCTCTTCTACAAGATCAAGAGCTTTTGAGGACTGGGATTGGTTCTTACTGAATTTTTTTTCATCCTCCAGGGCCTAGCATACTGCTTCGCACATGGTAGGTAGTAGGTCATCAACTGTTTGCTGAATTTTGCCAACAAGAACTTCACAGTCTGGGAGGGAGCCAGACATGCACACAGCTACTTCTAACACGAGGCAGGAGGTGTTGCTGATATAACAAAGGTACCAGGACAGTTATGTTGGTGTGGGGGAGGGAGAAAGCTATTCCTAAAAGGAGGATCTGGGAAGTTTTCATTGAGAAGATGGCATTTGACCTGGACCTTGGAGGACAACAGGAAGAGAAGAGGGTGGAAGAAGGGCATTCTGGGGTGGACAATGTAACTGACAACAGGAAGTTAGTTGGAAAGCAAAGGAGTTAAGAGAATGATGGGATGTATAGGGCATGTCATGGGTAGAGGGAAACAGGGGGAAGAGATTGCAAGAAACAGTAGAGGGCAGAAAGGGAAGGGTGTTGAATGCTATGCTGGGATGTTTAACTTTGTCTTGGAGGCAATGAGGAGCATGGATGCTGATGGCATCATTTCTGGAAGTTTGAAAGATCCCTCTGGTGTCATGATAGAGAAGAGAGGGAAAGGAGAGGACACAGGACCACAAGCTGAAGCCCTGGACAGGAGGCTGCAGCAAATAAACCAGGTGAGAGATAATGAGCCCAAATAAGGGTTGTGCTGGTAGGGATGGAGAGGAGAGAGACAGAAAGGGTGGAAGGGATACATGGATGAATGGATGGACAGATGGATGGCTGCAGTGGTGTCCTGAAGCTGGTTCACACTGGCTCACAGGAACAGATTGTTAAGTTTTGGGGAATTTTGCCAACTGGTTTTCAAACAGCTATGAAAATATATATAAATAAGCATATATGTTTTATAAACTCATCATCAAATAAATTATTACAAAAAAGATAGTTTCCTAATTGTTTTATCTATGCTCCTGGGGTTATTGACGCCTACTATATTTGTATGGTGGAAACACTACAACCCAGCCCGCTACTGCACATCTCTTCCCAACTCTGCATTCAGTGATGTCATGTCAGTAGCTTGAAATCAGCCATGGTGAGAGAATTTACACCTTGGGAATCAGCAAAAGCTACAAACTGGGGCTCTTCCTCCTGAAGCGCTGCTTGTTAAATATTTACCAGTACACCACTGGATTGACAGACAAATTCATGGGAGAGTGGACAAAAAAGTGACTGGAGAGAGTGCTTTGTGCTACCCTTCAGTAAGAGAGAGGAGCTGAAATAAAACAATATTGGAGCCAAAAGGCCAGAGGCAGGCCCTGTAATAGAGGAACCCTGGGGACCACTTTCCTGTCTCCTCCCCCAACTCATTCCCCCTCACTTTAGCTCCACTGTCTCCACGAGCTGGTGCAGCCTCAGAGTGTCCTCTCGGAGGTCCTGGTAAAGGGACTCATCCTTCATAATTAGCAGGTACAGATCCTGGGGAGAGGAGGACAGAGAAGGTGAAGACAGGGGTCTCATCCCAAGGACCACTCTCTGCAACGGCTGGGGTAGGGTCTTCAAGCGTTTGAGCATAGCAGAACCATACAAGCTAAGGCCCACTGGCATCTTTTCCTTCCAGGTACTCAGGTTGGGAAGTATGGCTCCTTTAAAGGGCTCCCCTCCACAGCTACAGAGCTAACAACCTGCCCACCCACCTTCTCTTGCCCCAGGCCCACCTTGATGATGTGGCCGGCCCCCTCTTCCTCCTGCAGCAGCCCCTGGTAGGTGTCCAAGAAATGGAGAAGCATGGCTAGACAGGCTTGTTTCCGGCCCAGCCCCTCAGGGCCCTCCATGCCCCCTGCCCAAACAAAGCTGACCCCTAAGTTAAGAAAAATCTCTGAGCAGGCAGACCTGAGGAACAGAGAAGGAAGGTGCAAAGCTAAATTACCTCCAAATATTCTCTGGATTTGGGGCCAGAGAGAAAGGAGATTTAGGGATCCTACCTCCAAGACCTGCTCATGCCCCAGACCAAGTTTTTGCTTAGAGTAGTTAACAGTGGCACCCACTTGACCACATCCAGCTCTTGTCTGTTAGATTTGAGGACGCCCGGCCCTGCCCAAATGCATCTAACCTCTGGCCAGCCCAGGGCCCACAGCTCACAGTGCAGCTGATAAAGGCTGATAGTGCTTAATGAAAATCTGACTGTACCTCATTGTAAAGCCTGATGTTTCTAAGAGGGCCTGTGACATTCTATTCAGTGGCCTGACATTTACAATTAGGTCCTAAAATAACTCAGTGGGAGGGCCTATGCTAACATGAGACCCTACGAAGAGCCCAGACAGTGGCTCGTCTCTAGCAAACCCTCCTGAAGCACAGCCATGGCCTAATGTTTACATCAGACCCTATAATAACACACTTGGCAACCAGATATTTAGAGCAATAATTCAGTGGTGGGGGTCGGGGAGGAGAGGCACCTTAATAGAATAATAACACCTTATATTCACACAAGGCTCTGCAGTGTCCAAAGTACTCCCACAGCTGCTATCGGATTGATCTTCACAGCAGCCTCATAGCATAGGTAGGTAGGGCAGGTGCCATTTACTTCCATTTTATAGAAGTGGAAACTGAGGCCCCAGGAGGTTAGGTGACCTGCCCAAGGTCACACAGCTGGTGAGCAGAAAAGCTGGGACTGAAACTCAGGTGTGTTTTCTAGGTGAGAGCTCAGGCTCAGACATTGTGTATGGGGTGGAGGGAGTGGCTCCCTCCTGACCTCTCCTTTTACAAGCTCCACAAAAGGATATTACTGGTGTAGCTCCTGCAGAAATTTCTCAGTCGGAAGGAAGAGAGAATGGGTGAGGACGATGTCATCCAGCAGGATATCTGTAGAGATAAGTGGGTGCCACGGATGTCAGGAGGGCATTTCCAGAACCAGACTGGAAACCCAGTACCTCCCACCTCCCTCTCTTGCCCCTGAGGGCGACTGCTCTTTAGCCAGGCTGGAGCCCCAGCCACCTGCCCCGTCATGCTTTGCACACGTGCACACACACATGTGTAAAGGTTCTGGGCAGCCGCTGCGGGGGTGGGGTTGGCAGCTGCCAAGGCAGCTGAAGGGAAGAGGGGGGCGTGCCTCTGATGGCCATGTGCATTGCTCAGTGTATGTGGGAAGTTGTCAGATAACACCAAGTTTGAGATCTGCCCCCCAAAAAAGAAGTAGCCCCACGGGGTCTCTAGACAGAGAGGACTTCTAAACACAAAGGTTAGCACCAGTGTGTGTGTGTGCCCCTCTCCCCTCCCTACTCCCTACCTAACAGCTTTGAGTTCCAACTAGGCAGGTGGGAACCAGCCCCATTAAAAGGGAAAGGGAGAGACTACCATCTCTTTGATCCCAGAGTCTTTAAATAGAAACCCTGTGTCCTTTGGGTGTCCAGAGACAGAAGGGTTAATGATGGAAGGGTGAAGGGGAGTGGCTCCTCTCACCACCCCTTTCCCCTCCGCACCCCTGTCTGGGCCTGGCTCAGCCAGTCCGCCAGGTACAAGGTCGCCCTGACTTGCAGCCAGCCCCGGGGTGGGGCAGGGCTGCCTGGCACACACAAACAGACAAGGTGCAGGGAGGGAACCAGGTGTCCTCCCTAGAACAGGTTAGGGCCAGGTCCCCAGGCACTGCCCCAGGACAAAACTACAGCTTCTGATGGCCCTTGGCTAACCATCCCCTGGTGGTCCATTCTAGCCATGAAGGTGTAGGAGAACCAACACAAGACCATCTACTTCAACTATTTCATTTCAGAGAAACATTTCAGAGGCCCAAAGCTGGGAGGGACTTGCCTGGAGCTAGAATAAAAACCCAGAATCCTGAGTGTTTGTACGGTTCTCAATATGCCTGAGGCAAACAGGGTGTCAGGGTAGAACCTAGTGGTCAGATGGAGCTGCTTAGATGTTTAAGAGGCTTTGGCTAGGTTTAGAGTACCTTCTGAGTTCCCTCCTCCCACACACCCTGGGAGGAAACCGAGACGGCTTAAGAACATTGGTTATATTGGAGAATATCAGAGTGGCAGGTTAAGCTGATTCTCATTCACTCTGGGACTGGTTTGGGGTTTCCCAAACCAGTTACTCTGGGGATCCAGCCTGCCAGATAATATGAGTGACAATGAATTCAAGAGTCTTACTCCAGGGGAGACTGAACAGAGTGTGTAGCACCAGATCCCCGTGGAAGGGAAAGATAGTTTCTCCTTTTTCCTCTCCGCCTAGCTACCCTGCTCTGTTCTTAAAGTGAGTCAGAGAGCCCCCAGCGCTCACCCCCCAGCTCCAGGGATGGGGACAGGCATAGAGATGCATGACACCCTGCCTAGACTCCTTATCTCACAGGAAAGCTAAGCCAGAGCAAAGGAAGAGGATCTCCGGGCAGAGTGGGGGAGATGCTGGTATGGGGGCTACAGTTTGGCATCTGTGTCTTCCCAGGCAGGCTGTGGTCCAACGCACAGCCTCCCCAGGGAATGTGTCATAAAGACACAGGGTGTGTGGTGTAGGCGGGAAGTTATGGTTAGGAGAGCAGTGTGTCTGATATTTTTCTAATTAAATCCAAAAGGTGTCAGCTCCCCAGGGCAACTACAGCCTGAGCCAAAGGAGAGGACTCAGGTCTTGAGAAAAATCTGGGAAGTGGAGCCCCACTCCCCACACCTAGGATGGAGTTCCCTGCAGAGAGCTGAGAGCAAAGTGTGAAAGCCCCCATCGTTAGGGCATCAGTGAGCCCTCCCAAACCTCAGACCCTCCTGGGTTTAGTGTAATGCCGAGAGCTGGACCTAAAGACCCCTACGTCTTATACTTCAGCCACTAACCAGCAACTTGGAGCCTCAGTTTCCTCAAAGGACGATTAGTTGGGGTGCTCGTGGGGAGTGGTGAAATAGTATCCTCATTTAAGAAATAAGCATCATTTAGGGTGTGGTTATTATTTTTTAAAGAGGCTGTGTGCTGAGGCCTGCCACCGGAAGGGTGGGAGCTGGAGAGGCTCAGGAACCCCTAGATGCTGCAGGGCCCCGATGCCTGCCCAACCACATCTCCCCTCACAGACACCTTCTGAGTCCACCCCCAAGTAGAATGCCATCTCCCCACCAAACTGCTAAGGACAATGTATCCCTTCGCTCAATCCCAAAGGGCAGCCTGGGCCCTGAGTGGGCCAGCCTGTGCTCTGGGGGCTTCTAAACAGAGTCAGGGACTCCTGTCAAGGTTTTCAGGGCTTGGGCACCTCTGGAGCATGGCACAGCTGCGCTGGGCAGCTTCCATCTTAGTATGTCGGGCCCTAATTTGAGGCCACAGGAGGAGGTAGGCAACATCAGGGACCCATGGCAGTCTGTGGCTAAAATGTCCAGGGGAAAGGAAGGGTGGCTTAAGGAGAGGGGCTCAGCTTCTTCTCCAGTGGCGGGTGAGGCTGCTACAGGGAGGAAGATGGGCACTGCGCGTCTCTTCTGCTGGAGGGTCTGTCCTCAGCTAGGCCCCTGCCCACTTCGGGGGACCATTCGACCCCACACCCTGGCCCCAGCACTACCCTCATTCTCCAAGGGCAAGGAGGAGGAACCCGGACACCCCCCTGCTCCGGGATGGATGAGCCCGCAGACTCCCTACCTGAGGCGGCGCTGTCCCTGGTGGCCCCTCCGGCCAGCCTCTCCAGAACCCGGTTCAGAAGATGCTCCGGCCGCTCGGGGGCGCCCAGGGGGGCCCAGGGCGGCGACGTCAAGGGCTCGCCCGGGGACAGCTCGTCTGAGGAGTACGAGGAAGGGGAGCGCAGGGGCCCCCCTCCCCCAAGCTGCCCGGGGCCCGGCACTTCCTCTAGCTGCAGCCAACAGGGTCCCCCGCTGCTCGTCTCCTCCGCGACCCCCACCGGCTCTCCCCCTTCCTCCTCAGGGGGTGGCTCCAGTCCGGGCTCCGCCGGGGGCTCCCGGAGGAAAGCTGGGAGCAGCAGGCGAGACACGCTCTGACGCCGCTGCAGCGGCCGCGGTCCCCCGGTTGGACCGCCGCCCCCGCCAGGTCCCCCACCCCCTCCAGGCCCGCCGCAGCTCCCCAAACCCCCGCCGGGACCTCCCGCCACCGTTCGGCCGGCCAGCTGCGATGTCTGTTTCTTCAGAAATTTCTCCAGTGGCTTCATGCCCCCCCCCGCCCCTCTCCTAGGGGCCGCCGGGGGACCCAGGTGTCCCGGGCGCGGGCGGGGGGGGCGGGGACACGATGCTCAGAGCCGGAGGAGCAGAGCGGAGGGCCGTGCCAGGCGCCGGACTGGGGGCCAGAGGTGCCCAAGGCTCCCTGGCCAGAGTCCAGTGGCCAGTGGCCGGGGGAGGTGCCAGAGGGAAGGAGTCCCCGCTCTCAGCAGCCCCCCATGCCGGCTGCAGCCGGCACGCGGCCCGAAGCGTGGGCAGGCTGTGGGGCCGGTGCCCCCGGCTCTGCGCTCCTGGGCTGGGCTGCGGCGACAGAGGCAGCGGGCGGAGAGCAAGGATGAGCGGACGCGGCGGCGGCGGCGGCGGCGGCGGCGGTGGTGGCGGCGGCGACGGCTGCGCTCCTGGCCGGGGGGAAGGTGGCAGAACTGAGACCGCGCCCCCTCCTTCAGTCCCCGCCCAGTCCCCGCCCCTGCCCTTTCTGGGCCGGGTTGCCGGGACCCCTTGGCCCCCTCGAGGCTTGAACTTGGGCACTGGGGCTGACCTGGGGGGGAACAGTGAGGGACGTGGGTCAGAGAAATTAAGGGCAAAGGTGAGGCAGTGATTCACCAATGGAGAGAGATTCCTGGCTCAAGCGATTCTCAGGTCTCTTAGCATCAAAGAGCCAGGACAGGCCTGTGGCTTGCGCACCTTGACTCACTTACCTTGTACCCAGGTAAGGCCTACAAAGATTGCTGAACCCTGAGCCATACCCACAGGAATAAGTCTTTATCATCTTTCTGTGAGGGAAGGCCTCTTGGATGGATTGGCATTGGCACTGGGGGGAGGGGGGTGTGCCCATTGGCCCTCTCTGGTAGGGCACAATAGGTGGTGTGGGCCTGGTCTGTAAGGCAGGTACTGGCAGGCAGGTAGGAGCCAGGCAGAGAGCAGCAGGTTGTGGCAGGTCTTGTTGGGGTGAGGAGGAGATAGTAGGCAGGGAGAGGAGACAAGGGGCACAAGGGTACCTGATCCCAGCTGGCAGCAGAAGGAAGCAGGGCCATGGAAATAGGTGACAAGCCCCAGAACTGCCAACTAACATCTTCAAGCATTGAGCCCAGAGCATACGTAGCCATGGAGTGGGCAGAGTGGTGCCAAAATAGCACTCTAAATAATCCTTATTCCTGATGCCCATGCCAGAAGCATTCTGTCTTTGAGTACACTGCCCCAGGAGGAGCAGGGGGTATAAAGGCATGTTTAGTGTGAGCACATCTAGGTTAGGCTTACAAAGTGCAGAAAGTGGCACCAGGTTCCAGATGGGTTGAGGCTGCCCTCAACAATGCCCCACCCCTGTTTACTGTGTACCAACCAGGCAGGGACAGGAATGTGAATGGCTGGGAGTGGTGGTAAAACTGAATAGGGTGTGTACTACATACATGTTACTGTATGTGTAGATCTAGTCCCATGTGCGCTAGAGCATGTATTCACAGAAATTAAAGCTTTGCACACCCATCTGTGAATTTGGAAAGGGAACAGTAAGCACAATTTTGGCTAAGAAGCTGGATTAGAAGTCTGAGAATCAGCTTCCTGCACCCCCTTTATTGACACCCCAACATCCTCAGGGTTGAAAGGGAAATGGCTGGAGTGGCTTAGAGCTCCCCAGGGAGCATTTTATGAACCAAATAGGAAGATAGGAGGGCATCTCTCCCAGCACATGCCACAGTTACCAGATTAAGCCGGTTGCCTTGGCAACCTCCTCTCTGGGCAGGATTTGGGATTGTTGGTTAGGAAGGGTGAAGAATTAGGGAGTGTGAAGGGTGTGGGGGTTAGAAATAAAAGTGCTGAGACTTCTAAAAACTAGAAGCTTAGGGAACAGGACCCCCACACGCCTCCAACTACTCAAGGTTATCAGGTAGAGACTAAGTTCAAAACCTTGAATCAGGGAAGGAAGCCTCAAGTTATGGTCCTCCTAGAGCAGCAGTGGTTTTCATCCTGACTGCACACTGGAATCACAGCTTTTCAGAAATACTGATGCCCAGGCCACATCCAAATTAAATCATATATCTGAGGCAGGGCCAAGGCTTATGGTATTTTTGAAAAGCTTCCCAGTTGATTCAAACAGGCAGGGTTGAAAATCACTACCCTAGTGGGACAACCCAAGTGGGCTGCAGATGTTGGGAGATGACTCTGGAATTTCAAGTCCTTGCTGTTCTAAATTGCCCCACAAGGTAGCAGGCCTGTGTGCTAATCCTGAAGGGAATAGGGTTGGCAGGGAACCTGCACTCCAAGGTAATATGCCATTAAATGTCAGCATAACTGTGTACCAGGTCCTGGACAAGAGAGATGCAGGTAGTTTTCTTTCTTGAAAAGTAAAGACACTGGCAGTAAAGTGTTATTTTAAGGACCACAGTCTAAGGGAGAAGCTCCTATTCATCTTACTACAGGTAAGGGGAAGGGAAATTAAAAGACCACCAACTGTGGCACGTGTTGCAGTTTACCTAGGCCACTTACAGGGCAATTCTCAGCTTCAAATTGACTGTTCCCTCCTTATGGAAGAAATAAGAGACGAAGGCAGGGTGGTATGAATAACAACTATGAGGAGATGGGGGTAAAAAAGCTTTGAGAACCCAGCCCATGGGCTTCAAGAACGGGACTGGGCACGGCCACCTAAGGCTGATCTGTCTGCCCCTTTCACTCCCCTTCTTTCTGCCCACCACGAGGCAGGCCAGGAGGGCAGAGAGAACCTGGGGGCTTTGCTGAGCTTGAGTTTCTTCTTGCTGAGCTGGTTACCAAGGCAACAGAGAGAGCAATGGGATCTAACTGCAGGACTGGGGAAGCAAGAGGCAGGGGTGAGGGGGAAGCATCTTAACACTCTCATTCCTCCTGCCAGTAACCCACCCACAAGGCTGGTTGGCATTCTTTCTTTTTTGGCTGGTTGGCATTCTTTTCATGACCCCAGGAGACCGGGCCTATAGTAACCCGTCACCCTGTGGGGGAGGAGAAACAAACTGACATGACTTAGAGAGGAATTGGGGATGGGGGTCAGAAAAGTTATGGCCCTCTGGCTGTAGCAGCAGCATCAAGGGGTGTGTGGTGGAGTATCATTTTAAGATACACCTTGATGCCCACCTCTCCAGTGTATGGATTTGCAAAACCCAAGAATAAATGCTGGGCTTCAATGCCACATTAAACTCAGTTGCTCTCCCATACCAGGGAAAGCCTCTATAGTAAACTTCCATCCCACCCAGGACCTGGAGGGAACAGTCAGTTCAAAGCTGAGAATTGCCCTGTAAGTGGCCTAGGTAAACTGCAACTTGCGCCACAGTTGGTGTGGTCTTTTAATTTCCCTTCCCCTTACCTGTAGTAAGATGAATAGGAGCTTCTCCCTTATACTGTGGTCTTTAAAATAACACTTTACTGCCAGTGTCTTTACTTTTCAAGAAAGAGAGCTACCTGCATCTCTCCTCTTGTCCAGGACCTGGTACACAGTTATGCTGACATTTAATGGCATATTACCTTGGGAAGCTTACTTGCCAAACACAAAGAAAGGCATAAGGGATACTGGATGTTTTAGTGGATAAGCTGCATCTTACTAGTTTTTCTGTCCCTGACACTTCCAATCTAAGGGCTTGTGTGATATCCCAGTATCTATGTGGCAATGTGGTTAAAAAAATAATTTATGAGGAGTACAGACACATTTATGGCCTCATAGCAGCCCCTAACCTCTCTGGTCTTTCATTTCACAAGTCTGAGCTGGCTCGAGTTGTAACTGTGACCCTGTGGAGGAATTAGGGAGTCCTTTTCCCTCCTTCCTTCCCTCCCAAATCAAGACTCATGCATTTGTCTACCAGCGGGATGTTTTAAAAAAAGACTCATGCAAAACACTGGCAAAGGAGCCAAGTTTATAGTCTAAATTTTATTATCTCCAAGTCACAATGCTGATCACAAATGTGCACCCTTTAAAACAGTAACAAAAACAAAACACATGGAGAAATCCTTGCAACTAAACACAGCGGACCAACAGAGACAACTGTCACAGTGTCTTAAGGTCTGGGACTCTGGGCATGCTGCCCACCGGCTTGAGGAGACATCTTCAGGTTTAAGGCAAAGGGAACAACCTACAAAAGGCACAACCACCAGCTACCCCTGGAAGAATCTCTTAGCTATTTCCTTCTGGGGGTTACAGCTTAAGTGCCTCTCCCTACTCCCCATCCCACACCTGTGACTCAGAGTAGTTAGGTCACCTGTGGGAGAGAAAGAATAAAAGAAGACAGTGACATTACTTGGGGAGAGACACAGCCACCACTTTCTCCCTCAGGTTCTGTAGAAGGACAGGGACAGTGGCCAAGTTATCCCTGGCAGACAGAAGTGCTGCAGTAACAGGAATCTCTTCTGCAGAGGCAGCAGGTGAGTGGTTCAGTGCCATGAATAGGAAGGAAAGAAAAGAGGAGCCTTTGCCCAGAAGGTGACTGGCTTCCTTAGGCCTTAAGCCTAGGTGTGGTATCTTCTGTTTGCAAGGACAAGAGTAAAATTTAGGGAACATAAGATAGCAACATCTAAAACACTTGTAGCAGGAAAGATGTGGAGAAGAGCAATTGTAAAGTACAGGGTAGATTGTTTGCTGGATAATATTTGCTTCTAGAGAGAAGCATTGGTCCACAGCAACTGGAAAGGGGGTATGGTAAAAGGAATAGAAAAGAAGAGAAGCAGGGCCCTCTAATTCCACTTACCTCAAAGACTGAGCCCTGAGGGGACTATGTGAATACATACTCCTAAGGTGCAAAGGTTCTCACTCCATCCTCCTTTTCTCACAAAAGCAACTGGCCTGCCATCTCTCCCCACAGTGGAGACTTTGCCCTCAGTAGAGGACTGAAGCCCACTAGAGAGTACAGGTAATGATGGAAGCTCCGACTCCTAAAAACCTAAGTCAAAAAGAAGGGCTCCTACCCATCTACTCTGAGTTTTTCTGCACAACTCTGTGCAGACAGCTATGCTTCCACAAGGTTAGAGGAGTTAAGAGAATCCAAGTATATGAGAGTTACAAATGGCAACCAAAAGTGAAAAGCCAGGTCTTTTTAGACTTGGTGGAGGAAGGCTGGCTTATATATTCTCCATTATTTGGGATGCACGGAAGAGTCAAAAGGGAACCCAGAGAAGCCGGCAAACCAGAAGAATGAACAAGTTTCATTTAAAGGCAGAGAGAGAGAACTAAAAGAATATTAATTTAAGAATAACAAGCCAGGCTTTAAAAATGAACATCTTAGAAAACAAAACAAACAGGAAGGAACTTCCCTGGGAACAGAAGACACTTGAATTTCCCAGGAGAAAGCGAAGAAGAGCAAAAGACACGGGCTTCTGGATCTAGACTCAGAAGCTGGGCTGTCTGGATCTCTGCTCCCCTGAACACAGCCAACTCAACTGAAGGGTGGAGATGGGAAGAAGTCCACTTGTTTCTCCTCTCTCCAACAAAGCCTGTCCTCAGAGGAAGGCAGGGGTCCTCCTCTTTCAGCTGTTTGCTGGTAGGAGCCAACCTCTATCTTTGAAGCCCTCCTGGTAGTAGATAGCCAGTTGTATTTCTCTTCTCTCCTGAGTTCTCACCTCTGCTGTTCTGATAGGGGTTGGGAAAAGGGAAGAACCACCAAAGTGTTAGTGGACCTTCTGGGCATTTACAAGCTGTTTTCAAAAAGCCACGTTTCTAAATAATGTGTTTTAAAGTAATGTCCTTAAATAAAACAGCAGCAACAAAGAATCCTGCAGTTTTTCTCCTCTTATGATCTTTAGAATTGGCTCTTTCTGCTGTAACACCTCAAATTTAGATTTCTTCTTTTCTCAATCAAGTTTAAGACCGTCATCCTGTATTTTTTCCTTGTAGCTTCCCAACTGAAATTGTCATATTGGCTGGGCATGGTGGCTCACGCCTGTAATCCTAGCACTCTGGGAAGCCAAGGCGGGGAGGATCGCTTGAGGTCAGGAGTTTGAAACCAGCCTGAGCAAGAGTGAGACCCCCGTCTCTACTAAAAATAGAAAGAAATTAGTTGGCCAACTAAAAATACATAGAAAAAATTAGCTGGGCATGGTGGTGCATGTCTGTAGTCCCAGCTATTCGGGAGGCTGAGGCGGTAGGATCGCTTGAGCCCAGGAGTTTGACGTTCCTATGAGCTAGGCTGACGCCATGGCACTCTAGCCCGGGCAACAGAGTGAGCCTCTGTCTCAAAAAAAAGAAATTGTCATATTAACCATGGTTTCTATTTCAATCCTACATGATAAGTGCAAAATAAACCAGCAAATTTCAGGACTCCTTTAAAGGAGCCTCTCCTGAGATATACCAAAATTATAACTTAAAGCATTAATTAGGTGATTTTGTTTGTAAAGTAAGTGTGAGCATTTAGTTTTAAGAATAGGAGTCAGTAAATTGTGCACTTACTTTTATATGATGTTAGATTAAAATATTCAGAAACTCATATTAACTGGAACCCCTGCTTACAACCTGAAATAATAAAGTTGGAATTTGTTATTAGGCATTACTCAAAAGACTTTTTCTATAGAAACACACCCAGAAAAGGAGGGAAATCCTCTGTGGAAAAGGAAAAGCCCACTGACGTAGCATATGCCTTAAATATGGGAAGGAACTCTCATACCTCAGGTGGAGGGGGCTTGATGGTGACTGGCTGGGGAGTCCTCCGGGGTGGGGAGGGCTTTGGCTGCACCTGCTGCTGGGCGGGGTTATAGTATGTCACGCCTCCATATACCTGTGATGGAGCCTAGGACCCCACAAGCCAGAAGGAGAAAAAGTTAGCAATTAATTTACCCAACCTATGATGAATAACAAATATTACTGAGACACAAAAATAAGAATATTGGGGAATTTATTAGACTCTGGTTCTAATTTCTTCAAAGTACTGCCAAGCTTTCTCTAATTCCCACCATCAGCTGACAAGGATGAGCTCAATGGTGGACACTCCAGCAACCTGATGGTGTCAACCTGTTGTTGGAAGTTAAGCAGGACAGGGGTAGGGCTAATAAGGAGTAGAACACAACTTCTTTATGCAGTTGAATAAATGGCAGATGTTGTGGCCTATGATGTACTACAGCACTCAAATGAAATATTTAAGAAACTGAAGAGAATAAACAGATGATAGGCATTACATAAGCTGCATTTCCAGCTCCTGACCACCAAGAGGCGTCCTGGTACCATATATTATATCAGTGGAATTGAAATGTTCTCTCGAATTCCTTTAGCATTCTCCCCATACCACATTCCAGTCTGAATTAAAGGAGGTGTACCTAGAAAAATATGCTCCTTAGCCATCTCACCTGTGCATTAGGATACAGATGAGGAGGTGGAGGGGGAGGCAGTGCTCCTGGAGCATAAGGATAACTGGGATTACCAAAGTTCATGACGCCTGGAGCAGAAAAGTAAGTAGGAGCAAGCAATTGCTGAGGTGGTGGTTGTCCTGGATTCATGGACACTGGTGGGGGATACAGGCCTGGATTGGGCAGAGGCGCCGGTGTCTGGTGGGGATGTAAACCTGGACAAGGAGAGAAAAACAAAAATTGAAAAAGAAGATAATACCATTTCCATGGGATGGCCTGGCTGGACTGCTCAGCACAAACAGGCTCAGGATGGAAGCCCCAGGATGGACACAAGAGGAGTCTTGTTGCCCAAGCAGCCACGATGGCCAGCCTCATAGGCTAGCAGCACAGAGCTCAGGAAGATGGGGTCTGTGGAGCCCCAAACATATATCCTCATGTACTGGAAGCATACAAGTAGAGGCACAAAGCTTACCTGGGTGGGGAAGGTGCATTTCTGGCTGCACAATCATGCCCTGTGGAGGCAGTGGGGCAGGGCTGTCACCATGGGTATAGATTGGTCCCTGGAACTGCACTGTAAGATATCACATTGGGACTCTCATAAACCCTCACTCTTCATATCACATAGACAAGTCTCCTTGTCCCCCAAACCCTTTAAAAGATGTTCTCAGTTTTCCATGTGAAGAAAACAGCAACCAGACAACGTTTGATAACCACTGTGAAAAATCAGAAGGGAAATTCAGGAGGCAGGAGGCTGGTCTCTTAATTCACTTCACCCTGCCAAGAAAGGTACCCCAACAATAATAAAAAACTCACGTGGATCATAGTAATGTCCTTCCATGATACTGATATGCACAGGAGGGGCAGGGGGCTCGGGCACAGGTCTTTGCCGCTGAGACGAATAGCGTTTGGCTCGACCACCTTGGACACCCTGAGACAGAGAGAGAAGCCCGAATAAAACTTCCAGAGGGCTGACTGGCATATCAAGTCCTACCTTTCTTTAGGTGCTGCAAAACACCTGGTACGTGGCAGGTGTTTAATAAGTATTTGGAAAGTGAATTGAAATATCAATAAAAAACATCAAGACTTGAACCTAAACCTTCTACTTTATATTTCTGATCCCAAATTAAAAGAAATTTCGGGAAGCGATGGGAAAACTGACTTCAATATCTTATCTTGGTTTAAACAATGAACAAGCTATAATTTGTAGCCTCCCCCAATCTACTCCCTTTCCCATTTTATACCATTTCTTCCATCCGGTTAAAATGAGGTGGTGGTCCTGCTCCCATGTGTATATGGTTAGGCATACCTGTAATATACCAAAAAAGTCACTGCTGCAGAGCAGACATATGTGAATGGGACTCAGAAGCCATCAACAAAATGACAGGTTGAAGAGTCAACAGGGGGAATGTCTTTCTTCTTTTAAACAAACAAAATTCCTTTTAAATTATCTCTGCTTCCTGTCAACACCATGATTTGAAAATTTGCCCCCACTGCCATTTTAATACAGCAATAAAGCCCCTGAACATGAAAAAAATGACTTCAGTGAAAAAACTCAAGTTCAAATTTTTCCTAACAAATTCTTCCCTGCACAGAATACCCTGGGAGATTATAATTAGCACATCGTGTTATCAAACATATTGAAAAAATCTCAGTCCAAGAGTTTCTGAGCAACAGTCGCACAGGGGAGAGATGTTCTGTAAATCTACTTGATTTTATCCTAGTTACAGAAGTCTGGGTTCAAAGTTTGAGAAGAGATTCTGCTCTGGCTAAAAATAACTCAAGACAAAAAGGAATGTTCTAGAGACTGTCTTCCAATGGTAAAATCAGCAGGAGGGTATATTCCTCTAACCGGAGATCAAGTCCAGGTCCAATTTATGCTACATTTGTTTTTGGTGTTCAAAAATCACCCCCACCAACGAAGGATGCTGAAACACTGTACAAAGATTTCTAATCTTTAAGTTCTATTTTGGAAACTAAGGAAAGATCCCTCAATCTATTTGGTTGGTGGAAGATAAAGGAGAATGAGCAAAAAGTATGATACGTAGATCCTACTCTTCAAAATTATACTATCCAACATGATACCAACTAGCCACATGTGGCTATTTAAATTTCAATTAATTAAAATTAAAAGCTCAGGCCAGGCACTGTAGCTCACGCCTGTAATCCTAGCACTCCCATCGCTGGGAGGCCGAGGCAGGCGGAATGCTTGAGGTCAGGAGTTCGAAGCCAGCCTGAGCAAGAGTGAGACCCCATCTCTACTATAAATAGAAAGAAATTAATCAGCCAACTAATATATATAGAAAAAATTGGCTGGGCATGGTGGCACATGCCTGTAGTCCCAGCTACTCGGGAGGCTGAGGCAGGAGCATCACTTGAGCCCAGGAGATTGAGGTTGCTGTGAGCTAGGCTGACGCCACGGCACTCACTCTAGCCTGGACAACAAAGCAAGACTCTGTCTCAAAAGAAAAAAAAAAAAAATTAAAAGCTAAATCCCTCACTCCGGCCATATTTCAAGTATTCAAAAGCACCAATAGGCAGGTACAGTGGTGCATGCCTATAATCTTAGCTGCTCAGGATTGAGGTGGGAGGATCACGTGGGCAAAGGAGTTTGAGACCAGCCAGGACAAGATAGTGAGACCCCCATCTCTACAAACAAAACAAAAAAGCACCATCATTATGGAAAGTTCTATTGGGCAGTCTGTCACTGGAAGATTAAAGAAATTAGAGGTTTTCCTTTCAAAGAGATTAGATCTAAATTCAAATCAATAAGTTTTTGCCTTCAAATATTTAAGAATTAGCTTAAATAATAACAACAATGACTTCTTTCACTTTTTCTGTAGAGTAGAAAAGGATTCTGTACTCAGGAGCTCAATGATGATGAATGATTAGTTAACAGGCAACTGATTAGTTAATCGGCAAAACAGAGGGACAGTCTTGGGTAATAGATAAAACCACTTTGAGGACTGGATGAATGTACCAATAGATCCATCTTTTTCACTCAGTTAGTGAAAAGGTAGGTATTTGTTAGATACCACTTTCCTGAGAGCCTTAAGTCCCTTTCCCCTAAATTTGGTGATGCAAAGGGGGAAAAGCTAGCCACCAACCTTAAGATTCCTACCTCGAAGTTCTCGTGGTTGCAGGAAAGGAGGCTGCCCTGGACTCCAATTCTGTTCTGCTATATTTAATTGTGCCATGTCTTGCTCCAGTCCACCTGTAGTAGAATCCACAGGAGCCTCCCAGTTCCCAGTCTTAGGTGGAGCAGGGGCAGTTTCTGGGACTTGAGGTGCTGGGATAAGCCCTTCAGGTGGAGGGGGCATCTCCTCTGCAACCTTGACTGCATCTCCAACTTTGGTTCGGGTTCTTCTTGCCCGGGAATAGGATTTCTTCTCAATGGGCCTGTCAGGGGCTGGTGGTGCAATGTCAGGAGCAGCAGCAGGTGTCTCTGAGACTGCCTCTTCCTTCTCAGGACTGCCAAGCACCGGAGCATCTGCTTCTGGAGATGGGTCCCTCATAGGAGTCTGTTCCAGGCGCCGTGACCGGTAACTGGTTTCATGCTTAACAGTTTCACCAGACCGGCCACCATGCTGCCCACCAGCCTCCATAGGCCTAAAACCAGCACGACCTTCCTTGAAGCCCCCAGATCGAGAGTAATTCCTGGGTGCAGACATGCGGCCAGTACCTGCAGCATTCCTGTTAATAAATGTCCTTGGTGGTAGGCTGCCCCCAGGACCCTGGTGGCGATGGGACTTGTTTAGCCGCTCACCATTCCAGTTTGGATCTCTTTGTGGAGGACTCCCAAATCTAAGAAATGGAAGGCAGAAACTGTTAAGAAAATGACATAAGAGATCACTAGACATATAAACTGACAGTCAAGGAGACTTCCCATATTCCTCACCCATTCACTTACTAGCTGGGAAGGGAGTTCTTTCTAAAAATGTCAATAGCCTAGGCCTTAAGAAAAAAAAAAGTCTGGGCTCCAAAATTTCCTCACCGGGGTTTCCGGATTCTTCGGGGTCTGATGTCATCAGGACTGTGAGCTGAGCGGATATCATAGCCATAAAGAGCAATGAGTTCCTGTCGGGACTTTGGGGCCTGCTCATCTTCCCGGAACTTGTCATGTTCCCAGCGGCCCTCATCCTTCCATAGTTTTCGTTGACGCCCTTTGGGTCTGGACAAAACCAAGGAAAAGTGTCTTAGGTCAGCAGAATCTGCCAAGTGGAGACGTTCATGAAACAAACAGAGGCAGGTAGGAAGATAGCAGGAACTTCATGTAATCTCTCCTTCTCTCCAGATCATACAAAACAGGACCCCCAAAAGCAAGAATGAATCACAGCAGGGCCTGCTGGGCTCAAATACAACAAAAATCGAAATGAGAAAAGACTTCAAGTCATTCAGTACCTCTGAAACAACTCTATCCTAAAAGGCAGCCTATGCAAATACTTCACATCTTATAGGGTTTGAGCCTCAGATGAAGGCAGACAAAAGTGTAATGATTAAGAGAAGAAGGGTTCTGGAGACAGACTGCCCTGGGTCTGGATCCCAGCTGCCCCACCTAGAGTTACCAAATATTCTAAGCCTCACTTTTGTCATTTGTCCAAGAGGGATAATCATAATATTTACCCTAAAATGTTGTGAGCAGTCACTGAGATAATACAGGTAAAATACTTAGCAAAGTGTCTGGCATACAGTAAGCACTAAATACATGCTGGACAGCAGCAGCAGCAGCAAGTGGCTGTTACCTGACTTCCTCATCCTGAGTTTGCCCTCGAAGATCATGCTCAAAGAAGAGCCCTTTCCGGGGTATGTAGGCTGGATTCTTCCGATCCTCGTCATCATCCAAATGCTTAGGCCCCTTTTTACCCACTTTGTTCTCCACAGGCTCTGTGCTCTCCTGGAGGACAGATAAAGGGCTCCTTATTCCTCCAAGGCTGCGGCCCCCGACTGTAGTCCCCAGCATGGAGGACTGTGATGTGTACTGACCTGTCCATCCCCACTTTGCCTCTCTCCAGTCACAGTGCCTTTGCTATCAGGTTTTTCTTCTCCCTTCTCTTCTTTTGCTGAAGAATTAACTGCATCATTAGCTTCTGATTTCAGCTCCACTTTGGAGTTTTCCTCTTCACTGTATTCCTCTTCTTCACCCTGAAAAAAGTTTCCCTGTCAGCTGTGGAGATAAGATCTGAATGGTTCAGGGTCAACTGTATTTTGGCCTCAAAGTGTTTTTGGGTTAAGATTCTCAGAAAAGTAACAGAGAAGTGAGGGAGACTGCTTGACTACCCCCACACTCTGAGAACCAAGTCTATACAGCATTTTAACAACCAACTATCCTTGATTCTTCCCATTTTCCTCAATTATATTAAGTTTTCCCTCCTCTGGAGATGAGGATAGGTGGGTGGTAACCACCCCATTCTTTCCTTGATCCTATGTTCCCTACAGATTTTGAAGCAGAAATTATAAGAACTTACTTGGTGTGTGTATGTGACTTTAATTCATTACTCTCCCCACCACACATACTGACTGAATTCAAACATCTTAAAATAGTACCAGCATGATTAATAAGGGAACTTTGTTTTATGCTCCACCCCATCTAGTCTGTGGTAGAATGTCAAATGAGGCAACTTTTTTATTCCAAGGGAGAAACTAATTTTGTTTCCAGGGCAGAAAAGAAAGACACAAATAGCACAGTGCTGAGAAGACTCCAAATCAGAGTCAAGCTTGGTCTAACTGAAGCCAAGGTGCTACCCTAGGGTCACACTGCTTTGGCTAAGGGATGTCATCAAAACCCTCTTCTAGGGCCGGGCACGGTGGCACACACCTGTAATCCTAGCACTCTGGGAGGCCAAGGCGGGCGGATTGCTCAAGGTCAGGAGTTCGAAATCAGCCTGAGCAAGAGCGAGAGCCCGACTCTACTATAAATAAAAACAAATTAATTGGCCAACTAATATATATAGAAAAAATTAGCCGGGCATGGTGGCACATGCCTGTAGTCCCAGCTACTCGGGATGCTGAGGCAGGAGGATTGCCTGAGTCCAGGAGTTTGAGGTTGCTGTGAGCTAGGCTGATGCCACAGCACTCACCCTAGCCCAGGCAACAAAGCGAGACTCTGTCTCAAAAAACAAAAAAAACCCTTTTCTAAGGAGACAAAGCCCCTACATCACTCACCACTTCAGTGAACTGTTTCCAACTCTTACTGGCTCTCCTCTAGAGGAACTGCTTTCCTTAAAGACTTTTCATGCAGAAGTTTTACCTCATTCTTCTACTCCCCACATATTTCAGAGTAAGAGCTAGAGTTAGTGTCTTCCTTATTCTCAATCTCTCTTCCAGATCTAACTCCCTCAGCCTCATTTTAAACCCCCATCCCCTGAGGCCGTGGACCCACTCTATCATTGACTTGAAGACTTTGGCAGTGAGGTCACAGTCTTCACCTTCACTTCAGCCACCACTCCAAAGTCTTACCTGGAAATGCTACGCATTTTTTTTTTAAGTAAACCGGCTGGTTTTTAAAGTCTTAAATACCCCAGGTCTTGACTAAAACTGTTACATGCAAAAGAAATGAAATCAAACCTTTACCTTACCCCACATACAAAAATTAACTCAAAATGGATCAAAGACCTAAATATAAGAGCTAAATCTATAAAAGTCATAGAAGAAACCACAGGAATAAATATTCATAATGTTGAATTTGGCAAAGGATTCTTAGATATAACACCAAGAACACAACCAACAAAAGGAAAAACAGATAAACCGGACTTTACCACAGTTAAAACCATTATGCTTGAAAGAACATCATCAAGAAGATGAACAATCCACAGAACGGAAATAAATATTTACAAATCATATATCCTTTTGTTTTGAGACAGGGTCCTCCTCTGTCACCCAGGCTAGAGTACAATGGCAGGATCATAGCTCACTGCAGCCTAGAATTCCTGGGTTCAAGCAATCCTCTTGTCTCAGCCTCCCAAGTAGACCACAGGCACACACCACCACCCCCGGCTAATTTTTCTGTTTTTGTAGAGACAGGGTCTTGCCATGTTGCCCAGGCTAGTCTCAAACTCATGGCCTCAAGCAATCCTCCCACCTTGGCCTCCCAAAGTGCTAGGATTACAGGTGTGAGCCATCATGCCAGGCCACAAATCATATATCTGATAAGGGACTTATATCTAAAATACACCAAAAACTCTTACAACTCAACAAATAATCCAATTAAAAATGAGCAAAGTATAAAATAGAAAGAAATTAATTGGCCAACTAATATATATACAAAAAAAAATTAGCCAGGCATGGTGGCGAATGCCTGTAGTCCCAGCTACTCGGGAGGCTGAGGCAGGAGGATTGCTTGAGCCAGGAGTTTGAGGTTGCTATGAGCTAGGCTGACACCATGGCACTCACTCTAGCCTGGGCAACAAAGCGAGACTCTGTCTCAAAAAAAAAAAAAAAAAAAAAAAAAAAAAAAAATGAGCAAAGTATCAAAATAGTCATTTCAAGGGAGATAGACAAATGGTCAATGAGCACAAGAAAAAAATGCTCAACATCATTAGTCATCAGAGAAATGCAAATCAAAATGAGAAACTGTTTCACACCTATTAGCATGGCTAGAATCAAGAAATCAGACAGGCCAGGCACAGTGGGTCATGCCTGTAATCCTAGCATTTTGGGAGGCCGAGGCAGGATGATCACTTGAGGCCAGGAGTTTGAGACCAGCCTAGGCAACATGGTGAGACCCTACCGCTACAAAAAATTAAAGAATTAGCCAAATGTGGTGGTACGTGCTTGTAGTCCAAGCTACTTGGGAAGCTAAGATGGGAGTATTGCTTGAGCCCAAGAGTCAGAGGTTGCTGTAAGCTGTCATTGCTCCACTGTATTCCAGCCCAGGTAACAGAGCAAGACCCTGTCTTACAAAAAAAAAAAAAAGATAGTAACAAGGGCTGTCCAGGATGTAGAGAAATTGGAAATCCCATACCCTACTGCTGAGAATGTAAAATGGCGCAGTACTTGGGAAAAGTTTGGCAGTTCCTCAAATGCTTAAATGCAGAGTTACCATATGACTCAGTAATTCCATTCCTAGGTACATACACAAGAGAAGTAAAAACATAAGTCCACACAAAAACTTATACATTAAAAATTAGCTGGGTGCCATGAAGCAAGCCTGTATTATAATAGTGGGAAACTACTTAGGAGGCGGAAGCAAGAGGATCACTTGAGCCCAGGAGTTTGAGGTTGCAGTGAGCTATGATGATACCATTGCACTGTACCAGGGCAATAGAGTGAGATTGTCTCAAACAAACAACCCCACAACCAAAAACATATACAATATGTACAAACAGAAAGTAGATTTGTGGTTGCTTAGGAAGATGGGGAATTGGGGAGTTGATGGCTAAAGGGTACAGTGTTTCTTTTTGAGGTGATGAAATGTTCTGAAACCCACTGTGGTAATGGTTGCACATATCTGTGAATATACTAAAATTCACTGAATTATATACTTAACCCTACCTCTTATTCCTTATCTTAGTTGTTCCCTTCCTCTCTCATCTCTAACTTTAAAAAAAATTTTATATGTATGTTTTTTTCTTTTAGAGATAGGGTCTCACTATGTTGCCCAGGCTGGATTCAAACTTCTGGGCTCAAGTATTCTCCTGCCTCTCAGCCTCCAGAGCAGCTAGGACTATAGGCATGCACCACCATGCCCAGCTCTGACTTAAGACATCCACTCCCTCTCGATCCTCTACCTTTGGCCTATCCATCATTCCTTTCTCACATTCACTTTCTTCTCCATCTAGACTCACTGCCCATTTATTGCAATCACTGCTAGTAATGTCCTTAATTCCCTTGTCACTCCCATGTGCCTGGGACAGGATCAACTTAAATGTCTGCTTTCTCTAGGCTGGCCTACACCAGATGATTCCATTGCTGAAGGGGTTGAACATATACACACAACTTCACAGATCAATGCTATTTCCAACCTCAACCACTCGAACTTCCTTTAGTCTCACAGTTCCTACCTTGCCTCTCCACAAACCCTACTTCTAAAAGGAAAGCCTTCAATTTCACAAAGAAAACAAAGTTAATACCAGCTTCCTCTGCACATACGCTTCCTTTTCACCTCTCTATAAATACGATGAAAGATGATTCTCTTGTCTGGTTCCTATCTCTTACATAGTCAAGAACACCAGTACACGTATTATCTATTTCCTCTCTTTTCTTTCCCCTTCTACTCTACACATTTCTTCAATCTTTAAAAATTCTTGAGACCCTCCCAACTTTAAAAACAAACACCAAGGCCAAGCGCGGTGGCTCACGCCTGTAATCCTAGCACTCTGGGAGGCCGAGGCGGGCGGATTGCTCAAATTGCTCAAGGTCAGGAGTTCAAAACCAGCCTGAGCAAGAGCGAGACCCCGTCTCTACTATAAATAGAAAGACATTAATTGGCCAACTAATATATATAGAAAAACTTAGCCGGGCATGGTGGCGCATGCCTGTAGTCCCAGCTACTTGGGAGGCTGAGGCAGCAGGATTGCTTGAGCCCAGGAGTTTGAGGTTGCTGTGAGCTAGGCTGATAGCCACAGCATTCACTGTAGCCTGGGCAACAAAGCGAGACTATGTCTCAAAACAAAACAAAACAAAACAAAACAAAACAAAACAAAACAAAACCACCAAATCACCTCTTGATCTCAAAGCTTTCCACTCTACCTACCATCTCTCCAGGCTTCTCTTCATAGCTAAGTTTCTTGGTCGGGGATAGTGGTTCATGCCTATAATCCTAGCCCTCTGGGAGGCCAAGGCAGGAGGATCCTTTAAGCTCAGGAGTTTTAGACTAGCCTGAGCAAGAGTGAGATCCCGTCTCTACTAAAAAAAATATAGAAACAAATTAGCTGGACAACTAAAAATATATAGAAAAAATTAGCCGGGCATGGTTAATAGTCCCAGCTACTTGGGAGGCTGAGGCAGGAGGACTGCTTGAGCCCAGGAGTTTGAGGTTGCTGTGAGCTAGGCTGACACCATGGCACTCAAGCCTGGGAAAGACAGTGAGACTCTGTCTCAAAAAAAAAAAAAAAAAGAACATAGTCAAGTTTCTTTTTTTTTTTTTTTTTGAGACAGAGTCTCACTTTGTTGTCCAGGCTAGAGTGAGTGCCGTGGCGTCAGCCTAGCTCACAGCAACCTCAAACTCCTGGGCTCAAGCGATCCTCCTGCCTCAGCCTCCCGAGTAGCTGGGACTACAGGCATGCGCCACCATGCCCGGCTAATTTTTTTTTTTTTTTTTTTTTATATATATCAGTTGGCCAATTAATTTCTTTCTATTTATAGTAGAGACGGGGTCTCGCTCTTGCTCAGGCTGGTTTTGAACTCCTGACCTTGAGCAATCCGCCCGCCTCGGCCTCCCAAGAGCTAGGATTACAGGCGTGAGCCACAGCGCCCGGCCAGATAGTCAAGTTTCTTTAAAAAGTTTCTTGGAGGATTCTGTGAAAATGGTGGCAGCATAATTTTTGACCTCTCTTCAAATCTTGACACAGAATCTGGACAGCAAAAGCCAATGTTCAGAGAACATTTACAACAAAACTAGGTTATAAAGTATCACTCAAACCTCTAAATATAGAAGCAGCAAATAAGAGCAAAGTACCAACAGCCACAAGACCTGCATAGTATTGTTGGTATCCGTGTAGAATTAGGTAGATAGAAGCAAATGGGATCTGAGAACAGGAGAACCCTGAAATAATCAATAGGTAGGCAACAGAAAGCACAAGAGGCAAAACTGAGAACAGCAGTTGAAACTAGGAGGGTTTTTACCAAATGAATATAAAGACCTATGGTAGGTAGATCTGAATGGGGTGAAACGGACCTGACTGCCAGGACTCCCTTCCTTCTAGGACAGGGTCTCATACTGAAGACAAACTGTTGAGAGGAGAATCAAATTGAGCAGGACAGGGAAAGTCCCCAAAAAGTTGGGGAGGGGAACAAAGGCAGTAATTCTCAGAAAGCAAGCCACCATATTTTTTAACATCACAGGAAAACAACAGAAGAGGGAGTTCTATAAACTTAGCAGGAAAACTAATTTTACATAAAAATGAACAGAAACTATAGAAGTTGTACCCCATATGAAGATTAAAAAAAAGAATAGCATTCCTCCAATGAAAGCATGCCAGAAAGACATATGCATATCATCAAAATTGCAACTCCTCACATCTACGGTGTGTTTAAAGAAAAAAGCAAAAAAAAAAAAACTGCAACTATTTCAAAATTAGCTAAAAAGACATTATCAATAAGAATTAGAAAAACTCAAAAATGAAAAGAAAACTCAGAAAGATATTTGCAATCTCCTCCCTCTGTTGTCCCTTTCTTTTTTTTTTTTTTTTTTGAGACAGAGTCTCACTTTGTTGCCCTGGCTAGAGTGAGTGCCATGGCGTCAGCCTAGCTCACAGCAACCTCAAACTCCTGGGCTCAAGCGATCCTCCTGCCTCAGCCTCCCGAGTAGCTGGGACTACAGGCATGTGCCACCATGCCCGGCTAATTTTTTATATATATATCAGTTGGCCAATTAATTTCTTTCTATTTATAGTAGAGACGGGGTCTCGCTCTTGCTCAGGCTGGTTTTGAACTCCTGACCTTGAGCAATCCGCCCGCCTCGGCCTCCCAAGAGCTAGGATTACAGGCGTGAGCCACAGCGCCCGGCCTGTTGTCCCTTTCTTATTAACTATATTCATCAACCTGGACATCCCTTTGACGTATTAATTCAGGTTCCACATTCAATCCACAAAGGGATTCTGTTAGTAACACCAGAATACCTCTCAAATCTATGTTTACATCTCCTTCTTTAGGGTACCATCGTCATGCTCCTTGGACTATCCTAACAACTTCTTTTTTTTTTTTTTTTTTGAGACAGAGTCTTGCTTTCTTGCCTAGGCTAGAGTGAGTGCCATGGCGTCAGCCTAGCTCACAGTAACCTCAAACTCCTGGGCTCAAGCGATCCTCCTGCCTCAGCCTCCCGAGTAGCTGGGACTACAGGCACGAGCCACCATGCCCGGCTGACATATATATATATATATCAGTTGGCCAATTAATTTCTATTTTTATGGTAGAGACGGGGTCTCGCTCAGGCTGGTTTTGAACTCCTGACCTTGAGCAATCCGCCCGCCTCGGCCTCCCAGAGTGCTAGGATTACAGGCATGAGCCACCGCGCCTGGCCTAACAACTTCTTAACAACCCTACTGCCTATAGTCTTGCCTCATGCCTTGCCCATATTCATCTTCCACACTTAGGCCTTCAGTGGCATTTCTTTCCTTGCCAATTAGGATATCCAAACTCCTTTACACACAGAATGGTGAGCCACTATAAAATCATAATCCCCAAACCTCACTGAACACTCCATACTGCCTGGCAGTTTTTCCAGTGTTTTCACTCTCCACTAACTACAGATGGTCCCTGACTTATGATGGTTCAACTTACAATTTTTCAACTTTATGACGATGCAAAAACAATACACATTCCTTAGGAACCATATTCTTCTTGAGATGCTGGGCAGTAGCAGCACGCTGCAGCTCCCATTTTTAACTTATGTATTTTCAACTTAATCATGGGTTTATCAGGACTAGACGTAACTACAGCGTAAATTGAAAAGCATCTGTACTGCAAATATTCTCTACCCCAAAAACCTCTTGTAATTTTCCATTCTGTCCACTTCTGTTTTCATTGCCACCAATCTACTCCCTGCCACACACTGCTTGCCTAGAGTTCCACAGTAGCTCTCTTAACTAGCTTTTCTGTCTCCAATCTTGCTCCTCTTGATCAATTCTCCTCAATGCATACAATATAACTGTTGTAAAATATTCTCAAATTTTACTGTACATAAGCATCAACCTGGGATCTTGCTAACATATAAATGTCTGAGTCCCCCTTCTCCCTCCCAAGATACTGTTTCAGTAGGGACTAGATTTTCTTATGCAAGTATCCTCTAAACCTGACAAACACTGCTTTAAAATCTAAGTCTAATCATATCACATTTTTGTTTAAAACACTTTTATAGTTTTTCAATTCCTTAGAATAAAATTGAAATACTTTGTAACCTGGTTTACAAGGTACTTGAAGATTTGGACTCGGACTCATGTCTTAACACCTCCCTTCCTTGCCCTCCTATGTACTAATCATATTAAATATTTCACATCCTCCAACTCACCATGCAATCCATCTCTCTAGACCTTCTTCCCAATGTTCCACATGCTTACAAAACTCTCTGCCTGGCTAACTCCCAACCATTCTTCATGTCTCTATTTAAACACCCCATTCTCTTAAGTGTTTCCAAACAACCTAAACCCAATTAGCTACCCCTGGTATGTGCTCCCAAAGGACCCTATCCTTCCAATATCATGGCACTTACTAAATATTATTCTAAGTACTTAACTATTTTCCTCCTCTCATCCAGAATGTAAACTCAAGAGGAGAACCACATCTCTTTTACCCAGTGTCTGGTACAGCTCCTAACACAGAGCAGGTACTTAATAAAGAGAAGGAACAAGTAAGCCCCTTCATGATTTGGCTCCTGCTCACCAATGTGCCCGTATTTCTGGCAACCATCCTGTCTCAACAATGCTCCAAGGCTGGGCGAGGTGGCTCACACCTGTAATCCTAGTACTCTGGGAGGCCGAGGTGGGTGGATTGCTTGAGGTCAGGAGTTCGAAACCAGCCTTAGCAAGAGCAAGACCCTGTCTCTACTATAAATAGAAAGAAATTAACTGGCCAACTAATATATATAGAAAAAAATAATTAGCTGGGCATGGTGGCACATGCCTGTAGTCCCAGCTACTCGGGAGGCTGAGGCAGCAGGACTGCTTGAGCCCAGGAGTTTGACGTTGTTGTGAGCTAGAGCTAGGCTGACACCACAGCACTCACTCTAACCTGGGCAACAAAGCAAGACTCTGTCTCAAAAACAAACAAACATCCTCAGATCTGATTTAACTTAAAAAGAAAAAAAAAAAAAAAGAAGAAAAACAAACAAACAAAAAACAATGCTCCAGACACACCAAACTATAATACTCCAAGTTCCCAAATGCTCCATTTTCTCTCCTGTCTGTGGGCTTTCTTGACTGTTGTTCTCTCTGCCTACATGTTTTGCTTAGCTAACTCTAACTTACTCTTTTCTGACTGCCTTAGATCCAGTGCCTAGCCATAACACTCGATTTAGCCCTATCTCAGCAACTGTCACCAAGTAGTATGACTGCCTGAATGTTCATCTGGCTTCTTTAATAAGTTATAAGATCTCTAAAGACAGAAATTTTATTATAGTGTTCATTGTTCCATCTTCAAGGGTTTAACAGCGGCTACAGTGTAGTAATAGTTCTATAAAATTTATAAAGTTAAAACTTTGCCCTACCATCTAATTCTCTCTGTATATAATCCCATCACCAAAATCCAGAACTAGGGACTCTAATCAACAACACAGGAAATAACTACTCTGATGACATCTCCAGTAGTTTATCCAATCAAAACAAGCTCAGAAGAGCCTGCCTTTGGGAAACTTTCACCTAAAGACACAGAGAAAGCCCCATCTATGATATAAGGGATGTTTTTGGCGCAAACCACCTGGAATCCTGCCCTTGCAAAGTGTTCAGACAAATCTGGAAAAAAATATCCAACTGGTTGGCTTCTCAACCGAGGCTGCATAAAATGAACTGCCAAACATCTTGTGGAGGACTTCAGGATGTTGTCATTCTCTTATTTGGAAACTTATTTTCTTCAGATAGGGAGAAAAGCCAACTACTAACAGTGTAACACCTGTGGCTTGAAGAGGCTTGCCCCAAATTTTCCCTCACTCTAACTGCATAAGACTTCTGTTACAGTTTTGCAGAAGCACAAATGAAGAACGCACAAGAGGAACAAGTAGGGCATGGTACATCTGCAGCATGCGTTTTAAAAATGCATTTTCTAACATATACCATAAGAAAAAGAACCTATCACACTCACTTCTGAGTCTTCTGCACTTTCATAATCCGAGAGAACAGCTGAAAGAAAACAGACATGTGTGAAAAAAAAAACCCCAGAAACTATAATCCATTTTCTGCCTACTTACTGTGGGTCAGATTAAGACACTCATTTAATTCTGACATCAACCTATAAGGTAGATAAAACTATAAGCCCCATAATTTAATGGAAAAACAGACTCAAAGAGTCACTTACCTAAGATCATAGCGCTAAAACCTATAGTCTTATTCATCATGCTATAAAAAGCTCTTTTGTGGCCCTAAATCCTTAACAATCTAAGAGAATGTCACTGTTGAAAACAGGTAACCTGAGTTTATGGGCAGAAAAATCCTGTCATGATGGGGTAAAAGAGGATACTCACCATCGCCCTCAATGCCATCTTCACTCTCCTAAAGGAAAAAAGATATGGGTTAGTTCTGTGATTTCCAGAGGTGGAGAGCCCAATGAAGAAATGTAGGTGGAAAGAAGACAACACAAAATGGTTGAATAGGGAGATGCGGAATGGTAAATCCTTAACAAGAAGTATCCTAGACAGGTCAGGTCTCTTCATCCCCAACCCCAATTTCTGAACAAACATCTGCTTTCCACCCGCAATGGCACTGCCCTCTTCCCAGAACCCCCAACCTTTACTTCTTCTTCCCTCGGGGCTCCGGATGCAAACCCGTACTGGGATAACTCCTCTAACAAAATAAACCCCAGCATCTACATCAACTCCCAGCCTCCCACCTCACCTACACCCCGCCCCCCGGCCGGCTAGTCGCCCGGCCCCCTCCCCGCCCCGCCCCGCCCGCGCGCGCGCACTCACACACTCCGACTCCTCATCGGCGCTCTTGGCGCCCCCGCTCTCCGCCCGCCGCAGATGAAGGGCCCCGCCTCGGCCTCCGCGCTGTGAAAGCAAAGAGCCGCCGCCGCCGCCTCCAGCACTACCGCTGCAGCTCCCGCCGCCCCGCGCCAAGGAGCCGCCGCTGTCTGAGCCCGAAGCACCCGATTCTTCGTCCTCTGTGTCCTGCGAAGCGCGCTGCCGCCGCCGGTCCGCCATCTTACGGAGAACGGCCACCGCCGGCTAGCTACTTACGCACCGCACCGCGCCCGTCGCGGTGGCTGCTGGGAGGCTCGAAAACTGGTCCCGGCATGCTTCACGTGCTGCACTTGGCCGCCCCGTTTTTCGGAAGGCGGGGCTGAGGGCGGGGTCTGCGCCCTGCGGCACGTTTGCAGGCGAGCGGGGATACGGCTGTCGATGACGTAAGGGGCGTGGCGTGGCTCCTGACTTCCCTTGGGCAGGCCCAGGGCGAGGGGAGTTGGAGTTCTGCGGCCTCCTGGGTTCTCGCTCGGCCATCTTGGGCATTCTGAGTGGGAGGCGTCGACCTGTCACAGCTTCACTGCAGCATTGGGGCAGTTTCATGCTTTTCTAGTTCCATTTCTCGTTATTACCTAATTTGAGGCAGGTCAGTCTACTGCATTCGATTGGTGAAATCACGAATCAAGGTAAATGTCTAAAGCCGTAGTGCTGCGTCAGAATTGCCACAGTAGCCCAGTTTAAGCTGAAGGGTGAAGGAGAAACCAGTCGTCTGCAGTGAAGTCAGAGGACTTATTGTTGCAGCATTTTCCTTGTGTCCGTATTTCCTTTTCCATCTTCATGTTTCTTCCCACCCCAGCCATGATTTCGCCCCAGAAGTGCCGGCTGGTATGATGCCAGTCATATCAAGATTTTAAACTGATTTAGATAAAAATAGATGGTCAGTAGAAACTATTGTTGGTTCAAAATCCTGTCATGATAGGGTTACCAGAGGAAAATGCTTTTCTTTTGGCAGGGCATTTGTTAGCAATGAAAAGAATATTTTCTCTGGACCATGATGATATACAAGATGCCTGAGTTAAGTTAGTGCATCTACAGGAGTGCACATTAATAATACATATCAAACAGATGAAAGTCACTATGGCATAGTATATATAGGATTCTGTCCTGAGTAATATTTTTGTAAGTGATATGGTTAAGGAAGGATCCTGATGATTATCAAAAGTTGTAGATGGTGTGAAACTAGAAGGAATTGATTGCTTTCAGAGATTGAGTCAGTATCCAAACAATCTCAACTGGTTAGACAAGTGGCCAAATGTGACAACTTTTAAGTCCAGCTTTAAAAACCAATTGCCTGAGTTCAAAATAGGGATGTATGATTTAATAAGTGTTAAAGAAAGAGACCTGGAGGATCTCATCGATCACAAACTAAGTTGGTGCAAATAAGGCTGCCACATTTAGTGTCTAAATAAGGAAAGTGATAGTCTGCCACTTTGTCCTTCAGTTGTTTGGTCTAGTTCCAATTTTTAAATGGACATGGGCAAATTGCTCACTCATCCAGAGGGAACTGAAAAACTAGAATCTTTTCTTTTGAGGAACAATTGTAAGATCTGTAAATGTTTAGCATGAAGAGAAGACTTGGGATAGCCACACCAATATTTAGCTATTAGAGGGACTGTGAGGAAAAATAAGGGATTGATTTTTTTCCAGCATCCTGGAAGGTAAAGCGTTAAACCAATAGGTTCAAGTTACAAGAGGTAAGATTTTGTCAACAAGGAAGGATTTTCAAACATTTAGGAAAAATATATTTAGGAAAAAACAAAGTTTTGAAGCAGAAGTTGGAAGCATTCATTTGTCTGGAATGTTGTCAAGGGGAAATCATCTATCAGGGGTCAGACTAGATGACTGCTCAGGCCTTTCCAGCTGTTAAGATTTTATTAACTTAGACATTAGGTACCAAGTATAGTACGATCTCCTGGGGTTTTTTTGGTTGTTGTTTGTTTGTTTTTTGAGACAGAGTTTCGCTTTGTTGCCCAGGCTAGAGTGAGTGCCATGGTGTCAGCCTAGCTCACAGCAACCTCAAACTCCTGGGCTCAAGCAATCCTCCTGCCTGAGGCCTCCCAAGTAGCTGGGACTACAGGCATGCGCCACCATGCCTGGCTAATTTTTTCTATATATATTAGTTGGCCAATTAATTTCTTTCTATTTATAGTAGAGATGGGGTCTTGCTCTTGCTCAGGTTGGTCTGGAACTCCTGAGCTCAAACAATCCGCCCACCTCAGCCTCCCAGAGAGCTAGGATTACAGGCGTGAGCCACCATGCCCGGCTCGATCTCCTGTTTTTAAAGCTGTCAATATGTATAAGGAAGTACGCTGGACAAAAAAGAGCTGAAAATATATTGTGCCTATACACAAATGGAAGTGAGTACCTTATATAAAGGGGAAAATAACGTGTTATTCTATTTAATTGTGAAAATGGATTTCTTTTCCCATTCTTTCAAATACAATCAGAATTGCTTAATGCTTGCCAATAAATCTAATAAACTGAAGCAGAAGTTCAAAAATTAACAGCCACAATAGTTTATTTACAATTGAACTCTTTATAAGATATTTACAAGACAACCAATTTTACACATCAGAAATGGTATCAAAAGTATGAATTACAACACAGACAACAATATGAAATGAGCATAAAACAAAGCTGAAGTAGACAGACAAGCAATTTCTCTTTTTAATTTATTAACACTAGCTTAAACTTTGTTAAAGAAAAACAAAGAACTATGTTTTAGGAGAACTGCAGGGCTTTCAGTTGAAGATTGAATTTCACAGTGTTGTATCCCATGTAGGGAAAAATAAGACTAATTTTCCCCTCACGCTCAAGCACACTGTAATTTCCCTCTTGGAACTTTGCTAATCTACTCTCCAAGCTCCTTCTCAACAAACCTCAAGACATCCAAATCAAAGGAGAATTGATCTAGAAGAAGGGACAATAAAATAAGAGGTCCTCAGGGAGAGGGAGAACCAAGAAAACAGAATCCACTAAAGTCTGGCCAGATAGCACCTCATGGATTCCTCTCAGTCTAGTTCAAGTCAGAATCTGAGGAGTCCCCTGGGCAGGGCACAAACATAAAGTTAAATTTGCTAACCCATATCCAAAATTAGGAATCCAACAAATGCTGAAATCAAGTAGAAACTGAGAGGGATCAAGGAACAAAGTCAAGAGACACTGATTGGGGTCTTTTATCTTTTGGGGCACATTATAAAGGAACATAACATAGGTAGAGTAGGAAAGCAAAACAGCTTGCCACATTAAAATGATGAAGAACAAAGAAAATCTGGCCCAGTTTTTCTAGAAATCTTCTCCTTAAGGTGTGAGATGAGAGCCCCTAGTGGAATAAGTCCTATTTCTCTCTACATCCTTGCTGCAATGACGTTCACAGAAGGTTCCCTTATAGAGAGCCCACTCTCCTAAGCAGATGGAGTTATAAATGAAAACCCATAGCCACACACACACAAAAAAGGAGAAATAAGAGCAGCAAGATCATCCAAGAATACTACATGTGCTGCCGGAGTAATTCCTTTAAAAGTCAAATCCAGGGAGCACAGATCAACATCTCACAAAAAGCTTTAGCAGTGGGAGGCCCCTGAGGAACTTTTCTTCTCTTCCCACAATGGTATCCCCATTCTCTCTCATGCTCCACTGATGGGCCGGCCACACATCCTACATACCTTGGCTTCTCCTCTAAAAGTGCTAATAATATGGGGACATATTCTCGTCAAGGATAAAAGCCCCTACCTTCTAGGAGATTAGACCCCTACTTGTTTTCACACAATAGTCCTGAAGACTAAAGAAAGGCAATTCCTATATATTTAAGACCAGAGGTCTTGGCTCTAGTTTCCTTTCAGATAGTTAACAGGGATCTTACACTGAGACCAAAGTGGCCTGGGAGTGCTGTCCTGACATTTTAACAAAACTGGGTATGGGAAGGGGGGGAGGTAGGATCACAACGGTACACATAAATCTATTTTTACAAAGTGAATGGAGAAGCTCATTAGGTACATTTGTTTGTTTCAAGATGTAGACATTTGCCAGCCAAAGGAAGCACATATTTCCACTTTTCCCCCAACCCTCCCTAAATCTCTACCCTACCACCAAGAGCTCAGCTAAAAGGAATACTTGAGAAGTGATGTGATACAAGGGCATCTATACAGGTTCTGGCATGCCATCCCAAATACCAATTGCTTCTCTTTACAGCTGTAACTTGTCCCAAACTAATTATCCCCATTCTCTTTTCCAAAGATATTATTTTTATGGGGTGGAGGAAGAAATTCAGTTACCCATTAACTAAGAAAATAACTGCAGTCAAACATCCCTTCCCATATGGCTGTATCACTGAATAGTTTTAAGAGAACAACTATCCTTTCAGACATTTACCTACCAATTCTCCAATCTCTACTCTGTGAAGATGACGTGCTTCATCACTTCACTTGTTATTCCTCATCTGGTCCTAAAGCTCATGGTGAGGTTTTTTTGTTTTATTATAGGGTAAAAACCACTATGCCCAAACTATAAGGAGGGTACACCAGGGCAAGAAGAGTGCCATGCAGGCACAGCTCTAAAGGCAGGGTTTGCTTCATCTTCCACATGTCTAATGAAGAAAGCCCTTTTACCCCTTTAACATAGGCAAATGTATAGAAGCAGACCCCTGAAACTTTCAAATCTGCCATTCAATAGATTTAGCTTAAGAGCTCATTTCCCTAAAAAGAGAAAAGAAATCCCAGTCACCCTCCATAATTCACAATTAGCCCAATGAAAGAGTTTTTGTGAAATCAGAGCGATGAAAACAAAACCAAAATCAAGGAAGTATGGAAGGGCATTATCAGTGAATAACATACATGAGGACACAGGTCACATATACAGGTCTCTGCCACTCTCTGGGAATGGCATGCTACAACTATCTGAAGACAGAGGGTTCTTGCCAGTACAGCTATTTCCTACACGTTCGGTGAGGTGTTTGCTTCTTCTGGATCTCCAACCTGCATCGGCTACGCTCATCCAACCAGGGCAGCTCAAAATTCCTGGCAAAAAAGGATGAGGAAATCAACTTGCAAAACTAAAAGAGATTCATTGTGGACATGACAACAACTCCAAAAATGTCAGCATGTCCTTCACTACTCCTAGCTCCAACTCCTAAGTCCCAAATTTAGAGTGTCTCTCCTGCCTCAAAGCCAGAGCAACAGTGTACCATTAAAGTAATGGAATAATCTATTTCTAATTCAAAAAGCAATCCTAATTCCTGGTTTGGGAATCTTATCATTGCAAAAAGCTAGCTGCCTAAGTAGTATTATCTCTTTCCTTTTTTTTTTTTTTTTTTTTTTAAGAGACAAGGTCTTGCTTTCTCACCCAGGATGGAGTGCTATGGCACAATCTTATCTCACTGCAACCTTGAACTCCTAGGCTCAAGCAATTCTCCCACCTCAGCCTCCCATCACTGGGATTACAGGTGCACACCACTGCACCTGGCCCAGGTAGCCCCATGGCTATCCCTAAGCCACATGGTTCTACCTTCTATCTAGGCTTCCTTAAAGTCTGGAAAAGGAGGTGCAGACTTCCTGAGAGAGGAGGAAAAAAACTTTATACTTACTGTGGAGTTAATTTTGGTAATGGTCGTCCAAATGCTACAACAGGCAAGAAGGGGGTAATCATCAAACTTTCAACTATGGAAGAAAATAAAATGGGACCTTGTTAATGACATAGATGGGAAATGTCTAACTATATCTGCTTCCAAAATACAGTTCATTCATTCAGAGCAAGCTGTATTCTGGCACCTCGAACCATTTTCTTCTTTGAAAAACCTACTTTTTTAAATAGACAAAACTTACCATCATCTGGCTCAGGGAAAAATGAGGTAACCTCAGGCTCAGATTCCTGAATTCCTTTCTTTTTATACATTCTGAGCTGCAGTCGCTGTAAAATTCTTTGTTCCCTGATCCTCTGAATATCCCATCTGGGAAAAACAAACCAGACAAACAAAACAAACAAACCCAACATTACCGCTTACCCAAAATCTGCTATATAAAAGCAACTCACACAATCCAGATGCTAGGAAGATCCTTGCTGACTCCTTTAGACAGAGTAAAAAGAAATGACTGCCTGGTTAGGGAAGAGCTGTTTAGGTCTACTGGTCCAGATCATATGTTGGTGTTCCACAGAAAGTGGAACTGAGGAAGGTCACACACAAAGAAAAAGAGGCCAAACCTGTTTACCTACAACAACTACCATTTCCAACTAAAATACTCAACCAATTGGGAAGCTAATAAGAGTGTTAAGAATTCCATGATTCTCCACAGCATGGAAGAGGGAGGTCAGGATCAGTTGTTCCTAGGATGGACATCTCTGGCCTCACCTCTTCCTTCTCTTCTCATCCAGCTCCAGTTTTGCATGCCGCTTCGAAAACACACTGTCATCCAGGTTCTGTGTAAAGAACAGCAGCTGATAAGCTATCTATCACCATGTTACACACATATTCTAACTAATTTCCAGCTTCCAGGAATATAAAATCTTTCACCTTCAGGTTCTACCTGAGTCTGTGAGTTCTATGAAATGATGTGAAACTCCTGGTAACAGAATCAACAAAACACATACTCCTTTCTCCACCCTCACCCTTTTAGAATCTCTCAATTTCAAAATCATTTCCATAATTTTCCAAGGTAAACATCACATCAGACTGACCTCCTGAGACTGCCATAAACCCTCCCCACCTCCATACTTCCTATAATAGTCTGAGTTTAAAGTAAATATCAAATTTTTAAGACTCAAATGAGCTTGGAATATATAATTTTGTTACTGAGAGGTACATGCCAACTTTTCTACTTCGCATTAAATCTACCTTTGTTTTCAGCACTATCTACCTATTTATTTTTTAATAAGCCACTTACTCACTCTGGACCTCAGTTTTCTTTCCTTTTCTTCCTTTTCGTTTTTATAGAAACAGGGTCTGGCTCTGTCAACAGCCCAGGCTGGAGTGCACTGGCGTCATCATAGCTCACTGCAATCTCAAACTCCTGGGTTTAGGCAATCCTCTCACGTCTAGCCTAGTAGTCCCTAGTAGCTAGGGTTTGGGACTACACCCTACCACAGCTAGGGCTGTAGTGGGACTACAGGTTTGAGCTGCCACGCCCAGCTTGGACCTCAGTTCTATTTAACCCATCCATAGTACTATGATGTATTGAAGTTACAGTCCCATGTTCTATTCAGTCCCTTCCTCCCTTCCATCGACAACTCCTGGGTACCTACCTCCAAAATGTCTGAAGGATTTGGGTCCCTTAGAGGCTCTACTGAGTGGTCCCTCCAAGAAGGAACTGTAAAAAAAAAAAAAGAAAAAGAAAGGGAGGAGGGGTGGAACCACTCTTAAATCCAAAGTCGCACAACTATTCACTAGGACAAGAGGTCTCTCCCCAGATAAGCCAAAGTTACCAAGTGATAGGAATCCATTCTATGGCCTCGCCTGAAGCCATATTCAGTGTCCCTGCTATGGTATCAATAAAAGATTCTAAAGTGCCATTGCAGTCTGCCAAACTCAGGATCACAAAACCCTAAGCCAATACCTGACAATTCATATAATGGATGCTATTGCAGTTCCTGAAAAACAACTGAAATTTGTTGTCATTTTGAAGTCTACAGTAGTGTAATCAATCACACACCAAGAAATCTCACTCTCCCACATCCAACGGATGGGGAACGCAGCTCCCAACCATCCTCCATCCCACCAACCCCCATCCCAGGCCCAGCCAGCACAATTCCTATTCTACTCACCAGCCAAGACTGAAGTTTCTCCTGCAACACTTGATGGCATCAGACACCCTAAATAATGCAGGAAAGAAGAATCATCTCAGTGTAAAAAGAAAAAAAGCCCATACCCAAAATGGAGGAAAGGATCATCACTGAAGTTCTCACTAGGAAGCCATTTTGTTTTTTGAGTTGTTCTTTTGAGAATTTCTCTCTGGGGGAGGGGAAGAGGGAACAACAGACAAAAGAAAAGAAAATAAGCCCACCACTTTTTTTTTTTACACTGAGACGACTTCTTTTCTTCATTATTTAGGGTGGTTTCCCTGCAACAGTTGATGGCCAAGGATATCAAACCTTAAACTCAGAACATGGCAGGTGAGTAAAAGTTGACCCTATTTTTCAAATAAAAGATCAGCGTTCTCAAAACTTACATATGTAGTCTTCTTAAACAGCTCCCTCCTCCCTCCAACCAAACAAACTACCTTGCTGGTCCAGCCTGAGCAACATGCACAAAGACTTTGGCTTCCTTAGAACAAGCCTCTTGAGATAGGGGCATCAAGAATAAGGATTCACATGTTTATTCACAACTCAGGCTCCTCAAGGGGCTGGGATCTCCCCAGTCAGACTCCTTCGTACTTCTATGCCCACAATCTCAGAGGTGTTTGGAATTTTCTGTACTAGGGAAGATACAGTTTTCAAAAACAGCCAGTCACACAGAACATCTCTGGACCAAGCCATTTCTCAATCCCGGATGGGAAGTTGCTTCAGTTTCTCATAAGTTGTTACACAGCATTGCCATAGCAGCAAAAGGTTAACCATTAAGGATGAACCTGTTCAACTGACTGAACCAACAAAAAATCTGAACCTAGATCAGGATCCTGGTCTATCTCATGTACTCAAGTGTAAGGCCTAATAAATGTTAAATAATTAAGAAGAATAATCTAGCTTTCCCACTTAATTTTGTCACCAGAACAGCCAAACAAAGCCTGGAGAATACTCTTGTCTCATTGGAATAGATTTCCATCCCCATCCTGCTAGGGCAAGACACAGTGGTAGAAACTCGGGACTGTGGTTCTATCCAAGAAGGCCTCCCCCACCAGTACCCCAGTACCCACAGTGACTGTCATAGACTAATATTACATGATTGAAGGCACATTCCAGTTACTGGTTGATGTAGAAGATAAGGGGAGCATCTCTGTGTGGAAGCCATAAAGAAAAAAAAAGGGAATGAAGACCAAGGTCCCACACCCCACACCCTCCCCAAGCAGCTCAGATATCCCAAGATAGTCCTTATTGTTTGAAAAATAGTTTGTAGACCATTTTATTTAAATATATGAACAACCAATGGGCTACTGCAATCCAAGTAAACTCTTCACATTTTAGAACCTTTGTGAAGTTATAGTAAGATAAAGTAAGACTGTTAGTCTTTGGCAGATTCCTCCTGCCCCCCAGACCAGGACATGGAGATACAGATAAATGTTTATATAGTTAAAGAGCGGAGGCCCAGGTGAAATTCCCCACCCCAAGCTGGCTCCCCAACCCAAAAATTACCATTGGCCCCTGCGAACACCCAAAGACCACCCTCCCAGGTTTCACACAATATCAATTGCAGGAACAGTCGTGCATGGCAAAGTATAAGTTCTATGCATTTCACAGCACAGAAAACCCTTCTTTCAGAGGGCATGCAAGTTGCCGCAGATTACACCCCCAAGTCTGGTGCTCTTGTGATGAGCAACTTACTGGCAAACACATCTCCCAGTGTTGTAAGCAGGCAAATACATTGAGCACATTTTGCTGTAATTCCATCTATTTGCAATGCCTGCACAGTGTCTGTCTCTGGCTGTTAACTTACTCATTCTTGACAGAACTCTGCTTTATTGATTGCACTTTTTAAAAAATGCCAAAGGCATTTTCACACTTGTTAGCTTGACCGCCACCACTAGGGTATAAGAGCAAGTGTTCTCTATGCCTTACTTGCTACAGTCTCCTCCTTCTTTGGAGAGGATTCCCGTAATGGTAACGGTGATGGGGGAGGCTGGTGCCAACGACACAAATACATTTCTGTGGTGGAAAGGTACGGCAAATCTTCTATCTCACTTGAGAAGGCTTTCTCCTTGGGATGGGTGCTGGGTCCCTTTTGGGGAGTGGAGAGTCTTGGTGGGGTGTCCACTGAAGACCGGGGCTTTTCTGGGGTTTCTTGGCTCCTCAATTCACGTTTACAAACAGTTTCAGATAAGGAACCACAGGGTTCCTCTTTAATAGGAGAATGTTTAGGAGTTTTTGTTTTGACTTTTGAAAATTCAGGAGCCAGCTTTTTAACAGGAGTCTTTCTTTCTGTACTTCCAAATGGGGATTTCCTATTAGATAGGGAAGAAAACATTATAAAAATTTATTGACTATTGAATAAAATCTAATCTGAACACATTTTGGGGCAAGAAAACTAGCTTGTTCTCTTGCCCCAAAATGACCAGTATTCAGGTACCTAAATATCTGGTTCTGCTCATTTGGCAATCATGAGCAGAAACAGCCCTTGCTTAACTAATAATATATATGAGGCCCTTAGTAAATGTTTGTGGAACAAGTGAGCCTCCATGATTAAGAATCTTTAATAGTATCCTATTGCCTACTAGATTTAAAAAGATTCCTATTCAAGGTGCTTTAACATTAAGTGCCACTACTCTTTGCCACCTACTTCATTCCTGTCAACCAGAGATCAGTCTCTACTTTCCCCCCAACCCTATGCCATATTAATTACAATCTCTATTTCTTTTTTTTTTTTTTTTTTTGAGACAGAGTCTCACTTTGTTGCCCAGGCTAGAGTGAGTGCCATGGCGTCAGACTAGCTCACAGCAACCTCAAACTCCTGGCTCAAGCAATCCTCCTGCCTTAGCCTCCCGAGTAGCTGGGACTACAGGCATGCGCCACCATGCCCGGCTAATTTTTTTTTTTTTGTATATATATTAGTTGGCCAATTAATTTCTTTCTATTTATAGTAGAGACGGGGTCTCGCTCTTGCTCAGGCTGGTTTTGAACTCCTGACCTCGAGCAATCCGCCCGCCTCGGCCTCCCAGAGAGCTAGGATTACAGGCGTGAGCCACCGCGCCCGGCTATTTCTTTTTTCTTACTGTCTGCTGGCTCTTTCTGCCACCTCTCCCTCCCCTCTTCTCCCCTCTGCCAGCTTCTTTCCTCTTTACCAACCTAAACTTTATATTTGTTTTTCGGCAAAGATTCACCTCTTCCTTAAAAGTTTCACAGTTCTAACTCAGAATAATCTTTAATATCCTCAAATCTTATAAACTTAGTTTATATCAGTTTATATATATTTTTTATTGCATTTGAATTCTGAGTTTTCAAAATTAATCCCATCCTTACAGTTTGACTAATTTCTTTGAGTTCAAGGACAGTTCTGTTTTACTTCATGTCTACCAGTGTCCAACACAATGAAGTTTAACACTTCTTAACTTAAAGTGAACTGCTATCATTTTCCTGTAAGAAACTCAGCTGTCACATTTGATGTCCATTCTCTTTATGATGTACTCTGCACTCTGTAATTATTACTGTGACCAAAATGTTCCTAACAGACTTTTTTAACCTGCATAAGAATGTTCAAGATAGTTTCTCAGTATAGAAGACTTCATAATTCAGGCTGTAGTTGAATTATCATATTGCTATAAAAATAATTCATAAATCCCAATCCCCTCTCTTAGTCATTGGTAAAACATGTCCTCATTATGTCCAGACAGTGTAACAAAGTTATCAGCACACCTTTTGTGTCCCTTTCCACTCCGCCCACACGAGAAAGGCTTGGGAGGCAAAGTCTGGGATGTCTCGGAAAGCTCCGGCTGGCACTCCAGTTTAATTTTCTCAGATAGCTCTGTTTCCTCTCTCTCTTCAGTCTCATAGCCCTGAAACAGCTTGTGTCTTTCTTTTTCGTTATCCTTCTTTACCAGCTGCATCCGCCTTTCCATACGTTCAATCCGAGCAAGGAGCTAAAAGAGAGAGTGGCAAAATGCAGACTTATACGAAAAAATTAAACACAGATACTTAGCCCCATTTAGGAATGAGTATAGTCTTCTGCCTCTTTCTGTGGACCACATCAATTCAAGTTATTTTTAATAGGCAAGCATTATCTGAATAGTTTTCTTTAAATAATATAGAGAAGATAAGATATACTTTAATTTTAAGGGCTAACCTAGATAGAAAGAGGCATAAGGGAAATTGCAGTTCAGTCTTCTGAAGGAAGACCCTCTCCACCAGAAATGGCCATGGCATGCCTTTTAATGGCATAGTGTCTGTTACTGCTAACCATGTGGCTCCAAGTCGGTTTGGAAGTTTCCAGAATTAACCTTATATATGTTCTTTTAAGAGGTCTTAAGGTTGTTCAAATTCTATCCTCTCTATTTCTACTCCAAAACTCTATACACGATGGCAAAGTCCAAACAATACATTGAGAAAGAATTAAGAAATCATAGTACCATTAGGGATGGCAGTGTTATTTGAAAGTGATGAGGTGGGGGACTTTTAAAACAATGAACACTCCATTTGGATAAATTATAATACAAATCAGTACCTATAAATCATGACATATACATATTGCTTTGCATTTGAAATAGCAGAAAAAAATTACACCTATTTATGTAAATATTTATTAAAATCAAAGTCCTTTCAATTTAATTAAAAGGGAGAACTACATAAAACAGAAAATGGAAGTTTATTATCATTGAAAACTTCATTAGTTTAGTTTTGAGAAAAGGTGCTCACTGTGCTACTTATACCCTATTACAAGAATTCTATCTGGGTTAGACAGTGACATTAATGCTGCCTTCATTACATTCATTGCATGGATTTCAGTCAAGGCCAAACAACAACTGGAATAAGAGAAACAAGCTTAACCAACATAAAGACTGCAATACACAACAGAAGCAGTAAATACCAAGTTCAGACTGACACTCTATCCTTAAGTCACCCCACTTTCTCTGCCTAGGAAAGCCTGCAAAGGGGCCATTACCTCAGGAGCTGAGAAGAAACCTCTACAACCAGCAGAGAGCCCCTCCTGTCAGCCATACTCTCATTTCATCTCCTTATATCTGTTTTGATTCACAGCGTTAGCATTACTTAACCACGGTTTGTGGGTGACATTTCCTTGATTTCTTCTCCTTCACTGGTCCTCCTCTTCCCACCTATACCCCCATGTAAGGATATGATGTGTTGTAATTACAGTACCATCATACCCTTAGACTGCAGTACAGTAGCTGAGCAATGCCACCTCCATGTTGAGTAACTTCCACAAATCAACACCATGAGATATTTTAATAAGACCTGCCCCAGCTCCCATTCCACCTTGCAGAATGCATTCTCCAATAAGACAGCTGCCTGATGCGATTCATTTGGAAAGCAAACAAAATGAATAGCCCTCTGCTCCCTTGCTCAGCCCTTGGCGCACAGAGAGAGAGAGAGAGAGAGAGAGAGAGAGAGAGAGAGAGAGAGAGAGAGAGAGAGAGACTGAGAAACAGAGAGAGAGAGACTGCTGCAGCCTGAACACAACAATTGTAGAAACCATGTTTATTTTTAGGCAGCTGTAAGGTATGCTCGCACAGTAATACCCCACCACCCCAGCTTCCCTGGTATCTGAGGAATATGTTTTAACATGGAGGTGCTCTTAACTACTGATGCAGTAAAAATAATCCTATGTAGTCACGCTCCTCAGAAATACAAAGAAATAATAAACGACATCCCTACTACCTTAAGATTCTGAAAGAGATTTTGGGAGAGGTCTACTTAAAACATTTAATAAGCTTACTTTCCCCTGATACCTTAAAATCTTCAAGCTTCAAACACCATGCTTATACAAGGGACCTGGTCAGTGGGTTGTGTTTTATAACTTAGATTCCTATTAAAAACTGTCTGAAATCAAAGGCAGCAATTCTCTTAATATCATTTAAGAAAACTAAAATAGGCTTCCATGTAAAACACCTCTACCCCTCTGCCCACTAAAAGGCCTACTACCCTCCTATCTAAAGATGCTGCAGCAGTGGTTAGAGCAACAGCTGCTCTGTCCCTCTGCTCCACAATGCATTTCTAACGCAACAGCTCTTTAATTTAACCCCTTCCATAAAGCCACCACATATGCACCCCACCCTTTCATTTTTAACCCCTCACAAATCAGGTCTTTTCCCACTCTAAACGTCTTTCCCACAAGTCTGGGACTGTCATTTTAAATTAACCCTTTGGCACCTGAAACTCCCCTCCCCCTCCCACTGGGAGCTTGCCCTTTAACCCTTCCCTACAACTCAACGTGTGTGTAAGCTTGGCTCCCAGACCCAGCACCCAAGATACTCCTTTGCTTGTGGCCAACCTTCTTTCCTAACCAGGGGGTACCTTAACCTCCTACAGCACCCCTTCCCCCGAGCATGCGCAAAACTCGCTCCTCGTCCCGAATGCAGATTAACCCCTCCCGTACCGTATCTCTCTCTGACTTCAGCTCCTCGATCTCCTTTTCCTTGGCCTGCAGCTGCTGCTGCTGCTGTTCGATGAGGTCCAATTGCAGCAGAAGGATCTGTTTGAGGCAGGCGGCCTGACTGGAGGCTCCCGAGCCGCCGCCACCCCCGAGAGGGCTCTTCCTCATACTCTTCCATCTGCCCTCGCTGGCCGCCAGGGTCCCGGCGGTGGCGGTGGGCGCGAGGGGTGGCGGCCCGGGCAGAGGTAGTGGTGGGGGTCCCGCCGGGTCCGAGGCGGTGGCAGCTGGGGAAGCCGCCCCACCCTTGTCCCCGGCCCAGGGCGTAGGCTCTTTGGCCGCCGCCACGAGAGAGCCCGTCTGAATGGGCAGCACCGCCTGATACTTGGGCCGGGGGCTGCAGCCGGCTCCGGCCGCGGCTGGCTCCCCACCAATGCCGGCTTGTTTGGTAGCCGGGGGTGGACAGGGCAAGGGCACCGAACCACCCCAGCTCTCTTCCTGCTGCCCTGGGGCCGCCCCGGCCGGGAGTAACAAGCCCCGGCCCTTGCCGCCGCAGCCGGCCGGGGAAGGCGCGGGGCTCCCGCCCTGAGAGGAGGCCAGCGGGGGCCCCGGCTCCTTGAGCTTACGGTGCCGGGGGAGGAAGTGGGCTTCGGCCGCCCCGGGCTCGTCCTCGGGCCCGCCGAGCGCCGCAGCCCGCTCGTAGTCCAGTCGCTGCTCAGGGTTGCCGCCGGCAGGGGCCGCGGCCGCCTTGAACACTGCGGATCTCATGGTCATAGTGGTCCGGAGCAGCGCCGGGGACCGAGACGGAGGAGGGGGTGGGGAAGGGGCGAGGTGCGGGGGGTCGAGGACGGAGGAGGGGGAGGGGAGTTTGGCGGGCTCGCCTCAGCAGCGCGGCAGCAGGCCTCCGCTAGCGCGGCTCCTCCGGAGCCCGGGCGCCATCCCGCCGGCGTGCGGAGAAGTGGAGGCCGCGGCTGAGGCCCGCCGCCGGCCCATGGGGGCCTCGCCGCCGCCTCTGCTGCCGCCGCCGCCGCCTTCGCCTCAGAGGCAGGAGCTCGCACCCAGCCGCCCCCGAGCTCATCCCCGGAGCTCGCTTCGGCCCCCCCTGGCCCGGCCGGGCCCGCCTCGTCTCCCCACCCCACACCCCCCCTTCCCCGCCCCGGCCCCCCGCCCCGGAGCTCGCCTCAGCCGCCCCGAGCCTCCATTTCCCCCCCCTCCTCCTCAGGAGGGGGTGGGAGGGATGGGTCCGCCCAAAGCCCTCCTACTCGGGGAGGGGGTCTGTCGCCTCCCCCGGGGGTCTCCGAGGCTCGGGGTCCCCCTCCCCCACAGTCACCCCCAGCGCCTCAGCGTTTCCCTTTAAAAAAACGGAGCCGCTCGTAGCCGCCACCGCCGCAGCCGCTGCCGACCGGAGCACGCATGCGCGGGGAGGGAAGCGGGCGGGAGCGAACCGGGAGCGCAGAAGAGGGAGGCGGGCGGCGCTATTGTGAAAGGGACCGCCGCCGCCGCCGCCGCCTCGAGGGGGGCGGGGAGGGGGCCGCGGGGCCGGCGAGGGGAGGCTGGGGATGAGGGGCAAGGACCCGGGAGCGCGCGGAGGAGCGGGGTGAAGGTGGGCTGCTGAGGGAGGGGCGAACCGGGGGAGGGTCAGGAGGAGAGAAAAAGGGCGAGGGCGGCCACGGGTAAATGGGGAATGCTGTGGCTCCCCGGCAAAAAGAAGCGCGAGAGAATGGCGTTGATAGGAAGGAAGGGGGCTTCGGGAGGCAGATGCGCCCTTCGGGGAAGCGCACCGAACGCTCCACACGCTCCACGTACCCGGCCTGCGCAGGGTGGCCCCCGCGCGGGCACCTTGGCAACGCGCCTGGCCCACGCCGGAGGGGCCCCGCACGCCTCCTGGCCAGTCAGGATCCAAGCTCCTCTTTGAGTCTGTGGGTGTTTCACGGGGGTAGAATTCTAGCCCCTCCACCCCCTACCCTCCCCAGCAGTCCCACACTGGTACGGGAGAGAATGAAGTTCTTTGTCTCTAAGTGATCCAGACCAGAAACGGAGGGACCGCTGGTTCCCTGAGGGAGGAGAATCCATGATGTCTGCTGCCCGGGGAGTTGTTGCCACAACCTCCTTGGGATGAAGTATTGCCAACTACCAACAGTTCTTTCCCAACGGCCATCTCCCCAGCCTTCTTAAACCATTCCTGGCATCTTCTGGAGGCTCTTGAAGGGTTGAAGCAAAGGATATCCCTGAAGGGATTTATCCCTTTACCAGGAGCAGGAATAATTTAGGCTGTTCTCCTATGTTGAGACCTTTTCCTGTCTCTCCAAGTTCAATTTGTATGTGTGTCTTAATTTCCAAGCAACTTTAGCCAATATGTCCTTACGGAATTCCTCACGGAAAAACTTTTAAATAGTCTTAATTGATTGTTTTTCTCTTCTGTCTGAGGTGTTCTTTTTAAAATCCACGTGGAGATGGAGAAGACTAACATCCTCTGGCCTAATGTGAAAACCTCTAATTAAAACTGTCTCGGCGTGGTGGCTCACGCCTGTAATCCTATCACTCTGGGAGGCCGAGGCAGGCAGATTGCTCCAGATCAGGAGTTCGAAACCAGCCTGAGCGAGACCCCCCCATCTCTACTAAAAATAGAAAGAAATTAATTGACCAACTAAAAATATATATACAAAAAATTAGCCAGCCATGGTGGCCCATGCCTGTAGTCCCAGCTACTCGGGAGGCTTAGGCAGTAGGATCTCTTGAGCCCAGGAGTTTGAGGTTGCTGTGAGTTAGGCTGATGCCACCACTCACTCTAGCCTGGGCAACAAAGCGAGACTCTGTCTCAAAAAAAACTGTCTCTTCTGTGTAAGCCTAAAGCATGAAGCATTGGAAATTTTAAACAAATGGGTGTGAATGTGTTAAGAATCCATCAGAGCCCAGCCCTCTTATACCAGAGGGTATGGCCTCAGATCTGCAAGGTAAGTGTTGGGCTTAGGGATACCAAGGAATGGAGGGGGTGTGGTGGGCATGGGAGGGCATATAGAATAAGGTATCTCTTTTGGTGTCAAGGCTTTCTATACCATCTCTATATTCATAACTCCCAAATTTATATCTTCTTCCTGGACTCATCCCCTAACTCCAAAATCATATATCCTACTGCCTCATATACATATCCAGTTGGATGTCTAATAGACATTTCAAACTTACATCTAACATCAAGTTCCTGAATTCGCCCCACCCAAATACTGCTGCTCCTACCCTTTTCCTCTTTTTATATCACCCCATATCTGATGAATCAGCCAATCCTATTTTCCTTCAAAATATATATCCATAAGCCTATACCTCCTCAACACCTCCATCCACAACTTCCACCTTGGACTAAGCTACATTCATATCTCACTTTTTTTTTTTCAAGTTGCAGTAACTTTGTAATTGATCTCTCACTTTCAACCTTTGTCTTGCCCCACTTAATCTGCTTTCAGCCACCATTGATCCTGGTAAGATGTGAGATGTTCTTTGTCTGCTCAAAACGCTGTCATGGACTGGGCAAGGAGGCTCATGCCTGTAATTCTAGCACTCTGGGAGGCTGAGGTAAGAGGATAGCTTGAGGTCAGGAGTTTGAGACCAGCCTAAGCAAGAGTGAGACCCCTTCTCTACAAAAAATAGAAAATACTAGCCAGGCATGGTGGTGCATGCCTGTAGTCCCAGCTGCCCAGGAGGCTGAGGCAGGAGGATCGCTTGAGCCCAGGAGCTGGAGTTTGCAGTGAGCTGTGATGACACCACTGCACTCCAACCCAGACGACAGAGCAAGACTCTGTCTCAAAAAACAAAACAACAAAAAAGAAACCTCTCATGCCTTCCCATCTCACATAGAGTAAAAGCAAAATCATCACAGTGGGCTATAGGCTTGGGCCTCTAGTGCTGCTCTCTGAACTTTTGGCTCCTACTGTTCTTCCCCTGTATTCACTCTGGTCCTTACTGGCCATTGGATGCTCCTGGCACGTGTCTGTTCAGGTCCTTGCACTTGCTGTTCCCTCTACCTGGATCATTCTTCCTTCAGATATCCACGACTTCCTCCTCACTTTCTTCAGCTTTTTACGAAATGTCATCTTTTCAGTGAGAACTGCTCTGGCTACACAACCCCTTCCAAACTCCCTCTCCGTTTCTGCTTTATTTTTCTCCATAGTACTTAATTACCATCTAACATGTAATTTACCTTGTCCATTGTCTTCACCCACTAGAATGTAAGCTTCATGTTTTATTGACTCCGCACCTAGAACCATACCTGCCACAAAGTAGCCATTTAATAAATATTGATTGAATAAGTAAATGAGCTGTTTTAGACATATGAAGAGAAGCACATTACATTTGTCTTTGACCTTTAGCTTGCTTAGGGCTGGCAGTCATATTAATATTATATAAAAAAATAGTGAAATCTAGGGAAGGATAAAGTTGTCTAGGACTGCAGAGAAGAGAGAACATACTATCAGGAAGAAATTAAGGAGGAAGTGACAATATAGATGAGTCTTGAAGGTTGAAGATCATAGGAGGGCTTTTCAGGCAGAGGTAAAAACATTGCAAAGGCATGGGATAAAAGGATGTATTGTAGAAAATGGGAAAAGTTGGCTTAAATGTAGCCTGGATAATAGGGAAGGTAAGGGATAAAGCAAGTAAGGGGGTTGGAGCCAGCTTGTGAAGATTTGAAGGAATGTATAGTTTATCAGTCGTAGTGAACAATTAAAGGATTTCCAGCAAATCATGGAATGATTAGATTTGTGTTTTTGAAAGCTAACTTCAGTCTTTTTCAGTCTCTGGGCCAAAAGCAGGAAGCTGACTTGAAGGCCGTTATTCCAGATGTGAGATAAGTGATGAAACTACGGTACTAGTGGTATTGGTATGGGGTTAAAGAGAGAATGACAGGAGACTCAGCCCTTAAGAACAAAGGCTCTGGTGTGAGACTGCAAGGAGCAAACACAGTTTCCCCATCTAGTGACTGTGTGTTATTTAACTTCTCTACCTCAGGTTGCTTATCTGTGAAATGACTATAATAGTGCTTTACTTCACAGGGTTATTGTGAGGATTAAATGAGATAATCCATGAAGTGTTTATCATAACATGTGGCACCTGCTAATGTTTGATAATGTAGTTATTATATCATCATTCATTAGCAGGCTTTGTTGATTAATAGAAAGGGGGGGTGAGGGAGGAGGACTTTACAGTCAATGTATCTAAGGAAGGACAAATGGCAAATCCATGAACAAAACGTATATGTTTTCTTCCTCTCTAGAACAAGTGTGGTCCCAAACCAGCATCTTCAGCATCTCCTGGAAGCTTGTTAGATATGTAAATTATTGGACCCCACCCTAGGTTTATTAATAATAAGCTCTGGGATAAGACTCAGCAATTCCTGTTTTTTTTGTTTTGTTTTGTTTTTGAGACAGAGTCTCACTTTGTTGCCCAGGCTAGAGTGAGTGCCTTGGCGTCAGCCTAGCTCACAGCAACCTCAGTCTCCTGGATTCAAGCAATCCTCCTGCCTCAGCCTCCCAAGTAGCTGGGACTACAGGCATGTGCCACCATGCCCAGCTAATTTTTTTGCATATATATATATTTTTTAGTTGGTCAATTAATTTATATTTTTAGTAGAGATGGGGGGTCTCGCTCAGGCTGGTTTCGAACTTCTGACCTTGAGCCCTTGAGTGATCTGCCCCTCTCGGACTCCCAGAGTGCTAGGATTACAGGCGAGCAATTCCTGTTTTAACAAGCCTTCCAGGTGACTCTGATGCACCTCAGGTTTAAGAACCACTGCTTTGGACTCTACACCAGGGCAACCTGTTCTTTCCCCACCCCACCCCCAAAGATAGGGGGACTTGCTATGTCGCCCAGGCTAGAGTACAGTAGCAGTGGCTATTCATAGGTCTGATCATAGCTCACTACAACCTGGAACCCATGGGCTCAAGCAGCCTCAAGCAGCCTCCGGAACAGGGACTGCAGGAACACCCTCCCGGGCTTGGCTGGCCAACCTATTCTTAAAGGGCCAGACTGTGACTACATTTAGGCTTTGGATGGCCCTTAGGGTCTTTTTTGTACTCCTCAACTCTGTCATTGTAGCACAAAAACAGCCCCAGTAAATGAAATGAGTGTGGCCCAGTTGTACTAAAACTTTATTATTTATTATATGAAATTTGAATTTCATGTAATTTTCATATGTCTTAAAAAGTATTTTTAAAGTTTCAACTATTTAAAAATTCTTAGCTTGTGGTACATACAAAAAAGGAGTTGGACTAGACTTGGTCTTCAGGCTGTAGTTTGCCTACCCCTGGTCTAGGACAAAATTGGGAGGGAAGGGCACTATAGAGTACCCACGTAAGTCAATCCAGGGTAGCTGAGAATTGTTATCAATTCCGAGCTTACAAGCTTCCTATTTGCGTGTGTGTGTTAAAATGTACTTTCTTTTGTGAACATCAGTCCCCAACATTTTTTTTCCTGGAAACTTTACAGCTCTGAAATCCAAAGTCTAGAATTTCACTGCTCCAGACTAAGCAAACATGCTTTTCTCCACCAAAGCCAAGGCTGAAATTTTTGGATTTGGAGGTCTGATCTTGATCTCAATTCGCTCATGGTATGACCTGACTAAACCACCAGAAAACTGAAACCTGGGAAGAGAAGGTCTTCTAAGAAGGGAAGGGAATTCTTGATTACAAGCCATTAGGTTTTAAGCAGTGGTGATCCCTTTGATAAAGAAGACCCCCATCTATTACCTGGCGTCTGCAATCATGCATCAGCCATCTGAGACCCCACCCCTCGGACCACCTCAACCTAATAAAAGTAGAAAAAACTGGGTAGACGGGGCTCAGAATTTGGTGGTGAGACCCCTCTGCATCAGTGAATAATGGGGAATAAACCTTGATTCTCCGACTCTCTGCCGGTTGGTTTGTCCTAGGAACCACCTGCTGTAACACTTGCTGTAACACCTTAACTAAGACATTAAGAAAGTGTGATCTCAAAGACTAAGAGAAACAAAGTGGAGTTGCTAGCTAAGAGGCAGCCTAAGAAAACTGCTTAGGATCCATAAATCAAATCCCTAATCAATTCCCTATTTTATCCTTAATGAGATAATGACGATTCCTTTTGCCTTCTGGCTAAAGGTATGGATAGAGTAGGGCGTGGTGGACCACGCCTGTAATCCTAGCCTGTAATCCTCTGGGAGGCCAAGACCGGCAGATTGCTAGAGGTCAGGAGTTCAAAACCAGCCTGAGCAAGAGTGAGACCCCGTCTCTACTATAAATAGAAATAAATTTAATTGGGCAACTAATATATATAGAAAAACAAATTAGCCAGGTATAGTGGCTCATGCCTGTAGTCCCAACTACTCAGGAGGCTGAAGCAGTGGGATCACTACAGCCCAGGAGTTTGAGGTTGCTGTGAGCTAGGCGGAGGCCACAGCAACAAAGCGAGACTGTCTCAAAAAAAAAAGATATGGATAGAGTTAAAGCCAACCACTTTCACCATCCCTCCAAGGCTTATAGAATGTCAGAATTCCATTTCTATGACCTACATTCTTTGAAGGGAATACCTATGGTGTGGAAAGAGCATGCAACAAGCGCTTTTACTTGACTGGGTCTTGGTTTTCACAGACCAAAAAGAAAATCCAAATAGATCATATTTAATGTCCCTTCCAGCTTTGTGACTGTATGTAGCTGTATTTTCCTGCTAACAGAACTAGGTAGTAAAATGAGGAGACTTGTTTTGGTTTCTCCCCAAGGAGAGAGGGTTCAACTGGGAGACTTCCTGAAGCTCTCGGAAAGGTAAATAGAGACTGGAGTTGCGTGGCTGGCATTAACCTGGCTCCACATGGCACTGAAAGGGGACCACAACTGGGGAGGCCACCTTTCCCTTCTCTGGGAGGATGGGGGATGGGAAACCAGCATGGAGCCACAGAGGCTTCTGACTGCGAAACTCGGCCCAGGCTCAGAGCTCATCCTGGCAGAAACTCTGCCCTGCGTTCCAAGACTCCGCGAGCAGGATACTCGTGTGCCGCCCCGACTCCCCTCTGCGGGGCCCTCTCACAGGGTAGAACACACCCTCCTTGCTGCCTTTTTTATTTTTCCTCCCAATAAAATCACAACACAAATTTGGGTACTTTTCTCCCTCTGCCAGCACCGCCAAAACTTTCACCGCGTTCCGCCCACTCCACGTGGACCTCCCTTCCCTGTCCCGGCAAACCCTGCGAGAAACCCCGCCCCCCAACATGTGACCAATTGTTATGTTTCCTTCCTGGGGCTTCCCTGTAGCTGGCACCAGCTAACGACTGAACAAAAGTGCCCCCTTCAGGGTGAATGTGGGGCAGCAGCCTAGGAGGGGAGGAAAGTTAATGAGGGCTGGAGGACAATAGGGGAAAGAGGCTGCCTCTGCTTAAAATGATTTCATATCCACGTGGCTGCCTGGTTAATAACTTTAAGGATTACACAACCAAAAGATGGGACAAATTCAAGAGAAGGGATGTCATCAAAGAAAACTACTTTGGGGTGCATTTGGGTAAAGTTTTAATCCCCAGCTGCAAAGTTAGTTATCTCTACTCCAACCCCACTTCCCCTAGAGTTCTTCATGATGTTGGCAGAGAGCTCAGATCCTCCAATTCCAGGCGACAGCCAAGATTCCCTAATTATGGGCTGGGTGATGGGAACAGGGCCTCTCCTGGGGTGGATGAACTGCTCCTTGCCTCCACACCCTCCCCCAACAACACTGTGAGCAGTTGTCTCTTTATTGGCTCTGCCTCCTCACGCTGACATCAGTTGTTTTCAAAAGGGAATCTCTCCCCTCTCAGCACTGGGAACATTTGCCTTGGATGGGAAGAGCCCCCCAGGAGATGGTGTTGGAGGAAGGAGTGGGCAGGGCAGCAAAAAATGACTCCAGTGGGAAGGTTCGGTGCACAGAAAAAGAGGACTGACCAGGAAAAGCTAGAAAATAGGTCAAGTGAAGGCAAACAGAGGGAACTAATTTCCTTGGGAAAAATTCTAATGGGGGCTTTGTCCAGTTTTCACCTTATGCCTTTCCCCCACATATGTGGGGTTAAGGGATTGGGTAGGGAGTTGAGATGATGGAATGTATCAGGTTAGAGGCCGATTGGGGAAAGGAGTTGTGAGCAATGCTCAGAGAAGGAAGTGTAGGACTAAGTAATGCAGGTAGGGAAGGGTAAATTTAAAATCAGAATTATCGTGGGGCCATTTGTCCCTCCAAGGTCACAGGGGTCATTACTACTTAATGGCCCAAGAGCTACGATCCTTGGAGCCCAAGGAGGGAGACAATCGTAGCCAAGAAGCACACTACCCAGGGACACGTTAAGGAGCAATGTGTGGAAGAGGCACTACTGTCCTGAGGCACTACTTTCAAGGGAAAGATTCCAAAAAGCGATCAAGCTAAAATGTTGAGGACTGTGGCCAGCACACTTGCTCTCCTATAACTCAATATCTGTCAGTGCTCCCATTAGGTGCTATTTCCAGAGTCCCAGGCTAAAGGGGACAAAAAGGGAGAGGCAGGGGGAGACCCGATGGGCTCCTCCTCTAGCGCAACTGTAGTACCAGCTTTTAGCCACTCGGGGGCTCCCAAGCTCAACCACAGCCTCAAAGTAAGGGCGAAAGAGAGCGCTAACGAGCCTCCAGAGGACAGTTGGGACGTCAGGGATGACCCTGAGCAGCGAGGTGACCCAGGGGTCATCTGCTCTGAGGCAGCAGACTCTTCGCATGGCCAATGGGAAGGTGGGAAGGCATCCAGCCTCAGCCCTTCTCTCTAAAAGAGACTAATAGCACTGAGAACTAACTCCCCACCACTTACCCTCATCGCTTTCTCTTTGTTCACCCCCATCCCCGCCCGCGCCTTTCTTTCCCCTCCCCCATCCTCTTGGTGGGAACCATCCCCCAGCCTATCAGAGCCCTGAGGAATGCTCGCCGCACCCTGGCTGGCCGCCAAGCTGTGGACTTCATGGGCTTTGGGGTGGGGCTTGGCGGAGGGGAAGCCCGTGTGACAGAAGAGCCACCCAGTTCTGCACAGCCTGCCTATTTTCTCTCTCTGCTAAGCAAATGGCTCATCTATCATTCTCTATCACCACCACCTAATTTCCTCCCCCTACAATGGGATTTCCTTGCCAGGATAAAACATCCACAATCTGGAGGCAGTGGTCATCCTAAGCATGTGGTTTACAGTGGCAGAGAAGGGAAAGCACCTATTTCAGAAAATGCCTTCCCTGTTCCAGAAGGCCTATAGCTGGAAGAAGGGAGTCAATTGCCAGGGTCCTGAGGTAAGGAGTTTGTAAATGGTAATTCACATCTGGGGCTCCTTCTGGATCCTTTTCAGAACCCTTGGGCCTAAAGAAGTACAGGGTCGCTGTATAGTAAAGCCTGGGAGTAAGTGGATTTCTGCATATGTGACTTCTACTCAGCCTTCATTTCCCTGAAATAAATCAGCTGAAATCTGAGCTCACTCTTCCACATCATCTCCCCAGCCCACTACAGCAGACTAGGGTAGGTTCAGCAAGAACTGGGAGCAGACAGAAACTCCTCCCAAATCTCATGCATAGAGACCAGGCCTGTCAGGAACCTCTGGTTTCTATCCAAGGAGTCACTGCTCAGAAATATATTTGCATTTAGGGTAGAAGAGTTTTCTGATATTGTCCACAAAAAAAGCCCTCAAATAACAAAGTGAGAATTCAGTCCTGTGGTGCCCCCTGCCTCACAGTCTCTCATTGCCACTTTTGCAGCCTGTCTGCCCGATGTCATCATCTGTAGACCTGTGCCAGATTCCCAAGTTCCTATCTTGAAACCTCAGCCCCCACACCCAGGGCCTAGGGGAGAGCTGATGTAGGTCACTGCAGCTGAGCTGCAGGGCTGTCTGCTCCTTGAGCCCAGAGCCTTTCAGGCATAGAAAAGAAGCCTTGCCGAGAAGCAAAAGAAAGGGCTCTATGAGAATCAGAGGAAAGCTTACTCCTCAAAAACTGAAGCAGGGAGAGGCCAGGAGTCAAATGCTTAGACTTGAGACAGTAACAGGATCTCTGGTAAGAGCTGCCCTGTGATGGAGAGAAGGCCAGAGGAGAGGGGCTGGACATAACCTCCATCCCTCCTCCCCACCCCATGTTTGCCTGTGTAAGGGAACCCTTTGGATCTGGTGTCCATCCCTCATTCTCCACTCACTTTGCAGCATCAGGCTTCATTCTCAGGAGCCTTTGTGATTTGCCTTAAAGACCCTCTGCATCCTTTGGCCACAGTTTCTTGGGCTCCAGAAGCTGGAGTAGGCCAGGGTGTCCCCGCCCTCCCCTATTGAAAGACTTTTCCTGCTTGTTATCTGCTAAACTCATTTTGCCCAGGGAACTTCCAACCCTCTGGGACCGCATTCCTTTTCTTGGCTCTCCCTACCCTTGCCTCTGAGATCCAAAGGAGTGTGTGTGTGTGTGTGTGTGTGTGTGTGTTCCTCATATCCTTTTAGTTAGGCATTGAGAGTCAAGGGCCTATGGTGGTAACTAGCTTGGGGTCCCCATGGCCAGCAAAAACAGACAAGGGACTAATTTCTACCTCCAGCCTCGAAACAATTTAAGCTACAATAAATTGTTCTAATAGAAGGTAAGATAGAGGAAGGATAAACAATTACACTTCTACCCTTCTCTTTCTCTCATATTCCTCCCAGTACCTTCCACTCCCCTTTGAGATCTCAGCTAGTCGTTATTCCACTACTGTTGTGCCTTTTGCCCTCATTTCCAGAATCCTTACACACAGGAGGCACTCAATAAATGCTTTTTACACTTAATCAGACTAAATCTGGTTATGCTCTCTGGCCAGCTTTGAGATGCAGCAGCACAAAGGGGGAAGGTAGACACATCCCCAGATCCTGGGCTAGATTCTCCTGGAGGACTGATTTCAAGAAAACAAAGACCTAGAGCAGTGGTTCTCAGACTTCACTGTGCATCAGAATCACCCAGCGTTTCTGACCAATCAGTCTGGGAATTTACATTTCTTCTTCTTCTTCTTCTTTTTTTTTATAGATATACTGTGTTGCCCAGAATGGTCTCAAACTCCTGAACTCTAGCTATCCTTCCATCTCAGTCTCCCAAAGTGCTGGGATTACAGGTGCCACTGTGCCCAGCCAGAAATTTACATTTCTTTTTTTTTTTTTTTTTTCTTTTGGAGACACAGTCTCACTTTATTGCCCACTGGCTCTTGCTCCGGCTACTCTTGAACTTCTGACCTCAAAGGATCCTCCTACCTTGGCCTCCCAAAGTGCTAGGATTAAATTTACATTTCTAACAGGTTTACAGGTGGTGCTGACCCCTCTGCTGATCCTGAGAACTGTCCTCTTACCCAGCCCCTTGCCCCAGTGTTCACCAGGAAGACTTGGTTGGTTCTGAGTGAGGAAGGAACAAATGAGAATTGTCAGCACGTGATTCCTGCTCAGCCCTCCACCCTAACGTGTACAGGGATCTTAGAAAGACAGGGTAAGGGCAAACGGAGTTAGTCTCTGATTATTCGTTCTATCTCTTTTTAAATAATCCATTGACTCTATCCTTATTGAATGTCACTTCCCAAAAACATGTTTTGCAGCAGCAACAGGAGCACTAGGAATTTCCTGTGGCAAGGCAGAGCCAGTGCCAGGGAGGGGTGGAGGCAGTGCTGAGCGAGCGCCTTCCCTTGGCTCGGGCAGGGCCACGTGCCCCACCCCCTCGCTTGCACATGTCTCCGCCGCCACCGCCGCAGCAGCCCGGCTGTTTATGAGCGAGTTGTTGTGGTAGAAATGGAGCAGGCTGCACATGCCCGGGCCATGTGACCCCAGCAGCCCGCGTGAGCCTGGAGCCCGCACAAACACACTGGTCCCCTTCCTCCACCGGCCAGAGAAACAGGAGGCAAGATAGGGAAGGAGTGAAAGGGCACTGGGCTCCCTTCTTGTCTCCTTGTTCTTTTTCCTGCTTCTGTTTCCTTTTGTCTCTCCTGAGCCACCAAGGGAGCAAACACCCAGGAAAGAAACATGATTTCCCCAGGTATATTGTCCTCCCAGGCAGCCCCTTGGAGTTAACACCACCCAGAGCCCTAAACCCCAAAAGAAGAAGGGCCTCACTGAGCCACAAGCACAGAATGGCCCACCCAGTCCTCACATTGATGTGCTTATGTCAGCCCAGAGCCAAAACTTGGTTTCCTGGTAGCCTGGGCTCCCCAAATCAGGATACCCTGTCCCTTCTTCCTAGGAAGGAGAATGCTCCCCTACAGCCCCTCCAACACACACACACACACACACACAAAGCAAGTGCACTCTCCCGGATTGGGAAAAGGAGGATTCAGGGAATTGTGGGCTTGGGGACATGAAGGAAATGTTCTGCAGCAGTGGTCTGCACGGTTAGTGGACAGGGAGGGGAAAGTCCCTCTGCCCACAGGGGATGGAGAAGAGCTGAGGGTGACCTGGAAGGGCTTTCACACTAACCCCTGTGCAGCTGGAGAACAAATATGGGTGTGCAAGGCAAATTCAGCTTACACTTCTCATGGAAGTGTCCCATCCCATCCATCTGGCCCTTCTGGCCCCATGGGTCCTTTGTGGAGCTCTAACTTCAGACCCCGATTTCCAGCTCTCTGCTCCTGCCCCCTACCCGTGACCTTGTTTCTGAGCAGCAGTGCCTCTTGCTGGGATGTGAGACTGTACTGGAGTCAGGGGGACAGTAGGTTAGCAGGAACAAGCAAATGAAATGAGCACGACCCACATTTCCTCATCGCACCAAAACTTCGCAGATCCTGCAATGCAGAGCTAGCGATTTTTTTTTTTTAATCTCCACTGGGCCCCTACACACGTCTGCATTTTTGCAACCAGCACAGATTTTTTTTTTCCAGGGTGCAACTGCGCATTCTAATGAGCCAAAGCTCCTTCCTGCGGCATTGGCATCGAAAATCTCTTTGGCAAATTGCTTCTTCCCCCTCGCCCCCCACCAATTTAGAAGCGGGGGAGGGATCCCAAATTTGCGAAGTCGCATCCTCTCTCTCCTTCTCCTGCCCTCCCCCCCAAGATACCGCAGTCTTTCCAGCCCAACTAACAGCTGCAGACCAGGGGAGAGGAGTGGGAGGAGGGAAAGTGAGCCTTGTTCCTTCTTTCCACCCAGGCTGAGCTGGCGGGGCGGGGGTTGCTTTTTTTCCTGGGCAGCCCATTGCAACCCTTTTTCCCTCCTCATCCCAGCCAATGTTTATGTAAGCCTCCCAGAAACTGCACACAGGCCCCTAATGCCTGTCCAGGCCACAGCTCCTCCAAGGTCCATCCTGCTCACGAGGACAGTCATGAGCCTTAGGCCTCCCCAGGCAGCTGCATGAAGATCTGCGGAAGCCCAAGGAATGGGGAGATGCTGGACAAGGGGAAGGTTGAGATGAAGCTTGGGGTAAGGGGTGGAGACCGAGGCAGGCACAGGCATTCCCCTGCATCTTAGTTCTGCAGCTCAAGGACAGCCAATGGGCAGGTGCAGGAGCCTGAAAATAATACTGCTGTGGGCTCCAGCAGCAGCATGGCAAAGATTGGACAGGAGGCCTTGTAGCATAGCATGTACTGGATGTCACTGCCCTGCAACCCAGGAAGAGGAACCACATGCCTGAAAAATGGTCATCTAGGGTTGATCATCCACTGCCAAGGACAGTCCATGCCATCTCTAGGATCCTGTGATGTGAATGGGATCCTGGACTCTGAGAGGGGGACACTCCTTCGGGTTCCCCCACAGTATCTGCTGAAGAAGCATTGGCCCAGGATGGTGGCATTAGGAAGCATTGGTTTTAGAGGTGCACATCGCTCAAGCAGGTAAATAGGGAAGTGGGATGTTGTTTCCTTAGGGCATTTTACACAACATCTGTCTATCTTTGGTGGCCTTCTGTACTCTCTTTTTCTTTCTTCTTTATTTTTTTAAAGGCTAGTCAAGTGAAACAGTGGGAGTAGAGAAGGAACAAAGAAATCTATAATTGGTTGTGATCAATTAGTTGTAAACACCACTGCACTGGGACCAGCTCACACTCTCTTTTAACCAATCCATTCTTAATACATCCCCTGGAGGAAAGCATCATGGGGCTTTAACAGGCCCTGACCAACCAGCCTCACTCCCCTCATCACCAGCTGCAGACCCCAAAGTCAAGTGTTCAGGTACAGAAGAGAGTTCAGATGCCCACTTCAGTTAGTCATCTCTATAGCAGTCAATGTGGAATTTTCTTTTGGTGGTTGGTTTGGTTTTTGCATCCTATTCCAGATCCCTTCTATCTCTAGAATCTAGATAAGGGAGGTAGGATGGAGAGAGGAAAGAGTTTAGAGGAAGAGGAAATATGAGGTTAAAAGAGAGGTTCTGGGAAGCTGAGGTACTTGTAGGGGTTGGAATAAGTGGTGCTTCAGGCTTCTGTTCCTGGTGCTATACCTCACTTCCAAGAACATCATTGCTTGGGAAATACCAGGGTCAGTTTGCTGCTCACACATTCCTCCCAGAGTAATCATTCTCTCTAGGAAGAACAGTCTTGCTAGTAGGAAAAGTTCATGCCTCACCCTGTCTTTCTCCATCTCCCCCAAAAAAGCAAGTTAACTCAGACTTTGTACCTCCTGTGGTATGTTCTTAAAGTTTTCCCCAAGACATGGAGGCTTTGGGTGGGGTAGGAAAAGCTACCTGGCCATTTAAAGTCAAGGAAAAGGATCTAGGAGGTCAGGGAATGAGTCTTTCCTAGGAACATGGCTGGTTCCCTGATTCAGGGGCATCCCCAGGGTTTCTGGGCCAGGTTTACATCACCTGGACAGACAGGTTTTTACCCTGGGCAATGGCTCCTTGGTGAGAAAGCAGGGGGATGGGAAGGCACCTACTGAAGCCTGACCTGTTTACAGCAAGGACCCACCCTCAGTCAGTCAGTCAGTCAGTCAAGCAGTCAGCCCAAGATTTAGGCCGCCCAGAATTTGCACAGGGCGTTGCCTTGTTACCTGGAACAACCTACTGGCAAGGAGAACAGACCTTAGATCAAACACACACATATATACACTCACAGCATTCACATTCACACTCAAGCAGTCTCACACTCACAATCATACAATCACACACACATACTCTGACCAGCATTCAGAGCTCTCAATCCCTTTCCTTCCTCTATTCTATCTTTGCTGTTCTCCCCAGTCCAAAGAAATCAGGAGAATTAACTACATATTTGGAAATACACACACAGGATCCAAAGCTGCTCCTAATGGTGAGGTCAGTCCCCAGAATCCCAGACTCTGAGGAATCCAAGTGGAAGGGTATACAACATGGAACCAGGGCTGTGCCTTGCTGTGCCAGGTCTTAGATATGCATCTATCCTCCTGAATCCAATCTGAGCACTGTTTTTTAAAAGCCCAGTCCTTTCTTTGGCTGAAGGCTGAATTTGGCTGTGGGAGGAAAGGGGTGTGTGTGTGTGTGTGTGTGTGTGTGTGTGTGTGTGTGTGTTTAGAAATGAACTGGAAAGCCCAGCTAGTGGGTGGGGGAGGGAGGTTGTGCTGAGATGCACCTGTTGTCTTAAAGTCAAGGTTGAGGTCAAACAGAGGCCAAGATTCTACTCCGGGTTTCCAAGGGCCAGACACCCCAGCCTTTCCCCCCTCCCTTTGGTGGCTCTGGGTCTCATAGTCTCTGCCCTTCACCCAGCAGCTGGTAGAGAAGGGAGCAGGGTAGACAGACTAGAAACTTCTAGAGCCAAGGGAGAGCACTGCATTTTTATTCTGTATCCTTCTACCAGTTGTAGAAGACCCCAACATTACTTCTTTCTCAGGGGAAAAGGTGGGGCCCTATAAGCAGAGCAGAGGAAGGAGGAAGCAGAGGTAAGCCCCCTCCTCTGCCTCCTCCCATCCAGCCTCTGCCTTCATACCACACACAGGCTGCAAAACAACCTAGCTTCTTGCCAAGAGCAGTTAGGCTGACTGAATTTCAGCTCTCCTTGCCTCTGCTCCCCCCTCCTTCTCACTGGCTGCAAACTCAGATAGGGATCCTGACCCCTGGCCCTCCTTCTATAGGGACAAACACCCAGCAAGTAGACAGGGGGTGGGCAGGACCCCCAGAGCAACAAATGGAGCTGTGGGCCACAGGGAGGACCCAGGGCAAGTACAGGGAGTGTGGCAATGGTGGCGTTGGGGCCGGTGGGGAGCTAGCCATCATACCAGGGGCTCTGATTTTGGGTCCAGCCCTGACAGATACCTGGGCTCTGGCCTTGGCTCTGATGAAGAGTCAAGAAGGTCACAGAGAGCAGGCCAGAGCAGGACATGCCTCCTCACCTCCCAGCTTTCCCTCCGAGGCTGTGGGGAGAGGGAGGGAGGGAGTAGAGGGTGGCCTCAGAACCAAGTTTTCCTGAAAAGCCTCTTTGCTTGTTTGTCCTAGTCCCTCCCAGCCCCTCCTACGCTCTGCTACAGCTTCCCAGCTCTGGGCCACAGGGCCAGGGCAGGCCAGGGAAGAGCCCATTGTCTTCTCTTTCCCACCTTTCTTGAGGGCAGGGGAAGATAGAGGAAGCCTAGCCCACTCTAGCCAGGCCATCTTCCCCAAGGAGTCAAAGGGCCCATGGTCAAGCCAGCTACTCTGCCACCTTCGCTTCAGCCAAGGTCACTGTCCTCACTAATCAGTTTACTTCTTCCTTGGGGCCCATTTTCCTTTCTCTACCTCTTGGTGGCTGTCATGTTTCCCAGGCACCCATCAATACTGTCCCAGTGGCTGCCTGTGAACAAGTGGAGAAGGGCTTCCCTTGTGAAGAAAACCCTCCCTAGAAGCCCTGGGGCTGAGGGGGAAATTCGCAAGGATATCAAGTGGGTCAGGCTCATTTGGCTGCTTGAAGGAGCTTCCATCTCTCCCTAGAACCCAAGCCCTCAAACAGGATAGACCTCTACTTGAGACCTTTTATTACTCACAGGACAATTACTGCTCTGAAGGGAGATGCTGGCTGTTTCTAACCCTGTTCAGTGTTTCACTTGCTCATCTACCCACCTCCCTAATGTTCAGGGTGGGCAAATGAAACTAGCAATGTGTATCTGACCTTGGGCCAGTCACTTCTTCTAATCCTTATTTTCCCCATTACTAAAAGGAGGGAGGCTTAACGTGATCCTCATGTACCCCTCTGAGCAGTTACCTTCCATGGATTCCACATACTACACTCAAGCACAGGGTGGGGAGGGGGGGCTGTGTCACTCTGCCCCAGGCCCCTGCCTCACCTCTGCCCCATTATTTTAGGACCTCAAAGCACTTTCACCATCAAGTTCCCTCTGTTGTCCTTTTTATTTCCCACACAAAGGGAAATGACTCACTCCAAAGTCACCTCCAGTGGGTGGGATGGTGTCATACAAGCAAACAGGGAGTCCCTAGGGATATCCCCATCTCCACAGCAACTCCTTTCCCTAGAGGTGTTCTCCCTAAGGGGAGTAGAAGGGAAAGGGGGTCAGTTCTTTTGAGTTTCAGGACTTAGCACTGAAGCAGAAGGCAGCCTAAGCTCCTGACTCCAGGGAAATCTCCCTCCCCTGTTTGTCTCTCTCTGGTCACCAGTAACCTCAGGGTGAGGTCAGTCCTGCAATCACGTGAAGCCCTCACGTTTGCAAGGTTTGCAGAAAGGGCCTCTCAGCTTTGATCTCCCAGGGTGCAGCCAAGCTCCGCAGTCCCTCCCCAGGAATTCACATGCCTCTGCCATACAGGCTTTCCGGACACGCCACCCTGACTCTTCAGCGCACCCCACCCCACCTCACTCTTAGCTCCTCCCGGTTCCCAGCAAGCGCTTTGCAGGGCAGAAAGAGGAAATATACGCAGTCCACTCACTTTGTCAGTGGACTACAAATCCCGACAGTCTAGTCGTTGCGCAGGCGCACGGAACTCAACGTGCCGGCTGCTGGAAAAGTGTGTCACTGGGGCACGAGGCGCTCCCTGGGATCACATGGTACCTGCTCCAGTGCCGCGTGCGGCCCGGGAACCCTGGGCTGCTGGCGCCTGCGCAGAGCTCTCTGTCCCAGGGAAAGGCTCGGGCAAAAGGCGGCTGAGATTGGCAGAGTGAAATATTACTGCCGAGGGAACGTAGCAGGGCACACGTCTCGCCTCTTTGCGCCTCGGTGCCCGCTTCTCCCCATCAGCTGCTTACTTCCTGGTTGCAGCCTCTCTCCCTCTGGGACTTTTGCACAGGGAGCTCCAGATTCGCTACCCTGCAGCGCTGCGGAGCCGGCAGGCAGTGGCAACCAGAACCCTGCAGAGACCCGACTCTCCTTGCTACCTTCTAGCCAGAACTACTGCAGACTGATCCCCCCACACACACTTTCTCTGCTCTTCCCATGCAAAGCAGAACTCCGCTGCCTCAACGTCCTACTCTTCTGCAGGGCTGCAGTCCGGCCATCCCAAGACCTTGCTGCAGGGTGCCTCGGATCCCGATCGTGAGCCGCGGGGTCTACTCCCCGTCCTCAGCCAGTGCCCAGGGGGCGACAGCGGCAATCGCAACCTCTAGTTTGTGTCAAGGTCCAGTTTGAATGACCGCTGTCAGCCAGTGAAGACATGACGACCCTGGACTCCAACAACAACACAGGTACTGAGATTCCTTTACTGTCATCTTCCTTTCTCTGTCACTGTCTCCCCACCTCCATTTAGGCCTTATAACAAGAGGAACTTTGTAAGAGACTGGGGGACTCCCTCTGCCCAGAGATTCGCTAGCATGCTGAGGGGCCTTAGGGTGGGATTTCCAGAGAGGGTTGTCAGGGCTGGGAATGCGCCCAGAAACGCTCCCCCCACCACACTTCAGCGTCCCAAAGCTCCCTTGAGCCTGAGGGACTCGAACCCTGGGCGGGAGGAAATGGGAGGGCCGGTGCGAATGGTAAGATGAAGAGTTTAGAGGGACTGGGAGCTTTGGAACAGTGCCTCGAAACGTTTCCTTCTGCCCACCCCCTGCAGTGTGGTATGCTTGGCCTTGAGAAAGGACCCCCTGCCTCCCGTCTTCTTCCTGTAGTTCCCGCAGGCTCTAGGGAATCTGAGAAGCGGTGCTCTGGGCTCTGGGCAGGAGGGGCTAGGACGAGAATGGGTCGGATCTCACAGGGGAATCCTCAGTGACAGGAAGGAACGGCATTTGAGCAGTCCGGAGCGTGGTGCCCGGCCACAGGGAGGGCACCCACGGCGCCCGGGCCGCCAGGAGGGCTCACATGGCCTTAGAGCCGGGCCCACGTGCTGCGTTTGTTTTCATTCAGCCGGAGCCGTGGCCGCCACCCTATTGGTCGGTGCCTCCCGGCCCCGTTACATAATGAGCTCCGCCCCCCGGTCGCCCGGGCAACGCGTGTTCCCTTCTCTCCTCCCCTAGGTTGTCCTGGCCCAGCTCGCGTTCTGGGCCCAGCCCACCACCGGGTCGCCGGGGAAGGGCGGAGCGGGGGCGGGGCTGCTGCTCCCGATTGACAGGAAGCGGGGAGGGCGGGGCCTCGAGTTCCGGGGTTCCTCGTTGGTGAGCCACGTGCGAGAAGCACACGTGGAGCGGGGACGTGAGGCCGGCTGAGGGCCCGGCTCCCGCCCCGCCCCGCAGAGATCTGGGTGAAGCTGGGCTGACTCACGGCCCCCGCCTGCCTCCTTTTCCTGTCTGCCTGCCGGCTCCCCTCCCCCCATCCCCGAAGCTGAGTAAAGTGGAGCCATCCCTGACCTCTCATGGCCTTACGTTTACACTCCCCAAAGGACCTCACACCTAACCACCCTTCTCCTCACTCCTTTCCTCTTTATTCTTTTTGCATCTACTCCACCATACTGCGTTTAGACTCAGCCAATCTACATTCCAAATTCTCTGTGCCTTAGTCCTGCAAGCACTATCTTCCTTCTACCTCCGCCAAACAAGCAGCAGTTTGCCTCCTAAGGACTTCCCCAAACCACTATCCCAGAATCATAGCAGAAACCATATTGTCTTTCAATATCCCCCTCTGCCCCTGCCCCCGTTTCTCACTGAAAGGAAAAGTGAGACCCAAAGAGGGGAGTTGATCTCTAGGTCACAAATTGGTGGCAATGGATCTAGACCTAGAACTAGACTCTTTCGAGCATGCTCCTCACTTTCAGGTTGGAAGTCTCTTTGGATGAAGGTCTCACTTCACTTTTCAGGATGGGTGAACTAGGTCAAGTTCATTTACCACCAACTAAGTATTCCATCCCCCACCTCAGCGCTGAAACTGTACGAGCTGATCTGTTGTGCAACTATTTTACAAGGAGCTGGGTTCACCCTGACCAACATTGAGCTATTTAGGGCCGCCCTGCCCAGTTTAGTGTGTGTCAGTGGGTGAGGAAGACATGTGCCTCTCTAGTGGCATGGCATATGTCAGCTCACACGTGTCCTGGGATCCTCCTTCTCCCACCCCGCCCATGGCAGGCCAACCTAGGTGCTTGGCAGAGGTGTGGCAGGCAGGTCACCTTTTAATCCTGCTAATACCACGGGAGCACAGCCACCTGGTTGGCAATGTTACCAGAGGGCCAAAGTCCCGGAGTGGCCAGAAAGCCAAGGTCATTTTTACCAGGCTGAGATCTGAAGGGGGAATTCCAGAGCCCCGGGCTGGGCAATTTGTACTTTACTTCCACCTTCTGCAGCTTGCACTGCTAAGGCCTTCCTGGACTCAAAGATAGAGTCCACTGTGACTTACTCTGTTGGAGGCCGGGAGAACCGGGGTAGGCAGGTTCTTTCCCTTCAGATCCTTTGGAGCATATGTCTCCCAGTTTTGGGGAAATGTAACTGGCTTACACTCTCTTCATGGCTAGCTGTCCCTCTGTGGTTCATAGAATCATCTTGGTACCAAAATCAGCAGCTGGTTTTGGTTTTTTGTTTTTTTTTTTGAGACAGAGTCTTACTTTGTTGCTGACGCTAGAGTGAGTGCCATGGCATCAGCCTAGCTCACAGCAACCTCAAACTCCTGGGCTCAAGCAATCCTCCTGCCTCAGCCTCCCGAGTAGCTGGGACTACAGGCATGCGCCACCATGCCTGGCTAATTTTTTCTATATATATTAGTTGGCCAATTAATTTCTCTCTATTTATAGTAGAGACGGGGTCTTGCTGTTGCTCAGGTTGGTTTCGAACTCCTGAGCTCAAACGATCTGCCCGCCTTGGCCTCCCAGAGAACCAGGATTACAGGCATGAGCCACCGCGCCCGGCCTGGTTTGGGGGTTTTTTGGAGCACTGGGCACTGTGACATGCTCAGCTGCTCATCTCATCCCTAGTTCTGCCACTCACAACTCAGTTAACTACTAAGTAAGTTAACTACAGTCAGTATTCCTAAGGGAGGTGTATAGGGAAGGGGGACAGGTGTGTGTGAGATGCCCACAGTGGTCATGCCTCACGCTTAAACCAGACTCTGAATGTATTCTGCAAAGAGTCATGGGTGTTGGTTGGCCATGCGACATCTAGTATGTGTTGGGGAGTTGTTTATTAACTCCAAGATTAGGGGTTCCACATGGTTAACTTCTGTGTAACCAGTGGTATTTTTGGGAAACAAGTGGAGGATGAGCATGGTGGTCCCCTGGATCCAGACACTTGGTGAATGACACCCCCTTCCCTTTTGTTCTCCCACCAGGTGGTGTCATCACCTACATTGGCTCCAGCGGCTCCTCCCCAAGCCGCACCAGCCCTGAGTCCCTCTACAGTGACAGCTCCAATGGCAGCTTCCAGTCCCTAACCCAAGGCTGCCCCACCTACTTCCCACCATCGCCCACTGGCTCCCTTACCCAAGACCCAGCTCGCTCCTTTGGGAGCATTCCATCCAGCCTGAGTGACGATGGCTCCCCTTCTTCTTCCTCATCTTCGTCGTCGTCCTCCTCCTTCTATAATGGGAGCCCCCCAGGGAGCCTACAAGTGGCCATGGAGGACAGCAGCCGAGTGTCCCCCAGCAAAAGCACCAGCAACATCACCAGTGAGTAAATTTACAGCTGATTTGGGGGAAGGGAAGCAGGTCAGGGCTAGGTTGGGAGTGAGTTTTCATGTGACAGAGTTACTGCCAAGGCCTATCCTGGCCTCAGGGACCTCTAGAGTTGCACCAGCCCCCATCCAGTCCAGTCTGGCCACTCCGGTGCCCCTAGATACCAGAGCTCCTCCTTAGCTTTTCCCTCCCAGAAACTCCAGCCCAGAAAGCCTCCACACCTCTGGCCACTCAGCCTGTTCTCTCCTGTTCACCTGCTGCCTGTCTCCCCCCACAGAGCTGAACGGCATGGTGCTGCTGTGCAAAGTGTGTGGAGACGTTGCCTCAGGCTTCCACTATGGCGTGCACGCCTGTGAGGGCTGCAAGGTGAGGCAGCGTGGGGGTAAGGGCAGGGGCAGATGACCCCCTACCCCAGGACACATAGGCCCAGCCGAACTGGAGGTGCTCACTAGCTGCCCTTGCTCTCCAGGGCTTTTTCCGTCGGAGCATCCAGCAGAACATCCAGTACAAAAGGTGTCTGAAAAACGAGAACTGCTCCATCGTCCGCATCAATCGCAACCGCTGCCAGCAGTGTCGCTTCAAGAAGTGTCTCTCCGTGGGCATGTCACGAGATGGTGAGGCAGCATCCCAGCATCCCCACATCCTTCCCTTCCCTTCCCTTCCCTTCCCTTCAAGAGTTTCTGAATTAATCCCTGCCTTAAAAAATAGTCCCAGACTCAGACACATCATACTGTGAATGAATCTCCTTTGCATGGGGGATGTCCATACTTTGTCCTCTTGGGTCAACACACACTTCTTTCCCATTGGTCCCTCTGTTCACCTCCTTCCTGCAGTCCCTACTTGGGAAACCCCCTTGTTAGGCATGGCCGTGCTGGTTTTAGTTTCGTTGTGGAACCCCAGGCTTTCAGGGCCTTGCCCTTCAGGAGGGAGGAAGGAAGGAAGAGAAGCATGTGTATGAGAACTTCCTGACACTGCTCTCATCCTGTCACAGCTGTGCGTTTTGGGCGCATCCCCAAACGAGAGAAGCAGCGGATGCTGGCTGAGATGCAGAGCGCCATGAACCTGGCCAACAACCAGCTGAGCAGCCAGTGCCCACTGGAGACCTCACCCACCCAGCACCCCACCCCAGGCCCCATGGGCCCCTCGCCACCCCCAGCTCCAGTCCCCTCACCCTTGGTGGGCTTCTCTCAGTTCCCACAACAGCTGACGCCTCCCAGATCCCCAAGCCCTGAGCCCACAGTGGAGGATGTGATATCCCAGGTGGCCCGGGCCCATCGAGAGATCTTCACCTATGCCCATGACAAGCTGGGCACCTCACCTGGCAACTTCAATGCTAACCATGCATCCGGTAGCCCTCCAGCCACCACTCCACATCGCTGGGAGAATCAGGGCTGCCCACCTGCCCCCAATGACAACAACACTTTGGCTGCCCAGCGTCATAATGAAGCACTAAATGGTCTACACCAGGCCCCCTCCACCTACCCTCCCACCTGGCCCCCTGGCCCTGGCCACCACAGCTGTCACCAGTCCAACAGCAACGGGCATCGTCTATGCCCTACCCATGTGTATGCAGCCCCAGAAAGCGAGGCACCTGTCAACAGTCCACGGCAGGGCAACTCCAAGAATGTTCTGCTGGTAAGGGCATGGGAGAGGAGGTCAGGGGGCCTGGAAGGATGAACTTCGCATAGGGCAGCTGGGTGTTCCTAGAGGCTAAGTGTGGAGATATCCTCTTTTCAGAAGATGTCTTGTCCTGCAGTCTGGGCTCTGCCTGGGGGTCCCTAATCTCCACCTGGCACCTGATTGCTACTTTACCTACAAGACCCATCCCCCAGGGCCATAGCCCATAGTCCAGGCAGAATCTGGGGCCCAGTCCTAACAGGAGAACCCATCCAAGCCAGCCTGGCTCACACTTCCCTCCCTATATCCCTTCTTCCCCCAGGCATGTCCCATGAATATGTACCCACACGGACGCAGTGGGCGAACTGTGCAGGAGATCTGGGAGGATTTTTCCATGAGCTTCACGCCTGCTGTGCGGGAGGTGGTAGAGTTTGCCAAGCACATCCCCGGCTTCTGTGACCTTTCTCAGCATGACCAAGTCACCCTGCTTAAGGCTGGCACCTTTGAGGTGAGTGACCCTTTATGCTCCATGCTCTTAACCTTAGGAAGGATCCAGCAGGAAGGCTTGGTGTCTAGAGTGGGCAGGGGCTCTGAAAAGCTTTGGAACCCCAGTTTCTTTGTTCTTACAGCCTCTGACTGATGGAAGGGGCAGAGCCCTTCCCACTCTGTCGCTGGATGGCTAGACTGTCATCTCAGGCTGGAGTCTAATCATAACCCGCTACATTAAAACACCACCTTAGGGTACATTGCTGCCCAGTTCTACACCTGAGCAGATTAACTTTGGTGAGGTGCCTCGCCCAGAGTCACAGGTAGTGACAGACTCAGACTCAGGCCTGTTGCATTCCAGAGCCAATGGGATGCTGCCCCTCCTTCCACCTGGGCCCCCTTATTGTCCCTTCAGAAACAATTTCCATCTACTCAGAAAGCTAAGGCAGCACCAGTAAAGCTTTGGCAACTGTAGGGGCGATTGGGCAAGTGCTCCTCCCACCCCACCCAAGATGACTGTTTCCCCCACTTTAGGTGCTGATGGTGCGATTTGCATCGTTGTTCAACGTGAAGGACCAGACAGTGATGTTCCTGAGCCGCACCACCTACAGCCTGCAGGAGCTCGGCGCCATGGGCATGGGAGACCTGCTCAATGCCATGTTTGACTTCAGTGAGAAGCTCAACTCCCTGGCGCTTACCGAGGAGGAGCTGGGCCTCTTCACGGCGGTGGTGCTCGTCTCTGCAGGTAGGTCAAGCTCTCGCCTGACCCGGGGGGGGGGGGGGGGGGGGGGAGGGGGGGGAGGAGGCAGACGCAGTTCAATTCAACACACCTTTTATGGAGTACCTACTCTATGCCAGGCCCTGCACCGGGCACTGGGGATACAGACATGATTCAGACACAGTCTAGCTTGGGAAACAGACTCATGCCCGACTAATTATAAAACAGTGAGATAAGTGTCACAGTAGAAGCATGAACCAAGGAAGCACAGACAACTATTTCTGCCTGGGGGAGCTGGGGAAGGAGGTGACACTTGAGCGGGGCCTCAAAGGGACAAGTAAGATGTTGCCAGGCAGAGGGAACTACAGAGCAAAAAGCAAGGGAGCCTGAACATAACTTGGCCTGTTCAGGGGAGGAGGGTGGTCTGATGGGGTGGGAGGTGGCCAGCCCTGCTGCGCCCACGCTCCCAGCATTCAGGCCCCTCCTGCTCTCGGGGCAGAGGCCTGGGAGAAGGTATTGCGCTCCTTCTCCGTCCCTGTCGGCCCTTGGAGGGTCTTCAGGGAGAGGCTGCATTGGCTGCCGGGTCCTCGCAGGCCTCCGGTTCCTCGTCAGAGGAGCTCAGGGAGCCTGCCTCACTGCTGTCGTCTTCCCCACAGACCGCTCGGGCATGGAGAATTCCGCTTCGGTGGAGCAGCTCCAGGAGACGCTGCTGCGGGCTCTTCGGGCTCTGGTGCTGAAGAACCGGCCCTTGGAGACTTCCCGCTTCACCAAGCTGCTGCTCAAGCTGCCGGACCTGCGGACCCTGAACAACATGCATTCCGAGAAGCTGCTGTCCTTCCGGGTGGACGCCCAGTGACCCGCCCGGCCGGCCTTCTGCCGCTGCCCCCTTGTACAGAATCGAACTCTGCACTTCTCTCTCCTTTACGAGACGAAAAGGAAAAGCAAACCAGAATCTTATTTATATTGTTATAAAATATTCCAAGATGAGCCTCTGGCCCCCTGAGCCTTCTTGTAAATACCTGCCTCCCTCCCCCACCACTGAACTTCCCATCCTCCCCTATTTAAACCACTCTCTCTCTCTCTCCCACCCTCCTCTAGCCCCCTGATTTGTTCTGTTCCTGTCTCAAATCCAATAGTTCACAGCTGAGCTGGCTTCTGTGGTGTGTGCTCGTTTGGGGGGTGGGGTGGAAATACTGCCAAGGCTGGGGGGGGCACCTCTCCATCTGGTCAGTTTGTGGGGCGGGTACTCTGCCAGCAGATGGGAGGATATAGGGAAACAGCACACAAGTCTAAGGGGGGGTGCCAAAGGGGGTTATTTTCATCATATATTTATTACATAAATATATAGTAAAATAGACGAGCAACAATTACCATAAAAATATCTTTCTTTAAAATCCTGACCCAAAACACAACGGGGTGAAAAATCGCACATAACAGACATACTGATTGTCAACGTGGGGCAGGAGTAGGAGCCCCTCCGAGTCACCCCTACAGGTCTCACCCCTCCCTGGGGTAGGGACCTACCTCCTTCCCTGTTTCTGGCCACAACCCCCTGCTCCCACCCCAGCACCAGCTTCTTACATTCAGTAGCGCCTCTGGGCAGTGTCCCCCTCCCCCCACCCAGGAGTTCCCAGGGCAGGAGATATTGTCCCCCTTATGGACGGTGTCTCTGTCACACACCCTGCCGTCTCCCAGCCCTGCAGACCCGCCACCAGGGGAAGGGGTGGGGCTCCTCCCCCACCCTCCCCAAGTCTGAGCAGGGAGGAGGCTGGATGAGGTATGTGTGTTATGAGTGATGGGAGGGGGAATACTGAGATGGAGAGGCGGGTGGTGGGGGTGGGGTAGTGGTCATGGCTCTGGCACCCCCTTGTCCTGGCCTGGCCCCCTCATCCTATTCCCAGCAACCTGTCCTCCCACCAATACTGCACCTGCTGCCCCACCCTGCCTGCCCTAGTGCCCCGGGCCAATAGTGGGGGAGGCATGCTAAGCACCCACATCAAGGCCATCCCCCTCATTAGCACCAATGGCCCCCAGGAGAGGGCCCTGTCCCCTACTTCTGCAGGGACGGGACAGCTGCCTCTCTAGAGCAGGTGCGTGGCACTCCTGAGTCTCCCTGGCTCCTCCCCTACCACGTATACTCACTCACACATTCACGCAGAAAACACACACATACAACCCACATCACCAAGAGGGAGGGGAAGGGGGAGGGGAATCACAGCTCATATGATTGGGGAGGGTGGGAGGAGTCCCAGGTGCCTGTAAGAGGCCAAGGCTCTTCAAGGCCTTTTTCTACACCGTGTCCATGGCTGAGGATGGGGATGGAAGGGTAGAGATGGGGAGAGGAATGGGGGAGACAGTAGACAGGTCAGGAATTCCACTGGGCCCCCAGGTGTGGGAGGAAGGTACGGGAGGGCCTACTCATGGGACTGGAGTAACACAGGAATCAGTACCCCAGGAGAGAGAGAGAAGATAGTCAGACAAAGACAGCTCAGGCAGCCCAGGGCCCCAGAGCAGGGTGGGACAGGCACATGCACAGGTGACAGTGGATGCTCCTCCAGGCCCTCCATCCCTGTTGGAACGCTCAAACAGGGTGGGAAGGATGTTGCCCTAATGGGCAGCATAGTACTGCCTTCCCATGTGTGTGTGCCTGCGTGTGTATGTGTGTGTGTGTGTCTGTGTGTGTAGGGGGCTGTGGCAGGCCGACGGTCAGGGTGGGGTGGCAGGCTCCCCACTGCTTAAGACATTTTTGCCCCAATAGTGCAAAGCGCGGGAAGCCCTGGCACCCCTCCCCCCGCCCCCTGCCCCATTCCCCATGGCTTCCGGGGGCATCTATGTCCACCCATCCATCCCTGCCGACATGCAGCCCTGAGCCCAGGGCACTCTGGTCTGCTCTGTCCCTCCCCCTCCTTTCCCCCCTCCCTTGAGAAGCAGGAGGGGGCAGCCAAAGCAAGGAGGAGGAGGGCAGCTCACCCAAGTGCAGACCAACAGAGCACTCCCCACCAGGAGGGTGGGAGGAGGCTCAAGCCAAAGTCCCTGAATTAGAGAAAAGAAGGGGGAAGGTCCCAGGGGCAGAGGGGTGGTGGGCCTAAAGAGCTTGAAAGATAAAAGAAGGAGCACCAACCACACCTTTGCCCAGGGCCCCAACTAAGTGCCATTTATCTAAACACCCCCAATCTGGTGCCTGCCCGCCCAGAGTCTGGGTTAGTGCATTGAGTGGGAGTTGGGAAGGAGGGCAGAGGTTAGAGAGAGCCCAGAAGACAGGAAACAGGGAAACAGAGACCTAAAGGGGTGAGGCTCTGGGGGACACTCACGCACAGCCTCCCAAACCCCCCCAACGCAGCAGCATCTGGATTGTAGCTAATACTGCAGGATATGAGGTGGGTAGGAGCCGGAGCCACAGTTTTTCCTGTGTGGCTGCCAAGGTGGGGAAGGAGGAGGGGGACAGGGAGAGGCCCCTGGGGCTGGGCACTTGAAAGGGTAGCTGTGCGGGCAGCAGGGCAGGCTGGTGAGGGGCCAGCTGGCATCCAGCATGAGAGGTAGATGGAACTCAGCGGGCACGAGCGGCAGAGAGCAGAGGACGTACTGGGGCGGGGGTGCCGACGGGCACAGAGGGCGGGCAAGGCAAGGGGGTGGCCAGGACCCTGTTGTGTTCTCACAGCTCTGATCGGCAGCCCTACCCTTGGGGATCTGGTGTGTGGGGCATTTCTCTGATGTGGGGGGAGGAGGGGCAGCTCTCAAAGTGCATGGGGTGGTAAGGGGGGGGTCCCTCCCCTCTGGCCAGCCTCAGTTAATAATTTAATATCATCTCTCTCTCTCTCTATCGCTCACTCTCTCTTTTTCGTCTTTTTCTCTCTGTCTAGTGTTTCTTCATTTATCTTTTCCCCTTGCTTGGTTTCCAAAGTGCAGTTAGAATGACTATAATTTTTAACCTCCAAGGGAGGAGCCAAGCCAAGCCGTTCTTTGCACCCAGGCATCTGGGGAAGTAGAGAGGCCCCAGCCTAGAGGGGAAACCGAGGCCAAGGAGCTGGGTGGGGGGCTCTCTCTCCTATGTGTGTAGGGGCTGAGTCGGGGGCATCTTCCCCCATCCCGCATTCCTCCTTCCCCTACTATGGTCAAGATGGCTTGTCCCTCTCGGTTCTCCCTCCCTTCCCCTACCTTCTGAGAGGACGGGACCCCCCAGCCTCCCACACTGTCCTTTTCATAGCAAGTTCATTTGTTTGCCCTGTCCCAGGGCTGGAGGTGCTGAGGAGGGACCTGGGCAGTGCGGGTGTGTGTGTGGGAGCTGAATCTATCCGAGGGTGAGAGGAAGGAGAGAAGAGGTGGGGGGTCTCCCTCAGCCCCCAGCTCGGCCCCTTCTCTCCAGGCTCCTCCCCACCAGCTCCGCACACCCTCTGGCCGCCTGAGGCTTTAGACTTCCTGATCCTCAAAGACCTCGAGGAAGAGTGGGGGGAAGAGTTCGGTGGGGCACTCGACTTTCATGTGGAGGAAGCGGCTGGCGTGGCAGGCCCCGATCATGCGGAGGTCAGTCACCTTCATCAGCAGCTTGGGCCAGAAGTGCGGAATGTTGTGTTTGCGGTGGTTGACGTAGTGCTCAAACGCCAGCAGGTACGCCTCCTGACTCTTCTCGATCTTGTCCACACACAGCAGGCCCGAGCGGTCTGTGGGGAAGGGAGGGCGAGAGGGGTGAGTGGCTGCAGAGTGGGGCCGTGGGGGCTGGGCGTGTACAGGGACACATAACCGGAGGGACTGAGAGGCAGCTGGGGAGAGAGAAGTGGAGTAGGCATGGGAGTAGGGACTGGTTGACAAGAGGCAGGACCCAGGAGGGCTGAGGATAGAAGGTGTGTGGGAATGAAGGGGAATGGGAGTGACAGAGAAAGAATCAGGCAAAGACAGGACAAGGAGCAGAGCAGGGACTGGGGGTGAGATGGGCCTGGGAGTAGAGTTGGGGGTGGATGACAGGGAGGAAGCCTGGGGGGAGGGTGGCTGGGCAGGGAAGCTCCCATAGGAAGCTGAGAGAGCCCATAAGATTAAGGGAGGAACAGAGCAACAGGCCCAGGGTCCAGCCAAGTTCTGGGGGCCCTGGAAGCTTCTGAGCCCTCCCGGCCACTCAGTAGGTACCTGTTGACATTAGCAGCACAGCCTGCAGCAGAGCCACTTCCGTGTCATCCAGGTTAAAGGCAGAGAGTGACTTGCCCAGTTCAAAGATGGCGTCAGAGACTACACCCAGGCCACCATTCTTGAGCTGCTCCCGCTTGACGGCCATCTCCCCACTCAGTGTCAGGGTGTCGCTCTCGGGGTCATAGCGGACAGCCGCCCGCAGGGACATGATCTCCATGCAGCACCCCTTCAGGAGGATGATCTGGTCTTCGCAAGGCAGCTGCGGAGTGGCAGGGCCACAGGAGCACTCAGCACACCCCTCCCTATGTCCCTGAGTCTCCCCTGTGGGTGTCCTCTGGGAGGTGCAAGGCCACTACTGGCCTCAGCCAGAAACATGGACTCCAAACAGTTGACCGTGTGCTGGGCCACATGCACACCCTATGTCTTTAAACCTCACAAGTATGCCTGTGAGTTAGGTCTGATCCTGATCCTCAGCCCACTCCAGATGAGAAGCTGAGGTACAGGGGATTTAGATCACTTGGGCAAGATTACATGGTTAGTAGGGCTGCCTGTCTGCAGAGCTAGTGCTGGGTAAAATGAGGACATCCAGGCTGCCTAGAGTTGAGATGACCATGTAGACTAGAGGGTCAAAGGGCTGGGGAGATGGGTACCTGGAGCCAGTCAGTTCCTCAGATCAGCAAGCCCTGTGTATGTGTGTGTGTGTGTGTGTGTGTGTGTGCGCGCGCACGCGCGCGCATGCACGTGTGCTGGGCGTGTGCTGATCTACAGGAACTGTTCCCTGTCCAGAGGACCTCAGATGGGAGCAGCCCCAGGTTTCCCTCCAGCACAGCACTGCGTCTCTCCTCCCATCTGCCACTCACCTCGGAGAACATGGGCAGTTTTTTGGCAAAGTCCACCACACGGGTGATGGCCGGGGTGATGATCTTGGTAAACTCGCTGAAGGCCTCTAGGTCCACCTTGTCTCCGTCCGGCATGGAGACGATGGGTGACTGGCCAATGTCATCCGGCTAGAGGGAGGGGGGCGGTTAGCTGGGGTGCAGACCCTTTTCGCCCTCTCGCTGGGACTGCCTGCCCACCAGGGGGAGCTCCAAGGCAGCCTCGGGAAGAGGGGCCACTAGTAACGGAGTCCCAGCCCTAAGGCTTTCCCTTCACCTTGGCGCAGAGGATAGACCAGTGCAGTAACAACAATGGTAATGACAACAGCAGCTACAACTGCCAAATACTTAACGTGATCAGGCATTAGGCTACATGTTTTACATATCTTATCTCATTTCATCCTCACTACTACCCTAAAGAGAAGATACTATGATTACCACCATTTCACAGGTACCGCAGCTAAGTAACAAGGTCAAAGTCACTTGACTAGTAAGTAGCAGAACCAGGGTTTGAACCCAGGCAGTCTGACTCCTGACTGTTACACACATATCTGCTTGGTATCGGAGACCATGCTCTTAACAGTGCACCGACCTACGCCATGACATGCTCCACCAGGAACCAGGAGCCCCACCACATACAACCAACTGTCCATTTCTCCACAAACTGACCTGGAAAAACCTGGCAACCAGTTTTGCCAGGGCCTAACACAATGCCTGGTGCCCAGCAGGTGCCCTGAAATATTGTTAAATGACTGTGTCCTTACCCTCCCGCAACCCTAGTAACTATACACAGGAAAAAGAGGAAGATCAACCCTGCTCACTGGAAATTCGATGAGGAAGGCAATGCCCTATCCTCACGGAGCTCCTAATCAGATGGAATAGGCAGGACACAGAGAGCAAGGACACATACACAAGTATACAGAATCAGGACTGCCAACATGTGAAGAGTGTTAGTTTTGAGTCAGATAAACTAAGAAGGCTTCCTGGAGGAGGCAACACTCTGCTCTCCCTGCCACTTGGCTGCCGCTCTCCCCACACCCCTTTCTCCTTACCAGGAATTTCCGCCTCTGCTTCCAGTGGCTGCCCTGGGCATTGGTGCTGCGATGGGCCTCCGTGGCAACGTGGATCAGATCCCACTCTTCGGGAGTGGGCTCTGGTCTCTGCTGCAGTGATCGAATCATCTCTTCCTTTCGCCGCCTCTCCCGGTTCTGCTCGATCAGCTTGCGCTTGGCCACCCGCTTAGAGTCATCTAGAACCACTGTCAACACAGATGCACCAGGTCCTCTGCATAGCACCCTCCACCCTCTCCACAATCCTTTCAGAATCCACTCTCCCTCGTGTACAGGTTGGGGAAACTGAGGACCATGACAGGTTAAGTGATTTCCTAAATCACCTAGCAGTTGGGTGGCACAACTCAGATCATGATTAATCCCTGGGACCATGTCAACGACAATTTGGGCTGCTCCAGATGAACATCATGTTCTGGCCTAAGGGGTTATGGTATAGCAGTTACTAGAAGATCCTGCCACATAATCCCTAGCTAATGAAAGATGCCCTCTCTCATCCAGAAGAGGGGTACCTTCCCTGCTAGTCAGGAACAACGTGCTAGGATGGGTGCCCGGGGAGTTCCTTCTATCCAACAACTCCCTCTCTGAGGCCCTCACATGGTGAAAGGCATGGGGGCCTATGCGCAGGGCCCAGAGAGGAATCGTTTCCTTTTTCCCAGGGCTGAGGGATGCAGGGCCCAAGACTCTGAACATTCTGCCATCAGCCTGACCTGGATTGGACTGTCACTCTGCCCTGTGGGCCCTGAGGGTACCCTGGAAGGGAGCTGCCACCCCCACCCCCCTGGCTCCACTCCCCCCACCCGGGCCCCTTACAGTCCATGGCCATGCCGACAGCAATGCACTTCTTGAAGCGGCACAGCTGGCACTGATTGCGGGTGATCTTGTCGATGACACAGCAGCTGTCATACTTGCAGGAATAGGTGGGATGGAGGTTCTTCTGGATTGTGCGGCGAAAGAAGCCCTGAGGTGGGGGGAGCACTTTGTGATCATGACTTCCCCTTCCTGAACCAATAGGGTGGTTCATGGGGGGGCGGTTGTGAGGAAGGCAAGATCAGTGAGGGAACCTGGCATCCTCTTGTCACAGCCAGCCTGGGATCACTGGGTTCTGCCAGGCCAAATGACCCCAGAAAAGTGTGCCCTTTGCTCTCACGCTGCTGAGGGGTAGGGTGCCTGGGGAGTGGAGGTGGCAGAGGTAGGAATGATGGCCAGGTGGGCTTTGGGCCTGGGATGGTGTGAGGTGCTATGATGCCTAAAGGAATAGCAGCTTTCCAAACCCAAGTGATACCTTATTTTCCATCTTGTTAAAGGACTCTAAAAACAGCACTGACCCAAAAACCACTCTCTTAAATGATGCCCAATGCCCATGCAGGTAGAATTCATGAAATAGATGGACCAAAAAAGTCAAGAAAAGGCATTGGGTATGAACTCTAGTAATCTGAAATGAAAGATTTCAATTCCATAGACTGGGATTAGCCTTTGCTTTAAACGAAAAACCTCAAGAATCAAGATGGTCACCATAATGAAGAGCTAATATTTACTGAGTGCTTACTCCATGCCAGGCACTTAGTAAAGATAAGCCTTCTCTTTCATGCGGCATCACATTGAACCCTCAGGGCAACCCTATAAGGTAGGAACTGCTACTGTCCCCATTTTGCAGACTGAGAAACTGAAGCTTGGAGAGAGAAGCAATTTGCCCAAAGTCACATGGCCAAGTGGGCAGCGGAGCCAGAACTGGGCCTCAGGTAGGGAACCCCAAGGTCTGAGCTCTCAGATTCTGGGGGTGCATTAAAATCATCTAGGTCACTTACAAAAGATACAGATTTCTGGGCCTCACTCCAAAACTACAAAATGAAACTCTGTAGGGGTGGGGCCAAGGCTTCTCTGTCTTTTTAGGATGCTCCCTGGGGACTCAGATGTCCTCAGGGGTAAAGATCCTCTCTATGTTAAACTGCTTGTACCGCTTCCAGGATCACTGCTACCAAGCTTTAAATCCCTCGTGGTCTTGGTTTGGTTGACACTACGAGAAAAACTTCAAGCCCTTAACAACATGTTTTCAAATGATTATTTCTTGGGAGGTCTCACATTTTCAGGAGGTGATCCTGGAAAAGCCACGCAGGCTGAAATGACCAAAGTGAATTCTAATTAGCCTTCCCCAAGTCTATGACCTTGTCCCTTCTGCCCAGGAGGAGCCTGCCATCCTCGTCTCCTCCATGCGCCTGCCATGCCCCACAGCACTGGCTCTCACACTTTCAGGTACTCTGGAAATACCAGGGGATCAACACTTATAGTAATAACATCCATCGGGTGTCAGGCAGGTGGGAGGGGGGAGGAGGGGATGGGTATATTCACACCTAATGGGTACAGTGCACACCATCTGAGGGATGGACATGCTTGGGGCAAAGGCAATATATGTAACCTAAATATTTGTACCCCCACAATATGCTCAAAAAAAATTACCTGGGGAGCCTGTTAAAAGGCAGATTCCTGGGCTCCACCACAAAATGGTTCTGAGCAAACAGGGGTGGGATGAAGCCTGGGAGTCTGCATTTTAATGAGTACTGCAGGTGGTCCAAGAACCACATTTTGAAAACCATTGATGTCTGTTTCAAGTCTTTCTCTCTCTGGTAGGCTGTGAGCAGCTTGAGGACAGAGTATGTCCTGCACCTCTCGCACCTAATAGGCTGAATGTATGGATGACAGCTGACATTTATCGAGTGCAAAGCAGGGATTATGAAGGAGCAAATGAATGAATGAATGAATGAGAGAAGAGAAATGATGGTGTAACAGGTGGGCTTTAGACTACATGTTTATAGAGCTTGTCTGTTGTGTCAGTGCTGAGGGACTTAAAGAAAGTGAGAAGAGGGCTCTGGGGGGTGGGGAGAGTGGCTGGAGATCACTTCCATACCTTGCAGCCCTCACAAGTGATACAGCGGTAGTGATAACCAGTTGCCTTGTCCCCACACACGACACACTGCTCGTCTTTGTCCAGGTAACTAGGGATATACCCTGGGAAGAAGGAAAGGATGCAGGCAGGCATGGCTTGGAGCCCCAGCAGAGAGGCTCCTATACGTTCCCCATCCACTAACTTTTTATTTCTGGCCCACCTGCTAGCCCAGCTTCCATGGAGGGTTCTTTGTCTCCAGGTAGAATCCTAGACATACATTAGAAGGTAATCCTGTCCATCCCTTCCCTAAGTATATAGAGTATCTCAGTTCTTCTCACTGTCTACTCAGGGCTTTTTTTTTTTCTTGCTGTATCTAAAGGGCAGAGGATAGAGGAGAGGGAAAAACAAATGTCCCCAGCCCATCTCAGGAAAACACAGCCCCTTGGAATTTCAGCTCAGCCCCTGATTCTGGGGGCCTTGGGTAAAGGGGTTATGGGAGAAAAGAAGAGGCCCTTCCTGACCTAATCCATCCTTGAAGGTGGGGTACACCCCACATCACCCCTCTCACCCCCAGATAAGTTCACCCCAAGTCCTCTAGGAGGCTCTCCCCATGGAGTAAGGAGCTACCAGTATATGCCCAGGCCCAGAGCAGGCCTTGCCTGGTTTGGTGGGCTTGGGGGCAGGGAGAATGGACACATGTAGCCAGGCTCACCTGACATGCTGGTTTTCAGGGAACATTGGCCGTTCTTTCTTTTTCGCTTTCCATCTGGTGACCTGGCACTGGATGGGGGCAAAGTGGGCAGAATCACAGAACCATCTTTGGAGCCCCCTTCTCTTCCTAGAGGCTTAGACAATCCCCCAGGTCCAACTCCCTCTATCTGTGTCCTCATTCTACCTCCCACTCCCCAGGTCAGCTGACAATGCTTAGAAGGGTCCAACTATCTGGAAGCTAGAGGGGAGAGAGATAAGGGGCTTGACTGTAGCACAAGCATGTTCTAGAACATGCACATACACGAACACACACACTCTGCAGACCTTAAGCATCCAGAATCTACAGGACATCCATATATTTAAGTTTTCAGTAAATGACAAATATGCTGAAAGAATCCTCAGAGTATGCTTAAAGCTATGAAACCTTTAGAACACAAATATACAGGTAACATAACACAGTGGATGTGAATAACTATGCAGCCTTCAGCATAAACCCAAGTATGGTAAATAAGCACGACAACCTACATATCTATGTAATTTTTAGGACATTTCTCAAATGTGTTATATGACTCTAGCATATGCCCACATATTATGCAACCCTCTGGACAGGCACCTACTAATGCCACCCCTCTCCCTCCAGTGTGAATATCATGTTTGATTTCCAGGCATGCACATATGCTAAATAAACCACAGTGACTGAAAACACTAAAGTTACTCTGTTCACAGCCTCCATTTAACAGAGCAGCAAACTGAGGCCCTACTTGTGCCTGGTGACACCATGCACTGGGGTTGGAGCCAGGACAAGAACCCTGAGCCCCTCCATACAAGGTATTAATAGCAACCTTCAGTCACTACACATGTATGTCCCCTGGCTCTCCACATACATGTTACATAACCTCAGCACACACAGGTTACATAAGCCTTCTACATGCATGCAAGTATTGTATAATCTTCCACACCCGCCCTGCTCGTGGCATGTTGCAGGGCCCCTCCTCCTGGAGCCAGATGCAGCTCCCAACACACTGACACAGTGACCTTGGCCAGCGTCACAGCCACAGACAGCCCTGTGTTCTGTGCCCCCTGGGGAGTACCCCTGTCTGGTTCCTACAAGGCTGGAGGGGCAGGTCTCCCTCCTGCCTTCCCGAGGGGTGGGTGCAGGGGAACCCAAGCCACCTAGGCCCCAGTTGAGCTGGCCTCTTCAGCAATTACCAGAGTCATAGTCTCTGGGTGCAGTCCCAGGGACAGCCACAAGGTGGCGCAAGGACATGGGGGAGGGGAGGAGGATGGGGGAAGGGCTGCAGTCCTGGGGTACTGGAAACTGGCATTCCTGCCTTTCTCTAAGCCTTAGGGGCAGACTCTCCCAGACACACAGAAGTCTGAGCAGCAAAGTACAGGGGCTGCAAGTGACATCCATACAGTAACAGGCCAGATCATCCTCAGAGTTCTTCCTGGGTTGAGGCTTTGGGGGATGGGGGTTACCCAGTGTCCTACCAAACTGCCAGCTCCGTGAACTTCCTCCATCCCTCCAGGGACCCAGTCTTGGGCCCTAGGGCTTTGCCTGGCCAGGCCTCTGGCTTCCTGGCTTAGGATCTGATCTCCTAGGCAACGCCAGCCACACCGCTCCCCATAGCACCCCTACCCCCACCCTCTCCCTGGCCATAGGCACAGGCTGTTCCCAGATCCCGGGGTACCATGCCAACTGGGACAGAGCTCTGTGCCACTTGGAGCCAATGGGAAAGGCAGAGACCCTCTGGACCCCTAAAGGGCAAAGCAGATCACAGGTAACATTTATGTGCAGGGCTGACGCCTCACCCACGTGTAAGCAAAACCTTCATGGTTGGCATGCACTTCCACTTCCTGGGAGGAGTCCCATGGCAGTGCCCGCCCTTGTCCATAAACAAGGAAGAGCTTATGGGGCTCCCAGTAGATTCCAAATATAAGTGTGGGCTGTGACCAATAGTTATTGGTGCATGTGCCCTGAAATATCATGTTATGTAAACCACAGCTTGTAGACAACACACTTGTGGTCAGATGGTAAGTAGGCTGGTAGGCAGAGGATGAAAATGGCAAGGCCATTTGGATCCTAGATGCTCAGGTGAGGGCAGCAACGATAGAGGGAACACAGGGAGCCTTTGAGACTGCCCAGCACTGTCAAGGGAGGGACCATGTGCCTGCGCCTGTAATTACTCTGCTCTGTATCACTCCTCACTTCAAAATGGGCATCTCTCAGTGCAAGCACCTAATTCTTTGCCACATCTGAACTTGACTTTATCTCCTGGACAAAGGTAGGCAGAAGGCTTGCTGGCCTCAAGTCCACCCCCGAGAGGTGCTTAAAGGCTCAGTTCAGCTCTCTTTTGCCCAGCCAGGTGACCATGCCTATTGCTCAGGAGTTATCACGACCCAGTTGCCACACCCATTACCTGTTCTCCTCTGGGTCTGACCCACACTCCACCTTGCTTGGCTTCTGTTCCATTCACTTCAATTCCATCCAGGATGCCTTCCAGCACGCCAAGAGACTGGGGTGGGCACACTGGCCCCCCCGGCACACCCACAAGCCACCCACCCCCCGCCACCCAGGCCCTAGGGCACAGCACCCATGGTACCCGCCCTCAGCACTTGGCCTTTCACACCATGCCCTGCACCCCAGGAGGGGCGGGTGGTGGGAGGGGCCAGGGAGTGGCAGGTGGGAGGGCTGGGGGCAAGCTGGGTCTGCAAGGGGGTCCTGGGTTCTGGGCTGGGGGAGTAGCTTCGGAGTCTTGTCCTGTACAGAGATCCCTGCAGAGAGAAGAGAGAGGCAGGGGTAAGAGTATGCCACAGTGAGAGGGTAGGTAGGATTCCTTTGGTGGCAACATTTAGGGCTTTATGGGCCTATAACAAGATGGCAGTGGGTGCAGGGAGAGCACCAAGTCGACCCCTTAGATCACAGGCACAGCATGCAACATTGGAGATCCACATCTTAAGCCCACACATGGGGAGGGATGAAGGAAAAGAATGAGATCACTCATGTGCTAGGTAACACGTCTCACTCCTCACATTAAAACAAATGCCTGCCTCCTAATGAGTGTCTACTACATGTTAGCTACTGTTCCCAGCCCTCTAGTCAAGTTTTCCTAAAATTCCTCAGTATTATAGGGGTGAGAGGAGACCAGAGATGAGCAGTTCAGCACAGCCATGGGGGTTTCAATGAAGGAAGGGTTGGGCACAGGGCAGCACGCTGGGATCGTGAATGCCCATCTCAGTGCCTTAACAGAGAGACGTTGAAAGCTGTGGTGAGCTGACCTCCCCTGCCGCTGGCCAATTTATGACACCCAACCCTGGTCCAGCAGGGACTCCAGAGCTTCTCATACAAGGTCTCAAATCCCACCTCCCAGTTGGTTTAGCTGAGACCAGACTTCCCAGTTGGTTTAGCTGAGCTGCCACCGACCAAGATGGCAAGAGGAAGAGGGAAGGAAATTGATGTGTGTTTACTGAGTAGATAATATGTGCTCTCTGAAGGGGGCATCAGAAGGTTACAAATGAGGAAACTGAGTCTCAGAAAGCTTCATCATTCACTCAAGTTCACACAATTAGCACACAGGTGGCTGAGGGATTAGAAACTCACAGCTTGGCTGTAATGCTAGCCTTGTTCTGCTACTTGGAGTCCACGGCAGTGCCAGCCTGGGCCCACCACTCCCTCTACACAGCACCTCTGACCCTGGGCCGCAGACCTGTGGCTCACCGTCTGCATGCACACAGGCAGGTGTGGGCATGTAGAGGGGGAACAAAGGGTGCAGCTCCCCACATATAACCTCCATCACGTGGCTGCTGTACCAGAGGCCTCGCCCCTGGGCCCCCTGGCCCCACCCCCAGGAGCTGATAAGCAGCAGAATGGGAGGAGAAGGGTGAGATAAGTCAGCACTTGGGCAGGGCCTCGGTACCCAGGCGAGCCCAGTGCATGGGCGGCACACAGAAAGGTGGCCCATTCTGCCTCTGATACCACCCACCCCAGACCAGGACTGGGCACTGGGGCCTGGACAGGAGACGGGGGGAGGGCGAGAGTGGGGAGCCTTAGCCCAGGGAGCCGTCAAGAAAGTAGGTCAAGTTTTTCTTGGCTTGTGGAGAAATTCCTGTTATAAATTTATAATGGCGTAGCCAGCCCTAAGGGGTGGAGGTGGGGAGGAGAAAGAGTGGGTGGGGATGCCCAGGGGCTGGGCACTGAGGCCTGAGCAGTGCAGGGCAGGGGGCAAGGGCCCTCGTGGAGTGTGGGCTGGACACTCGAGGGCTGTTTTCTGTTTCCACTTCTACCTGTGCCCCATGAGGCTTCACTTGTCTGTCTGTCTGCGTCTGAACGTCTCTCTCTCTCTCTCTGGGTCTGGGTGTCTCCATCTCCCCCCCAGGCTGTGCCTCGGTGCTTGGCACACCCTGGCTGCGGTGCTGCCCCCGCCTGTCTCCTGCCCGCCTGGCACACTGCCACCACTTGTTTACAGAAGCTGGAAAAATCCACTCGCCAGCCGGAGGCCCAAGCGCCCCCGGGGAGGGGAGGAGGCAGGCACAGGAGTGGGCATGCTGAGAGGGGGCAGCCCTGGGGATCGGGCCCTGGGGGCAGGCGCGGAGGGCCAGTGCGCGCAGGAATGGGCATTAGCAGCTGTGGGCCAGGCTGGGCAGGGAACACCAGCAGCAGCCGCATGGCATGGGCAACTCCTACCCCAGGCCACAGCTCTGGAGGACCCCCTCCCCCCACCCACCCCCGCCACTACCAGTTGCTACAGGGCAGACCTGGGGCAGTGCCAACCTAAGCCACCATGTTTATTTCCCCTTCCCCCTGCCCGGCCCAGCCTTAACTCCAAATGTGTCTGGGCACTGCCAAGGGCTTGCACGTGCCCGCTGGGGGAGGGTAGCTTGCTCTCTGCCTACTTCTGTGCTGTGCTGAATCGTGCCCTGCTGCCAATAGGTGCAGCCCAGGCTACAGTTACCCCCTGTAGTGGGCAGAGGAGCAAGGTGTTGCCCTCACTGTCTAGGACAGCCTCACCTGGCACCTAGCAAGAGGCTGGAACCCCTGGAGACTCCCTAATATCTCTCCAGGGAGGTATTTGGGCCTCTGAGGTGACACAGAGCAGAGGGGGAGGGCCCAGCACGCAGGCAGGCACAAACCACGTGAGCCTGTGTTAGCTGTGGGCAGAAAAAGATCTGCGAGGAAGGGGCATGGGGCAGGGATACCCACCCTGAAGGGCAGTCTCTGTCCCCTCCTCTAGGTGCAGCTTAATTCCCCAAGCTCCTTCCTGGCAGCTCCCCTGCAGAGGCACAGGAGGCTCAGCCCCCAGGGGTGGAGTGGGTGGGGCTATGGGGTTCTCAGTCTGGGCTGGACAGAAGGACAGCAAGGCCCACCTGTCGGCTGGCCTGGCCACCCACTCCCTCTTTGTCAGATAAGAGCTGCCGGGTGGCAGCGTGGGCAAGGTGCCCACGGAGGGGGAAGCATTTCATTAAGCTTAAGTGCTTCTGCGATGGGGGGAACAGGGACAAGAGGCCAATGCGGCATCCATGGGCACTGTGCCAGGTTCCCACTGCTGGTCTGTCCCACTCTGCAGTCCTGCTGATCTGAGGGACACCCCCAAAGGACTTCTGGGTCTGCCAGAGGGGGCTCTCTGGTCCCAGGATCTAGCCCCAAATACTGCAAACACTAACTGTCCTCAGTGTCTGCTCCCAGCTTTCGCCCTTTCTGGGGCCTCTGAACTTTGTCCCTAATGCTCTGAAGAAAGCCCAGCCCTACTCCTCACTAGTCATAGCAAGACACACACACAGGGGGGCTGAGAAAAGGGAGAAAGAGGAGGAGGAGAGGGTAAAAGGGGGGAAGAGGGGAAGAAAAATGGGGGGACAAAGCGACAGGGCAGGGAGGGGGGCAGAGTCAGGGATGACAGCGAGGTTAAGGGGGAGGAAGAAAGGGGAGCAAGAGACTGGGGATGGAAGAGAAGGGATGAGGAAGGAAGGAGGGCAGATAAGGGGAGGGGAGACAAAGAGAGAAAGGTAACAAAGAAAGATGGGTGGGGGGTGTTTCATATCCGCCTAAGTCCCACCCCCATGGAGGCTGGGGGAGGGGGTATAGGAATGGTTTCCACGGTGACAGCTGGTTCTTGGTGGCCTGGCATGTGGGCTATTAATAGTGCTGTGGGTAGGTTCACACCTCCCTCTCCCCTTCCCCTCTGCCTGCTACGAGGGTGGGGGAAGATTGCTCCCCCACCACCCATTCCCAAGCAGCCCTGAGTCCACACCGTGGGAGCCAAGAAGGGTGATGCTTAAGGGTCAGGGCAGCCACCGTAGTCCAAACACACACGGGCATGCACAGGCAAACACGCCTCTGTGTGCAGACGCTGCCCCGTGTGCCAACGTGGGCTCCCAGGGGCAGCCACAAACACCAACGGCCCCTGGGAGTCTGTGGTGATGGTGGAGCTGCAGCAGCCACACACGCCCCCACACTTAGTGGCAGCTGCCTCTCTAGGGCTGGCACCTCTCTCTCCTTTCCCAGACGCGCCCCCACCCCCCAGCCTTCTATCCTCAGGTATGGATTGAGCAGGGCTGCCCCACCCAATTCTCTGTTATCCTAGTGCCAGGGAGGAGGGTACTATCTGGCAGGTGTGACATGGCACAGAGGTACACACAGACTGCGGGCACCAGCTTGGCAGGCATGGGCAGAGGAGAGGGAGGGAGGCAGCACCCCTTGGTGAGCTCTCATTGGGCCCCCAGGAGGTGGGGTTCTGGAGCTTAAGGGTAGTGACCCCTGAGACTGATCACCTAGCCACTGTGGGACCTTAGAGGCCAGAGAATGGGACATGGGGGTGGGGGATATACATAAGGGGGAGACTAGCTAAACAAAGGATCTTCCCCACCCCCCAAAAGAATATAACAGGAAACTCCCCCCTGCAGGTCAGAGACAGAAAGACATAAACAGCAGCCTTGACTCGGGCCAGCTGCCCAGTATTAACATCAAAGACTGTGTTTCCCACCCCACTCCCCCAGAACCTCACCCACCTGCTGCTCTCTCGCCCTCCTCCTCCACCCCAGGCCAGCTCCAGGCAGGCACTAAGGTGGGTGCCCGGGTCTAGAGGTCTCCTTCTGAATCACATCCACCCCCCATGCCCACTGATGTGTGGTGTGTCCACACCCGCGCTTGAGAGCTCAGCCCACAGAACCTCATGCCCTCTGCCCCAATTCCCCTCAGGAATTCCTATTCCCTGCAGGAGATCCAAGTGGCCAAAAAGGCAGAATGAGGAGCACCCCCAAGCTGGGCATGGCACATTCTCCCCACCCTCCCCCCAGCAGCCAGTGGGTAATTGGAGCTGGGAGCTGGGGCAGCTGAATGCTAGAGGCATGAATGTCACAGGGCCAAGGCGCTTGCTGCAGATGGCACCATGGGCACAAGGCTTGGGGTCCTCCCTCCTCACTCCCCTCTTCTAAGGCAGAAGAAGTTGCCTACAAGCCCTGGGGAGCATCACCCAGGAGGGGAGGTTATGGTGGAAAGGAAAAGAAAGCTGAGATGTTCTCCCAGCACCCCAGGGAGGCAGGAGCTAGCCCCCACCCAGGCAGAACTGGCAGAGGCAGAGAGAGAAAGAGAGAGAGGGAGAGGGAGGGGCAGAGGAGAGAGAGACAGGGAGGGAGGGAATAGGAAAAGAGGGAGGAAAGGGGAGGGGGGAGAGAGATCTAGAAGGAAGAAAAAGAGAGAGAGCGAGAGCGTGAATGCAGCTGAGTCTCCGGCACACACACGGACACGTGCAGACACACACACTCACCCCGCATGCGCAGAGCCATAGGGCTTTGGGTACTGTTCCAGGAGATATTCAGAGCCCTCCCCAGCCCACACATGCACAAAAACACTCTCACATGGATGCGTGCACAACACACCCACTCACTGATGTGTACAGAAATGCTGAAAGCCACCAAAGCCTTGGGTCCCCGTGCCCTTCTCCTGCCCCTCCCCCTCATGCCTGTTAAAAGAGAAAATGAAATAGGCAGCTGGGGCTCTGGGAGCCAGGAGCCCATCTCCTCCTTAGAAGAGGAAGACAGGAGGAAGGGGAGGTGGGCCAAGGGCTTGGTCTAATCACTCTGCTCTTTGCCACTGCTGGAGGGTATGGCTGTGCCTTTGGTACTAACCTTTAACCCCAGTCCCTGGTCCCAGACTGAGTGCCCACTCTCAAAGCAGGGGAGCAAGTATAGCATTTCCTAGGCACCAATAACATCCATTTTGCTCCCCTTGTCTACCCAGCAAACTTCTGACCCCTCCCTCTGGACCACCTCTCCACCGTAGGAGAGAGGTCCCCTATGGCACCCCAGCTTTGGCCTACCAGGTGGCACCAAGGTGAAACCACATGCCCCAGCCCCAGATGCCTCAGTGAGAGACAGAGAATTGTCTCTGGTTGCAGGCAGCATGCTCACCCCTACCCTGGTGTATGCCAGGCTTTGGGAGGAGAGAGGGGAATCCATAGGCATTGCTTACCATGCCAGGTAGTGACAGAGATTTAACACAGGTGTCATTGCACCATTTATTATTTACCCTCACCCCAAATGAGATAGGCATCATTGTCTCAAGATCATGAAAACCCAGGCCCAAAGTCTTACAACTGATAAATGAGGAAACCCAGCCTCTCAACTCCCAGCCATTGCTCTTCCCACCACGGTCACACCTGCCTCCCTTTCCAAGAGCCACAAAAGCCCCCCAAGCACCTTTGCAGCCATGAATTGAGAGCTAGAATTGCAGCTAGAATTGAGATTGGCTCCCACTCCAAAGGCTCCCAGGCCACCTTCATGGGGCATCCCCCCCATTGTCCTTGCTTCACCTTGAAGGGCAGGAGCTGAGTAAAGCAGGTTCGGTGGAGAGGGGACCCTTATCACCAGACTCACAGAGGGAAAGAGGCAACCCAAGACAGACCCTGGACCTCAAGGTGCCATGCCCACCACACCAGTCCTTAGCGCCTCAGTTTCTCTCTGCTACCACCTTTCTCACTAATGCCCGCACTACGTAGGAAGGAGAATCTGGCATCTGTCAGCCAGGTCTGGGTTCTTGTGGATTGATAGCAGGTAACTGGGATGCTGGCCCCCAGGGGAGAGGAAGGGCACTGTCCCTTCCCTGAGCCCATGCTGTACCTACACATAAGAAAGCAGAGGGGACTGCTTTCCTCATTCTCTTTCTCTCCCAGCCCCAGTGCTCCCAACAGAGATGCAGTGATGTCCAAGCATTTATGCATGTGCCCCCTAGCTGGTGAGGTGTGTCCCGGGCTGAGATGCCAAGGGCTCCTTTTAAGCTAAAGGGTGAGGGTTAAAGGAGGTTGGGGTAAAGGGGCCTGCCTCAGGCTCTTTCCCATACATTGGTCCTAGATTACAAAAATTTGTTGGGGGGAGAGAGGTGACATGAAGGGTGAGGAGGCTGGAGATTGGCAACCCACTGCCCCCTGCCCAGTTCCATTCCTGTGGTATCTAGGAAATCCAATTCTCCACCAAGCCCCTCCAAGAAATCCGGGGGATCCCAGGCCCACAGCCTTCCGCATCCATCATAATGGCTAACACATACAGCTTATTATAAACAGGCACTTGTTAAACCATTTTATATATTCTAACTCCTCCAATCCTCAAAACACTAAATGAGGTAGATATGATCGTCCCCAATTTACAGATAAGGCAAGGAGGAAGTTAAATCAGCAAGTGGCAGAGCTAGGATTCAAACCCAGGCAGTCTAAGTCCCCCCCTAAAAAAAATCCCTGCTCTTAACCATGATAGCATAATACCTGCTAGGGGAACAATACCTAGTTCTTTCATCTGGCTACGCGTCCCCGTGACCAAGCCTCAGTTTTCCCTCTGTAGCACCCTGTGGTTTCTCTATAACTGAATCATTACCATGCCTCCTCATCCATGGAGGTGAGGCTGGAGGGAAGTGTGGCTTCTGGGTGTCCCCTGGGCTCTGAGTCTCCTGCCCCAGTGCCCCGTGCTTAAACTCCAGAAGCCAGAAGAGTTGCCCTTTCTGCCCCCTCTGGGCTGGAACCTGCATGGTGGGTGAGAGGGCCTCACTCCACCCCACACAGCCTGGGCAGCTGTACCCTCCAACCCAGGCGTTGTGGCCGTTGTGGCTGGGCAAAAAGGACAGCTGTTGGGCATCTCTGAGGTGGGTCTCAGCTGCCAGGGGTGTGGAGAAAGGCCATTCTGAGTTCTGCTGTGGACCCAACTCAGCTGGGTCCTGCCAACTCCCGCCACTGCACATGGGGGCCATTCTTTTCCAGCTTGGGTCACTGTGCTGGGAGCCTCTTCGCTGGCTTGTTCAGGAGCTCGCCAGCCAGCTGCAGCCTGCACACTGAGGGCTCCCACAGCACTGGTGTCCCCAGGAGGGGCCTGCCAGCCCGAGGGGTCAGCATGGGCAGTAGCCGACCCCCGACCTTCCACTATTCCCAGCCCCCAAATCTTGCTGGCCGTTAGCTGTAGCAGCAGCACTAAGGAAGCACAGGAAGTCCTGAGCAGCCAGCTGAGCCCCCCACCCCCCACCCCAACCTCACGCTGACCCCAGAGGCCGGCGGGCGGGGCAGAGGGGCGGAGTTTGAGTATTAACAACTGGAAAAGTATGAAGAACATCGCTGCCAGTCCCCAGCGCTGAGAAAAAAGGCTGTGGCAGAAACACAGACAGGGCAGGGGTAGACTGGGTTAGTGACAGGGTGAGAGAGAGTTACAGACTACAGACAGGCAGAGAAACAAGGAGAGAGAGGGAGAATCAGACACCGCAAGACAGAGCAACACAGAGACAGAGTTAGAGAGAAATTCCAAGTCAAAAATACACATCACTCACACAGACACTCACCAGCATACGGCCTCTTAAGGAAAGCTTCCAAGTTTGGACAGGAGGACTGAGGTGGGAAAAAGGGCCAGACACATGGTGGGCAGCAGGAATTCAGCTGAGGGAGACTGCGTGTCCCCAGGAAAAGCCCAGGCAAATAACCCAGAGGTGAGGGGCAGCTAGATCCCGGTGAGCTTTTAGGGTAAGGATGAGAGCCACTCCCTAGACACCAGCTCTTCCCAAGACTCCCCCTCCCCGAGAGGCCAGGACAAACCCAGCTAGAAGTCCCTGGACACTGTTTTGAGCCCAGGACTCGGCCCTCTGGAACCCCCCTGCACCCACTATCTTTGCTTTTGTTTCTCTGTCCCTCCAAAAAAAAAAAAAAAAAGCCCATTCCCACACAGTGGCTGAGCCTAGAGGAAGGAGGCAGTAGGAAGCTGGGGGGGGGGGGGAATTCTGTGATTGTGTGTATCTAGGTGCGTGCCTGGTTGTACAGGCGACAGTGTGTGCATCTGGGTTGTCTGGACACGACTGTTAATGCAGACCTGCACCTGTGTGGAGTTGGACTTTGAGGACCTTGTGAACTCATTCTGCACAAGAGTTCATGGGACTGTGTGCAAATGAGTGCACCTGTGTCTGCAGTTCCCACAGTCAGTCAATTAACAAGTGTTTACAGAGCACCCCCTGTGCTAGGCTCTGGGTGGGATCCAGAGCTCTTCAAGTGATTCTCCTAGGTCTCAAGGAGCTCACTGTCTAGTAGGGTGGTATGGCAAGCAATAGAGACTGAGAACATGTTATCAGGAATGCATGATTTGCACCATTATGCAGGAAAGCCTTTTCATACAGACAAATTTTCTTGGGAGCAGGGGTTTTGTTGTCTACAGAACCTCAGAGCTCCACACTAACAGTCCAAGAAAATACTTGTTGCTAAGTTGTGTATTTATGTGTTGACGTGTAACTGCGTCTGCATCTAACTGAGTGACAGTGACTGTCACGGCAGGCAATGATGTCTGTGTGACTGGGCTCATGCGAGCACGTGTGTGCCTGTGAGTGACAGGGTCTTTTGTAATTGTGCGGCTGTGTGCAATTGCTCTGTGTGCATGCATGCATGCCATAGTGACTTTTTCTGTGTGGGTGACAGCGACTCCTCCTTGCCCCTGTGTGTGACAGCATCTCCGTGTGACCCTGTGCGTGGGTATGTGCATGGGTCGGTCTCCATGCTCTTGGTCTCCCGTGGGTGTGTCCCACCCCCCTGAGCTCCATGGTGCAGTAGCAGCCTGCCTCTTTCCTTGTCCCCATGTGGGTGTGTCCAGCAGCTCCTGTCCTTGAGTCCACCTGGTTGTCCCTGGGTGTGCATGTGGCTTTCTGTGTGGGCATATCTCTATCTGCGTGTCATCTTTGCTTTCCCCCCATCTTGGACAACAGCCCCCTTCATCCCCTCCCCCTCCTGGGGCCAGAGCCAGCACTGAGGGGCAGGCTCCCATCTCACTGGCCTTCCTTCCTTCTGCGCCCCCAACCCCCACCCATGGACTGGTGGCTCTCTCCATTGCCCCTGTCATCCCCCCCAGGGCTTTCTTTCACACTGGATAAGGGAGGGCCCCAGATGGAGAAGGGGTACCGGAGACACGTTCCAAGGGGAGGGAAACAGGGGAGGGTGGTACATACAACACAGGTCCATTCCTCTCTTCCCCAGCCAGCAACTCTCCTAATCATCTAGGGACCATCAAGCACCCCCCCACACACACACACACACTCCCCCTCCAAACAGCCGCGTTTTTGCAATTAGGAGTGTTGCAACCAGAGAGCCATGCTCAATTGGGGAGGCGGGTAAGGAGAGGGGGGGACTTCCCTTCCCGGGGCCCATGCAAGCCCACCCTCCCACCGCACTCATACTGCCCTCCGCAGCTGGAGGCAGCCTTGCAAAAGCCACTCGGCCTCCGAGGCTAGGGGTGGGGGGTGGGGGCTGGGGGGGCAGGCCTCCGGCGCACCGTAAACAAACCGCGGCGCGGCGGGCGGGGGAGCTCCGGCGGCCGACAGCGGGGCCCGGCCCGGGAATATGCGCAGCAGACCGGCCGGACAGAGGCCGGGCGGGCCCTCGAGGGGGAGGCCCAGACGCCATCTCCGCCGGCAAACCCCGGGGCCCACCGACCTCCTAGCAACCTCCCTTCCCCAGGGCGTAAGTTGCAAGCTCCCAGGCTGTGACAGGGTCACTGGGGCGCCTGGAAAGGCAGGAGCTGGCAGCGGGCACCCCCCGGGTGCCCCCAGCCCGCCTGGGAGCTGGCCACAGAGCCCCGCGGCTTTGCATAATCAATCGCGAGACATTTGCATATTAATGCCCCCTCGCTCCCTCCTCCTTACCTCGGCGTGGCGCGCTGGACAGGGCTGGGCAGCGACGCGGGGGTCTCAGCGCCCCGTGCCGGGGGCGTCCATGGGGGGCCGGTGGGGCCCGGGCCGCCCGCCTCCTGCGCCCGGGTGTGAGTGCGAGTGAGCGCGGGGGGGCGGGGGGCGAGTGTGGCGGCCCCGCGGCTCCTCCGGCAGAGGCGGCGGCCGCTCTGGCTCCTCCCTCCCCCGCCCCGCTCCGGCTGGGGCTCGGTCTCTGCGCGCCCGGCCGGCTCGCGGCTGCTCCCTGCAGGCCGCCTCGTCGCCGCCGGCCCCCGGCCCCCGCCCCCTGCCGCGCCCCGGGACCCCGGCCAGCTGCCCCACCGCCCCTCGGCCGCCTCTGCCCCGCCCCGCTCGGACTCGCCCTCCTCACTCCCGGCGGCTCCGGCAGGAGTGTACTTGGTGATATATTTTGGAAAAGATGTCATTAAAAAATAGCCTTTGCTTGCTGGGAGAATTGGGGTTTTGGGGTTTGCACCATGGCGGTGGGAAGTATCGACCATCTGCCTGCACCTCATACGTGGGGAGAAAGTGTAAATAACCAAACACTTGGAGGTGTAGAGTTTGTTTTGGAGTTCGGGTCCCTTGCCTACCAGTAACTCGCTGGGTGACCTTGAGCAAATCACCACTGCTGTGGGGGCAGAGCTTCCTCAAGCTTAAAATGCCAGGGCTGGGCAGGTAATCCCTGATGTCCTTTTAACTTCAATCATCCTATGTTTTTAATCCTGAAGGGCTCATTCCTCGTTACTTCCCCTGGCCTCTCATTTCTAACATCCACACCCCATCCACTGCCTCCCCTTTCAAATATCACCCTTCTCCATATAGGCTTTTTCTATTCACTGTCACCAGCCATTTCCCCAACAATCTGCTCCTTCTGCTGAGCTCTGGGAGCAGGCAAGATTTGTGATACCCCCTCAATTCCTAGCTTCAGGCAGGTGTATTTGCTCCCATGTTTGCCCCCACCAAAATCCAAATGGTACCAAGGGGCAATCTAAGGAGGAACCGTGGGCTGCGTGCAAATGGACCCCCTTCCCCAAAAGAGAGGTCTCCAGTATGCCAGCCCCACCCTCCATGTGTGCTCACACACCTGCATTCATGGACATAAAACCATCCCAGTGACGCCAGAGCCCCTTTCATCTCGGGATCTCCTAGCGCCAGGCAGAGTTCTAATTACCCCAGCACCCCCCCTGGCCCCACCGGTTCCCCTGCTGTCATTAGCCCAGTTTTACCAGTGGGGGCCACAACCTTCCCACAGCTTCCAGGGGAGGGCCCTGTCTCCACAGTCTGCTCTTGGGGAGGTGTGTGTGTGTGTGTGTGTGTGTGTGTGTGTGTGTGTGTGTGTTAAGGGAAGCTGCTCTGCTAATCACCCAGTTTGCATGGGGCCAAATCCCTTGCTGAGTGGGGGTTCTGACCAACAGCATATCCATTTTGGGGTGCCCTTGCTCATCTCTTAGCCTTAGCTACCTTCATCCTCAGTTCTCTTGGAGCCATTTCTCTTATAGGGAGTATTGGGGTTTGCAATGCTTGGGGGAAGGGAGGGTACCTCTCTTGGGACCACAAGGATGAGAGGGCAGCTGTGATGAAACTCATGGGATACAGAGTACAGTGGTGATGTCGAGGGGTATGCAGTGGATGAAGGGAGCCTGCAGTGTGCAGTGGTGGCTGCAGTGGGGAATTGAGCCTGCAGCATGCATGGTCAGGATGGAGCAAGTGACCCTGCATTCAGTCTGGGCTCACAGTGGACGTGCAACAACTGCAGCGTGGGGCAGGGTGCTGCAGTGTGCAGAGCCAGTGCAGTGTGCTGTGTGAGGTGCACTGAGGGTGGCTGTCTGCCAATGGATGTCACCTTCTTGGTGATCATGTTTGGCTGAAACACTGGGGAGCAAAATTGCAGTGTGTAGTGCTCAGGCTTTGTGCTCTACTCAGTATGGAAATAGTCCCTTGGGATTGGGCTGCCCACAGAATTCGGAGAGAACCCTGATGCATGAGACACATTACACTTTGCCTTGACCAGGCAGAACCGGAGGCAATGGAGAGGGCCAGTGGTGACCTGGATCAGGGCAGGGGTGATGGAGTCCAGAGGGGGAAGATGAAGCTGCTCCACTCTGGCTTTCCCTAACACATCCCTCTTTGAGGCAAGGCCCTAAAATATTGGGTGGGGGAAACTTTCTGGAATCCTAGACCCAGAACCATAGAAAGTGAAGTGCCTCCTGATCTACCTTTTTTCCCAAAGGGGCAGAGTGGGAAATCTTGAACTTAAAAGCAAGGGCTCACCATTCCCATCTTTCCCTAACTTCTCTCTCTCTAAGTTCCCCTAGGAACTTAGCGACCCAGATATCTTTCTGAAGAGCTTCTCCCAAAAGTCTGGTAGCTAAGACCCCACACAGCATCGTCTACCCCTGCCAAAACACCCTAGCAGTTTGGAGAAACAGAACAAACCCCTCTGCCAGCCACCTAGGGAGGAGCTCTGTGGCCTGGGGCTCAGTAATTCCCCTCCCCCAACTCATCTTGACCTTCTGGACTCTGGATGATGTCACCAAGGGATGAGGTGTCCAGCATATACCCTTTGGCTCTGCAGATATAGCCCCACTTACTGGGGGTGCTCTGGAAAGACAGAAGAGGAAAATGAGCTACCACCAGCTAAGAGAACTCAAAACCCAGGTGTTTCACCCCTTAGTGATCTCCCAATCAAGAAGAGGTGGGAGTCCCAGCTACTCGGGAGGCTGAGGCAGGAGGATCGCTTGAGCCCAGGAATTTGAGGTTGCTGTGAGCAAGGCTGACGCCACGGCACTCTAGCCTGGGCAATAGAGCAAGACTCTGTCTCAAAAAAAAAAAAAAAAAAAAAAAAGAGGGAGCCAGGGAAGGGACCAGGCCTGGCTGAGCCTTGCTTTTAGTAGCTGAGGCAAGAAGTGGAAAAAGCAGCTGACACCTTTTTCAGGTTGTCCTTGGGTTTCTCCTACCTTTATTCCTCTGACACTTTTTTTTTTCTGGAGCATTTAATATGTGCCAGGTATTGGATCCCATTAATGTTCCCAGCTTCTGGTTTCATGTTCCCATAGAGTCCCCTCATTCTGCCTTTGCCAGTGGGGGAGAAGAGAGGAGTGGGGAGGGGTGCTCACCGGCCCGCAGCCCCCCCCCCCCCCCCCCCCCCCCCGCCGCCTTCCAGTTAAAGGAGAAGGTGAGACAGTCTGGTGAGGAGGCCAAGACTCTAGAGTGGCTCTCAGGGCCTGGAGGGAGAGGCTGTACAGAGGAAATGGCAGGCTGGCCTTCCTTCCATGCCCGCCAGCCCTTGGGATCACAGCACCTGTCTTCTCATCTGTGCTGGGAGTGTGGAGAAGGAAGGCATCCTCCAGGGTGTTAAGAGGAAACACTCTGAGGACTGGTTCAAATTCTGTCTTTCAATCTTCTAGGGCAGTGGAAAGACAGAGACAGGCAACTGTGGGGCATCCCAGGGCTGTCCCTGAGGTGCAGCCACCTTTTTGGCCCCTTCCCCATTTTCCCCTTCCCCACTAGATAGAAAACAGGGATTTTGATTTGGGTACTGGTGGGTAAGGGAACTGGTTTGGAGCCAGCTGTGTATGAGTATGTGGGAGTGACTCTTTCTTTTCCCAACCACCTGCTGCCCTTAGTGGGCAAGCTTCCAGAGGAAAATGTTCCTCTTAGGGGAGGGGAATGACTCAGTTTCCCTATGGAGAGAAGAGAAGCTGAAACTCTCTGTGCCTTGTGTGCTTACCAGCGATTTCAGTGTTTCTGGGTTTTTGGGTCTGGACTCTTGCCACTTTTCCTTATACTATTTTCTAGCCTAGATAAGGAATGTCCACTTCCCCTGGGGTACACAAAACCCTGTTCCTCACAGCCTCTTACCCTACTCTGACCTGGCTGCTTTTCTGCCACTACTCCAGATGTTCCCATGTCACTCTGCCTGGCCGGGTTCCACCTGTTCCTCTTTCCCAGCCAGAGCAGCCAACAAGATGGAGAGGTTGGGATTCAGGGCTAGGAGGGCAGAGGAGGGAGCTCCGCCTATACAAGTGCTGAGGAAGAGGAAATGGACAGCAGAAAAACGTGGGGCAAGTAGGAGGGGGCTCTGAGAGGCAGTAGGGGCCATTTTCTCTCCACCCAAAGGGGATGTCAGCATTTCTTCTTTTGCCCCTAGAGGATATTATGGAGCCCCATCCTTGATCAAGTTAGGCGAGCCAGAGAGCTCAAGGAAGGTTCTGTGGTGTGGTAGGAAGAAGTGGTGTATGGAAAGATTATCTCTCATATTTACAGATTAGAGAGGCAGGAAGGTCAAAGTTGAGAAATTAAAAATGGCCCTTGCCCAGAGCTAAGGGAGTTCTTGTACATAGGAGGCCAGTCCCTGGGAAAACCCTGCCAAGCCCAGAGAAAGGACTGCTAGTGGGAGGTGGGGGAATGGGAAGGCAGATGGCCTAACTACAAAAGCCGCCTCCCTGTCACTGCGAATTGGGGAGGAGGCACCTCCCTAGAAATCTGCCAGGCTTTCTGCCAGAAGGAATGGTTTGAGCTTAGAATATCACCACTCTCAGGGTCCAAATATTCCCCACTCCCATGTGGACTGGACTCAACACCCACCAACTCAGTCAAAGTTGACAGCTTCTTTCCAAGAGAGTCAGTGTTGGCCATGAGGGATGGAGAAGGAGATGTAGGATCCAGGCATGGCTCCAGGTGGGGGCCTTAGGCTGCTGTAACAAAAGCAGAATGAGAGGTGGGGAGCAGACAAAGGGAAGGTGAGGAGCCTGGGAGAAGAAGGGAAGCCAGATAGGTGAGGGGCTGAAGAGAAGCAGAGTTTGTGACAGTTTCAAGTGTCGCCGGGTATGGCTGGGGGGAGTCTAGAGGTTAAGTATGAGGAGTCTGGGTTCTTTCTCCATCCTGCTTTGGAAACTTTGGCTACACCTATTTGGCAGCTGGTTTGTGTAAACACTATTCCCCAGTAATGTCACTTGGGCAGGTATAGAGGGAGCAGAATGGAAGGCAATGTGGGTGGGTGTATGGGGAGGAGAAAGGCCATAGGCTATACCACTATTCAGCTTTAAGAAACAACAAATGCAAAGCTGTGGAAACATAGGCTATACCAGCCTCAGAGGGATGTCACCTGGCCCTCTTCCAGCCACATTCTCCCCTTTGGAACAGGAGTCCTTGACTCCCTGTTTAGACCATGCTCTGGAAACCCACAATTTATTTCCTGCCCAAATGGCCACAAGTTTGCTTCCAGAGCCTTAGTGGGCTGCTCTCCCAGATTTGTCCTCCTGAGAACTGACTTTGTCATTCAAAGGGTAGCCAAAAGATAGTTGTTGAGGAATAGGGATGGAACTTGAACTTTTGAACTGGGATATCAGGGGACACTGGTTAGGGGGCCTTCATATTTACTGGGTTTTTTGTTTGTTTGTTTTGAGACAGGGTCTCTTGCTCTGTTGCCTGGGCTAGAGTGCAATGCTGTCATTATATCTCACTGCAACCTCAAACTCCTAGGCTCAAGTGATCCTCAAATAGCTGGGATTACAGGCACACACCATCACACCTGGCTAATTTTTCTATTTTTTGTAGCGACAGGGTCTCTCTCTTGCTCAGGCTGGTCTCGAACTCCTGGCCTTAAGCAATCCTCCTGCCTTGGCCTCCTGAAGTGCTAGGATTACAGGTGTGAGCCACCATGCCCAGCCCATATTTACTTTTTTTTAAAAAAAATTTTGTTTTCTTTTTTAGATATGGGGTCTTGCTATGTTGTACAGGCTAGTCTAGAACTACTGGGTTCAAGTGATCCTCTCACCTCAGCCCACCAAGTAATTTACTCCTATCACAGATTGTAAATGTTAGGGACAATCAGGCCATAGGACAGGGCAGGGATCAGGGCTGTGTATAGGGAGGCTAAGACATTGGAGTTAGAGGTGGGTAATGTTTGCTTTTGGGTTTTTCACTGGGGGAAAGAAAGGCTAATGTCCAAAGTCCTTGGCATAATAATTAATATGTGGTTCTTTGGGATAAGCAAGATTAAAAAATATATAATCTTTTAAAAAAGTTTTAAGGCCGGGTGCAGGATTACAGGCTCATGCCTGTAATCCTAGCACTCTGGGAGGCTGAGGCGGGCAGATTGCTCCAGGTCAGGAGTTCAAAACCAGCCTGAGCGAGACCTCATCTCTACTAAAAATAGAAACAAATTAATTGGCAAACTAAAAATATATATAGAAAAAATTAGCCGGGCATGGTGATGTGTGCCTGTAGCCCCAGCTGCTCAGGAGGCTGAGGCAGAAGGATCACTTGAGCCTAGGAGTTTGAGGTTGCTGTGAGCTAGGCTGACACCACGGCACTTTTGCCCAGGCAACACAGTGAGACTCTGTCTCAAAAAAAAAAAAAAAAAAAGTTTTAGATTTACAGGAAAAAATTTCAAGGTAATGGCAGGTCCTCACATACCCTACACCCAATTTCCCCTTGCATTTACATCTTAATATTAGTGTGGTACATATGTAACAATTAACTAACCAATATTGATACATTTTTATTATTTTTAAAGACAGGGTCTTCCTTTTTTGCCCAGGCTGGTTTCCAACTCCTGGCCTCAACCAATCCTCCAGCCTCAGCCTCCCAAAGTACTAGGATTACAGGCGTGAGCCACCATGCCAGGCCTGATACAATATTATTAACAAAACTCCATGTTAAATTCACATTTCCCTAGTTTTTACCTAATGTTCTTGTTTTTGTTCCAGGATCCTATTCAGAATACCACATTACCTTTCCTTACCCATCTAGGCTATGACAGTTTCTCAGAGTTCTCTTGCTTTTGATAACCTTAACCTCAGTTTCTTCCTTACTTCCCCCTGTATACAAGCAGTATGCAAAGCCAGGGGATTCTGGGAGGACCGCCAGATTTGGAAGTAGTGATGTATGTGCAATTAACCGCACCTCAGTGTCGCTTTTGGAATACAGGAGTAGAAATGAGAACTCTGGTAATCCCAGGGATTTAGGAGAACAAAAAAAGGCCAGGAAAGAGAAAGAACCTATTGCTGAACGCCACACCCTTGCCGCACCTACTAAGTAGAGGGCAAGGAAAGGGTGTCGGAATATGATGGAGAACCCCGGTCGAAAGTGACGTCATTGGGAGGTGCCTGGTTGCAAGCAGCTTTTCGAGCTCCCCCAGCTCCTGAGTCTCTGTGGTGCCCCAGCTCCTGGAAGTCCTTACTTAAAAGACAGAACTATGCGGGTCACCTAGATTCGTCCTTTAGCTTCCTCTCGAGCGCAAATATGATCCCAGGCCAAAGAACTACAACTCCCAGAAGACACCGTGGCTTTCCTTGTTGCATTTCTATTGGTTCCTGTTTGTTACTTCCACCCAATAGAAAATGAACTCCTTGATAAGTGCCAAAATGGCGATGCCTACGCTTTAGAACTAGGTTGTCCGGTAGGCTTAAATTTGGGGAGGTAGTGAATGAAAAAGAAATAGGGAATTATAGTTACAAGGTTGGGGAAGGTGGAGGAAATGGAGAATAAAAAAAAATCTGGACCTGCGGTGCTAGTGGCTAAAGGACTCAGCCAGAATTAAGGGCGTAATTAGGCAACCGGAACTGGCTTAACTCCTTGCTGCCCTCTTTAGTCTTCGTTTTAGCCCCCTTTGATGCCATCTTCTTAGTGCCCCAGTTCAAGGAAGGATGGTTCAGGAGCGAAGAGCCTGACAGGATTTCTACCTTGCCCCATTCCACCTTTTTCTTTCTCGTTCCTGTGCCTTGCTTAAATCTTTTTGCATTTTCTCCATTCTATTTAACTCTGCCTTCCCCTGCTCTTTTCCTCAGAACCTCATCTCTTCTCTAGCTCCATTTCTCCCACCTCAAGGCGGCTGGCTGCCACCGGCCTCACCTCCTCAGAGCAAAGTCATGAAGGTGGTGAACCTGAAGCAAGCAATTTTGCAAGCCTGGAAGGAGCGATGGAGTGACTACCAATGGGCAATCAACATGAAGAAGTTTTTTCCCAAAGGAGCCACCTGGGACATTCTCAACCTGGCAGGTCTCAAGTGAAGTGGGAAGGAAGGATGGGAGGGATAAGGGATAAACCCAGAAAGGTCGTTATCACATTCTTGTCATTCGCCTTGTAGATGCACTACTGGAGCAGGCTATGATTGGACCTTCCCCTAATCCTCTCATCCTGTCCTACCTGAAGTATGCTATTAGTTCCCAGGTAAAGTGCCCTTCCCCATTGCCCTCAAGGAGTGAGGGTTTTGGAAGTAAAAGACTTGGAGTGCAATTGTCAACTTATACTTTGTAGATGAATTTGTTTGAACAGATCATTTCTCTGAGTTTCAGTCTTCCTGTAAAAATAATACTTCTTTTGTTTTGATGAATATTACATTCACTTATTTTGTCAGTAAAGAAATATTCATTAATGGTTGTATGTGCCAGATAGTGCTAGGTCCTGTGGACATAACTGTGAACAAGAGCTGATCCCAGTACACAGAGAACTTAGTGAGTAATACAGACATGTAAATAAGCAGTGTGTCACAGAATGGGTTTATGATAAAGGCTAGGACAGTACAGATGCTCCTTGACTTATGATGGGGTTACATCCTGATAAACCCATCATGAGTTGAAAATTTTGTAAGTTGAAAATGCATTTAATACACCTAACCTGGCCCAGCTGGTGTTGGCTCACGCCTGTAATCCTAGCACTCTGGGAGGCTGAGGTTGGAGGATCGTTTGAGCTCAGTAGTTCGAGACCAGCCTAAGCAAGAGCGAGACCCCATCTCTACTAAAAAAATAGAAAGAAATTAGCTGGACAACTAAAAAAAAAAAAAATATATATATATATATATATAAGCTGGGCATGGTGGCAAATGCCTATAGTCCCAGCTAATTGGGAGGTGGAGGCAGGAGGATCACTTGAGCCCAGGAGTTTGAGGTTGCTGTGAGCTAGGCTGATGCCATGGCACTCTAGCCTGGGCAACAGAGTAAGACTCTGTCTCAAAAAAAAAAAAAAAATACACCTAACCTACTAAACATCATAGCTTAGCCTAGCCTACCTTAAACATGCTCAAAATCTCTTATACTAGCCTATGGTTAGGGAAAATCATCTAACACAAAGCCTATTTTATACCTATGTGTTGAATATCTCATGTAATTTATTGTCTGCTGTACTGAAAAAGCCAAAAGCAGTAAGTTGACTCTGTTAGTTGGGGATCATCTGTACCATGGGAGTACAGGGGAAGGACCTCCCTCCTGTCTGAACAATCAGGGAAGATTTTCTGGAGGAAGTAATGTTTAAATCTAGACCTGAATGTTGAGGAAGAGTTATCCAGGTAGGTTGATGAGAGTGTACAAAGCAGAGAAAAAGCATATGCAAAGTCTAGGAGGCAAAATCACATGATGTTGTTTAGGAAGCAAAAATAATTTGGTATGGCTAGAGCAGCAGTTTTGCTCTGAGGACCCCTTTGTGCTCTTAAAAATTATTGAGACTCTGAGCTTTTGTTTATGTGTATTATGTCTATATTTACCATCTTAAAAATTAAAACAAATTTTAAAAAAATATTTATTAGTGGCGTGGTGGCTCACGCCTGTAATCCTAGCTCTCTGGGAGGCTGAAGTGGGCGGATCGATTGAGCTCAGGAGTTCGAGACCAGCCTGAGCAAGAGTGAGACCCTGTCTCTACTATAAATACAAAGAAATTAATTGGCCAACTAATATATATAGAAAAAATTAGCCGGGCATGGTGGCGCATGCCTGTAGTCCCAGCTACTCAGGAGGCTGAGGCAGGAGGATTGATTGAGCCCAGGATTTTGAGGTTGCTGTGAGCTAGGCTGATGCCACGGCACTCACTCTAGCCTGGGCAATAAAGTGAGACTCTGGACATGCCTGCTTTTTTCATCTTGTGAAGAAAAGAAAATTTATATAAAAAAATAAAAAATAAATAAAGTGAGACTCTCTCAAAAAAAATTTATTAGTAAACTTAAAAGTAACAAAAAACAACCCATTACATGTTAATATAAATAATATTTTAATGAAAAATAACCATATTTTCCAGAACAAAAATATTAGTGAGGAAAATGGCATTGTTTTACATTTTTGTCAATCTCTTTTAATGTCTGTCTTAACAGAAGACAGCTGAATTCTCACATCTGTTTCTGCATTCCATTATTGCAACAGGCTGTTTTGCTTAAGTGTATGAGGAAAATCTGGCCTCACAAATCAGATGTTTAGTTTGAAAAGGGAAAAGTATTTTTAATAAGTTTTTCAGAAAACTGGGTATTTTTCTTTGATACTACACTAAAATTCTACACTAAATACTACACTGAAATACTCTGTTACATTAAAATCTATTGGTCTTTCTTGCACTTTGAATAGATCTTTTACCTATCCATGAATTTCGGTCATTTGGAAAATATCTATGAGTTATACAACTATTCCAGTTGTTGACATATTTAATTATATAACATCATCACATATCGTGGAGCTTCTGGGACACTCCACTGTACAATTGGGAGATAATTAGAGTGAAAAGGTAAATAATACCTTAGTAGTATTTTAAAAATAGTTTTGACCTTCTAGATCCCCTGAAAAGGTCTTGGAGACCCCCAGGAGTCCTTAGACTGTACCTTGAGAACTGCTAGGCTAGCAATTCAACGAGGAGAGTGGTTTAGAGAGAAAGAGGTAAGGAAGGTCATAAGGGACCTGTGGGTAATGTTAAGGAGTTTGGTCTTTGCCGAGCGGTAGCTCACACCTGTAATCCTAGCACTTTGGGAGGTTGAGACTGGCAGATTGCCCGAGGTCAGGAGTTTGAAACCAGCCTGAGCAAGCAGGAGTGAGACCCCGTCTCTACTATAAATAGAAAGAAATTAATTGGCTAACTAATATATATAGAAAAGGTTAGCTGGGCATGGTGGCGCATACCTGTAGTCCCAGCTACTCGGGAGGCTGAAGCAGCGGGATTGCTTGAACCCAGGAGTTTGAGGTTGCTGTGAGCTAGGCTGACGCCAGGGCACTCACTCTAGCCTGGGCAACAGAGTGAGACTCTGTCTCAAAAAAAAAAAAAATAAAGAAAAGAAATATTGGCCAACTAAAAATATATACAAAAAATTAGCCGGGGATGGTGGCGCATGCCTACAGTCCCAGCTACTTGGGAGGCTGAGGCAAGAGGATCACTTGAGCCCAGGAGTTTGAGGTTGCTGTGAGCTAGGCTGACGCCACGGGACTCACTCTAGCCTGGACAACAAAGCGAGATTCTGTCTCAAAAAAAAAAGAAAAGGAGTTTGGTCTTTATCTTAAGGTGACAAGTAATCATTAAAAGGGTTTTTTTTTTTTTTGAGAAAGAGTCTTGCTTTGTTACCTGGGCTGGAGTGAGTGCTGTGGCGTCAGCCTAGCTCACAGCAACCTCAAACTCCTGGGCTTAAGTGATCCTTCTGCCTCAGCCTCCCAAGTAGCTGGGACTACAGGCATGCACCACCATGCCTGGCCAATCTTTTTTCTATATTTTTAGTTGTCCAGCTAATTTCTTTCTATTTTTAGTAGAGATGGAGTCTCGCTCTTGCTCAGGCTGGTCTCAAACTCCTGAGCTCAAATGATCCTCCCACCTTGGCCTCCCAGAGTGCTAGGATTACAGGCATGAACCACTGCGCCTGGCCCATTAAAAGAGTTTTTGTTTTTTTTTTTTTTTGAAACAGAGTAACAATGTGATAGAATTTACTTAAATATATATATATGAATAAAATATACAAATCTTAAGATCAATTTAGTTAGTTTTAGCAATTGTATCTTCTCATGTCAACAGTATCCAAAATAAGATAAAGAACATTTCTATTCTTCCAGAAAGTTCTCTTTTATCCCTTTCTGTTGCACCTACCTCTCCTGTAACCACTAAATGATTTCTATTACCAATTATTGCCCTTATTTGGATTTCATAGAAATGCAGTCATATAGTATGTACTCTGTATACTGTCTTCTTTTGTTTAACATAAATGTTTTTGAGATTTATCTATGTTGTGTATGTCAGTAGTTCATTTTTTAAATTGCCGAATGGTATTTCTCAGTTGATACATAATTCTTTTTTTTTTTTTGAGACAGAGTCTCACTTTGTTGCCCAGGCTAGAGTGAGTGCCGTGGCTTCAGCCTAGCTCACAGCAACCTCAAACTCCTGGCTCAAGCAATCCTCCTGCCTCAGCCTCCCGAGTAGCTGGGACTACAGGCATTCGCCACCATGCCCGGCTAATTTTTTGTATGTATATTAGTTAGCCAATTAATTTCTTTCTATTTATAGTAGAGACGGGGTCTCGATCTTGCTCAGGCTGGTTTCGAACTCCTGACATCGAGCAGTCCCCCCCGCCTCGGCCTCCCAGAGAGCTAGGATTACAGGCGTGAGCCACTGCGCCCGGCCAGATACATAATTCTTAATACTTCCTTTTTCCTCTTGGCGTTATGTCTGCTTTCTATGTTAGCACATATTGATTTACCTTAATCTTCTTAACTGCTGCATAATGTTCCATATGTACTGTAATTTAGGTTATTTGTAACCTCTTACTGTTTTCTTTTTTTTAGACAGAATATTGCTGTGTTGCCTAGGCTAGAGTACCATGGCGTCAGCCTAGCTCATAGTAACCTCAAACTCCTGAGTTCAAATGATGCTCCTGCCTCAGCTTCCCTAGTAGCTGGGACTATAAGCATGTGCTACCACGCTCAGCTATTTTATTTTATTTTTCTATTTTTAGTTGACTGGCTAATTTTTTTTTTCCATTTTTAGTAGAGACGGCATCTTGCTCTTGCTCAGGCTGGTCTTGAACTCCTGAGCTCCAGCTATCCTCCCGCCTCAGCCTCCCAGAGAGCTAGGATTACAGGCATGCACCACAATACGTGGCCATTTTTCTTTAAAGGACCGGATAGTAAATATTTTCAGCTTCGAAGGCTGTATGGTCTCTCTCAGTGCTATTCTGTCACTATAGCTGGAAAGCAAATATAGGCAATCTCTAAACAAATCGGCATGGCTCTGTTCTAATAACTTTATGAACAGAAAAGGTGCTGAGCCAGATTTGGCTTGCAAGCTGTAGTTTTTCTAACTGCTGATTTAGGCCACTGCAGTAATTCAGGTGAGAGATGACGGTAACATAAAATTGGGAAGTGGCGGGGGGGGGGGATTATTTCAAGAACCATTTAGGAAGTAGCCTTGAGACGATTTGGTGATTAACCAGATGAGGGGAGTCAGGGAGGAGAAGTGGTGAAGGATAATACTTAGGTTTCTGGTTTGGATATGGCTGATAGCTCATAAGCAGACAGCAGAAGCAGATAGGACTGTTGTTAGAGATGGGACGTGGGTGGGGATGGCATGTTTGATTTTGGCCTTATTAGATTTAAGGTGCCTGTATGGACTGTGAAAGAGAGGATACTCAGTAGGCAGTTGAACATATTGTCTGGAACTGAGAAGGAGAGGTCGAGACTGGAATAACTAGTTAATCAGCCACAGGTGGTAATCAAAGCTGTGGGCATGGACGATCTTGCCCAGAGAGAGTGTGGAGTGTGAGTAAAGAAGTAATTCCAAAAAAAAAAAAGTGACTCCAGCCAATTTCCTGAGGAACCAATCATATTTAAGGAACACACATAGGAAGAGAATTCCTCATAGGAGCCTGGAAAGAAGGGGCCAGAGAGGAGAGAAGAAAAGTGAGAGAGTGTAGTATCAAGAAAAGTCAAAGGAGGGCCAAGCACCTGTAATCCTAGCACTCTGGGTGGCCGAGGCGGGTCGGTCTCTCAAGGTCAGGAGTTCGAGACCAGCCTGGACAAGAGCAAGACCCCGTCTCTACTATAAATACAAAGAAATTAATTGGCCAACTAAAAATATATAGAAAAAATTAACTGGTCATGGTGGCTCATGCCTGTAGTCCAGCTACTTAGGAGGCTGAGGCAGAAGGATTGCTTGAGCCCAGGAGTCTGAGGTTGCTGTGAGCTAGGCTGACGCCATGGCACTCCAGCCTGGGCAACAGAGTGAGACTCTGTCTCAAAAAAAAAAAAAAAAAAAAAAGAAAAGTCAAAGGAAGAGAGGAGTGAAGAATGAGGGAGTGTTTTATGGGGTCAGAGGCTGCTGGGAAGTCAGGTAAGATTAGAAGCAAGAAGGATCCACTGGGTGTAACATCAAGAGTTTGTTGATGACCTTAATGAGCAGATTCCCAGGGTGGTCAGGACAGAAGTGATTGGAGTGGATTCAAGAGTGGCTGGAAGGTGGGTGAAAAGCAGCAGAGAGTGGGGTGGTGGTTAAATGGAAGTGTGGGGTCTGCAGGAAACTTTTTTAAAAATAGAAGAATCTTGAGATGTGTAAACACTGATGGGAAAGGCAAGGAGAAAGAGGCCGAAGTAATAGAGAGAAATAAATAGATAGGAAAGACCTTCTCGACCTGTCAAGTGCTATGCAAAATTAGTAATTTATTCTTCCTTCGGAGTCAAGAGGCTCTTTGGTCTGGTGCTGTGCATGTAGAAGGCACTTAAGCATGGTTGGGGGTGTCGGATATGTAGAAGAGCAGCGGAGAGGATTAGAGAGCAGTGGCAGGCTCAGGTGGGGCTGGCCACAGGTGCGGTGGGCCACACAGAGGGTCTCTAGCCTTGGAGCACAAGTTGGTTCAGAGCCTCTATAGTGACAGAATTATTAAGACTGGAATAGGTCAGATCCTGCTGTGTTCACCACGTGAAAAGTATTTTTAGATCTCTGGAGTAGCAGTGCTTTATTGATACAGTTAGCAAAAACTTACTGAACAGAATTCAGAATTTTAAGACCATAAATTCATTTTGATTAATGATATCCCTCTGAACATACAGAATTGGGGGTTTCTCTCCTTGTAGTTTGGGGTCAGTGGGAACATCCTGCTCCCCCTACAGGTTGGTATCTAACAAGATTCAAGTTCTTTGCCAAGAGCTTGCTATGGGGACATCAGTTATGAATAAACAAACACTTGCCTGGAACTTTATGGTCATCCTATCTAGGCAGACTCCCAACTTTCTGATCACTGTCAGACATTAGCTCTGGCTTCACAGTATGGTGATTCTGAACACTGATTATATTTAAGCCCTTTCTGTGTTTTGTGCCTGTTCATCCAAGATTATTAGTTAAAGATATCTGAACAGGCTGGTCTGAAGGTAGTGAGTTATCTCACGTGATTGTTCACAGTCAGTTACAGATTGAACTCCTTGTTCTACTACTTCCCCCCCTCCTCACTACTGCACTTGACTAGTCTTAAAAAAAAAAAAAAAAGATGTCTGAACAGAGAGCAGTCTATGCAGGTGATAGGGAAATTATGCATAGAAGGAAAAATTACCGTTCTCAGGTGATTGAGGCTGACTTAGCTTTTCTTCTTTCTTTCTTTTTAGAGACAGAGTCTTGCTCTTTTACCCAGGCTGGAGTGTAGTGGCACGTGGCATGATCTTAGCTCACTGCAGCCTGGAACTTCTGGGCTTAAGCGATCCTCCTGCTTCAGCCACCCGAGTCACTGGGACTACAGGCACACGCCACCACGCCCAGCTAATTTTTTGTTTTCATAGAGATAGAGTCTTGCTGTGTTGCCCAGGCTGATTTAAAACTCCTGGCTTCAAGTGATCCTCCCACGTTGACCTCCCAAAGTGTTAGAATTACAGGCATGAGCCACCCTGCTCGGCTGACTTAGCTTTCTTCTTAAATCTTTGAAGGTTTCTACTTGAACAGAGACAGCCTATGATGAGGATGGTGATTGTCCTGATCATTTCTGTCATTGTGTTCTGCTTTTTTATTTTGGTGTACTTTGCCACTGATTTTTTTTTTTTTTTTTTTTTTTTGAGACAGAGTCTTGCTTTGTTGCCTAGGCTAGAGTGAGTGCCGTGGCGTCAGCCTAGCTCACAGCAACATCAAACTCCTGGGCTCAAGCGATCCTTCTGTCTCAGCCTCCCAAGTAGCTGGGACTACAGGCATGAGCCACCATGCCCGGCTAATTTTTTTCTATATATATTAGTTGGCCAATTAGTTTCTTTCTATTTATAGTAGAGACGGGGTCTCGCTCTTGCTCAAGCTGGTTTTGAACTCCTGACCTCGAGCGATCTGCCCGCCTCGGCCTCCCAGAGAGCTAGGATTACAGGCGTGAGCCACCGCGCCCGGCCTTTTGCCACTGATTTTGAGAATACCATCATAACTACTTTCTATGGTATTATTCCTATTTTATCAGCATGCTATAATTATTTTTTAAAAATATAGCAACTTAAAAGAGTGTCTATAGAGTTTAATTCCATTCAGAACAAATTATTTCTTTTGAACTAGATCTCCAATCTTATTATGATGATGAATAGATTTTACTAACAGAAATTTATTTTAAGGTAAAATTTTTTCAGAATGCACAGTTTCACTACATCTCTTAGTGGGTTGAGGAAGGCCTCTTGAAGAGGTTGAAGTTTCAGGAGAGCTGCAGCAACTTTAAGCGTCAGTGTTTGTTCTTTTCTACTGTTGGGGACTAGTCGTCTGAATGTCACCTTTCTTCCTTCCCTCCAGATGGTGTCCTACTCTTCTGTCCTCACAGCTATCAGTAAGGTATGACCGCAGCCACCCTCAAGCTAGATGGGGCGTGCCAGACAAGGCCCTACCTCTACGGCTGCCCGGAGCGTGTGGCCTCTGTGGCTGGACAGGCAGCACGTGATGCCTCCGGCTGGCATTGCTGGCCTTCCGGGCGGGGGAGCGGTCCTGGGGAAGTGGGGGCTGGCCCTTAGGTACCAATTTCCAGTGTTGAAAGGATGCTGAGTCTGAGTCCTAAGGTTGGAGGAAAGAGGGCAGGAGTGCTGAATACCATCAGCCTTTTGTGTGTGACCCAGGGGCTGACTGGAGCATCCTGCAGCATCTCCACTGTTCTTTCCACAGTTTGATGACTTTTCCCGGGACCTGTGTATTCAGGCTTTGCTGGATATCATGGACATGTTTTGTGACCGTCTGAGGTAAGGGCATGGGTGGGGGCCTCACAGTGTTCCTTGACGTTAGCTTGGTAGAAAGGAGAAGCTTCTGGCACACAGACTGAGTTGCCTGTGGTTCCAGCATTTCTTCTTCCCATGTCTCCCCTAATCTGCACCCACTCATCCACATCTTATTCTACTTAACTCCCTTAGGACAGAAAGCCTCTTCTCTGTTTGGAGTAGCTCATTTGAAATCTTGTCCAGTGGAAGCCAAAGGGCCTAGGTGTCTTCCCCAGGACTTTGCTGGCTTCTGTTCCCTAGGAGGGGAATGCCAGACACTCTGGGGAACATCAGTGTGGGTTGGATTTCAGCCTTTGGAGCAGAGACAGATTTTACATCCTTTCCCTATAGCTGCCACGGCAAAGCAGAGGAGTGCATTGGGCTGTGCCGAGCCCTTCTCAGCGCCCTCCACTGGTTGCTGCGCTGCACAGCAGCCTCTGCAGAGCGGCTCCGAGAGGGGCTGGAGGCCGGTGCCCCAGCCGCAGGGGAGAAGCAGCTTGCCATGTGCCTGCAGCGCCTGGAGAAGACCCTCAGCAGCACCAAGAACCGGGCCCTGCTGCACATCGCCAAGCTAGAGGAGGCCTGTATGTCCCCTGATCCCCTGAGCCCCACCTGCCGCTGCTCCCATGGTTGATCCTTTAATTGAGAGGGGAGAGGCAGGATGCCATCCCACTTCTTTCCAGGAGGATCTGAAACCATCCCACTTCCTTTTTTTTCTCCCCATAAGCATTGCACACATCCCAGGGACTTGGGCAGGGTGGCACCCGAGCCAATCAACCAACAGGTATTTACTGAGCATTATTATGTGCCCAGCACTGTGCCAGGTGCTGGGGGTGGGGGGAGGGGGGCTACTAAAGGAGCATGTGGCAGGGTCCTTGCCCTCAACAAGCATACATGCTAGCAGGGAGCAAGGCTAGTATGTCATATATGCAGAAAAAATTAGAGGACAAGACAAGCACACCATCTATTCTTGTGTTTGTGTCCATGTTACTTATCGGCTGGAAGCGGGTGATTCTTATATCTGAGTGTTCCCTGAAATGTTCCTTAAACATGGTGCCTGTCTGCTGTCAGACCTGTTGTGCCATATACCTCTCCACTCAAGTTCAGATGTTAAGTATTGGAACCTTCCAGAGCCTGAAAACAGACAGATCACCTGGTGGGAGGGAAGATTGCATTTCAGGCAATGGGGTCCTAAGGCCACAGTCTTGTTTGGAGCCAAGGTGGCTTGGGATCAGCTAAGGATCTCTCGTTCTCTAGTAATGAGAATGCTAGAATGGGTTTCACCCAAGGCTTCAGGACCTGTTCAGAGAGTTTGTTACAGGGTTAGTGTATTTATTACTTCTCTAAATATTTTTTTGTTGCCTGTGAAAAGTCCAGAAAGGTAATCATTATGTAGAAATGGACTATGTTGACAGTTTCTTACCTATCTTGGGTACTCGTTAAACTTTTTTTTTTTTTTTGAGACAAAGTCTCACTCTGCTGCCCGGGCTAGAGTGCTGTGGCATTAGTCTAGCTCACGGCGACCTCAAATTCCTGGGCTTAAGCAATCCTTCTGTCTCAGCCTCCCAAGTAGCTGGGACTACAGGCATGTGCCACTATGATTGGCTAATTTTTCCTATATGTTTTTAGTTGGCCAATTAATTTGTTTCTATTTTTAGTAGAGATGGGGTCTTGCTCTTGCTCAGGCTGGTTTTGAACTCCTGACCTTGAGTGATTCTCCCACCTTGGCCTCCCAGAGTGCTAGGATTACAGGCGTGAACCACCATGCCCAGCTTCGGTAAACATTTATAGGCTGAAAAGTGGATGAATGATTAATTTTAATGGATCTCAAGTCTTTTTCCACCCTGTGCTCCACGGAGGTTAATGGGCTAGTTGGTGCCATTTGTCATCATTTCACCCTCTGGAATTGTAACTAGGATATGTGACTTTTTTTGTTTTGTTTTGTTTTGTTTTGTTTTTGAGACAGAGTCTCACTTTGTTGCCCAGGCTAGAGTGAGTGCCGTGGCATCAGCCTAGCTCACAGTAACCTCAATCTCCTGGGCTCAAGCGATCCTGCTGCCTCAGCCTCTCGAGTAGCTGGGACTACAGGCATGTACCACCATGCCCGGCTAATTTTTTTCTATATATATTAGTTGGCCAATTAATTTCTTTCTATTTATAGTAAAGACAGGGTCTCCCCCTCTTGCTCAGGCTGGTTTCGAACTCCTGAGCTCAAATGATCCACCTGCTTCGGCCTCCCAGAGAGCTAGGATTACAGGCGTGAGCCACCGCCCAGCCAGGATATGTGACTTTTAATTAAGTGCTAACTGATGCAATCTAGACCATGAGTGTGGGATCCAGGAGGGAAAGATCAATGCTTCAGAGCAGCTGGGTGGGTTGTTAAAGGAACCGGGGCTTGAACAGAGACTTGAAACATGGTTAGGCTGAGGAGGGTGTAGGAGAGGCATTCAGAAGGGGAGGGCCTTGAACACAGTGCCCAGTCAAGGGAGCGGGTGAGAATGGGAAGGCTGTGTAAGGACCTAGCTCAACTAGAGGACAGTGACAGCCTCTGCAAGGCTGGCCTTTCAGATTGGCCCACTCCTGAAGGGCCCTCCTTGTTCCAGCCACTGGACTCTCACTTCCTCTGCCTCTCTCTTCCACTGCCTGTGTCAGGCCACACGTAGTCTCTAAAGTCAGCTGGGTGCATCCCCTGGGCCTTTGGGCATGGTTTCTAGGGGCTCCAGGCCTTGGTGCTCACTTCTCTTCTGGAAGCAGTGCATGCTGCCCTCAGGCCCCTGCCTCCGTGTCATCCTCAGGGGAATGGGCCTGCGTGGTTTCGTGGGCCTAAGCTGGTGCCAGAGTCGAGGAGTTTGGGACCAGGCTGTGCCTCCTCTGTTTCCCATCACGTTTCTGTGTTTCTTTTTCCCCACCAGCCTCCTGGACTGCCATGGAGCACTCTCTCTTGAAGCTTGGGGAGATCCTAGCCAACCTCAGTGACCCCCAGCTCCGGAGCCAGGCTGAGCAGTGTGGCAGCCTCATTAGGAGGTGTGGCTCCCTGGGCTGTGGTGGTGATAGGAGACAGAGGGAGTGCCCTGGGGCATGGGGGGAAGGTGTGGCACCGGGCCCCAGCCCCTCCACTCTCCCTTTCTCCTGCCAACACCGTCCCCTGTGTGTGTCCCCTCAGCATCCCCACAATGCTGTCTGTGCACTCAGAGCAGCTGCACAAGACTGGCTTCCCCACTGTCCACGCCCTGGTCCTGCTCGAGGGCACCATGAACCTGACTGGTGAGACGCAGCCCCTGGTGGAGCAGCTGATGATGGTGAAGCGCATGCAGGTGGGACGGGCCGGGGGTCCCCTTTCCCCAAGATGGGCTGGCCTTTGGGGGCAGGAGGGAGGATTCTTCTGGGTTTCTCCTGCTCCTTGGTGGAAAGCAGAGGCCAGTCAAGCACACTTCTGCCACGTGGCCTCACGTCCCTGGTTCTCAGGACTGGATCTGGGTGGCCACCCTGCTCTGTAGCGGAGAGGGACAGAGGTATGGGCAGCCTCTCATGCCTCACCTGCGCGTCTTCCCACAGCACATCCCCACCCCACTCTTTGTCCTGGAGATCTGGAAAGCTTGCTTCGTGGGGATCATCGAGTCTCCCGAGGGGACGGAGGAGCTCAAGTGGACAGCTTTCACCTTCCTCAAGGTACCTAGGGATGTGGCAGCCACAGAGAGCCCAGCTGAGAGTGGGGAAAAGTGAGGAAAAGCAGTGACACTCAGGACCTTTGCCTTGTGTCCCTTCCTGCTGGCATGGTGCCCAGCCTGCCAGGTATCCCAGCACAGTTCCCATCGATTATTTTCTCTGAAGTCCCAGGGCTATATTTAGCCCACTTGGCAGGACTCTTGTTTCTTACCACAGTGGTGCGGTTTGGCTCAGTCATCAGCCAGCTTGAGGCAGGACAGTGACGGGAGCCAGGGAAAGGGGCCATCAGTCCTCCTTGAAACTAGGGTTCTATTTCTGCTTAAGGCATTTCTTTGTTGAGCCAGCAGAAGTGAGGGGTCCCTGTGTCCTGTAGGCCAAGGGGCATCAGGTGCTTGGGCACCTCTTGGCTTTCTGATGTAGCCTGGGAGTGCTTTCACTGCCGGGGCAGGGTGTTCCTATGTCTCTGCCCAAAGGAGGGGGACAGGAGGATGCCTTCAGTGGTAGGTGGAAGAGAAAAGAAATTGATCCTCCTGTTTTTCCCCTACCCCACTCACTAGATTCCACAGGTTTTGGTGAAGTTGAAGAAGTACTCTCACGGGGACAGGGTAAGTTGAAGAATTGAGAGGGGGCCATGGGAACAGGTGAGGATATTTCTGCCCTGGAGAAGTGAGGGCAAGGGGAGGGTCTTCGAGGCCCTAGCTGGGCAGTAAAGCATTCTTGTGACCGGGAGAAGACTAGAAGCATGTGTATCCACGCACACTCACCTGGGCTCCAGACAGATGCCACTGGGCAGCGTAGGCCGATTGCTCCAGCAGGGAAGGTCCTCAAGATTATCAAGGCCAGGATGGCCGTGCAGGGAGCCGGGATGCCTCATGCTTCTCCCCATCCAGCTGCTGGGAGCCAGTGGTGGGCACAACCTGGCTGGCACAACCTGCTGCACAACCTGCTGGCACAACCTCATGGCTAAGTGGTGGGCACAGCCTGCTTGCAAGCTCTTGTATCCAGCAGGGTGTCCTCATGAGCCAGCATTGCAGACTGTGGGAGGAGTGGAGGACCTAAAAACCAAGTGGAAGTTTCTGACTCTTTGTAGGACTTCACTGAGGATGTCAACTGTGCCTTTGAGTTCCTGCTGAAGCTCACACCCTTGTTGGACAAAGCTGACCAGCACTGCAAGTACGCACTCCCCTGCTCACCCTGCTCTACTAGAAGGTGTTCTGGGCCCTTCCCTGCTCTTCTGTGCCAGTGATGCCTCGGGAGACTCTGTCTCCTTGTTTACGCCCCTTGGCAGAGGCAGGAAGCAGCAGCCCATAACTACTGAGTACCCAGAGCCCCTCTGCCTTTCCTGAGGCCCTCCACATTTTCTTCATCCTCAAGGAAGGAGGACCCTGGGCAGGAACCTGCTATTCCTACCCCTCAAAATCCCAGCCAGGCACCCAGTTCTCTCAGTATCCTTTCCCTTCACAGCTGTGACTGTGCCAACTTCCTACTCCAAGAATGTAGCAAGCAGGGGCTTCTGTCTGAAGCCAATGTCAACAACCTCATGGCTAAGCGGTGAGTGTGGGCGCATGTGGGCTGCCCTAAGAACCCCTTGGGCTCCCTCTCCCACGTCCAGACAGGGCTGTTGCTGCCTTCCCCTCCTGCCAAAAGTTTGGGCCGCAAGTGACTGTGACCATGCCCAGGGGTACGAGGAACAGGAGGGAAAGAAGGCACTGATTTCTTTAGAGTTTTACACTCTTAGTTGCTGCTTGTTAACTCATGCCTACCTTTATGATAAAAGTAAAAATCCTAAATCTTCTTTTAATCTCAAATGAACTTTCAAAATAGATACAGTGACATGACTAATTGCAGGGACTGCTGTATTGAATGCACGTTCGTAAACTTCACCCCAGCCCCAAGGGTTCTTATGTGTGTCCCACCTTCTCTGTCCTCTGCTTCTGGGCTTAGACTAGCGGGTATGTCAAGAACTTCTGTCTGTTCCTCTTCCCTTCTCTTGGCCACCTGGTTACGGCCTCAGCGCATTAGACCGGGAGCACGCACCCCAGCTGAAATCAGGAGAAAACGCCAACATCCAGCCCAACCCCGGCCTGATCCTCCGGGCAGAGCCCACTGTCACAAATATCCTCAAGGTGAGTATGCCCTTCCCTGGCCAACAGGATCTTCTCTTTCCTCTTTACACTTTTCCTTCTACTTTCAGATAAATAAACAGAGGCCACAGACCTCTCTCTCATCTGGCTTTTGTACATAATTGTTTTGGAGGTAGAGAAGGGGGGGTGCAGCTACCAGTGAGCACTGACACTTGGGGGCTTCACTTGTACACTAGGCCCGTGCCAGTACTTGCACCTAGGCCATTGCATGTGGAAAAACAGAATCCCTCAGCCATGACCTCGTCTGCCCCACGGTGGTGCCAGTGTTGAGAGGGATGGATCGGAGGGCAGGGATAGGTTTTAGGTATGATTTTCCAGACTGAAGTCAGAAAGATGTAGATTTAAAGACTAAATTGCAGGCTGTAGGAGAGAAAAAATGTGGCTAGGCTGGACCTTGGGGGGGTCTTCAGTGTTCCTCAGGACTTGATTTCCTGTCCTGTCCCCAGACGATGGATGCAGACCACTCCAAGTCCCCGGAGGGACTGCTGGGGGTCCTGGGCCACATGCTGTCTGGGAAGAGTCTGGACTTGCTGCTGGCTGCTGCTGCCGCCACGGGAAAGCTTAAATCCTTCGCCCGGAAATTCATCAAGTGAGGAAGGCCCAGCCCTGACCACAGGGGGAGGCCCTGTATGAAGGGAGGAGGGAGGCACATGGGGCTGGGTCTTGCCCGGAGATGCACAGGCCCAGGCAAAGCATCCCAGCTAGGGAGCTCAGAGGAAGGGCCAGTTCTGTTGGCCCGAAGTGCTCTTTTCTCTTCAGCTGAGGATGAAACGAAGATGTTTAGTACAGTGATGCAGCCTTGACTAGTGGGCATGGAGGAGTTCCCAGTATGCCCAGTTATTGACAGGGGGCGCTCAGATTCTGTTACCTTTGTTGGTTGACAGAATTTGACATATGGAACATTGTTCCATTCAGCGAGCCATTCTCTAAGCCTTGGAAATCTTTTAACGATAGATAGAAATAGTTCTTTTTTCTGTAGCAATGGTGTTCATTTCAAGTTTAGCTTGTCATTCAGACTATAATGACCAGCCCTGAGCATGTGCACCCCAGCACCCAGCTCCTGCCCAGCTCTTGCCCTGGTCGATGCAGCCTGTCTCCGTTCCTCCCACAGTTTGAATGAGTTCACGACCCACGGCAGCGAAGACAACCGTAAGTCGGCTCTGCATCCACGGACCCAGCAGGCCCCAAGAGGGGATGTGGAGGGAGAGAACAGGGCAGGGAGGAAGGCACCTTTGCTCATGGTGGGGAGGGTGTTTCCTTCCTCCCCTGAGCCATGAGTGACCGAAGCCTTGGCAGAGGATAATGCTGGAAAAGGATTCTTCTAAAACTGTCAGAGTGTCTCGCCCACTGTGGCCCCCTCTGGGATTTGGTTGTGCATGGGGTAGGGGGAAGGGCACTAGGCGCCTTTGATTCTAAGGAAGGGATGATGTTTCAAATGAGACTCAAGAAAAGGATTCTGAGCCTTAGGGCTTTGAAGGAGCCACTTGGTCCCTGACCTTCCTGGAGGCAAGTCCTGATCCCCCTACCCAGACGAGGGCTTTGGGCCCCTACTCTAGGCTGACGCCTTCCTGTCCTTCCCACAGCCAAAGCAGCCTCAGTTCGTGCCTTGCTCTTTGACATCTCCTTCCTCATGTTGTGCTACGTGGCCCAGACCTATGGTTCAGAGGTGAGAGGAGAGCAGGCAGGACTAGGGTGCCAGGTGGGCAGGTTGGAGGGGGAGGAAGCAACCAGTGACTCTCTGCCACCTCAACTCCCTGTCTCCCATCAGTCTCAAGCCAGTTAATTCTGCTGGCCTCAGAAATCAGGCCCCTACCTTGGGCAAAGTCTAAGTAGATACCCCCTTTGTCACATCTTGCATACTTTGGTGCCATGCTCACACAAGCCACTAGGTGGCAGCACAGCTCCCATCTGTCTCCCTTAGACCAACTCTCCCCAGGTCTTCAGGCTGGGGAGGGAGCCAGCAGCGTGGCAGGAAACTGAGTCCCAGGTCAGCTCTGGAAGGCGCCGCACCCGCCCCGCTCAGCTGGTGCCTCTCTACTCCCTTCCAGGTGATTTTGTCCGAGTCACGCACAGGAGCAGAGGTGCCCTTCTTTGAGACCTGGATGCAGACTTGCATGCCCGAGGAGGGCAAGATCCTGAACCCTGACCACCCCTGCTTCCGGCCAGACTCCACCAAAGTGGAGTCCCTGGTGGCCCTGCTCAACAACTCCTCAGAGATGAAGCTGGTGTTAGTGGCCTGGGCGCCCACTCCAAGGGTGGTGGTGGGGGCAGGAGTGGGGAACCTGCATCCTCACAGCCACATGTGGCCCTCCAGATCCCAAGTGTGGCCCCTCAACCGAATCCAAACTTCACAGACCAAGTTCCTTTATTAGAAGGATTTGTTCTATAAAATTTAGATTCAGTCAAAAGGCCGCACTCAAGGATCCAGAAGGTCACATGTGGCACAGCCCCTGAGGCCCTCTCGCTAAGCCCATCCCATGCTCCCACCCACACCCCATAGGCAGATGAAGTGGCACGAAGCCTGCCTCAGCATTTCAGCCGCCATCTTGGAAATCCTCAACGCCTGGGAGAATGGGGTGCTGGCCTTCGAGTCCATCCAGGTAGCCCACCTTTCCAGCAGCCTTCTCTCTTCTCTGAGACGCAGAGCCAGTCATTGGTAGCTTGTTATTTTTGTAAGAGCAGGAAAACCTAATCTTTGGTATTGATCATGCTTTGGTATTGATCTTCCCTATAATTGTAGTCTTAGCCACTCCTTCCCTCCCAGATAGCTCTGGGAAAATCAAACGTGGTGGAGAGAGGTGTAGAGTGTAGCCTAGGACTCTACCTGCTGCACTAGGCTGCCCCAGAGCCTAGGAAAGTCCTGGAAGGGGTGATAGTAGCTGCCACCCTTTCCCCCCTCCCCCAGAAAATCACTGATAACATCAAGGGAAAGGTATGCAGTCTGGCAGTGTGTGCTGTGGCTTGGCTTGTGGCCCACGTCCGGATGCTGGGGCTGGATGAGCGTGAGAAGTCACTGCAGATGATCCGCCAGCTGGCAGGGCCGCTGTGTAGTGAGAATACCCTGCAGTTCTACAATGAGAGGTCAGTAACCAGTCCCCTCCCTTCTCAAACCCTGCAGGTGTGTTGTGAGAAGTCAGCACCTCTAGTAACCAGTACCCCTCTCTTTTCTCACCTTCCCAGACTAGCTGCTTGCTCACTTACTCACTTCCTCTCTCACTCACTTTCTTATTGACGTATTCACTCAACTGATTCAGCAAACATTTAGTGTGTGTCCCTGTGCCAGGAGTGTTTATAATTCAGCACCTACTCTGTGCCAGAAATACAGACCCTAAACAGCTACCCACCAAGAGCTCAAGTTCTAGAGAACTAGCTCACCAAAAGAACAAAGCCATGTCACTGTCTAGGAACTGTCAGTCCATCTGTAGATTTTACAGGCTGCCCCTCTACCCCCAGCTGTCTCTTGTGACAGTTTCCTGCCCTGGCTCTTCTGTGGCTTGGAGGACCTCCCTGGTGACTTCAGCTATGTTGAGGTCAGTGGTGTTGGTTCATTCATCCAATTGTGGTTAAAAAAAACAGCCAGGATCAGTGGCTATGCCTGTAGTACCAGCTTCTTGGGAGGCTGAGGCAGGAGGATCATTTGAGGTCAGGAGTTCAAGACCAGCCTGAACAACATACCGAGATCCCATCTCTAAAAAAAAAGAAAGTTTACCATTTGACCATGTTTATTTATTTATTTTTTTTTTTGAGACAGAGTCTCGCTTTGTTGTCCAGGCTAGAGTGAGTGCCGTGGTGTCAGCCTCGCTCACAGCAACCTCCAACTCCTGGGCTCAAGCAATCCTTCTGCCTCAGCCTCCCGGGTAGCTGGGACTACAGGCATGCGCCACCATGCCCGGCTGATTTTTTCCATATATATCAGTTGGCCAATTAATTTCTTTCTATTTATAGTAGAGACGGGGTCTGGCTCTTGCTCAGGCTGGTTTCGAACTCCTGACCTTGAGCAATCCGCCCGCCTCGGCCTCCCAAGAGCTAGGATTACAGGCGTGAGCCACCGCGCCCGGCAAGACCATGTTTAAATGTACTGTTTAGGCTGGGCATGGTGGCTCATGCCTGTAATCCTAGCTCTCTGGGAGGTCAAGGCAGGAGGATTGCTCAAGGTCAGGAGTTCGAAACCAGCCTGAGCAAGAGTAAGACCCTGTCTCTACTAAAAATAGAAAGAAATTAATTGGCTAACTAAAAATATATAGAGAAAAAATTAGCCGGGCATGGTGGTGCATGCCTGTAGTCCCAGCTACTCAGGAGGCTGAGGCAGAAGGATTGCTTGAGCCCAGGAGTTTGAGGTTGCTGTGAGCTAGGCTGACGCCATGGCACTCTAGTCTGGGCAACACAGTGAGACTCTGTCTCAAATAAATTAATAAATAATAAATATACTGTTGAATAGTATTAAATATACTCACATTGTTGTGCAACAGATCTCTAGAACTTTTTCTTCTTGAATCTGAAATTCTGTTCTCCTTAAGCAACTTCTCATTTCTCCCTCCCTCCAGCCCCCGGCAACTGCTGTTTTACTCTTTGTCCCTATGAATTTGGCTGCTTTAGAGATCTCATTTAACTGCAGTCATTCAGTATTTGCCTTTTCACAACTGACTGATTTCACTCAGTGTAATGTCTTCAAAGTTCATCCATGTTGTGACATGTGACAGGATTTCCTTCCTTTTCAAGGCCTAATAAGACTCTGTTGTATGGATATAGCACATTTTGTTTGTCCTTCATCTGTCGATGGATGCTTGGGTCGCTTCCACCTCCTGGCCACAGTGAATAGTGCCGCTGTGAACACGGGTGTTCACCAACCCGTAAGTTCTGAGTGTTGCCTCACAGAGTCGCTGTGGGAGATGTCTTACAAGGGCGAGGCAGACACATGTAGCCGAAGTGAGGTTTAGGAAGGGTCTGTAAAACCACATCTCCCATTTTCCCCTTGCCTCTTCCTTTTTTTCATTTTCTTCCCTCATCTCTCAACCCCCAGCCAAAGGATGGAGCATTTGCTGTGACATAATTCAATCTAAGGACCCTAAGTCCTACCTGGGTAAGGGACAGTGGAACGGTTGGCTCCATTGTGCAGGTGGGAAAGGTCATCGCGACTTTCCCAGAGCCACCAGCATTCCAGGAGCAGTCAGCACTCAGACCCGGTCTGCCTTCACAGCTGAAGACTCTTTCCTTGAGAATATTCCTGGATGTGCGCTTCTATTTGCCCAGCTACCAAGGGCCGGGAAGAGTCCTGTGGGGCAGCCCTTGGGCCCTCCCCTCTCCTGGAAGTAACAGTTTACTTTGGGAGGAGGCCAGGCTAGGCGGGGACCCCCCAAGCTCTCCGCCCAGGGGGAAGTGATTGTATTTATTTATGTGGCAGTGTTGGCCAGGCCCAGGCCTGGGGGATGGGAGAGTGGGAGAGTGAGAGAGAGAGAAATTATGAGTATCTGGCTGGAGCTGGAACAGCCTGGGGGAGGAAAGGCCCCACTAATATGCCCAGCAAGAGAAAGCCCTGCCAGGAAGGGACCTGGGGCCAGGTCTGCTGGGGGTTGTCTCCTCCCCCAGCACAGAACAAGGATCTTTCCGTAACCCAAACCCATGGGAGAGTCTGGTCTGGACGTTTCTTTGCCTCCCCTCCCCACTGCAGCACCTGAACCTCAGGCCTCTCTGTGCCCCCAGGGTGGTGATCATGAGCTCCATCCTGGAGCACATGTGTGCTGACGTGCTGCAGCAGACAGCCACGCAGATCAAGTTCCCCTCCACGGGGGTGGACACGATGCCCTACTGGAACTTGCTGCCCCCCAAGCGACCCATCAAGGAGGTGCTGACGGACATCTTTGCCAAGGTGCTGGAGAAGGGCTGGGTGGACAGCCGCTCCATCCACATCTTCGACACCCTGCTACACATGGGCGGCGTATACTGGTTCTGCAACAACCTGATTAAGGTGCTGGGGCTGGGGGTGGTGTGGGCCAGACCCACGGGCTGGGGGAGCAGGTATCCCCAGACGTGTAGACATCTGAGGAAATACCTGACCGGTCCAAACGCCGTCCCATCCCCTGACTTCTCAGCACCCAGCCTGGTCAGCCTCCTCGGGCAGCTCTGGCCAGAGGCTGGGATTCTGCCTGAGGGATGGTGCAGCCAGGCCGGAGGGGCCTGGGCGTCAGAGCCCCAGGCCCAGGGCCCCCAGCTCCTAAACTGTCCCCCTCCCCTGTGTCCCCAGGAGCTGCTGAAGGAGACACGGAAGGAGCACACTCTGCGCGCGGTGGAGCTACTCTACTCCATCTTCTGCCTGGACATGCCTCAAGTGACCCTGGTCCTGTTGGGCCACATCCTGCCAGGCCTGCTCACCGACTCCTCCAAGTGGCACAGTCTCATGGACCCACCTGGCACTGCGCTTGCCAAGTAGGATTCTCCCCAGGGCTTGCTCTGCTCTCACTCCACAGCCCCCAGTCCAGAGCCCGCACCCGTCGCCTGGCTGTGCAGGGCCCTGTCAGAGGGGCCTGGTCAGTATGGACACTGGAACCCCTCTAACTGTACCCCATTTTCCTGGAACTGTTTGCCAGGCTGGCCGTGTGGTGTGCCCTGAGCTCTTACTCCTCCCACAAGGGACAGGCATCTGCCCGCCAAAAGAAGAGACACCGTGAGGACATTGAGGTAGGCGCCCCCATGTTCACTCATTCCCATGTTTATTTGGCATTTATTGGTAAGAGGCGCCTTCGCAGGTGAGGGGACTCAGACGTGGTCCCTGCCCTGGGGCAGTTGTGGCAGGGTCTGGAGGAGTGACTGTGTGGCCCCCAGACTACGCTTGGTGAGGGTCCTGTAAGGTGCGCTTTACCCAGCAAAGGCCCGTGGGAGGGGTGGGCAGCGGGGCCGAGACCCTGCTGGCAGGGCCTGCGGAGGGCTGTGGGGCGTTGACTCTTCCCCACTCAAATCTGAGCTCCAGTCCTCTCTCCTGTCCCCTGGTTACTGGCAATTTGAGATTTAGGGGTGCGTGACAGTGACTTTCCTGCCCTCCAGGATTACATCAGCCTCTTCCCCTTGGACGACACGCAGCCGTCGAAGCTGATGCGACTGCTGAGCTCCAACGAGGATGACACCAACGTCCTTTCAAGTCCCAGTGAGTGTGGGCAGGGTGCACAGGCCGCTTCCTCTCCTGGCAGCTCAGCCCCAGGTCTGCTCTGTCTGGGCCCAGCAGGCATCTGTGCTGGTCAGAGAGGGTGTAGCAGGGGCTTGTGCTATTCTGTCCCCTGTCTCGGGGGCTCTGTTTCCTGCCATCTCCTCTCCTCTGCCCAGGTCCCAGCCCAGCTCGTGGTTGTCTCTGCCCCTCCCCTTCTTTCACGCAGGGTTAAGGGGTTGACAAGCCACCAAGTGCATTCATTCAGTGCCTTGGGCACAGCCTGTGCCATTGACTCACCAGCTCTGACCTTCCTTCCTTGCCCCAGACATGCCCTGAGAGGCCTGGGCTGGGACTTAGGGCTACCCCCTCTCTTCCTGCCCGAAGCGCAGCCCTCCCCACCCTGGCTTCCCTGGACGTCACTGCCTTCTCACTTTCCTCCTCCTGGCCAGACTTCTGCCAAGGGCTCCTTCTGTGGCACTTAATTTTTCCTGTTTCCAGAGATTTCTTCTGAGCCTATAAATTTCTCTGAAGCCTTTTAGGGACTAGGGGACAAACCACGTACTTAAGCAGAGGAACAATGCTGAATCTGCCACCTGTAAATGCTGTGACTTAGCTAGTTACTTAGCAAGTGTGCGTCTCAGTTTCCTCATCTGTGAAATGGGCTGTCGTGAGGGTGAAGCCTCTTAGTCCGTGTGGTGCTGGCCAAGCGTCAGCTCCTCTCTCTCATGGCCAGCGAGGCCGCTCTGTACTTCCGGCTCTGTTGCCCAGCTAGAGTGCAGGTGAGAGCCATGGCGCCTGGCTCCCTCTGTGCTCTTGATCTAAGATCTTCCCTGGGCCTCTGTGCACCAGTCACCCCATGGGTGAGGGACAGGGTGTGGCGGGCAGTGCCCTCAGCCCTCCTCTGCTCCGCCCTGCAGCCGACCGCTCCATGAGCAGCTCCCTCTCGGCCTCCCAGCTCCACACGGTCAACATGAGGGACCCTCTGAACCGAGTCCTGGGTGAGTCCCCCATCCCTGCCTCTGCACCGGAGGCTGTGCTGGAGGGGGGTCCCGTTGTGCCCCTGGCTCCCTTACCGCACCTCCCCACCCCTTCCTCCCTCACCTGGGCTCTCCCGGCCTCCCCTCCTCTTCCCAGTTCTCCTCTCACACCTCCTCTCCTCCACACCTCGTTTTTGGGCACCCTCAGCACGTTTTCCCTTTTCAGCCCCATCTTCCCCCAGAGCCTGACCTCTTCTTACCCCTCTCATGGAACCCCCTCCTCTCCCCGCTCTGCACAGCCAACCTGTTCCTGCTCATCTCGTCCATCCTGGGCTCGCGCACGGCCGGCCCGCACACGCAGTTCGTGCAGTGGTTCATGGAGGAGTGCGTGGACTGCCTGGAGCAGGGCAGCCGCGGCAGCATCCTGCAGTTCATGCCCTTCACCACCGTGAGTGCCCTGGGGACGGGCACCCGCCTCCCACCACACACCCTCCTGGGGTGTCCCACTGAGCAGCTGTCTGTCTGTCTGTCTGTCTGTCTGTGGCAGGTGTCGGAACTAGTGAAGGTGTCGGCCATGTCCAGCCCCAGGGTGGTTCTGGCCATCACGGACCTCAGCCTGCCCCAGGGCCGCCAGGTGGCTGCCAAGGCCATCGCTGCACTCTGATGGGTGGCGGGGAGGGTCCCGGCCCCCGGCGCCTCTGAAGGGCGCAGTGAGGAAAGATGAGACATCGTTGCTCACATCCACATGATGCAAGAGCCCTTCGTCAGCTTCCACGTTTCCCTTCTCCTGACTTCTGACCTCCAAGACGGCTTCCTGTCCCTTCTTTTGTAATTCCCTGTCCCCTTCGCTGGTACGTGGAGTGTGAGCAGCCCAGTTCCCAGCCATCACCCCTGTTCCAGGAGGGGACACTCCTCTGAGGCCCCGTGTGGATGTGTAGTGTGTGTGTAGATATATATTTTTGTAATACTTGAGGGGAAGTCCACCCCTGTTCACTTGTAAATAAAGATCCTCGTGGATCCGTTTGTGACTGAGTGCCAGCGCCTGTGCCAAGTGGGGCAGGGAGCAGCATCCTCTCCCTGGACTGCCTTGTGCTGTGGCCCGGGAGAGGCGCAGTCCCGTAGGGAGCAGGGGGAGGAGGAGCAGCAGGGGAGGAGGGCAGGGCTCAGGTTCCCCTGTTGGTCCACGCAGCTGGGGGGGCGGGGGCATGAGAGCTGCTCCCCCCAGTCAGCCCCACCTGCCACCGCCACCCCCCAAAGCCCGCCGTGGTCTGGAGAGGGAGAGGCTCTGGCTGAGGCCCTGCAGTGCGGGGCAGAGTGTCCTGCTCTGCTACTCAACCCGGCCTGACCCCACCCGGAGTCTGACTGGCTGAGATTTTGATCTGTCCCCTCCAGAAGAGGAACAGAGGGACGAAGGGCAGGAATGCCCTGTAACCCTTTCCTTGTCTGCTGCGACCATCTTCAAGCCTCGAGGTGGAGGACGCTGGGCCGTGCAGTGGGTGCCACCAACCCTGCTTTCCAAGGAGCTACATGGGGAGGGGAGGAGGGAGGTGGCTGAGGAGCTCGGGGTGGGTTTGGGCAGACGGCGGGGGCACCCGGAACCACACGGCAGTCTGTGGCTGCAGGGGCCCCTCTGCTCGCCACAGCTGGCCACCCTCCCAGCCCCTTCACCTCTCTTCAGCCCATAAGGCCGCGACTGTGGGGAAGTGGCCAGCCGGGGTGAGAGCAGAGGCCAAGCCTGATGAGAAGTTCTGACCCTAGTGGTCACCCTGACTTGGATTCCTCTGTGTTTGTGGGTGACTTTATGGATGGGCATAAGTTTAGGGAAGATGGCAAAGTGACAAGCCCTATGCAGATGTCTGCACCCCTTTGGGTCAGTCCTGCATAGTGGCATCTGGCCTGTTACTTGTACCCCCAGCCCCCTCTCTCTCCTCTCCTGCACCCTTGGTCCCTGTGCCTTCTGTCTCCCCCTAAAGGTTGTGGCTGCACAAGGGTGGGGGCTGTGTCTGCCTTGTTCACTATGTCCCTAGACTTCCCTCAGTGCATGCACATAGTAGGTGCTCAGATAAACACAGTAGAGGAATGAATGTCACATGAACTGAGAACTCCCTTCCTCCTCCCCACACCTCCCCTTCCCTCTGGCCTCTCCCACCATTCAGCATCGCCGCCACCTGCAGCCCCTGGCCAGGCACAAGCTGGACTCAAGAAGGAGGAAGGACATTTGCTGGACAAACTCTTTATTACTCTGAAGCTTGGTTACAATAAGAAAGTGGGGACAGAGGTGGAAGTTACATGGTCGTGCTTCCTCTCACACACACCTGTTCCCTCCCATGTTCCCTCCCACATCATCAATCCCAGCCACCTGCCCAGCCCTGAAGAGAGTCAGGTGGGGGCAGGGCAGGCATCCCAAGGGCACCGAGAAAATCCACCCAAAAAATGGGAGAAACGTCTCTGATGCCTGAGTGCTGGGAGTCAGAACATACCCCCAAATGCTTAAGAAAAAACTAGATTCCCCAGCAAATTGATGGGACCCCATGGTCAGCCCCCCGCAGCTCTGTTGCCCTTGCTAGTCCAGGGCCTTGATGCCCAAGGGACGCGGGGCCGGGCACAGATGGCCGAGGCCAGAGTGAGGGAGGGAACACCCAGTTGGGGAACACTGCTGTTTAAATATTAAACAGGGATGTCTCGTCTCCCATGTGGGAGACCTTCTGATCTCCCGAGGGCCCCACGGTGGGTATCCTCGGGGGAGGGCTCCCTGCGGCTCTTCCCAGGGCCCGGCAGAGCCAGGGCAGGGAGCAGTCACAGGAATAAATACTTGGTATTTACCTATCTCCCTCCTAGTCCAGGGGACAGGAGGAGGGAGCTTTTTCTCGCTGCCACTGGCAGGAGAATGAAGCTCAGAGATGCAGGGAAGGACCCAGAAGTCTGGGGCTTCGTTCTTCTCTTCCCTGCCTTTAAATACAGGCTTAAATAGGCATAAATATTAAATAAAGATAAATACACGGGAGGGAAAGGGTCTGCTCATGGCTGGGCGAGGTAGCGCAGCATGCGGTACGCCAGCTTCAGGAAGCTCTGCAGGTGGGAGGTGACCAGGACACCGCCTGCTCGGCGCTGGAAGGCAGAGGTGAAGGTGGGCATGGCGCCCTGGCTGGGCTGCAGGGCAGGGGCCACCCCCAGGTCTTCCATCTGTGGGCAAAGAGGAGAGCCGAGGTCAGGCCCGCTGAGTGGGCATTGGTTGCGTCACATGGGGAAATGCTGACACGCCCGACTGTGAAAGGTCACTCGCTCCGATAACGGTGGAGCCAGGACTCAAACCCAGGTCTGCCAAGGTCCCGTGCTCTGTCTCCTGCTCTAGCTAGGGGACTGGAGGAAGGCCAGCAGAAGGAGGGTCCTGGGATGGGCCATATACAGGCCCCCAAGAATGCTCCTGGCCCCAACCCTGAAGACGCCTGGGATCCCCAGCCTGCTGTGCCGGGCGGGCGTGCAGCATGACCTTGGAGACCTGCTCCATTTGGCCCTACTGCCTCCCCCAGCGAGGCTCACCTGCTGCCAGACGGTGGTGGCAAAGTCGGCGACGTCTAATTGCAGCATGTCCACGGTGGGGGCCAACTCAGGGGAGATCCCCGCCAGGGCCTGCAGGAGGCCCTGGTAGAGGAAGAGGCCGCTGTGCAGTTGGCTCAAGCAGCCCGTCTGGGGACACAGAGCAGGAGAGTGAGGGTTGCTGCTGGGGACACTCCTGTCCTCCCTGCCCCATCACCCTCCTCCCCTCCTGACACTCACCAGCTGCAGGGCCTGGCTGGGGCAGCTGCTCAAGGGAGTCCGGGGGATGCCCAGAAAGTGCCCCAGCAGCACCAGCTCCTCGGGGTGGCATAGCTTATAGGTGGCACACTGGGGACGGAAGGGTGCTGTGTGAGAACCGCCTGGCCAGGCTGCCACTCCTCTTCCCTGGGTCCTCCCCGGCTTCCTGGCCTTCGCCCTCTGGGCTCGTCCTGCCTTGCTGCGCAGCCCCACTCGCCACCCTGGCCCATGGCCCTCAGTGTCTTCCCTGAAGGTTCCCCAAGTTCCTTCCCAGCCTTCCACGTTGCCACCTCTCCTAATTTTCTCCCATGTCCCCTGTGTGTCTCCCTCTCCCATGTCCTTCCTGAGGGCATCTTCCCCTTCCTTCGCCCCGCTCAGCTGTCGTCACCTCTCCCACTCACCAGCTTCTCCTGCAGGGCTGCGCCGTCGCTCTGGATCTTTCTCACTTGCTCCAAGCACTTGAGCAGGAAGCTCTGGGGCAGGGAGCTGGCAGGGTCCAGGGGGCTGGCTTCTTGCGCTGGCCAGAGTGTGCTGTGCCAGAGCAGCAGCTGCAGGGCTGGGGACAGACAGGGCTCAGGAGGCATGCCGCACGCCCACTCCCACTTGGGGGCACTGGGTGTCCCTAGTCCCCATTCCCAGAATGGGTATCCCTAGCCCCTTTCCCACTCTGGCCTCCCTCCCATGCCCAGGGCAGGTAGTGCTCTGGTCCTGGGCCAAGACACTCACCCATCAGCTTCATGGGGCCAGCCATGGGTCTGGGTGGGTCTGGGCTGCGGGCACCAAGCTCTGTCGGGCCCAGCTCCAGAGGGCCTTTATACATAAGCCCATGGCGGTCTGGGAGGAAATTACCTGGGGCTGCGACTAAGGCTTAGTAATAACTTCCCAGGATTTATGCAAATTTAGTGTCCAGGACAATGTAGGGGGTTGGAACAAAAAGCTGTTTGCGAAAGTTTTGTGAAATTGTGGAATCTCTGATCCTTCTTTGACGTAAAGTCTTGTCCCCCTCAAACTCCCTTCCTCCCCTCCTGCCCCACCCAGGCCCGAAGTGCTCCAGGGTGTTTGAACAGAACAGCAGCAAAGCTGAGCCTCCGAGAGCAGCAGGGAGGCTGGAGGCTGGTCAGCCTGGGGGGGGGAGGCGACCTCCAGAGGGGCTTTTCTTCTCCAGCTGACGTCCTGGGGCACTCTCCTTTGCCCCCTCCTTTGGGAGTCTCCGGCCACCTGCATCCCAAGTCCCCCAATTCTAAAAGAGAAGGGAAGAAGCTAGTTGCCCCCATTCCTAACTCCCAAGCTCCCTGGAGGCTGCCTTCCTGGGTCACCTGCTGGGGACCCCTGGCCTGAGACACGGGACACTGGGGTCTTGCCTCGTATCCTCACCCCACACTTGGATAGCTACCGTCCCAGGTTCCAGGTTCCAGGCTGTCCTGCCCGAGCTGATTAGCTGGAAACTCCCCTCTACCCCCCGCCCATGACTCATTCCTTTAAGCCCCCAGAGTCCCGGGAGAGGCCAGAGGAAGCCGGATGTCTGTCCTGAATGAAGCAAGACTTTTGAGGCCCTCAGCTCACCTGGCCTTGCCCTTCCACCTCCTCCAGCACTACCCCAGCAGCAGATCCCCAGGGCTTTGGAATTAGGGGACTGGAACACATGGCTTCTCTGGCCATTCACTGCCCAGGGAAGAGGCTGCCAGCCAGAGTGTGTGGGGCCCGGAAGCAGACTCAGGCTGGGGGTGAGGAAGGGGGAACTGACCTCATCTTCGAATCCTAGAACAATGTAGTCGGGGCCGGAAGGGACCTTGGAGTAGGTTCCAGCCCTGCGAACTGGGCCAGAGAGGGAAGTGCCTTGCCCAAGGTCATGGTTGACAGAGTCAGACTGCAACCAGGCCTCAGTCCTGAGAGCTCTCCACAGGCCCGAGGCAGTCTGACTGGCCGAGCCCAAGGCTATCACCTTCCGTCCTAATGTACCCCCCAGCCAGTGAGCCAAGAAAGAGACCTGCCTGGCCCGCGGGGCCATCTCCGGGGCTGGGGTGCCCCCTGGTGGCCACAGCTGGCAGGTACATCACCTGCTGCTCTGTACACATCCTGCCATCTGTTCCCCTCCTCCTGTGGAGACATTGGCCCAGGCGCACAGTCCCCACTCCACCTCAGCTGGGCAAATCCACCACCTTGCAGTGTAGGGGCCCAGCTCTGTGCCCAGCTGTGTGAGGGCAGAGGGTGGCTTTAACGGAACCACGGAGGGCAGGAGATTCAAGTTCTTAAACATACTGGCTGGCAGTTATTGGGTACCTCTTATATGTCAGGCACATTTGGTTACACTTTTGTCATTTCTTCCTATTAACCAGCGGGTGTGTTACAGATGAGGGACAGCCTCAGAGAGGTGAAGAGACTTGTCCAAGATCACAGAGCTTGTCAGTGGCAGAGCCAGGCTGGATTTGTGGTTTTGTCAGCATCCCAAGCCCGTTGTTCCCATACACTAGCTCCCTGTCCAGATGGTTGAAATCTCCAATAGTGACTCTGTCCAGACATCAGCCCCACCCAGGGGAGGGTAAAGACCAGATAGAGAGCAAGGGCTTGCTGCACCAGCCGGGCACACGGGGCTGAGCTAGACTGGAAGCTCAGAGAGCATGACGATCTGGCGAGGGCCCAGCTGCAGAGACCTGTGTTATCCACTCTTCCAACTTCCCGAAGGCTCTTCCAGGTATTTTGCTCTTTTTTGTTTGAGACAGAGCCTCACTTTGTCGCCTTGGGCTAGAGTGACATGGCATCAGCCTAGCTCACAGCAACCTCAGATTCCTGGGCTCAAGTGATCCTCCTGCCTCAGCCTCCCTAGTAGCTGGGACTACAGGTGCATGCCACGATGCCTAGCTACTTTTTTCTATTTTTGGTTGCCCGGCTAATTTTCTTTTTCTATTTTTTTAGTAGAGACGGGGTCTCGCTCTTGCTCAGGCTGGTTTCAAATTCCTGACCTTGAGTGATCCTCCCTCCTCGGCCTCCCAGAGTGCTAGAATTACAGGCATGAGCCACCCACCGTACCCAGCCTCAGGAAATGTATTTCTTAAATAAAAAGGCTTGAAAGTCAAAATTTCTCCGTGATTCATGGGCTGCAGAATGGTTGTTGTCGTAGCAGGCATGAAAACAATTATTCTCCTTGTGCATCTCCATCAGAGCTCTTGGGTGACCAGGTGCATTGTCAATGAGAGTAATATTTTGAAAGGAATCTTTTTCTCTGTGCAGTAGATCTCAACAGCGGGCTTAAAATACTTAGTAAATTGTGCTGTAAACAGATGTGCTGTCATCCAGCCTTTGTTGTTCCATTTATAGAGCACAGGGAAAGTAGATTTAGCATAATTCTTAAGGGCCCTAGGATTTTGGGGATGGTAAATGAGCACTGACTTCAGTTTAAGATTACCAGCTGCATTAGCCCCTAACAAGACAGTCCTCTGAAGCTGTGAAGCCAGGCATGCTGTTTTGGCTACACTGAAAATCTCTAGTTTCGTGCAGCCACCTTCATCAATCACCTTGCTAAGTCTGGACAACTTGCAGCTTCTCCATCAGCACTCGCTGTTTAACCTTGCACTTTTGTGTTATGGAGATGGCTTGCTTCTTTAAACCTCATGAATCAACCTCTGCTAGCTTCAAACTTTTCTTCTGCAGCTTCCTCACCTCTCTCAGCCTTCATAGAATTGAAGAGAGTTAGGGCCTTGCCCTGGATTAGACTTTGGCTTACGGGAACGTTGTGGCCGGTTGGGTCTTCTACCCAGACCATGGAAAGTTTCTCCATATTAGCAATAAGGCTATTTTGCTTTACCATTCTTTTTTTTTTAAATCATTTTATTTAAAAATTTTTTTTTTATTTTTGAGTCACAGTCTCACTCTATTGCCCTGGCTAGACTGCCATGGTACATCAACCTAGCTTTACAGCAAGCTCAAACTCCTGGGCTCAAATGATCCTCCTGCCTTAGCCTCCTGAGTAGCTGAGACTACAGGTATGTGCCACCACACCCGGCTAAGTTTTATTATTTTTAGTAGAGATGGGGGTCTCACTTTTGCTGAGGCTGGTCTTGAACTCCTGAGCTCAAGGGGATCCTCCTGCCTTGGCCTCCCAGAGTGCTAGAATTACAGGTGTGAGCCACCACGCCCAGCCTTATCATTCATGTGTTCACTGGAGTAGCACTTTTAATTTACTTCAAGAACTTTTCCTTTGCATTCATTATTTGGCTAAGTGTTTGGCATAAGAGGTCTATCTTTTGGCCCATATATATTTTCTTTTTTTCCCATTTCCCCTTTCAAAAATGAATCTATCTTGGTTTTTGACATACCCTCCTCCCTAAGCTTAATTATTTCTAGCTTTTGATTTAAAGTGAGAGATGTGTAATTCTTCCTTTCACCAGAACACTTAAGAGGCCACTGTAGGGGTATCAGCTGGCCTAATTTCAATATTGTATCTCAGGGAATAGGGATACTAGGCAAGGAACAGATGGCTGGTGGAGTAGTCAGAACATCCACAAATTTACTAAGTTTGCAGTCTCACATGGGCATGGCTCAAGGCCCTCAAAACCATAGTAACATTAAAGATCACTGATCATAGATCACCAAAATATATAATGAAAATATCTGAAATATTACAAGATAGGCTGGGGTGGTAGCTCACACCTGTAATCCTAGCACTTTGGGAGGCTGAGGCAGGAGGATCACTTGAGCTCGAGTTTGAGGTTGCTGTGAGCCATGATGATGCCACTGCACTCTAGCCTGGGCAAAAGAATGAGACCCTGTCTCAACAACAACAATAAATCAAAACAACAACAAAAGAAATATTGCAAGAAGTATCAAAATGTGACAGTGAGACACTAAGTGAGCATCTGCTGTTGGAAAAACGGTGCCAACAGACTTCCTTGGCACAGGGTTGCCGCAAACCTTCAATCTGTAAAACGCCACAGTATCTGTGAAGCACAATGGAACAAGGTGTGCCTGGACTGGCAGATGACAATCTGCAGCTGGTGATGGCACAGTGACCTTTCCTAACAAGACTTTATGGGCTGGGCGAGGTGGCTCACGCCTGTAATCCTAGCACTCTGGGAGGCCGAGGTGGGATTGCTCGAGGTCAGGAGTTCGAAACCAGCCTGAGCAAGAGTGAGACCCAGTCTCTACTATAAATAGAAATTAATTGGCCAACTAACATACAGAGAAAAAATCAGCTGGGCATGGTGGCGCATGCCTGTAGTCCCAGCTACTCAGGAGGCTGAGGCAGGAGGATCGATTGAGCCCAGGAGTTTGAGGTTGCTGTGAGCTAGGCTGATGTCATGGCACTCACTCTAGCCTGGGCAACAAAGTGAGACTCTGTCTCAAAAAAAAAAAGACGTTATGGAACCCACAGTGTGCCAGACACCACACAAGGCCAGGGAGGACACTGGAAGAGCTTCCAACTGGCAGGAAGGCAACACTTTCCCAGCAACCACCTCCTAAGAGAAGCGTTTCATTATCAGGTGAGTGGCCCTAAAACCAGGGCCTACATCGATCACTGTGCGACAGGAAGCCTGGAGGATGTGTCCAGTTCAGGTGGGGAGGGGAGGCAGCTAAGGCAGGGGCAGAAACCAGCAGGTATTCTTCAGACGAGAGCTTGGCAGGAACAAAGAGGACATGTACAGCAATGTTCCAGGTGCTAGTGGAGAACACATGAATATTCAATGACCCGATGCGGGAGCACTTCTGTGTAGCAGGGAGGGAGGCTTTTAGATCAGGGCAGGCGTGTTTCCCACTGTGCGTGGCTGGAGTTGATGGGTGGGGGCCACAGGGGAGCCCCCTCCTGCCTGACCCCACCAGCTCTGCTCAGTGAGGAGCCCATCCCCACAGCACAGGGCCAGCCGGGCCAGCCCTGCTGTCAACCTGCTGTGCTCTTCTCCGTGCACCTCCCCTGACGGTCAGCCTTTTTCTTCAAGCCTCTAGAAGTCTAGATTCTTAATTTTATGAGCTAGAAGGTCACTGAGCCTAATCCTTTATTTGACACACGTGGGAAAGGAGTCTGAGAGGTTGGTGACCTTCGGGTCAGCATCTGAGAGCCAGACAGAGAGAACAGTAAAGCCAGGCACTTCTGCCCCAGCTCCCTTCACTCTGCCCCGGGCTTCCTCTGGCTCTACACGACCCACAGGCCCTCGGGTTACTCCTGGGCAAGAACTCCAAGACCAAGACAAAAACGTGGCCCTGTCAATATTGCTGCCACGAGGGTGAAGTATAGTAACTGATGCCCAAAGAGCTTTGGAGAACTTTTTATTGTTTAAAAATTGTAATTGAAGCTTCAAAAAAACATACAACCCAACATGTCCCAATTCCAGTGCCCTCCTCCCTAGAGAGCAGCATGAGGCTACTACCCCCTCCTGCCGCCCACACCACCAGCCAGGACCCTGCCCTGGGGAGGCCGCCTGCCCGTCCTCCTGCCCGCTGTGTGCTAAGTCACTGGCTGGGGAGGGGCGGCGGGTGAGGTGGGGGTGGCCGGCTCCCTGCACCCCTCACCCCCTGCAGTCTGTGAACTGTGTGTGGGAAAAGGGGGCCGATTCTTTGGGCAGGGGACCCCAAGGGGGAAAGAGAAAGAGTCAGTCCCCACTCACCCCACCCCTCCCCAGCCCCCTAGCTCAAGGGAAGCTGTCGTCGTCATCTTCCGCCATCTCTTTGGCAAACTCCAAGTCTTGCTGCTCTCGCTCGCGCCGCTCCTGGGGACAGAGGTGCTGTGAGGCCAAAGCTTCGGAGCAGCTCCCAGCCCTTCCAAGCGCTCCCCTCTGCCCTGTTTGCGTGGAAGTCTGACCTTTCGGTCTGGCCCACGAAGCGAGCTTACCTCTGCAGACTCCAAGTCCTTGTTGTAGGATTTGGGAGGGAACCGCATGGCCTGGAGCACCACAGAGAGAGGAGCAGGTGAACAAGGGCAGGAAGCAGAGCACCCGCCACGCTCCCCCGAGTGCCAGACACCAACGGGGGACAGGCCACTCTCCGGTCTAGACTAGTGGGGGGCTCGGCACAGAAACGACCTGTTACGATACCCTGTGGTACATGCTAAGAAGAGACTTCAAATTTGGAGGAATAAACTAGCAACTGTCTGCACCGGGCAGGGAGGAGGAAGAGGAGGAACTCTTCCACGGGAAGAGTCCACGGGAACGGGGAGAGGCCTTCCAGGCGGAGGATACCACATGCACGTGAGAGGCCTGGCCTGAGGTCGGTGGGGCTAGTTGAGGGGACAGTTAGGGTGGGGAGGGGAAAGATCAGATATAAGGGACCCAATGGTCTTGTGTGCCATGCTGAGTACGGCTTTGCCAGATTTTAAGCAAGGCAGCGATATCCCTGGATTCCTGGGACAAAGAGACTGGAAAAAAATATGGCAACCAAAGAGTAACAGCATCAAACTCAGTGCCCGACAGAGGACGAGGGCTTAACAACCTTCTGTGGACCCAGATATCAGCCCATTTTAGGCTTTGTTAAGTGTCCCAATACAATGATTTCATTTAATCTTACCAACCCTGTGAAGCAGGTAGGACAGGTAATCCCTCACCGTCAGCTTCACAGATGGAGAAACAGAGGCTCAGGGAAGTTAAATGACTCTAATTTGGAGACAGATCTAGAACCTCGCACTCTGAATCCCTGTCTGGTCCTCCGCGGTGACCACATCTCTTAAAAGCAATAGGAGTGCCCACCCAAGCAAGTGGCTGTGGACCCTTGCCAAGGCCCTTCCCCCTCTGTAGCCCCCGCGCTGCCGCTCCGTGACTGTACAGAGATGGCTGGGGACTGGGCCAAGAAACCAGCTGTGGTGTGGGGGAGGGGCACGCTGCTGCCAGGCTGGACGCTGCGCCAGGGGTGTCTCACCTTGACGGACATGTTGTGGATGTCCAGGCAGAAGGAGATGCGCTGGTGGAAGGCCAGCTGGGGCTCGCGGGTGGAATAGATGTCGATCATCTCCTTGGACTGAACGTAGCCTTTCTCGTGGTTGATGCTGGCCTCAATGACACCATCCCGGATGGCCTGTAAGGCCCCAAAACCACCTTCTAAGTCTGAGAACATCAAGTCCCATCCTACTCCTCCGTCACCCTCACACTCAGACACTCACATGTGCTCTCATTCTCTCTGGCTACTTACTGGCTTCACTGCAAACGACTGGCACTCCCTAAAGGACTATGCTATTTCCCTATTTCCCTCTGTGGCCAATCTCCTCCCACTGCCACTGCCTGAAATTGGCAGGAGGGTGACGACCTGGCCACTGTGGTTCCTGAACCAGCCCCACCTTGGCAACGATGAACTCTGCATCTTCAGGGCTATCCAGCTGCAGCTTCTGGGCAATGTCGGCCAGGGAGATTCGGGAGTAGGAGAGGCTGATCATGCGTACACCTGGGAGAGGAAGGTGTAGTGAGGTGGGCAGGGCGGGCACAGATCCTTCCCCTACCCACTTTCACCCGCAAGGCTGGCCCTGGCCACTGGAGAAGCCCAGCCTGGCTCCAGGTCCTCCAATGGCCCCTCGGACCCTGATCCACACCTGTCTTAATGACATTGTGTCGCAGTCGGATAATCAGGGTGTAGGTCCCATCTGCTTGAAACTTCTCCCCAAACTGATCCAGGACCTGGTTGAACTTGGCTAGGTTTCCTGTCCTGACAGCTGCAGGGGACAGGAGTGAATTAGATAATGCAAATGGGCACAGGTGCTAGAGGCCCCACTGGAAGGGGTCTGGCAGGCTTGGGGGACGGGGACAGCCTTACCTTGGGTCAGAAGGAAGTAGGGCATGAGTGAGCGCTTGAGAGAGGGCTGACGGAACTGCAGCCGGTCGGGGATCTCCCCCAGCAACAGCTCCACCACGATGAGAAGCTTGTGCACCTGGACGGTGACATGGGAACGCAGTGGACGGGGAGCCCCACCGGTGGAAGAAGAAAACGAAATGGGGCATCAACTCAGAGAGATGTACGGGGAGATGGGAAAGGCAGCACTGTGTTTAGGCCCAGAGGAAACCCTCTGAAAACCCGTGCTGGGCATGGAATCGAAGCTCTGCCTAGGTGAAGCTATGAAAACAAACGAGATCACCTGAGGAGAGAATGTGGGTTTTACTATGGACAGAGCAGCTTTCCAAGTGTTCTGCTGAGAACCGGATGGTGAGAAGGAAGGAGGTTGGGGGACACTTTCTGCTCAAGGACTTAAGCAAATAGGCAATGGGCCAAGGCCTTGGAAGAGACAGGACAGACTGGGATGAAAAATGCAGGTTGAGAAGTTGTAAGTAAAAACAGGAAGGGTAGGATTGGGTATAGAGAGACAGTCAAGTCTGCAGTAGAGAGAAGGCAGCTGCAGTAATGAATGCTAGATGGCCCACAGCGGATGAGCCAGAGCCTGCCTACTCAGAGTGGCCCATGGATCCAACGCTGCCATCACCTGGGAGCCTGTGCAGACTGTCCAGATCAGAATCCACAGCTCATTCCAACACCCAGTAGGTTCACATGTCACTCAGTAAGCTGGGGCCAGGCAGAGGGCAGAGGGAAGCAGTTTGGGAGAGGGCTGGCTGTAGGCCTTTTCCCAAACATGCCTTCATGCCCACCTTCTGTATTCCAGGGCTCCCTCACTGACAATGCACTGGCCAACAACCTCCTTCCGGCTCTTTCTGTTCCCTCCTGGCACCTGGCTCTACCACAGGAAACTGAAACCATGGACATCCATACTGAAATCTGCTTTGAAAACACTGCCTTATCCCACAAACCATTTCCCCGCTAAATGACATATTCTATGTGCTAATTATCCGTATTTTCGTTGATTTTTTTTTTTTTTTAGACACAGTCTCGCTTTGTTGCCCAGGCTAGAGCAAGTGCCGTGGCATCAGCCTAGCTCACAGCAACCTCAAACTCCTGGGCTCAAGCAATCCTACTGTCTCAGCCTCCTCAGTAGCTGGGACTACAGGCATGCACCACCATGCCCGGCTAATTTTTTCTATATATATTAGTTGGCCATTTAATTTCTTTCTATTTTTATAGCGATGGGGTCTCGCTCAGTCTGGTTTTGAACTCCTGACCTTGAGCAATTCGCCCGCCTCGGCCTCCCAGAGTGCTAGGATTACAGGTGTGAGCCACTGTGCCCAGCCTTATTTTTGTGATTTTTAAAAGAAACATGAGTGTCTTACATTGTAAGTAACCTAACATTCTGCTCCTGTACCCTGTGTATCTAAAAAGCCATTTCTTTCTGTGTAAATTCTACCCATCTTTCAAAAACCAATTCCAATTTAAGGTTTTCTTTAAAATCTTTTTTTTTTTTTTCCAATTTTTCAATTTTTTCTTTTTTTGAGACAGGGTCTCACTCTGTTGTCCAGTCTACAGTGCAGTGGCGTCAGCCTAGCTCACAGCAACCTCAAACTCCTGGGCTCAGGTGATCCTCCTGCCTCAGCCTCCTCAGTAGCTGGGACTAGAGGTGCTCACTACCACATCTGGTTAATTTTTCTATTTTGTAGAGACAGGGTCAAACTCTTGCTCAGGCTGGTCTTGAACTCCTGACCTCAAGTGATCCTCCCACCTCGGCTTCCTAAAGTGCTAGGATTATAGGCGTGAGCCATTGTGCCTGGCCAAGATCTCTTTAATCATTTGATCGAAAACATCTGCCTTTCTCCAAACTTCTGAACAGAAACAGAATGAATCTTCCACTACACTGACCTGATCGCTGCGCATGCTCCTCCTCTTCCCTGTCAAGGGCACAACAGAGGTGGAGTCGTATTAAGGTAGGAGCAGAGGCTTATAGTTGGGAAGATGGGGTCCAAATTCTGGCTACTGGGCTCTGTGACTTTACAGAGGCCTTCAAGCTTTCTGAATCAACATTCTTTATCTATTTCTTCAAAATATTATCTCTAATCATCACAGCTCACTGTGACCTCCAACTCCTGGCCTCAAGCAATCCTCCCACCTAGGCCTCCCAAAGTGCTATGATTACAGGCGTGAGCCACCGCGCCCAGCTAGAAATACCATTTCTGATCCTTCTTTCCTGTCTCTCACAGTATCTAATACCAAGGTCAACACTCAAAAAAATACTTGGTGGCCAGGCGCGGTAGCTCACGCCTGTAATCCTAGCACTCTGGGAGGCCGAGGCGGGCAGATTGCTCGAGGTCAGGAGTTCGAAACCAGCCTGAGCAAGAGCGAGACCTCGTCTCTACTATAAATAGAAAGAAATTAATTGGCCAACTTATATATAGAAACAATTAGCTGGGCATGGTGGCACATGCCTGTAGTCCTGGCTACTCGGGAGGCTGAGGCAGCAGGATTGCTTGAGCCCAGGAGTTTGAGGTAGCTGTGAGCTAGGCTGATGCCACAGCACTCACTCTAGCCTGGGCAACAAGGCAAGACACTGTCTCAAAAAAAAAAAAAAAAAGGCCGGGCGCGGTGGCTCACGCCTGTAATCCTAGCTCTTGGGAGGCCGAGGCGGGCGGATTGCTCAAGGTCAGGAGTTCAAAACCAGCCTGAGCAAGAGCGAGACCCCGTCTCTACTATAAATAGAAAGAAATTAATTGGCCAACTGATATATATATGTAAAAAATTAGCTGGGCATGGTGGCGCATGCCTGTAGTCCCAGCTACTCGGGAGGCTGAGGCAGAAGGATCGCTGGAGCCCAGGAGTTTGAGGTTGCTGTGAGCTAGGCTGACGCCATGGCACTCACTCTAGCCTGGGCAACAAAGCGAGACTCTGTCTCAAAAAAAAAAAAAAAAAAGGTGCCTGACAGTTCCTAGCTGGCCAAGGTTTATCTCCATTTGAACCAGTCAGCTGTATGGAGATTTTCTGGATTCCTTGGCCACAGACAACACTGCTCCTGAATGGGCATGTGAGGGACCAGGTAAGAGCCTGGGGTTTATCAACATGATCCAGGTGCACACCTGGAATACCTGTCAGGAATGCTGGGAATCACGAACACTCTGAACACACCTGCAGGTAATGCCTGCTTCGTGTGGTCTGGAAAATGATGCCCACAGACAAACACCTGAACCAACCTATTGGATAAGGAAGATGAAGGATGCCTTCCTGGACCCCTTGTACAGGGAAATAGACAGAAGTGGTACCAAATAGTAAGAGGCGATGGGATGGTAGTAACTGTGGCTCACCGTCTGTTTGAAGCCGACAGCCGTGTGCTGAGGGGCCTTGCGAAGGGCATTGGTCATTGTTCTCCGGGCCTCTGAGTACTCCAGCTGGATGGCTTTGATGCGCCCTGGGTGTGCAGGAAAAGAGAGTGGGTCAAGAGAGTGGCGTCACCCATAGCAAACCAGAGTGCCACATGGGCCTCTCGTGCGTCCCCCCTAGAAGATCTGCACCAAGTGAGCCCGAGCCACCTTCTGATTTGTGGGCTGGGCCCTCTGCTCACCTGTGTAGTAGAGGTACCTTGCCCACTCGTTGTTGTTGGCCTGCTCGGGGAACACGGACTTGGACACCAGCTTCTCGGCCTGGTCGTACAAACTGTAGTGTAGGTAGTTCCGCAGCAGGAGGTTCAGCAGGGTGGCCTGCCCGTCGGCGTCATGCCGCAGGGTGGCTGTCCGGAGCCGAGCGTGTAAGAAGCTGCAAAGAGGAAAGAAAAAGGATGTCAGAGGCTTCAAATTACAACTCTTTGAACTGCCTTTGAGTCCTCATTTACTCTCAAGGCCTCAAGAAAGTGATACATATTGCTTTTCTGGTTATTTAATGAATATTCAACTATTGACTGCCTGCCGTGGGAAGCACTATTCTAGGTGAACAAAAAGCACAAAACCCTGTGCTCAGGGAACTCAGTGGAGAAGACAGGCAACGATCACGATGAAGTATACCATGTGGCAAGGCAGAAGGTGGCAGGGGCCGTGAAGAAGTCAGGGTAAGTGCGATGGGGAACACAGGAGGTGAGAAAGACAGGGCCGTGCTTCCCAACAGCTTGGTCACTACAGGACTTGCTAAGGAGGTAACAGTCCGGCAAAGGCTGAAGGAGGCAGCGAGACAGTGCTCTCAGCAGAGGGAGAGCCAGAGCCGAGGCTCTGAGGAAGAGCGTGCCTGGCACACGAGGAAGAGCAGGAGGCCGCGGGGCTGAGAGGAGCCAGCCGAGGGAAGCAGCAGATGAAGCCAGGGAGGCTGTAATAGGGCAGAGCGTTTCGGGCCTTAAAAGCTACCGTGTGGACTTTGGCTTTTCCTTGAGAGAAATGAGGAGCTACTGCAGGTTTTGAGCAAAGAAATAAAGTGTTTTCCAGCCTGTCCCTCCACCCCTAACCCACTCCTCAGTCCCCCCCTGATGTAGGGTGAAGGGAAGAGCCTGGGGGATAGTTCCTAATAGCCCAACAGTTAGCCATTTTTCATCTAGAGTCAGTCTCTCTCCTAACACCCCCCCCACCCCCCGCATGGCTCAGGGCATGTTAGCCATGACCCCTATTTCCTGCTGGGCACCTCACACCTGCCAGCTCATCACCCTCTGCAGGTTCACTGCTCTGTGGTAGTGACTCATCACATCTCTGACCCCAAGGGCCGCAAATGACCCCTTGGCCCCCTGTACCTGCGCACCACATCCAGCTTGTCCAGGAACTCATAGACCCGGGCGTGATAATAGTAACACTTTGCAGCCACAAGGTCCAGGGCCCGGCGGTTTTGAGTACTGATCTTCTGCATCAGGTCATCAGAGATTTTCTGTGCCTGGGGAGGAAGCCAAGAGAATCGATGGCAGTTCCTCAAAAGCTTAGACATGGAGTTATCATATGCCAGCAATTCCCCTCCTAGGTCTATCTCCAAAAGAATTGGAAACATATATTCACATAAAAGCTTGTATATGAAAAAAAAAAAAACAAAAAAACCTTGTACATAAACATTCATAGCAGCGTGATTTATAATAACCAAAAAGTACCAGCTTGAGCAAGAGCAAGACCCTGTCTCTTCTATAAATAGAAAGAAATTAATTGGCCAACTAGTATATATAGAAAAAATTAGCCGGGCATGGTGGTGCATGCCTGTAGTCCCAGCTACTCGGGAGGCTGAGGCAGCAGGATCGCTTGAGCCCAGGAGTTTGAGGTTGCTGTGAGCTAGGCTGACGCCACAGCACACACTCTAGCCTGGGCAACAGAGTAAGACTCTGTCTCAAAAACAAAACAAAACAAAAAAGAAACCAAAAAGTAGAAACAACCCAAGTGTTCACCAGCTGATGAATAGATAAACAAAATGTGGTATATCTATATGATGAGTTATTATTCAGTCATGTAGAGAATGAAGTACTAACACATGCTACAACATGGATACACTGTAAAAACATTATGCTAAGTGAAAGGGCCAGCCTGGGTGCAATGGCTCATGCCTATAATCCCAGCACTTTGGGAGGCTGCATCTGGAGGAGTACTTGAGCCCAGGAGTTTGAGGTTAAAGTGAACTATGATTGAGCCACTGCACTCTAGCTTGGGCAACATAGTGAGATCCTGTCTTAAAAAAACAAAACAAAAAAAATAAAACAAAGCCAGACACAAGGTCACATATTATATAATTCCATTTATATGACATGTCCAGAATCCTCTATAGAGACAGAAGGCAGATTAGCAGTGGCCAGGGGCTGGGGTGAAGGAAGAATGGGGAGTGACTACTAACATTCACATGTGGTGCTTTCCTGGAGTGATGAAAATACTCTGGAATCAGTGATAATGGTTATAAAACCTCGTGAATATGCTAAAAAACACTAAATAGTGGCATACTTAAACTATGGTGAGGAAAGGGAAAAAAGCAGGGAATTGAGGAGTGGGACCTGTCATTTCCTGAGCATGCTCCTGTGATAGTGGCTGTGACTGACAAACAAGCTGGCAGTAGCTAGGGGAGTGGCGGTAGTATGCAAAATAGAGCTGTTCAGCCCCATCATAATAGCTGTTATTTATTAAAATATCATCAATGTTCACTATGTGTAGATTATTGTGCTAAGTATTCTAAAACATTTTTTAAATGTAATGCTAACAACAAGGCTGGGCGCGGTGGCTCAAACTTGTAATCCTAGCACTTTGGGAGGCTGAGGTGGGAGGATCGCTTGAAGCCAGGAGTTTGAGGTTGTTGTGAGCTAGGCTGACCGCCACAGCACTCTAGCCCAGGCAACAGAACAAGACTCTGTCTCAAAAATAAAAGTGCTGCTAACAATTTTGTAAGGTCAGCATTGTTATCCTCATTTTATATATGAGGATATGGGAGAAATTAATTTGCCTAGGGTATAGCTGGGATTGGAATCCAGGTCTTTGTCCTCAAATCCCCCACTTCCCCCAAAAGAATGTACTACACTAGTATCACAGCAGACAGGTACAGAATGAGCACCACCAGCCTGTTCCCACGGTGCCCAGAGCAGGAGGGAAGGGGTCTTCCCAGATGTGATGTCAAGCACATACCCCCATGGGGGAAGAGTCTAGGGGACAGTTCTTAAGAATCCAGTGATTATTTCCACTTCCTCACCAGGGACAATCTCTCCTACAAACCCATGCACTGCTTGGGGCTCATTAACTGCATTCTGGATACCTCTTTGTAGCGCTTGCTGTTCATCAGAAAGATGACCACAAGGAGCTGGAGATAGGCTTCCACCTCAGGCAGGAGAGGTGCCGATGCAGCTTTTCCTGTGCGGGGACGGAATTGTAAATCAGCTTCTGTGTCCATGGGCTAGGAGAGGACAGAAGTTACCATGGAAAAGCTCAGTCAAGTCAATCAACCAAGAATTTATTGAGCACCCACTTTATATTTCAACATATATTTATTGAGTGTCTACTATGTGCCAATATTTTGCTAGGTGCTGGGGGTACAAACATAAAGACACAGTCTTTCCCAAAGAAGTCAAGGAAGCTAGCAATATAATACAATAAAGTGTTGCAGGAGTGTAACAAACTCCTTTACAGAATCTAGTGTGGACATAAAGGGCGATGCAAGGAACTGACAATCTAAGTAGAGAGATTAAATCACCACACCTGACAAATACTCCTTTGTCACTGGGCAAATGAGTATTAAAACAGGCTGCTTTGGCTTCACTCCTCGTGCTACGGCAGGCAGTAACACAGGTCTTGAGGATATGGAATAATTCTATCCTGGGGGTCTGAAAGCAAGCCTGCACCCTTTAAGTTGGCCCAACCTACTCACCTCTTCCAGGAAGGGGAGCAGGAAGTCCCGAGTGGCATTGTTTGAGGTGAAGAAGCCATGCACAGCTTTATACAGAACATAGTGGTTGAGGCGGCGTGATGTGGAAGGCAGCATCCGTAGGGCCCGCAGCACGAATCTCGGCTCCTTGCCCGAAACGGCCTTCTCCAGCTGTTTCACATGCTCCTTGATGTCTGCAGAGGACCAGAGGAGAGAAAAATGATGTGACTTCCCACTCCTCCTAGTGTCCCACCATGTTAGGCAAGTAGATCTGCCGAGCCTCTCACAAACGGACAACACGTGGCCAGTCATCACTTTTGCCCTAACAAGGTTAAGCAATATTTACAGATTCTACACGTTGATTTTTAAAGATATATCAAAAGGCAAGGAAAAATATAGCTGGGGTGGGGGATAGGATAGAGGCTGATAGAAGAAAAGAATAAATAAGAAACAAAAGAAACAGAGATTTATCAGATCTCAAAACAGGAAAAGGCTTTCTAAATGTAAACAATGGGAGAAATCACATGCACACACAGAAGACTGATGAACTTGACTTCTGGATAACTGCATAAACAAAAGAAAAATATTTGCAACAAATGTGATCAAAGATTCACATTTTCATTCTACAAAGAACTCGTGTAAATGCTTAAGAGAAAGTATACTGCCGTAATTTCAAAATTAAAATGGACACGAACAGACACATATAGAAGAGGAAAGATAAAGAGCTAATAGGCTGGGTGTAGTGGCTCAAGCCTGTAATCCTAGCACTCTGGGAGGCCAAGGCAGGAGGATTGCTTGAGGTCAGGAGTTTGACACCAGCCTGGGCAAGAGTGAGACCCTGCCTTACTAAAGATAGAAAAAAATTAGCCAGACAACTAAAAACAGAAAAAATTAGCTGGGCGCTTGATATATCTTTATCTTTCATAACAATAAAAATATAGCTAATAGACAAACAGTATATTTCAGTAGTACTTGCATAACTGTAAGTAGAAACATTTTTAAACTACCAAATGAGCAATATTTAAAAAATTAAAGAATACAGTGAAAAGTAATTTCTGCTGGTATAACGTAAACCAGTGTAGTTTTTCTAGACAATATCCATCAAAAACCTTAAGAATGTTCACCTTTTTTTTTTTTTTTTTTTTGAGACAGAGTCTCACTCTGTTGCCCAGGCTAGAGTGAGTGCCATGGCCGTCAGCCTAGCTCAGAGCAACCTCAAACTCCTGGGCTCAAGCAATTCTGCTGCCTAAGCCTCCCGAGTAGCTGGGACTACAGGCATGCGCCACCATGCCTGGCTAATTTTTTCTCTATATATTAGTTGGCCAATTATTTTCTTTCTATTTATAGTAGAGATGGGGTCTCGCTCTTGCTCAGGCTGGTTTTGAAATCCTGACCTCGAGCAATCCGCCTGCCTCAGCCTCCCAGAGTGCTAGGATTACAGGTGTGAGCCACCTCGCCCGGCCAGAATGTTCACCTTTTTTTGATCTAGGCATATAGATTCTGGGAATCTATACTAAAGAATTAATAATACAAGTAGAGTAAGAAACTTGGGCACAAAGTTGCAAAGCTACTTGTAACAGGAAGAAACTAGAAACAGTTTAGATGTCTAGCAACAAGGGAATGCTATCAATTGGTTTTTTTCTTGGTCACCTTTGTATATTAAGCACTTAGCACAGGGTGTCTGGGCCACATTAATGATATAATAGTAACGGCTGATATTTATGGAAGGTTTACTATGTGTTCACCATGTGCTACACACAGTTCTAAACATTTTAATGTTTACAACAACCCAATAAAGTAGGTACTATCACTCTCATTCACACAGATGAGGAAACTAATTCCAGAGCCTGTACTCTATGATATTAAGCATTCAATTAATGTTTCTGAAATAAATTGAATACTGATTATGTTTATGGATATGTTAAATGAAAACACAAAATTCAGAATCATCTGTATTTAGGTAAGCTCTGATACAAACTGTATCAATTATATGAGAGTAGCTCAAATATATTCATAGGAACAAATATTAGCCATGACGTTTTTCCTTGCTTCCTCTGAATTCTCATACTTTCTAAAATTTCTACAATGAACATGAACTACTTTATAACAAGAAAATGAAGTGTTTGTAATAAACAAACCCAGTAGGTAATGTTAAGTGGCACCTCTGCCACTGGTTATCACTATTGGTAAAAGTTTATCGCTAGAAGTAAAAGGATCTCTATTAGATACTGATTTTGTTGCTCAACTTTAGAGCGCGAGCTGATGCAGTCGACACTATCACATCATCAAAAGCACCATCTAGGGAGCATAACTTTGCTTATCTCAATGTTTTTGAGCTAGTTTCTCATGCAGTTAAGTAAAAAGAAAACCCCGTAAATAGGCCAAGCACAGTGGCTCACACCTATAATCATAGCACTATGGGAGGCTGAGGCAGGAGAATTGCTTAAGTTCAGGAAGTTCAAGTCCAGCCTGAGCAAGAGTGAGACCCTGTCTCTACTAAAAGTAGAAAAAATTAGCTGGGCATCTTGGCATGCACCTGTAGTCCTGGTGACTTGGGACACGGAGGCAGGAGGATCACTTGAGCCCAGGAGTTTGAGGTTGCAGTGAGCTACAACGACCCCACTGCACTCTACCGACGGCAACAGAGTAAGACTCTGCCTCAAAAAACAAAAAACAACAACCAAAAAACCCAATAAGTAGTCTGGTTCCACTTGATCCAGAACCAGGAAAACAGCACTAGGATCACCGTGGGAAGCTCTCACTTTACCCACTTCAATTATAAACAGGATGCTCTAAGTGGGAAAAGTAAAAAACATGAACTTGGAGGAACAAGAAAATGATAGGAAACTGGAAACAGGAACCTAGGAGAAAAGAAATGGGGACTGGTATATAGAAGTTTAGGCCAAAGGTGAGTATTGAATTCAAAGATGACACCTAAACAGTTTTAAGTGTGCTTAAACCCTCTAGAAACAAAGTAGGAGTAGGAACCTGAAGGATGAGGAAAAGAGCAATGGGGATCATTTGGGCACTTTAATTAGATAAATTATGAAACAAGATACTGGGTCGGAATGGTTCTTTTTGGGGAGGAGTTTGCTTAAAGGCAGTTAGGACCACAGAAGCCTTTTGTACACTCAGGGGCCAGCACTCTCATCCTGGCCCTCTTCACAAACATAAATACAAACACTAGTTTCTAAAGAGATCAATCATATATATTGGAGGTGCTAGAATCAGTTGGGGGGGGGATGCAAATGGAAATCAGACGGGAGGGCTTAGAAGAGTGAGTCCCCAGACCCACTAAGACCTAGATCTAGATACAACGTCAGATGGGAAGCGGGGGGATGTGAGGGGAGTAGTTCCCGGGCTGGAGTTGGGAGTGTCAGGGTAGCGGGGACAGGTATCGGGGGTGATCCCAAGGAACTGCGGGGGGACGCGGGGAGGAGGCTGTGCTAGGGTCCCAAGGAGAAGCTGTCACCCGTGATCGTGGCACGTCCCCGGCCCGGGCTACCCTACCCTCCAAGGTGACAGTGTCCAGCTCTCGCTGGGAGTGCTCAGCCGCTGCCACCGCCGTCTTGCCGTCTGCCTCCCCCGTGGACCCGCCACCCGCCTCCTCTTTCATCTCTACATCCTGGGGGGCCGGGGGCGGTGGTGGTTCTTGTTCCCCTCCGCCGGGCGGCGGCTTCGTCTTGTCCGCGCCGCGGCGCCGCGCCGAGCCCTCCTGCTTCATGGCGCCCGGGGTCGCGGCCTAGTCCAGGGGCCGAGGCCGGGCCTTCGCGTGAACCCTCGCACCCGGGACCAGGAACCGAGCCGGGCCCGCACACGAGCGCGGGATAGCGTCAGGCCGCACGATGACGGAGCAGCTGCAAACCCCTTCCCAGCGCTGGGATTTCTGGGTAACGCCAGGCCCGGCGGGCCGATGGCCGACTCAGCAAAGGGAAGAGAAATCAACAGCCGAGGTGCAGGATAGAGGCGGATCTTCGAGGAAGGAGAGGGGAGGAGCCTGTATGGGTTTGTGGGACTTTCTTTAGTGTACTTAAGAGTGTTGATTTTATGTTCCTCTGGGGTGCATTTCTGTGGATGTCCACGAGAGGTCCCCTCAGGTTCCCACCTGGGTTAGAATGGGCTCTAAGAGCACCCCGACCGGCGTGGAGTTGTTACGGCCTATCCGAGCGCGGGGCGAGTTGACGTCACAAGTTGCCGGGCGGGTTTTGCGCCCAAGCTCGCTCAGTTTGTCCCGGGCCTGGGTCGCCTTCCAGATCCGCTCGGCCGGTGCTCAACGGCCGGCCGTCCAATGCATCCGGCTCCAGGGAAGAAAAACAGGCTGTGAAGGAGGGCCGTGGAGCTAGGGGCTGTTGGGCTTAAATTAATAAACTGAACTGGAGAGTAGGGAAAACCTCCCAGACTTCCTTGTCAGATTTTAGCTTAGTACTGTAAATAAGGCATAACATTTCTGCTGCCTGGGAGTGCACATAGTGGAAAGGGTGCATTCGTGTAGAAATCACTCCAATTTATTAAAAAGATAGGGGTCCATCCTACATACATCCCAGGGTTTGCACATGAGGGGTGAAAAACTTAGCTCAAAAATGTAGTCTACATGGGAGTTAGACAGTGTAGATAACCGGACACCCTCTCTGGGCTGTGGTGTTTTCTGAGGGTTGGGGAAAGAGAGTGGAAGCCCATTGAAGGGGCCTTTGTACATCCAGGTAGACACTGTTGTGAAATGGGGAACAGAATAATGGTGTACCTAAGGGAAGGAAATTGGACTGGAAACCTTGCCCACTTATTTTTCAAAGGACTCCCCCACAGATTCTCTGCAGTGTGTAGGTGAAGCCAGGAGGTGAATACAGGTCCCAATTTATGAAGACAAAAAACAAAAACTCTCTCCCTATCATGCAACATCATCGTTCCCATAAATGGAAGTCCTGAGTTTTATACCTTTGATGGACCAGATGAGACAATCTAGCCCTGTTGTAAGGACCTAGAGGGAAGGGAATATGTTTTGACTATATCCTCCTTTTTATATAACTGATATCCTATATATTCTTCATTATTATTATTTTAGCATATTGTAGGGGTACAAGTCTTAAGGTTATGTATATTGCCCATGCCCCTCCTCCCCCAATATTCTTTATATATATATGGTATCCTACATATCTTTTGTATTCCCTCTTTCATATGATTGTAGCAAATAGTTACTCGCATTACACAGCTACTTGCTAAATGGAAAGATATGTGCTCCAGTTTTAGGGAACATGCCTTGACAAATTCCTCCTTAACTGTCCTCTCACACCCTCCCCTCCTTCCTCCCCCCAGCTGTGGGATGGATAACAGGACTTTTGAATCATCACTGGAATAAACTCACTAGAACTTCTTCATAACACCATATCTGTAATTGAAGGTGGGCGAGAATGGTAAGGAAGAAAACAGATGAGATTTGTTGTTTATCCTTAATAATCAAAGAAGTTACTCTTCTGGATGGTTAGGATGTTAGCTCACCTCTCTATTAAGTTTACATCACAAGGAAAAAGCAATTAAGTCAGCAAATAACAACCTAGTACATCCATGAGCAATGCAGTGAGGCTTTGGAAGATGCCCAGGGTGGGGGAGGATGGATTTGCACAAAGCCTTTGGCAGTTGGTCATGAATTCTTCGTGAATGAGGAAACCAGCTTGGGCAGGGGGTGGCTAAGAAGGAGAGTCTGACTCCTGGGGCCAAAAGACTTAGAGAAATTATGCCACCCATAAAACTACTTTAAAAGAGATTGGCGAAGGATGTTCAAACCCAGCTTTAGGCGGAGGAGGTTGATATAAACACAGCTGATGAGATTGCAATATACATATTAGCAGGTCCATATGCTAAGCCTGCCCATATTACTTCCTCCCATAACCACCCTGAATTTCAAGATAGAAAGGTGAAAGAAGATAATATCATGATTTATTTTTAAAAGGTTTGGGTCAGTCTTATTCTTGGGTCTCTCTCTCTCTCTCTCTCTCTCTCTCTTTTTTTTTTGAAAACCCATCTGCATTTTCTATTCAACAATACTCAAAAGTTGTCTTATTTTTGTTTTGGGTTTCTACCACATATCCGTAGATCTTTCCCTCAACCCAGCGCTGGAGGACCCCCAAATGCTCATCTTGAAGACAAGCTGCTTTGATGATCTTCTCACTTTAGAATCTAGATCCCACATTCTGCACCTTCACAGTTCTCTGAGCATCTTCCAGCTTGCCTGAGGATAGAATAGGGTAGTGTTCATGTACATATGATCTATATGTAGCATGATAATGATAATTTCTTTTTCTGGCACAAATTAAGAATTTTCTCATGATAAATTCTTTTTTTTTTTTTTTTTTGTTATTTTTTGGAGACAGAGTCTCGCTTTGTTGCCCAGGCTAGAGTGAGTGCCGTGGTGTCAGCCTACCTCACAGCAACCTCAAACTCCTGGGCTCAAGCAATCCTACTGCCTCAGCGTCCCAAGTAGCTGGGACTATAGGCATGCGCCACCATGCCCGGCTAATTTTTATTTATATACATATATTAGTTGGCCAATTAATTTCTTTCTATTTATAGTAGAGATGGGGTCTTGCTCTTACTCAGGTTGGTTTTGAACTCCTGACCTTGAGTAATCTGCCCACCAGGGCCTCCCAGAGAGCTAAGATTACAGGTGTGAGCCACCACGCCGGGCCTTCAGGATAAATTCTTTAAACAAAAATACCAAAAGACACCTCATCCTAAGATTGACATAATATTTTTCATTAATTCCAGTGAAGCTTGCTTTTTGGAAGTACAAGTAGGAGAGATTAGGATAGAAAGTTAATTAATTTATTTTTCCAGTTTTGCTGAAATGGCTCATCGGTTTAAAAGTTTGAGTGCTTCTACTTCTAGATTTAAGCCTCAGTAGATGGGCTTAGTGGGTTGCAGGGCTGGAGGGACAGGGAGAGATACATGGTTGGGTACGTGGAAATTGGTTATTGTTGGTGACTAGCTAGGATTTTAGTCATCTTCAGCCTGATGACTCGGAAATGCCCTTGAGTGTTAAGGACACAGCACAATGAGGTGGGGAAGATATTTGGGAAGCATGAAGCAGGTGGAAAAGGCAAGTTAGGAAGCCTTGGTCAGCAGCTGAAGGAGGGAGAGGCTAGCGTAAAGGGCACAGAGGCGAGGGAGGGTGTCTGGGTCCCATGTGTATTGGGGGCCGGATCTCTGCACTTCCAGGCCACTCAGTCCCACTAGGGCCTCCGTGAGGGTCAGTTCCTCTTCCCCAAGTGGGGAGAGCAGCTCTGGCTGCAGAGGGAAAACACTCTCTTTATCCTGGAGGAAATTCTGTTCCATTGTGCTCTCCACCTAGAAGGAACCAAAACAGCATGAAAAGAAAGAACTGGAAAACTCTCTTCCTCTCTCTTAACTCATAAAAATCACACCAAGGCTACATTCCTCTGATTATAACTCCTTACTTTACCTTACATTACAACTCTATCTGGGTCTTTCGATAGCTCTCTACAGTGAACAGCATATTTTTTTAGCCCCATTTTATGGAGGAATAAATTGAGACAGACACATTGAAAATTTTGCTCACATTATTTGGCTAGGAATAAGCAAAGCCAGAATTTTCTGTCTCTTCTCCCAAGATCAGGCTGATAAACCCAGATCCCAGAAATTCAGCCTTCTACCTCTTGCGTGGAGAGACAGGGGTGTGCATGAGCTCCTGGGAGAAGATAGGGGGCCTCTAGAATTGTTCTATCATTAAGCGACATCTGCATCTTTCCCTTGACTGTAACTACTCCTAAACTCTCCCAACATGCCTTTTTTTTTTTTCCTCACCAGCTTTAGCTGCACAGGTAGGATCTTCTTCTCCATGGATTTTACCAGCAGTTTCTGTTGGGCTTCACTTAGCTCTGGAAAAAAAAAAAAAAAAGCAGAGATAGAGATGGTGCAGAGTGGACTACAGATTCCAAATAGTGTGCTTCCAGAATTTCAGCATTCATTCATTCAATCGTGGTTGAATGCCTGCTCTAAGCTGGGCACTTTTGCTGAGTGTTAGGTAAAAATTGTACTCCCTTCACTCAAGGAACTTGCAGTCTTGTGGCGAAGACAAAGTAATGTGTAATTACAATACAATACAGGTGTTAAGGGAGCTGTAGCTGAGGGGTCTACTTTGTTCGTGGAGTTGTGTACTTTCAGTTTACATCTGAAGGAACAGAGTTTTTCCAAGAGGGGGAATGTTTCATACAGAGGGGAGAAGAGAATTTAGGGGCAAGATCAGAAGATATTATCCCCTGAAATGAAAGCTAACAGGTATCAATATAGACAGGATGAAATTAGCTATATGCAGAAGTTTTTTTTGTTGTTGTTTTGTTTTGTTTTTTTAGAGACAGGATCTCACTCTGTCACTCAGGCTGAAGTGCAGGGGTGCAAACATAGCTTGCTGTAACTTCAAACTGCTGGCCTCAAGTGATCCTCCCACCTTGGCCTCTCCCAAAGTGCTGGAATCACAGGAGTGAGCCACCATGTCCAGCCTTATGAAGAAGTTTTAAATATGTGGCTGATAAAACTAAGGTTATTTCCTGGCCGGGCACGGTGGCTCACGCCTGTAATCCTAGCACTCTGGAAGGCCGAGGCCGGTGGATTGCTCGAGGTCAGGAGTTTGAAACCAGCCTGAGCAAGAGCGAGACCCCATCTCTACTATAAATAGAAAGAAATTAATTAGCCAACTAGTATATATAAAAAAAATTAGCTGGGCATGGTGGTGCATGTCTATAGTCCCAGCTACTCAGGAGGCTGAGGCAGTAGGATCGCTTGAGCCCAGGAGTTTGAGGTTGCTCTGAGCTAGGCTGATGTCATGGCACTCACTCTAGCCTGGGCAACAAAGTGAGACTTTGTCTCAAAAAAAAAGAAAAAAAACAAAAAACAAAACTAAGGTTATTTCCTAATCTCTATTAGCAAGAGTAAGCTGGTTTCCCAGACCATCCAAAGTGACCAAGTAAATTCTTAGGCATGAAACTAATTTTTAAAAATGTAACTATAAACAACTTAACTATGGTGTATTTTGTCTGTCATTCACTCATCCATTTATTCATTTATTTGGGAACTCACTCAAGTCATTCATTCCTATCACTGAAAAGGTCTATAAATGAATACCTTATTCCCCACTTACCTGTTAGTGCTCCAAGGAAATAGAGGATGGCACCCATAGCCTCCTTTGATAGCAGGACGTCTTTTGGGAGTGCCTCCAGCGCCACTTCATGTCCCTTGTCTAGAGCCCCTTCAAGCTGTGGGGAAAGATAGGTGACTGTTGAAGATAACATGAGTAAAGGGCCCAACATGGTGCCTGGCACATGAGGATCCCTTGTCACATGTCAACTCTCTCCCATTTCCCCATTTCTTTTTCGAGGTATCAAGTCCTGAAAAGTATTGGACTGGAAAGGGAACGTTCCAGCCCCGTCCAGCAGAGGGCCGTTCTGGCCTGCCGCCTGCCCTCTGGCCATCAGAGGGACCATGTGCCTTGGAGGAATCTGCACTCTTTGCCCTTTTCCAGGGGACAGAGGGAGCAGCCGTGGCCTGGCAGCCTGGGGGCACTTGGCCAGCCTTGGGGAAGGTGTCCACTACTGACTCCCCTGGCCACTGGCCACCTTCTGCCACTGTCAGAGGCCCCCACCAGCCGCAATGCCTCCCTCCCCAAAACCTGTCTTCTCCCACATCTCCCGTCCTTCCACTGGGAACTCACCTCAAGCTCAAGGTCCTGTAGCTCCTTTTTCTTCCCTAGAAGTTTGCTGAGGGAGCTGAGCAGGGAGCTTTGCCCCATCCGGCTCAGCTTGTCCACTTCTTGGGTCTCTCTCTGAACCTCTTCTTTTAGAGTCTTGAAGCCTTCGTGTACGTCCCCTATGGGGACAGTGAATGTGGCGCACAGCCCTCCATCCAGCACTCTCCCCGTCCAGTAAGCATCCTCCCCGCAGGGCTCATTCACTCTCTGCCCTCCTCAGGTCCACGCACCCGGCCCCCGGCTGGAGCATGGCCTCTTTCTTCTTCACCAAGGAACGAAGTTATGAAGATACCCACGAGCCCTTACCGGAGGGCTGGGACAAGGAGGTGGGCAGGACCTGTAGTATCTATCAGCTAACCCCACAGTTAACCTTCCCTGAGACCACAGGCCTCATCCCGTGTCAGTACACAATTGACTTCCTGTTCACTAAGACATCAGCTGAAAGTTGAGAAAGAAGGTCTGTTTCTTCTTCTCATGAGTTAGTTTGACAAAGAAGAATGACTCTGGTGACTGAATGAGGGCCAGGATGGGGTTGCAGGGATGTGCCTGGACCAGGGAGAGCTCGAACCTTAGCCTGGCCCTCTGGGGGCCTGGCATCCTAAGAACACATTTGGCCTGCTTTGGAGAGATTGGGTCCCTGGAAGTGGCTCCAATCCCTGGGACCCGGGACTCAGCCCTTCCCTTCCTCTCCCTCTACCCTAGTGCCTCCCCTGCCACATTCATGCCAAAGTCTTGGAGAAACTCACAGAATTCCTTACCAACATCAGATGCCTGGATAACTGAGAAAATAACACAGAAACAAAAACAGGTAAGAATGTCATCTTTCAGAATGGCAGCCATACCCAGGGGATGAGAAACCAAGGAGGATGAGGAAATATGTCCTGTCTGTCTCCTGGGAGCTATCTTTTTTTGAGACAGAGTCTCACTTTGTTGCCCAGGCTAGAGTGAGTGCCATGACATCAGCCTAGCTCAGAGCAACCTCAAACTCCTGGGCTCAAGCAATCCTGCTGCCTCAGCCTCCCGAGTAGCTGGAACTACAGGCATGTGCCACCATGCCTGGCTAATTTTTTCTCTATATATTAGTTGGCCAATTAATTTTTTTCTATTTATAGTTGAGACAAGGTCTCGCTCCTGCTCAGGCTGATTTCGAACTCCTGACCTTGAGCAATCCACCCACCTTGGCCTCCCAGACAGCTAGGATTACAGGCGTGCGCCATTGTGCCCAGCCACCAGCTATCTTAAGGATACTCTTGCTCCTGACACCACTGTGACTCAGTGGCTCCAGCCATGGTTGTGGGGTGGCAGAGTTGCAGATGTGTGTGTAGCAAGGTTACAGCTACCGAGGCCCTTGGCGACAAAGGTTGAGCCATCAGACCACCTGGGCATCTTGTCCAAAGACTGTCCCCTTCCACTGCTTTTTTCCAAGCTGTTGGAATTTCTGCCACATTTCAGGGACAATTGTTATCTGAGACCTGCTCTGCCATCTTCCCTGTCAGTCCCACAGAGAAGGGAGGGAAAAGATTGGAGTTTTAAAATTCTGAGTCAACAAAGTTGCAGTGAATGAAAGGAAATACTTACAGATGAACTTCTCCTCTCCTGGCTTTTCTGAAGACAGAAACAATGCACATCTGTCAGCATGAAACCCATTTTTATCTCTTTATCTAAAGTAGTTGTCAAGGCAGCTTTATCAGCGATCATTGTAAAAACACATGGAGATTTTGTCAGCTCATCCGCCCCCACAATTTGGGAACAGACACTGTCTCCAAGTCTCATTTCTGCTTCTGATTGTACCTTCTGGTCTCTGTCTTTCTGTTTCTCGGTCTCTCTTGGGCAGTATTTATGTCTCTATCTGTCTTTCCTAAAGTTGAGGATGGACGATTTTAGGGACTTGGGAAACAAAAGCAGGGGCTCATTGGGGTATTATAGTATGAGTGGAGGGTTTAGGATTTTAGCAGATAGGGTCAGGGTCAGGCAGAAGATTGGGGGAGTCTGGAAGCAATTTCACTTACCCCCAGGAGGGAAGGTTTGCATGTTGTCATTGCAGATGTGCGGAATATCTGTGAGGGGCCAGAGAGGGGGAGGAGGTCCCTTAACAGCTGCTCCATGTTGTCTTCCCAGTCTCAAGCCCAAGGGATCTGAGAAGGGCTAGGACCCTGCCCCCAAATATCCCCTCTAATTCCCTGCTCAGCCTCCATTGCTGGAAGCAGTCTTTTCTTCCTGTGTAAATTCTCTCCTATGCTAACACTATTTTCTGCCTTGCATTCTAGTACTGGTGTCTGTATCTGTTTCCTCCGTTTGCCACAGACAAATGAAAGCAGAGGTTGTGCTTGTTCATTTTTGTACCCTCTCCCATCAACGACCACAGTGCTGGCACCCAGGAGATGCTCAGAACCCAGGAGCCCCTTCACCCCTCTCCCCAAAGCAGCCCCTGTCACTCTGTCCCTGGCAGTCGGACCACGATGCAATACTCTCCTTTACTCATTCTCTGACATCGCCACAAGAGGGGACCAGGGTGCCTCAGTATTCCTGTGAGTAATTCTCATCTCTGCTCACCCCACTCATCTTTGCCTTTGACCATCAGCTGTCTCACTCGAAACGCCAGGACGCAGCCCTTGGGGATGGTCACAGCCTCCTTGTGGTTTACAGACCCCTAGGATCAGACAATGAGGATTTGTGAATCTGCAGAGATCTTAAGTATGAGACATTGGGAGTGGGGTGGGGGCAGGTACAGTGTCAGGGCTGAGAGCATTTGTGCAGGTAAGAAATTGGGAGCTCCAGTGGTGTCCCCGATCATCCCTCCAACGACCTGTATCTCTCTTCCTGGTTCAGACACGAGCAGGGAACTGGGCAGACCTGCTCCATTACCTGCCTGTGCATTACCCTGTTCCTCCTTAGGGCTTCTACCCAGGCCCTGGCCCCTTCCTACTCTGTGCCATCTGTCCCATGCTCACTTTGTTCAGGAAGCCTTCCATGACTAGCCCCCTCTCCTGGCTCCCAATTCCAAATCATCCCTTGAATATTGACAGCCAATAGCTATAGATATGTAGACCATTACTTATTCTCATTGAATTTTCCAAACCTGTGTTCTCTGGGCTTTAAACTATGTGTTTCCTCCATGAACCTGAGAACTTTCTGGGAGAAAGGATGTCTCCTCTTAAGGTTGGGAGCACCATGGGGGAAAACCCATGAGAGGGCGTTTCCCTTCCCCCGAAAGTTTCCTGTGGCATCTGGCACAGCGATGGGCCTGCACTGGGCACCACTGACCAGAGAGGGGGATTGTGTCTGGCCAGCGTGTCCTGTGTGGGCATCGATCGTGCAGAACCATCGAAGTCTCTGACAAGGGGCTGAATGTAAATGCACATGTGTGAGCGTGCGGGCACGTGTGTGTGTGTGTGTGTGTGTGTGTGTGTTTGAGCCAAACCTGTAGCCCCAGGGGGGCAAAGAAGGGGAGGGAGAAGCAGCCCTCCGCCTTGCCGGCTCTCTCTAGGGTGACCTCCTGCACTGTCTCCACCACCTCCATCACCACGTACAGGTTCTCTCCCCGATCTCGCATCTCCTTCAGGAACGGGTGATCTGCCACCAGCTTCCTGAGGCAGGACGACATGAGAGAACCATTCAGAGCTTCCCCTGCCTGGGCCATGTCCTGCTCCTTTCTTCTGTCGTTCCTATGAACTAGACTAGATGCTGTGGTGGCTGGGAAGGCCTGAGGACTCTGGAGTAGGACTGAGGTTGACACTCAGACCTCCTGCTCACTGGCAGGGCAGCTTCCCTGAGTCTTAGTCGCCCCATCTGTAAAATGAGGACAACGGCGCCCCCTCCAGGGCTGCTGGGACATAGACTGGGAAGTGCTCTGGCGAAGCTCCCTCCTGGGACAGGGCTCATGGGGGTGTCTTCCTCCCCTTTTCCTTCGGTCCAGGGGCAGATTCTCCTCCCTTTCCTCCCTGTCCATCTTCCCTTTCCTCCCTGTCCATCTCTTCTGAGATTCTTTTTCTCCATCTCTTATCCTTTCTCAGGTTCCTTTCTCCTCGCCACTTGCTCCTGTATGTAAACATGTCCCTGACCCTAACAAACTCACTCCTTTTATCCCTGATATGCAAAGAGATTAGAAAATTCACTTTCTTTGATCTTCCTCCTCTCTCAAATTACCACCCTGTTTCTTTGCTGCACTTCGTTGGCAAAGATTTCAAAAGATATGTCCACAGCCACTGTCTACTTCCTCACTGCTCACTCCTAAATTCTCTATAATTTGCCTTCTATTAGCACTCCTCAGCTGAAATCACCATGACCTCTGACCTGTCAAACTTAATGACCTTTCCTAACTCTGCAATGCTCCACCCTGTTGTGCAAACCCTCCATGTGACACTGGCTTCTCTGGGCCTCCGATCGTGTGCCATTACCACCCTGGTTCTATCCCATCTTCCCAAGGCTAAATCTTATCCATTCTATCAGCACCTCATTTTCCAGTTATTCGGTTCCATCAAATTTTATGTTTTCTAAGATTCTGTTCTCACTCCTCTGTTCTCTGAACTCCCCCCAACAGCGCCCCCATTTCTACAGCTTTAATCTTACATTGTCACCACCATGTGTGTGTCTTCACCTTGACTTTTCTCCTGAGCTCCAACATCTTATTTCCAACGACCTGGCAAACATCCTCAGCCCATGTGTCAGCAAAGCCACACACTCAAGGGAACTCACAATCTCTTTCCAAATCTACCTCTCACCCCTGCCTTCCTGTTTGTCACCTTTAATGTCCCCTTTAATGTCTTGTAATGAATGCTATGATCTGGGTCAAATCTCAGTGTCATCTTTGACAAAACCCCCACCCTCATCCTGCAATCAGCCACCACGCCCAGTCCATTCTATTGCCGTTTGCAACAGGCTTTGATTCTGACCCCTCCATCCTGACTGCTGCTCCCCAGCTGGGGTCCTCAGCTTGCCTCACTGATGACGGTGGGACAGTGTCTCACCTGGTCTGCCTGCTTCACAGCCCTGACCCGCTTCCTCTGACACTTCCTCCATCTGGCCAGATGAGTCATGAGACACAGCAGAGCCTTGTCAAGGTCTCGCTGGTGCCTACAGAGTGACTGAATCTCCCCGACCTGGCACCCGGTACACCTGTCACCTGGGCCCACACTACATCTCTCACTCCTTCCACTTGTAACTCTTCTGCTCCCACCAAACTGGCTGTTCATGGTCCTTATTTTGAGATTTCTCACCTGTGTGCCTTGGTAATACCCGTCTCCCAGCCCTGCATGTCCAGTTTCTGCTCATCTTTCGAGGTCTAGGTCATAAGCTGCCACCTCTGTGAGGTCTTTGCTTATTTCCCCAGCCAGAAGTCCCTCCGACCCACCACAAGACCTAACAGAACCTTTCCTGTGGCTCTTAGCACTACTTGCCTTGGATGATAGTTACAGTTGCAGGTTTGGTTTGTCTTTTTCACACTCCTGGATCCCAAAGTTCTTGGACAAGGATGTACTAGGTGCAGCCCAGCACGTAGTAGGGTGCTTTGCTATGTAAATAGAGCTCTATAAATGCTTACTGGGTGACTCCCCAAGTGCTAGCCCTTCCTTCCTGCCTCCCCAGTCCTCACCTCCTTCTTTCAACTACTACTTAACTACTTAACAGTCAGTTTCCCATCAAGCCAAACATCCGCGGTGCCCAGCATCAACATGGCGCCTGCCACACCCCAAGGGCGTGCCTGGTGTGTGGGTGGGGCTGGGGGGAGGCTTCATTCATGGGAGCAGAACACGTGTTTGGGCCTCAGCAGGGCACAGTTAAGACCCCTCCCCTATCCCAGTCTTAGAGTTGGAAGGAACCTCAGAGATTATCATTTAATCCCATCTTTTGCAGAAAAGATGAAGTGACATTTCCAAAGTCACACAGCAAGCTAATGTGAACATTCTCCTCCCCGAGCATGCATGGTAGTTGGAGGTGGTCCTGGAGGCCGTGGGAGGACAGGGAGGAGAGGTTAGGGCAGGGCCTGGATGGATGCACCCATGGGCCAGAAGGGTGCCCTTCAAGAGCCTCCCTGTAGTGACTACCTTGGTGAAGACCCCACATTTCAACCCAGGGCCCAAAGCACCCTTTCCCTGCACTGCCCTGCCCCATCCTAGTCACCCCTTGGCCCTGTCCCCTCTTACCTCTCCCCCTGCAAGGTCTCCAGGGCCTTGGGAGCCACGCTGAGTGTCTGGACCTCCAGGGTGCTGTTCCGGGACAGCCCTGCAGTCCCCGTCACCTTCACCGTCTTTGGCACATCCACTTCACCCTCCACTCGGGCATCCAGCATGTTCTTAAAGCCAAAGCTCCCAGCGTCTGTTGGATCTGCGGGAGGGAGAAGGCGGAAGGAGCTGGCTGAGGGGTATTGCTTCCCCCAGCCTCCTCAGCTCCTAGAAAGGGCTTTGGCCTAGATGACACCCACCCGTGTCTGGGCAGGGGGGCTTTGGGGTCCTCCTTGTGGGTCGCCATCCCTCAGCACCCAGCCCCACACCCGGGGCTGACCTGAAGGGGAGCTGCCGGGCTCCAGCACGTCTAGGAGGGTGTAGTCGGTGCGGACGTAGCGGGCCCCCCAGAACAGCGTGCTCTTCCTCTTCCTCAGCACCAGGCAGAAGGGGTGGAAGCGCTTAAAGTCAATGAGGCTGTCAAGCGGTGTCAGGTCCCCTCGAGGGTTTAGTTGCCTGGCCAGGGCCCGGGTGACATTTTCAAACATGGTCATCGTCTCTGTGGGGGGTGGGAAGATGGGAGAGAATCAAAGTGGCTGCTGAGGAGACCAGGACCTGGTGAGGCCCCTGCAGGGAGGGCTCACTGGCTCTGGGGCAGGGACGGCTCTCATAGGTGCCTGGATCCCCCAGTGTCAGAGCTGGAAACAACCAAAGGCATCTTCATTTTATGATGAACAACCCTGGGCTCGAGAGCTGAAACAGCTGCTGGAAGTCACACAGCTGACCAGAGACGCCAGCCCTCCCCTGACCTCGTCAAGGGCTCTTTTCTCACTCCACACTCATTCTCCATGGATGCGGAGCTGGCTGGGGCATTTCATCAGCAGTGGAAGTAAAGCTTCTGCTCATGCCAGAGAATATTGACAGCCAGGACCTGGGGACACCAGGGACGGGAAGCAGCCACCATGGGTGCCGAGGGCCTGGGAGGCAGAGCTGTTCACCTGGCCCGTTGTCCTTCCTTCAGACGAGAGACACTTCCTTGCACCCTGTGCTTGTCTGTCCATCCTTTAACACTCAATTCAGGTCACTTCCTTGTGATCTCTTCCTTCACTCCTCAGGTAGCTGGTGACTCCACCTGTGTCCCCAAAGCACTTTGTACATCCACTTCTGAAACACCTGCACTTCATGTTGTTATGCTCTGTTCACCTGACTGTCTCGCCTCCTCGGCAGTGACTTCCCAGAGGGCAGGAAATGGGTCTTAGTCACCCCTGCAGCATCAGGACCAAGCACCGCGCCTGGCACACAGTTGGCACTCGGCAAATGTGCGTGGAAGGAAGGAAGGAATGTGGCCCTGGAGACATACGCCGGCTGGGGTGAGAGGGCACTGGAGAATGTGGGGCCCGTGAGAGCCTGAGGTTCACCACGTAGGCCCCTGTCTTTGAAGTTCAAGTCCAGGTGCTCTGGCTGGGTGACCAACTGGCACACCCAGATAATCCCCGTGGACACACCAGCTGGCCTGGAAGAGCCTCGCCTCCACTGTGGGTGCCTCACAGTGGCCGGGAAGCAGGAGGCATGGGCACAGATGGGGCTGGGGCCCTTCTGCCAGGTCTAGTGTGATTTTGTCACCCCTTATTCCTGGGAGGGCCAGGATGGGGCAGGACAACCTCCAGGGCTCAGGCCACTGCAGTCTCCTCCTCCTCTCCAGAGAGGTGCTCACAGGCCGCCTCTCCCTTCTCTCCCCAAGGCCTATTGGATACCTACCCTGCTGGACTCCAGGGCAGCCCTAGACCCTCTGGTTCCACCCATCTCCCTATATCTCCCAAACACCCCTTGCCTCCTCCGTTGTCATCAAGTTCTTACCAGGGAGAGGGGCTGGGTTCTGTCCAGCAGCTGGGTCTGGGGTGAGGGCTCAGGGCTTGCTCGGTCTGGAGGTTGAGAGAATGACTGTCCCTTGCCAGGGCCAGCTGCTTTATGCCTCTGTGGAGGCCGGGATGAAGGCTTCCAGGGACCCCGCCTGCCCCAGTGACCCCACCCCCCTCCTGCTCCACTTCCGGGAGAACAGCATCAACCTGTTCCATGTGTGCCCTGGTCTCCTGAGGGCTGAGGGGGTGGATGGGGAGCTGCCAAGCAGGTGCCAGCGTGGGTGGGGGGAGCCAGGGCTGAGAGAGAGGTGGCGACTGAAGATTGGCTGTGGGCGGAGAGGAGAAGAAGGCGGGCACCTTCCAAGGGGTGCAGAGAGAGGCAGTGGGAGCCGGTGTGTGTGCGTGTGTGAGTGTGTGCGTGTATGTGCGCACGTGTGTGTGATGAGGGAAGGCATCTCTGTTCTGTCATCTCATCATGGTCATCAGAAAGTATCTTGGATTCATGATGGGGCCTGTGGGAATGATGCAGGGATAAAAAATCCTGTGTGTCCACAAATTCCAGCAGGGAGCAGAGCAGCGGAAGTGCCATCCTCCCTCTTTCTGCCTGTCAGCCTGCATATCACTGCCTCACTCCATTTGTTTGAGCTGCATAGACAAATCTCTGGTACCGCTAGAAGCATATGTCTGAGTAGGCAGAGATGGAGCTAGACCAAATGGTTTTCCGTTGTTTAGCGTTCAGCATCTCTGCTCCTCGTGGAACAGCGTGTACACACACACACACACACACACACACATACGCGCACGCGCGCGCACATTTGTATTGGCAGAGGCACGGCAGTATTAGTGGAAAAGCCCAAGAATCTTATCATGGAGATTCAGATGTCTCAGCAGAGGTCACTCAGGTCTTGCTCTTATCTTAAGTCTTTGCCTAGAAGGAATCTTAAAGGGGATTTACACACATGAGCATGTCTCTATAGGACAGATTAAGGGATTTACAGGAGAGGCTCTCATAGTGGTGGGATATAGGCTGTGTGTGCGTGCGTATGACCCGAATACACCCGAACCTCGCTGCTCTCACTTTGAGGCTCTTCTCAGCGTCACTCTTTGAAATAGAAACACCACCTGGAACACCATGAAGAGTAGGGATCCTGGAACACCAAGAAGAGTAAATTCAATTTTTACTGGAGGTTTTCTTGAGGGAATAAGGCAAAGGGGGAGATTAGACCATACCAAACTGTAAAACTCCCTAAAAAGTCACTACTGCATTTCTGTCCCCAAAGTCTTATTCAGTATGATGGATTCTCTCAAATATCTCTTCTTTATTTATTTTTTTCATTTTCTTAATATACTCCAGGACTTCTAAGAATCTCTTCTTTAAGTCTTAAACCCAAACCGGCTGGGCACGGTGGCTCACACCTGTAATCCCTACCTTAGGGTCCAGAGGCTCCTCCTCAGAGTCCTGACTTATGTTCAGGAGACTCTGGGACAGAATTTAAGTTGCTCTGGAGGATGCTGAAGTTAGACTTGCATGTAAGGACTCCTTAGGTCGATTAAAAGCCCCTCAATGCTGAAGCGGGAGGCTGTGGGGGCGCCTGGTGCTAGGCAGGCGACAGGCTTTGCTCTCCATCTCCCTCTGGTGGTCAGTCAAGTTAGTGATGGGCCATAATCACCCCTGATCTGGGGATCAAGCTTGTGATGGGGGCGGGGGGGGGGGGAGGAGGGCTTGCTAGGAGACGGGGGATCAAGAGAGGAAATTGGCTTACAGGAGGAAGCCCCAGCCACCTGCTGCCTGGCAACCGTCCTGTCTCTCTGAACCACAGAGTGCACTGCAGACAGACACAGGCATCGGGACAGGGCGTTATTTCCTTACCCATTTTCCTTTTTATTACTGTGATTTTCCCCCCAGGAAGGGGCTGAAGGGGAAAAAGTGAATGGTGGGCGCTTTGGGAGTCCAGACAGGGGGAAGGCTCTGACCCTGGCCGGAACGGGAAGAAGCCAGCAGTCTGGGAGTTACAAGGGCGAGTAGAAGGTTCATAAACACACTTGTAGGATGTGAAGCCCATTCCTAGGGTGTGGGATGACTGGAGCATTTGAGGGAGTGAGTCCCACACAAACATATTCCCAGACCTTCTTTCAATGAAAGGAGGCAGAATTGTTAGGGGTGAAGACAGGCTGGGATGGGGGCATGACCGCCTGGAGGAGGGGCAGAAAGAACACTCCCCAGGGGCATTGGTTTTATATCTCACATGGTAGATTGGAAGTTTTGGGGTGCATGTCATAGATTGTGAGCTATGCCTCCATAAATTGTCCTTTCTGAACAAAGTAAAACTCTCACACTCTTTTCTTATCCCTTAAAAAGCTTTGAAGTTTCTTCTCAAATTCCCAAATCAACTTCGGATTCCAAGACATCCCCAAACTCCTGGCTAAGCAGATAGAGATGTTCAGCTTGAAGTGTGTCAAACTCAGCATCAGGCTTCACAAAGTCAGTGCTCGCTGCCCCCAGCCCTCCACTGCCAATTCATCCCCCTACCCATCAGGCTGGTTTGGGCAAGGAGGCCACTGCCAGGTCCCAGGACAAACCCAGAGAAGCCTTCCCTGTCAGCGGATCCTCGCAGGATCCCAACTCTTCCCGAGTCCCCCTCATGCAGCAGGCCCAGGTGTTGGAGCTCCCGTCCACCTCGTGGCTGGTGGGAGAGGAGCTTTCCTCCTCAGCTGTGGTTGCCGGGCACTGCTGACGGGACAGAGCTCCCAGGTCCTTGTTAAAGGGACTAGGTCCTTTGACCACAGAAGAGATCTACAGAAGAAAGAAAGAAAAGAAAGAAAGATACATTTTAAAGAGAGAGAGGGAGACTGGGTCCCAGATGGAGCCTTCAAAGCTAAGGAAAGCTTGGAGCCAAAGCTGCTATTTTCACCAGGTCTCCCCGGCCTGTCCTTAAGTCGCGCTCTGCTTTCCCTTTTTCTGGTTTTTAAAATAAAGAGCCCTGCATTTTCGTCTTGCACTGGAACCCCTGTGGTCGGTCCTGTGTGGTACCACTGGGCCTAACCTAGTAGACCCTGCCCTTCAGGGACTGCCCTCACCCTCTCCCTGGCCCCTCACTACACAGAGCCCCAGCAGGTAGAGGATGTTCCCAGCCAGCGTGGAGTTGAGTTTGCTAAAAGTCTCCTGCAGACTTTGTTCCCGCCCCAGCTCCCGTCCCCTTCCCAGTATCACTGGCTCCTTATCCAGGGCTCCATCCACCTGGAGATGGGAAGTGAGGAGCTATCCAGATATTCCTGAAGTTAGAGACGGAACTTCCTGAAGGAGGGGAAGGTCTCTCTGCTGGGCATTCCCTCAGGGCAAGGGCCCAGCCTCTCCTTCTTGGTGAAGACACCTCCTCAGGTGGGCAAGCTCTCAGGGGAGGGGGACAGGTCAAGTCCCATCCAGTCCACCTCCGGCCCCACCTGTCTTTAGCCCCGCCCCCAGCCGCCTTAAGCCCCGCCTCTCGACCTGCGGTCCTGCGGTCCCACCCAGCTCCGCCCCCGGACGCCATCCCCATCAGGGCAGTCCGCAATCCCGCCCACTCGGCCACAGGCTCCGCCCCCGGCCGCCCTGCCCCGCCCTCGCGGCGCCCTTTAGTCCCGCAGCCCGGCGCCCCGCCCAGCTGCGCTGGCCACTCGCTCCGCCCGCGGCCCGCTGCCAGAGTCTGGCCCTTCGGCATACAGCTCGTCCTCCACCTCAGCCTGCAGCGCCCGAAACCCACGTGCTCCCTGGGGCTGTCTCAGGCCCGAACTGAGCTTTGGGTACAGGACAGTGGTGACCGGGACCCTACTACCACCCTCCACTGGTCTCAATAGGACTTCATTCAGCGGGTCCCCCACTCCCAGGCCAAGAGGTCCTTTTCGGAGGTGTGGCGGCCTGCTCCCTCCCTCAAACTCTCCTGCCCAGAGAAAGATGATCAGGGCAGGGTCTGGGGTGGGATGTGTGGGGACTCAACTCCTTACATGGTTTCTGATGGGCATTAGGATGCCCTCGAGGGGAAAGGGGCACACTCTGTCACCATAAGTGGCTGCCGTAGACAGATGGAGAGACGGAGCATGAGGACTGGGAGCCCCAACAGAAGAGACATTCTCCTGCAGCCGGTGCAGCCCTGGGTTTAGCCTTTGCCTGCCTAGAACAGCATGGTGGAGGCTGGGGGTGGGGAGGATAAACCAGAAAGGCCCAAGAAACCCATGTGGATCACAGCTATCACTATGTCTGGCCCGTGTCCTCTGCATCCCACCCACCACCACCCCAAGATCTTGAGAAGGGGCTCTGGGCTTCAGTTTCTGACTTGACAGGTTTTTTTCCTTTGCTTAGGAAGGGGGTCTTTGTGTCCCTCTGACTTCCAAAGGCTTTGTCCTCCCTTCTCCAACCTCCACCACATTATGGGGTGTGGACGGGGAGAAGAGCCCCTCTGCTACCCTCACCTTCTGAGGGGAGCATCTTCAGCTCCTTGTCCTTGAATGGGGGATGTCTGTGAGGGTCAGAAATGGGGCGCTGACATCTCCTTCCCTTTGTTGTCCCCAACACGTCGCCTCCTCGACAGGAGCAGTGGGTGGAGGGCACAGGCATTGGGGAGCCACACAGAGGGGTGTGAAGGGGTTGCAAGGGGCCCAGGAGGAGGGCAGAGCCCAAACAGGAATGGAGGACCCCAAACTTCCAGATTTCAGCTGGGCTCCGAGGGCCTGCCCCCGAGGTATGGAAACTGTCTCCAGGAGGGCCGTGTCCCCTCCTCTCCCTCACATTCCATCTGCCACCCCAGCGCTTCTCCCCAGTGACTAGCTGCTTGAGGCAAAGGGTCACTATGCTTTCATGTGGAAACTGTGGTCAGCGGTCAACAGGGCAGGGAGAGGAGGGGAGGAGATGCCAGAGAAGGAAAGCAGGGACTGAGGGCGGGAGAACTCTGGGGCTGCGAGGGCAAACGCCAGCCGGGAGTCTGAAAACCTGGGCGGTGCTCACAGATTGGCCTTGGGTTAGCCACGGGACTGTCCCAGGTGTGGTTTCCTAAACACTATGAAATGGCGACTGCAATAGCAATTTAGCCTTCCTCATGGGATCCGTGTGAGATGATAGAGGGAACAGTCTTTAAAGAAGTGCTGTTACTAAGGGAACTGGCATAAGGATGGGCAGGGATGCAGGGGACAGTCAGGGATGTGGGAAGGAAGGAGCCGGGCAAGTGTGCAGGGCTGGGGGTGGGGCAGATTGGAGATTCCCAGCCTTGAGCCCCACAGCAGTGAGGACAGGAGGGCACTGCCCAGTGGCCTTGTCCCCCTTTTCCAGCATGGCTACCTTCAGTGTCTCCACAGTCTCGTACAGATGCTTCCCACCTTCTGGAAGCTTCTGTGGGAAGGGCTGCTTTGGCTTCTTCAGCTTCTCGTGGTGGATGGAGTGGGACTGGACTCAGAGTCTCTGAATGGTCCCTCGACCCTGGACCACCCTAGTCTCTTCCAACCTCTCCCTCATCTCATTCCCTTGGAAAGGGAATACGTGTATGTCCCAGAGGGACAGGGGCAGCTGTGGTGTCTAGTTCTGGTTCTTTCCTGACTCCCTGTGTGACCTTGGACAACTCACTGCCCCTCTCTGGGCCCTTTGGGACAATGAAGATCCCCGCCAGCTTGGACAGCTCGTGCATTCTGGGTGGGTGGTGCCCCTGTGTGCCAGCCCCTCTTATCTGGCCTGGAATCCCGACCTGCCTCCTAACCTGCCTGCAGCTCACCGAATATTCAGGCTTTCCAGATTGTGTGCCATGATGCTGAAGGTTTTGAAAGTCCAGGGAGTTTTGACATTTGGCCATGACAGTGACAGAGGTATTTACAAGGAGCCTTGTGGCTGCAGTCTGGATGATCTTGAGTCATCTCTTAGTCCTACAGGGACTAAGGGACAGACAAGCCCCTGTGTTTGTTCCCACACATCTTCTGCAGGAAACATTCCGTGATAAATTGCCCTCGTCCCCAAAATGAATGAGAATTGGAGGCTGACCTCAGACATTAGTGCTAGTGTAGGAACTTCGGTTTCCTTTAGTGTTCTAAAGAGGAAGCTAGTAATTGCCCTAAGTGCAGAATGAGTATTGCGGCGGGGAGAAGATCAGCTGGATCCCAGGGGCCTGAGGCAGGTGCGTGTGTGCACTCGTGCGTGCGTGGATGGAGGTGGTGGGACATGAAAGGAGACAGAGAGACAAGAACGGAGAAGAACCAGGATGTGCTGACCCCAAGTGCTGGAGACTCCAGAGCCATCTTCTATCCAAATAGCTGTGTACCCAAGAAAGGCTGGGCTTGTTCTGCTTGGGAGCAGATCTTGGACCTGGGGGATATAGGAACAAGGACGTAGATGAGGTAGTGAGCATTTTTCACCAATCATACTGTGTACTTTATTTTGGTACTGATAGGATGGAAAGATGGCAATTCTTTTTTTGTTTGTTTGTTTGTTTGAGACAGAGTCTTGCTCTATTGCCCGGGCCGGAGTGCTGTGGTGTCATTCACAGCAACCCCAAACTCCTGGGCTCAAGTGGTCCTCCTGCCTCAGCCTCCGGAGTAGCTGGGACTACAGGTGCTCACCACCAAGCCCGGCTAATTTTTTCTATTTTTAGTAGAGACGGGTCTTGCTCTTGCTCAGGCTGGTCTCTAACTCCTGACCTCAAGCGATTCTCCTGCCTCGGCCTCTCAGAGTGCTAGGATTACAGGTGTGAGCCACTGCACTGGGCAGGAAATTCTTTCTGACATGCTTCACCTGCTCTCTGCTTCTGAGAATGGACACTCCAGGATTTGACCTTTTCTGCAGGTAACCCAACATCAATGTGATTAATGTTATGCATCTTGCCAATGCCCATAAACTCCCCTGAGGCAAAGAGAATCGGTTTTCCACACAGGACCATGTAAGGGACACTAGAATGCCCTACTGCCATGCTTTTCAAGTTCTTAGGCTTTCAACAATGTCCCTCCCTGCTGTCAGGCTGTCATTTCTCTCTGCTTTATTCTGACTATAATATAATTTTTGCTACTTCAGACATATTGTTTCTAGCTTGTTTTATGCAGGAACCCAGAGTTCTGAAACTATTAGAACTCTTTGTAAACTAAGAATAAATGAGTTCTGAGCAAGTGCTCCTGTGGGCAAAGTACCGGACCCTCAGCTGGGGTTTGATTCAGATGCCTCCTTCTGGGCTCGCACGACTCCTGCACACATTCCCATCTCCCTGGACTGTCATCATCAATGCACTGGCCTGCCAGGACCCCCAGGCTGGGCACAACTTCCTCATCCTTGCATCTGCCATGCCTGGCGTGTAGTAGGAACTCAAGAGATGTTTGTCGGATGAATGGGTGACTTGTGGTGGCACCCACTTGGCAGCTGGGGAGCCTTGCTTGGCTTTGCCTTTGCAAAGCTTCCTGGGTTGGGGCAGGGTTCTTTCCTGGCGGAAGAGGTTGCTAATGGCTGAGTCTCAGAGGGATGCAGTGAAACTGTTTCTGTTACATTGAACGCCCCTGTCTATGGGGAGGTGCAGTCCCTCTTTGGGAATGAGCTGCCTGGGTTGCCTCTGGCTCTGACGACGACGAGCCTCACTCCTGGGAGAGCTCAGCCTCCGTGTTGTGCTCAAAGAGTCTGCCCAAGACCCACGACAGGAAGGGTGGGGCCATGCCGCATCCTTCCTGCCTCCCCAGTGCAGTGTACCTGGCCTGCTCTCTACCTGGCTCCCTGTGTAGACAGCGAGGCTTTGTCGGTGCTCACGACTTGTGTCTGGAGTATGTCTTGGTCTCATCAGGTTCAGAACTCCCCCAAAAGAAAGAACACCATTTCTTCCATTAGTTTGGGGGTCTTCTGTGAGTTAGGCTCCTATGGCTCCCCCTCGGCCTGGGGGCTCCCTGAGCATACTATCTGCTTCCTCTGCCGCTCCAGGCCTCGGCTCTATAGGACAGGGAGAAGCTGGTGGAGGACAGACTTTGAGAGTGGCAGGGGAGGGGCCGAGGGTGGGTTTCATAGGGATGGGGTCAGGATCCCAAGGCCCAGGACAGGGTGTGGCTGGGACGAACGGTCACAGCTACAGCACAAAACTTCCCATAGTCTAGGTCTGAAAGAACTGAGCAGACCTGGAGGTGGGGAGGCCCAGGTCACCTGAGAAAGATGATGGGGTTACCAGGATTTTCTGAGATGCGTCAAGGGGCTTCCTTGACGATATTAGGGATGATATTAGGGAGCTGAGACTTGAAGTGGTTGTGGGGGACCCGCAGTGATGGACAGAGGAAGGGTAGAAGTGAGGGACCTAGGAGGAGACAGGGAAGTCAGGACAAGGCAGTGGGACCAGGGGAGGCAGTGGGTTCCTCTTGGCCACTCCTTGAGTGACTGACGACCCACTCTGCCCCAGTCTCTGCCCAAGCAGGGTGGAACCTGGCTCAGTGGTTTCCATTCAGGCTCCCAGAAGCTCCCCAAGAGCAGCTCTCTTCCACGAAGACCACGTGGGTGAGTCGTCCTGAATGGAGGCAGGAGACGGGGTGTGTTTCCCTTTGGGTTCCTTGAGAAGGCTGTTTGGTCATAGAACATCTGGCCCACTCCTTCAGCCAGCTGGGTCTCCCCTTCTCCAGTTAACTTCGCAGGCGTCTGGTTTCTCACTACACCCTGTTCCGACTCCCACTGAGAGAAAAGACAGATCACCAGGAGGGTCACAGCCTCCCTGTCCCCTTCCTGGGCCTCAGGGAGGCTGGCTGGGCCAACAGGTTGCAGACTGCTGAAGGATGACCAATGCCTGGACACTGCCCTCTCTCCCTCCTCCCTGTTTGTCCTCCCTCGAGGCTCCCTCTCATCCTCCATCCTTCCAGTTCCATCGTCAGTAATTCATAGGCCCTGGCTTCCCAGCAGACAGACTCTGGTGTCAGGAGCTGGGGGGCAGGAGGGGAGAGAGGAAGCTGGCATTTGGCCGAGCGGGAGCACCCCCCACAAAAAGGGTGGTGGAGGCGGTGGAGGAGAGCTTGGTGCCCCCCTGTCCTCCTTAACACCAGGCCACGCATGCCTAGTAAATGAGCAGTAAGAGAGGTGAGGGGCATTCACAAAAGTGACTTTATTGAGTTGTGCAGTGATGCTCTGGAGTCTTCCCCCTGCCCACAGCTCTCCAGTCACCCGTCCCCAACTCAGTCATGGAGGAAACCACCTTTCTCCCAGGAGAAGGAGCTCTGGAAACGTATCGGGGCTTAAAGGAGAGGGCAGAGAGATGGGGAGTCTCTGGAAAAGGAAGCAGGGGACCCTGATCTGGGGGGCCCCCAGTAGAGGGCCCAGGAAGAGGAGCCTGGGGACATGAGAGGCAAGAAGTGAGGGTGAGCTTCTCAGAGGCAGAGGGAGAAGGGAAGAGGGGCCCATGGGTCCTTGTAAACCTGGCTGCACCCCGACTTTCTGCCTTACCTCCAGCTTGGTCCCTCCACCCCCTTGCCCATCCTTACACCCTTTTTCCAGCCTTGGGGTCGGCCTTGCCGCTGCCCAGACACTCCATGCTGTTTTGCATCGTCCTTGCCTTGACCCTGACCTTTTGTGTAGGGTCCCTCCCTCTCTTCTGCCCAGGGAGTGTCAGTTCACACGTTTATGCCTTTGAGATGGCCCTCGGCCAGGTGCACACTTGCCCTCCTCAGTGCTCCCACAGCTGTGCCACCTGCTGTCTTTCTCTGTTCTGTCACTATCCCCCCTGCCATTGGCACCCAGAGCTTTGGGTTTTCTGAGTCTAGCACAATCCAGGCACAGGAATGGCACCAAAAACTCCAGGTACCAAAGATGGTGTTGGTTGAGAGAGAGACAGAGAGAGCAGGTATTCAGGGGAGATGGAGAGGGAAGGTGGGATGGGGCTGAGGAGTGGGCAGAGGGAGGGGGCAGAGGAAAGCAGCAGCATGGGGTAGGAGGGTGGGGCGCCCCCTCTTCAGACCACTGTGCTCAGGGTGGAGGACACCTCCACTGTGCTGAGGGTGGCACGCACGGGCTGCACGGGGGCCTGCTTGAGGGAGCGCCGGGTCTCATCCCGGTTCTGCCACACGTAGTGAACCAGGTAAGCCACCACCAGCGTCAGCCAGCCCCCCATGGTGACCAGCAGAGCCACGTCTGTGCCCCTCCGGGCCCCGCCCCGCCCCACCCCACACAGCTCTTCCTCCCGGGCCAGCAGCAGGAACTCCTGCCCCACGAGGTCTGGGCGCGCTCCCGGGCCACACACGATGCCTGTCCCGGTGCCCGGTGCCAGCCTCACCTGCCTGAGCACCTCCTGGAGGGCACAGTCGCAGTGCCACGGGTTGGCGGACAGGTTCACTTGGATCTGCAGCCCCACGAAGGCCTCCGCGGGCACCGAGGCCAGCTGGTTGGCAGAGAGGTCGAGGTGGCGCAGAGTGCCCGCCAGGCCCTGGAAAGCAGCCCCCGAGAGGTGGGCAAGGGCGTTATGGGACAGATCCAGCTCCTCCAGGACAGGCAGGTGCTGGAAGGCACCCTCTGGCAGCGATGCCAGCTGGTTGGCATCCAGGTAGAGCTTGCGGGTGTCGTTGGGGATGCCAGCGGGCACGGCGCTCAGGCCCGCCTGGCTGCAGCGGAACGTCCGCTCGCCTGCTTCCTCTGCCACGTAGCAGCCCCGGGGAGGCGCCCGGGGGCTGGGCACGGTGCCACCTGTGCCTGTCACCAGCAGGAGGAACAGGAGGGGAGCGGCGGGTGGGAGCATGACCACAGATTGGCATAGTCCTGGAGTGGAGTAGGATCTGGGGAAGAAAAGACCACATAGAGGAAGAGTGAGAGAAGAGAATTCCACCCCACCCCCACCAGCTCTCTCTTTCCGAGGTTCCTCTTTTGGGGGTTCTCTCAGATCTGGGTGACTTTCTTACTTCCTCCTTGGAATCTCTTTTGATCTAGGGCTCCTCAATAAGGCCCTTTGGGAAAAGAGTCCCCTGGGCTTGAGGCTTGTAGGGTCTGTTGATTCCAGAAGGCTGATCTCTGAGGTTTCCTGGTCCAAGGCCCTGTTGGTCATTCTGGGTTTGGGGGTGACTGTTTCTGCCTCTGCCCATGCGTTGATTTCCCTTGTTGCAGTAAAGTCTTTCCCCTCCCTACTTGGGTGGCTGCCAGGTGGGCCAGGGAGGCACCTGTGGGTCTGGCTGGCACTAGTGTGCTGGAGACAAGGGGGACAGATCAGGGTAGGATTTCAGGGTGCCCAGCTAGGCTAGATGACTAGGTAAGATGTGCCTCTGGCGCTGCCTTCTAGCCCATCCACCCCTTTTCTGGGAGCACCCACCCCTCTGCCTGCCCCAGTTCTGTCCCCTCTGCCCTGCTCACCCTCCCCTTTCCTCTCCCTCCTCCTCCCAGCCTCTCACCCTGTTGGTGGCAGAGCCTTCTCTTGCGCTGCTGCCCTCTCCCCGGAAGTAGTAAGTAGCCTCCCTGCTGCTCAGCTCTGGAGACCTGCTTCCTCCTCCAGAAGCCCTGTTTGCTGTAGCTGCAGGAAGTTGGGGGCTGGGGCCCAAGAGTGTTGGGTTTCCTGGCATGTGACTCTGGGCCCAGGTGTCAGATACCTGAGCCATGTCTTGGCCAGGCGATGCCAAGAGAAGGCAGATCCTGGACACTGATGAACTCTGCCCTGGGGAGACCAGGCCCCATTTCCATTCCCTGCCCCGGGCTCCCCTCTCAAGGCCTTGACGTTGCCAACTTCCATCACCCCTCTTCCAGCTGGGGCTGGGACTCTGCCTCCCAGAACCCTCCTCTTTGCCCAGAGCCTGACTGGGCAGAAGGATCCCCATGTGGTGGGGACAGAACTGGGTGGGGCCCATCTATCGTACATCCATTGCCTCCAGCAGCCTGTATCCCCACCTCCCTCTCTCCCTACTCTCTTCTGTCCTCCTGCCGTGTCCTGTGTCACCTTCTTCCCTGTGAGCCAACTTCTCTCAGCCTTTTCCTTGGAAAACGCCTCTCTGAGGACCTCACCTCCTGGCTCCCACCGTGCCCAACCCTCCTGCCTGCGGGGGATGCTACGGCTCCATTGCAGCTTTCTCCCGTGCCGGGTGGATGGCCCCTCTAGGAGCTGGAAGGGGTTCTTTGAGGCACCTCAAATCTGATAGGGTTGCCTGTGAGTTTTCCTGCTGATTTTGTGTTCTGGGTTGAAACTGACTCCAGTTTTCTCAATTTGCTGGAGCCCTTGGCTCCCAAGTTGGCACTTTGAACTCCCCTTCATGCCAGGAACCAAAGAGGGCTCAGCTCTGCCCAAGCTTCCAGATCCCGACTATCTTCACAGCCCGTGCTGCCTCTCCTAATTTCACCGGGTGGTGGGAAGGAAGGTTTTGAAGCCAGAAGATGAGATTTGCATTTAACTTTGGGCATGTCACCTCACCCACTGGTCCCTGGTGTCTGTCTTAGCAAGTGAGAACACTGCTACAGGGTTGAAAGGACATGAAGGTGCTTTGTGAAGTGCTGTGCAAATGCTAGTTTTTATGCTACTGTCTTCCAGAACACACTGCAGAACTTCCTCCGTGATTTCAGTAGCCAGGCCAGGCTTTCCCTCTCCATCTCCTGTCCTGTGTTCTGCAGGGACAGGGGGGACAAGGGATCATGGATGTCAATATCCATGTGGATCCATCTAATCCCCCAACCCCCGCTTTTATTTTTAAGACATGTTCTCACTCTGTCCTGCCCGCTGGAGTGCAGTGGTCTGATTATAGCTCATGGCAACCTTAAATTCCTGGGCTCAAGGGATCCTCCTGCCTCGACCTCCAGAGTAGCTGGGACTACAGGTGCACACCACCATGCCTGGCTAATTTTTAATTTTTTTTGTTTTTAAGAGATAGGGTCTCACTATGTTGCTCAGGCTGGTCTTAATCTCCTGGCCTCAAGCAATCCTCCCACCTCAGCCTCCCAAAGTTCTGGGATTGTAGATATGAGCCAACATGCCCACCCTGATCCATCTCATTCCTTAGCTCATGATGGCTTATCCTCTGTAATTCCCTTGACCTTGAGGCCCAACCACATCTGCTGCCTTGGCCATCCCAGGGCCTAACCTCCTGCAGAACCACCCGATCCACAGCATCTCCTGGTGCTGGGGTTTAGAGTCTCAGTGATTGACAGATGGTACCCTCAAAGGAGGGGACCATCCAGTTTAACCCTCTTAATTTGTAGATAGGTAAACTGAGGCCCAGAATGTGACCATAGTTACACAGTGGGCCAGTGGCCCTACTAAGATCAGAGCCCAGTTTCCTGCCTCCTTGTCCAACCACTCCCCGCTGCCTGCTGGCACCTGTCCAGCCTGCACGCCACACTAGACAGTGCCCGAATCCTTGCCTTGTGAGCCCTGACGATGCTCATAGTACAGAAGTGGGAGCTCTCCTGCTAGGTCAGAGAGTTGCAAGAGAACAGGAGAGCGGTGTGTCATCAAGACTAGAGAGGGGAGACTTGCACAAAGGAGAATGAGGTCATATGCTGCGGAGACCTTGCTGAGAAGGAAAACCATGCTGGATGTTACAAGAGACTGTGGGTGACCAGGACTGGACACATAATTGTACAGCCCAGCACAAAATGAAACTGTGGGGCTCCTTGTTCAAAAACTGTTAAGCATTGCAAGGTGATGGCAGCAGGGTATAAAAACAAGCACATGGACCTTCTGAACACAGGGCGAGAAAGCTTGTGCAATGATGCAGGCCACATGCCCATGAGGCTGGCCCTGTAGATTCCTTTTTTTTCCTCTTTTTTTTAGCAGGGAGTGGGTGGGGGATCAGTTGTGCTGTGGGAGGGGTGGCATGGCCCCCTCCGCAGTAGGTTACCTTTGAACAAGCAGTTTCAGAAGTGAGATGGGGCCAGAACCAGAAATCAGCTGATACCATCTCTGAGGATGTACTCACCACTGCCTCGTTCCTGTGACGTCAGCAGGGGCGTTTCACAGACTCACATTTGTCCAAGGAATCGGATAAGATGAAATTTTCTACGCTTGGGCAGGAGAAGCAAATGTTTTCTGTGTGTTGCTTGTTAGCTGGGCCAGGTGCTCTGCCACTGGAGACTTGGGTGTCCATCTTGGGATGGTGGCTGAATGTGGGACAGAAAGCTTGTGGCACCCTCCCCTCCCCCTGTTCTCCTCTCACACCGGGCAGGAGGTTTAGCTAAAGTAGAGGAGTTAAGCCTGACTCCTGAAGAACAGTCATCTCCTCACATGAGAGTGGCTTCCAGGAAAGAGTGGGACAGGGCTACCCTGAAGCAGGCAGTCTGTGCACGTGTGTGAGCCAACGGGGGCCGTGCATGTGGTTAATTAAGGGAGGCTTATTAAGTGCAAGACTCAGCAAAGAAGGGAGATCTGAGGGAGGCAGGAACCATGGTTAGGACAGTGCACACTGCAGGCTGGGGAGTGAGAGACTTGGAGCAGAAGTTCTCTGCCTTTCATTCATTGGCTCAGTGAAGATTTCTTGCGAGCCCTGTGTTCCAAGTACTGTGCTAGTCAACAGGGCTACAGATGCTGTTCTTAAGGTGGCGGGTGTGCAGCAGTGGTTCTCAAAACTCAGCTTGTACTTTAGACTCACTTGGGGAGCTTTTAAGAATTAGTGGTGCCAGGGCTTCGTCTGGACGAGTTACATTGAAATCTCTGTGCAAGGGGTCTGGGCACGGGTATCTTTCAGAAGCTCCCCAGGTATTTCTAATGTGCAGCCTAAGTTGAGAACCGTCTGTCTGGAGGGAGACAAAGACGTGTTGACACATGTCTCCGCAATGCATTAATGTGGTGTCTGCCCTACCTGACGTGTGTACCAGGAGCTTTGAGGCACAGAGGGAAGAGTGAGTAACGTGGCAGAACCTGCTGGCTGCCGACTCAGTAGCCACTCCAGACCTCCTGATAACACACACAGATCTGGGAGTAGCGATGTATTTGCTGATTGAACCTGATTGGTCTTTTTAGCCCATCAGAAATCCTGTTGTCCACTTTCCCAACCCTCTTTGCAGCTCAGGGTGGCCCAATTCTGGTCAATGACATCTAAGTGGACATCTGTGTGAGGGGTTTCTGGGACAGTCTTTGATTTCCTTGTTAGATGGGGGTGGGCCCTGCTCTTCCTCCTGCCACTTTCTCCCTGCTTTGAACATAAAAGGATCAACTGCAGCCATCTTGTGACCATCAGGTTGAAAGGCAGAAAGGAAAAGTGAAAAGTATCATTGAGACCTTGGCCTGGAGGTCACTGAACCACTCAACCAACACCAGCTGCCTCCTACCTCTAGATTCATTATGTAAGATAGATAAACCCCTTATTTCAGGGCTTCTTGACTTGGTTTCACACTAGAATCTAGGTGTTTTGTTTTTTGTTTTTTGTTTTTTTGAGACAGAATCTCACTCTGTTGCCCAGTTTAGAGTGAGTGCCGTGGCATCAGCCTAGCTCACAGCAACCTCAATCTCCTGGGCTCAAGCAATCCTCCTGTCTCAGTCCCCCAAGTAGCTGGGACTACAGGCATGCACCACCATGCTCAGCTAATTTTTTCTATATATTTTTTAATTGTCCAGCTAATTTTCTTTCTATTTTTAGTAGAGATGGGGGTCTTACTCTTGCTCAGGCTGGTGTTCACTCCATATCCCAAAGATGTGACCTCAGGGGAAAGCAGTTCAGCAGGCCCCCGGACCCTTCCCTCCCTGTTGTTGGAGACCCCCAGGGCCAGCCTGGATGGGGGATAACTGAAAGGAAAGGAGGGGGCTACTTTATCTGTCATGTCAGCCAGGGACGCATCTAAAGCCAGAATACTGGCTTTTGGGAGGAGGGCAGTTTTGGGAGGAGGGCAGCAAAGGCCTCTGCTATTCTTGTTCCTTGTGGAAAACGGCAAAGGGTATATACACCTCACACTCCCATCCTTGGATGTACTCTCTCATTTGCATAACACACATCTGAGCACCTACTGTGTACCACAGCCTCTTAGGCATCCAGGATGCATAGAGAATTAAATATCTCTGGCTGGGCATGGTGGCTCACGCCTGTAATCCCAGCACTTTGGGAGGCCAAGGTGGGAGGATGGCTTGAACCCAGGAGTTACAAGGTTGCAGTGAGCTATGATCACGCCACTGCCCTCCAGCCTGGGCAACAGAGTGAGATCCTATCTCTAAAATCAATCAATCAGTCAATCAATCAATCAATCAATCAATCAATCAATCAATCTCCCAGACAATGGAGGAGGACTGATGTGTGCACACATTTGGCCACCTGATAGCCTACTGGTGGGCTTGAGTGGGGGTCAGAGGAGCCTGGGGGATGAAGCAGTGGCCTCTGCTGGGACACCGGGGAAGGCTTCGAAAGAGGGGAACAGGTGAGCTAGGCCTTAAGGGTGAACAGGAGTCTACCAGACGGCAGAGGGTAGGAAGAAAAGCATCGTAGGCTGAGACAAGCACAAGAGAGAGCATGGTGTGTCCTGAGAGCGGTGAGTAGATCAGTGTGGCTGTGGTCTGGGATATGTACTTCAGCTAACATTCTTGAGAATCTGCTCTATGTAGGAATTGCAAATGTGAACAAGACACAGAACGATCCAGGCAGCTTAGCAGAAGTGGATCAGTCAGAGTCACAGATAAAGCCCTTTGCCCAGTGCCTGGAACACAGCAAATGCTTAATAACCTTTGCTGTGATTGCTCCTAAGGGAGGAGCTGGCCTTAGGCGGGAGGAGGTGATCTGGGGGCAGTGGCCACCCAGAATGTCTAGATAGGCGAGGCTAGGAACAGAAACTCCATTGGAAGGAAGCCAGTGGGTCTTGTCTTGAAGCTACTGTTCTTACATCCATTGCCCTTTTGATCTGTAATATTTTCAGCTTTCTAAACTGCTTTTATTGTTGGGAGAGAAGGTCAATTGTCCGTATCAAGGAATATGCAGATTGAGGGGTTCCTAAAGTAGCAGCCTGCCCAGGGTTGCCAGAGGAAGGGTTGCCAGGTTCTGGTTCCCAGGCGTGGGCTCCTGGCTGGCTCAGCCTTTTCTCTCCGCAGCCCAAAATAGCCAACCATGAGATTGGGCGAGGGAGGCAGGACGGAGTGCCCACTGGCGATGCTGCCAGACACAGCACCCTTTCCTGGCCTTCCACCCGCTGCTAGTTCTCTGGAGGTTCACTCAGTGCTCCTTTGTCTGCTTAACATCCGCCCCCCATCCTCCTCCGTCCCCTCCCCACCACGTGCCTGGGGTGTCCCCACCCAAACAAAAACAAAAACCAACTGTCAATGAAATAAGCAGCTCTTTCCTTCCTTGCACTTGCTTTGAGTGTGACTCAACACGCAGGAAGCAGGGTGGGGGGATGAGGGAGGGAGCAGGGAATAGCAGGGGTGGAGGGTGGCATTCTCTCCCCCAGGCTTTCATGGGGGCAAGGGGCTCCCCCCCCTTCTCCACACTGCCATCACCCAGGGAATGTGTTCCCTGTTTATCACCCTGCCCATGTTTGCTATCTCAGCCGAGCAGAGGCCCGGCCACATGGAAACACCCCAAGGCTGGGGAATGTGTCTATCTCAGCAGACTAAGGAGCTCCCAGAGGGCAGGGAGAGCCTGTAACAGAGGCTCACTCTGTTTTGAAACCACATTCATAAACATCTTATTTAATTTTTTTTCAGTGAAGCTATCCTTCAAAACAGAAAACATTAAAAGTATTAAATAGTATCACATTACACAAAATTTGAAATTAGAGAATGAAAAAGATTACCCTGAATCCCTCCCTCCTGATGCAAAGTCTGTTTTTATTTTGTTGAATCTCCATAGCCTAGTAAATGCTCAAATATCATTCAAATGAGGAATGAACAAATAAAAGGCAACACACACGGAGCACTTAACTATCTGCCAGGAATTGTCTCAAGTGTTTCACATTTATTGACCCATTTAATCTTCACAACATGAGGTGGGTGTGTGAACTAAAATAAAATTTTAAGGCTCACCCCCTCCACAGCTGGACCCCCTGTGGCCAAAGGAATATCCTAAATCTAAATTACCTGTCAGGAGGAAGGAGGTCAGACATGCCTTATCATGCCCCCTCCCTTCTTGGGGACATCCTTTGTAACTCATTAACAGGCCTAAGGGTATATACAAGACAAACCTGCAGGTCCTCAGTTTACACAACAAATCTATGTCAGGTGGCTTATCTCTGATAACAGCTCCTTATGTTGAAACATTCCAAGTCATTAGACAAAGCTTCATGTCTTTAACCAATTACAAGCCAAAGAATCTTTAAACCCACCTGTAACCTGTAAGCCCCCCTCTTCGAGATGGGCCACCTTTTGGGGCCAAACCAATATATGCCTCCCACGTATTGATTTATGACTTTACCTATAATCCCTGTCTCCCTGAAATGTATAAAACCAAACTGTAACCCAGCCACAGCGAGTCCACTTGCTCATAGCTTCTTGGGAGTGGCCCCGGGTCATAATCCTCAAATTTGGCTCAGAGTAAATCTCTTTAAAATTATTTTACAGAGTTTGGCTTTTTTTCCCCGTTGACATGGGTATTATTATGATCATTACCATCTACATTCAGAAATGAGGTAACTGAAGCACAGAGAAGTTCAGTGACTTGTCTAAGGCAACACAGCTGGTAATGAGAGGAGCTGGGAGTTGAACCCTGGTAGTTTGGTGTCACGAACTTCCCAGTGATGTTCTATTTTTGCTTATCTTAATCGTTAATGCATATACAGGTTTAGAAAAACTTTTTATTATGAAAAATTTCAAACATAAAAAAGTAGAAAAAATAAGGAATTTCATGTCTTCATTACCCAGCTTCAATAATTATCACTACATGGCTTATTTTATTTTTATAATTTCCCCATGTCCCCAGCCCAGATTATTTGAAGCAAATCCAGTCATTGTATCATTTCATCCACAATTTTTTTTTTTTTTTGAGACAGAGTCTCACTCTGTTCCCTGGGCTAGAGTGCCCTGGCATCAGTCTAGCTCATAGCAACCTCAAACTCCTGGGCTCAACTGATCCTCCTGCTTCAGCCTCTCAAGTAATTGGGACTACAGGTGTGTACCACCACACCCGGCTAATTTTTCTATTTTTAGTAGAGATGGGGTCTCTCTCTTGCTCAGGTTGGTCTCAAACTCCTAAGCTACCTCGCCTGGCCCTTACAAATATTTTAGCATATATCTCTAGAAGGAGGATCGTTTATTAAAAAAACCCAACCTTACCACAATACCATATCATGCCTTAAACTTTATAATTCCTTAATAACATCAAATAACTGGTCAGCATTCAAATTTTCCTGGTAATTTAATAAAATCTTTTTTTTTTTTCTTTTAAAGTCAGTTTGCTTGAATCAGGATCCCAATAAGAGTTTTGGTTGATATATCTCTTAGTATATTTTAATTTAAAAGTTTCTTCCTGTCTTTTTTTCCTTCAAATTTTATTTGTTAAGGGAATTTGGTGTTTGCCCTAGTTTCCCTCATTCTAGATTTTGCTGACTACCTCCCTGGGGAATGCTTATGCTCTTTTTTATCCTCCTCTTTCATTATAACTTCGCAAACCTTTCCCCTACTGCCACATAGTTTTTGCAACCATGTACTAAATGGCTTCATACTATTCCATCCAGTGGATATATCAGAATTTTTTTCTTGGGCATATAGGTTGCTTTCAGTTTTCCACTACTATAAATATTGCTGGAATGACTATCCTCACACGTTGCAGCTTTTCCTGTACACAGGATGATTTCCTCAGAATGTGCTACCAGAAGTGTAATCATGGCTCTGAGGCATGAGCAATTTTTCAGCTTCTTGGCACATGGTGCCAATCCTTTGTCCAAAGGGTTGTGTGTCATCCAGCACATAACAGTGCTGTCACTCATTCTGAACAGCGCTCAGGCCTATTCACTGCTGGAGGATGTCTGGTGAAGACATGGTAATTATGAGGGCAAAGAGTTAGAGACGGAGAAAGATGATGACAGGGACAGGCTAAATAAAGCAAAAAGTGATCTGCAATTTACACAAACCTAGAGTGAGTCAGAACTCTGTTCATTCCCATTGTGAACCCTGGATAACAGGAGTTATTAATAGGATGTGACACGTCCTGTAATCTTTCTGTTAGACTGTGTGTTAGTCAGAATCTTATTTGAGACGTGGATCCAGTCTGGGTCACTGAACTTGGTAGAGATAGGAGGAAACTGGCAACCATCCAGACAGCTCCATCAACTTGATGGAGATTGGAAGAATCCCAGAGAAAAATTAAAGGCAAGTAGTCTCACTTTGGAAAAAATAGAAACATCTTTCTTGTCTCAATGCTGGGGAGGTTTCTGTGAAAAGGACAACACTCAGTTGCTTGCTTATGTCTGCAGAAGGTTGTCTAGAAGGAAAAGGGCCTCCACAAACCAGGAGAAACTTCTATAGGGCACAAGGTAGAACTATTTCAGACTCTGGGGTGATTATTTAGATCTTGGGATGAGCCCTCTTGGGCCACTGTCCTTGAGAATATTTGAGAAGCTGTCTGTCCTCCTACTCTGAGGAGTTCAAATACGCATCTGCCTGGTACCCACTAGGTGCCTGGGGGGTTCAAATCCAGCTTTGTGACAACTGTTTCCTGGCTGCCCCTGGGGAGGGGTGGGTGAGGACTGAGGGAAGTGCTCCCCAGTTTCCCTGAGCCAGCTTTTCTTTCCTGTCCCTTCACATTCAGGTTGGCATGCCATGACATCATCTGATCCTGCTACTCTAGCCCTGCCATGCGTAGAGTGGACTTAGAAGCTGGGTGGGGGAGTGGAAACTACATAGACAAGGCCCTCTTGGTGACATGAAAAGTGGGAGTGACCCAGGAGACCTCAAGAGCCATTTAATTCAACCTCCTACAACAAATAATAGCTTCCTACAATGCAACAGGTGCTTTATATACATTCTTTTGAATTTGCACAGTCTTGGAAGTAGGGTTTCACAGGTGTAGAACTGGAAATTAAGACCAAGGTAAGTGGCCAGGCGTACTGGCTCATGTCTGTAATCCTAGCACTCTGGGAGGCTGAGGTGGGAGGATCGCCTCAGTTCAGGAGTTGGGGACCTGCCTGAACAAGAGGGAGACCCTGTCTCTGCTAAAAATAGAAAAATTAGTCGGGCATGGTGGCACATGCCAGTAGTCCCAGCTACTTGGAAGGCTGAAGCAGGAGGATTGCTTGAGCCCAGGAGTTTGAGGTTGCAGTGAGCTATGATCACGACAAGGCACCTTAGCCAGGGCACAGAGTGAGACTCTTTGTCTCTCAAAAAAAAAAAAAAAAAAAAAAAGACCAAGGTATGTAATTTGCCCAGGGTCACACTGCCAACAAAGGAATGCCTACACTGTATCTACCTGGCATACAATCTGTGCCCTTATCTTTAGATAATGCAAATGTAAAAATTGCAGACTGGAGCTTCCCACCCAAAGCCACACAAACTGACCTGAGACAGAAACTAGGCTCCTTACTATTCATTAAAGAATCTTTTTACTACACAGGGCCTCTTCTGCCTTCTGACGTGAGGAGGCTGAGGATGTGGCCCTGTTCAGGCCATCCTGGGCCAAGCGTAACTGAGAAGGAGTAGGTAGGCTGCATCCTCTGCCCTGTAGCCTCTCACCTCAGCCAATGTCGGGAAAAGCCAGCTCCCAAGGGGGCCGGGCAGGGCAAAGGGCCGACCTAGTCTGTTTCTGGAGGAGACAATCTGGGGCCAGGGCGGAGGCGGCAAAGTGCAGTGGAAAACCCTGCACCTGGGGTCATAATATCTGGGTTCTGGTCCAGGCTGGGACCCAGCAGAGACCAATGGCAAGTTACTTAAAAGTCTGAGTTTCTGCATCTGCAAAACCAGGGGGAGGGTAAACCACACGTGAAGGGCACAGACGCAAAAGGTGGAATTGTTACGCAGCAAAGTAATATCACCTGATCTTACTATCGCATCACAACTAAACGTCTGTTTGAGCGGCCCCAGAGAAGCCAGGGCCGGAGCCCGAGGGAAAACTACAACTCCCCGCAGGCGCCGGGCGGGCCGCTGCTGAGGCATGGGATAAACTACAACTCCCAGGAGGCGCCGGGCGGGCCGGCGCAAGGTGGTGACGTAACGGGGGCGGGGCGCTGATTCGGCCGGAGCTGCCAGCGGGGTGGCTGCCGCCGCGGGTTGTTACAGCTGCTGGAGTGGCAGCGGCCCCCGGCTCCCGGGCACCCCTCCCGGGCCCTCGACCTCCGGGCCCTCGACCTCCCGCCCCGCACGGTGAGTCCGGACGGGCAGCCTCGGGGTGCCGGAACCGGGAGGCCCCCGGGGCTAGAGGAGGGACGGGAGAGAAGGTGGGGGCTGCTGGGGAGGCGCCCCGGGCTGGAGGAGACCAGGGAAGAGTGACTGGGGGCGTGGGGGGTGCATCAGTCGAGGCAGTGCATTAGCTGAGGACGTGACTAAAGAGGAAAGTGGGAGCGGGAGGCCGGGGGTGGACGTCGAGGAGGAGCGCTTCGGCTGGGAGTGGGAGGCAGAGAACGTCTGGACTTCGGGGATAAAGGTTTGGTAGCCTCCAGAGCAGGGTGAACGCATGGAGATGGGGGTGAAGTCCCGGCCCTGGCCAGGCTCCTAGTGCTAGGTTCCAGGCTGGAGAGCAGAGCGGGAGCCCTTCCCCCCACCCCCTGCCGGAGGTCTTACTCTGAAAACCCCAACAACAGTGAGGACTCCGCCTCCTCGCTCCTCCCCCTCTCCGGATTAGTGAGGGTTAGCCTCGGTACTCACTTTCTGCTCTCATCGCCTTCCCGAGTCGGGGAGGCTGGGCCAGAGCTGAGAGGTGAGCAGCTGTTGTCCTGCACGCTGTAGGGTGGGCAGAATGGAAACGGCATTGTGGCGTGCTGCGCCACGGACTCTCCGTTGGGGACCCCATCCACATCTGGATGTTTTGTGGTCTGCACCCAGAAAGCAGGAGGTTTGCTGTTTAAAGGGCTGCCCTTACCTGAGGGAGGGAGTGGGAAGGGCCCACCTGGTGGCTGCTTTGGGGCGTGCTCTGGCCTCGGCTTGAGTGTCTGACATACTGGCTGGAGCCAGAGGGAGGGGAGGAAAGTACGGGGAAAGAACTACCAGCAAAAAAGTGGTTAACAGAATAGAGTTGCTGTGGGCTCTGGTCTGAGGCAGGTTATGAAACCACATCAGGGGCTGGCACTGGCAGCCACCTGCCAGCTATTTCAGCAGAACTTTTCAGCCTTAGCTGCTGTAGACCTACTGCCAGCCTCCTCTCACTGTTTCTCCCCATCTAGGAGAGGGGTCAACTAATGACAGTGATGTGTGGCCCATAGTCACATGAAAGTCTCAACATTGTTTCCCGACTGCCACTCTTTCTTAGTCTATTGGTCTCTTCCATCTTTATGGGAAGTTTCCTGGGGTTTTCTGCTCTAGGGGCACATAGTGTTCAACTTCAGGAAGAAGCTTCACAGGGTGTCAGCTGGGACCTAGTCTAGGTCCCTCCTAGGCTCATCAAGCTTTGTTGGATGCCCTGTTAAAACCAGAAGGGGGTGTAGGGTCTTGTGATCTGGGATTCAATAAGCCTCCTGTAAATACTAGGGAGGGCTAGAGGTCTTTCTACACCTACACCGCTGAAGGTCTGGGTTACAGAGAGGGGGTGGGGCTGCAGTTTCTGGTCAGACTAGGGCAACTCTCTCCCTCTGCATAGATAGTGGCAAGTCAAGTCCTTCAGAGCCTTCACTTCGCAGCCAGACACTCCCCCTCCTCCCACAGGTGGAAGCTTTGCATAGTAGGTGTCCCAGGGGCTGTGTTAGGGTAACTGAAGCCCAAAGGCCCTGGGAAGGTAAACAACTGAGCCAGCTCTGGTTTCTAGTTCCTTGGGTTTCTGTTAGGTCCGATTATCCAGCCTGTTGGGCTGGGCTGATGGGCCCCTGGAGTGTCCCTTCGGCCAGGGTGTACCCCATGCTGCTTCACTGATGTTTGCTTGTTGGGATGCTGTGTTGTGGGTCACATATCTTCTGAGGTCTCTAAGCTTGGAGCTGTCTGAAAAGAGGACACTTGCTCCTGTTTTCCTGAAAGTAAGGAACTGACTCCCGAGGATTCTGGGTCCTATGCAGCCTTGGCCAGGCCCCTAGTCAGAGGCAGATAACATCTGACTCTGAGGGTGTTGGTTGTAGTGTGATGATGGAGGTGGCTGGCTGGGCACTGCTAGACTATCTCCATCTGGGACTCCTTTCTTTCCCAGGAAAGATGGAGCTGTTACCTTGGTGATGACTTTAGAGTCTTTAGCAGGCAGGACCCTACTTCAGATAGGTGCCATCTGTTTCCTCCTTCTTCTGGTCACAGGGCCCTCATTGGTCTGGGGACAGCCAAGCTATGGACAAGGGGCAGGTTATTCTCTTCCCTACCTTCTCTGCCTCCCTCTGCCCAGTTTGGGTTGCTGCCTCCGTTGTTTCCTGGGCATTCAAGGCAGCCCTCTTGGTTCCTCCTGCCACAGGTCTCCTGCCATTGGAGCTGGGCAGGGGAAGGCCTGGTGCTGACTTACACCCAGAAACAGCCTGGGAAGGGAGGCTGAGGTGAGGATGGGTAGGGCAGAGAAGAAAGGGGGCAGGAGGGGGCCCATAGGTATAGCTTTGTGCCCTTGGGAGGGGTATGTTGATGTGGGTTCCAGCCATCTGTGGGAGCTGTAGATATTGGCCATGCTCTCTATCCTGGCATCTCCTCTGCAGAGGAAACGGTCCCTGGTGGTTTGGCAGCACAAGGGGTGGCATCACAAGGTTTAGCCTGACCAATTGCCAAATGGATGAAACATCTGGATGAATTGTTTATGTCACCAAGTGTGGGAGCCTTCCAGGTCTCAGCAAAGGTTGTCCCTAGTCTGTTTTCTCCTTTTTTCTTCTCTCCCTCTTTCTGTCCTGTTAGTCCCTTGGGTTAGGGTTGGGAGAGATCCAGGATTGAAAAAATTAGGGGAGGTAGGTGGAAGCAACACCCCAAAATATTTTATCCACCGCTGCCTGTGCCCACAGGCCTTGTGTCCTTTTACTACTGATGGGAAGATCTTAAAAGGAGATGTCCCACACTCGGCCCTCAGTGAAAGAGTGCGGCAGGGGATGTGCTGAGTGAGAATTCGTAGGGGGGGCAGTTCTCCTCTCCCCTCCCTGGGCTTTGTGGACAGAGGGCCCTTATGGGAATGCCATAGGGGGTGAGATGGGAGTGGATGTTGACCTCTCTGCTCTGGGCTGCATGCTTCTTGATGACCTGTCCTCCAGGCACTGCCGGGGCACTGTCCCGATGGGAGGGTGCGTGGGGCAGCATGGTGTTTATCCCAGCCCAGCAGCGGGAAATGCATAGAGCTAAGGCCACATGGACTTTCTCCAGCCTCCATGCTTGAGAACCAAAGCAGTAGGACTGCCTGGAGTTCTCAGGGAAAGTAGAGCCTGCCTCCCTGCAGGCCTTGGAAAGTGTGAGGGGGCAGGGAGAGTGGTACGACCTGTCTCACCTGTGCTGCTTGTTTGCAGAACAGCGGAGAGGGGCAGCAGGATGAATGTGGGCACAGCGCACAGCGAGGTGAACCCCAACACTCGGGTGATGAACAGTCGCGGCATCTGGCTCTCCTACGTGCTGGCCATCGGGCTTCTCCATGTCGTGTTGCTGAGCATCCCCTTTGTGAGTGTCCCTGTCGTCTGGACCCTCACCAACCTCATCCACAACTTGGTGAGCACCTGCCTGCTGCCTGCCCCGACCATGTGGGGATGAGGGACAGGAGGAGCCCCCACCAGACATGGGCCAGATGTCACAGTGATGTACTGACAACATCTGTCGCCAGAGCCTGGGCCTAGCTCTTATCTCTCTGCCTTACTCCCCCTTCTGCGTTCCAGCCCTGTGCACACTGATGAGAATCAAATCTGCAGATTTGTCCGTGTCTGGGGTGGGGTTGCTGTGGGCCTGGAAGATGGGCCATTGAGAGCTGAACAAAGGGCTTCAGAGTGTCCCCAGGACGCAGGAGTCCTGGTGCCTAGCCTGGTGCAGAAATGCTTCTTTCCAAGTTAGAATCTCCAGCCATCTTCCACTCTTGTCCTTCTCTGTTCCCTCAGCACCTGCTGCCTCGCACTCTTGGTGGGCAGTAGGGTTAGTCCCTACCATCAGACTGCCTCCTCCCTGCTGGCACACTGGGGGCTGCCACTGGGCTGGAGGGGGCAGCTTGTCTGCAGCCCTTCCTCTTGCTGTGCATTCTTCTCATGCCAGGCCTGCTGTCCCCCATAGGAGGTCCCCTTGCTCTTCCCCCTCCAGGCTTCCAGCTGCTCCACCCTGACCCCCAGCCCATGTCCTCCTGCCGGGCAGAGGGAGGTTCCACATCACTTGGAGCCACTTCTTTCTGTGACTGGGTGGAAGAGCTGAGCCAGAGGCCTATTGCCTTTTGTGTCCTTTAACAAAGACCCTTTCCTCCAGGGCATGTACATCTTCCTGCACACAGTGAAGGGGACACCCTTCGAGACCCCGGACCAGGGCAAGGCGAGGCTGCTAACCCACTGGGAGCAGATGGACTATGGGGTCCAGTTTACAGCCTCTCGGAAGTTCTTGACCATCACACCCATCGTGCTGTGAGTGCCTGGGCTAGGGGAGGATGCCAGCAGGCAGGGCAAGGCCTGGGGGACCCTGTGGCCCAGTCAGGCTTATTGACCCCACACCCTCCCCAGCTCTGGCCCCTAACATAGGGATGGACAGAGGAAGGGAAGTTGGAGTGTCCCTGGGTCCTACACTGGGCTCAGACTTGGGCCTCCCTGGCCCTGCCTTTCCTTGTTTGGAGCTTCCTTCCTGCTAGGGAGATGGGCCCTACAGGCCGGGGTTGCAGTGGGAGTCTGGATCTAGAGGGGCCTCTTTAGCCTGGGAGATCATCTTCCAGTCTGGGGACCTCTCCCATAGCTGCTCAGCTGTCAGGAATCTGCCTCTCCCACCCAGGAAGTGAGGGAAGAAGGGGTCCTCCAGTCTTTATATCTCTCCCAACCTTCCCCCCAGGTACTTCCTCACCAGCTTCTACACTAAGTACGACCAGATCCATTTCATCCTCAACACTGTGTCCTTGATGAGTGTGCTTATCCCCAAGCTGCCCCAGCTGCACGGAGTCCGCATTTTTGGAATCAATAAGTACTGAAGACGCAGCCCCCGCCCCTGCCCAGGCTGGCGGGGGAGGGCAGGAGGCCTGCGCTAGATGCTGAAGACGGAAGGAGCCTCTGGACGCTGCCGGAGATGGGGGTTGAGCCGCTGGGCCTAGTTTCCCCCTTGCTTCCCCCAGTAGCCAACCTGGAGTAGCTTGTAGTGGGGTTGGGGTGGGCCCCCCGAGGCTCTGACCCCTTTTGATTTTTTTTTAAAATCTTTTCCTTTTGCCTTTTGAATAGAGACTCCATGGGGCTGGTCATGGAATGGGCTGGGCCCCTGGGCTGAGCATGGACCACCATGGGACAGGAGGCCGGGGAAATACCCCTGCTCACTTGTGTATCCTCAGGTGGCCAAAGCACTTTAACCCTTGCAAGGGGAGCAGAGAGGTGGTACAGCTTCTGGACTGTTCCGCTTTGATTCTCATATCTTAGCATGGCACGCAGCGTGTGCTTGTATGTACGAAAGCAAGTGTGTGAGGGCCTTGCCCTTCTGGGGAGAGAGCTGCCTAATCCCAGTCTCAGGCTTCTGGCAGCTTCCCTAGAAACCCAGCTGGGTCCTGGTTGGGAGTGGGGAGGATGAGGAGCACGAAGGCAGGGAAGAGTGTGGATGGCCTTGTCCCAGAGGGGAGGTGGCCAGGGCTGCTGCCATCCTGGCCCTGGTGGAGGTTGGGAAGTGGGGTAGGGGGGCTAGTGATTGAGACTTATGAGAATGGGGTCGCATAGCAGCAGAGGATTAGTGTAAGGCAGGGGGGTGGGGGCAGAAACAGACTCTGCTCTGGGATGCAGGTGGAGAGGGCAGCTGGGGAGAGAGGGCAGCCAGCCTGGAGGGTTAGTTTACCCACAATAGGGAAGGGAGGCTGCCTGGGCTGGGGGAGCTCCTGGGCTGGGGGAGGGAGTGGACAGGGGAGGAAGAGGCCTGAGAGCACAGGTCCCGATTGGTACTGTCTCCTGCAGTGGTGTGAGGGGTGTGGGGAAGCTGCAACAAAAACGGTGGATGGTGCGACCCTCTGCAGCCCCTCGCCCCCAACCTCCTGTGCAGACTGGCACTGAGGCAGGGCCTCTCGTGTCATGCACCTGGGGACTATCAGGCCACCCTCACATGGGGGCGGTGGACTGGAGAGTCTGCAGGACCCTGCTCTAGCAGGGCAGTGGGGGGAGCAAGGAGTGGCCTGCGGGCGCCGTCTCTGCAGCCTGAGCAGGGCTGGCGAGGAGCCTTCTCCCTTCCCAGTCCACCTATGGGTGGTGTGACTTTTGAAAAGGTGTGGGTACCTGTGTCCTCGCCCAGGGGCCTGAAGGAGGAAGGGAGGTCACTGGCCCTGTTTTCTGTCTCCTGGCCCTCTACCCTCCACCCCATGTATCATAGGGAACTTTCACCTCAAAATCTTTCTAAGCCAAGTGTGAATAGGATTTTTACTCCCTTTGTACAGTATTCTGAGAAACGCAAATAAAGGATGATGTGTTCCTGTTTCCCCCTGTCTGGCCTCTGCTTCCTGGAGGGGCAGGGCTGTGGTCATCAGTGAAGCCCTCTGACTGGACAGCAGAGGGACTCTGGGACTGCTGGTCTTTCTGTCCCCAGCAGAGAAATCCCTTAAGGGGCCTGTGAGGGAGCAGAATTCTCTGTGCCCTTGCCTGGCTGTTCCTCCAACAGGCCTTGCACCTCTGGGCTCCACAGGCTGGGGTGGCCTGTGCTGTGGTAGGCTGGGGGTCAGTCTTGCAGGGGTTTACAAGTGGAGCCAAGATCCTAAGGGGTCCCCTGTTTTTCCCTCTGAATACCCCAGGTCCCTTCCCCAGTTTCTCCCTTCTCTCCCCAGGGCCTTCCCTCGGTCACTTCTGCCCCGGGACAGCAGCGTTTCTCCTGGCCTTTCTGTCCAGGGGAATTTCCACGTTTCCTCCTTCCACCATAAGCATGAGTAGAAGGGGAAGAGGGAATCCCTCAGGACTGAGGCTCTCATGGGCAGGAGAGAGAGGAGTCCTATCATGGAGGAATCCGTATCTCTTGAGGGCACTGGCCTTCCAGCATGTTCTGTGCAGTATCACCTGCTATCTCCAGAATGGGTCCCAGGTGGAAGGGAGGTGCTGGCTCCAGCAGCTGGGGCTCCTCTCTGGCCCTGATCCTTGGAGTGGGTGTTAGAGTGTGGGATCCTTGCCCAAGTGCAGCCACCATCCCCCTCCTTGAGTAGGGCCCGAATTGTATTGGGATCAGAAATGCAGCCACTGGGCTCAGTCCTGAGAGTGGGGGCACCCTGGTTGCTTTCATAGGCCTGCAAGAGGACAGGCAGGGTTAGGCGATGGGGCACATCCCCAACCATCTGGGTTCAAATCCCAACTCTGCCACTTACTAGCCACATGGACTTGTCAAGGTACTTCTCTGAGCTTTAGTTTCTCCCCCTGTTGTATGAGGATAATCCCTCTTAGGACCGAGCATTAGCACAGTGCCTGGCGAGTAGGAAGTAATGCTTGGCAGCCATAGTATTACTATAAGCGGTACCGCCACCACCATTGTCTCCTTAAATGTTCTTTCAGACTGAGGCATGTGGAGGCCAGAAGACAGGCTGGGCTCACTGGGTGCAGAGGGGTGGTGCAGAGCCTCTCTCTGGAGGAGGCAGGTGGAGTAGTAGGTGACACCCAGCTAGGGAAGGTCTGCATCTCCCTGAGGGGCGTGGGAGCATGTGGGGGTGGGCCCGGGTGCTCCTTACAGGCCCAGCCTGTTCCCTGCAGGTGTTAGCTGCTGTTGTCCCACGTCTTCACTGTTGCGAGCACAGCATGGCACATGTGGGTAGCTGGTTCTGGCCAGGTTACTATCCTCATAGCCGTGGCACAGCCATAGCCATTGTCTGCTGGCACTTGGCTGATACCCACCTGTGTTCCAGGTCTCTATTCCAAACTCCCTGGATTGCATGGCCCAGCGTGCTTCGTCTGTGCCATTTTCTGGCCCCAGCCCACCTAGAATATACATCAGGATCTCCCACCTGCTCCTTGGGTCCCAGAGGAAGGAAAGAGTTCTGGCCTTATCTGCCTTAAGCTTAGTCATAAAATTTGCTTATCTAAAGGCCTGGAAGGTGGGGCACCCAGCCCCACCCAGCCTTTTAAGAAGTGCTCCCCTGGAGAACTTTCAATTCCATCATTACAGATTCTGGAGACTTGGAGGCCAGCAATGTGCAGAGATCTGACAGGAGATTCTTAACAACCTTCATTTCTGGTGAACAGCTAAGGACAGAGAGGAGGTGGGTAGTCCCTGAGATGGGCCTGTGGTTCCTGGGCACTGTCTTTCCAGACACCTAGAAGAACTCTCAGGTTGGGAGTGAGCTGATAGTTGGCCACCGTGATGGGGACAAGGACAGAGAAGGAGCAGCGGGTAGGTAGGTGGCTGGGCCAGGAAGAAAGGATGTGGGGGAAGGTGGCCAGAGGTAGGATGGGGAAGTGGATCTCAGGAAGCTTTTATTTCTTTGGAGGCCAACTTACCGCCATCTCATTGGGAAATGGTTGGTAGGGAGGCACCCATCCAACTGCCTTGCAGAATCCAGCAAGGGAGGGAGCCCGGGAGTCAGAGCCAAGGGAAGAAATAACCAGTTGGGGTTGGTAATGTGAGGTCTGGCAGCTGTGCTCCTCATCCTTCCCTCATTCTTCCCTTCGTCAACATGGGAGAGAGTCTGGCTGAAGGACAGTGGGCCTGCGAGACCCCCTCAGGCCCTTGGAACAAGGTGGTAACTGCTGCAGGAGATGAATGAGTTTCTCCTTCTTTGCTCCAGACAGGTTCTACGAGGGGCAGAGAAGAATTGGGGATCTGTGGTGTTTACCCTCCTTAATGTGTCATGGCTGCCTCACCTTCTAGAAACAGGGAAGGCAAACCATCATAGGTCCTGGTCATCCTGGAACCTTTGGCTCTTCCTTGACTCCAGGTTGCCAAAGGTAGAAGATTTAAAAACTTGAACCAATACCTTCTCCTCCCCCAAACTGAAATTGCCTTCTCTTTCCCAGTTGTTTCAGGGACAATGCCCAGCATGTTTGAGGGATGCACAAGAACTGTGGTCCAGGAGATGGATCCCGGAGGGGATATGATTCCTGTCAGAAGTGCTCTCGATGCTGACAGATTCTGCTGTTTCTGGTTGGTGAGGGAGAAGAGAGGTTTCTTTGGAAGCCAGACCTCACCTTGATGGACATATTGGAGACAGAGGAGGGTGAAGGGCCCTGTGATGAACTGGATTCTGGGCTCCAAGGTCAGTATGAGGTGGAGGAGAGGTGGCCATCCAAGAGGGCTTGCCCACTTGTACTCCATCCCATTCTCAATTCCCCATGGCCATCGTCCAAGTCAACCAATCAACAAAGGAACTGTGGAATTTGTACCAGCACATCCTCACACCTTAATCTAAGAAATACACAAAAGGGCTGCATGAAAGGAGGTGTGTGGGGGAATTGGAGATTTATTCCTATTGGAAACTATTCCTAAATAGCTTTCCTTTTCCATTTTTTTTCCTTTATAGATAATTTGCTTTTAAATTAGCTGAGCTCTTCTCCTATGTTTATGTGTTTATTATCTAAATGGAGGCAGTTTGCTTGATGGTTAAGAAAGGATTCAGACTTTAAAGCTAGAGGCACTTGGTTTCCAAGCCTGGCTCTGCCACTTACATGCTGGATAATCTCTGGACAAGTTGCTTCATCTCTCTAAGTTTCAGTGTTTCCTCACCTGTTGACTCTAGAAGACTATTGTAAGAATCCAATGAGAATAAATTATATAAATCATTGTCATAGTGCCTGGCACAAAGGAAGTACTCAATAAAAGTTAGCTCCAATCATTCTGGTGGTGGCAGTGATTATTATTATCCTTTCTTGTTCCCTGGATATCGTGACTGAAAGGGAAGTTGCTGTTGAGCAGAGATCCCTGAGGCTTGAAGGGATTTATAGAAGAGTCAATTAATCCCTCCCCCTGCCTCTGATCTCAGCTATTCCTGGGGTTTCTTGGGTTTCAGAAAACCTAGGATAAGTGTTTTTGAACCCTCACTTGGAGACCTATTTCAGTGAAATATAGTGTTTCATAATGTAAAAAATTTTCACAATATGAAAAATGGTGAGGAGTTTCATAGCTCAGACCTCTCTGATGTAGCCCATTTCTTTTTCTTGGGTCTCATACCAAGAGATGGAAAAGAGTTCTAACAATACCACCAAACAGTTTTAGAGCACCTAACATGTGCCATGCATTGCTGTAAGTGACCAAGAGCAGTACCCAGATTACTTGGAGGGGTTGGGTCTTCCACAAGTGGAGTTTAATTAAACAAGCAAGGGGTGTGAGGAGAAATTTCAAGTTAGCATATTTCAAAGACTGAGTCAATTCTCTGAATAGCAAATTGCCAAGAGCCAATTTACTAAAAGCCAGTTCTTAAAAAATTAAGTTTGCTAAATGATTAAATTCACTGAAAATAGAAAAATACTTTAACCTGGGACTATGTTGTTTTTGCCAGGGACAAGATCAAAAGTAAAAGTTTGAAAAAAAATTTGTCTAAGTTAACTTCCTTCAAGGAAAAGGCCATCTGTTTGCATACAAAATTCAGAGGGAGAGGTGAAATCAAACTTAAAAAAAATTTCTTACAATGAAGTGAGTTGGTAATTTGATTTTCAGCAACTTGGCCTGCTCCCTTTTCAAACAGATTATTTTTTAAGTATATAGTGCTGATGGTGTAGTTAGGGTTTTTTTTTTTTTTTAAATTAAGGTCCATACTTTATTCATATTATCTTAGTTTTTACTTAATGTCCTTTTTCTAGTCCAGAATCCTATCCAGGACACCACGTTGCATTTAGTTGTCATGTTTCCTTAGGCTCTTCTTGGCCGTGACAGTTTCTCAGACTTTCTTTGTTTTTGATGACCTTGGCAGTTTTGAGCAGTACTGGTCAGGCATGTTGTAGAATGTCCTTCTATTAGAATTTGTCTGACTTTTTTCTCCTGGTTAGACTGGGGTTCTGGGTCTAGGGCAGGAAGACCACAGAGGCGAGGTGCCATTCTTATATTATATCGAGGGATCACTATCAACATGACTCACCACTGTCAATGTTGACCTTGGTCACCCGGCTGAGATAGTGTTTGCCACATTTCTCCACTGTGAAGTTACTCCTTTTTCCCTTTCTCCATACAGTACTCTTTGTGTACCTAGTTTTTATTTTTCTTTTCTCTCTGATGAAGTACATGCAAACTTTTACACTGCTCAAGAAACAAATGGGCTCTAAGACCTAAGCATCACATGTGTGGTGCTGACTTCAGGCACTGTTTCCAATTCTGTCACCTATCCACCAGTCCCAAAATGGATTTTTCTCTGGAAATCCAGCCTGCCCCCAGCTCTGCCTTCTTTGTTGGTTCCCACTTGGGAGTTCTGGGAGAAAGGCACGTGTCCCTTCAGCATGCCCACACACCCTCCACTAACCCTGGGTGGCAGCTGACTCAGAGTCAAGCCCTTATTAGTGCCTGAACAGTTGGGGCAGAGTCCACACATGTGGGTGACTTGCCAGGATTGCCTTGTTTTGTACCTGCTCGGTTCATGCAGACAACAGATAGAACTGCTTAATTTCTATTTCCCAATTGGTAGGGGATCCTACTTCTTTAGCTTTACTTTTCCTTGTCTCATTTTGGGCTCTCAATGGTTAAATAGGACTAGCTCACAATTATTGAGCACTTAAGAATTGTGTGCAAGGCACTTTGTTACGTGCTTAACTGCATTATTTTATTTAATTTCCCTAAGCATGGGAAGTAGGTACTATTAATATTCTCCTTCTATAGGTGAAAAAACAAAGTCAAAGGGGTTGAGGCCTGGCAGGCGGTGGCTCACGCCTGTGACCTAGCACTCTGGGAGGCTGAGGGGAGAGGATTGCTTGAGCTCAGGAGTTTGAGACAAATTCAAAGAGGTTGAATGATTCACCCAAGGTCATTTGGTGAGAAGGTGGAAGAATGGCTTCAAACCTGGGATGGTGTGACCCCACAGTGCCTCTGCCTCTGGTGAGAACAGCACTTCCTGGGGAGCCACAGCTCGCCCTGGCAGAGGAGTAGGGGTAGGGGTGGGCTCCATCAAAGGGAGGGGGGTGGTTGGGGGGAGCTCAGGACGGGGCTGCTCCAGGGAGGGTTTTCCAGAGATCTTTGGGTCAGCTCTGGTGTGGACTTTATCCTTCTTTTTCCAGGTCAAAAGGCTGAGTTCCAAATTCTAGACACTGTGGACTCAACAGGAAAGTTGACAGTGAAATTACTGGAAGAAATATCAATTGCAGGGGAACTCCAGGGGTCTCATGAGCAGAAAATCAAGATATTGAAGAACCAAATATCCCAGCAATATCTGGAAACCCTTGTGAACAGGTGAGGCTGGAGTTGGGAAGCAGGGGGGAGGGAGGAGGGAGAAGCCCATTCTAGGCACCAGGGGATCCAGGGGTGGGGGCAGCAGCTCCCTAGTGCAGCCTCTCCCTGCCTGCTCCCTGCGCTCCCCTCCTGACCCACCCACGCCTTTACCCAAGCACGCCTCCCTTATCTGTACTGTTAGGAAGGCTTCTCATTCTAACAGGAGCAGCCACCAGGAAGCCCTCTGAGCCCCAGTACACTCACATCCCCGGGACCCTCCGGGGCGATTAATTACTCTGACTCGGACAAACATGCTGGTGTTGGACAAACATGCTGGTGTTAAGAGGCTACTCTCCTTGCTCTCCTGTACTGAGCTGCCCAAACCAGTATTTTGTGCTTGTTCATTGTGCCTCGAGGGCAAGCCTGTGGTTTCTATGTTTGTCTTCCCCACAGGACTGGGAGCAACTCGTGACAACTGACTTTACTAACTTCTCTCTGTTGACGCCCAACACACAGTACGTACTCAGTAAAAGAGCTGAAGTGAAGCACAGTGAAATCAGAGCATCCCTTGTAGAGCACTTCCTGTGCAGAGAGTGCCACCACTCCACCCCAGCAGGGTGGCACTAATCAAATGCCACCGAGGTTCTGACAGCTGGAGAACATGGTGCTTCCAACTTAAGGGGGCATCACTCATTGTCCCCTGACGCAATAGTTTTGTCGTTGGTGTTGGTGTTTTCTTCCTTAGCTGGGATTGTTGGAGATTGAAGGTAGCTCGGGGAAAGTTGCGCCACAGTTCTCCAAGGCTCACTTTCCCTGAGTGGGGTGGGCATTTTTTCTTTCTCTTTTTATGTTACAAACTGAAAGGCTTACAATACAATTTTGCTGGTCTCTTGAACTACCCCTCCACACCACAGTATTACTTGAGAGTTTTTCTAAGGGAGCTCAGTTTTTTTCTAGAACGCCTGTTGTTTCTAGGTGAGGGTGTTGGTGTCTGTATACAGTGGGGGGCGCTGGATAGGTAGGGGAAGGCCATCAGAGGCAGGGATGCATGTCTTCCCTTAGGGTCTTTCGGTTGCAAATAGCAGAAACTCCATCAGACTGTTTTAAGACATAAAATGAATTTTGTTATGGAATGAGATGCCTCATGAGCCCAGAGGCAGCTTGCTCCATGAACCGGCCTGGAGCAAGGAGCTGGAGTCTTTTGTCAGAGAAGGGGGTGTCTTGGGCTGGTCAGCTGCCTAACTCAATATCATGGGAAGGACACACACACTTTGGACTTACACAGACCAGGGTTTGAATCCCAGCTCTACACTTAACTGGCTGTGTGATCTTGGACCATTCACAACCTGTCATGAAGCCTCAATTTCTTCACATGAAAAATGGATGCAGTTCTGCCTACATTCCAGGATTATGGTGAGGGTTAAATGAAGTGACGTGTGAAGTATCTCAGTGCTGGCACATTGTAATCTTTCATAAATGCTCGTGAGTTCTCTTCCCACTTGGTACCGTCTCCCCCAGGGGTAAACTGCGATGGGGTGCTGTGTTCCTTGGTTTTCCAGCCTCAGAAGCACTTAATCTCAAATAGGAACTGATGGACAGCAGAGTGTCACTGGGAGGTGGGTCCCTGAGATTCTGAACTCCCATCCCTTTCTACTCCCTCCAGGCAGCTGAAGAAGAAACTACCACCTTCGTTTCAATCACTTCACACAAGGAGAGAAGACCTGCATCTGGTGACAGAAACTCTGGAGACAGTAAATAAGGAAACCCTGAAAAGTAAATGGCAGTATGGATTTCTGAGCCAAATCTATCAGGCCCTTCACCTCAACTATGCACAAAAGGTTATGATCCTGGGAGGCAGGGACTGTAGGAAAGCCAGCATTCCCTGGCCCCCACAGGTCAAGGGGATGGAAGCCCAGACTCTAAACTCTTCAGCTCTTCCTTCAGACCTCTCTGAGCAGCCAGGCTGCTCCGTGGCCTTCTTGCCCCTACAAAGGGTATGCGGCATTACCCAGTGTCTCCCTGGTTACTCTTCAGTGATACTCTATTTTCAGTTTTTTCATAGCACTTCCTATGGTTCATAATTACACCGGTGTTTTCTCTTGCTTGTTCATTGTCTGCCTTCTTTTCTAGAAGGCAAGAGGACAGGAGGCACAGTGCCTAGAACAAAGTGAGTCCTCAATAAACATTTGTTGAATGAACAGTGGCAACTTGTGTTTTGATGTCAGATGTGGATTCAGATATTAGCTCTGCCACTGTTTTTAACTGTGAGACTGACTCATCTACTTACCTCTCAGAGCCTCAGTTCTCTCAACTGTAAAATGGGGATAAAAAGTCTACCTCACAGTATTGTTTGGGAGCTCAGGCAAGATAACTATGTGAAGTATCTAGGGATCCATCAATGTGAGCTTCTTTTTCCTAGCATGGAAGGGAAAAGTGACCATTCCCTCGAATCAGGTCCTGGACTATCGATTAAAGCAGCTTATCTTCCCCAATGAGAAGGAAATGAGTAAGCAAGGCCTGGTGGGAGTAAGGGGGGCCCTGAACACATGGTGGGGTGGAGGTAGATTCAGCCAGGCTCTTTGTCAGCCTAGGCTGGGTGGCCGGTGAGCTTGGAGGTGGGGGGAGGGCTCCCAGGAAGGGAGGATGAGGGAAGAAGGATGGGAAGAAGGATGAGGCTCCATTCTCTGACCTCGTGACCCAGACCTGGCTGACCAGGATATATGACTCATCAACTATGGCACCAACTGTTCCCTGGAGGTGTTAATTCTCATTTCAGTCTCCCACTAGTTGTCTTTATTTATTTATTTTTTTTTAATTTTTGGTTGAAGGCAGAAAAAGGGATACAGAGAGTATAGTGATCTCTCTCTCACTCTCCTTTCTGGTGCTGGTTTAGGTATTTATTTCTGGGGCAAAACAAAATCCTTTCCAGAAGGTGAGTGAGCTGCTGGTCCTGCTGTTCGTCATTTCAGAATGGGCAGGGATACTACTTTTAAAAAGAGGATAACAGACGACCTGGAATTACAGAGTTGTTAGGGCTAAGAATGTAGTAGGATGCACCCAGAGGTGGGAATCATGGTGAGAGCAGGAGAAAAATCTGCCTGTTGGAGAAGCATTCTGAATTGAATGTTGGACTAGGGTTTCCAGGTTGCTCCTAGGACAACTTTGTCTTGCTTTGTGCTGGGCAGTCTGCTGGGTCCTGGCTTACAGCCCTCACTGAAAGCTTATTGGCCTGGGAAGCACAATGGAATTACCTGGCCAGTTCTCACATGACAGCACTGGTTGTGACAAGAGTACTGGGCTGGAGTTGGACAGTCTCAGGATCTAGTCCCACTCTGCTACTCTTTAGCTTTATAGCCTCCCAGATCAGTTTTCCTGATTTTAAAATAAAGGGGTTAGATTAGAAGATCCTTGTGATTCTGAATGTGGCTTCCTCTGGAATTTCTAGTTTTTTCCCTAGATCCCAGCAGGGTTATACTGCCTAAGAGGCATTGGGAAGGGATGGAGGGAGGGCTGCCTCAAATTTGCTGGGTGACTGAATATCTGGTGCACTCTGTTTGGGCCTTGGCTGCATCTTCATTGTCTAGGCATGATCCTATGGCTGCCTATCATCGAGGATATTGGAAGGGGGCCTGTGAATATAGAGCTTTCCAATTTACACACAGTAACGAGGATGCAGGCTCCCTGGTGTGGGCAGTGAGGGCTTGGAGTGCAGCAATGAAAACTTCCATCACTGCAAAGAGAATGTGTACGAGAGGGCTGGAGGTAACCTGAAGACACTCTGAAATAATTCTTCCTCTCTTGCAGAGAAGGGTGGTGGTCCATCCTGCTTAAGTAAGGATGGTTACCAAGTGTGTTCAGGGTGGCCGCACCCATCCAACCTTGAGCTCACCTGGTTCACGACTGCTGCTCAGGTGGGGTCAGCTGAGGGGGTATAGAGGGGGGCAGTGCCCAGCAGGTTTCAACTTTAGTCTGGAGGTTGCATCTGTCCCCGCTAAATGCAGTGGTTCTCATTGGTTGTGCACTGACATCACTTAGGGGAAGTTTATTTATTTTACATACTGGATCTTGCTATGTTACCAAGGCTGGTCTTGAACTCCTAGGCTCAAGCCATCCTCCCGTCTCAGCCTCCCAAGTAGCTGGGACTACAGGTGTACACCACCATGCCCAGCAAGGGAACTTTAAAACTAGTGACATCTGAGTCTCTTCTCCAGAAATTCTGACTTAACTGGTCTGGGGTGTGGCCTGGGCATCAGGAGTTATAATAATGCTCCAGGCGATTCTCATGCACAGTCGAGGTTGGGAACTACTGCTTTGAGTTTCTCTAAATCCTCATTACTCCTAGTGTGGCCTGAGGACTGCACTTTGAATGGCAAGGACTAAATAACCAAGTTTTGTTTTTTTTTCCTGGAGTTGGAGAAGAATTTTGGGTTGGGGCTAGATTGAGGGTGATTTGGGGAGATGGAAGTGGGAGGTCAGTGGGAGGCAATGATTATAGGTGTCTGGGAAGAAGGGTGCTTCATTTAACAGGAGAAGATTGGGAGAAGGGAAGGTACAGGGAGGTGGTCTCCAGAAGACAGGCAGATAAATAAGGGAGACTTAGGAGTAAAGCCTGTTGGGCTGTCTCTACAGGAAAGTCCTTGAGTTCGGAGGATTCCAGAAACATGAAGGAGAAAGTGCAGGACACGGTGAGAAGCCTCCAGGATCTGACTGAAAAGGAGCAAAGAGATGTGCTAAGCTCCCTCACGAAGTGCCTCAGCAAGGATGAGCATTTAGAGGATCTAGAGCAAAGAGTAAGGGACCCTGAGACAGGACTGGGACAGAGAAAGAGAGGAGCCGGGGAGAGCAGTCGGCATAATGAGGACAATCTGCTACAGCAAGACTAATGCTCAGCTTCCCCATCTCCTGGCCCCAGGTGTTTGAGGCTCTGAAGTCTAGAGCACTGCAGATGGAGGGTTCAGCAGGTCCTCTCCTGAGCAGCCTTTTTAATACTGTTGGGAGCCTGGTAGATGGACGTGCAAAAGCCATTCTGGACTTCCTGGATGCCTTGGGAGGCAAGAAGGGTCTGGCTGCATGGTAGAGGAAGTGCTCAGCAGAGAGGCCTGTGCAGAACCAAACCTTGGAAAGAGGGGGTGCATGCTGCCCTGCATGCTTCATGAGGGACAGCCCTTCCCATTTCAGAGACTAGTCATCTTCCTCAGGCCAGACATTGAGGGGCTGCCACCTCTTCCCCCTTGGTATAGTCTGTGACCTACTGAAGGCTGGGAGGGAAGCAGGAGCCGCAGCAGGAGCCCATTTAGAATAACTCTCATCTAGCACCCCCAGGAGCTCTCTGGAACCGTCTGATGACACGTTCTTGACCTCATCAGCTACTGAAGTCCTGTCGCACCATGTACCTCTTCTTTCTGCCAACCATCCTCTTTTTTCCCCCCAGAGCTGTCTGAGAAGAAGCAGCTTGTGTCTGAGGCCTTAGAAAAAGGGATCCTGCCCCTGTTGAAGGATGAGGTGAGACAGCCTGGGCTGAGGGCCAGGGTCATAGTGGAAGTGAGTAACTATGTTCTCAAGGGACCCAGAAGTCCCAGAGTACAGTCCCTTTTTGTACCATAGTTCTCTGCCAGCTCACATCCCTGCAGCTGGTATGTGACAATTCCCTGGATGCACAGTTGCCAGGACAACTTGGGGTGGGTTTTTTAGGCTTTGTTGCCTGCCTATGGGCAAGAGTGGGGTGGCAAATGTTAGTCCCAGGGCGGCAGCTGGTATGGTCCTGAGTGTGTGTCCAATGTTGATGGATTAGCAGTGCCTGCCACTCTGTTGGGAGAGTATGAGGCTCTCTCCATGCTCTGCAGGAAGGAGTGCCATGATAGATCACTACATTTGCCCTTGGGCTCAGGATTAAGGGGTATGGCCAAGTATTTGCCATTTCTGGTATATCGTTGTTGGCAGCTTTTGCAGTCTGGTGGATTTCCTTCCAGGTGAAGTCTAGGATGGAGAAGGTCTGGGATAAGCAGGCCAGCAATCCTCATGACATGACCCATGACCCTGAGGCATGAACCCTCTGTGCCCTCTATGTTGCCATCTCTATCCTGCTGCAGCTGAGTTCGGAGCCCACCTCTGCCTCTTCTTAACTACAAAAGCCCTAATCCTTCTCCCCACAAGCCTCTGGGGTTTCCTCTCCGCAGTCCATCCTCATTGCCACTACCATTTCCTCTGTCTTTCACCAGCAGGACCTCTTTAAAACAAGCAGGTGACCATCTTTTGATGCTTCCTATTCCCTACATGTTAATGTCCAAAATCAGCCTGGATTTTATGCATGAGCTTCTGATTAAAAGTTTAAGATCAAACATATTAATTTCTTTCCCTCTTGAAACCTCACCAAGTGACAGTAAAGCAATAGAAAAGCTTGATATGCTGGGCACAGTGGCTCACACCTGTAACCCAGCACTTTGGGAGGCTGAGGCAGGAGGACTGCTTGAGACCAGGAGTTGGAGATCAGTCTGGGCAACATAGTGAGGCCCTGTCTCTATGAAAAAATTTAAAAACATTAAAAAAGAAGAGAAAAGCTTTGTGTAAATCCACAAGCATAAAAAGAATGTGGCAGCAGATAAGAGATTATAACACATCTTTGGAAGCTAGAAAGCAATTAAAAGAGTGCAAGCTGGGATGTGTAGGACTGAGGATAGGGGAAGGAGACTGCTATTTTCATCACAAGCCTTTTAGTTCTATTTGATATTTAAAAAAATATATAACTAAAAGTTAAATGTATGCTTTTATAAAGTGTTTCAAACATTTCTCAAATATAAAGCAGAAGGTCAAAGTACTTTGTGACCTCCTCTTCTTTTTATGGAGACTGAGAGAGGTAAGTGAATTATCAGGACACTAAAGTAACTTTGCCCTAGGTGATGACAGGATTAATATTTTTCAAATCCAGGCAAACTGGGTTTCAGTTTATCCAGCTTCCTGGATTGATGATTCCAGAAGCCAAGACCAAGGGGCTATCCAAGGTTGGGAGTCTAATAAAAAGGAGACATTCCCCACTGTGTTAGATGGTAATCTCAAAGGGCTGCGTTGTAATGATTAGAGTGAATCACCCAGGGGAGTGCAGGGAAGACTCTTGGTACTGAGTGAAGAAGAGGTTAACAGAAGGAAAGGAAAAAAAATTCTGAGAAATTGTGGCCATAGACCACTCTTTTCACAGAGCTTAGCCTGTGTTTGCATCATCTCAGCATTTCAGGGAATTACAAATTATGAACTTGGGGTTTGTGAGGGTCTTGGATTGATTTTACTCCCAGATGCATGTCAGAAGCAAACTAATCATTTCTGGAGGAAATCATTTTCCACAAATAATTTTTTAAGGACAATGAGTGATTCCCAGGTAAAAAAAACAAAAAAAACAAAAAACCCAAAGCATTCCAGGAAACACTACCATGAGCAAGAATGAGCAGAAACAACAGACAGTAGAAAGGGATATATGAAGACATGTTGAAATTATCAGACTAGATTATGAAAACATGCTTATTATGTTTAAAGAAATTTAAAAATGAACTTAAAAATACAGGCAGAGGCCGGCACGGTGGCTCACGCCTGTGGCTCCTAGCACTCTGGGAGGCCGAGGCGGGTGGATCGCTCAAGGTCAGGAGTTTGAAAACAGCCTGAGCAAGAGTGAGACCCTATCTCTACTATAAATAGAAAGAAATTAATTGGCCAACTAATATATATAGAAAAAATTAGCCAGGCATGGTGGTGCATGCCTGTAGTCCCAGCTACTCGGGAGGCTGAGGCAGTAGTATCGCTTGAGCCCAGAAGTTTGAGGTTGCTGTGAGCTAGGATGATGCCACGGCACTCAATCTAGCCTGGGCAACAAAGTGAGACTCTGTCTCAAAAAAAAAAAAAAAAAAAAAATATAGGCAGAAACAATATTTGAAGAGATAATGGGCAAGAATTTTGCAGAGCTAATTAAAGACAGCAAGGCACAGATTTAGGAAGTTCCATGAATCCCAAGCAGGATACATAAAAAGAAATCCATACATAAAGAGAAATCTAGACAAATCATAGTAAAATTGCAGAACAGCAACAAAGATAAAAATCTAAAAGCTGCCAGAGAAAAAGACAGCTTATCTTCAAAGGAGTTATAGTTAGACTGAAAACTGATTTTAAGGGAAGCCATTTGATGATGAAATTGTAACTTCTGGCCTGGTGCAGTGGCTCACATCTGTAATCCTAGTACTTTGGGAGGCTGAGGTGGGAAGATTGCTTGATCTGAGGAGTTCGAGACCAGCCTGAGCAAGGGCAAGATCCCGTCTCTACTAAAAATAGAAAACATTAGCCAGGCGTGGTGGCATGCACCTGTAGTCCTAGCTACTCCCAAGGCTGAGGCAGGAAGATTGCTTGAGCTCAGGAGTTTGAGGTTTCAGTGAGCTACAGTGATGACACTGTACTCTAGCCCAGGAACAGAGTGAGACCTTGTTTCAAAAAAAAAAAAAAAAAAAGAAAAAAATAGAAGTAATGAAGAACATGGGGTAAATAGGGTTAAATATAGGGTTAAATGTACATGAACAGTAATTGTATATAAAATATAGTATTAACAGTAACTTATAGGTTTAAACGCATGGTAACAATAACATAATAAAATAATAAAACGTGTGTGAAGTATTCTAAAGATTATATTTTGTCTGGTAAGAGAGAAAAGATATTGTTTAATTTTAGACTTTGATAATTTAGTATGCATGCCATAATTTTTTAGGGTAACCACTAAAAGAATAGGAACTAACTAGTGGATGGAAAATGGGATGATAAAAAAATTATCAGCTGGGCGTGGTGGCTCACGCCTGTAATCCTAGCACTCTGGGAGGCCGAGGCGGGTGGATTGCTTGAGGTCAGGAGTTTGAAACCAGCCTGAGCAAGAATGAGACCCCGTCTCTACTATAAATAGAAAGAAGTTAATTGGCCAACTAATATACAGAGAAAAAATTAGCCAGGCATAGTGGTGCATGCCGGTAGTCCCAGCTACTTGGGAGGCTGAGGCAGCAGGATTGCTTGAGCCCAGGAGTTTGAGGTTGCTGTGAGCTAGGCTGATGCCACGGCACTCACTCTAGCCTGGGCAACAAAGTGAGACTCTGTCTCAAAAAAAAAAAAATAAAAATAAAAAAAATTATCAACCAAAAGCAGGCAAGAAAGGAGAAAAGAAACCTAGAACAGGAGAAAAATAGAAAGTACAAAGGAAAATGGTAGAAAGAATCCAAATGTATTAGAAATTATATTAAATGTACATGGGCTAAATGAACAGTAAAATGCAAATATAGTCAGACTGGATAAATTTATATATTTGCTGTTTATGAAACATATCTAAAACACAAGAATATGATATATTGAAAATAAAAGAGTGGAAAAATATTGGATATACAAATACTAGCCAAAAGGAAACTGGGGTAGCTATATTATCATTAGGCAAAATAAACTTTAAGGAATAAAGCATTATTGGTGATCACTTTACAATAATAAAAACTTCAATTCACCAAGAAGATATAACAATTAAAGTATGCATATAGTAATATAACTTCAAAATATATAAAGCAAACATTGACAAAACCACAAGGAGACAGTCAAATACACAATCATAGTGAAGATTTTAACACAAATATCTCAGTAACTGATAGAATAAGCAGCTCAAAATGTTAGTAAGACTATAGATGATTTGAACAACATGATTAGCACACTTGACCTAATGGACATATTTAGAAAGCTGTGCCCAACAACTGTAGAATATACACCTGGGACATTTATAAACATCATCCATATGTTGGGCCATAAGGTAAGTTTTAACATATTCCAAAGGGTTGAAGTATATAGCATCTTCTGAGACCATAATACAAGTAAATTATAAATCAATAACAAAAACATTACTAGGTGGAATGTATCCAAATGAATTCATATCACCATATATTAGGAAGGAAAGCACATAGTTTAAAGTAACTCATGAGTCAAGGGAAAAAAATTCTAATGTAAATGAGAAGCTTTTTGGTATTTAATGATAAAAATGTACATAGCAAACTTATGGGATTAAGCTAAAGACTCTTTTAAGAAGAAAATATGTATTGCCTTAATTGTTTATGTTAGAAAAGAAGAAATCAGAGTTAAGTATCATGTGAAGAAGCTACCAAAAAACAAAACAAACCCAACGACAAACCCCTCCCTACAAAACAAAAAATAAAAAACAGCAAAATAAATCCAAAGAGAAGGAAAAGGACACAAATTAATACAATAGGGAACAAAAATGTAAGAGAATCAGTCAGGCACAGGAGCTCATTACCTGTAATCCCAGCACTTTGGAAGGCCAAGGCAGGAGGATCTGCTTGAGGCCAGAATATCATGACCAACCTGGGCAACATAGAAAAACCTCATCTCTACAAAAAATTAAAAATAATTAGACAGGCCTGGTGGCACAAGCCTGTAGTCCCAGCTCCTCAGGAGGCTGAGGCAGAAGGATGGCTTGAGCCCAGGAGTTTGAGGCTGTAGTGAGCTATAATAGTGCCGCTGCACTATAGCCTACATGACAGAGTGAGATCCTGTCTCAAAAAAAAAAAAAAATCAATAAAGACAGACATTGGATCTTTTAAATGACTAATAAAATTGACAAATCAACAAGACTGATAAAAAGGGGGAGCACATGTCACCAATTTCAAGAATAAAGAGGGGACAGTCCTATAGATGCTACGTGCATTTAAAAGATAGGAGGATGGCCGGGCACGGTGGCTCACACCTGTAATCCTAGCACTCTGGGAGGCCAAGGCGAGTAGATCGCTCAAGGTCAGGAGTTCTAGACCAGCCTGAGCAAGAGCGAGACCCTATCTCTACTAAAAATAGAAACAAATTAATTGGCCAACTAAAAATATATAGAAAAAATTAACTGGGCACATGCCTGTAGTCCTAGCTACTCGGGAGGCTGAGGCAGCAGGATTGCTTGAGCCCAGGAGTTTGAGGTTGCTGTGAGCTAGGCTGATGCATGGCACTCGAGCCCAGGCAACAGAGTGAGACTCTGCCTCAAAAAAAAAAAAAAAAAAAAAAAAAGATAGGAGGATATTAGGAACAACTTTATGCCAATAAATATCAAATTTTAGGTGAAATGGGCACTATCTAAAAAATATAATTTCCCAAAACCGACCCAGAAAAAAATAGAAAACATGAATAATCCATAACCATAATGAACACCCTGTCAAGAATAAAATATCTTCCTAAAATACTAAGCCCAGATGGTTTTTCCAGTAAATACAATTAAGCATTCAAGAATAAGTAATTCTGGCCTGGTGCTGTGGCTCACGCTTGTAGTCCTAGCACTTTGGGAGGTTGAGGCAGGAGGATCACTTGGGTTCAGGTGTTTGAGACCAACCTGAGCAAGAGCCGGATCCCCCCATCTCTATGAAAAATAGAAAAATTAGCTGGGTGTGGTGGCGTGAACCTGTAGTTCCAGCTACTTAGGAGGCTGAGGCAGGAGGATTGCTTAAACCCAGGAGCATGAGGTTGCAGTGAGGTATGATGATGCCACTGCACTTTAGCTCAAGTGACAGAGTGAGACCTTATCTCAAAAAAAAAAAAATTAATTCTAATCTTACACAAACTTTTCCAGAAAATAGAAAAAGAGACACTTTCTTATTCATTCATAACACTAGCAAAACCTAACAAGAACAATAAGAGAAAGGAAAATGCAGGCCACTCTCATTCATTAACTTAGATGAAAAAATATTATAGAAAAGAACTGCCGGATACAAAGGCCAGTGAATGGCCGCTAAAAAGGAAAAAATAAATAAATATAAAATAATAAAAAAAAAAGGAAAGAAATCAGCAAACCAAATCAAACAATAGAAAAAGGATAATAACAAATGTTGGGGCCGGGTGTGATGGCTCACACCTGAAATCCTAGCACTCTGAGAGGCCGAGGCGGGTGGATCGCTAGAGGTCAGGAGTTCGAAACCAGCCTGAGCAAGAGCGAGACCCCATCTCTACTAAAAAAAATAGAAAGAAATTAGCTGTATAATTAAAAATATATAGAAAAAATTAGCCGGGCATGGTGGTGCATGCCTGTTGTCCCAGCTACTTGGGAGGCGAGGCAGTAGGATTGCTTCAGCCCAGGAGTTTGAGGTTGCTGTGAGCTAGGCGGATGCCACAGCACTCTAGCCCGGGCAACAAAGTGAGACTCTGTCTCAAAAAAAAAAAAAAAAAAAAAAAAAAAAGTCTACATTCTATTGTGAAACTAAGTCAAGAAGCCCTGAAATAGGGGTTTATCTATCTCACATAATGAATCTAGAGCTAGGAGGTTGCTGGCGTTAGTTGAGTGGTTCAGTGACCTCTAGGCCAACGTCTCCGTGATACTTTTCACTTTGCCTTTCTGCCTTTTAACCTCATGGTCACTAGATGGCTAAAGCTGATCCTTTCGTGTTCAAAACAGGGAGAAAGTGGTAGGGGAAAGAGCAGGGCCCAGCCCCATCCAACGAGCATACCTGGCTAACTTTTTTCCAGTTTTTTTTTTTTTTTTTTTTAAGAGATGGCGTCTCCCTATGGTGCCCAGCCTAGTCTCCAACTTCTGGGCTCAAGCAATCCTCTCCTCACACATTGGCTTCTGAAAGTGCTGGGATTACAGTTATGAGCCACCGTGCCTGGTGGCTAAGACATGCTTTTGAGAATTTTCTGTAGTAGGATGTTGAAACAGCTGGAAACTGGAAACATTTTGAATGTTTGTTCACCAGTAGAATGGATAAACAAACTGTGGTATACTCATACAATGGAGTACTATATAGCAATGGATATAAATGAACTAAAGCTACATAAAATTAATCTTTTGAAAGAATCAAGGCACAAAAGAACATATTTAATATGATTCTCTATATATAATGTTGAAAAACAGAGAAAACTATATTGTTCTGGGATCAACACTTTGGTGATGAGATTTCAAGAAATGTAAGGAAATAATCATTATTAGATCGTCCTCTGGAGGAAAAATGATATGATCAGGGAGAGGCACATCTGAAAGTGGTAGGTTTCAAGGATGCTAACAATATTTTATTTCTTCACCTGGTAGTGGGTAACTCAGGTGTTTGTTTGATAATTATTTGCTTGTTTTGATATTTTTATGTTGAATGTACTTTTCTGTACCTGTGATGTAGTTCACAATATTAAAGGTTAAAAAAAAGAGAGAATGGTGATGTTTAATGTTTTATTTGAACTTTTTTGTGTGTGTTGTAGCAGTATAAATCCCTTTACCATCTGCCTTCTGAAATTGTTTTTTTTTTTGAGACAGAGTCTCACTCTGTTGCTCGGGCTAAGAGTGCTTTGTCATCAGCCTAGCTCACAGCAAACTCAAACTCCTGGGCTCAAGTTATCCTTCTGCCCCAGCCTCTTAAGTAGCTGGCACTATAGTCATGGGCCACCATGCCTGGCTAATTTTTTCTATATATTTTAGGTGTGAGCCACCGTGCCACGCCTGCTTTCTGAGATCTTCCCTCAAGTCTACCACCTAGATCTCTAAACTACAGACAGTCCTAAGCAGCCATCTAGGTTACAGTGACAGTATTGTCAGTACAATATTGTGCTGTACTGACAAGAGGGATGAGAAATTGTCTTTGCCAAAGATATATTGTACTAGAAAATGATGGAGCCAGGACTAGAATAAGAAAGCCAGGGTTCTTCCATTGTACACTGTAGATGTCTTCCTTACTTGCTTTTTGTCATCAGGGTACCCATCCCTTGGGAGATGCTTTAAAAACCATTGGATATTAGGCTCAAACAAAGCTGGGCTATAAGGAAAGAAAAGGGAGGCACATGCACCTACCTCCAGCCTCAAGTTAGTCTTCCTCTGCATTTAAAAATTTGGTTGGCTTCCCTCTAAGAAAACTCCAGAAATGAGGTAGGGTCCAGGAGTCTAAATTAGAGCTATCAAAGCTGTGTGACCTACATCTGCAGGAAAGGGACTTAGAGCTCATTTAGACTAAGATGCTTCTACCCTCTGCACTGTAAGCAGCATTTTCTATTCAATGGTTGGTGTTAAAACTACCTTTTTTCTCTTTTTTGTTCCCTGTTTCCTTATCTTCTTTGTTTTCCAAAGAGCTTATTGCTTTTTATTTGCTTCCAGATCCTAGATATCAATGTGTTACACTGGGATGATCCAAAGTGATAGCATAGTGTCTGTTTATTCAAACTGCACCTCATAGTTGAGCCAATTTCTAGCAGTCTTCATAGCGAATACTAGATCGCTCTGGAACTGTACTTTGACACCGACCATGTTTCTACAACTTCAGGGCCCTTCAGACCTATAAAATTCATTATTGTGCGATAGGTGTCTGAAGTTATATTACTTCCTGGCAGCTACAATTCTCTGACTCAGTGAGAAATACAAAAGTTTTTTCTTTGGCTATTTAATTTTTAATTCTGAAAAATGGATCACTGATGAAATAAGCAGCTTGCTACAGTGAGATCCAGAAAATAATTTCCACTCTAGGCCAGTAACATTTGCACAAACCTGGCAGTCATATGTTTTTTTCTGAATTATTTTAACTTTAAAAATATTTTTTCTTAAGATCAGGTTTTGGTTTTGACTGTCAAGATTTTTTCCACTCATAGAGCTAAAGGTAATGACACTAATCTGTCAGTTTATCTATGCTCCTCCTTCCGAGGGACTGAAGAAGCTTATGAGACATAAGGAGGAAGAAGGCAAGAAGAACCCTGAGAAACATTTATCAGATGAATAGGCCGAAGGGTAGAGAAAGTGTGCCAAGGGTGATCATAGTTAAAATGCAAATATGGCAGCAATCTAAAGAATAAAGGGAAACTGGAGGATGAAAAATAAAATATAAAAGGAGAAAATAGCTTCCTGGCTTAGAAAAGAAATTCATAAAGAAATTCACTCAACAGCAATGCATACATTCTGTGCGATTTTCTAAGGCAGTGGTCTCCAACATTTTTGGCTGGCACAGGTTTCATGGAAGACAATTTTTCCATGGGACAGGGTGGGAGTAGGGGGTGGGGGGTTGGGGGAAAGCTGGAGCTCAGGAGGTGATGCCAGTGATAGGGAGCAGCTGTAAGTACAGATGAAGCTTTCCTTGCCTGCTGTTCACTTCCTGTGTGTGGCAACCCTCGCCCCCCGCCCCACCGTCCCCATGTTCCTAAGTTTCATGGAAGAAGACAATTTTTCCACATAAGGCGTGGGAGGTGGTGGAAGGGAGCGGCAGAGCTCTGTAGCCTGGTCCCTAACAGGAGCTTGGGGACTGCAGTTCTAAGGAGAGGGGAAGAAAAGTCAAAGTAGAACATCAGTAAGAAGCAGGTGGCAGTCTTGCGGCATGTAATACCATCACTAGTTCACCCTTTGACCTACTCTGTTAGTTTTCCCTCACTAGGAAAATTGGTTAGTTAAAGTTTATATTTGTCATATCTTATTTGCCTAACAGGCACTTTGCCATTAAACTGTTTTGTTTGAAGAGCTCAAGTAAAATGTTAGGAATAATTATTACCTGTTAAGATAAAACTTCCTATGAAAGACAGAATAGTTAGTAATTAAGAGCCTAGTTTCTGGAGACATCCAATGTCAACTTTACCCACTTTCTAGTTGTGTGATTTTGGGCAAATTATTTAACAATTATGTGCTCTGTTTTGACATGTATAAAATGTGAATAACAGAGTATCTGCCTCCTGTGATGAATGTAAGGACTACTGAATATATCAGAAACATTCGGAACAGCTCCCGACACACAGTGCTATACCGTACGTGTCAGTTATTATTTGGGAGCACATGTGGCTTTTCCTTTTGAACTCCCTAGGCATCTGTCTCTTTAGGATGGTTCTGGTGGTAGTTCTGCTTTCATGAAGGGAACATTTAGTTCTCAAGGGGACATAAATTTCCCATTAGAATCTTAGCATTAAAATATTCACGTTCTCTTTCTTGCTTTTATAAAATTCTGCTGTTTCAAAATGAGACATGCTACTTTCATCCTCAGTGGAACAGGCACATTCTCGAAGTGGATTTGCCTTCCCTGCGCATAATGCACTGTCACCGTGGATTCGGAGAGTGCCTCATCCACCACCATGGCATTCCACACAGCATCATGTCTGATCAAGGAACTCACTTCAGTGCAAAGGATATGAAGCAGTGGGCTCATGACCATGGAATTAGCTGGTCTTACCCCATACCCAATCTCCTAGATGCAACTGGTCTAACTGAAAGGTGAAATGGCTTATTAGTTTGTTACCAAAAAAAAAAAAGTTTGTTACAGTGTCTGTTGGGAGACAACATCCTGAAAGGAAGGGGTTCTGTTTTACAGGATGCAGTATATGTTTTGAATTAGAGACCACAATATAGTGCTGTCTCCCCGATAGCCAGAATAGTCCAGGAATCAAAGGCTGGTAGGTGTGGGAGTGGACCCTCTCACTAGTACACCTAATAACCCATTTGTAGGATTTCTGCTTCCTATCCTGGTAACTTGGATCTCTGCTGGTTTGGAGATCTTTGTTCCCAATGGGGGGATGCTTCCACAAGGGGACATAACAATGGTTCTTCCCTGATTTGTGCCACCTGGACATTTTGGGCTCCTGAACCAACCAACAACTAGGAAAAAAGAGGGGGTTTCTGGGGAGGAGGAGGGTGTTAATCTACTGACCACCAAAGGAAAACTGGGTCGCTATACAAGGGAGGCAAGGAAGATAGTCTGTAATCCAGGAGATTTTCTGGGGACCTGTTGGTTCTTCATGCCCAATAGTAAAGGTTAATAGAAAACTATATAGCAACCAAAAAAAAAGGAGCAGGGCTGAACAATGAGGACTGAGACCCTTTGGGAATGAAGGTTTCAGTCATCCCAGCAGATAAAGAACCTAGAGGGATACTGAGGTAGAAGGAAGAATCACTTCAGCCCAGGATATGATGACACCTTTGCACTCTAGCATGGGCAACAGAATGAGACCCCATCTCTTAAAAAACAAAAGAAAGAACCCAGAGCAACCGAAGTTCTGGCTGACAGCAAGAAAAATACGGAATGAGTAGCTGAAGAAGGAAGCCATAGGTATGAACTACAACCTCATGACCAATTACAGAAACAAATTACTTTTGCCATATTTTCTCTTTGCTTTCTGTATTATTCATACTTTTAATACACCATCCTTTTTCTCTCTCCTTCCCATTTTTAGTTATATACAAAAGTTGTTAGAAGTTATTTACAATTTAGTTTTAGGTAACAAAATATTTAGTGGGACTGTGACTGAATTTGAGAAATAACTGACATAACCAGCAAGAGAAACAATGACTGTTGGGACTACGTATCGCCACATTTTTGGGAAATGCCCCAGTTATCAATTTATTGCCTCTCAGCTCCTAATCCATACTTTTTTCCAGCTCTGTGAAAATGGATCTGGGCCTTTTAAATATTTTTCTTTTGCCAGCTGGCACAATGATAAATATTGTCAGAAGTGGATGCTACACAGACATTGCAGGAAAAAAGGAATTTTCTTCCTGGTTCTGGGTTGTTGCCTTGACAGGCTCTGGTAGCAGGTTCAACTTCTCTAGTGCCCACACCCTGCAGTGCATGGTGGCCGGCAACTTCACTGACAACCCTTCCTCCTTCTGTGGTCCTGTGGCAGAGTATCTCTGATGAGAAACTCTCTCATGAACAACTTTCCTTGGTAGTCTAGAGGGTGGGTCCCTGGAAAGTTCCAAAGAGTAAGTTTTCAGCATCACAGTGACTTTTCTTCCATCTAGTGACCCATGGTTATGTTCTCTTCGATAAGTTGCTGATGCTTTCTTCAACTCAGTCCTAGTGGTTGGTAGTGGCTACTTTTTATATCTGTGATTCTTATATTATTTAGAGTCCTCTTCATATCTTACTAGCCAATTCCTTGTTATTCCAATCCTTTGTTATAGTTAATAATTTGTTATATTAAACTTCCCTTGTTCAAATTAGTGTGTGTTTTCTGTCTCCAGAATGGACCCTGACTGATGCATAAACCTATAATGTTAATAAATGACAGGAAAAATAAATATTGCTATATTAATTTAGCAGAAAAGGAATGGAATTAAATCTTCACATGTTAACAGACATTTAAAAATATTGGGTAGGCCAGGGGCCGGTGGCTCACGCCTGTAGTCCTAGCACTCTGGGAGGCCGAGGCAGGCGGATTGCTTGAGGTCAGGAGTTCGAAACCAGCCTGAGCAAGAGTGAGACCCCATCTCTACTATAAATAGAAAGAAATTAATTGGCCAACTAATATATACATAGAAAAAATTAGCCTGTAGTCCCAGCTACTCAGGAGGCTGAGGCAGCAGGATTGCTTGAGCCCAGGAGTTTGAGGTTGCTGTGAGCTAGGTTGACAACACGGCACTCACTCTAGCCTGGGCAACAAAGTGAGACTCTGTCTCAAAAAAAAAAAAAAATTGGGTAGATAAAGAAAGTCGAAAAGGATACACATGACACTTTTAGTGTTTAAATTAAATGATTAAAAAACTTGGATGGGAAGGTTACTCACTGATTTTAGCCTAGTAATTAAGTCTTGGGGGGAGGAAGAAATATTATGATAGAGAAGAAGTATAAAAAGGGTTTAAACAAACCTGTAATGTTTTATTTTTATTTTTTTTATTTTTTTTAATTTTTTAATTTTTTTTTTTTGATCTCATTCCTTGGCTGAATGTTTTATTTTTAAAGATCTGAAGTAAACAAATAACCTTAAGAGTGTAATGAAAAGGGAATGCAAAAGCCCATAATCTGCAGCTGAAGCAACTTGGCAGAAAAAGGGCAGCTTAAGTCACACTGGAACATCTTCTCTTCTGGATATTCTGAGCAGGTTTACACACAGGAAGAACACACATCACGGTAAGGCTGGTTTACCTTGTAGCTGATAAGCAAGCATAAGGTAAGATCAAAATGTCTAGTGCCTACACTCAGACTCTTACAAGAGATTTTATTAATCATTGATTAGAAAAGTACATAAATATTAGTCTTTTATTCCCAAATAATACCTCTGATAGGCTTGCTAGTTAAGTTCATAGAGGATAAATGTTTAAGAAACTGTGCTCTTGAAAGCTTATGTGATCAGAGATTTTCTTTTACTTCAGTAAACTAGTGCTTTCACATATGATCAGAAAATATTACTAAATCTAAACTAGGTAAATCCATTAATTTTTTAATTGTTTCAGATAGAAGCATCTACAATACCTGAAGATATGGCATCTGCAATTCAAAGCATAATGTTACTAACACCACATACATGCCAAATGATTGCTGAACCAAGCAAACAGAAACCAAATGTTCATTAGTTTATTGCTAATAATCCATCAGTGTAGGTAAATACTCTTGCAGTAGTACAAAGTACAGAATTCTATAGTGACTCTTTTGGTAGATACAGTCACATGAAATGTGACTTCTTAGAACTGAGAAGTACTGCTGACAAAAAGAAAAAAGTGTAAAATATTAAATAAATTATAAAAAAAAAAAAAAAGAAATGTGACTTCTAAGTACTACAAATGTACACTTAAGGAATCAAGATGAAAAACAGAGGTAGTGGGAGACTTTTTCAGCAGAAAATTGTGGGGATGCTGTTACAACTTCTATTTCCACTGAATAAGTCAGAAGATACAACTCTTTTGCCATTTCAGGGCTTTATTTCTGTGTTAATGAGATAAAGAGGATGATATTCATTTAATTTTATTATTGATGGGTTTACCATTTGCAAATTATTAATTCAACGTATGATTTTTATTCTGCAATGTTATAATATTTAAACAGCTTACCTTGGATCAGGGCTGGGGATAGGAAATACAATGATGTGAATCAATGTATCAGGGGCAAACATTCTCGAAGTTCAAAATATTTTAAACAGCAAGCAGGGTGTAAAGAAAAGTTTACCTCTGAATGCAGACTCAACTTAATTACTTCAATTAATTATTACAATTATTCAATGCATAGTAACATAGGGGCATTCAAAGGAAGTCCTGCTCATAAGGAGTTTATTATCTAATTGGGAAAAGAGGGGAAAAGGATACAGAAAATAGAAAAGATAAGACATTAAACCTAGATTCAATGCTGGAAGAGATATTATGGATCCCTTAACATAATCCTTTTACTTCACAAATAAAGAAAGAGGCTTAAAAATATAAATTATCACAAAAGTATGATTACATGATAAAATTCTTAGTGGGAAGAAAGTTTAAATTTAAGGAAGAAAGTGAACCATGTGGGTAGAAGTGTTTTGAATAAAGTGGAATTAAAGAGGAAAGAGCATTCTACATATGAGGAATGAGTGTAGTCTTGAGGCAGCAAGATGAGTATGATTAGAGGAAAGGGTTCAAACTGAGAAGAATCTTAGAGCTGGAAGTGATCTTAAGAGAGCAAGTCCAACCTGTCCCCCAGTACAGAAATGATAAGAGTTAAGGTTAAAAGGGTTGACTGAAACCAGACTGTAGAAGGCCTTGAATGCCAATTTTGGAGTTTGATCCTTTATGACCGTGTTTGTCAACCCTTCCTCCTCCCTTTTACTGCTCTTCTTAGGAGGCTTTTTAGATTTCCCCCACAATTGCCTCCCCATGAAATTTTAATACCACAGATCTGTATTGCTTAAGTAATGTGACCCTTTGGAAAGCCACAAACCGTTGTGATATCCAAGATCCCTTGTCCTGACAATTTTTACCTCCTTGGAGGCAATATAGGCATGTTTTATTCTATAAGCAATGAGTAGCTGCTAAGATGCTTAGGGGGCCTGAGTTTTTTCTTTGTTTCTTTGACTTACTCTCCCTTTTTCTTTTTCCTTCTCACTTTCTCTCCTCTATTCTAAGCCTCTACTTTCCTCTCAATAGCCATAAACAGATATAACTGAATTATATTTTCTAGTTATAGTATTCCCTGCTCTTAACTAAAAATAAAAACAAATAAAACAGAGAGTAAGACCACACTGTACATTTTTCTTTTACAAAAGTATAAATTAAGAAAAAAAAGAGAGAGAGAAAAGCAAAACCAAAACCTCAACTTACACCAAAACAAGTGTTGGGCGTTTCCCTCCCCCAGTCTTGGTCTGAGGGCTCCATGAGTGTGAACAGAAAAAAGTCTCCTATCTCTTATTAGTGTTTTGATTATAGTGTAGATATTTGTTTTGGGTCAGAAAGGATGAATACTTTCTTTAAAATGCTTTCATGATTCAGGTTTGGAGCAGGGGTGCTTGCCTGTAGTCCTAGCTACTCAGGGTGCTGAGGTGGGAGGATCACTTGAGCTCAGGAGTGCAAGACCAGCCTGGGCAACATAGTGAGACGCTGTCTCAAAAAAAAAAAAAAAAAAAAAAGGAATTTACAAGAGAAATATAAAAGTATTTTTAACTAAACAAAAATGGAAAATGAAAATACAACTTACACAAATTTGTGAGATTCAGCAAATGTTTAGAGGGAAATTTATTTTTTATTTTTATTTTATTTTATTTTTTGAGACAGAGTCTCACTTTGTTGCCCAGGCTAGAGTGAGTGCCCTGGAGTCAGCCTAGCTCACAGCAACCTCAAACTCCTGGGCTTAAGCAATCCTTCTGCCTCAGCCTCAAGTAGCTGGGACTCCAGGCATGCGCCACCATGCCTGGCTAATTTTTTCTATATATATTAGTTGGTCAATTAATTTTTTTTTTATTTATAGTAGTGACGGGGTCTCACTCTTGCTCAGGATGGTTTCCAACTCCTGACCTCAAGCAATCCGCCCGCCTCAGCCTCCCAGAATGCTAGGATTACAGGCGTGAGCCACTGTGCCCGGCCTTTAGAGGGAAATTTATAGCATTGAGTTCATATATGAGAAGAGAAGAAAGATCTAAAATCAATAATCTAAGTTTCTATCTTAGGAAACTAGAGAAAGAAGAACAATATAAACCTAAAGCAAAAAGAACTAAGAAAAATTAGAGCAGAAATCAATGAAATTGAAAGCATGAATCAACAGAGAAAATTAATAAAACCAAAAGCTGGTTCTTAGAAAAGATCAATAAAATTGATAAAACTCTGGCCAGGTTAACCAAGAATAAAAGAGAGAAGCAACAAATTACGAATATCAGAAACAAGAGAGGGGTCATCACTACTGACCCCATGGACATTAAAAAGATAATGAAGGAACTATTGACCCTACGGACATTAAAAGGATAATAAAGGAACATTACAAACAATTATATACTCATAAATTTGATGCCTTAGGTGAAATGGATCAATTCCTTGAAAGATATAATGTACCAAAATTCACACAAGGAGAAACAGATAAAGTGAATGGGCCTAGGTCTACTAAAGAAATTGAATAAAAGGCCAGGCGGGGTGGCTCACGCCTGTAATCTTAGCTCTCTGGGAGGCCGAGGCGGGCGGATCGTTTGAGTTCAGGAGTTCGAAACCAACCTGAGCAAGAGCGAGACCCCGTCTCTACTATAAATAGAAAGAAATCAATTGGCCAACTAATATATATACAAAAAAATTAGCCAGGCATGGTGGCGCATGCCTGTAGTCCCAGCTACTCGGGAGGCTGAGGCAGCAGGATCGCTTGAGCCCAGGAGTTTGAGGTTGCTGTGAGCTAGGCTGATGCCACGGCACTCACTCTAGCCTGGGCAACAAAGTGAGACTCTGTCTCAAAAAAAAAAAAGAAATTGAATAAAAAATTAATAACCGGCCGGGCGCGGTGGCTCACGCCTATAATCCTAGCTCTCTGGGAGGCTGAGGCGGGCAGATTGCTCGAGGTCAGGAGTTCGAAACAAGCCTGAGCAAGAGCGAGACCCCATCTCTACTATAAATAGAAAGAAATTAATTGGCCAACTAATATATATATAGAAAAAATTAGCCGGGCATGGTGGCTCATACCTGTAGTCCCAGCTACTTGGGAGGCTGAGACAGAAGGATCGCTTGAGCCCAGGAGTTTGAGGTTGCTGTGAGCTAGGCTGATGCCATGGCACTCACTCTAGCCTAGGCAACAAAGCGAGACTCTGTCTCAAAAAAAAAAAAAAAAAATTAATAACCTTCCAAGACAGAAAGTATCAGGATTTTTTTTTAGTGGCTTAAAACAATATATTTGTTAATAATCTTAGGGGTCTATAGGTCAGAAATCTAACATGAGTCTCAATGAACTAAAAGCAAGGACTGTGTTCCTTTCTGGAGGCTCTACAGAAACCATTTCCTTTCCTTTTCCAGCTTTTAGAGACAACCCACATTCCTTGGGTTATGGCCCTCTTCCTCCATCTTAAAAAGCAACAACATTATATCTCTCCCACCCTGCTTCTGTCATCCCATCTCTTTCTCTGACTCTAACTGGCCCCCTCTTCCTCTTTTATAAAGACCCTTGTGATTAGTGGGCCCACCAAGATAATCCAGGATAATCTCCCTATTTTAAGGTTTAGCTATCTTAATTCCACCTGCAACTTTAATTCCCCTTTGCACGTAACTTAACATATTCACAGGTTCTGTGCATTGAGATATGGACATCTTTGAGGGGCCCTTATTCTGCCTACCACACTAATTCTAGCCCTGTGATATTTTTTTTTTTCTTTGAGACCGAGTCTCACTCTGTTGCCCAGGCTAGAGTGCTGTGGCATCAGCCTAGCTCACAGCAACCTCAAACTCCTGGGCTCAAGCAGTCCTTCTGCCTCAGCTTCCTGAGTAGCTGGGACTACAGGCATGGGCCACCACACCCGGCTAATTTCTTTCTATATATTTTTAGTTGGCCGATTAATTTCTTTCTATTTTTAGTAGAGATGGGGTCATGCTCTTGCTCAGGCTGCTTTTGAACTCCTGACTTTGAGCGATCCGCCCACCTCGGCCTCCCAGAGTGCTAGGATTACAGGTGTGAGCCTCTGAGCCTGGCCCTAGCCCTATGATTTTAAAGGAAGAAATTATACCAATTCTCTTCAGTCTCCTCCTAAAAAAAGAGGCAGACAGAACACTTCCTAATCCACATCCTATGAGGCCAGAATTACTATTATACTAACCCGAGATAAAGGCTAGGCGTAGTGGCTCATGCCTGTAATACTAGCACTCTGGGAGGCCGTGGCAGAAGGATCACTCAAGGTCAAGAGTTCTAGACCAGCCTCAGCAAGAGCGAGACCACGTCTCTACTAAAAATAGAAAGAAATTAGCTGGACAACTAAAAACAGAAAAACTTAGCCAGGCATGGCGGCACGTGCCTGTAGTCCCAGCTACTTGGGAGGCTGAGGCAGGAGGATCACTTGAGCCCAGGAGGTTGAGGTTGCTGTGAGCGAGGCTGATGGATGCTGTGGCACTCTAGCCCGGGCAACAGAGCAAGACTGTCTCAAAACAATAACAACATCAACAATAAAAAACACCTGATAAAAATATTACAAAAAATAAAACTACAGACTAAAATGTCTCATGAACATAAATGCAAAAACACTTAATATTAGCAAATTAAATCCAACAATTTAAAAAAGATTTATATACATGGCCAAGAAGGATTTATTCCAAATTTGTAAGACTGGTCTAACATTTGAAAATCAGTTAATATAATCCATCATATTAACAGGCTAAAGAAACATCATGTGATCATATACGTAAATGCAGAAAAAGCATTTGACAAAATCTACTACCCATTCATGATAAAACCTCTCAGCAGACTAGGAATAGAGATTCTTCAACTTAACAAAGAAAGTCTACAAAAAGCCTGCAACTACCATCATACTTACTGGTGAGAAACTGTGATGCTTGTCCTCTAAGACTGGAAATGAGGCAAGGATGTCCCCTCTCACTACTCCTATTCAACATTGTACTGGAAGTCTTAGCTAATGCAATCAGACAAGAAGGGGAAGTAGAAGGTATACAGATTGGGAAGGAAGAAATAAAACTGTCTTTGTTTATAGATGACATGATTGTCTATGTAGAAAATCCTAAACAATAGACAAAAAAATTCCTGAAACTCAGTAATTACAATAAGGGCACAGGATATAAAGTTAATATACAACAACCAATTGCCTTCCTATATACCAGCAATGAACACTTGGAATTTGAAATGAAAAACACAATACCATTTATATCAACACCAAAAAATTAAATGTTTAGACATTAACTATATACATACAGGATCTATATGAGGAAGACTATAAAACTCCAATGAAAGAAATCAAAGAGGTAATTAAATGGAGAGATATTCCATGTTCATAGATAGGAAGACTCAATATTGTTAAATGTCAATTCTGGCCAGGTGTGGTGGCTCATGCCTATAATCTCAGTAATTTGGAAGGCCAAAGCAGGAGGATCACTTGATGCCTCACTTGAACTCTTGAGGAGTTCAAGATCAGCCTGGGCAAAAGAGTGAGATCTTGTTTCTATGAAAAAAAGAAAAGAAAGGCCAGGTGTGTTGGTGGCTCATGCCTGTAATCCTAGCACTCTGGGAGGCCAAGGCGGGTGGATTGCTGAAGGTCAGGAGTTTGAGACCAGCCTGAGCAAGAGAGAGACCCTGTCTCTACTGAAAATAGAAAAAAATTAATAGGAAAGGAAAGGAGAAAGGAAAGGAGAAAGGAAAGGAGAAAGGAAAGGAAAGGAAAGGAAAGGAAAGGAAAGGAAAGGAAAGGAAAGGAAAGGAAAGGAAAGGAAAGGAAAGGAAAGGAAAGGAAAGGAAAGGAAAGGAAAGGAAAGGAAAGGAAAGGAAAGGAAAGGAAAAAGAAATAGCTGAGTGTCGTGTTGGGCACCTAGCTACTTAGGAGGCTGAGGTAGGAGGATTACTTGAGCCTAGGAGTTCAAGGCTGCAGTGGACTATGACTGCATCATTGTACTCCAGTCTGGGTGACAGAGCGAGACCTTGTCTCAAACAAAAACAAAAACAAAACAAAAAAGACACAAACAAAATATGTCAATTCTCCCCTACTTGACTATAGATTCAATGCAATCCCAATCAAACTCCCAGCAAGTTATTTCATGATTATCAAAAAACTGATTCTAGGCTGGGCACGGTGGCTCATGCCTGTAATCCTAGCACTCTGGGAGGCGAAGGTGGGAGGATCATTTAAGCTCAGGAATTCAAGACCAGCATGAGCAAGAGCAAGACCCTGTCTCTACTAAAAATATAGAAAGAAATGAGCTGGACAACTAAAAGTATGTATATAAAAAATTAGCCAGGCATGGTAGTGCACGCCTGTAATCCCAGCTACTTGGGAGGCTGAGGCAGAAGGATTGCTTGAGCCCAGGAGTTTGAGGTTGCCGTGAGCTAGGCTGACGCCATGGCAGTCTAGCACGGTTAACAGAGTGAGACTCTGTCTCAAAGCAAACAAACAAACAAACAAAAACCTGATTCTATTTTTTTTTTTTAAGACAAAGTCTCGCTTTGTTGCCCAGGCTAGAGTGAGTGTCGTGGCATCAGCCTAGCTCACAGCAACCTCAAACTCCTGGGCTCAAGCAATCCTCCTGCCTCAGCCTCCCGAGTAGCTGGGACTACAGGCATGCGCCATCATGCCTGGCTAATTTTTTCTATATATATTAGGTGGCCAATTAATTTATTTGTATTTATAGTAGAGACGGGGGTCTCGCTCTTGCTCAGGCTGGTTTCGAACTCCTGACCTTGAGCAATCCGCCTGCCTCAGCCTCCCAGAGTGCCTTGGCCTCCCAGAGTGTGATTCTAAAGTTTATATGGAGAGGCAAAAAGACTTACAATAACACAATACTGAAGAAGAACAAGGCTGGAGGACAGATGCTACTCAAATTTTAGGACTTAATATGCAGTAATCATGGCCGGGCGTGGTGGCTCATGCCTGTAATCCAGCACTCTGGGAGGCCAAGGTGGGCGGATTGCTCAAGGTCAGGAGTTCGAAACCAGCCTGAGCAAGACCCTGTCTCTACCAAAAATAGAAAGAAATTAAGTGACATATATACAAAAAATCAGCCGGGCATGGTGGTGCATGCCGGTAGTCCCAGCTACTTGGGAGGCTGAGGCAGGAGGATTGCTTGAGCCTAGGAGTTTGAGGTTGCTGTGAGCTAGGCTGATGCCACGGTACTCACTCTAGCCTGGGCAACAAAGTGAGACTCTGTCTCAAAAAAAAAAAAAAAAAAAAAAAAAGCAGTAATCAGCACAGTGTTGACAAAAGAATAAATGAATTGATAATAGAGCAGGACAGAGAGCTGTCACAAATACAGTTAATTTGATCTTTGATAAAAGAGCAAAGTCAATTCAGCAGAGGAAGAATAGTCTGTCTGTTCAACATATGGTACTGGAACAACTGGATATCTATATGTAGATATACAACTTGTATTCCTTTCATAAAAATTAACTAAAACCGGATTTTAGAGCTAAATATAAAACTATATAACTTCTAGAAGATAACAGAGAAAATCTAGGTGACCTTGGGTTTGGTGATAAGTTTTCAGATACGATAGCAAAAGCACAAACCAAGAAAGAAAAATTAAGTTGGACGTTATTAAAATTAAATACTTCACAGCTTTGCTGAGGGTTATGAAAGGAAAAACAATTAAATTTAATTGAAAACTTCTGCTCTGTGAAAGACACTATCAAAGGAAAGAAGAGAAAACCAAAGAATATGAGAAAATCTTTGCAAACTTGTATTTAATCAAAAAACTTGTATCCAAAGTACACAAAGAACTCTTAGAATTCAACAATAAGAGAATAAACAACACAATTAAAAAATGGGCAAAGGATCTGAACAGATCCCTCACCAAAGAAGATATACAGATGACAAATAACCATATGAAAAGATGCTCAACATGTCATTAGGGAATGGCAAATTGAAACAACAATAAAATACCATTATACACCTATTAGAATGGCTAAAATCCAAAAACTGACAATACCAAATGCCGGGGAGGATAAGGAACAAGAGGAACACTTACTCATTGCTGGTGGAAATGCAAAATGGAAAACCACTTTGGGAGATGGTTTGGCAGCTTCTTACAAAACTAAACAGTCTTACCATATGAGCCAGCAATCACATTCTTAGGTTATTTACCCAATGGAGTTGAAAACATGTTCACACAAAAATCTGTACACCAATGTTTATAGCAGCTTTATTCATCACCAAAAACTGGGAGCAACCAAGATTTCCCTCAGTTGGTGAATGGATAAACATGCTATGATACATCTAAACAATGGAATATTATTCAGCAATAAAAAATGAGCTATCAAGTCATGAAAAGACATGGAAGAACCTTAAATGCATATTGCTAAGTGGAAGAAGTCAGTCTGAAAAGTCTATATACTGTATAATTCCAACTACATGACATTTTAGAGAAGGCAAAACTACAGAGATAGTGAGAAAATCAGTGGTTGCCAGAGGCTCAGAGGGGAGGGATAAACAGGTGAGGCACAGGGGATTTTTAGAGTGGTGAAACTCTTCTATATGAAACTGAAACGGTGGATACAAGTCATCATGCACCTGTCAAAACCCAAAGAACCTTACAACACAGAGAATGAACCTTAATGCAAACTATGGACTATAATTAATAACAATGTATTGATATTGGTTCATTAATTATAACAAATGTGCTACACTAACACAAGTGTTAATAATAGGGGAAACTGTGAGAAGGGATGAGGGTATGGGGTGGGGTGCATATATGGAACTTTATGTATTATCTGCTCAATTATTCTGTAAATCTAAACCTATACTAACAAAACAAAGTCCATTATTTAAAAAAATAAATCAAAAGCAAACAGACCAAAATAAATAATTTGTTTGGTTCTAATTACAAATACATGCCTTTGTATCATTTGAGTGATTTCAAACAAATTCATTTATGGAAAGTATAAAATTTTTATTGTATTATACTTTGCTATTCTTCTAGACCTTAATGTATAGTCTTAGGTACAGAGCAACAGATTCAGTTTGTAAACAACAAAACATATTTCATTAAAAATCATCCACTAATACTTAAAACTTTCTTTGTACATTGGAGATATTGGGTTAAATTCCTTCTTAGAAATGCTATGTCAACTTTTTCAATTTCTAAAATCTATGTTTTCCAGTGTTTTGGTCTTACAGATTTTACTTAATGGAAGTATCTATAATGCTCTGGGATGTGAACAAATCATTTTATGTCCCCCACCTCCACAAGCGAGTAACAATGCTTTACCTCTAGTCTTTATATTGCTGATTTTTGTTTGAAGTTTATGGGCAAGATTTAGCTCCGTAGACATGGATGGAAATGCAGGTCTGACAAATAACAGCAACATCAGGACTAAAAGTCCCAGGACTACAAACCACTGCAGAGGAAAACACATAGTTGATTATAATTTAGAGGTATTTTATACCTCTATAACATACAGGTATTTTATTCCAATAATATAAATTTGCCTTCGATATCACATCATTTCTATATTATACAGAGTAATGTTCACCTAATTAAGTTGTGGAAAATTATGAGTTTCAAACTTTAATTTAATGATCTTAAAGACAGGAGAAAGTCAGAATCCCATTTTTTCCTTTAGTATCAGCATTTTACAGTATCTTCTATAGTGAACCATTTATGAGGTCCTATTTCTAATTTTCTAGTTCCTATTTCCTAGTTCTCTGTTTTCTAGGTAGGACCATCCTGTTTTCCTTCATAGCACAGTAGCTTAAGTCAGAACACTACAGAATGTTTTGTAATACAAGAGAGTACATTAGAAAGAATTAATATATATTAAGATAATTATATTTAGAAATTTAAAGCTTTGAATTTTTACTTCCCTTTAGCTAAATATAATTTTTTGGTAAGAGAATTAGTGTAAAGATTCAATTCAATTATCCTAAGTGAATTACTCATTTATTCTTCTGACTATAAGACCTAAATACTTAGATATTTATATTTTATAATTACCACAACAGCTAGCGCAATTACTGTGTAGACCTTCATTTTTTCCAAAGCCTGGTCTACAGCTATCCAGACGTTCTACTTGAAAACTGTGGTTCACAAAATGCATAGCTGGTAGAGTTTTATTAAAGTTGTGGGAGAAAATATCTGCTTGACTCCGAAAAAATTCTTCTATTCGATTTCTTGCCTAAGATTTAAAAATATCAGAGAGGAATACAATTACTGAACCATAAACCAAATTTCTCCTCCAGTATCAGAGGCAATAAGCACGCCATACTTTATTCAGCAGTTAAATTCCTGAAACGTTGTGTTAATACTAAAATTAGTTTTGCCTTGACCTTATCAACTGCTGTTAATTCATGCAATGGTTAAGAAAAATTAAATTAAGGTTAAAAAACAACTTTTTTTTTTTATTCCTTTTTTTATTTTTTTGAGACAGAGTCTTGCTTTGTTGCCCAGGCTGCCGTGGTATCAGCCTAGCTCACAGCAACCTCAATCTCCTGGGCTCAAGCGATCTTCCTGCCTCAGCCTCCCAAGTAGCTGGGACTACAGGTATGCGCCACCATGCCCGGCTAATTTTTTGTATATATATTTTTAGTTGGTCAATTAATGTCCTTCTATTTTTGGTAGAGATGGGGTCTTGCTCAGGCTGGGTTTGAACTCCTGATCTTGAGCAATCCGCCCACCTCGGCCTCCCAGAGTGCTAGGATTACAGGCATGAGCCACCATGCCTGGCCTAACTTGTTTTGAATTACTTGCAACATGCTTATTCCATATATAGATAACTGGGAGTTCATTATTTCCAATTCCATATGATCATCAAGAAAAAAGAGTCAATCAAAATGGAAAATAAGACTCTCCTTTAATCAGCACTACAAACTAATGATGTAAATTTTATTTTTTTAAGCATAGAATAATTTAATAATAACTAATATTAATATTAAATAAAAAATCATGCTTCTTATAAATCATGCACATTCATGGTGTGGGCTCAGGAACTAGACCAGGGGAGTGAAGGAATTTTTAAGACTCTGTCCTTAGTCTCTTAGGATGGCAGAGGAGAGAGAAATTATTAAGCCTTGCATAGATATAATTTGGGAAGCACCACTGTTTTAGCCTAGGGCGACATGATTGTGAGGTGCTTCTTCAAGCTGCTGTTTAATCATCATTTGGGGAACCAGTGACCCATCCTTCATTATAGATAAAATATATAATATTACCTGGAGAGCTATATAATATTCTAGATACACTATTCCCAAATAACACATCTTGAAACAGCCGAGAATCTTACAATCTCAGTTTAAAAAACTGAAACCAAAAATCAATAATACTTAATCCTAGCACTCTGGGAGGCTGAGGCTGGCAGATTGCTTGAGGTCAGGAGTTCGAAACCAGCCTGAGCAAGACCCCGTCTCTACTAAAAATAGAAAGAAATTAATTGACCAACTAAAAAATATATATACAAAATATTAGCTGGGCATGGTGGAGCATGCCTGTAGTCCCAGCTACTTGGGAGGCTGAGGCAGGAGGATCACTTGAGCCAGGAGATTGAGGTTGCTGTGAGGTAGGCTGACGCCACGGCACTCACTCTAGCCTGGGCAACAAAGTGAGACACTGTCTCAAAAAAAAAAAATCAATAATACTTTAAGTTATTTTAAAAAGAATAATTTACAGCTAGTCCTTAGAAATATTTTTATGGCTGGGTGTGGTGGCTCACACCTATAATCCTAGCATTCTGGGAGGCTGAGGCGGGCGGATCGTTTGAGCTCAGGAGCTCGAGACCAGCCTGAGCAAGAGCGAGACCCTGTCTCTACTACAAATAGAAAGAAATTAATTGACCAACTAAAAATATATATACAAAAAATTAGCTGGGCATGGTGGCACATGCCTGTAGTCCCAGCTACTTGGGAGGCTGAGGCAGGAGGATCGCTTGAGCCCAGGAGATTGAGGTTGCTGTGAGCTAGGCTGATGGCATGGCACTCACTCTAGGCTGGGTAACAAAATGAGACTCTGTCTCAAAAAATAAATAAATAAATAAAAATAGAAAGAAATTAGCTATACAACTAAAAGAATATATAGAAAAAATTAGCTGGGCACAGTGTCGCATGTCTGTAGTCCCAGCTACTCAGGAGGCTGAGGCAGGAGGATTGCTTGAGCCCAGGAGTCTGAGGTTGCTGTGAGCTAGGCTGATGCCAGGGCACTCTAGCCCGTGCAACAGAGTGAGACTCTGTCTCAAAAAAAAAAAAAAAAAAAAGAAATGTTTTTATTATTTATAAATACTCACAACATGGAGAAATAGATTTTTTTTTTTTTTTTGAGATAGAGTCTCACTTTGTTGCCCAGGCTAGAGTGAGTGCCATAGTGTCAGCCTAGCTCACAGCAACCTCAAACTCCTTGGCTCAAGCAATCCTCCTGCCTCAGCCTCCCCAGTAGCTGGGACTACAGGCATGTGCCACATACTCGGCTAATTTTATTTTTTTCTCTATATATTAGTTGGCCAATTAATTTCTATTTATAGTAGAGACGGGGGTCTCGCTCTAGCTCAGGCTGGTTTCGAACTCCTGACCTCGAGCAATCCACCCGCCTCGGCCTCCCAGAGTGCTAGGATTACAGGCGTGAGCCACTGCGCCCGGCCGAAAGAGATTTTTGAAGAAACTTTTTAATAATAAAATGATTTCTAAAATTTTCTAAATAGCTTTATTGACTACCCAAATACTTCCTCCTTACAATAAAATTCTCACCTGGAGGACATTATTATTAGTGATATCTTCACAGTCAACAGATTGATTGCATGTACCTCTCCACCCTGGAGCAAAAGGATTAACTAGAGTGGAAAAAATAATAAGTTCACAAAAGGATTCTAAAAAGTTCCAAACATTTCAATAAAGCTCCAAATGCTGAGTGCAGTATGTATGCAAGCATGCATTTAATCCAGCTATCTAATCCTCGTAATAAAGTAAGGTACATGATTTGAATAATTTATATATTATGATTTCACTCCATCTGGGGGCTAATGTAAGTAACTACAAGGCTTTAAAATAAATAAATTTGGTTTGGTTACTCTTTTTTATTAAGTTCTCAAAAACACAATTTAAAATTCTATAAGAAATTATAAGTGAAATATTAGCTCCATAGTTAAAAGTTATATTAATAAAATGATAATATATCATATTTGAAAGTAAATAATTAGTGTGTTAATTTTCAAAACCATAACTAGGCTATGACCAACTATATACTTTAGTGCTTAACAAACATTTAAGACCTATTATTTATAAGATATATCATATTAATATGGTAATTAATTTTGTAATCTATCATGGTTCAGGACTAAATTTATAAAATTAAAGAAATGTTAAAAAAATTTTTTACCTTGAAAGGCTATAAATAGCTCATGTATGAGGCCACGTTCTGGAATTTCAACAGAATGGCATTTATATGATGGTTCTATGACATGGCATGACAAATCAGACATTAGATTATCCAAGATTTTCTTCAGCACTCTAAAGAGAAGGTCATTATATCTTCCTAGACAAGACTTTGTGGTAAAACGAACAGCCATCTGATAAGAATAATCAGGTTCCCGATAGGCTTTAAAAAAATGAGGACAAAATCAATTGTGTCTAGCAATAATTTCCTCTACCAAACAACTTTCAAATAACATGTAATACTAAATCCCATCAATCTTGCAAATCAGCACAGAAACTTTTACTTACCTAATAAAATGTCTTATTAGTCTGTCCTCACAAAAATATACAAAACTAATAACTTTAATGAAAAGTGTTATTTGCATCTGATAAGATTATCTACTTAGTACAAGAGGTGAAATGGCTTCTGTAGGTTGGCTATATAGATAAGTTAACAGTATCAAGAAAAAAAATAGGACTTTTTGGAGAGGGACTTAATTTGCAGAAAGTGTCATTTCTGTCAGCACAGTCCTGTGAAAGTATCATTAATATGCCTTTATAGAATTAAACATCAATTTTTAAAATTTCAGAATATTATGTGGGTATGAAAATTTTGGTTATATATAATGCCTTTGCCTCACCCAAGCCAGGGCTTTACAAGCTTGTCCTTCCCCCATACAGTACACACCACATCCATTAGTTGTGAGTTTATCCACCCCCCTCCCAACTCACTGGCACCCAAATATTACTTCCATGTGAGCACCTTAGTATTGATCAGTTAGTACCAATTTGATGGTGAGTACATGTGGTGCTTGTTTTTCCATTCTTGTGATACCTCACTTTGGAGGATGGGCTCGAGCTCTATCCAGGATAATATAAGAGGTGCTAGTTCACTATTGTTTTTTGTAGTTGAGTGGTAGTCCATGGTATACATGTGCCACATTTTATTAATCCATTCATTTATTGATGAGCACTTGGGTTGTTTCCACATCTTTGCAATTGCGAATTGTGCTGCCATAAACATTCCAGTGCAGATGTCTTTATTATAGAATGTCTTTTTTTCCTTTGGGTAGATGCCTAGTAGTAGGATTGCTGGTTCAAATGGTATTTCTATTTTTAGGTCTTTGAGACAGCTCCAAATTACTTTCCACAGGGGTTGTACTAATTTGCAGTCTCACCAGCAGTGTAAGAGTGTTCCTATCTCTCCACATCCACGCCAGCGTTTGTTGCTTTGGGACCTTTTGATAAAGGTCATTCTCATTGGAGTAAAGTGATATCTCATTGTGGTTTTGATTTGCATTTCCCTAATGATTAGAGATGTTGAGCACTTTTTTATGTGTTTGCTGGCCATTATTCTGTCTTCTTTTGAAAAGTTTCGGTTCATGTTTTTTGTCCACTTTTTGATGGGGCTGTTAGATTTTTTCTTGTTAATCCTCATATTGTCATCTAATCTTTGACCAAGCAGACAAAAATAAACACTGGGGAAAAGAATCCCTATTCAATAAATGGTGCTGGGAAAAATGGATAACCACATAGAGAAAATTGAAACTGGATCTCCACCTCTCACAAAAATCAACTCACAAAGGATAACAGACTTAAACCTAAGGTGTGAAACCTTAAGAATTCTAGAAGAAAATGTTGGGAAAACTCCTATAGATATCAGCTTAGGCAAACAATTTATGAAGAATACCCCCAAAGCAATCACAGCAGCAACAAGAATAAATAATTGGAACTCGATCAAATTAAAAAGCTCTGTATAGCCAAAGAAACTATCATCAGAGTGAATAGACAACCTACAGAATGGGAGAAAATATTTGCATGCTCCACATCCGATAAAGAGCTGATAACAAGAATCTATATAGAACTTAAGAAGATAAACATCAGTTTTTAAATTACCTGCCAAATTGTGATAAAGTAGACTGTGCTTAGATATCTAGACAGTGGGAAATGGTGAAACAGTTGCCTATAACAGATTCATTTTCTTTTTTTTTTTTTTTTTTTGAGACAGAGTCTCACTTTGTTGCCCAGGCTAGAGTGAGTGCCATGGCGTCAGCCTAGCTCACAGCAACCTCAAACTCCTGGGCTCGAGCGATCCTTCTGCCTCAGCCTCCCGAGTAGCTGGGACTACAGGCATGCGCCACCATGCCCGGCTAATTTTTTTTTTTTTATATATATATATCAGTTGGCCAATTAATTTCTTTCTATTTATAGTAGAGACGGGGTCTCGCTCTTGCTCAGGCTGGTTTTGAACTCCTGACCTTGAGCAATCCGCCCGCCTCGGCCTCCCAAGAGCTAGGATTACAGGCGTGAGCCACCGCGCCCGGCCTAACAGATTCATTTTCACTAAATGAAGAAACCATATACTAAATTCTGATCCAAACTAAAAATCTAAGTTAACATGTGCCTAAATCCTTGGCCAGGTGTTGTGGCTTGTGCTTATAATGCCAGCACTTTGGGAGGCCAAGGCAGGAGGATTATTTGAGGATAGGAGTTTGAGACCAGCCTGGGCAACATAGCAAGACTATGTCTCTACCAACAACAAAAAAAAGTTAAAAAAAGTTAAGTGAGCGTGGTGGTGAGCACCTGTAGTCCTAGCCATCTGGGAGGCTGAGGAAGGATAATCCCTTGAGATCAAGAATTGGAGATTAAGGTGAGCTATGATCGTCCCACTGCACTCCAGCCTAGGTGACAGAGCAAGACCCTGTCTCTTAAAAAAACAAACAAAAAAAGAACTTAAATTCTTACCAAAGATCATAAAGTCATATCTCTTTTTCACTGATGTTTCTTCTTGGGTTTCTGCTTTGACAGTTTTGTAAGAAAAAGTACATGTGTAAAGTCCAGACAAAGGCTCCACAAAATCTTTCACTATCAGCTCTCCTGTTTTAGTTATATTTATTCGTTGATTTTCTAAACAGAAATAGTAAATTACTTGGCTATTTAACATACAACAATTCAAACATTATTAATAAATACTTATAAAAGTTTTAAAAAATTAACAAACTATCTCAATCTCAAAAATCTAGCAAAGGCTGAGTGTAGTGGCTCACGCCTGTAATCCTAGCACTCTGGGAAGCCAAGGCGGGAAGATCGCTCAAGGTCAGGAGTTTGAGACCAGTCTGAGCAAGAGTGAGACCCTTTCTCTACTAAAAATAGAAAGAAATTAGCTGGACAACTAAAAATATTAGAAAAAATTAGCCGAGCATGGTGGCCCATGCCTGTAGTCCCAGCTACCCAAGAGGCTGAGGCAGTAGTATTGCTTGAGCCCAGGAGTTTGAGGTTGCTGTGAGCTAGGCTGACACCACAGCACTCTATTCAGGGCAATAGAGCGAGACTGGCTCAAAAAAAAAAAAAAATCTAGCAAAATCTTAACTGTCACATTACTCTATGGAAAACCACATGAGATTTGTAGAGACCAGGTCTCACTATTGCCCAGGCTGGTCTTGAACTCTTGGCCTCAAGCAATCCTCCCACCTTGGCCTCCCAAAGTGCTAGGATTACAGGCTGAGCTTGGCCAAATTTTAGATTTTATAAAGACTTATGAATTAATACAGTTCTGGGAAGTAGGGCACAAAAATTAGTGCTTTAGTTTTTGCATAAGGAGAAAATAAGTCATAGACCAAGATATAACATGATTTGCCTAAGCATGGAGCAAGTGAAACAGCCATTAAAATTAAATCTCACAGCCTGAGCTACATAGCTAGACCCTGTTTCTACAAAAAATAGAAAAAGTAGCCTGGTATGGTAGCGCATACTTGTAGTCTCATCTACTCAAGAGGCTGAGGCAGGAGGATCAATTGAGCCCAGGAGTTTGAAGTTGTGAGTTATGATGATGCCATTGCACTCTAGCCTAAGCAACAGAGCAAGACCATGTCTCAAAAAAAATAAAAAATAAAAATAAATTTCAATTTGTTCTTTCCAATAAATGATTGTGTTTTTCTAAAATAATGTTCACATCATTAAAAAAGGACATATTAAAATCAAATTTACCTGTTAATGTATTTTCATTAGGCCCAATCCAAATGTAGGTGGGGTCCACTATTTCTTTCTTAGCATGTTTAACATCCATACAGATAAGGACTGGGGTATCTTGATGTAATTTCACATATATTTTCACTGTGACAAAAAAACATAATGTGTAACTATATTACATAGCAGAATTAAATTAAGAAATACACTCTTACCATTTTGTTTCAAAGATACTAATTAGTTCTTTTTGGATTTCACTATTTTAAAAATCGATATATTATTATAACCTGTTGAATGCTAGTCTGAAGTCCTTTTTGCTTCCCATGGTAAGTTTTAAAAACTTGAGACTGTTAGACAGTCACGATATTTTTACTTTTTCTGTTATATAGCTTTGTTTAGAAGTTCATTTTAATGTACAGATTCAGAACTCACTTAGATCATAACATTTTTGGAAGGGTTAGTAGAATAAGTTTAAAGTTGATAGTGGTAATCCCTAAGGGAAACTTGTTATTTAACTGTAAATTTCCTCTGTTAGGAACAATAATTAAGTCTGTATGGGCATACTAGGAAGATGTTTTGCAATTACCTATTGTTTCAGATTTGGTATGCTTGGAACCACTGCAGTCCCACAAGACACAAATTGTAAAGCCTACTGAATGCCAGGCTCTGAATACATAAAGATACCTTCCTACAATTTGGTTGGGGGATGGAGAGGGGAGAGTATCCAAACAATACGGGATTCCAAACATGACAAATGCTATGAACTGGCTCAAAGTTATCTCAAGTTAGCTATATGACTATTTTCCTTGGGCAGTATGGGAAAATTTCACCTCAGTGATAAATGAACATCTGAACCGAGCTTTATAAAGGATGTGTAGGAGTTATAGTTTATAAGGGGAGGGATAAGGCTGTTCCAAACACTGGGACTTTCTGCCTTGAAATCGCTCCGCTGAGTGGGCCTCGCATGTTGCTAAGCGGCAAAGACACCTGGAAGTGAAGTGGCATCAGAGAAGGCGGTCTGGATTGAATCCTAGCTCCTTATGAGCTGAGTGCCTTTAGGCAAGGTCTTACAACTAGGGTCGTTGTAATGAAAAGATGCAATGACCTTCGCAAACTGCAAAGCCCACGGTAGATGCTCAATAAACGTTTGTACTCTTCCTTTCCCTCCGTGGGAAGAACCTTAGCAGGCCCACTGCACCTCCGGCTCTTCTGACAGGCCCTGCGCATGAAGAGGTCCTTATTACCTGGGTGTCCTCGCAGGCCATACACGAAGTCTTTCTTATGGAATAAGGAGGAACGCTGCCATCCAACTGCGGAGGAAAGAAACCACTGACTTTTTAGTTAGAAGAGGAGCCAGGGCTCAGAGTGGGGCGGAGCGGGGAGAAGGGAAGGAGGCAGGACAGGGAACCTTGTACTGGGGGAGAGGCCTGGGGACCGGGCGGGAGGAGCCCCACCTACTGCGAGGCAGCAGAGCACCGCGGAGAAGAGGACCCACGCTCGCATCACGGCTATTTAGCGTCGCGGAAGGCGTCGAGGGATGGGCTCCTTCCTACCTCAACCCGAGCCCAACGCCTCCGCATCTCTCCTTCACAGAGCGGAGCAAACCGCCCAGGCCGACTTCCCTACCCGTCGGTAGCTACCGCGGGAGCGGACAGGCCGGAGAGCGCGTGCGCGGGCGCGGGGCGAGTGCGCGGGAGGCAAGCGCCCCGCCCCCTCGCGCCCACGCGGGCGTCGTCCCGTAGACGCTTCGCGCCTGGAGTGTGGCGCCTTTTCCCCCCAGCATTCGCGGTGACTTAGTTCTCTAAGCGGCGCCCAAGGGAAGAAGAGAGTAAAGGAAAAGAACCCACAGCTTTGCGTTCTGGGGACTCCCTTAGTTTAAGGGCTGAAAAGCCTGACGAGAGAACATGATGTGTCACAAGAATCGTGGTGGGGTCAGGCGGCTAGGTCACGCGATCACATTGGGACCTGAGAAAGGGAGAAGCTGGTGAGAATTTCCTCCCTACGTGAAGCATAGAGCCCCGCGTGGGAATTTCCTATGCCTTTCTTCTCATGAACTGTGAAACCGTGTGCCCAGTCTCTTTCAAACTCTGACACGCTACTGCAGTCTACCCACGAAACCAAGACTAGGAAGACCCACCAGTGCGCCAACAAGAAGCTTCCAGGCCTCTGCGCTTTAGAGGAACATTAAATCTTCATTTCCAATTTCAAGTATGAGACGATGTGGAAAGAACCCCAATGCAAATTTATCTGGGCTCCTGAAGTAACCTTACTTTATAAAAATGGTCCCAATCAAAAGGCAAAAGCCCAAGATCTGCTGTTCCTGTGGGGATGGGTGATGATTCAAGATCAGAGAGCTCCAAATGAGGTCATTTTTGCGGCTTTCATGGCTCCTTTTTGGCTACTCCTTTGGTGGCCTGAAAGGCCCTATGAGTTGTCTATTTCTTAGCAGCGAGACACTACCCTCAGTAGTGGTTTTGAGTAGGCTGGTAAGTAGAGAGCCCAAGGTTCAGACAGGGTGCAGAATGGTTATTTTGGTGAGATCAAGAGTTTTCAGTTTTATTTCCTTTGAGCCGAGTCAGTACTTGGGCTATCTCAGATGGTCCAGGAGCAACCTTTGTCAGTAATTTCATTTTTAGTCACTGTTAATTTTACCTATATATCATATGCCATGAAATGTGATTCAGTGAGTCAAACCCACCCATTGTCAGTTATCATGTCTAGATTCATGGTTTAATCTTAACTGTTCCCTTTTTAAGGTGATGATAATGAAGACAAATTTAGGCATTATCTTTTGTTCCCTACCAAGTTTATCATTGCAGTTTTAGTCAAAGTATATTATAAATCCAGTGTGTTTTATTGGCTTCCCAGTTATAAGTAATTGATCCTTATAAATCCTGTGTGGTAAACTTCAAAGCCTAATAGGGGAGACTTAACTAAATGAGTAGTAGTCTGTTGAAAGTATCCATCCACTCTTTTTAAGTCAACTTTTTATTTTAGAAAAGTTTTAGATTTACAGAAAAACTGCAAAGATAATACAGAGTTCTCGTGTACCTCCCCCCGCCCGGAATTCCCTATTATTGTCATCTTACATTGGTATGGTTCACTTCTTGCAATGCATAAACCAGTATTGATACATTACTATTAACTAAAGTCCTTTGTTAAGATTTCCTTAGTTTTTATGTAGTATCCTTTTTCCGCTCCAGGATCCCATCTGGGATCACATTATATTTAGTTGTCATGTCTCCTTAGAGTTCTTTTGACTGTGTCAGTTTCTCAGACTTTTCTTGTTTTTGAGACCTTGACCTGGCCTTCATTGGTCAGGTATTTTGTAAAATGCCTCTCTACAGGAATTTGATGTGTTCTCGTTATTTGACTACGGTTTTGGGTTTTCGAGAGGAAGACCACAGAGGTAAAGTGGCATTCTCATCACATTATATCAAGGGTACATATTATCCACATGCCTTATCACTGTTGATGTTAACCTTGGTCACCTGGCTGAGGTAGTGTGTTTGCCAGGCTTCTCAACTGTAAACTTACTCGCCCCCTCCTTCATATCGTACTCTTTGGAAGGAAGTCACTATGTGCAGTGCACACTTAGAGTGAGGATTTATGCTCCACCTCGTTGAGGGTGGAGTAGCTACATAAATTATTTTACCCATCCACTTTTTATCTATCCCCTTAGGTATCACTCTCTGGGGTCTGAAATACTCAGTATTGAACTATGTACAGAGTAATAACATGTTCCGCTGTTAAGCATAAAGAACATTGTAATGGAAGATAATAAATGTTCTTCACAACTTTTTAATAACCAAATAACCATGCATCCTCACACCATCCCTGTGAAATTTTACAGTTCCTCTTCTGCTACTTTTGATGTGCTATTTTTGCTTTTAGAAACTAACAAACAACAAATTTCCCCTTTCATAACTAAAATTAGACCTACTGTTTAGAGTATTTTCTCCAAAATTGATATCCTGCAGGACTCCAATTCATACAGCTATTGAAGATGATACTGTGGTGTTATGATTTCAATGCCGATGCCAGTTATTTACTCATTTAAATGTATATATACATATTACATAGACTGCCTATACAAAGGTACTATTTTAAATAAACTAAAATTCATAAAATTACAGCATGCATACTTTAACTCCTAAGTGTGGGTTTCTTCTGATATGGTCAGCTGATCCACAAACCCTTAACCTTATGTCAAAAATATATTTGTATACACAGGTAATTTTCTAACAAGAGTGACAATGGCCTTTTTGACAATCATTCTTATATTTTCCACTTCAACATACTGGTTCTCTTTAAAAGGACTCACCTAAGCCAGGACTGGTGGCACGTACCTGTAGTCCCAGCACTTTGGAAGGCCAAGGCGGGAGGATTGCTTGAGCCCAGGAGTTTGGGGCTGCAATGAGCTATGATCAGGCCTCTGCATTCCAGCCCGGGTGACAGAGTGAGAGAGATCCTGTCTCTTAAAAGAAAAAAAAAAGAAAGAAAAGAAAAGACTCACTTGAAAAATGTCCCTTAGACCTCAGTGTGAAGAAAAATTCTGCTTTGAAAAACTGTTTTGTGGTCACTTCCACTTTCCTATCCCTACAGTCAAATGTGTGCTTTACCTCTATAAAGTGGAGAAGATGTTGGTAAAAGATGTTGACTGGTACATCTCTGTGTACTGACACTTAAGTTTTACTATCTTACCACACCTACCCTTTAGCTCTACTTTTTAAACTTGCTTTTCTGATATATAATAAATGCATTTTTATAAGCTGTCCAATTTGGAAGAATGCAGTGTAGTAGAAAAATACATGCTGTTAAACACTCTGTATACAGGGATTAGTATTTTGTGAGTGGTGGCAAATAAACCAAGTAGTTCCCAGAGAGAACTACTCTCTGGAAGAGTGGCAAATAAACCAAGTAGTTCCCAGAGAGAAAACAAAAGTGAGAGAATTGCTTCTAAAAATTAAAAAGTTGAGTTGATAGAAGTGCCTTTTGAACTTTCTGAAGTTCCAAATTGGACCAAAAACTTTTATCATGTGAAATGAAAAACCGAGGAAGGGAAAAGAAAACGAATAAGACTTCGAATAAAGTGAGTTCTCATTGATGGTTTTCATGCTTATCATCCCCAAATCTAGACAAAAAGTTCCTCATCTTTGAAGCTGAGCTTGCCAAGACAGCAATGCAGACTGCCTCCCTCCCCCACACCCCCGCCGCCAGCACACACACACACACACACACAAAATGTGATATTACTCTCTTATTCATTATCCTGTTGAAATAGACATTTTGGAACAATTTACTGATGCGCCGTTTCCATCGGGGTTCCTGACATTCAAAAGGTGGCTGGAGGCGCGCAACTTGCGGCGCTCCGCTGTGAGCGTCCTTTAAAGCCGCCGCCAGCCAGCGCCGCTGTAACCCCGCGCACCGGCAGGTCGCCGGCTCCTGCCCCTTTCTTTCAATCTGCGCCGACGCGGCGGCCGGATCCCGGGGACTCCCCGCGCCAGGAATCTCCCGCCAGCTGCGCGCCGCGTCCCGGCGACGGCAGGAGCACGTGGAGCGGCCGAGTAGCCACAGTGGCAGCTCCAGCCCAGCCCGGCGGCGACATGGAAGGTGAGCCTCCTGCCCGCTTCTTTTCTAAGGGGTCTTTGAGAAGCTCGACCGATGTACGCAGCAGAAAGAGTTTCTTCTGAATCTCGGTTTTGCTTCTATTTATTTCTTTTGTCAAGAGTAAATAGGTATTTCAGAGGGAAAAGCGTGTCATACAGCCCTCATTTGCTGTCCCCCCCCCCCCCGCCCTTTGTAAAGTGATAACTTCTCCACAATTTTATTTCTTGGGGATTGTCAGGCATGAGGGGTCAACCCTAAATCTGCAGAGGAAGAGAACTTAGGGGCATCCCTGAAATAGCAGCATACCTGGGGTGAAATAACTAATCTTTTGGATGGTTTTTAAAATTTGGTCCATGCCCTCAGTGTCCATTGGAATTAGGCTAATCAGAGTGACTGTTTTGAATGAAAGGTGACTACTTTTTTCTTCTAAGAGTAAATGTTGTCATATGGGAAAGGTAAACTTTAAAGTGGTTGGGACTTGCAGTTCCCTTGGAACTCCATCTAATAATGAGCCTTCTTTACCAAAGGTAAAAATCAGGGACACATTTAAGAGTTTTATTTGAATTAATTTTGAAAGTCATAAAACTATCCTTGCTTCTCAAATATTTTCAGTATGTACTTCCTTGGGATAACTAAAATTCCACCATGCGATTGTAAACTTGGATAGTATTCTCAACAAGTGTGCCTAAAACCTTGAAAATGGCAGATGTGTCATAAACTTAGGGGTTGTGGTGTTATTTAGAAAAATCAGAATTTGTGAAACATTTGTTCTATTTCAAAATGAGATACTGACACCTAACTAATTACCATGCTAATTATGATAAATATTGTGAAGATTGTGGATATAATAATCTCTTCATAATAATTGAAGGATCTCTCATTGACAATGAGCCTTCATCTTTGGCAGCTTTAGTTCTAGAGTATATGAAATTATTAAATATTATGAAAAACTCACTATGGTTTAATTTTTTTGAATTATCAGGGTTTTTAAAAACTTAAAAATTTTGCACTTGGAACATTTAAATAATGGTTTATGAAGTGTAATTTTTAACACGTAAAGTTTTCATTGGCCAGGAACAGGAAAAAGAAGTTAGGCTGCTGTATACTATGGGAAAAATAATTTTTAAAAAAGTTCTCATGCTTTACTTTTTACAAATGATTAACTTAATTTTATGAAGTTATAAATCAATACGCCAACGCTGTTTTCTGTATCATTTATCAAGAGTAATGTACAGAATGGTGTAAATCCATAGCAGTGTCTCTCTGTAAATGTTAATATTACCGAATTCACTTGTTTAATGTGAAATAAAGAAACTAAATAGCATATTTTAGGATATTGGTGTCCTAACAAAGACTTTTTCTTTTTCTTTTTAATTTTTAATTTTTTTTTTCTGGATGAGGTTCTGGGGTCCCAAGAGAGGCGGATGCCCAGAAGTCGCCCATAACAAAGACTTTTAAATAAGCCTGAATGAAGACTTCCTGAAGAGGAAAGGAATGAAAACTTGTGTAGAATTTAATTCAGAATGTATAAGCTAAAGAACATGAGATTACTGTAGGCATAATAATAATAATAATAAAATAAAAGAAGAACAAGTAAAAAGTATAGAGTATGCTTAATACAAAACTTAAACATTTAAATCAAGAAATAAAAGATAAAGGATGTGAGTTTGGCTATTTTAATGTCGAGTCCTTGGGGATGGAGTATTTGATGTAGTAACATATCTGGTTTCCTATAAGCACCCAAGATTGACTAATCTAGCTCATGTTTTTGATATTTAAAATATTTTTATATCAGCCTGATATTTTGGTCTCAATCTAGAATAGAGATTTGATCTATAGTGTGTGTATACCTCTCTTAGCAATGTAAGAAAGTAGAAAACTTTATGGAATGCCTAAAGTTTTATTTTCTGCCTGATTTGGGGGTCAAATGAGTACACCGCAGTTTATTGTGAAATGTAAGAGTGTAACATTAGTCATTCCTTCAGCATATAAAATCATTTTTAAAATTCATTTATCATTTAATTCATCAATAGACATTTATTGAGACTTTCTATGTGTGAAGATGTCAGATTTAATCAGCTTTTGAAATGGAAATCTTGTCATGTAAAAACGAAGAATTAATGCATATAATAAATCAGAAGCTATAACTTCTTTTCTCACAATCTATGACCCTAAATATTTTTGATCTAAAGACTCTTTATGAATTGCTAAATATTATTATTTTTTTAAAAGATCCAGACTGAGATAAAATACATTTTATTATTTATCCTGTAACTAACATCTCTCCTGTCTGGTATGGTTGGGAAATGAGGTGGTTCACAAATATGAGTTTCATAGATAATGGCAGGTTTCTCATTGAATATAAAACCTTTTTATTTTAACAATATTGGATAGAGATCTTTTTAAGTGTATTTACTACACAGCCCACTGCTTTATAAACAAGGTACACAAAAGACAACTTTATCTTGGTGACTCTGGGTCAATGTTCTGACCATCAAGCAATGTATTGTTGTGTAATATATTCTCACAGGGGTTCTGAATGCGCCTACACCAAATAGTCCCAGAATACTGTACAATTTTTGTCTCCTTGATGTAAGCTTCTGTTTCTTACTATATGGATTTTGTGGTAGCCATATTTTTGTTTTCAGGTCCCTTTCCGCGGTCTGCATGGTGGAGATTAACAGAGGGAGAACCTCTAGGTGGTGGAGTTTACTTGCCCTCCATTATGAGGATATGGAGGACAAAATGGGAAAGTTTTAAGGAAAAAAAGCCACAGAAATGCCATGGGGTCTTGGTGGAACATAATTTTTCAAAATTCCTGTTTATGCTTCCTATAATCCAATATACTACTTCACGCTTTCATGTCTTTGCTAACATTTTCACCCCATTCCCTACCTGATTATCCCTACTCATCTTTCAAGACTCTGCTCAGACATCCCCACTGTGAGGGTTCTAGGGGTGACCTGTTTCGGATGACCTCCCCTTAGTGCCTTCTGGTGATCACCCCTCCCTAGTTCATAACTTCCCTCCACATAGGCTAAGGGCCTTTTCTTTCTGCGTATACGTATACCACATTTTATTTGAAATAGGTATTGATTTAGGTGTTTATTCCCCTTCTCTTCTTTAAGTTTCTGGAGGGCAGAGACTATGTCTTATTTTTGTGTGCTCCATGCGAAGGATAGTTCCTGGTTCATAGAAGGCCCTTAGAATTTGTTGCATTCAATTAAGAAAATAGTACTTACTGAAAAGTAGTTTTTGTTATATTTATTATAATGCATTTTATTAAATTTTATAATTAGGAGATTCGTGGTAGTAATTTTTTGATAAAACTCAGTAGTTTTAAAAGTACTTAAATTGTATAGCTGAAAAACAAAGCTTAGCAAACAAAAATGTTATTGAATATTTCTTGCTAGACTATCACTTAAAAACAAATCTTATGTATTAAATTTATAAAAGCAGATTTCAGGATCACATATTAATCCACTAAGATATGCATCAAATATGAGCAGAAGTTTGTCTTCTCAATCAGTAAGGTATAGATAGTGCCATAAAATTAGCATGAACTTTTCCAGTGATACTTTTAAAATACATTGTTATAAACTTTTCATTCATATATAAATATATATACTTATATTTATTTAGGACTAAAAGATTATTGGTAGGTTTTTTATCAGACATCCAATGTTAATAGGCTTCCATCTCAAGCTGTAGTTTCTAGACTATGTATGAAAAGAACTGAGTGATTATCATAGAAACCTGCCAGTAGTAGGTGCTCAATAAGTGTTTTTTGTGTCCTAAGAAGTCATTAATTATTGTGAAAAGAGACCCTAAACATCACAAGGCCATAGAGTTCACTCGCTATATATCCTTTATTAAATATGAATCTCTATTAACTGGTACATTTATAATAATTAGGATTTAAAATCATAGGGATGACCCCAAGGCTTTTTGGGTCACTAAAAATAGATGAAGGCCGGGTGCGGTGGCTCACGCCTGTAATCCTAGCACTCTGGGAGGCCGAGGCGGGTAGACTGCTCAAGGTCAGGAGTTCGAGACCAGCCTGAGCAAGAGTGAGACCCCGTCTCTACTAAAAATAGAAAGAGATTAATTGGCCAACTAAAAATATATAGAAAAAATTAGCCAGGCATGGTGGCTCATGCCTGTAGTCCCAGCTACTCGGGAGGCTGAGGCAGGAGGATTGCTTGAGCCTAGGAGTTTGAGGTTGCTGTGAGCTGGGCTGATGCCACAGCACTCTAGCCCGGGCAACAGAGTGAGACTCTGTCTCAAAAAAAAAAAAAAAAAAAAAAGGCCGGGCGCGGTGGCTCACGCCTGTAATCCTAGCTCTCTGGGAGGCCGAGGCGGGCGGATTTCTCGAGGTCAGGAGTTCGAAACCAGACTGAGCAAGAGTGAGACCCCGTCTCTACTATAAATAGAAAGAAATTAATTGGCCAACTAAAAATATATATACAAAAAATTAGCCGGGCATGGTGGCGAATGCCTGTAGTCCCAGCTACTTGGGAGGCTGAGGCAGCAGGATTGCTTGAGCCCAGGAATTTGAGGTTGCTGTGAGCTAGGCTGACGCCATGGCACTCACTCTAGCCTGGGCAACAAAGCGAGACTCTGTCTCAAAAAAAAAAAAAAAAAAAAAAGATGAAATAATGAGATAATAATTATAATAGAATTCTATGATATGTAGATTATTTGAAAAGTGACATATATAACTTTATTATTATTATATAATCCATCAAAATACTTTAAACCTTAAAGATCCTAATTGAGATCTGCTTTTTGCATCCAAGATTAAAAGATTTTTAAATTAAAATTTTGTTTTTTTAAAAAATTAACAGTAGGCCGGGCGCTGTGGCTCACGCCTGTAATCCTAGCTCTTGGGAGGCCGAGGCGGGCGGATTGCTCAAGGTCAGGAGTTCAAAACCAGCCTGAGCAAGAGCGAGACCCCGTCTCTACTATAAATAGAAAGAAATTAATTGGCCAACTGATATATATATAAAAAATTAGCCGGGCATGGTGGCGCATGCCTGTAGTCCCAGCTACTTGGGAGGCTGAGGCAGAAGGATCACTCGAGCCCAGGAGTTTGAGGTTGCTGTGAGCTAGGCTGACGCCACGGCACTCACTCTAGCCTGGGCAACAAAGCGAGACTCTGTCTCAAAAAAAAAAAAAAAAAAATTAACAGTGAAAAATGGTATAGACTAAATCAAAATAATATGGAGTTGATACCATATTATATTGGATATGTGTCCCATCCAGGAGATATTTAAAAACTAGGTGTTTAATAATGTATATGAAATTATAAAATGCATTTATGGGACAATACTCTTTACTCATTGTCAATACTTCAAAATCAGCTTACTGCTTGAAATTTTTTATAACAATAGAATTGGCAACATATCACAAATTATACTTATAATGGATATTCTCAGGCATATCAGGTTATTTGTGGGTTTATAATGGAGACTTTTAAGGTAAGAGAAATAGAAAACATTTCAATAGCATCATTGATGAAATAATACAAAACTATATTTTCTACTCTTGATTCTTAATTATCTAAGAATTATTTAACTATTATTTAATCTAAGAATTATCTAATAATAATTTAATATTTACTTATTTAGATTTCTTGCTTATTTTGGTCATTGATACACCAATAGCCCCTTCTGGACTGTTGATTTTCAAAGTGTAGGGATCTCTTTATCACCAGCTTAGTCCCCATAACACAGTAGGACTGCAGACATATTTATTAAATAAATTAGTGAATGAGTTGCTTGTGTGTTCAGTCATTTGACTGTTCATCTTTTATGGTAAAGAGAGGAAGGAAGATAGTGACATTGAAACTGGTTAATTTTGCTGGTTGATTTGTCAAAGATGCCGTTAAAGGTTTAGTAGAAGAGATTGAGGTGTTGGCTAGATCCAAGGGGATGAATGCTACCATTTTTCTCTAACTCAATATTGGCTCTGCTCTAGAAAAAATGATAATAGTGCCTTCTAACTTTGAGCTTTGTTTAAAAATTTTGATACATTCTTTATTTCAATGAAGCACTGCAATTTCCACAATAAACCATTTTCTCACAACAAATGTTTCTATTCTTAAAGTAGGTGAGAATAATTTATATCACTTAATTTGAGTTCTCTATCACAATAGTATCAGTTCATTTGAGAAGTGATGTTTATTTGAGAGACTATTAACTTACCAGAATGTTAGATACATCAGAACAACTTCCTATAATTCTTGTCATATAGAGTCTGTGGATATGAGAAAATGATCACTCTCACCAATCTATATATTTTTTTAGAGATTTGGATTTACATCATAGCTAATGGACAATAGCACCTGTCTGAAAACTGGAAGCTACTAATTTTTATAATAACAACTTATCATTTTTGCCATCATTAGTCTCTATCTCTGTTAAAAAAATCTATCTCAAGTTAAAAAACTATCCAAGTTAAAAAAATCACTTGACTTCAACTTCTAGCACTCATTAATAATTGTTTTATATGCTTGCATATGTAGTGTAGAGTGTAGATAGTTCCACAGATGTGCTTCAGGGACCAACTTGATTTAAATTTCATTTGAATTTCACAGAAAATTCCAAATTTTTTTCTTTTTTTTTTTTGAGATAGAGTCTCGTTTTGTTGCTCAGGCTAGAGTGACTACCATGGCGTCAGCCTAGCTCACAGCAACCTCAGTCTCCTGGGCTCAAGCGATCCTTCTACCTCAGCCTCCCAAGTAGCTGGGACTACAGGCATGCGCCACCATGCTCGGCTCATTTTTTCTATATATAGTAGTTGGCCAATTAATTTCTTTCTATTTATATTAGAGACGGGGTCTCGCTCTTGCTCAGGCTGGTTTTGAACTCCTGACCTCGAGCAATCCGCCCACCTCGGCCTCCCAGAGTGCTAGGATTACAGGCGTGAGCCACTGCGCCCGGCCCAAAATTCCAAATATTAATGCACTGAAGACTATCAATGTATAAATTTATTCTCTGACCTCAAAATAAGACTTTTTGCCAACTTTGAAAATATTAAAACTTTATATTAATATATGTGACTTGAGTAAAATTGTGGTTCTGCACTGGTCTTTTTTCTTCTGTGCATATTTGCTCATATAAAATTATTGAAGTTAGAATATTGCTAACTGTCCTATTCCCTGTACTTAATTAACTGCCTGGAAAGGCTCAGGCTCAGTGGCTTGGGATGTGCTTTTATCACATGGTATAATAATAACCTGCTCACTAACAAGGACTTGTAACTTGTTACATTGTGATTATATATTATAAAAATTTTAAATGCTTATTATAAGGTTGGGATACTTGTCTGATTTTTATTTTCAGAACTAAAGAACATGTTAAATATTTTTTAGTGATTCAGCTTTGAAACAAAGATTACTTACCATCCTTTTTCAAGTTTCTGGGAATAGTTTAATGAAAAACTATTCTGAAATAATAAGGTGAAGCACTTGCTTGTAAGTGGTAATATTTTTTTATATGTGTGCATTTTCAATTTTTTCCATATTGGCAAATAAGACAAAATACAGAAATAATTTCCATGTTGAAGTTAATTGATAAAGCTGTAATTTTCAATCCATAGCTTTAGGTTTCTACTTTTTATTTGTTAAAACAACCTTCTCATTTTTGACTTCTTAGTAATTATTATATATTTAAAATTATTATACTTGTACATTACCAACATATCCCTTTACTGGTTTTATATATGGTAATCCATATAAAATTTCATTTGAAAAAATGAAATAGCTCTTTTTAAAAGGTTTATAAACTACTGATATAGAAGCAGATGCCTTCCTACTAAATAGTTTCTGGAACCAGTATTGTCTAAGATTCAGCAAGTTCTATAGAAATTATACTGTCTGAAATTAAACCCACGGTCCATAAGGCTAAATGACTTCCTCATAACCCAGAGCTTCCTAATTCCATTCTGGCTACCACGGATGTTATGATGTACCATTCAAACTGAGAAATAGATGGCCCATTAGCCTACAGGAAACATTTGTCCAAAGCAGTTGTGTGCCAATGGAATCAAGGGGGCCAGGTGAGAGAAATTATTCATATCTGGTATGAACCATTGGTTCTCTACCTCTTTTGGTGTGTGAATCATTTCAGCAGGACAAAAGAGTTTATGGAGCATCCTAACTAACACTTTTGCTTGCCACTATAAAAACAAAATCTCCTGGCGGGGCACCGTGGCTCATGCCTGTAATCCTAGCACTCTGGGAGGCCGAGGAGGGCGGATTGCTTGAGGTCAGGAGTTCAAAACCAGCCTGAGCAAGAGCAAGACCCCGTCTCTACTATAAATAGAAAAAAATTAATTGGCCAACTACTATATATAGAAAAAATTAGCCAGGCATGGTGGCACAGTGTCAGCTACTCGGGAGGCTAAGGCAGAAAGATCGCTTAAACCCAGGAGTTTGAGGTTGATGTGAGCTAGGCTGATGCCACAGCACTCTAGCCTGGGCAAGAGAGCGGGACTCTGTCCCCCTCCCTCACCAAAAATAAAAGAACTCCTAGTTCAAATTTGAATCAGTAGGGCTAGGAGACCAGTGTGCACAAACAAGCATATAGCTTCTAAGTGTACTAAGCCAACAGCATAGTGTGCACATATCAATAAAAAGAATGTGAAGATTCTCAAAGGAATGCATATTATCTATTGCAAACATCAATAATCTAATGTGAATCTACTTGCCCCAAACATAAACAACTAGAAAATGTTTATGGGTAATCTAATTTGGGGAGGGAGGTATAATCTATATAATAGGACAAATAATGATTGAGTAAGTTGATATTAGGAATTCATATAGTGCTTATAGATCTTAAAGTTACTACTCTATACAGTGATGCTTGGTGATTGCATGATGACCTTGGTGTATTTCACTGTTAGCCATACAGTTCAGCAAGAATTAGTACTGGACACAAAAACAAGACAAAGACTTATTTTTAGCAATAGGAATGCCCTTTTATACCAAAATCTCATGTGTGATCAGATGCAAATATGGTGCTCCAAATGAGAGAGGGGGAAGGGAGCAAGAGACTACTGCTAAGCCTGTCTTCTCCCAGCCATAGATTAGCACCTGCAGCAGCCCTCCGGAACCCTGGATTTCCATAGAACATATTTTCAAAACTGCTGATACAGGCTGTTACATATTTTTTTCTACTGGTAACCTTGCATCTGCTTCTTTTTTTTGAGACAGAGTCTCACTATGTTGCCCAGTTTAGAGTGAGTGCCGAGGCATCACCCTAGCTCACAGCAACCTCAAACTCCTGGGCTCAAGCGATCCTCCTGCCTCAGCCTCCCGAGTAGCTGGGACTATAGGCATGCAACACCATGCCCGGCTAATTTTATATATATATATATATATATATATATATATATATATTTTTTTTTTTTTTTTAGTTGGTCAATTAGTTTCTTTATATTTTTTAGTACAGGTAGGGTCTCGCTCAGGCTGATTTCGAACTCTTGACCTTGAGTGATCTGCCCGCCTCGGCCTCCCAGAGTGCTAGGATTACAGGCATGAGCCACCGCGCCCGGCCGCATCTGCTTCTTTTAATCTATTTTGAGGATTACTGCCAGAATGATCTTCCTGAAATATCAAGTTACTCCCCTACTCAAAAACCATTTTAAGTTATTTCTTAGTTGGGCATTTAAGATACTCTACAATGTAGCTTCAATATATCTTTCCAGGCCGGGCGCGGTGGCTCACGCCTGTAATCCTAGCTCTCTGGGAGGCCGAGGTGCCCGGATTGTTTGAGCTCAGGAGTTTGAAACCAACCTGAGCAAGAGCGAGACCCCGTCTCTACTATAAATAGAAAGAAATTAATTGGTCAACTAATATATATAGAAAAAATTAGCTGGGCATGGTGGCGCATGCCTGTAGTCCCAGCTACTCGGGAGGCTGAGGCAGAAGGATTGCTTGAGCCCAGGAGTTTGAGGTTGCTGTGAGCTAGGCTGACGCCACGGCACTCACTCAAGCCTGGGCAACAAAGTGAGACTCTGTCTCAAAAAAAAAAAAAAAAAAAAAAAAAAAAAAAAAAAATATATATATATATATATATATATATATATATCTTTCCAGTGGTATCCTCTGTCCTCTAATGTTGTTACTGTGGACTGCTTTAGTGTTCCCTGAACACACATCACTTTTCCTGACTCCTCATTTTTTCTAATGCTGTTCTTCCAACTCAGTCGTAGCTTAAATAAGATAATGTGATACCACCCTGCATAATACTAGACACAGAGTTAGGATCCAGCAAACATTCAGCTTAGTTCACAAATCACTTACAAGGGTTCTTTAGATTCTTGCTAATTTAAGTTTGGACTGGGTACCAGCAGTATCAGCACCGTATGGGAATTGTTACAAATGCAGACTCTCTGGCTAGACTTGGTGAACAGAATCTGCATTTTACCAAGACCCCCAGAGAATTCTTGTGCCCATTAAATTCTGACGAGCATTGCCCACACTTTGAACAGTATCAGCGAAACCTGTCACCACTCTGATAGCACATGTTGCATCAGTGGTGGATCATCTTCATACATGTATTTACCATGTTTTTTGTTGTTTAAGTGCTGATTTTAAAAGATAGTTGAACAGTGAACGTTTTACAGCATTTAATTTTGACGAATCTTGTCATGCAATATTTGTTTCAGAATATAATTCAAAAGTCAGAAATTTTTATTCATTCTTCCTTCAAAAATTATTTATAGAATACCTGTTATGTGCCATGTTTGCAAAATATTGACAATACAGTGGTGAACAAGACAGACAAAGCTTTGGCCCTCATGGAATTTAGTCGAGTAAGGAAGACAGACCAAAAAACAACTAATAACAACTGAAATAATTAAAATTATGCTAAGTTATTATGAAGGAAATAAAAAGAGTGCTAATATGGAGAATAATGGTAGGGGCAAGGTCGGGGATCTCTTCTCTAAAGAAGAGGTCTGGCTAGAGATAGGAATTTGGCCATTTTCAGAACATAGGTGATATTTAAAGCCAACAGAATGAATGAGATCACTGAAACGGAGAATGTATTAAGAGAAGAAAGCTCAGGACAGAGCCCTGAAAAATACCTCATTTGATCAGGTAAAGGAGGAGAAGCCAGCAAAAGAGAAAGACAGCCAGACAGAAGGAAAACCAGCAGAGTGTGGTGTAATGGAATTCAAGAAAGGAGGATATTTCATTGAAGGAGTGAGCGGTCAGCCATGTTGAATGTGGCTGAGAAATCAAGCAAGATAAAGAAAAAAAGTATGAACTGGTTTTGGCGACATAAAACTTAACCAGTGCCCTTGACAAAAGTGGTTTCTGTGGAGTGGTGGGAATGGAAACCAAAGTGGTTAAAATGGGAATGGGAAGGTTGGAAGTAAAAACATTGATAACAGACTATTTCTTTCCTTCAGAAGTGTAGCTATGAGGTGAAGAAGAGAAATCAGTGGGGCTGTTGCTGGAGAAAAATGTGGATTGAGAGATTTTTGTTTGTTTGTTTTTGTTTTCCAAAGATGAATGATACTGACACTATCTGTAGCTAAAGTTTATTGGGAAATAAAAAGAAGATGAAAATTGAAACCTATTTTGAAATCCCAGTTCTCAAGGAAGTTTGAAGAATTAGCTATCACTGAAAATATCTTCATATTCAGTTGGCACGTGGCATGTAAATCAATTTTCTCACCATGAGAATTTTTAAGCCATATGGAGCCCATTCAGTCAATGGTTGGTGTGTGTGTGTGTGTGTATATAAATATATTTAGATAGGGTCTCACTCTGTCACCCAGGCTGGAATGCAGTGACCCAAACATATCTCACTATGACCTTGAACCTTGAACTCCTGGGCTCAAGCAATCCTTCCACCTTGGTTCCTTGGTCTCCCAAAGTGCTGGGATTACAAGTGTGAGCCTCTGTGTCTGGCTGGTAAAATGTAATTTATAAAGATTCTATAGCAGAATCATGAGAAACTCTTGAAATTCAAAGTTTTTTCAAAAGTGGGAAGATGCTGCTATAATTGCATCACTGAATTTTAGGATTTTAGATATTTGAGGATGTTTGAGTGTTCAATGGATTTTTTAAAATTAAGGAATAACATGCACAATAAAGAGCACATCTTTGTATATAGTTTTATTAGTAGTAGTATTTTTTACCTATAATACAACCTTCCAGATCAAGGAAGGGTCATTGGATCAAGATATATTTGCATCACCTCAGAAAGTTTCCTTGGGTTAATATCTCCCTTGGCCCCAAGTTGAAAACTATTCAGACTTCTGTCATCATGGATTACTTTTCCCTTTCTTGAATTCCATATAAATTAATTATACAGTATTATGCTTTTATTGTATCTGGCTTCTTTTCCTTTACTGATTTTTGAGATCATCCATGTTATTATTAATAGTTCGTTCCCTTTTATTATTGAATAGTATGAATATACCACAATTTATTCATTATGCTGTTGATGGACATGATTGTTTCTAATGTTTGGCTATATTATGAATATTCTTAATAGTCTCTTTGCTGGACATATACATATTTGTATCTCTTGAATAGATATGTAGGACTAGCATTTCTGGGTCATCATATAGGTGTCTGTTTAGCTTTGACACATACTGTGAAAGTTTCCAAAGTGGTTGGGCCAGTTTACCCTCCCACTAGTGATATCTGAGAGTTCCACTTGCTCTACATCTTGTCAACATTTGCTATTGTCAATCTTTTTAATTTTAACCATTCTTGTGGGCGTGTAGTGGTATTTTATTGTGGTTTTAATTTGCAATTTTCTGATGAGTAATAATGTTGAATACTTTTTGTTATGTTTTTTGGCCATTTGGATATCCTCCTCCCTGCAGTGCCTAAAGTCTTCTGGTCATTTGGATTTTTTGTTTTAAAATTGGATTATGTTTTCTCTTATTGAATTTTTAGGCATCTTTTATATTTTGGAAATGTGTACTTTGTCAGATGTGTATTGCGAATATTTTCTCCCAATCTGTAACTTATTTTTCTTAATCTATTTGATCAAATAGAATTTTAATTTTAATGAAGACTAATTTATCAATCATTTTTCCTTTGTGATTAAATGCTCTTTATGCCCTGTTTAAGAAATCTTTACCTACTCCAAGGCCATGAAAATAGTCTTCTATGTTTTCCTCTAGAAACTATGTTTTCCTCTAGAAGTTTGATTGTTTTAACTTTGATGTTTAGGTCTGTTATCCACTTCAAATCAATAATGCTGTTTTTGGCCCCAGTTATTTTATAGCAAAAGCTAGGCATTTTACAGTTATGAAATGAAAGTCTTAATTTGAATATGTTAGATTCGATCATTTTAGCATCAGCATTTTTTTTAAAGTAACAATGACATGAAATACTCGTTCTTCCTTTTCTCTCTACATGTTCATTTGGTAGCATGTGATATACAAGGTAAAATAGAAATATACTTTTTCTACAACTTGGTCAGGATAGGTCAGGATAACTGACCTTTCAAGGAGAGTTAATACTAGACTTTGAATTTGTTGTTTTATCTACAATTGTCAGCAATTCACCTGTGCCTCACAGTCTATAATTTCCTTGTTAAACATTTAATCTGGGGGGGGGGGTGGAATAATTTATTTAAAAAATAGGGTAGGGTAGGGTAGGAAGAACTAGAATAGTAAGGTGGGCTGTGTTTGATCTAGTGTACTTAGATAAGTAGTCTTGATATTTCTTAACCTTTACCTTAGTACAAGGAAGTTGGGAAATCAGTATTTGATGGTTAGGGGGATTACTCTTGCTATAAGGCATACTCTGCTTTTTTCCCCTCAATCAACAATAATACACAGTTGAGGCGTTTGAAATTAATTGCATCTAAAATCTCTTCTAGTTCTTGCCTTCTAAGATCTATAATCTATATAGGAAGGCATTTAAAAACATGATTTAAATTCTCTGAAACAGCAATGAAACTCAGGAGGTGAATCCTGCCTCTCTTACTGTGTCACTGACATTGTGCCCTTGGGCAATTACTTGACTTTTACATTTTTTGTCATTCTTTGTGTCTTGGAGCTTGTCCATAAAATGGGGGAAATAAATGCCATTGTACCTAATTATCTTCCAGAAATGTTATGAGGTAGAAAGGAATCTCTTTGCACTACTAGGCTGAGTGTTTGTTGCCACATTTTTTGAGGACCACAGGCACACAAAAACAGACTGAGAAGAAAGCTCTCGCCATGGTCAGGGAATTCAGCGGTAACGTCTGAGTAATAACTGATCCTTTATGTTCCCGGAAAGCTGAACTAGGGCCTGAAATGGGCATTTCAGGAAATTTGAGTTCAGCTACATTTAAGGAAGAATGCTCTTTAACCACTAGAGTTTTTCTGAAGTGGGAGGGAATAACTTCTGTATTATTGGAAGTGTCGAAGCAGCAGCAGCTATACCACCCAGTGAGGGAATATTAGAGGATGGTCAAGCATCAGGTGGCAGGAGAAGGAGGGTAAGCTAGTTAGGATAACCATTTCAATCCTAACATTCTAATTTCGTTGGTTACAGGAATCATTTTCATTCTACAGAACTGTTTTTGTAACGGTAGAATTCCAGGAATGATTGTATGTGGTGGTAATAAAGAGAAATGGTAAGGGATTTTTCAGAAACGATAGCTAACACATCTCTGCCTCATTTATTGTCCCAAGTGTTAATGTTGCAATTATGAAAACATTCTTGTAGTCAGTGTCTCAATTTCCAAAGCAGTTAAAAAGTAAAAATTGACATTTTAGATAAGATAAACTATTTTTTTTAAAGGTATGAGGATAAGGGAGTCAGTTTACTATTGTGAAGATAGAAAGGAAGATCAACATTTAGAGACATTTCTGGCAGCTGTCAGGCACCAGAACTGTTGGCAGCTGGCAAACTCAGAACAAGATTCTTTCTGAGACTTGACATTTTGCTTTCCTTTAGTGCCTGCATTTCCTACTGGGAAAATAGACCATGGAGTGGAAATATGATCTCTGAAACTAAGAGGAAAATTTTGCTAGCTAGTATTTGTAATTTAATGATAATTATTTAATAGTACAGTATAGAAATGAAGGCATATTTATGACCCATTTGAGTTAAAAACATGGTTACACTTTTTTTTGCTAATGTAAATGTTTGGTTTTGTTCATAAATAATTTATATTACAGCTAAGAGGTAAAACATTCACATGTGAACTTTGATGAAATACCAATTAACCAAACTCCTGCCATTTCACAGTTTAATTTTATTTGTAATCTGCACCTTTTCATTTGGCAGCATATGAACTGCTAGACTATCTGAGAAACTCCTTGGTATCTTAACAAAAATTCTAACTGGTGATTTTTTTTTTTTCCCACATGTCCTCTTTGCCAATGAAAAGAGAATCTGAAGGGATAAAAACAAATTTGAAATTGTCATCTCTCCGAAAGCATGTGATGAAGGCTTGTTTTCCATACTGGCAGAAAACAATTTGAGATTGCTAGTATAGCTATGAATAACTATCAATAGTAGAGTGCTGTGGAAAGCTACAAAAGAAATAACCTTTAACTTTTACAGTCTGATATATTTGTCAGCTCTCACAGTAATAGAATAGTTATGTCCTTTAGAATATTTGTTATTTAAAGGGTACGATGTTAGCAGAATACACTTATGATTTAATTAAACCTTAAAACGTATCAGGGTATGGATTATTTAGTTGTGAGAAGGACAGAAGTGCAAAGATATGAAAGAGAGTTTGTTAACTAAGGTTTTCTGCTAGATTACAGCTTTGGCTTTTAAAATGAGATAAGAAAATGGTTTTATCTAATGAGACCGAAAAATCCTGATGAAAACATGATGCTAAATATATATTTGTACACATACATGTAAGTACAGTTTAAAATATTTTATCTGGATGTTTGGCATCTTGTGGTAGGGTCTTTTTGCCCTCTGAAAAGTCACATTAATTTTTCAATCAGTGAAATTTGTAAAGTGTTTTGTATGAAAGGTGCTGTCTAAATGCTTAATTTCATTGATTACTGCATTAATTAAAACCACAACTTTTTCCTGAAATTCCAATGGCGGGGTTTTGGAAGTAATGATTGAAAATGACCATTATTACACTGTTTCTGGTATAATGTTTTTTAAAGTTTTAGTTGATATTTAAGTTTTATATATGGTTTGATTTTCTTCTTTTCTCCTGATCCAGAGGGGTTTTTTTTGTTTTTTACTTTCTAGTTTCTAATTTATTTTACTTCATTTAAGAATACATATTATTTTTAATTGACAGATCATAATTATATGTATTTATGGGATACATATAATGTTTTGATATATGTATATAAGCTAATTCACATATCCATCATCTCACTTACTTATCTTTTTTTGTGGCGAGACATTTGAAATTTGCTGTCTTAGCAATTTTGAAATATATAATACATTATTATTAACTATAGTCACCCTGCTGTGCAGTAGATCTCAAAAAAACGTATTCCTCATGTCTAACTGAAACTTTGTACCTTTTGATCAACATCTCCCCATTTCCCCCACCCCCAACCCTTGACAATTGTCATTCTACTCTTTCCTTCTATGGGTTTGACTTTTTTAGCTTCCACACATATGAGACTATACAGTATTTGTCTTTTGGTGCCTGGCTTATTTCACTTAACATGATGCCTTCCAGGTTCATCCAGGTTGTCAAAAATGACAGAATTTCCTTCTTTTTAAGGCTGAATAGTGTTCCATTGTGTATAGATACCACATTTTCCTTATCCATTCATCTGCTGATGGACCCTTAGGTTGATTCCATATCTTGGCTATTATGAATAGTGCTGCACTGATCCAAAGTTTTTAATGTTTAAATAGCTTTGCAGTGGTATCCTAAGCAGCATTGAGAGAGTGTAGACTCCAGAGCAGTGCTGTGCAGTAGAACTTTGTGTGACAATGAAAATGTTCTTAATATGTACCATACAATATGGAAGCCACTAGCCACATGTTCTGCTGAGTGCTTGGAATGTGGCTGGTGTGACTGAGAAAGGAAATTTTGTATTTCAATTAATTTAAATTTAAACAAATAGCCACATGTGACTAGTGCCTGCTGTATTGGATAGTGCTATATTAGTATTGGTAATAGACCTAGAACAGTGCTCCCCAAACCTTTTCTGTAAAGGACCAGATAGTGAATGTTTTAGGCTTTGAGGATCATACAGTCCCTGTTGCAACCCTTCAACTCTGCTGTTGTACAAAATTAACCAAAAACAGTACTTAAATGAGTGTTCCAATAAAACTTTATTGATGGACACTGAAATTTTAATTTCATAAAGCTTTCAAGTATCATGAAATAATATTCCTCTGATTTGTTCTCAACCATTGAAAAATGTAAAAAACAAAGTTGCTACGAATGACATTATTTCATTCCTTTTTGTTGCGGGCACAGTGAAAGCCCTGACTTCAGCATTATAGTGTATCCATGTAACAGAAACTTTTGTACAAAACAGACAACATACCTGTTCTCGTGGAGCTTACATTCTGGTGGGGAGAGACACATAAAAATAAAATGAAAGATGGTGATAATGAAGAAAAACAAAGCAAGATAAGAGCAAAGAGTGACAATGGAAGATGACATTTTATATAGGATAATTAGGTAAAGCTTACTTGATAAGGTGACATTTAAGAAGACACCTGAATGAAGAGAAGTAAGCCGGGTGGCTTCTGGGGGAGGAGCATTACAGTCAGAGGGAATAGCTGGGGGCAGGAGCACTCTTTACCTGTTCAAGTATTGGGAGAGATGGAGAAAATTGATGAGGTTAATATTTCAACAAAATTAACCCACTCTAAGATTCTTCCATCATTTTCACCTCATATGTATAAACATCAATACAGGAAACTATGTATTTTCCTTCCTTCTTTCCTTCCCTTCCCTCCCTCCCTCCCTCCCTCCCTCCCTCCCTCCCTCCCTCCCTCCCTTCCTTCCTCCCTCCCTTCCTTCCTTTCTTCCCTCCTCCCTCCCTTCCTTCCTTTCTTCCTTCTTTTTGACAAGGTCTTGCTCTGTCTCCTGGGCTAGAGTGCAGTAGCATCATCATAGCTCATTGGAAACTCAAAATCTTGGGCTCAAGTGATCTTCCTGCTTCAGCCTCCTGAATAGCTGAGACTACAGGCATATGCCACCATGCCTGGCTGATATTTTTTCTTATTTTTGTAGAGATGGGGTCTCACTATGTTGCTCAGGCTGGTCTGGAACTCCTGGCCTCAAGCGATCCTCCTGCCTCAGCCTCCCAAAGTGCTAGCATTATAGGCGTGAACTACTGTGCTGGTCCTGTGAAACTATATTTTTATCAAAGGCAATATAGGGACCCTTTCTACTTAGCTTTCTAGATCATTCTTTTGGAAAATATTTTAAAGCTGTGTTGACTGCCTACACATTAAAAAGACCCCATCAAACTTTTTGTGGGTTTTTGTGGGGGGGGGTAGGAAGTGTAAAGAAATTATAAAATGATTAATTAAAAACTAAAAAGTTCTTGCTGCATTTAGAAATATTGAACAAGCTGGGAATTCCTTCACCATCAATCCACTATTATCTTTGAATGGGCTTCATGTTCTTGTAAAGATCTTTAAGTTTAGGGAGAAAATGTATTTCCATCTTTTTTGGCCTTGTGTTTTAAGTATTTCTTAGTACTTAAGAACAACAGTCATGTGGCCTGACTATAGATGGTTTTAATGACTCTTTTAAGTTATGAACACTAAGGTAGTCAGAATTGCTGTCTTCATTTAGAAGCTATACTAAGTTACTTCTGGTGTTATTTACGATACACTGAGGGTTCTTGAAAAAATATTGAGAGCTATTTAAATGTCACTGTCAGAGGGTTTAAAAGGTTCAGGGGACCAGGACTTTTTGCCTTTAGTTCACCAAATCAAAAGCCACCTTGCTGTGTAGTCACTAAAAGATATTCCCACATAAAGGTTGCTCATGTGAAACCTTTGAGCTAGTTTTCTTTATTTTTTTCCTGTTAAGAATCCTTTCAGTGTGCAGTTGAAAGTTTCAGTTAGCAGTTTTTTTCGACTTAAAAAAAACCAGCACTATCAAACTTACAGAAAAGTTGCAATACAATCAAAAAACTATTTTTTTCACAGAATTTGAGAGTAAGTTGCTGACATAATGCCCTGTAACCCTCAAATACTTTAGTGTGTATGTCCTACCTTCTCCTAGGTAACCACAGTATGACCATCAAAACCATGAAATTGACATTGATGAATTACTGCTGTTTAATCCTCAGCCCCCATCCAGGTTTCTCCCTCATGTTGTTTACTGCAGGAGATTTCAGTCCAGAATCACGTATTGCATTTAGTTGCCATGTCTCTTCACTCGCCTTCGGTCTGGAACAGTTCCTCAGTCTTTCATGACATGGACACTTTTGAGGATTACAAACCAGTTGCTTTGTGAACCATCCCTCAGTTAGAGTCTGTTTGTTTCCTCATTGATTCATGTTATGCTTATTTGGCAGGAGTATCACAAAAGTGTTGCTGTGTTCTTGTCACTATCAGGCAGCACATAATTTTCATTTGTCTCGTTACTGATGTGATCACATGTAACTTTGCTCAGTTACAGTGGTGGCAAACAGGCTTCTCCACTATACAGGTACTCTTTTTTTAAAAATTTATTTTAGTGTATTATGGGGGTACAAGTGTTAAGGTTACATATATTGCCCATGCCCCTCCCCCCTAGAGTAAGAGCTTCAAGTGTGTCCATCCCCCATATGTTGCACATCTTACTCATTGGTTGTATATACCCATCCCCTCCACCCCCTCCTACCTGCCCGACACCCGATAAGTGTTACTCCTATATGTCCACTTAGGTGTTGATCTGTTAATAACAATTTGCTGGTGAGTACATGTGGTGCTGGTTTTTCCATTCTTGAGATACTTCGTAAAATGGGTTCCAGCTCTAGCCAGGAATATACAAGAGGTGCTATATCACCATTGTTTCTTAAAGCTGAGTAGTATTCCATGGTATACATATACCACATTTTAGTAATCCACTCATGAATTGATGGGCACTTGGGTTGTTTCCACAGCTTTGCAATTGTGAATTGTGCTGCTATAAACATTCGAGTGCAGGTGTCTTTTTCATAAAGTGACTTTTGATCTTTTGGGTAGATGCCCAGTAGTGGAATTGCTTGGATCAAATGGTAGATCCACTTGTAACCAGGTACTCTTTTAACTTTATAATTAATACATATTTTTGGAGATAAGCACCATATGCTTATCGCATTTGTCATCAGATTTTCAGTTTATTCTCTTATTAATAAGAATGGACTCAATAGTATCTGGTTTTGTTCAATGGGTTATAATCTAATACTATAATTATTATTTTGATACTCTCTCATCCCAGATTTGGCTAGAGGAAACCCTTTCAAGATGACTTCTATATCTTTTTTGGAGACAGGGTCTTATTCTGTTGCCCAGGCTGGAGGGTAGTGGCACAGTCATAGCTCTCTGCACCCTCGAACTCCTGGGCTCAAGTGATCTTCCTGCCTCAGCCTCCCAAGTAGCTGGGACTAAAGGCACACACCACCATGTCTGGCTAATTTTTTATTTCTTTTTTTCTCTTTTTAGAGATGGGGGTCTCACTATGTTGCCTAGTCTGGTCTTGAACTCCTGGGCTCAAGTGCTTCTCCCGCCTCAGCCTCCTGAATCACCGGGATTACACACACGTGGCCAACTTCTATAACCTTTTAAGATATCCACCTCATTCTGTGAGCACTTCCTTGCTCCTTGGCACAGCAAAATGTTCCAGACTTATCTTGTATTTTTCCTGTTCCAACCCTGGAACCAGCCACCTCTCAAAGGAGACTCGTTCCTTTAAGTAGAGAATGATATTTAGAAGTTAATATCTGGATGCTAGAAGCTGTTGTAGTGTCACTGCTCTTGGAAACCCTCAGTGGACAAGGCTAAGGGTATAGACCCATATGCACACATTTACATCTATATTTTATATCTTTTTATATATAATGGAAGCCATGAGTTCATGCCAGGGCCTCCAATTCCAATACAGTACCACAGGTTTCCATATTTGTAACTCTCTTCTCTGACAGAGAAACCTGGCTCTTATTATCCTTATTATATTTACTTATTTGCTCAATCCACCTTAATATAACCAGTCCTCCATTGCTGCTGCCATCTCCTATTTGGCACAGATGCTTTCTTTGCCTCATTTGGCCCTGACCCCCCATACCATAGCCTCCACTTTGAGTGGACATGCTTCTCCACTGCTTGGACTTTGACATCCTGATGCAAGAATGCCCCTAAAATATGGGTGCCCTCTTCCCCCTACTCAAGTTTTGGCACTTTTCCTTGGATTACTCTGGTGCATAGAAGTTCTTCTCATTCCATTTGGGCTCCATGCTGCCAGCCCCCACTCTCCTAATGTGAGCATCCCATTCACCCTTTTTAGGCTCTGAAACCCCACACCAGACCTTCCCCATAGATGCATAGATGTCCTTGTTATGCCCAGGCTCCGACTTCCCATGCTAGCCTGTCCCTTAGCGTGGGCGCCCTCTTCATCCCTCTCAGACTCCAGCACTCTAAGTCAGGCACTCCCCCGTCCTCCTTACCTGTTCCGTCTCTGCCTTCCGATGCTGTCTGTCCCTCCATGCAGAAACCTCTTTCCCTCACCCAGACTGCCCACACTATGGGCGCATTATGCTGGTTGGTCTTCAGCAGCCCACCCTGGACTTCCCGCATTCCTCCTGTGGACATTCCTCTCACCCTGCTTGGGTTTTGATAATGAAAATGAAACATCAAAATTTATGAGATAGCCGGGCGCTGTGGCTCACGCCTGTAATCCTAGCTCTTGGGAGGCCGAGGCGGGCGGATTGCTCAAGGTCAGGAGTTCAATACCAGCCTGAGCAAGAGCGAGACCCCGTCTCTACTATAAATAGAAAGAAATTAATTTGCCAACTGATATATATATAAAAAAATTAGCCGGGCATGGTGGCGCATGCCTGTAGTCCTAGCTACTCGGGAGGCTGAGGCAGGAGGATCGCTTGAGCCCAGGAGTTTGAGGTTGCTGTGAGCTAGGCTGACGCCACGGCACTCACTCTAGCCTGGACAACAAAGTGAGACTCTGTCTCAAAAAAAAAAAAATTTATGAGATACAATTAAAGCACGCTTAGATGAACACTTGTAGCTTTAAATGCTTATAATTATTATAGAAAAAAAGAATGAAATCAGTCACTAAAGTTTCACCTAAGAGGCCAGAAAAAGAGTAAATTAAGTCCAAAGGAAATAGAAGGAAGAAAATAATAAAGAGAAGAAATCAATAACATTGAAAACTGGCAAACAATAGAGACAATTATGCAAGCCAGAAATTGGTTCTTTGAAAATATTTTTATAAAAACAGATAACCAGGAAAAAGCAATACAAATTAGCAATATAAAAAATGAAAAGAAAATATAACTGTAGATCCTATAGATATTAAAAGAATAACGAGCAAATGTTACAAACAATTTGATGCCAATAAATTTGACAACTTAAAGTGGAAAAATTCTTTGAAAAATACAACTTGCCAAAAATAATACAAAATGGAATTTTTAAAAATCAGAATGGGCTTATATCTATTAAAGAAATGAAAATTATTATCAAAAGAAAACTCCAGGCCCGAAGGGTATCACAGGTGAATTGTATCAAACATATAAAGAGAATATGAAATTAATCTCATCCAAGTCTTTCAGAAAAATAAAGGAGGAAGGAATACTACCAAACTCTGATACCAAAACCTAAAGAAGACATTAAAGGAAAGAAAATTATAGGCCCAAATTACTCACAAACATAGATGCATAAATCTTTAATAAACTAGGCAGATAAGGCAAACAAATTTTTTTTAAATCCTTAATATGCTATTGGTAATTGGAACCAGCAATACATAAAACAGAAAATATGTTATAACCAAGCAGGGGTTTATCCCAGGAGTGCAAATGATTTAATAATCCCAGGAATTTATCCCAGGTTTTGTCTCAGTATCTCTTATACTTTGGAATCAAAGTAATTCACCAAATTAATAGAATAAATGAGGAAAAAATATATAATTTCAATAGATGCAGAAAAAGTATTTGACAAAGTTCTACATTCATTTATGATTTCAAAAACTCTTAGCAACCTAGCACTTTGGGAGGCCAAGGACAGAGGATCACTTGAAGCCAGGAGTTTGAGACCAGCCTGAGAAAGAGCAAGACACTGGCTCTACATAAAAGTAGAAAAATCAGCCAGGCATGGTGGCACATGCCTGTAGTCCCAGCTACTTGGGAAGCTGAGGCAAGAGGAGCACTTGAGCCCAGGAGTTCGAGGTTGCTGTGAGCTAGGTTACTGCACCCTAGCCAGGCAACAGAGTAAGACCCTGTCTCAAAACAAACAAAGAAACTAACAAAAAACCCTTAGCAAATTTGTAATCGAAACTTCTTGGGCTCTATGGAAAACCTACAGTTAAAATCATAATTTATGACAAAATATTGAACATTTTCCTTCTAAGACTGGGAACAAGGCAAGGATGTCCACTCTCATCCCTTCTATTCCATTGTACTAGCAATTCCAGCCGTGCAATAAAGCAAGAGAAGAAATTGAAGGCATAAAAATTGGAAAGGAAGACATGAAATCATCTCATTTTGCAGATGACATGATTACTTACATTGAAAATCCTAAGGAATATACCAAACAACTCCATAAATGAATAAATTAATCTAGTAAGATCTCAGTATACAAGGTCAATATGCAAAAATCAATTATATTTGTATATACTAACTGTAAACAAAATATTTAGACTTCACTTATAATAACATCATAAAACATAATATTTAGAAATAAATTTAACAAAAAACATGTAAAACCTGTATATCAAAACTACAAAACATTGTTCAGGGAAATTGAAGAAGACCTAAATAAGTGGCGAGAAGTATCATGTTCATGGATTGCAAAACTCATTTTTAAGACTCAAACTGATCGATGCAATTCCAATTATAATCCCTCTTGAGTTTTAAGAAATAAACAATCTTATCCTAAAATTTATATGAGATTGCAAAGGATGTAAAGTAGCCAAAGAAACATTAAGAAGGAGAACAAAGTTGAAGGTTTACACTACCTGACTTCACAGCTTTCCTATGTAGCATCAAGACATAATGGTACTGGTGTAATGATAGATAGTATATCACTGGAGCAGAATAAAGAACTAAAAATTAAACCTGTACTCTTAAAGTCATTTGAGTTTTGACAAAGGCACCAAAGCAATCCAATGGAGGAAGAAAAGTCTTTTCAACACATAGTGCTGGAACAACTGAATGTCCATGTGGAAAATAATGAAGCTCAAATTCCGCCTCACACTTAGAAGAAGAAAATGTACTCAGTATGGATCATAGAGTGAAACATAAAAGCCAAAACTATGAAACTTATAGAAGAAAACGAGAGAATATCGTCACAAATTGGGGATGATAAAATTTTCTTAAGTAAGTTGTAACAAAGCAATATCCATTTAAAAATTGATACAGTAAACTTCAAAATTTAAAACTTGTGGATCTGGGAGGCCGAAGTGGGCGGATTGCTCGAGGTCAGGAGTTCAAAATCTGCCTGAGGGAGACCTCATTTCTACTAAAAGTAGAAAGAAATTAATTGACCAACTAAAAATATACATACAAAAAAAAAATTAACCGGGCATGGTGACGCATGCCTATAGTCCCAGCTATTCGGGAGGCTGAGGCAGGAGGATTGCTTGAGCCCAGGAGATTGAGGTTGCTGTGAGCTAGGCTGATTCCATGGCACTCACTCTAGCCTGGAGAACAAAGTGAGACTCTGTCTCTAAAATAAATAAATAATAATAATAATAATAATAATAATAAAACTTGTGGATATCAAGACACTATTAAATAAAATAAAACAAATAAGCAAGTCACAGACTAGAAGAAGATATTACCAAAATATATATCTGACAAAGGATCGATATTGATAATCTATAAAGAACTCCTAAAACAATAAAAATATACACAAACTAATAAAAATGAGCAAAAGACTTGAACAAGGATGATCATATCCCCATCTAATCATGAGAAAAACAAATCCCAATTGAGGGACAAAATTCCTGACCAGTACTCTTCAAAACCGTCAAGGTTATCAGCAAAACAAAGAAAGTCTGAGAAACTATCCCAACCAAGAGGAGCCTAAGGAGACATGATGGTTAAATCTAATGGGAGATCCTGGATGACATCCTGGAACACAAAAAGGACATTAGATGAAAACTAAGGAAATCTGAATACTTAGTAATGATGTATCAATATTTGTTCATTAATTATAACAAATGTATCATAGCCATATGTTAATAATAAGGTAAATTGGGTATGGGGTGTATGGGAACTCTCTGTACTATCTTTGCAATTTTTCTGTAAATTTAAAACTATTCTAAAATTTAAAAGTTTATTATTAAAAAAGAAATATCGTCGTAGTTTTATTCATAATAGCCCAAACTGGAAACAGTCTAGGTGTCCATCGACAGAAGAATGGATAAACTGGGATAGTCATATGATGGAATACTACTAAGCAATAAAAAAGAGTGAACAACAAACACCACAGGATGGATGTGTCTCAAAACATTATGTTGAGTGAAAGAAGCCTCAGGCAAAAGAGTTTATACCATATGTCTGTGTGATTCCATTTTTATAGAGTTCTAAAATAGGCTAAACTTGTCTATGGTGGAAAGAAATCAAAATAGTGGTTGTGTCTGTAGTATGTGGGTGGGGCTTGACTAGGAAGAGACATGAGGGAACTTTTCTGGGATCGTGACGATGTTCTGTATGTTGATAGGGGTTTGTGTTACACAAAAATATGCATTTTTAAAAACTCACTGAATGGTACACTTAAGATCTGTGCTTTCACTGTATATAAATTTTACCTTAAAAATCTTATAAACAGATATTGAATTCTAGTTAATAATACGCATGTGGAAGTGTTAGGAGTCAAGTGTACCGTTCTGTGCAGCTTATTTTGAAGTGCATCAAAGAATTAAGATTTGATGGCTGGATTGAGTGATTAATAAGTAGGAAAGGTATGTGATAAAGCAAAAATGCAAAATGTTAATTGTAGAATCTGATTGGTGGATATTGGGTGTTCACTGTGCAGTTCTTTTAACTTTTTATATGTTCGAGAATATTCACAATACAATATTTGGGGGAAGAATACATGGTATCTGAAATTCGCTCTAAGGGGACCCACTTTTTGCTTGTTGTTTATGGTGTAAGTATTAATAGATCTCTGACAGAACGTTCTTAGAGTAGCATTGCTGGATCAATACTTTCTTTCATCCTCCTTGAGACACTTTTAGAAAGAGTATTGAGGAGGATTAGTCCTGCTTTGAAAAAGGAATTTTGCTAAGTTTTCCAAAATGATATCCTTATTAAATTTGGAATGCTCAAATCTGTAGAAATGTACCCAAAGTAGCTAATATTTATAACCTCTTTCTTTTCAGATATACAACCTAATGTAGACCTGAAAAGCGCTCAGGAGCAGTCTGTGCCCACAGGTAACATGAGGTCTTTCCTCTCTATAAATATACCTTTACTAAAAATACCAAAAAAAAGGAACATGCTTATTCTGATTATATTAAAAATGCTATGGAAATGTGTTTTTTAAAAATGTGGTTGTCTCTTCTGATTAAAAAAAACTTACCCATTTTAGATCATGTAAGTTCTTTTTTTTTTTGAGACAGAGTCTTGCTTTGTTGCCCAGGCTAGAGTGAGTGCCGTGGCATCAGCCTAGCTCACAGAAACCTCAAACTCCTGGGCTCAAGCTATCCTTCTGCCTCAGCCTCTCAAGTAGCTGGGACTACAGGCATGTGCCACCATGCCTGGCTAATTTTTTATATATATTTTAGTTGGCCAATTAATTTTCTTTGTATTTATAGTAGAAACGAGGTCTTGCTCTTGCTCAGGCTGGTTTCGAACTCCTGACCTTGAGCAATGCACCTGCCTTGGCCTCCCAGAGTGCTAGGATTACAGGTGTGAGCCACCTCGCTCGGCCTTATGTAAGTTCTTTAGCATCATAGGGCCCAACCATATTCTGCCTAATGTTGATCACTGGGTTTTTTTCTTTTTTTAATTTTTCAACTGATTGGTTTGGATAAAGACAGTTTTTGTTGAATAATAGAGTAGCTTATGTTTGAATGACTTGTGCTGTTTGCTCTAGAAAAGTGGTCAGAAAATGTTTTTGTAAAGAGCCAGCTAGTAAATATTTTAGACTTTGCAGGCCACATATGGTCTCTGTTGCATGTTCTTCTTTGTATTTTTTATAACCCTTTAAAAATTTTAAAACTATTTCTACCTCCTGGGCCCATACAAAAACAGACTATGGTCAGACTTGGCCCTCAGGCCATAGTTTGCTGACTCATGCTCTAGAATATACAGTAAACATTTAAAATAATTTTATTTCCTAAAAATAACTTTTACATTTTTTTCATTAACTCACTTTGTTTGAATCAAAACTTATGTTATGTTACAAAATTTATCACTTAAGTGCCTTTTTGTATTACTGTGAGTTGTAACCTCATATTTTAATTGAATTTGAACCTCATATTAATTGTTCCGGTGTGCAATATATTTTACTCATTTCAGGCTTGAGAAAAGTGGACCACTGTCTAGATCAGTATCTTAGAGTTTATAGTCTATGCATTATAATATGCAGAAATTAGAAACTTTAGATATTCATAAACAAAAAATGGGTCCCTGTTGACCACATTTACAAGGCCTCTTAGTGATGGATTTTATGAAACATGTTTCCATTTCAGTCCTGCATTCCAGCAAATGTCCTGTTCCATGGGTTTGGTCATGGCTACTGCTGAAAGGAATGTCACTACAGGGTTCCTAGTCACCTCCCCTACTGCAGCCCTACTTAGATGCTCCATTATTCAGTGTCTTTGACTATTTGTTGCATTAATAGGTATGTAGTAAATATTCTATTGCGTACTGGGAAGGAGTTGGATAGAAAATGGGTGAATTTTCAGTTCATTTCTTCTGCTATCATTTTTTGTTAAGCTGCTAAGCTTATATGTGAGAATAATTGCAGCTAAATTGTTCCTTTTTTTTCTTCCAGTATTATAAGTATCTATTATGCAAAATTATATTTTCCTTAAACTTCATTTTTTATTTACTTATTTTTTATTTCAGCATATTATGGGGGTACAAATGTTAAGATTACATATATTGCCCATGCCCCCCTGCTCCCTCGAGTCAGAGCTTCAAGTGTGACCATCCCCCAAACGTTGCACATCTCACTCATTATGTTTGTATATACCCGTCTCCTCCTCCCCCCTCCCACCCGCCCAATATCCAATAAATGTATTTCCTATATGTCCACTTAGGTGTTGATCCGTTAATACCAATTTGCTGGTGAGTACATGTGGTGCTTGTTTTTCCATTCTTGAGATACTTCACTTAGTAGAATGGGTTCCAGCTCTATCCAGGAAAATACAAGAGGTGCTATATCACCATTGTTTCTTAAAGCTGAGTAGTACTCCATGGTATACATATACCACATTTTAGTAATCCACTCATGTATTGATGGGCACCTGGGTTGTTTCCACACCTTTGCAATTGTGAACTGTGCTGCTGTAAACATTCGAGTGCAGGTGTCCCATTTGTAGTGTCATTTGATCTTTTGGGTAGATGCCCAGTAGTGGAATTGCTTGGATCAAATGGTAGATCTACTTGTATCGCTTTAAGGTATCTCCATATTGCTTTCCACAGAGGCTGAACCTAAACTTGATTTTTAAATAAACAACTTTGCTGTTTATTTAAGCATGCTTTTATTATGTGCTCACTTTCACTTATAAACTGCCTTAACACTTTGTATTTCTTTTAATCCCTTCTCTGAATCTACCTTGCATTGTAACTGTGGGCTTCTCTTAGGTATATCTGCAAAGTCTGGGCTCCTTGAGGACAGGCATGATGACTTATTCATATCTCTAGCCTTGTCAGCATTTAGTAAATGTTCAAAGAAATAAAGTAACTTGGGGTCCAATTGTCCAATATTTTTCCACAGAATCACATTTATAATGTGAACAGAAGGGAAAATAGAATTTGCCATACAGAAGCTTACACCCTTCCTCTTAGGAGAGCATCTTTCCCAAATTTGGTCATGCCGGTGTTTGGAGGCTCAATATTTCTTATTATTACATATTAATATTTCTTGGTCACCAATAGCAGTGGTATCATGCTGAATATCATGAGCTGTACCAATGGAGGGGGAATTTTTGTCCAGAAGGAACATGAGTGCATTTTATTATTATAACTCAGGTGAGAGTTATATGTAAGAAAGTTGTATATATGGAAGGGTGTATGAACCCTGGGCATATTTCTGAACTTCAAGAGTTTTCATATATATATATATATCCCTTTTGGGTGTATATGAAGGGGGATATTCTCTGTCACTAAATGGTTATGTGAGGCTGAAAACTAAATGGGGGTCTACTTAATACATATTTATAAAAATCCTTTAAAGTTGATTGTAGGCCATATGCAGTGCCTCATGCCTGTAATCCTAGCACTCTGAGAGGCCGAGGGGGGAGGATGACTTGAGCTCAGGAGTTCAAGACCAGCCCGAGCAAGAGTGAGACCCCGTTTCTACTAAAAATAGGAAAAAAAATTAGCCAGGCAACTAAAAATAGAAAAAATTACCCAGGTGTGATGGAATGTGCCTGTAGTCCCAGCCACTGGGGAGGCTGAGGCAGGAGGATTATTTGAGCCCAGGAGTTTGAGGTTGCTGAGAGCTAGGCTGATGCCGCAGCACTCTAGCCTGGGCAACAGAGCAAAACTCTGTCTCAAAAAAAAAAAAAAATTGACTGCATACTTAAAACTCTTTTTGTCTTTTAGAAAGTCCAACAGTTTTGAATGACTACAATTTAACCAAACCTCATGAAATAGAAAATGTGGACAGTGCAGAAGGACCAACCAATGAAGATGAAGACATAGGAGGTGAGCCATAGTGTATAGACTAGGCACTGATGGTTAAGATATGGTTAAGGCCAAGAATGAAGAAGAAATAAGCTATCCAAAGAAAATTTGCATTTGTGGGTTTGGGTTTAATTAGGAGTGATTAAATTTTGTTCATTTCACAAATATTTTCATTAATAGTTATAGGATATCAGCAAATTTTGACAATTTAAGCTGATTATTTAGTGTTCAAGTTATATTAACTTCGTTTACAATATAATGTTCATTTTACTTTTTTGCATTATAAAAGTAATGTATGTTTATCAAAGAATTTTGTCTGGGGTGTTTTCTAACACCACAAACCAATTCTCCAATTGTCCGAACAATAACTAGATGTCCAACAATTCAATTCAATTCTGATACGAACTCCCAGTGTTAGGGCAGACCCCATAGGTTAGGGGCTCAGATGCACATTTTTGCCCCCAGTTCGGACACCAGTCTCAAGTATACCAAGTCCCCAGGTTACCTGAACTTCTGTCTGACTTGGCTACAAAGTCAGGGATTCCCACTCCACAGGTCAATAATTTGCTAGGGTGACTCACAGGACTTGTTATATAACCCATTTATTTATTCCTTTACTCTCAGCTACTATTCCTCCTTCTCTCTGTTTATACCAAACTTTGCAAGGAACATTAGGTTTGGCCACTGTGCTGGTCAAGATTGCAAGCAGCAATACTAATCTAGCAAGTACGTCTTCCTCAGTCCACCCCATCATACATGTGGGATAGAGTTACATAGGTACCAAACTAATGGCTGTTTCTACCACTAGGCAATATAGCTGCATTCATTGTTAACCCCAATTTGTCAGACAGCGCGAAGGCACAATCAGGCCTTTAGGAATTCTGACATAAAGGTTTAAAGCTATAGTTACAGTTTCTTGCGTAGGAATCATCTCATTTCTAGCACTTACGGTTGCAGCCCTGGTCCTGCAACTACTGCATCTAGCAAGAAAGAAAAGGTTGAAGTTATGTGTAGAAGGAAAAGAAGGATGGCCATCATAGCAGCATCCTCCTCCTTGGGAAGGGCTGTATAGTCATATCAGCATCCTCCCCCATCCACTCTTCCCTAGATCAGCCAGAAACAGAGGAATCTACCTAGTAGGGACACTCCCTTAGCTCATGTTGAGTGTGAGCACACACAGGTGAAAATGTGTAAACCAGGCCATCACGCCTGTGCTGCACCCTATTTTACATAACTAATGCTTCAGTTGTCTTCTGGAATTCTCTATCAAACTGTTCCTCTGAGGAGGAGATCTCTTTGCCCATTGTTTGACATTACGGGCTGTAAATAAAGAGTGTTCCTTGGTGTGAAGAAATGTGACTTGGCATCCACATTGGTGCAGTCTGTCCTGGTTCTTTCATGCTATTCTGACCATTTGCATCTACCACCACCAGGTAAGCAAAGCCCAGTGCAGAGTCAGTGTTTCTCCTTGTCAAAACCCATTTGTAGCCCCTCGGTCATTGCATTGGTTCCTCAATGCAATCCACTTGCCCCACCCTGTCTGCCCTATCCCGCTTCCGGGAATCTTCCCCATAGCCATCTGCAGTCTCTGTCTCTCTTGTTGGCAGACAGATGGTTTGTTGACATTTTGTGCTTCAGAGGGTGCGAGAGGAATATGCCCAAATTCAGCCCTTCTTCTGCATGACTGCAGCACCCCCCCTCCCGCCTTGTCTACTCATTTCACAGACCGAGGCGGCCACCTCAAGCAAGCATACCATGATAGCCACCCATTTGTTCCAATCACCTTCTGAACCTGGAAGGGAGTTCTTTTGTAGGGCATCTGCATGTCCTACTTTAATGCATACCTCAGATTCCTATCATGATTTCCATGACTGTGTCCTATATGGGAATCCCTTTTATAGATCATTTCCATTGCCATTCCTGCCATTGACCGTCACCCAGGACTCAGTAGACACTGAAACATAAGGGCATGATCATTGTTCAATTATTCTATCACTGCTGGGAGAACAGCAGATAATGCAGCCCTCTGAGCTGATTTGTTTTTACCTTCTTCAACAACAGTGACAGTTTTCCAAACAGGATGTTTGTCCATTTACCTTAGCACTGCCATCCACAAACTAAGCAGCTCTTTGTTGGTCAGTCAAAGGCTACTTCATAGGGCACTGTCCAAGTGATGATATAATGGAATCCAGCAGCTCCTCACACAGTTCCAAAGTCAGTCCTAGGGGATAAGAGGCTCCCTGCTCTGAGTATCTCATCCGCGCATTCCCCAGGTGGGAAGATCCAGCGTAAACTATTTTATTATGAAACTCTTCTGGGCACTGCCTTCCCCACTGGAGCATTTCTCTGACCCACCCAAGACATCATTGATATTTTAGATTTTAAGGTTATTTTTTGTCCTTCAATCATAGGGGCAGTTTCAATTAATGTTTAATAACAGGCTAGTAATTTCCTCTTAATTGGAAATTCTCTAGTCCAAAGTCCCCAGTTTTAGTCAGAAGCACTCACAGGCCTTTGCCTTAAGCCCTAGTCTACACTCCGCATAGAGTTATCACAGAGAATTTGCCCATACCACACTCTAGCTTCTCTTCTTCATTGCATAGGCTCAGACCATCTTATCTGTTCCTGGTTAGCATGTCTACTTAACATTGCTTGAAGGGTGGATTTTCATGCCTTCTGTTACATAGAAACAATTCTCTGGACAGACACGATGTCCATCTTCAGAATACATTCAGGTAAAAGAGACATGACCACTTCAGACATGTCAGTTTTCTTCCACACTTTTACCTCAATCCCATCAGCCCTTACATTTCTAACTGTAGTCTCCATTAGGACTTCATTGACAGGTTCTGGTTTTACAATACTAGGTAGGGGCGGTGTTCCCATAAAACTTCCAAGTAAAGGAAGCACAACCTCTTCCCAGACAGCCTGTTTAAACATTGTAATTTTCATCTGACTCTCCATCTTAATCCTATCAAGTCTTACATTTCTATTCATATAGTCTCCCAGTCTAACTGAAGCCCCTGTTAGGGCGTTGCCAATAGCTATGGGTTTTGAACCCATAGTATATGAGGCTTCCTTGTCAGGGAGTTCTAGAAACTATTTTTCTCCACCCCATGACCGTTTTGCTCCCTCATGTGCAGAAGGCTTTTGGAGCTCTAGTGAGGGGTCGAGCAAGGGACCCTGGCCCTTTTGTCAATTTTTGCCATGATTAATCTGTCTGACTATTGTCCCAGGCAATTTCAGATTCAATTTCTCATTGTAATCTTTACCTCTGGCTTTAAATTTTTTTCCAAACTAGGGTAAACAGAATGAACTTGTTTGGTTCCTTTTAATGTAGGGGAACCAGGAAGCGACCCCTTTGGTTTGCCCAGCCTTCAGTAGTGCTGCAATAAGACCTTTGTTTCAACCCCCATCAATGTCTGTTTGGTTTATCCCTTTTCTGCTGGGAATTTTACCCTGCTGGGAATGAGTCCCCTCACTCCCCCCACCCCCTTTTTCCCCCTCTTTGTTTCATTCTTATCAAACTTTCCTTTATTTACCTTATTTCTTAATAGCCATTTTAAAATGTCCACCTTGATGGGATGAATCCTTTGACTCTCCTCTCTGCCTCTCCCGATTTTCTTGTTCATTAATCTAACACTTTTGTTGGCATCTGTAAGGCCCATGAGGGAGAGCTGAGAAAGCAAATCCGATAAGGCTTCTTGGACTGTTGCTCAGTTTTGCAGCAGTAAAGTTACAGGAGGTAACCATGCAAAAGGGTCCCCTGTATCGACTGTATTTTCTCAGACTCTGTATTTTTCTATTTGGCATCCACTCATCACGGGGCCAGTAATGTTAACTATGTGCTCTTATTTTTTGTGTTCTCTATTCTCTGGCATGTGGGGGCCTTGCGCACCTAGGGGGAGACTGTGTCTCCCAGGGATTCGCCAATTCTTAGGGATAGTGAAGGGCTTGGCCAGGAGCAAACTTTCCATATACAAACCAACCAATCCTGAGTACATACCCCAGTTATATCTCACTTCTTATCTAACTCTCATATACCAAGCTGATACTTCCCCTGCCTCCATCATCCCAGGACCGGGTACCAGACAACTAGTGACCACCCCTCTGCTCAGACTAGCCCATCCTAAACCGTTTACTCTGCCCTGCCTTGCCTTTCCCGCAGAAACCCCACCCCAGGCTATGGCCTAACCTCTTCCCTCACTCTTCTTTCCTGCCTCCTGACCTGCACTGGTGCTTTCCCCTGGGACCCCGCATGGCGTATAGTAACCCCATCTCCGGGACCTGTGAGTGTAATAAACTTCTTCCTTTCAAGCCTCGTTCTCATTTTCTTTGTAGCTGCACTGCCTTTGCCATCCCGTATCCAACACATACCTCCTTAGACACACGCTTAACCGCGGCATCTACCGTGACCTGGGAGTGGGCATATTCGGTGGGTGAATATGTTGATTATCACAAAGCCCGTCTCACTTGACTCGCATGTGAGGCATATCAGCTGCTTCATCTGGGGCACTCTGCTGGCATTTGTAGGAGGAGTTAGAGGGTCCCCCTCCTCAGGGTAAATAGAGCTTATCGTGCTTTTATCCAGTCCAGTGTCTCCTCAGGAACAACCTGCTGTGTGTCTGGATCCTGTATAGCCATCTGTGATTGTTCCATAGTGAGCTACGGGTCCTGTATCAACCCAAACATCGTCTTCCACTCTGTAGCATTTAAAAACCAAAATACTGCCCCTAAATTAGTTATTTTCACAGCCCAGTTTAGTAAAGGTTCTTTAGGAAGATGCTGCTGCTAACCTACAAAATAAAGTAACTGTTTTACACTATACCCCCTGCTTTCAGTAGTTTCTTGGGTTTGCTATCCACTACCTGGAATACCTTTTTGGTGACCAGAGGTCTTAGAGGTATTCTCTGATGTTCCCGCATAATTTTTCCCAGTAGGGGTAACTTTGACTCTAGTATCCAAAGCTCAGGCTGACTAGAATCTGAGCTTTGGTCCAGCATCAAAGTCTGACCTACCAGTCTCTTTTACTTTCATTTTAGCTATTACTGATAATAGTAACCATGAGATTGTATATTTCACTTTTTTCTTACTAGTTTGCATTTCCTTATGCCTCCTGTGAACCAACTCCCCAGGAGTTGGGTTTATCTCTAAATTCCGTTGGTAACTTTTACCTTTAGTAACTGACCATGCACAAATCCTGCTCCCTACCATGGATGACCACATGACAACCCAGGAATCAAAGGTTCCTCATCCCCTCTTTCATCCTTTTTGTTCCAAACCATGTATTTCTGTGAGCCAGGACTGGTCTAGCAAATTCTACTCCCAAGACCAATTCTGGACTCCAACACCAACAGTGAATTCTCCAAACAATTCAATTGTTGAGTGTCCAATAATTCAATTCGATTTTGGTACTAATTGCAGGTTAGTGCAGACCCCACAGGTTAATGGCTCTGTCCTAGAAGACTATCCTCACTTCAGTTGTCAGTCACAAGTACCAGGTCCCCAGGTTACCCACACTTCTGTCCAGCTCAGAAAAAATTGAGGTTTCCCACAAGCCTCTCTCAGGTTTGATAATTTGTTAGAATGACTCACAAAACTCAAAAAATTGCTTTACGTGGTTACCAGTTTATTATAAAGGATACAACTCAGGAATGGCTAAATGGAAGAGATGCATAGGGCAAGGTATGGGAGGGAGAAAGATGGACATCTCATGCTTTCTCTGGACATGCCACCCTTCCAGCACCTCCTGCTGTTCAGCAGCCTGGCAGCTGTCTAAATCTCATCGGTCAAGAGTTTTTATATAGCTCAATCTCCAGCACCGCCCTCCCATCTCTGAGGTCAGTAGGCAGGGCTGAAAGTTCCAACCCTCTAACTGGGTGGTCTTTCCTGGTGACCAGCCCCATCCTGATGCTATGTAGGGGCCCCAACCTTATTCACCTTATTAGGATAAACTCAGGTGCTTGAAAGAGGGGCGTGTTACGAATAACAAAAGACACTCTCATCATTCAGGTAATTGCAAGAGTTTTAGGAGCTCTGTGTGTGGAACTGGGAACAGGAACAAACACCAAATATATTTTTGTATTATTCCACAATTTGGAAAGTTCACTGAAGTACAGAGAAAAAGGAAAAACCCACCTCTGTCCTATCAGCATTACGGAACACTTACTTCCAGGCTTTTTGGTGAATTTGGAATGCTATGTTTGTATTATCATTGCTCACATTATATGCTAATATTTATGTTGATAAATCTAATCACCATTGCTTCATGAATGTCACTCAGATCTCATCTTACATGTCATTTCTTCAGAGCTGCTTTCCCTGACAGCCTGGTTACTGTTTTAATACAATACCGTATTTTAATACTCTGCATGACACTCATCACAGATAATTTTGGAGTTTTGTTTGTTTGTTTATTTATTGTCTCTCTCCTTCCTCCTCCATCAACCAAGATCTTGATCTTTTTCACTGCCAGGTATTTGTGGCACCTAGAACAGCACCTGGCTCATAGTAGGTCTGCAATAAATATTTGTTGAGTAAGTGACTAAATGAAAATTCTAGGTTGATTGTGTGTGTGTGTGTGTGTGTGTGTGTGTGTGTGTGTGTTGCTTAAAGGGAGACAAGAAAAATAGTTTCTCAGGGTCTTTTTCTTCTTTCTTAGATTCCTTAAGGGACCAAGAAATGGAGTTCTTTGTCTAAAACTTCTGAGATTCAAATCACAGCTTCAACTAACATTCCAGCTCTGCCGAGCTATACATTAATTTGTACCAGTTTTTAACCACAGAGACAGAAAAATGCTGGTTGGCACAGGATGTGGTCATTTGTGCTGAGGAAAGGCATATGGTGTTGTATCTGCTTCATGCAACTTCTTGAAGGTGACATTCATGGAGTCACACTCAGAATGAGGCAAACGATAGCTGTTACCTTTGGCTTGTATTTTTCTGAGTTAGGGTTTCTGAGTTCCGGTAGGTGATACTATTAAGTTTGTATTGAAAATGGTGATCCCTATACAAATGTTGGTTTGAGAATTTAAAATTTATATTATAAATTTGCTTTGGGTTCAAAGATAGCCTATGAATTTTATGTTTTGAGGTAGTTGCGGGGGTAAGAGGACAGATTAAATACCCAAACATCAACAAGAAACCAATAATTTCCATTCAACAATAGGAATTGAAAACAAATATTGGAAAAACCCAAGTGGTGTAGCACCTCTTTAGGAATCCATGCAATAGATTGTAGGCCTCTATGCATTTTGACCCTGCTCTGGAAGTGTTACCAAGGAGAAAGGAAAGAGGGAGATTTCAGTCTTTGTGATCTGTTCAGTTGGGTCCACTTTGACTATTATAGCTACCTATGGCATTTCTATCACCTCACCTCTAACTACATGTCAGTAGATTAATGTGATACTTGTGTATAGAAATTATTTTTCCCAGTGGCTAGAGGTCTGGGAGTGTCAAAAAGTTCTTCGTAGAGACTGAAAGATATGATCAATCATTCTAAATAATTTGGGAAAGAGAGAGAAACAATTCTGTCCTCTAAGCCTCACTTAGAAAGAAATGAATAGGCAATTTTAGTGTTAAAAGATTATTCTATTATTTTGCTATTAACCTCCAAACTGATTAAAGTAGTCCTCCTTTATATGCAATTTTGCTTTCCGAGGTTTCAGTTACCTGTGGTCAACCGCAGTCCAAAAATAGGTAAGTATAGTACAATAAGATATTTTGAGAGAGAGAGAGAGACAACATTCACATAACTTTTATGACAGCATATTGTTATAACTGTTCTATTTTATTATTAGTTATTGTTGCTAATCTCTTACTGTGCTTAATTTATAAATTAAACTTTACCGTAAGTATGTATATGTAGGAAAAATATAATATACAGTTATGTGCCACACACCAATGTCTAAGTCAACAATACATGTGTGACGGTGGTCCCATAGGATTAATAATACCATGTTTTTGCTGTACCTTTTCTGTGTTTAGGTATGTTTAGATACATAAATACTTACCATTGTGTTACAGTTACCTACAGTATTCAGTATAGTAGCATACTGTACAGGTAACATTTAGACTAAAGTTAGAAGGAAAACTTAAGCCCACGAATTTGAGACCAGCCTGGGCGATATAGCAGGATCCCATCTCAAAAATAAGTCCTGGAGGCCAGGCGCAGTGGCTCATGCCTGTAATCCTAGCACTCTGGGAGGCCAGGGTGGGCGGATTGCTCGAGGTCAGGAGTTCAAAACCAGCCTGAGCAAGAGCGAGACCCCGTCTCTACTATAAATACAAAGAAAATTAATTGGCCAACTAAAATATATAGAAAAAATTAGCCGGGCATGGTGGCGCATGCCTGTAGTCCCAGCTCCTTGGGAGGATGCGGCAGAAGGACTGCTTGAGCCCAGGAGTTTGAGGTTGCTGTGAGCTAGGCTGATGCCACGGCACTCACTCTAGCCCGGGCAACAAAACGAGACTCTGTCTCAAAAAATAAAAATAAAAAAATAAGTCCTGGTACAGTGGCTCATGCCAATAATCCCAGCACTTTGGGAGCCTGTGGTAAGAGGATTGCTTGAGGCCAGGAGTTGGAGACTAGCCTGGGCAACACAGCAAGACCTTGTCTCTACAAAAATTTTTTAAAAACTAGCCAGATGTGGTGGCATGCACCTGTAGAGGCTGAGGTGAGAGGATCCCTTGACCCCAGGAGTTTCAAGGTTACAGTGAGCTATGATCAGGCCACTGCACTCTAGCCTGGGTGACAGAGAAAGACCCCATCTCTACAGACAAAACAAAACAAAGAAAAGTAATTAGGGAAATTTAGCCATAAAATAATAACAATTATAAAAAAACATGCTTTAGAGCCAGGAATGGTGGTACATGCCTGTAATCCCAGCTCAGAAGGCTGAGGCAGGAGGATTGCTTGAGCCCAGGAGTTCGAGACCAGCTTAGACAACATAGCGAGACTCACCATCTCAAAAACAAAACAAAACAAAACAAAACAAAACAGGCCTGGCACAATGGCTCACGCCTGTAATCCTAGCACTCTGGGAGGGCGACGCAGGCGGGATTGCTCAAGGTCAGGAGTTCAAAACCAGCCTGAGCAACAGCAGGACCCCATGTCTACTAAAAATAGAAAGAAATTAATTGGACAACTAAAAATATATAGAAAAAATTAGCTGGGCATGGTGGCGCATGCCTGTAGTCCCAGCTACTTGGGAGGCTGAGGCAGCAGGATTGCTTGAGCCCAGGAATTTGAGGTTGCTGTGAGCTAGGCTGATGCCACAGCACTCTAGCTCAGGCAACAGAGTGAGACTCTGTCTCAAAAAAACAAACAACAGCAAAAAAATACATGCTTTTAATGAAAGCATTTTTAAAAAAAATTCCTGTGAAATATTTTAGAAACTAAGATCCGTCTAGAGTGTTTTAAATTCAGAATAATTGTAATCACGTCTAATTTATATGTTAAACAATAAAATGTCATGTGCATCATTATGTTTCCAGCTTTTAGAAAATATCAGGCCCTGAGAGAAACATTCACTTTACTTTTCTCTTGTGGAAAGATAGACTAATTTTTAGGAAGGAAAAAGTCTTGACCCAACTAGAGTTGTTTGAAAAATAAAATAAAAATATTTGGAAAAAACTTTTAAAAAGTATTAACATTTAACTTAAATCCACTTGTTTTCCACCTCACAGACATTGTGGTAATTTTTTACAACATATTCCCAGAAGTCTAGTGTAGATGTTGGCAAACTTTTCCTGTAAAGGCTAGATATTAAATAACTTAGGCTTTGTGGGCCATATAATCTCTGTTGCAACTTCTTAACTCTGCCATTGCTGTGTAAAGCAACCATAGAAGATATATTAATCAAAGGGTGTGGCTTTGTGCCAATAAAACTTTATCCACAAAAATAGTTGTTGGATTGGATTTGACCTGCAGGGCATAATTTACTTACTTCTGGCATATATTTATGTGAAAATATAAAGTAAATATACTTATATATTTAATGTATGATGAGTTAAGAAAGCTTTTGATTCTTTTTTTTTGAGACAGAGTCTCACTTTGTTGCCCAGGCTAGAGTGAGTGCCGTGGCATCAGCCTAGCTCACAGCAACCTCAAACTCCTGGGCTCAAGCAATCCTCCTGCCTCCGCCTCCCGAGTAGCTGGGACTACAGGCATGCACCACCATGCCCGGCTAATTTTTTCTATATATATCAGTTGGCCAATTAATTTGTTTCTATTTATAGTAGAGATGGGGTCTCGCTCTTGCTCAGGGTGGTTTCGAACTCCTGACCTTGAGCAATCCGCCTGCCTTGGCCTCCCAGAGTGCTAGGATTACAGGCGTGAGCCACTGGGCCCGGCCGCTTTTGATTCTTGAAAGGAACTGTGTTCACATATACATTTCAAAAGGGCATCACTGTGGACTTTAACACTATTATTTTAAAAAATTAGAAAAATATATTTCACTAACAGCTCTGTTTATCACATCCATATATAATTGATATAGCTCTGTACTACTACCATTTATGGAAATTAATTCAGCAAAAATAAAACTATATGTGGCCTGGGAGCCATGGCTCATATCCTATCGCTTTGGGAGGCTAAGGTGGAAGGATCACTTGAGACCAGGAGTTGAAGACAAGCCTGAGCAAGAGTGAGACCCCGTCTCTACAAAAATGGTATGCGCCTGTACTCCCAGCTACTCGGGAGGCTGAGGAAGGAGGATTGCTTGAGCCCAGGAGTTTGAGATTCGGTGAGCTATGATAATGCCACTGCACTCTAGCCTGGGAGACAGAGTGAGACCCTGTCTCAAACAAAAACAAAAACAGAAAACATTAAAACCCATATGTGGATTAAATGTCATGTTACCACTTAGTTGGTACCTCCTATATTCCTGAAAATTTAAATCTGACAGGCAAATGCACTGGCAGTGTTTACACCAACTCACAATTCAGGTTTATTTCCTACATGAGGATACTTTTGACAGTATCCCAGCTCCCCCAGTGTGGTCACAGAGCTGAGTTTTTGTATTACAGTGTGTTCAATTAGTACTTACTTAAGGACCTAATTAGATATATACATATATATGTATTTTTTTCTTTTTGAGACAGAGTCTTGCTCTATTGCCCTGAGTAGAGTACCGTGGCATCAGCCTAGCTCACAGCAACCTCACACTCCTGGGCTCAAGTGGTTTTCCTGCCTCAGCCTCCAGAGTAGGTGGGACTATAGGCACGTGCCACCATGCCTGGATAATTTTTTCTATTTTTAGTAGAGACAGGGTCTGGCTCTTGCTCAGGCTGGTCTCGAACTCCTGACCTCAAGCAATCCTCCTGCCTTGGCCTCCCAGACTGCTAGGATTACAGGTGTGAGCCACTGCACCCAGCCTACACCTAATTATATTCTATCTAAAATTGTGATTGTACGAGACAAGCTTTTGCCCCCTTACCTTATAAACTTTTTTTTTTTTTTTTTTTTTTTTTGAGACAGAGTCTCACTTTGTTGCCCAGGCTAGAGTGAGTGCCGTGGCGTCAGCCTGGCTCACAGCAACCTCAATCTCCAGGGCTCAGCGATCCTACTGCCTCAGCCTCCCAAGTAGCTGGGACTACAGGCATGCGCCACCATGCCCAGCTAATTTTTTGTATATATATTTTTAGTTGGTCAATTAATTTATTTCTATTTTTGGTAGAGACGGGGTCTCACTCAGGCTGGTTTCGAACTCCTGACCTCGAGCAATCTGCCCGCCTCGGCCTCCCAAAGTGCTAGGATTACAGGCGTGAGCCACCACGCCCGGCCCCTTATAAACTTTTTGATTAAAAAAAAAAGAGGCCTAATAGCCCACACTTACATCTTTATAACAATACTTATCTATGAAGTGGTATAATCCAACCATATTGAAAAGCACAGAAATGATGGTCATCACTTCCTTTGAACAATTGTTATTTTTTCTTCTCTTAATGACCAACTGTAACTGTCTTCAGACTGATCTTGAGTGGTAGGAAATAACCAAGGGATCCTCAAGTCTTTATTTTTGTTTAGCTCCAGAAAGTGCTGGGAGCATTATGGGTACTTTACTGAATATAGATGATATTGGGACCTTCCTCTTGGATCTAAAATGTCAGCGAGGTACTGTGATGTGAAGAGCAGAATTTAAAGCATTATTTGAACATCTCATAAGAAAGAATATTCCTGTTGCTTTATCTGGCCAGTGATCACAGAGGAACACAATGAAATAAAAGCCTCAGTGTGAAGGCTAGAGATAAGGTGTGTTTCACATTAGTGTACCCAGGGATGTTAACTAGGTAGGGAAGAGACATGAGATGGTGAAATGTCATCCCAGCAAGGCCCTGTAGAAAAGACATGGAGTTAACGGTGGGGTCGCTAAGGTAGATCCCTGACAGCATTTTGTTTCAGTCTTTCTCCTTTCTCTGGAGTCGGATTCCCATCTTTGCCATTTTCCACTTGGAAAATGGAAGGAGAGATCCTCCATGCTCCGTGAGCATGTACGTTATGAGGGTGTGATTCTACATGCATTTGTCAATAGCATTATTTTTCCTCTTTGAATAATTGGCAAATATAAGTTTGGCTACAGATCCCCTGCATTTAATACTCTATTGGCACCCATTTTTCAGCAGCCCCTATCAGCCACCATCTCTTTTCTTACACCAGCTGTTTGTTCTAGAGCTGCTCTAGGGGCAAAAAGTACACAGTGTACCTCGATACCCATCAACAGCGCCTGTTTACCCTTTGCATTGGTTTTCCAGGACTTTCATAACAAATTACCACAAACTGGGTGACTTAAAATTTATTCTGTCACAGTTCTGAAGGCTGGAAGTCTGAAATCAAGGTGTCAGCAGGACCATGCTCCCTCTAAGGCTCCAGGGAAGAGTCCTTCCTTGCCTTTCTAGCTTCCGGGGGCTCCCAGTAATCCTTGGTGTTCCTTGGCTTGTGGCAGCATCCACTCCATTCTCTGGCTCTGTTGTCACATGGCCTCATTCCCTGTGTATATCTCTATATTTCCTCTGCTAGTCATTGGATTTAGGGCCCACTCTAATCCAGTGTGACCTCATCCTAACTGATTATATCTACAAAGACCCTATTTCCAAATAAAGTCACATCCTGAGGCTCCAGGCATACATGAATTTTGGAGGGACGCTATCCAGCACACCATTCCATCATCTCTTGACTCTGTACAACTGAATATCAAATACACCTGATACCCATCATGAAATAGATTTCTTTTTTTTTTTTTTTTTTTTTTTGAGACAGAGTCTCACTTTGTTGCCCAGGCTAGAGTGAGTGCCGTGGCGCCAGCCTAGTTCACAGCAACCTCAAACTCCTGGGCTCAAGCAATCCTGCTGCCTCAGCCTCCCGAGTAGCTGGGACTACAGGCATGCACCACCATGCCCAGCTAATTGTTTTCTATATATATTAGTTGGCCAATTAATTTCTTTCTATTTATGGTAGAGACGGGGTCTCGCTCTTGCTCAGGCTGGTTTCGAACTCCTGACCTTGAGCAATCTGCCCGCCTCAGCCTCCCAGAGTGCTAGGATTACAGGCGTGAGCCACTGCGCCCAGCCTAGATTTCTTTTTAATTAATTGTACAGTGGTGATCAGTCAGTGTATGTATTTAATTAATTCCGTCCTCTAAGACTGTGGTCCCCAACGGGTCCAAGCCCTGTTAGGAACCTGGCTGCAGAGTTCCACCGCCTCCCAACCCTCCCCCATCCATGGAAAAATTGTCTTCCATGAGACTTAGGAAGAGTGGAGGGGGGTGCACAGCAAGAGGTGAGCAGCGGGTGAGCGAGCTTCATCTGTATTTACAGCTGCTCCTGTCCCCATTGCTCACATCACCACCTGAGCTCTGCCTCTCTCCCTATCCCCACCCCAGTTTGTGGAAAAACTGTCTTTCATGAAACTGGTCCCTCATGCCAAAAAGGCTGGGGACCACTGCTCTAAGAGTTCTAGATCTTGCCTGATTCCATGAGAAACGTTGAATTTAATCGTTTTTTGAAAGGCTTCAACTTTTCTCTGTTGTGACACTTTGTACAGTGTAGATGCTTAGATCAAAGATAAGAACTTGAATTAGAAAGTTTGCTGAAAAACTAATTCTTCCCCTGTTAGGCTATGTAGTTCCCATCTTCAGTAGTTTTCCATGGCATAATCTCAATCTCTTTTGAGGTGTACAACATTTTTTGTGCTTATAAGAAGCACAAACTACTTTGATGCTTCTGAAAGAAGAAAAAAAAAAGCCACATATGCGGTTTATGGATGCTAATTACTGCCACATTTAGATGTGTGAAGGAGGGTGGCTGGAGCGAGCTGGGAGAGACCAAGTCAGCCTCGCCTGGGCGCTCGCTGAGGCTCCGGCGGTACTGCTCAGCACACGCAAACGTATGCTTCAAAAGGAAGTGCCGTTTTTTATCAAAATATTACATCTCTCAAGCCCGGATCAAGACCTGTCACTCATGGGATGCAGGGGTTATCTTACAAAATCTGCAGTGCTTTGCTGCAGAAGTTCACTCACAGGGGATTTCTGTTAAGTGCTAGCCATGGGCAGAGCTTTACAGCTTGTACTGTGTCCGACGGGTAAGTTCTGTTGGTGATAGAACCAAGACATCGCTCCTTGAAGCTTTTGAACCAAAAACATTTCTGGATTTTTTTTTTCTTAAACCAAGCAGTGTAGCACAGAGAACTAAAAGGAATGTATGTTTGGCTTCTGCAGAAGTGGAATGGACGATTGTAGTGGTTAACAGGAAAAAAGATCTGCCCACTGTCAGTGGATCCGGATCCCCTGGAAAGTTTTTTCCCTTCTTTTTGCTTTTTTTAATCTGTGGAGCAGTAGTGTTGGTGCCTCCTTCCAACTGCATTAACAGAATATGTGAAACACCCTTCTGTGCCTGCTGACTTTCACAGCACCTTCTCTTGCTGCATGAGTTCTGTTGTTCAAACAAAGTTTGGCACCAGGCATGGCGACCTGAGCCATTGTGTCCCCTGGTGTGGTTTGATAACTACGTAAAGGCACCCTGCCGAGGGAAAAATGACAAGGCCCAGTGGTGTGCCAGAGCCAGCTCATAGTTGCTTGTTAAATTTTCAAGAATCTTGTGAGTGGGCTGACTTCACATTGGTAGCTTGAAAGTGGCCATGGTAGAGAACTTTTACCACTGTAATCAACAAATGCTACAAATAAGCCCTCCGACCCCACCCCAAGCTGGTTGTTAGGCATTTACCAGCACACGACTGGACTGAGAACTGAACAAAATCCTGTCCTGGCTCACCAGGGAGTTAGTTTCTGTAAGTTGTTAGCCCAGAGGGGTTTTTTGTTTGTTTGTTTGCTTGTTCGTTTGTTTTTGGTAATTTGCATGAAGGGCAGTGTTGGAGATGAGAAGAGTACATGAGATCACCCCGCAACATAGTAGATGGGATCCAGAAATTTATTTTGTAAAATATGGGAGTCACATTACTGTAAAGTTAATGAAGTATAGTAGTTTTTGGTACATACTGTTACAAAAAGCGCAAAGCAACAATGGTGAAGCTTAGACTGGACACAACTGACCATATATTAAATTTTAAAAGTCCCAAATGATCATGAGGCAGTTACTTCCTACTCTCTCTCGTAACGTAAGAACTTCAGCTTTCTCTGGTCTGAGAACTGGGGAAGAGTGGACAACTGGAAGCAACCACCAATCCTGATATAGCCAAATTTGTACATATTGTGTTGTGGCAGGGTCTTACTGTACTTGACTGTCCCAAAGACATGGCAAGGACAATCACTTATAGTTGTATTCTTCTTTTATGCCAGAGTTCTGGGAATATAGTAAATGCTCAGCATGTATCCATTTTTCTTTCTGCCTTTTCACCCAACCTTTCATTCACCCATTGATTCTGTGCATTATTCACAAGTGCTCACTAAATAATTGTTGGGCGATTAAGTGGAGAAGAGTATGTGAGTACATTTTGACAATAGGATGTCTTTTTAGCAATGTTCTCCAGACATTAGGAAGACTTTCCAAGGATTGCATGGGGATAGATAATTTTAAGAATTTTAAGAATCAGTTTTCAAAGTCCTCAGCTTCAGTATGTTCTCTTCCTGAAACTGACCTGCCTAGAAAATTGCTGCCATTGAGTTTCTTCTTTACCACCACCCCTTTCACAGTGATCCTTTTCCACTTTATAAAAGAAAAGAGAACATTTCTCACCCATCCCTAAGGTGTAAGTATTTCCAGGGTACCAAACAAAGGGACAATTAGATAATTTCTTTACCTTTCATAAATTATTTCCCTTCCATCTTTCTCATTGAGATACATTCCCAATAAATTTTACTCTTTCTTTTAAAAAATTTTAAAATTTATTTTTATATTTTACTTTTTGAGATGGGGTCTCACTGTCTCACCCTAGCTAGACTGCAGTGGCTCAATCATAGCTCACTGCAGCCTCAAACTCCTAGGCTCAAGCCATCCTCCTACCTCAGCCTCCCAAAGTGCTAGGATTACAAGCATGAGCCACTGCACGCAGCCATAAATTTCAGTTTTTATATTTAATAATTATTAATCAAGAATTATAGTATACTTATATTGTTTTAATCAACTGTATGCTAATAATTGTAATGATAGTTCAATCCAGAAGAAATTTTTGAAATGTTAGTTTATGGTAGTAAAAATAACTTTAATTGTATATGTGGTTTTTTGCTGAAGAGGCATATAATGGACTGAGCAATAGAAGACAAGCATTTAAGAGTAGTACATTAGGATGAAATTCTATGGGGAAAATTAAATGAAAATAGAAGTTCAAGGAGAAATTTTCTAATTTTTTGGAAAATATTATGTATTTCTAAATTTATGATGGAGTAAATCAAATCACTAATCTCTATATTCTAATAGACACATTTGAAAGGGTGTGTTAACAGTTTAAATAATCATTATTTATAATAAATAGTATGTTTTTGTTTAAGAATATTTAAGCTTATGAAAGATTATAGATGTCAACTTAATATCTATTTAATGTCCACTATGTATAAGGGAGAAGCATGGTTTTTCAAAATTCTTTTCCAGGTACTTAAGCAAAAAGTTTGAATGCCAACCACTGTTATATAAAGTGTACAAAGTATAGCACAGAGGAGCCTTCAGTTTAAGCCTGAGCCTATTTAAGGGCCTAAGGCAGGGATTCTTAACCTGAGATTTCAGGGTTTGAGAAATCTCTCAATAGTATGTGAAATTTTGTGTTTAAAGGCATGTGTAAATTTTTCTGGGTAAAGAGTATATATAATTCTCACCAGGTGCGGTGGCTCACGCCTGTAATCCTAGCACTCTGGGAGGCTGAGGCGGGTAGATTGCTCGAGGTCAAGAGTTCGAAACCAGCTTGAGCAAGAGCGAGACCCTGTCTCTATTTAAAATAGAAACAAATTAATTGGCCAACTAAAAATATATAGAAAAAATTAGCCGGGCATGGTGGCACATGCCTGTGGTCCTAGTTACTAGGGAGGCTGAGGCAGGAGGATCACTTGAGCCCAGGAGTTTGAGGTTGCTGTGAACTAGGCTGACGCCACGGTACTCTAGCCAGGGCAACAGAGTGAGACTCTTTTTCAAAAAAAAGAAAAAAGAGTATATATAGTTCTCAAAGAGGTCCACACCCCAGAAAAGATTAAAAAGATCTGACCAAAGCATACAAGGTGTTAAGGCTCTTGACTTTGCTGTTTTCACAATAGTTTCATAAGTATTGGTCTGTAGAATTGCTTCCAACATAAATAATTTTTGTTTAGTTGTTTGTATATAAAATAATATATACTAATTATGAAAAATCATGACATAGACACAATCCCTCTTTCTTTGTCACTGTCCTGAAACCTATCCTAGGGCAATCTTTTAATTTTCTTCCTTGCTTATTTCAAAGGCCATTCTTTTTTCTTAATTTTGATGGGTAAAATTTCAAGTGCTTCATGCATAGAAAAATGCTGGATAGAAATTTGGAAAACAGTTTTTAAAAGAATAGACATCATCTACCCCTAACGATTCTGTCACGTGGTTTCTTCCAAGATCTAATCAGCAGTCTGGCAATAGACTGACATAGTATTCAAGCTTAGAATTAGTTAAATTACATTGGAAGTGACTGACAACACAGTAGTTTTAAAGCTTTGGATTCTAAACTGTCACACACCACACAGCAGATGAATGAAGATGTCAGAGCCAGGCCTGAAGGAGGACCCTGGTAATCCAGCCCTTGGTGTATAACCTTCAAACACCAATAAACAAGATTATCTGGGTTTAACATGTGACCTTTCTCTCATTCTGACTGGTACATCCAGATGTTTTCTCATTTAGCTGCCTTCTTGAAATCGGCTTTAACCGACTGCAGTTGGATCTAGATTTGAGGTTGCGGGAATGACAATCTTGAAAGCTATATTCAGCAGTGGGTGATGCTGTCTAAACAGTAACATATGGAGACCCATGGTTTAATTATTAAAAATAATTTGTGACCTTACCCTTAATAGATTTGTTAATTATGTCAACTGAATAAGTAAAAATGGGATCATGAGAAATATTTCACTATATTCATCAGTCTGGTGGCATTAAAGACATTGACAAGATTTGTTAGAACCAGCCTTTTCTGCACCTGCGTCTACAGGAGCAGAAATCCCAGCCATGCTTTTGTTGTCCTTTGTTACCTCCCAAGGAAATTCATAGCAGCCCTAGAGAAATTAGGAAAGGTTCTTTATTAACTTCTCTTAAGTCAGTCTAGGCTTGTGGCCATACTTTTCATCCACCAAAACTTGGACGCAATTTATGGTCCATTTTTACCTCTTTTCATTGCTTGGAGCCCAGAACTATCGCTGGCATTTTTATGTGACCTCTTCCTTACTCACCATCAGCTTGATATTACAGTTCCAGTCCTTCAGGTTGTACTAGTTTTCTCTCTGAGACCAAATAGAAAAGATAATTCTGTATTTTATTCTTTTTCTAGTGAGAGAACTCTCACATATCTGAGTAAACCCTTAGAGGACTTGCCCATGTGCATTTATACTAATGCCTTGTAGGTCAGAGAGAGTGTTCATTAGCTAATTAATAATCAGAGCCTAGCAAAGCACACTAAATTATTAACTGAATAGAAAGTGAGATGGTATGGCCCATAAAAGCACAAACTATGACAAAGTAAGTAATACAGTTAGAAAGTCTGGGTCCGTATGGATTTTAGCACAATTTAGAAAGACAGCAAAACTCAGTAGTTAAGTATTTGTCTGAAATTGATAATAAAATAACTCAGTATGGGAGATGTCCTATCAGACCAACTCTTTTGATTGTTTTATCCTCCTTTTCTACTGCCAAGTAGCAGATGCACCTTGTACTTTTTAACCAATTATGCTTGTTAACTTTGTTGAAAGGGCATGAAATCAGTTGCACAGGAACAAAAGGAGTTAAAGAACGTCTCATGAGCATTTGTCACATGGGAGTAACGATGGCTCAAAACTACCCTTGTCAAAATGCTTCTTGTAGTAGTTGGCAAATGGATGGCCAAACCCTCCCCGTTTGAGACAGTGTCGATATCAGGATAGCTAGCTATCAGTTTTGTTTTGGGTTTGTTTGTTTTTTTTCCTGTATAGATTTCTTCTTTTTTAAATAGCTTTAATGTGGTTATAATTTACATACCTTTAAGGGTTCAATTCAATGGTTTTTTTTAGTCAATTTACCAAGTTGTGCAACTACCGCGTTTTAGAACATTTCTATCACCCTAAAAAGATCCCTTGCACCTGTTGGCAATTAATCCCCATTCTTACCTCCAGCCTCAGGCAACCACTGATCTTATTTCTGTCTCTATAGATTTACTGTTTCTGGACATTTCACATGAATAGAATAATACAATATGTAGGTTTTTGCTTCTGGTTTCTTTTACTTAGCATAGTGTGTTTGAAGTCCATTTGTTGCTGCATGTATTCATAATTTGTTTCTTTTTATTTCTGAATGGTGCTCCATTGCATTGATATGGTACATTTTGTTTACCAATTCACTGGTTGATGGATATTCAGATTGTTTGTGTTTTTTGACTGTTATGAATGGTGCTGCTATGAATTTTATGTGCAGGTATTTATGTAGACATATGTTTTCATTGCTTTTAAGTAGTACCTAGGAGTGGAATTGTTGGGTTGTGTGGTAAATTTATGTTTAATTTTGTAATAAACTGCCTATATTAGTTATTGATTGCTGTGTGACCAATTATCCCAAACGTTAGCAGTTTAAAACGATGTAAACACGTCCTCTCAAGAATACGGGCCCAGCGTATCTGGGTCATCTGCTTCAGAGTTTCTCCCAAGGCTGCAATCAATCAAGATAGTGACCTGGCCGGGCGCGGTGGCTCACGCCTGTAATCCTAGCTCTCTGGGAGGCCGAGGCGGGCGGATTGCTCGAGGTCAGGAGTTCGAAACCAGCCTGAGCAAGAGCGAGACCCCGTCTCTACTATAAATAGAAAGAAATTAATTGGCCAACTAATATATACAAAAAAATTAGCCGGGCATGGTGGCGCATGCCTGTAGTCCCAGCTACTTGGGAGGCTGAGGCAGGAGGATTGCTTGAGCCAGGAGTTTGAGGTTGCTGTGAGCTAGGCTGACGCCACGGCACTCACTCTAGCCTGGGCAACAAAGCGAGACTCTGTCTCAAAAAAAAAAAAAAAAAAAAAAAAAAAAAAAAAAGATAGTGACCTGGGGGATTGTGGTCTCATCTGAAGGATTGACTAGGGAAGGATCAGCTTCCATACCCACTCATGCGGTAGTTGTCAGGATTCATTTCCTGAGGGTTGTTTAGACTGAGGGCCTCATTTCCTCACTGGAGGTTGGCCAGACACTGCCTTTAGTTCCTTGCTGTGTGGGCTCTCCAGCTTACTTCATCAGAAAAGCACCAGAAGAGCCGGGCGCGGTGGCTCACGCCTGTAATCCTAGCACTCTGGGAGGCCGAGGCGGGCGGATTGCTCGAGGTCAGGAGTTCGAAACCAGCCTGAGCAAGAGCGAGACCCCGTCTCTACCATAAATAGAAAGAAATTAATTGGCCAACTAATATATATAGAAAAAAACTAGCCGGGCATGGTGGCGCATGCCTGTAGTCCCAGCTACTCGGGAGGCTGAGGCAGGAGGATCGCTTGAGCCCAGGAGTTTGAGGTTGCTGTGAGCTAGTCTGACGCCACGGCACTCACTCTAGCCTGGGCAACAGAGCAAGACTCTGTCTCAAAAAAAAAAAAGAAAAGAAAAGCACCAGAGACAGAGAGAGAGAGACTGCCAACAAGATGGAAGTCACAGTCTTTTGTAATCTAAGCACAGAAGTGACACCTTCCATCACTTTTTCCATGTTCTGTTCATCAGAAGCAATTCACCTAGGTACACAAGGGTATGAAGACTAGGAGGCAGAGATCATTGTGAGTCATTTTAGAAAGCTGCCTACCATACGGCCAAACTGTTTTCCAAATGGCTGCACCATTTTACATTCCCACCAGCAATGAATAAGGGTTCCATTTTTCTTCAAAGACACACAATCATGAGGCTTGCCCACGCTCATGATTGTGTGTCTTTTTGATAACAGCCATTCTAAAAGGTGTGAAGTGGTATCTCATTGTGACTTTAATTTGCCTTTCTTTGGCCGGGCCATGGTGGGTGGCTCACGCCTATAATCCTAGCACTCCGGGGAGGCCAAGGCAGGAGGATCGTTTGAGCTCAGGAGTTCAAGACCAGCCTGAGCAAGAGCAAGACGCCATCTCTACCAAAAATAGAAAAAATTAGTTGGGCTCTGTGGCGTGCCTGCAGTCCCAGCTACTCGGGAAGCTGAGGCAGGAGGATCGCTTGGGCCCAGGAGTTTGAGGTTGTGGTGAGCTGTGATGACACCACGGCACTCTACCCAGCGTGTGAGAGTGAGACTGTCTAAAAAAAAAAAAGAAATGTTGATTCAAATCTTTTGTGCATTTGTAAGTTATATTATTTGTCCTATTATTAAGTTGTAAGATATTTTCATTTATGAATCATGTTTTTGGTGTCATATCTAAGAAATATTTGCCTAGCTAAGGTCATAAACATGTGTCAGCTACTACTATGCTATTCCTTTATATACATTATTATGCTTAATTTCATTACTGTAACAACCCTGCTAGGTGTAGATATTATCATTTTTGCACAAATGAGAAAATTCACAAAAGTCAAATGACTTGCTGAGGTCACACAGCTAGTTAGTGCATCCTTCAACCAAGGTTCTATCTTAACTCCAAAGCCTGTGCTCTTTTTTAAAAAAAAGGCATTCAAATCTATTTTCAGTGGAAAAAATAAGAGTTAAATATCATATTGTCCTTTCCCTGTAATTATCAGTACCCATTCTGATATTATTTGAATACTATTAGTAGAAACCTCTCTATTTGTGATCATTAGAAATTGCCATTTGAAATAGAAGGGACATGTACTCCAGTTTGTTGGCTAGATTCTATTCTAGTTTTATTCTGCCAGATGATAATCCTTTCACAGTTTCTGGTAGAGCTAGGATGCATCTTCGATTACAGCCTTAAAGTATGTCACTGGGCATCTGTTACACAGTTGTTACACTTCACCCTCAGGGATGAACATGTTCCAATGACAAGAGAGCTTATTCCCTTGTGGGCTTTTAATGTTGTAAATTCACCTAGGAGAAGTCAGTGCTGAGTTTTCTTCCACTATTTCTCAGTACTTTAATTCCATTATTTGAAAACCAGAGAGGGAAGAAGGGAGGAAACAGGGATAAAAGTCTAAATAATATGTTACAGATGATAAATTTTATATTATTTTTATATATTTTATTTTGATTAATTTAACGTTAGAGAGAGCAAGAATCTTCTAATTCTTAATCCTCATACTCATTTCCCTCTCCTCCAGAACTCCTTCATACCCTTTGGGTCTGATTGATATTCCTTAAGTTAGAAATACAATTTATTGTTTCCTTCTACTCTGGGCTAATGAGCTAGCTTTAGGCAAAATTGCAATCTGTGTAATTTTTTTAAACACCGTCAACCCTAATTTTGTACTCGAAGCAACGAACAGAATAATTGTTCATGCCTTCCTTTCTTTCTTCTTGCCTTCTTTTTTTTCCTTCCTTCCTTCTGTTTATTTGGTGAGCAGTCACTGAGCTCTGTACCAAGCACAGTGCTAAGTGTTGAGGGTACAAGCAGAATAATACTCAGACATTGACATCAAGCCGCCACTATGTAGAAGGGAAAATGGGGAATATTATAGGAGGAGTAGATTTGGAAAGGAAGAAGAAAGGAAAGAGATAATGAGCTAGTCTGCAACTTGGTGAGTATGAAATAAATGCAGGAAATCCAGGAAGTGATTGGAAGTATATATCTGGGGCTCAGCAGAGAGGTCTACTAGAAATACAGATTTGAGAGTTAACAACAATAAAAAGCTGGATCAGGAAGTGAAAAAGGCAAAAGTTCCAAGAAACAGGACCCTGGAGTTCACTTACATCTAGGAGACAGAGAAAGAGGAAGACACAGAGGAAATAAATAAATACATGAGATAGGAATTGAACCAGCAAAGAATAGAGCTAAGGGAAGCAATCAAAAAGCAGGGACTGGCCAGTGGCATCTGATTGCAAAGTGGTGGAGCAGAAGGGTGAGAAGCCAGATTACAGGGGTCACATAAGTCAAGTGGAAAACTGGTTATCCCTGTGGGGTAGGAGTCTTGTTCTGATGCATGATGAGGAGAAACTTCACATACTACATGTCAGCGTCAGAATGTTGTAGACAAGCTAAGGATGTGTTTTCCTAATTAATTTACTCCTCCTTTTCCCCTGCCTGGCCTAGTTACTGTCACTAAATTGGTTCAGGTTGCCCAAGGAGTTCATTCATTCATTCATTCATTCATTCAATTCCTAAAGTAACTGGGCCCTGTGACAGGTTCCGGGGACACAAATATTATGAAATCTGGCCCCTGCCGTGAAGATACTCCTAATGTACGTGGAAAATAAACATGTTAACTGTCATATAACACAACACATACTGTAAACACCATGATCTACTTATGCTCTGGATATAAAAGACATTTTCATTCCTTCCCTTACCTGTGATCCTGATTTTGGTATGTGACAGAATGTTTTTAACCAATTGAATTGTACTTGGATGGCAATTTTTGAATTTTTCTAAAAATTATATTTTAACATGCTTTAAATTTTTTTATTGAATGCTGTTGTTTTAAAAGAAGATAGCATGAATATTCTATGCGAGATAATTTTAAATGAAAAGGAAGTCTTTTTCTTCTGGATTTATAAATGAAATTTCTACCAGGTGCATACTTCAGTATGTTTAGGCAACATCTAAAACTTCAAAACTTCAGCCTCTTTAAAAGTGTTTTCATCTATTATTTTTTGATGGATAGCCATTATTTCTCAGAAGTATATAAAAGTATTTAATATTAATACGTAGATCAAAACAACCAATAGAAAAAGTTAATAGTTATAATGGGCAGAAATGAAACAATATATTTGTAGACTGGTGTATAGTTTAGGAAAAACTTTCACACATCATGTCCTTCAGTCCTCACAATTCTAGATAAAGAATTGCACCTGGCCTCATGGCGTTTGAGCCTTAGCCTAGCAGAACCGCTAGAACCTTACTACTGCTGATGTGTAGTGTATTCCTGTTGTTAAAAGTAGTAAATATCCTCTTGTTTTATTGAGGAAACAAAGAATTACCCTGAAATTATTGAACAAAATTATTTTTATTATTATGCCAATAAATGAGCTATTTGATAATCAAATAATAATACAAAAATTAATGTTATTAGTAAATTTGAGAATGGTTCCTTTGCAACTGAAACTTTTTCATATTTTCATGCTAATGCTCTTGCATTGAAGTGGCATGGTTTACTAATTACCAGTTTTCACTCTTTAAGGGCAAATTTTTCTTTATTTCAGCATATTATGGGGGCAAGGGCAAATTTTAAAGTCTGATAAGAAGATGTTATAATGAGAACCTAAACCAATAGAATATTATCAAAATTTGTTATCTCTTATTTCATAGCTGTTGACATATTAATATCTTATATTTATGAGTTTGATTCACCTTTTCCAGTTTTTTCCTAATTTTAAAATAGTCATTTTTAAAATTAGTAGATGTCTATCCTTTTAAATTTTAAAAGAAGACAAAAAAGAAAACATAATGCTCTGGGAGGCCGAGGCGGGCAGATTGCTCGAGGTCAGGAGTTCGAAACCAGCCTGAGCAAGAGCGAGACCCTGTCTCTACTGTAAATAGAAAGAAATTAATTGGCCAACTAATATATATAGAAAAAATTAGCTGGGCATGGTGGTGCATGCCTGTAGTCCCAGCTACTTGGGAGGCTGAGGCAGGAGGATTGCTTGAGCCCAGGAGTTTGAGGTTGCTGTGAGCTAGTCTGACGCCACGGCACTCACTATAGCCAGGGCAACAAAGCGAGACTCTGTCTCAAAAAAGAAAAAAGAAAACATAATGGATTCTATAAGTCATGACCAAAAGTTTAGTTTGCATTGAAGCTTTATAATTTTACTGGTTAGCAAATACTAAAACTTCTTATTCTTTGATTCTCAAAATATCATAGGTTCTCCTTTCTCACTGTTTTATAAACAAAAGTGTAAATTAGAAAATGACCCATCATTTTAGTGTTCTTGTTCCTAATGCAAAGAGGTCATTGTGGGAAAGAAGTATAGACATTAATTTTATAGAGAAAACTGTTCTGGTTCATCTGTGCTAGATGGGGTGATAGCAACAAACTCTGTAGACTAAATACCTACAATACATATATCTCCCATTTTGCTCTTTAGTGCTTCAAGCTTCTAAATCCTATTAACAGCTGTCAAAACCTGGTAAACTATTTAGATGCTTTCACAATTTGTTTAATTGGATAGTTAGAAAATGGCATGCTAGAAAAGCCCACCCCCCACCCCTTTCTTTTAGCCTGGCTGAACATCTGTAGCATTAGGGCCTCATTATCTCTGAATTGGCATAGCAAATCAGTAGCATCATTAAAATGCCACATTAAGATGATTAAGCTTCTTTGTTATCCAGTTGACTTTTGCCTGTGCCGAGGATTTCATGGTTATGACCCCCGATCCTTGTAAAACACTTAAACAACATCACCCTTTTGTGTCTTCCCTAACACCCTCTATCTTTTGTCCCTTTTCACAATCTCTCTGGCAGACCTGAGGCTATGACTTCAAACTTTGGCCTTCTCTGAGTTGGATTCTGAGATCTCAGAGTTCAGGGTGGAAATTCAGAGCACTCTTTTTATTCCTAGTAACAACATGCTATCCAAGACACCCAAGTTGCCTGTTCTGTTTGCCATCTTTGATAGGTTCTTCTCTCCAGCCGAGCATTTTATGTGCCTGTAAAAACAAACTGAGGCACAGTTGGCTGAGACTGCTATTGCCCCTGAAGGATTTAGATGTTGGATCCTTTCCAGGACCCATTGTTTTTGCAGTGTCTCAGGTGAAACCAAAAATGTCTACTCTGGAGTGCAAGGCTTTCATGTGATAACCATCACCCCAGGAAATGAAACCATGTGCATCAGCCCCAGTGAGCCAAACCTTTGTTCTCTTCAGCCTACAAAATTCTCTCTGGGGGGTGTGTGTGTTAGTGTGTGTCATCTTCCTAAGAGGCCTCCAGAACATAGACAAAGATGGGAACAATTGTACCCCAGAGCAGCTCCTTTAGAAAGAAGTTTAGTTTAATCTAATTTCCTATGGGTTAGATTCAATTTAGACATCTTTTCCCCCCTTGGGGAATATAGAGCAATTACCTTTATCAGCAATTTGTGATTTGGCAGGTTCTTTTCTTTACAAGTTCAGTTATAAAAACTTTACTCAGGAAGCCTTTAACATTTTTTACTATAAAATATATCATATGTACAAAAAGGCAAATATAATTACATGTGTAGTTCAAAGAACAATAACAAAAGAAGCATTCGTATACCCACCGCCTGACTTAAGAAATAAAAATTTTCCTAGTGCCTATGAATACTCCTGATAGTTTTTAAAGTATCATTTTAAGGCGTGTGTCTAAGACACTTGATACATATTGTAAGGAGATTAGAATTTACAAAAACAAAATGGAGAATTATTCATATTTCGAAAGGTTTATTCACTTTACAAAAAGACTTCAGGATGCTTTGAGGCAGTTCTCCGAGTATATTCAAGTAATTGTTGAGAGATCTTTAAGATTTTCTGCCTTTATTAAATAGGTCAGGTGTTTCCATCACTGACAACTGAAAATCAGAGAAAAATAAACATATCTGAATGTATTATATAAGTCAGTGGGACAGTGTTATTGGTTTTACATGAAACATTTTATGAACACATCAACTATATATAAAGGCAAATCTGTAGAGGTTAATTACATCATGCTAAATATAAAGCAGAATGAAATAGGTGTATGAGAACAAAGAAACAGAAGATTTTTTTTCTAGTTGACGGTATCAAGGAAGACTCCATGGAAGAAGTGGCATTTAAACTGCATCTGGAAGTTTGAATAGAATATTGATGTGGTGGAGGGTAGAAGGTATGGGAAGGGGTGAATAAGAGGCTTAGGGGACGGTGACAAGTCAGATTGCTGCTGTGCTTCTCAAAGTTTAACGTGCATAAGAATCCTTGTGGATCTTGTTGAAATGCAGATTCTGATTCAGTAGCGTTGAGGCCTGAGCATCGGCATTTCTCAAAAGCTTCCAGGGGATGGCAGAAGTGCTGGTCCAAGGACCTGACTTTGAGTAGCAAAGTTCTAGTGTAGAGATGAAGGTGATTCAAGAAGACTGAGAAATGAGATGATCAGGTAGGCTTGGGGCAGGTTCTGGACAGATGCTTGAATTCCTCCCTGAGGTGTTTGGACTTCATTCTGTAAGCAAATGAAAACATTGAAATTTTCTAAATAAATCCTCATTGCTGCAGGATGGTTGATCTGGCAATAGGATGTAGTATAACAGAGGTCACGTACACTGTGGGCCAATTAGGAGGCTAATGCAATGATATATTCCTGTATCAAGAATTTATTGGATGTCTACTTTATGTAGGGCACTGTGTCAAACTCTAGAGCCATGGTTCTCAGATGCTATATGCAAAAGATTTACCTAGAAAGCATGTTTTTAAATACATATTTCCAGTCCCCACACCCAGGTTAGTAGATCTATGATGGGAGCCCCCACATTTCTATTTTAAAACTGTACAATCTCTGGTCTTACAGAACAGTTTCATAGGGAATACTGAGTTCAAACACACACACACACACACACACACACACACACAACCTATGGAGCTTTGCCTTCGGGTAGCTTACATGTCCACAATGAGTTTATAAGTAACTCAGAGGAGACAGGAACAGGTTATTTTCCAGCTAGGGAGATCAGAGAAGGTACAGTATGGGAGAGGGAGCATATTAGTTTGGCCTTAAAAGATATGTAGTATTTGAACCTGTAGCCATGTTGGGGAAAGACATTTTAGGCAATGGAAATAATATGGACAAAACCAAGAATATTTAGAAGTTCTTTTGTTTGTTTAAAGATATCTGATTAGTCGAAATCAACATTCCAAAGATAGGTTGGGGCCAGATCTCAAAAGGTTTTTTTTTTTTTTTTTTTTGTCTATGTGGCTCCTTAGAGCAAAAGGTCTTTTAAGTTGTTTCTGAGTTTGGACTTTATTTTGTTGGCAGTGGAGAATATTGAAGAATTTTGTCTGGTCATGACATGACCAGAGCTACAGTTTAGGAAGAGCAGTCTCGTGGCAGTGTACAAGATGAACTGGAAAGGAAAGAGAAGGGATTCAGGGAGGACAATGTGGAGGCTATAGCAGTAGATCATGGGAAAGGTAACAGGGTCTGAGGATTAGATAATGGGCACACAAAATGGTGGGTTAGAGAAACAGACTGGAAATTGGGTATGAAGATAGAACCAATGAATGAATGTGGGGGCACAAACCAGAGAAAGGAAAGATAACTGTAAGGATTCTAGCTTGATTAACTGGGAAGATACCTAGGAAATGGAGGACTGAAGAAGGGGAGAGAGATTAAATCTGGAGATAAATATTTGGGGATTAATCATATAAATTGCTAGTTGAAACCTTAAGAATGGATGAAATTGCCATAGGAGAGGTGTGTAGAGGGAAGAAAAAAGGTCAAGGACAATATTTAGGACACAGAGGGAGGAAAGGAGCTAGAAAGAACAGAAAGGTAAGAAGAGGAGGTTTCACTGAAGAAATAGGAGTATGGAAGAACCAGGGATAGTGGTTAGTAGCGTCAAGGAGTAGAGAAGTTGGGAAGAATGGCATAGAAAAGGATATTGGATTTAGAATCAGAAGATTATTAGTGATCTTCAAGGGAACATTGTCAGTGAATTATGGAGGCAGAAGCCAGATTAGAGGGAATTTTGAGTCAGATTTGAGGCTATAAGCATAGATTACTTTTGTCGTAAATCTGCTAGAAAGGAATGTTGAGAAAGGATGAGTTCAGGTGTGATGTGATGACAGACTAACCTAAATTGCAAATGGAAAGGAAAAGAGTTGGCATCCAGAGAGCCTGAGGACACAGAATTGAGAGATCTTGGAGACTGACTTGATGTGGAGATTGTAAGAGAAAGGCTTCCACAGTTTTAAGACTTGGAGACTAGAAGAAGAGAGGTGCCATTTGTCAATACAAATAAGTTGGAAATAAGAAGGAAGTTTGGGTTCAACAATGACAAGTTTGATTTTAGACATGCTCATTAATATTTTCTAGGGCTACTGGTAGAGTCCACCTTTCCTCTGCTCCAGTGTCTTCCAAGGACAGAAATGAAAATCTCTTCATTGGAGCAGACTAGTGTCTTTCTTGGCTGTTTTGGTGGACTATATTTACAGGCTGGGTGCTAATCTCTCAGGAATCTCATTCCTACCTGGGATTCTAATTTATCCTAATATCTAAATCTGTTTACTCTCACATGGTAAACCACTATAAATTGCTGGTCCCCAGTAACCATGCAGAGAGGACATCCAGGTTGTTTATCTCAACCTGGTAAGACTCCAAAGGCAAGCCAGCAACTATACTAAGAACTTTTTTGTTCCAGTGCATCCAAAAGACTTCTCTAACTCCATGTCCACGTGACTCTTATTGCTTTCCCTATGGCCCTGGGTCTCAAATATTGTCTTCCTTGTTCTACAGCTAAGTCCTAAAGGACTAAAGCCAAGATCAGATTTTGAGCCAGGGTGGTGTAGTATTAAGCTCCAGGTCTGGCCTGCTAAAGCCAAAATTCTAATATCCTCTGTTTTCAAAAGATCCAACACATTGATCTTACTATTTTTTTAATGTTCAGTGACCATGGAGTGGCCTGAGTCTGGTAATACTCACATATTCTAACCAAAATGAAAAGGATCCTTTTCTGCTGGCCCTTTCTGTCTGCTGTTTTTGGTTTTCAGTAGCTGAAATTTTCCGTTGAGGTTCTTTTAAACGCCTACATGCAAACTACAGAGCACTCAAGTTTTGGTGGGATGTTACCCACAGCTGGAGTGATGGAGGAAGGGAGGCGGGTATAAGCTTCAGGTGCATCCTTCTCTTAAAAAAAAAAATTGAAAAACCAAAAAACACTTAAGCAAACAAATTCCATCTGAAGGCAAGCAAGACCTGTCCAGAGAAAGAAGGAAATGAACCGCTTCCCAAATAGGAAATAGATATCCGTTCCTATATAACCCAGATGCCTAGGATGGGCAGATTCGAAATTGCAAGATATGTTGGATGTATCCTACAGCCCTACGTCTCTGCTAGTCAAAGAGTGAAAGGTTGTGAACCATGAACCGTGGCGAGAAGCGGTGGAACGGTGTTGCAGCCATGGCTCCTCTGATGGTGGTTAAGCCCTGTCTTGCTCTATTAAGCAAACACAGTTATTGTAGATGAAAGGTAACCTTGATAGAAGTGAAAATTGAAACTGGGGTTGAAGGTGGCAAGCCAGGCACAGCTGCAGTTCTACTTCCTCCTGTGTGGCAACAGGAGCAACACTTACGGATGTTTTTTGGAAGGGATGTAGTTTTTTAGAATATCTTTTTTTTTTTTTTAGCGTGTTTTGGGTTTTAACATCTATACCACTGATGGAAGGATGTGGAGTAGCATTGGTAAGAAGCCACGGAGACTTTCTGTGTATATTATGTGAGGTCGAATCCAGGTGATTGATAGTTCGGAGTTAAGGCTGCATAACCTTGGACAAATCCCTGGAAAAGTCTCTACTCCCAGATTTCCTCATCTGGGAAAGAAGAGGGTTGGATTAGAGATGATCTCTAAATTCTCTTTCAGCCCTAAATTCCATTGATTTGTGATTCCTCATGGGGAAGTAACAACTTCATATTTCTAAGGACCAGTGTTTGAAAAAGTAAGCATTTAGACAGCATATTTTGTATACAAAAAAAAAAACCTCTTCCAAATGTTTACTGTTATTATATCAGGTAAATTTTTAGGTTTTGTTAATGTCAGTACATAAATTTGCCTTCTTCATTTCTTATGTTCTTCAGCTTAAGAGTATTGCAGCTCTTTTTTTAAAAAAATGTATTTATTTATGTTACAACTGTTTTTAAGATAGTACTTAGCCACTCACTTAGTCCAGTCTTTCCTCTCCTACCCAGTCCTTAACTTGGGTACGGATATCCTTCCCCTTACTTAGGTTGAGCCCCATTTACCTATGTCCGTGGAAGTGGCTCCTTAGATTATATTAAATAATTACTTTTCTTAGTCGGGTGCAATGGCATGAGCCTATACTATAGTCCCAGCTACCTGGGAAGCTGAGGCAGGAGGATCCCTTGAGCCCAGGAGTTTGAGGCTGCTGTGAGCTATGATCGTGGCTGTGAATAGCCACGGCACTCTAGCCTAGGTGACAGAGTGAGAACCTGTCTCTGAAAAAAAAAAAGGATTACTTTCTTTTTATCTTTCTCAATACATTTCACTAGAACTGTTGGCTTCCTATATATTCATTGTTGTGCCTTTTTCAGCTCCCAGAGAGACAGAGAGATACCATGTGTTTTGGCAGTTCTTATACATGGAAAGTGAAGACACAAAGTATGGCTTAAAATCAGAAAAACCATGTTAACTATTCAGCTTCAATCTTAGTGACTTAAATTGGATGCACTTGAAGGATTAAAACAGTGTTTTCTCCCTGAAACCTAAGAGTGCATCACCTTGCTTTTTTAACTATAGCCACCAAAAGAAAAAAAAAAAGAACTAAATAGGAGAACCTTTATCTCCCTCAGCTCTAGAAGAAAAGTTGCTCAAAATGTTTGTTTCATGATCACTTTGAACAGTCTTAGCTAAAATTTATTATCTCTAATTTTTTGGATAGCCTGAACTGTCACCTATTTTTATGTGTATGAGTATGTGTTTTCCTCTGTGGTTCAGAATTCAAATAATGTGTGGTCATCCTAATGGTATTTTCTTGCTTTGTAGATGTACAATGTTATGCCAGCTTCATTTGGTATTTACTTGTCAGCTGTGGATCTCTGCTTTTTGAGCTGCAAGTACAGTCATTGTCCATTTCTCACATTTTCTTCCCTGCAGATGATTCGATGAAAGTGAAAGATGAATACAGTGAAAGAGATGAGAATGTTTTAAAGTCAGAGCCCATGGGAAATGCAGAAGAGCCCGAAATTCCTTACATCTATTCAAGAGAATATAATGAATATGAAAACATTAAGTTGGAGAGACATGTCGTCTCCTATGATAGTGGCAGACCAACCAGTGGAAAGATGAATTGCGATGTGTGTGGATTATCCTGCATTAGCTTCAATGTCTTAATGGTTCATAAGCGGAGCCATACTGGTAAATAGTCTCCTTTTTTTCATTCTTCTGAAAACTCTCCTAATGCAGCCACGTGGGAAATGAAATGGTAGAATTTAGGACTTCTGATTATTGCCATTGATTTTTGCTATAACTCTGATGCATCTCTTTCTTTCTGCATTTTCATTTACTCAGTGAATTTTATCCCTACTTTGCTCATGTGTTTGGCAAACATATTGCAAATGCTGTGAATAAAAAAAGACTTCAGAGAGCACAGTGTTCTAGGTCAGCCAAACACTTTTTCTTCCGTTCGTAAGTAGGAGTTGCATTGTGTGATTCATTTCTTAGCCATCTTTCATATATTTTTGCATAACACTTTTAATAAAAGCAGATCTCTTTACTGCATTGGGTTCAAATTTGGTAGATGAAAGGGTATAGTTTTTATTACCGGTTTTAAAGAATTTACCTTCAGACAATAAACAGATAGTCTATAGAAATGCATACAGACACAGCAGTTACACTGAGCCAATAGATTCCCTCTGACATCTGATAAGACTTTAAAAAGGGTATCTGAAGTTACCTTGTTAGAACTTTAGGCATGACTCTTTTTTCAGAGGAGATTATACTCAAAAGGAATACTTAGTAATAGAAAAACTTACATCTAGAAAGTACCTCTAGAGCTACTCTTGTTTCTTTGCTCTGATTCAGGACAAGGTGAGACCTAAAATAGCCTTGCTAGGTGAGTGCTTTTTCTCTCCTACAGGAAGATTCCATAAGTAAGTCTTAACGCTTGCCTTGCAACTAGCTCCCAACTGATCCCATTAGGAGCAAAAACTCTACAAGCTGAGCTTTGGCCCTAGGCATCTAATCTGTGCATATGCTTCTCCACTTGCCTAGTGATCAGAAATCTCCTTTTTTGTCCTTTTTAAAGGTGAACGCCCATTCCAGTGTAATCAGTGTGGGGCATCTTTTACTCAGAAAGGTAACCTCCTCCGCCACATTAAACTGCACACAGGGGAAAAACCTTTTAAGTGTCACCTCTGCAACTATGCATGCCAGAGAAGAGATGCGCTCACCGGGCATCTTAGAACCCATTCTGGTAAGTGCTGGAAATAAGCATTCCATGTCTCTAACTGCGTTCCTCCTAGCCCAGTGTGGAACCCAGAAAGAGTTAAGTATGGAGGTTTTAATCTGTCATTCTTGTTCTGAAGGGTTATAACAGCAGAGACCTCTAGGGCTAATTACACTTCCATTAAGGCATTAATTGCTCTCCGTCTGCCTCATTGGAAATGATCCTCCCCTCACCAGCCTTACTCCCTTGGAGAACGGCAGTCAGACCGGAAGAGCCTGCCCTATAAAAATACCTTTTTAATTTTTGTGAGAAAATTACAGCCATCAGTATTTTTTTATGGTAAACTTTATTTAAAAAGATTATTTTCCTAACACACTCACACACACACACACACACACACACACACACACACACACACACTCTTTCCATTCAAAAGAGTGGACAAGCAAATTCTATACAGTTTTTAAATTATGAAAAACGAATCCAGGTATAATTCATTGTTTGGGGGTTACTTTTTGGCCATTTTGCGCTAAATTGCTTAAACCCAACTTTCCTCTTGATCAGCCTACTTATTTTCAAATCTCTACAAGATGAGCAGCAATAAGAATTCATAAAAAGCCATGTGACCTTTTGATGTTTTTACTCCTTATTTTAACCAAGCAAGATAATACACTTTTTTTCAACATTTAGAATTTCCCTCCTAGAAAAATAAGACTGAGGTTTTTTTTTCTTCTTCTTCAAATTTGGGACCTCATGTTCTTGATGTTATCTGACAAAATTTTAATTGAAGAAAAAAAAGTTTGTTTTTATGTTAATCCACATCTACTGCTTTGACTAAAACCCAGCCCTAAACTCGAAACTGGTTATAATTCAAAGACTAGGATTAAACAAGTCAGCTCCAGCAAACCCCCATGAGAAAACGTCAGTGGCGAAGGAAGGTTTCTTTCTGTTACAGCTTACTTTTCAAAGTAATGAATTAAGGATGAGTTTGGTTCCAAAAAATTAGAATAGTTCCGTTGCCTTTTTCAAGTAAGAAACAACAATAGTAGGCATTTTTAGACAGATTCTAAATGACCCCAATTTATGCAGAAACTTAATAATTTTAGCCCTAGCAAACCTGCATTTATTTTAATTTGAGATTTCATAAAGACCTCTTAGTTCTTCACATCCCAAAGCCTCTATTTAAACAGTGTAAGAGGAGTTAGAAAATAAAAATTGCAGTCCCTAAAACTCTGACAAATTCACTGGGTATATTTTGTCAACAAATCAGAAAGGCTAGCCTTGCTCAGAGTTGAAGTGATTACTTATATATTTCAAGCAGATAAGACATTTGGAGAGTTGGGAGGATAAAGATGTCCTGAACTGTACGGGTAAACTTTTGAGGAAATGTTTGCTTCATCTTAGACATTTAGATGAAGTTATTTTTGCAGTTCATTCTTATTTCTGTTATTCAAAAATATCCTCAATTAGCTCAGTTTTTTATTGTGTTAGCCTAGACTATAGCCTATTTCCTATTGCCATTTGGCAAGGATGAGCTAAATGTATTCAAATATGTCAATTTTCCAAAAGAGCCATCGGTTTCTAGAAGAATGGCCAACTCCCTCAAACCACGGCATTCTTTACTTACAGCCAGAGGGATGTCACAAAATGAGGAATCCCTTCCTGTTTCATCCTTATACCACATACCCTCCTTGAAGAATAAAAGGGCTCTGTTTTCTTTTTCCTGAAGAAACAAAATTTGATCTGGAGCCAAAACAGTATGCTAAATGGCCGTCTTTACTTCCAAATCCTTTCATCTGTGACAGGAGGTGATGCTTTTGAAGAATACTCTGACATGATCATTAATCATAAACCATAACCTTATTTCAGCTAAATAAATTTAAAAGCAATATAGAATTGAAAAGTGTCCAAGTACTCTGGCTTCAGCCAGCCATCCCGTTTCTAGTGAACAGAGCCCAACACGCCCTCTGTCTGGAACCCCTGGAACCCTTGAGGGTTTCTGAGTGTGCCTTGTGCTCTCCCTCTAGTCGAGAAACCCTACAAATGTGAGTTTTGCGGAAGGAGTTACAAACAGAGAAGTTCCCTCGAGGAGCACAAGGAGCGCTGCCGCACATTTCTTCCAAGCACCGACCTGGGGGACACCGGTGAGTTCACACGACACTCGTTCCACACACATTTAGTGAGCACCTGCTGTCCTCGGAGGCAGGATGCGACAGTAAGTGAAAAGACAAAACCGCCTGCCCTCGTGGAGTTTATATTTTAGTGGAGGCAGACAGATCATAAGCAAAGTAAATAAGCAAACTATATATTAGGAGGTTAGAAGGTTGCAAGTGCTATTGAGAAAAATGAAGCCGGTACTGAGGGTGAGTCAGGGAAGGCTTCAGCAAGGTAGCAGCATTTCAGCAGACTTAACAAGATGAGGAGTGAGCCCTGCAGATTAACTAGACCACAGCAAATGCAAAGGCCCTGGGGTACAAGTTTGAAGATGTGTAAATAGCCCTGTGTAGACGAAACAGAGTGAGTAATGGGATATGAAGCCAGAGAGGAAATGGGAAATCAGATCTATCAGGTCTTGTAGGCCTTCCTAAAGACTTTGGCTTTTACTCTGAGTGAAACTGAAAATCTTTTAGAGGGTTTTGAACAAAGAGGTGACATCATTGGAATGCTCATTTGAAAAGAATCACTCTACTTACTTTTGAGAATAGATTGTATTTGGGGCAAGGTTGGAAGTTGAGGATTCCAGTTGGGAGGCCATTGTTATAATTGAAGCAAGAGAAAACTGTGTCTTGGTAGTGGTAGAGGTGGTGAGAGGTAGTCTAATTCTACATATATTTTAAAGATAGAGCCAGTTGGATTTCCTAACAAGTTGATGTGGGATGTGATGAAGAATGGAGTTGCCGTTTACTGAAATGGCAAAGATTGAGGGTAGAGCAGGTTGGGAGTGCATGGGGAAGAGTCGATTAATACTGCAAGGATTCATGGTGGCACATACTTACAGTCCCAGCTACTCAGGAGGCTGAGGTGGGAGGATCCCTTGACTCCAGGAGTTTGAGGTTCCACTATACTCCAGCATAGCCAATAAAATGAGACTCTGCCTCTTAAAAAAAAACTGTAAGGATTTTCTTTGCATAATGCCTGCCCAAAAAGCATACCCGTGTCTACTCGTATGATTTATTGTGATGCTTCTTTGGCTTTGGGGATTTCTTATTTTATTCAGTAGTTCGAATTAAATACCTACTGGCAATTGATTGAAACACTAGAAGTCTTTCCATATCTCAATTGTGGTTTTATTTCCTTTTCATTCTTTAGTTGAAACTGCCTGAAACTTTTTTGTGTCGCATCTCTGCAGCTGTCCTTTGTCATATCCAGTTGACCGGCAGCCTGGGTCTGCAACTTGGGTTGTCTGACATTTTTATTTGGATACTTGAACCAATTGCTTATTTAGAGTAGTGAGTACAAATCCTCATGGGACTTACTTAGTATTTGAGAGCAGTAGTTAGAGTTGAATAGTTTGAGCAGCCTAAAGCAGAAAGATTGCAAAAATATGAGAGAAATAATGAGAAACTCAGGGAAAAAATGGGGTAGAAGTGATGAGTATTGAAACTGTCCCCATTTTGAGTAAGAGGAAGCATTTGTTTTAGATAAAGTCTACATTACGGTGTTAGGAGCTGACCAACTGAATTCTGTTGGTTTGCACAGCTTCTGCTTTTTATCCTGATGGTATCTTTGGTTTTATCAAGGAGTTGGATTTTCTCTTTATTTCTAAAGAGAAATATTTACTCCCTTGAAAAAACAAACAGGCTGGACCTGGTGGCATGCACCTGTAGTCCCAGCTACTCAGGAGGCTGAGGCAAGAAGATCCCTTTAGCCCCAGCAGTTCAAGTCCAGCCTGGGCAACATTTATTTTTTGAGAACTAAAAAATAAAAATAAAACAAACCTAAAACTTGGATTTTCACATCATAAAGTGGCATGCTTCATGTGAGGCAGTGCTTGCCCAATGACAGAACATTGGAATCTTTACCTGCGTTTCCAAATTTCAGGAGATAGGCAAAGTTCTTACTGTGAGAAATTCCCAAGTTATGAAAATCCACTATATTCCAAATAGAATCATAACTATTTAAAGCTAAAAGATGAAAGAGAGCATCTGATCCTACCTCTTCCTTTCAGAGGTGAGGAAAGCGAGACTCATCAAAATGCATTGACTTACTGCTATCCCATGGTGTGTATGAAAAAAAAAATTCAGTGACATACTGAAAAATCACTGGAGCTTAAGCTGTTTTGTGATTAGCCATATTTTTATTTTCAAAAATTTTAGATATAATTCACATACCATAAAATTCACCTTTTTTAAAGTGTACAGTTTAGTAGTTTTTAATATATTCACAATGTTGGACAGCTGTCAGCACTATCTAATTCCAGCATATTTCCATCACCCAAAAAAGCAATGCTGTACCTATTAGCAGTCACCCCCTATTCCCTCTCCCTCCAGCCTCTAATCTACTTTCTGTCTCTATGGGTTTGCCTATTCTGGACATTTAACATAAATGGAATCACAATATGTAGCCTTTTATGCCTGGCACCTTTCACTCAGCCTGATGTTTTTGAGGCTCATCCATGTTGGAGCATGTATCAGTACTTCCTTCTTTTTTGTGGCTGGATAATATTTCATTGTATGGATTTACCACATTCTAGTTATCCATTCATCAGTTAGTGGATATTTGGGTTTTTTCTACTTTTTGGCCTAGTTGGCTATATTTCTTGACGGTTATATATTAACTGGTTAGCAAAAGCAATATAGTAACACACATACGAATAGACTCGCACACACCGGAAGTGGGGGGGATCAGCAAACTGATTTTGGGAGCTGGATGAGTGGCACACGCCTGTAATTCCAAGGTGGGAGGATTGCTTGAGGCCAGGAGTTGGATACCAGCCTGGGAAGCATAGTGAGAGCTCATCTCTACAAAAATTTAAAAATTAGCCAGGTGTAGTAGTGAGCATCTGTAGTCCTAGCTACTCAGGAGGCTGAGGTAGGAGGATTTCCTGAGCCAGGAGTTCAACGTTACAGTGAGTTATGATCCTGCCACTGAACTCCAGCCTGGGCAACAAAGCAAGACCTTGTCTCAAAAAAAAAAATTGATTTTTGAAATAAGGTCACCATCTTACTTCCCATCCCCACAACCTTTTTAAGAAATGTCAAATTAGCCGGGCATGGTGGCGCATGCCTGTAGTCCCAGCTACTTGGGAGGCTGAGGCAGCAGGATTGCTTGAGCCCAGGAGATTGAGGTTGCTGTGAGCTAGGCTGACGCCATGGCACTCACTCTAGCCAGGGCAACAAAGCGAGACTCTGTCTCCAAAAAAAAAAAAGAAATGTCAAATTAGGAAAAGTATCAGAGGTAATATTCTAGTTATCTTCAGTGGTAGTAGGTGATTCAGGAAATGCTGAAATACAGAAGTTGAGTTAATTTGCATTTCATAGGTGGTTTGATAGGATGCATGCAACATACTTTAAGTCTCAGCAAAAAAATAAAGGGTTAACTAAGTCAGCAAGTTTTGGTTTTTTTAAAAAAGACAAATATGTTGTAATAGTGGTTTCAGGTTACAAAATATGTAAAGTCACAGCTTAATCAAGTGTAAGTACTGCATGTCAGTCAATATATTACTTCATCCTTTATATTTCAAATAGTTCCCATGATTTTTCCTGAGATCCAAAATGTCAAGAATATCTAATCCGACACAAGGCAATCTTTTAATTATTGCCACTGCTCCCTATATGGTTTCTATTTCTGTTTCCCTCTCACAATTGGCAGTCAAGTGTGGAATAGTGTTCCATTCCGAGCCTGACCGATACAGCACATCTTATGCCTTCATCCCTCACTTTTAAAGAGATGATGCTGCATTGCTACTGTGGTTGCAGCACTCAGTCATCAAGTGCTTGTTGTAAATTGAAGTGCAGCATAGTGTGAGAGCCAAGCCTGGGGACAAACCCTCCCCCATTGGGAAGCAGAGAGATGAAAAGGCCTTGGAGTGCAGACCAGCCTGCAAAAGAACGCAGGTATTGGGCAAGAGGACTTCCGGTCTTGCCAATCATTTTCTTTTATTCAGATAGCATTTGTTGAGTTCTCTGAGTGCCAGCAGTGTGTCAGAACTGTTTGTAAAGATGAGTAAAAGTCAAGCTCCTGCCCTTTTTCTTTTTCTTTTCTTTATTTTTAAAAAAGGGTCTGTTACTTGTGGGCTAAAGTGCAGTGGTGTAATCATAGCTCACTGTAACCTTAAGCTCCTGGGCTCAAGCAATTCTCCTCCCAAGTAGCTAGGACTACAGGTTCACACCACCACACCTAGCTAATTTTTTTTTTTTTTTAATTTATTGTAGAGACAGGGTTGCCCAGGCTGGTCTCAAACTCCTGACCTCAAATGATCCTCCCGCCTTGGCCTCCCAAAATGCTAGGATTACAGGAGTATGCCAACACAGCCAACCAAGCCCCTACCCTTCCTACCCTTTAAGAACTCACAATCCAACAAGACACTTGATCTGTTAGTACAAAGCAGAGGTCTAATAGAGACACATGATATTGCTACTTCAGTCCAGGTTTCTACCCCAGATATCACAAGTGACATCATCAAAATATTTCAGTTTTGCTCTGCTGTCTTAATGGAGTATATATGAAAAGAAGGAAAAATATAGAAGACCATAGACTTCATTTTTTCATTAGCTTGATCCTTATTCCAGAAATCGAGTAACAGCTGGTATAGAGATTCATTTAGCTTCATTTTATACAAATTATGAATACTTGGAGCAGGACATATTTTTGTCTAACAATGAATTCTAGCAATAATAAGATTTTTAAAGTAATTGAATATTATATTTATTTATGAATTCAGGAGTCAAAACCATTCATCTTCATTCTCATTGTTTCAGTGAAGCTAATATAATCATGAAGATTTCAAAATAAACTTATATTTTTACCAATGTGGCAGTCCAAAGAAAATGTTATTTTCCCAACCTGTTCTTTTTAAAAATCAGTACTATCTCACAAGGCAGTATTCATTTTACTTGCTCAAAAAGGCAACCGTTTTATTTAACTTTTGTTAGAACCTGCCTCTGTCTTTGATAGCAATCTCTTGTTAGACAATTCTTATTGCACAATAACACCACTTTGTTCCACTGTTCATTGGCTACGGACTGACCACAGCATAGAAAAGAAAGGAAGCAATGCCTCTTATTTAAGGTCCATTGAACACTTCAAGATCTAATGAAAGACTTTGAACAAAAACAAAGCACAACATAATTACATAGTTAAATCTGCAATGACTTTGTGATAGAAATTGCATCATGGAAACAGTTAACTAAAAACCAGACAAACTATGAAGGTTTGTGCAGGGAATAAAGATAGTAACCTATTCTGTCTTTGTGACTTTGTATTACATTTTTATGATTTGTTTTTTCAACATGTCTTTTTTTTTTTTTTTTTTTTTTTTTTTTGAGACAGAGTCTTGCTTTGTTGCCCAGGCTAGTGTGAGTGCCCTGGCATCAGCCTAGCTCACAGCAACCTCAAACTCCTGGGCTCAAGCAATCCTGCTGCCTCAGCCTCCCAAGTAGCTGGGACTACAGGCATGCGCCACCATGCCCGGCTAATTTTTTCTATATATATTAGTTGGCCAATTAACTTCTTTCTATTTATAGTAGAGACGGGGGTCTCGCTCTTGCTCAGGCTGGTTTCGAACTTCTGACCTTGAGCAATCCGCCCGCCTCAGCCTCAGCCTCCTAGAGTGCTAGGACTACAGGCGTGAGCTACTGAGGCGCCCTACCTGAGGCGCCCGGCCTCAACATGTCTTTAAAATCACCTACTAATGAAAATTGGCATATGGGGAAGTTAATCCACAATTACAGTCCTACCCCTTCTATGCTCACTCGTGAACCAAATGTGCAAATTGTTCCTTGCTACCAACCCATATTCCCCACACCCACCACTTGCAACATTAAACTGCCAAACAACACCCAGGAACGGATTTCCTATTTCGTCACTTAAACCCATTATCTTGTTCCCTTACTATCTTGCCAAACTGGTTTCCCTCTACTTACATTTCTGAGACATGATATGGCTAGATAACAAGTCTAGACTGTTTGTATAAATAGACAGTTGGGTCCTAAAGTTGGAGCAGAGGGCCAAAAGCCAATAGCCCTCTTTTTTTTTTTTTCTTTTCAGAGCACTACCTAAACTCCTCTGTGATCCCAAAGAGATTGTCCAACTCCAGAGCATTTCTTTGTGTTTTAAAGAGTACTCATTTAGTGATATTGTCCATCAGCTGTGCAACAATTGCAAGGCAAAAGTCTAGCAGTTTAAGAAAGAAAATGAGAGTGCACCATAGTCAGTTGAAAATTTGCCTTTTCCTAACTTACCAATTAGAAAACGCAGTTTGTGCAGAAGACAGTATTTGTGGAAAATAAAATAAAAAGAAGAAAACACAGTTTGACTCAGTAAAGGTGACCTGAATTTCTAGAGTGTCTTTAATTAGGATCTTGGAGTTGATATTTTGAGTAAGTGATCCATTGAGAGGGTATGGGTGAACCGGAGTCCCCTAGATTAGCCTCCGAGGATTTCTTTTATTTTTTATTTTATTTTATTATTTTATTTTATTTTTATTTTTTTATTTCTGAGACAGAGTCTCACTTTGTTGCCCAGGCTAGTGTGAGTGCCCTGGCATCAGCCTAGCTCACAGCAACCTCAAACTCCTGGGCTCAAGCAATCCTTCTGCCTCAGCCTCCCGAGTAGCTGGGACTACAGGCATGCGCCACCATGCCCAACTAATTTTTTCTATATGTATTAGTTGGCCAATTAATTTCTTTCTATTTATAGTAGAGATGGGGGGTCTCACTCTTGCTCAGGCTGGTTTTGAACTCCTGACCTCAAGCAATCCTCCCGCCTCAGCTTCCCAGAGTGCTAGGATTACAGGCGTGAGCCACCGCGCCCGGCCGATTTCTTTTAACCTGACCAGAGTTGTGGAGATAGGAAAGTCTCCACTCAAGCCTCAAAATATGTTCATCCATGAACACTGTGGAATTTTATTCTTTTAAATGTCGGGCACTGTCACTGATTTACACAGTAAGATTTACCTGGAAATGACTGTCAAGACCAGCTTGGTGGGTAACCAGGAATAAAAGGTGATGTTATCTCCGAGGTTGCCATTTAGTGACATGCCCTAATTACGGTTATTTAGGTCAATGTGTCCACGCTTCAGCATCCTCCCAAATGTAGAGGATGTTGATTACGTGTCCTCAGAAAGCTGCTTGTTGTGATTGATAGTGAGTTTGGTAAAATGTAGGCAGTGACTGCTGACAAACAAGTAGGAAAACTAGACTGGCAGCATCATGCTTGGGGTAAAAGTCCTGGGGAGCGATTTGGCCATGAGAGGAGGGACCACAAGAGACTAAATAAGAAGAGTGGTAAAATGGGGATAAAAGTTGAAAGTACTCAGAGTACTGTTTTTCATTCCCTTTTCACTATAAATGTTTTTCTTTTCTTTCTTTCTTTCTTTCTTTCTTTCTTTCTTTCTTTCTTTCTTTCTTTCTTTCTTTCTTTCTTTCTTTCTTTCTTCTTTCTTTCTTTCTTTCTTTTTTTTTTTTTTTTTCAGATACAGGGTCTTGCTCTGTCACCCAGGCTGGAGTACAGTGGCCCCATCATAGCTCACTGCAACCTCCTATGCCTAGGTTCTGGTGATCCTCCTGCCTCAGCCTTCCGAGTAGCTGGGACTACAGGTGCACGCCACTAGGCCCGGCTAATTATTTTTTATTTTGTAGAGACAGGATCTCACTGTGATGCCAGGCTGGTCTCAAACCCCTGGCCTTAAGCGGTTTTTCCACCTCAGCCTCCCAGAGTGCTGGGATTACAGGTGTGAGCCACTGCACCTGGCCTCACTATAAATACTTTTGATAAAAAAAAAAAAATACAGGGTATGGGGGAGCCTTACTTGGGTTAAATCTTCTCAGTTGTTTGAATCAGAATGAATGTTCCTATCAAAGGACTAATGTAGCTGCCTCTTCCCCACTTTTTATTTCAAATTCTTGTCTTGTCTTTCATGTCTCTGCTCTTGGGCTTTGGGTAGTGCCACATCTGGTGGTGGTTTGTGTGAAAGGAAATCATATATATAATAGTTTCCTGTTTGGTCATTTCAACCTATCCCTATACTGGACAGAATTTGACCCACTTCTCTCCATAGCAGTGTCTCGTCACTGAAATGCCAGTTATTTACAGCCGTTGGCCAGCCAGAGTGGCAGTACTATATACCACTAGCCCAAAAGCCATCCAGGCCTCTTATTTTTGTCATTCACACAAATACTTGTTAATAGCTTCGAGTGGAGGCTATGATTTATTTCTGTAGCACCTAGAATTATTTTTGACAAGAAATTCACAGACTAGTAAATATTGTCATTATCATCATCCTCTTCTCTTACTCATTTTTGGAGGCAGATTTCATTTTATTCCAGGTTTAAAAAAAAAAAAAACCTGAGCTTTATAATGTATTGTGTAATGGCTGGCATAGTTTTTTTTTTTCTTTCTTAATGCCAATAATAAAATAAAAGATATTTCATACTTTGGATTCTCTTCCTGATTGGACTTTTGTTTCCCCCCAGCCATACTTGCCAGTCTCGCCTGGAAAGTCTTTCTCTGTCATTCATTTACTGCAAAGGTCGCCAGTTTTCTGTTCTCTCTGGGCAAGGCCATTTGTGGCACTGAATGTACGAGGGGACCGTGGAATTTGTGACATTATTTCTGTATATCAGAATCTCTTCACACAGCAAACACATCGTACTCTTCAACTATAGAACAAGTACTGACAATTCCCAAATTTGTGTATATATTTGGGGGGGTGGTGGTTCCATTCTGTAATCATCACTTACTTTTTATTCTAATCCTTTAAACTAATTCCAATTTATTCTTTAGAGACATTAGAAATCTATGTATGGATACTTCATTTTAGTTTGGGCCTCTTGAAATGTTTATGATAAAACAGAGAAAATGTCTCTAGCATCGTAATGTTTGCTTAGGGTATGAGTGGGCTACCTACAGTCCTTGGGCCAAATGTAGCCATCATCCTATTTGTGTACAAGGGTTGTTAACATTTTTTAAGGGTTGTGGAACAGAAAAAAAAAAAAAAAGAATATAGGACAGAGACTATCTATGTCCCACAAATTTTTAAACATTTACTATCTGGCCCTTTACAGGAAGTTTGCCGATCCCTCAGGCTTGCCACTGAAATAATGGCCTTGATACAGGCAGTGGCTGAGCCCACACAGGTGGCCAGCATGACAAAAAGAAGTCAGGTCACTGGCAGAGCTGCTAAGAAGGCTGCTGCAGGTGATCTGGTCCTAGGGGCCTTGATACCCCAGCTAGATTTCGACCCCCTTGAAAACTAAAGACTGGGGCTCTGACATTTGGGATGGCACAGCTAAGTGGAGACACAATTCGTATAGACTTGTCTCCTACCCAGAGCTTTGGTTCAGCCCCTTGTGAGGCACGTATATGAATACACATTGGGAGTGTGATGCTGTGATGGATTTGGTGGGACCTCATGTGAGAGAACCATGTTTACAACTAACTGTTTACGTTCTTGGGGCTGTCCAAGGACAGAAAGCCAACCTGCTATACAGGGAGCCCAAGTGGAGGTCCACCCTTTCCATGCCTGGCAGTTTCACTCAGATGCCGAGGCTTGTATTGATAGATACCTTTTCAGACTGGGTAGAGGCTAGCATCATGTGTTAAAATGTAAAGCCTTGGCTGGGCACGGTGGCTCATGCCTGTAATCCTAGCACTCTGGGAGGCCGAGGCAGAAGAATAGCTCAAGGCCAGGAGTTCAAAACCAGCCTGAGCAAGAGCGAGACCCTGTCTCTACCAAAAATAGAAAGAAATTAATTGGCAAACTAAAAATATACAGAAAAAATAAGCCGGGCATGGTGGCGCATGCCTGTAGTCCCAGCTACTCGGGAGGCTGAGGCAGAAGGATTGCCTGAGCCCAGGAGTTTGAGGTTGCTGTGAGCTAAGCTGATGCTATGGCACTCTAGCCCGGGCAACAGAGTGAGACTCTGTGTCAAAAAAAAAAAAAAAAAAAATGTAAACCGGGCATGGTGGCTCACACTGGTAATCCCAGCACTCTGGGAGGCCGAGGCGGGTGGATTGCTCAGGTGGATTGCTCTAGGTCAGGAGTTCGAAACCAGCCTGAACGAGACCCTGTCTCTACCAAAAATAGAAAGAAATTAATTGACCAACTAAAAATATATATACAAAAAATTAGCCAGGCATGGTGGCGCATGCCTGTAGTCCCAGCTACTCGGGAGGCTGAGGCAGGAGGATCACTTAAGCATAGGAGATTGAGGTTGCTGTGAGCTAGGCTGATGCCACGGCACTCACTCTAGCCTGGGCAAAAAGTGAGACTCTGTCTCAAAAAAAAAAAATGTAAAGCCTTGGTCCAAGCGTGGTGGCTCATGCCTATAATACCAGCACTTTGGGAGACTGAAGCAGGAGGATTGCTTGAGCCCGGGAGTTCAAGGTTATAGTGAAATATGGTTGTACCACTGCACTCTAACCTGGGCAACAGAGCAAGACCCTGTCTCTTTAAAAAAAAGAAAATTAAGTTCAATTAAAAGCGTTATATTTAGAGCAGCTGGTATCTCTTTGAACTTTAGACATGAAGTGTTATTGGGTACTACCAGCTATACCAAGGTAAATTATACTATATTTATTTCAATTTACTATTTTAGTTGATTAGATATTGGCACTACTTATGTATTCTTCTAGTGGTTTTCAATTGTGGATGCATTTTTTTTTTTTTTGAGACAGAGTCTCACTCTGTTACCAGGCTAGAGTGCCATGGTGTTAGCTTAGCTCACAGCAACCTCAAGTTCTGGGCTCAACTGATCCTCCTGCCTCAACCTCCTGAGTAGCTGAGACTACCACCATGCCTGGCTGATTTTCTATTTTTAGTAGAGACAGGGTCTCACTCTTGCTCAAGCTGGTCTTGAACTCCTGAGCTCAAGCCATTCTCCACCTTGGCCTCCCAGAGTGCTAGGATTACAGGTGTGAACCACAGCTCCAGGCCTCTGGCTGCATTTTAAAATCATCTGGGGAGCTTGGAAATTACTGTTGCCTAGGCTCCTAAACCAGAGATCCTGATTTAATTGATTTGAAGCAGGGCCTGGGCAGAGGTAGTTCTTTTGAGACAGAGTCTCACTCTGTTGTCTGGGCTAGAGTGCTGTGGCGTTAGCCTAGCTCACAGCAACCTCAAACTCCTGGGCTCAAGCAGTCTGCAATACCCAGCTACTTTTTTGTTTCTATTTTTAGTTGCCCAGCTAATTGTTTCTATTTTTAGTAGAGATGGGGTCTCGCTCTTGCTCAGACTGGTCTTGAACTCCTGGCCTCAAGCAATCCTCCCGCCTCAGCCTCCCAGAGTGCTAAGATTCCAGGCATGAGCCACTGTGCCCTGCCCAGAGTTTCTTATATGTTCTTCATGTGGTTCTAATGTGTCACCAGATCTGAGGCCCACACCACTCAGAGGTCTATTAATGGATTGACAATTAGGTAGTTTTTGTTCACACTTTTCATTAGAAATTTAATAGAGATACATTATACAAATTGTTCTTTAATTTCAAGACCGAAGTGTTGCTCAGGGAAATTTTAGCTGAGACAATTTTGAAATGTGAAGAGCATATGAAACAGATAATGCAGAGCCCAGAGAAATAGAATTGGAAAGACAGAAACTGAGAGGAGCATGCTGAGAATAAAAAAGAAAGAAAGAAAGAAACCACTCAGAATTTCAATACACAAATCACTGAGTAGACTTCTTGCTATCTGGGTGAGTGTATCTATTTTCAAAAGTGCTGTTAACATAAACAGAGCAGTAAATCTGGGGCACCATACTTTTTTTTCAAAGTTGTTAAGAAGAATTATAGCAGTCTGCAGGTGTCACACGCAGTTACTCAGAATCAGAAAGAAGGCTGATCAGGGGTTAGAAGATCTCCATCTATCTATCTTTTTGCAACCAACCACGTCCAGGCTGTTTATTTAATACTTCCTCTTGCTAATGAAGGTACTGGTTGGGGATGGGTCGGGCTTTCCCATCTCAGCATAAGATTGCAAGATTTGAATGTGCCCGGGCGACGGCTTCACTGACCACTGCAGGTACCCCAGGCAAGAATCTGAGCAGTAACAACAGGTAACAATAACAGAGTGTGCATCAGATGGCGGACACTTCTTTTTCCAGTTTACTTCCTTTTCTCCCCATTTACCAATGTATTCTTTCCCCTCTTCTTTTTATATTTTTCCAAACCAGCAAGCGCGGAGGCAAGACACATCAAAGCAGAGATGGGAAGTGAAAGAGCTCTTGTTCTGGACAGATTAGCAAGCAATGTGGCAAAACGAAAAAGCTCAATGCCTCAGAAATTCATTGGTAAGAATGCGAACCTTTTTCCTGCTGTTGTTAGCAGATAGTTTGAATGAGATAACGTAGGACGCTTACTACAAGAGGCCCTTCCCAGCTTAACCTCTGTTAAAGTAATTGGTTTTCCATCGTCCACTTTTATTCTTTGTGGTTCATTTTGATAGCTCTAAGAAAATAGAATGTAAGATATTAACTAAAGGATCATAACAACAGAAGATGGGAGTATTTGGTATCTGATTTCCAAAATGGATATGATGTTAAAAACGCTGTTCCTTCCTCTTTACTCTGAATGATATATGTTGCGTGAGAGTTTATGCAATTTACACCAGTAAGATGTTCCAAGATAGCGTGTTTGTAATCTTTTGTAATTATATTTTACAAGTTGGTTCGTTAGCATGCTCAAACTTTTTTCATGCTCTAAAACATATTGTCATATTTTCCTGAGTTTGAGAACTGGCTTTAAGGGAAAGTGATCAGGCAAACATAGATTTAAATAACAAGGTTGGATTTAATCATTTGTCTTGCTGGAATTAGTTTTCATGCCACTGGTTTTCACATTGTCAAACAATACAGCCAAATGAGATGGCTAAGAAATAATTATGTTCATTAAAGTGTTAGGATTTCCAAATGGCAGAGATATTTTGCTGAACTCTCCCAGATGTTTACATAAATGTGACCATGATATTTAAAATAGATTTGTATTTGTGAAAGACAGCTGAAACTGAATGTACAGTTTTTCTATAAATTGAAAGTTGGTGATACTGAACAGAAATAGTTATCACACCAAAATAGACTATTTCAACACTAATAATATTTTAGAAACCTGTCAATCTCTTTTTCCAAAGCTGCTGGCTGCTGTTGATTTCTTACTTCAGTTTTTTCTGTGTTCTTCTCAATGGATTTTTACAGATATTAAGTGCCTTTCTGAGTTTTAAATCTGCCTAGGTTTTACTCTTGTCTAGATAATATTTTTACAAGCTCACATTCTATGTGAATTATAGAGATATATTGAAAGAACTAGTATATTTTTAAATTACCAAACTTGGTATTTCTGATTGCTTATTTTATTTTGATTAGCTGAAAGGTTTTTGTATACTTTTAATCACTTTAAGAATAAATTGTGTCAGGCCAGGCGGTCTGGCTTATGCCTGTAATCTCAGCACTTTGGGAGGCTAAGGCGGGAGGATTGTTTGAGACCAGGAGTTTGAGACCAGCCTGAGCAAGAGCAAGACCTCATCTCTACAAAAAATAGAAAAATTACCTGGGTGTGGTGGTCAGTGCCTGTAGTCCTAGCTACTTGGGAGGCTGAGGCAGGAAGATGGCTTGAGCCCGGGGGGTTTGAGGTTGCAGTGAGCTATGATGACGCCACTACACTCTAGCAGGGTGACAGAGCAAGACCCTGTCTTAAAAAAAAAAAGATAAATTGTGTCAGATTAAAGTTGGTGTGTTTCAGTTTAGGAATATCCCCTCCCCTTTGCTGCCCCCCTTGGTGAGAAATGTCGGGGGGGTGGGGCAGGGGCATGTGGTGATTTCTACATAGGGTTTAGGAAGAGTGAAGCAATTGTGATTCCAAGACATGATCTTCAAACAGTGCCCATATATCTTTTGAGCTTTACTAATGTGAAGAGGTTCTGACTGGAATATAAAAGAAAGCTGGGATCATTATTCTATGCCATGATTATATTTTAATTTGGGGAAAGTTTTGACTCAAGCAATGGGTGAAGCTGATATGGGGAGGATGGTGAGGGACATGGGGAGAGACAGACAAGAAAAAGAATGCAAAGTAACTTAATTTCAATCCAGTAGTGGCCAATACATTTTGGTCTAGGAGAACTAAAGTTTGACAGAAGGTACCTAGTACTTAACAGCTGCCCCAAACCTATAACTGAGCTAAAGCCCTACTTAATATTTAAAAAGTTGCTTTGGTATTTTCATGGGCTAAAAATCCAACATATTTCATACGCCCCAATTCATGCCATTTTGCCTGTTGCCTCGGGGGTCCATTCAATTTGTTAGCTACCAGTGAGACCAGAGGATTTTTCACTGTATCGCTTCTAGGCTCACGAGAGATGCTGATCTTGCAGGTTCTGATTTCTCTCATCTTCTGAACCATCATGTTCTCTCTGCTGGAATCAGAAACCTTGTATAGAGTTAGCTCTTGATTGAGCTGAGGTAGCAACTTCAAGGCTTCAGGGCCCAGAATAACTGGGGGAATTTTTATTTTTTATTTTTTATTTTTGGTAAATTGTGATATAGTGCAATGAAAAACACAGGATTAGAAGCCAAAAGTCCCAGGTTCCAATCCTAGCTCTGTCATTTCTGAATTGTGTGTTTAGACAAATCAGGTAACCTTTTTGGGCTTCTATTTACTCAACTGTGAAATAAGGAGACTGATAGGTGATGAAATGACCAGGAAGTTCCCTCCTGTCTACAAGTCTGTGAGATGAATTATAACAGAAAAGAAATCTAAGACAGCAATTATGGATACCACTTCGTGTTTGTAAAACCCTTGTGTGTAACTTTAGCTATACAGTTATGGTGTTTATGTCATAAACTATATCTTATGTTTTAAGGTTTCTTTTTTTAAGCTTTGCGCAGTGGCAGTATTGTAGCCAATGAGGCTTATCTGAGGCAGGATTATTGCTATTTAAGTTTCTTTGAGGAAGATGTTGTTAAATCTGAGACTAAAAAACAGTTGCATTCGTTCAACATTCATATATTTTGCTTAGGGCAGTGCTACTTGTTCATTCGGTCTTTTGTCCATTCATTTGTCATACAAACGGTTAAGAGCTCCTGTCACGTATATGGTATTTTGTTCTTCTCGCATTAACTTATATCCTAAATCTTAGTTTGAGAGATTTTTTTAAAAAAATAAAAGAAACTCCTTGAATCATTTAACTGAATCAACCTTTGTGATAGAAAATTGTAATGTCAAGGGAGGGGATAAAGGAACACTATCTGTGACACTGCAGTGTGTAGGATCAAGTGATATAAACCACTCGGGGCTGTCGTTTTCCCTCCCTCTTCCCTCTCCTGTCCTGTCTTCTTCTCTCCTGTCCTCTCCCTTCTCTCCTCTCCTCACTTCTCCTCTCCTCTCCATTCCCCTGTTTTTCCTCTCCAAGGGGCTGTTTTCTGAACAGATTTGGCTGCCAGCATAATGGCAATGGCTAAGGTGTGAAAGAAGAATGAGTCACTCCCTTTAGTCCTTGCTGACAGTCACACAACACTCAGACCAGCCTTGGCTTTCCTGACCTCTTGAACTGTGAGGGTAGAGGTGAAATTATACCATCAGGTCAGCCCATTACTTTCCCGGCAGGCTAGAGATAATTACCAGTAGTAGCATTTCTCATCTATTAGGAATAAACTGGGGCCAGGTGCGGTGGCTCACGCCTGCAATCCTAGCACTCTGGGAGGCTGAGGCAGGAGGATCATTTGAGGTTAGGAGTTGGAGATCAACCTGAGCAAGAGTGAGACCCTGTCTCTACTAAAAATAGAAAACTTAGCCTGGCAGAGTGTTGTTTTCTCAAAGAAACCACCCTTAAGGGAAAACAGTCGCCCTTCTTCAAGGGACTTTTCTCCCACTGGGACCCTGGTCAATGACCAGACCCCTTGCTGTCCAAAGCCCCCATGTGACACACGTTACAGGCACTGCTCTTGGTGACCTCCCAGGGAAGTGTCTGGACGGCAGTGCCTTATAGACCAAGGTCTGGCCCTGTTCTGTCACCTGTTCTGTCACAGGTGCATGCCTGTAGTCCCAGCTACTGGGGAGGCTGAGGCAGGAGGATTGCTTAAGCCCAGGAGTTTGAGGTTGCAGTGAGCTATGATGACAGCACTGCACTCTAGCCTGGGCAACAGAGCGAGACTCTGTCTCAAATTTAAAAAAAGACCTTACTTTGAGCATCCTGACCCTTTTAGAGGTTTTCTTTTGTCTGAATCTTATTTTCCTGTTATAAACTTGTTTGACTATACTTCAAACTAGGCCATCCTCAAATACTTGGCTCAAAGTGGAGGCTGGATTTTTCTCTTGGACGAGGAGAAAAATGACTACATTTCTGCATATTTTTTTCTTAATTTTCATTCTTTCCTGAAAAACAGATGTGATAACCCGAGTGGTTACCATTGCATCTCCTTATTCTTTTTAAATTTTATGTATTACTTTATTGAAGGAAGTTTTCATATTGAAGAGAGCATGAAAAAAGATCTCACTTCCCCGTGGTAAACATGTTAGTGAGGTTTTGACACTTCAACAAACCATTGGTTCTCCCTGTGAAGTAAGTAATGAGAAATTTTCTGCTTTGGTTAACAGAGTGACAGGAAGCAGTTTTAATACCTGTTTCTAAGAGCAAAAAGTATCTTCTCCCACCCCTTCCCAAAGGCCTGATGTCCATAATCCTATAAGGATTACAATGTCATAGCATTGTAGGGATATTAGGAACCACCAGTGAAGCGATTTTACCGAGGTGGGGAGGAGGATCAGAGAGATGGAATGACAGCTGGTAGGTGACAGAACAGGGCCAGACCTTGGTCTATAAGGCACTGCCGTCCAGACACTTTCTTCCCTGGGAGGTCACCAAGAGCAGTGCCTGTAACGTGTGTCACATGGGGGCTTTGGACAGCAAGGGGTCTGGTCATTGACCAGGGTGCCAGTGGGAGAAAAGTCCCTTGAAGAAGGGCGACTGTTTTCCCTTAAGGGTGGTTTCTTTGAGAAAAGAACAGTCTTCCCCTGGTGACTCCATCAGGACAGATGACATCCAAATAGCACTTCCCAGTGTCTCACAGAGCACAAAGACATCTGCAACAACAAAATGTGCTCTCCAGCTCGGTTTTCCTCACCTCCGCCCCCCACCCCCAGCTCTCTCTGTTCTCTGCCCTTCCTGCCCCCTCTCTTTCCACTTCCTGGATGAAGTGATAGGAATTTTAGTCTCATTGGAGATCAGAGCCATAATGATCACTGGATATTTCATTTCCCCTATTTACCTGTCTTTTTTGTTTGCTTTTGGATATATGCCTGTAGTAAGAGTGACAATACATGTGGGAAATTCTCTGAAGTAGCAGCAAACACATTTCTGTGACTTGAAGAAACTTAAAGGCTTAAAAGCTGAATACTTCATGTTACACCCTCACGGTGACTGTGATATTGGATCTGTGTTATTTTTCTAAAGGTTCAGTCATATTTTCCCCCTCTTCAAAAAAACCTTTCGATGGTTCCCAGTGGAATAAAATCCAAACCATTCAGTCAGGCATTCTGAGCCTTCCACAGTCTTGTCTCCAATCTACCTTTTCTGATTTTATCATCTGAGCCCACTAGTCCTTTACTTCAGCCACAATGGACTACTCCTCCCACTTCTATGTAATATTTTCCCACTTCTACGAAACCACTCTGTCCAGGCTCTCTGGATGCCCCCCATCACCCATGTTCTGGAAGGTATACAGCGTCCACATGCCCATACCCCAGGTTCTCGCTCTGCTCTGTTCTTACCCTACACTCAGGGCACGTTTAATAGTCTGCCTCTTGTTATAGGTATGACCATCTCTACCACCATCATTACCACCACCTCTGGTTACAAGGCAACTTTAAAGAAAAGCATAGATTAATATTTGCCCTGTGTTATGTGTGGCATATGTGAGAAGAGGTCCAGGATTTTCTCTCCTACTCTTTGGCTACCCTATACTTTGTTCTGCCACATAGCATTAAGATACTGATTTGTGGCCGGGCACAGTGGCTCACGCCTGTAATCCCAGCTCTCTGGGAGGCTGAGGCGGGTGGATCACTTGAGGTCAGGAGTTCGAAACCGGCCTGAGCAAGAGCGAGACCCCGTCTCTACTATAAATAGAGAGAAATTAATTGGCCAACTAATATATATATAGAAAAAATTAGCCGGGCATGGTGGCGCATGCCTGTAGTCCCAGCTACTCGGGAGGCTGAGAGAGTAGGATTGCTTGAGCCCAAAAGATTGAGGTTGCTGTGAGCTAGGCTGACGCCACGGCACTCACTCTAGCCTGGGCAACAAAGGGAGACTCTGTCTCAAAAAAAAAAAAAAGATAATGATTTGTAATGAAATGGTGTAAATGCTGCATCTCTGTTGGATTACAATTATGTTTGTATTCCTCAAAGCACCTAACATGGTGCTAAGCAAATAATAATAATATTAATAATGGATCTACCACTTTTTGGATACTTACATATGCCCGGCATGCTGTTAAGCACCTTATAGACATCACAACAACTCTGTGCATCCTATACTTCTTGAATGCATGTGCTGGTCTGGTTGCTGCCACTAAGCCCCCTTTTGCACTGCGTATGGGAACCACCCCAGCACAGAATCTGAAGTCACTGCTGGTGGCCGGGTGTGCAGCCTCAGGCAAGGGAGCAGCCAGGAAACAGCAGTTAAACGCTCGAGCATGTATTGAGATATGTGGGCTCCTGGGTTGCTTTCTGGTTCTCCATTCACCACCTGGGCAACCTTGGAAAGTGCAATCAGCTTGTTTGTGCTTTAGCCTTGACTAAAGAGAGGGTAATTCCTACCTCAAAAAGTATCAGCCCCTAAGGAGCTAATAAAATGAGATGAGATGCAAAGTATTAGGATGGTGCTGTGTATACAGCAGGTGCTCAATAAATAGTAGCTATTGTTATTAGTATTATTTAGGTATAAGGCACAGTGCTAGGCACTGTGAAGTCTAAAGACTAGAAAAAAACAGATTAGGGTGGTGGGTCTTAATCCTTGACCCTGAAGACAGAGGTCTGAGTCCCTGTGCTCGGTGAAGGGCCCTTTTAGCTCTAGTCTGTGATTCTTTGCTTCCACTTTGGCAGTTAGAAGCCAACAACCATATGCCCTTACCACATGGCATCAATCCAAGGCAGGCAGTTGCTCAGTTTACAGTTACCAAAGCCTAGATATTAGAGATTTGGTGTCTACCTTTAGAAAGAATCCCAGGTAGGGAATGACCCATCCAGGCAGCCTTGGTTCCTGAACTTAGGACTTGTTGTTGCCATTCGTGTTTTCATTGGAAGAAATTCTCTAATTCAGCCCTGAAGCTGGTATCATGAATCATTCAAAGGTGTGGTGTGATTTTGACTAGAAGCTGGACCAGATGCTCTGTGCAGGTTTGGAAGCAGTTACATTCTTGTGGTTTGACCAACCTTTTTTATGAGTGTGTTACTAAAGAAACGTGAGCTGTTGGCTTTTCAATTACTGTAGCTTACCCCTTCTGAGTTTCATACACATTGAGTCATCGTGTCTACAGGTGACTGATAATCATCTGCGCTGCTCAAGTTACCGTAACTCGGAGATGAGGGGTTCTGATGATTGCAAGTTGCAAGCACGTGAAGATCATCCTCTTAACAATGAACAATGGTCTGTGTTAACCACAGAACTCAGTCACCTATTTCCACTCATCCAGGGCTTTATTTTCCTCTTAATGTTTTGTCTCTTACAACTTTTAGCACTCAGCTGTTTTCTGACATAGGCTGCAGGTGGTATAGGGCCTGCATTTGTAGGCCTAGCCAAGCAAAGCAAACTCTTGGAAGAAAGGATAAAAGCAGAGTTTGTGATGTATCTATCCCACCTGGAAACTTTCTGGAGCCTCTGTGTTAGGTGCAAAGGTAAAAAGGTTCTCAACAACCCTGGGTATAGAGGGGGTTGAGTAGAGCTGGCCACACTGGAAAATCATCATTAACCTTGAAAAGGCCAGGAAACCAAAGTTCACCATTTCTGTGTCACTTTCTGGGGGAATGAATGTTTATGACCTTAGTTGGCTTTCATGTTCTCAGCGTCATTCTTCCCGATGGCCTTGACAAAAGATATATCCAGTCTGGACGTTGAAGATAAAAGCCATTGATTACTTTGGCAAAGGCCAACTTTCCTATTGCTTCTTATTGAGCGGCCAAGGCAAGATGTTTTTCTTTGCATGTTTTTTTCTCTCAGGTATTTGTCTAGAAACTTTCAGGTTGACCTTAAGGTAGTGGGGATACAGGACAAATCCATCTGATTGGAACACATCTTTTTGCCGGATTTCCTGGCTCCAGTTTATCACTGTTGTGGTCCATGGTGCACGTCACCGTTACACTGAATGCTAGCCTCTCTTCCTCAAGGGCATGTAGCTATTTGCTCTTCTTTCAGGTCCAAACCCTGTACTTGGTCATTCCGAGTGCCCACCATCTGATCCTGCTGTGTGTTATCTTTTTTCAGTGTTTCCCAAAATGTGGGATGCAGACCACCAGGAGGCACACAGGGAATTTAAAATTCTTGATCCTAGCCAGGCGTTGGTGGTACCCACCTGTAGTCCCAGCTGCTTAGGAGGCTGAGGCGGCAGGATCACTTGAGCATGGGGGTTCGAGTCTAGCCTAGGTAACAGAGTGAGACCCCCACCTCTAAAAACAGTTCTTGACCCCCCCCCACCAAAAAAAACCCAATCCACATGGCAAGAAAATTATTTTCTTTTCAGTTCTCTTTCAGTCCCCCGATTACACTAAGGAGAAAGATTTGGACTTAATTTGATGCTAGTTGTCTTCAACACTCACAGTTGGGAATCTCTCTTTTTAACAAAGAGAGAGGGGATCTTAGTCTCCAAGTACTCAGTCATAGCTGATCGAAATTTAATAAGTCACTCTGTTTCATTGTCTTTATTTTTCATAGTTACCTTCTATTTGCGGTAAGTGATTCTGGTTTTCCGTTTATGTTCGTGATATAAAGTTTCCTTAAAAAACATATTTATTTTAGAAAAAAAGGAAAGAAAACGTGAGCTGAATCAAACAAAGAAAACACCCCTAGCATTTACCAAGTGTTTTCGATGGCCAGGCCCTGTTCTAGGCACGTGCCGGTGACCGTAGGATTATTATCTCCGTCGTACAGGACACAGAGCACAGACAGGTTAAGTAACTTGCTCAGGGTCACAGAACTAGTGACCTAGGGAGCCAGCAGCAGACCTGCCCATCAGGCTCTAGCGCTTGTTCTCTCACCCGCACTGCCCTGGTGCGTGGATATTGCAGAATGTGAAGGAATAATGAAGTTTGAGAAATACTTTATTCCACACGTCTTGATATAGCTTTAACCAGATTCTCTCACTTGTCCCCATGCATGTCCTGTGTATTCCCACTTTTCTGCCTCATTCATGCTCAATTTACACCAAATTATCTTGCCCTTGCCTGTGTATTGCCTTATTATTCTTTTAACAGAAGACATGTTTTTTTTTTTTTGAGACAGAGTCTCGCTTTGTTGTCCAGGCTAGAGTGAGTGCCGTGGCGTCCTAGCTCACAGCAACCTCAAACTCCTGGGCTCGAGTGATCCTTCTGCCTCAGCCTCCCGGGTAGCTGGGACTACAGGCATGCGCCACCATGCCCGGCTAATTTTTTATATATATATAACAGTTGGCCAATTAATTTCTTTCTATTTATAGTAGAGACGGGGTCTCGCTCTTGCTCAGGCTGGTTTTGAACTCCTGACCTTGAGCAATCCGCCCGCCTCGGCCTCCCAAGAGCTAGGATTACAGGCGTGAGCCACAGCGCCCGGCCTACAGAAGACATGTTATTCCCCTGCCTAAATATTTCAAATGTGGCACTTAGGATAAACGCAAAGGCCTCCATTAAGAAAAGCAGCCCACTTACAATTTTGAACCTATACTTTTTCTCCAGTTGTGTATATATATATATATATATATATATATATGGCTTATTTCTTGCCTACAGCTCAAAATAGAAACTGGTTTTTCCAATCCTTTTGTTTTCTTGCGAGTTTTTTTTTTCTTTTTTTTTTTTTATTTCTGAACCCTTTACTATATGGCAGACAAATTTTGGGACCACAACATGGCTAGGAAATGTTACAGGAAAAAAAGATATGGGGTTCAACAGGTCTCTCTAGAATCCAAGATCAGACAATGGAAAAGCAATAACTTCAGCCTCACTTCCAGACTGGACTCCTCTGCCACGCCTTCTCCTCCCTGTCCCCGCTGCTCGCCACGGAGCACATCTGCCAGCACTGCAGGCCCTGTCCCTGCCTTCCTCCCGGCCATTGAGCCTCCGTTTTCTAACACACAACACCCACACACCCTGAAGGTGGCTAAACTCTGTTTTCAGGATTTCTCAGCAGTTCGACATGAAAAATAGGAGACGGTGACCACAGATTAATTTTTTCAGTTGAGGGCGAGATAGGTCCTAATGATTACAGCAGATGTATATTCAGGATACATTTGTCAAGCAAAAGAAGAGTAACACTCTGGGAAAGGAACAGAGATCATGATCTCTCCTCAGGAAAGCTTTTCTATAACTGTCTACGTTTGGAGCTCTCTTAAGTCTCAGGCAGCCAAGTGACTGGTGAGTTTGGGGAGTGGCAAGCTGATGTCTTGGGGGCTATTTTCTCTACTTCTGTAGCTACTGAAAAAGCTACCAAGGCCAGTGGCTGAACATCCCCACCCTTTCCAGCACTTCCAGCCCCCTGGCTACCAGATGTTACAAGCAGAAAACAATAAGCATAATAAGAGCCTGGGAGTCGACTGTGTCTTAAGAGTTCACAGACAACAGAAGTGCAGAGGCCCCGTGCTCCTGCATGGTGGCAGCTGCCTTGTCCCTCTATGTCCCGTGCTGGTGTTCTCTTGCTTCTTTTCCTCCTCCTCTCTCTCAGGCTCCCCTCTGACATCTGTAATGGGCGTACCTCACAACCTGGCCTCAACTAACCACATCTCTGCCCCTCCCTTCTGCCTGCTGGCTTTGTTTGGACTGTCCAAACATGCTGTTCCCGACCAGTGTCTCCTGAGACTTCAGCCTCCTATAGGACCCTTCTGCCTGGGCTTCCTCCCTTTTTTGAGGTCTCTGGAAAATAATTTTATAATCTCTCTGCTTTTGTGTTGTTTCCTTGATAACCCTTTCTTTCACCTGTTCCAGGTGAGAAGCGCCACTGCTTCGATGTCAACTATAATTCCAGCTATATGTACGAGAAAGAGAGTGAGATGATACAGACCCGAATGATGGACCAAGCCATCAATAATGCCATCAGCTATCTGGGCGCCGAAGCCCTGCGCCCCTTGGTCCAGACGCCGCCTGCCCCCACCTCCGAGATGGTCCCAGTGATCAGCAGCATGTATCCCATAGCCCTCACCCGGGCCGAGATGCCCAATGGTGCCCCTCAGGAGATGGAGAAGAAGAGTGTCCACCTTGCAGAGAAGAGCGTGCCTTCCGACAGAGGCCTGTCCCCCAACAACAGTGGCCACGACTCCACGGACACTGACAGCAACCATGAAGAACGCCAGAATCACATCTATCCGCAAAATCACCTGGCCCTTCCCCGGGCCCGCAACGGGATGCCACTTCTGAAGGAGGTTCCCCGCTCTTATGAACTCCTCAAGCCCCCACCCATCTGCCCAAGAGACTCCATCAAAGTGATCAACAAAGAGGGGGAGGTGATGGATGTGTATCGGTGTGACCACTGTCGCGTCCTCTTCCTGGATTATGTGATGTTCACCATTCACATGGGCTGCCACGGCTTCCGTGACCCCTTTGAGTGCAACATGTGTGGATATCGGAGCCATGATCGATATGAGTTCTCATCTCACATAGCCAGAGGAGAACACAGAGCCATGCTGAAGTGAATATCTCGTCCCAAAGATTGTCCCAGAGTGTTCAACATCATTTTTTAAAACCAGTAACCCCACCTAACAGATTGCTCTCAAAACATGCTCAGTTCCAAGCTCCTTTTCAGACCCTTTAGGGTGGTGTTTACACGGGTAGCCAGAGAAACACTGTCTTCATTCAGAAATTATATGCAGGTCTATCATGTTATTACTTTTGCAAAACCTTTGTTTTCTCATTGGGGACTTGAATTTTATGGAGTTTAAAAGTTAAAGAAGTATTAGTCATTATCTTTTGCAGCAATAGAACGGGCATCTGTTGACGTTGGTTGCCAGTCGGAACGGTCCCGCGGAGTGCTGCATGAGAAGTTCTTTCTGAGCTGCATCAGCTGTATGTGGAGAAGCTTCTTGCTCATGTGCCCAAATCCACAAAGAGGGAGAGCTGACCACCTGACCTTGCTGGGAAGCCTTGCCCATCTACACTTCACACAAGCAGAAGGGTTAGGATGTAATCTCTCCAACCCAAATGGTAATCTAAGAGCAAGAAAAAGAACAGCCATAAAATAAGCATCTGTTACCAGTAACTGAAGACCCCATTCTCCAAGCATCAACTCCATTACCTATCAAATAATATTATAGTAATAGTAATAAGTGTCTGATGACACTTCTGCTCCTACCCTGCACCTTCCCATCTCAAGGGAAAAACTGAGCTGCTTTGGGCTGAACCAGTTGTCTGTAGGCGAAATTCTATATTGATGGTTTTTTTTTTTTTTTTTGAGACAGAGTCTCGCTTTGTTGTCCAGGCTAGAGTGAGTGCCGTGGCGTCAGCCTAGCTCACAGCAACCTCAAACTCCTGGGCTTGAGCGATCCTTCTGCCTCAGCCTCCCGAGTAGCTGGGACTACAGGCATGCGCCACCATGCCCGGCTAATTTTTTATATATATATCAGTTGGCCAATTAATTTCTTTCTATTTATAGTAGAGACGGGGTCTCGCTCTTGCTCAGGCTGGTTTTGAACTCCTGACCTTGAGCAATCCGCCCGCCTCGGCCTCCCAAGAGCTAGGATTACAGACGTGAGCCACAGCGCCCGGCCTTATATTGATGGTTTTAAACACAGGCCATCACTGAAAGTCCAGGCAGTTGTCCACTGAGGCATCCCTTTCCTTTGATCAAGATTGGCTAACTGGGGGTCTGAGGAGGGAAATGATTTGGCAGCACCAACAGGAAAAAAAAAAAACAAAAAACTACAGCCACCTAACATTCTCGGTCTCCATGAAGCATTAGTGGTAAGGACCCAAAGCAAACGTACGAATGATTTTTTCCACAAAACATATGGAAGCATCCAGAAAGTATGGCTTAGCCTCCCCTTCCCCATGGGAGAGGAATCCGGGAGAGATGCTGTGTGCGTTGTTTAGATCAGAGCTGAGCTTCGGGATAGGGTGAGGAAGAGGAAACCTCTGCTGACAGGTTCTCCTGGATCAGGAAGGTTTGGGCTCTCCCCTCCCTCCCCCCATTTAAATGGAGCTGCTTTTTTCCACAAAAATTCCCAAAACTCTGATCTGCATTCCACAGATCTATTATTAGTCATCTTTGTCACTAATAATGGGGACACACTATCAAGGAGCAATGCTATGATCATTGCAAAATTAGCACTGGAATAGGGGTCACAAAATCTGTTTGCTGATTCTGTATTCGCCACTCATTAGCTGTGTGACTTTGAGCAAATCATTTAACTCTTAAAACTCAGTTTCCTCACCCGTAAACTAAGAACTGGATTGAGACATTCTCTAAGGTCCTTTCCAGCTTTACATTTTTACATGATTATGCAGTAACCACAAGTTATTTTTCAAACCTCTTAATGTCTGGCTATTAAGCAGAGGAGCATATATGTGAATACATGTTTCACATTTCTTTGGTGTGAAAATGGTAGGGCGTTCAGCCTTTCCTTTAACCACTGAGTTGTGAACGTGAAGAAGATGGTGGAGAGAAACAAATGCAGGAAGGTATTTTGATCTTGCCCCAAAGTGTACATACAAATTGGCACCTGCAGTCAAAGCCTTTTTTTTTTTTTTCTTTTTAAGAACTTGTGTTAGGGAAAATAAATTCTGCTTCCACAGACAACTTCATGAGCCTATTTACAAATTAAGAGCCAGCTTTGGGAACATCTCTACCAGAGCCAAGAACCCCAAATTCCTAGTAGATCAGTGTTTTCTTTCCAAAGGGCTTATGCATTCGGCTCCAACTCAACTCGTTCGTGTGCTGCCAGTGATTAAAATGTCCCACCTCAGACTGCACAAATGGCTTCTCCTACTTTGTAGCATGGCGTCTGTCTCAGGGAAAAAAGGTTTTATGAAATTCCATGGCAACAGTCCCAACGTGTTTGAGATTTCAGCTGAAGGACTAGATATATTTTGGTGTGCAGTCTTCGGTATGTCACTGTGTTTCCGTAATCCTAGACTCCAAGCTATGCCAGGCTGCTTATGCCCATTGTGAAAGAGGAGTTGCTCATTATACTCTTGAAATATCACACATCCTGTTGACTGTTTGAGGGACAAGAGAAAGAGAATTTGGAAGCAGGGATGAGTAGGAGAGAAAGCTAGAGAAAGAGAGCATTTCCACCAGGTTAGTGTTAAAGTCTATGCTGAAGGGACCCACTTTTGCTTCTCAAAATGGTGAAACGAAGACCCATTCCACCAACCTGGGGACTCTTCTCATAGATACGATCCTCCTTTTTCCTGTGACTAATGGATCTACTGAATGATCTCCATTCTTCTGAGGTTATTTTTCTAGTGGGTGTCCACTCACAAAGGCTGCACTTTCTTTGTAGCATTCTAAGCCTACCTTGGGGCCCATTGACTCCAGAGAAAATTTATATGAATTATAAGAATTTATACAATCTTAAGTCTTGAAGTTGAACCAGGTATGCGTGGTTACCACCATACGTGGTTACCATACATATTCTCTATGCTATGCTGATTAACTGCCCCCCCCATTGCTAGGGCTGGGGGTGAAGGTGAGGAGAATGTCACCAAGATGCCTAACAAAAAGGGCTGAGTCAGGATTCGCACCTGCCACGCTGGGCAGTGAAGTCCTGTAGCAGCTCCAGGCAGTACATTGACTTTCTCCTGCACACTCCCTCTGAACATGGGCTCTGCAGGGCTCTCTCTGTTTCCCACCAACTCTGTCATGAGGCAGGCCTTCCGCCTCACACCCAGGAGGCCACCATCTGAGGAACAACCAAACTCATGAAAAGTTCACTCACAGCCAAGGTGACAGAATTGGGGTGAGAGTGGAAAAAGAAGAGAACTGGCTCTCCAACTGTTAGGGTTTTTTTTTTTAATTTTCTTTTTTTTTGTTTAGAGATAAGATCTCACTGTGCTCCCCAGGCTGGCCTCAAACTCCTGGGCTCAAGCGATCCTCCTGCCTCAGCCTCCCAAGTAGCTTGGTTCACAGGTGTGTGCCACCAGCTCTCCAAGTGTTTTCTATCACAATTTGAAGTGTTGCAAATCTAAGTTCCTACTGAGAGAGAACCAAATAGAAATGTCTCTCCCATTATCTGCCTCCTCCACCACCAGAAAAAAAAAAAAAAAAAAAAAGATACTGATAAACCAAACAGTCTTTAGATTCCTAAAGTCATCTTCCCAAAAAAGACTTGGCACAGGTAAACCAGCTAATCTTATGCTTTGTTAACTATACTGAGATGTTCCTGACACAGCTTCTGATTTTGTTAGTGACAAAATTTATCACTTTTTGGGGTTTTTGGTTTTGCTTTGGTTTTGTTTGTTTGTTTGTTTGTTTGTTTGTTTGAGACAGGGTCTTACTCTGTAACTTAGGCTAAAGTGCAGTGGCTTCATCATAGCTCACTGCAACCTCAATCTCCTGGGCTCAGGCTCCCAAAGTGCTAGGATTACAGGTATGAGCCACTGTGTAGCCAAAGTTTATCACCTTTTAAATGAATCACTTAATATTTTGCCAGGCCCATAATCACAGTGACCCAGATATAAGATTTCTTTTGCAAAGAAATATTTAAAAACACAACATTTTACTCAACTGAGTTTCAGTTTACTCAGTTGAAACACTGTGTTATTATAAAAGCTCACATAAAGTTTTTCCAAGTAGTATCTGTTCTCCTCTTATTTTTCTCTGCTTCTTGCCCCCACCCCCACTGCTGAATATGAGGTTTAGAAGGTTTTAAGGGAAAAAACAGTATTTCTGTTCTATATCCCAGGGCAGGTCGTAAGACCACAATGGAAATGTTTCTTTAATGTCCTAAGTGTACTCTACTTACTACCTTCTGAGAGGAGGTATGTTGGTCTCTAATGGAGATTTGGAAACTCTGGGACACTCAAGATTTGTGAAAGAGCTTGGACATCTCTGAGGACTCAAAGACTCAGAATTAGGACTTCTGAGCTCAAGAAGGAAAAAGAAAGAGGAGTGGGGAAAATTGTGTTCTAAAATATAGCATCAGGAACAGAAGAAGTGAAGCAAAATATAGTAATATCTCTTATCTTTTAGAGAATTGGAAGCTATTTTTGTGTTCACACAGAAAGTATAGTTCAGAAAATCTCTATAGACAGAGGTCACACAAGCAGAATGATTTGGGATTTAAGTGCCTATCTAGAGGACAATTTTGACCTGAAACCAAAGACTAGTTCTGGGCCACCCTAGGAAAAGGACTCTGTTCTTTAAGGCTACAAGACAGAATGGTTCTGAGAATGATCAGTGATCCCAGGGTTGGGGACTGCTGACTCAAGGACCATGGACACAGAAGAGCCTTCAAGAGAGATATGGGCTTTAAACTTGTTCAAGCTTATAAAGTAACCCAAGACTGTATCTCTAATTTACCCAAGCTGTACATAGTCTGTACCCTGCCATACCATCACGTTGTAAACAACTTTTTGCACTTTGAAGAAGTTGGATATAAGTTTCCTTTGAATACTGTATTACAATAGCGGACTGCCTTATGCATTGTTACTGATTGAGTTGTTATTTGAAATAGGAACATTAACGTTTTGATTAAAAATGTAAGGATGTAACAATATGTACCTTCTAAGGATGTGAGGTTTTATATAATTTTGTCTATGGGGTAATGTTACTTTGGGGCAGGGGTTGCAAATTTCCCCTTGTATGTACTGTGTCTGGATTTAAAGACATGAAAAATATTCTAAAACTATACTAGGACCTTAATAGTAATTCCTTTACAAATGGAGGCAACTGATCTCTTGCACAGTTTCCGTCCAGTTGTTTTAATGCTTAAGGGTAGAGAATCTGTTGCACCTTGGAACCAATGTGAGTTAACCACATGCTACAGACACTTCATGGTGTTGCACCCAGGGAAGCAGAATAGCTTTGCGCTCTCTCTATGAGCCCTCAGCTATTAGTTCCCCCAAGAACTTAAGTTTCCTCAAATAGCTCTCACTGTTCATCTCTCCACTGACCTCCACTCCAGAAAGCCTGGAGAGCAGTCCCACAATGCAACCCACCTTCCCCACACCCTTGCCTATTTCATATTCTGAATGTAAGTGCAGCTTTGCTTCTTCTTCTCCTGAAAAGACTAAAAACACGCATTTGAACACATTAAGAAAATGGGGCAGCCTTAAAAATGACTGATCCCATCGCCAGTGACTCATTTATATAAGGACTTTTCCAGGCTAGCAGACAAGGCCCTTTTCGGTGGGCCTGCTTCTGTGGGTTCACAGAAACCAAATTACTGTGGGTTGCAAAGAATTAGCAGGTCATTTAAAAAGCAGACATCCCTTCACCCAGACTGTGGTTTTGTAGGCTCAGGTTCTCAGTCTATGAGCTTTGGTGAAGGATCATTTGGCTACTGGAAAAACCATAGCTTATTTTTAATTTCTGGTTGCCAAAGCCACCACACGTGTGGTCTGTGGATGACCATTGTCTGCAGAATGACGAAGGAGGAACAGAACGTGGTTTGGGGCTCAGGGCGGCCTTCCCACTGGGAGGGAGGGAGGGAGCCCTTGCAGAGGGTTTTGACACAGCCTGTGCTCACAGCCTCTCCTCCCATCTGCATTTCTCAGAAATGCACCCCACTGCCCAGCAGTGACTCCCTTGTCACTCCTCTGGAGTCTTAGGTGGAGTCCAGCTATTTGGAGCACTGGGAAGTGCCCCACTCCTGTGTAAAGACTGTTCAAAGAAAGTCAGCTTCTGAAATGTGGCAATGCTAACCCTCGCCAGAAGCATGTAGCGCAGCCTCGTGTCAGAAACAACCCTGCTAATGGTTTTCAAGGTTTCTGTATCATGTCTGATTTTTACCCTGCAAAATTAAAAAATCCTGGTGTGTTTGAAATTAGTCCTTGTGCGTGCCTGTCATTTGTAGCTGCTGCTTTCAGGAAGTCGGAGGGTTTAATTCTGCCCTGAGGAATATTTTCTTAATTTAGCCCCTCCGGCTACTTCTTATTGTCCGGGTATCAAGATAAATGGAATTATCACCAAAATAAAGGATTGTACTGATGCCTTGGTGAGCCTGCCTTTGGTATTCTGCTACTGGCCCCTGTACCCTCATGCTGGGGTTCTGGTCCCTCTGGTTGTTAGTTCACGAAGGGGGCCAGAGGAGCCCTGGACTGATCGTGATCAACACATTGAGCACAATGTCTCCCTATTCCCAGTCACTATTCTGCTCTCTCCCCTCCAAAGGGTTTCTTCTGAAAAGATAGGCAAATCCTGCCTTTTTTTAATCTCTGGGGTCTCATAAATATCTACACTGGGAAACTCAAGTTGCAGTTGTTAAACCCAACCACATTTAAATACAGACTTCAGATACTTGGAAGCCCAAGCCAAAGGCGTTGGGGGAAAACTCCTAGGAGAATGGCATATAGATGGGGCAGCTTTCTCTAACACGCTATCTGTCTTGTTATCTTGTGTTCTCTTTTAGAAAAGTGTCAGAAAAGGCCAGGCATAGTGGCTCACGCTTGTAATCCTAGCACTTTGGGAGGCCAAGGCAGGAGAATTGCTTGAGGCCAGGAGTTTGAGACCAGCCTGAGCAAGAGCAAGACCGAGTCTCTACAAAAACAGAAAAATTAGCCAGGTGTCATGGTGCATGCCTGTAGTCCCAGCTACTTGGGAGCCTGAGGCAGGAGGATTGCTTGAGCCCAGGAGTTTGAAGTTGTTGTAAGCTATGATGACACCATTGTACTCTAGCCCAGGTGACAGAGTGAGACCCTGCTTTAAAAAGAAAGAAGGAAGGAAGGAAGGAAGGAAGGAAGGAAGGAAGGAAGGAAGGAAGGAAGGAAGGAAGGAAGGAAGGAAGGAAGGAAGGAAGGAAGGAAGGAAGGAAGGAAGGGTAGAAACAAAACGTTTAAAAGGTGATTTGGTCCTCTGCTCATCTAAAGCACCCTCCCTTTCCCCTCTTCCTTGGAAGAGGCATGAGAAAGTTGTCCTGAAGTTTAGGAATGGCAAACACGGACCAGGCTGGTGGCAACCTTCCCTGGCTCTATGTTCAGCACCACCTCCCTCCGATCAGTGCCACCAAACTGTTTTGAGAGTCTCCAGCTGCTTTCCCAGTCTTGATCAACCTAAGGATGAGGAGAAAAGGATGGCATGACAGCCTGCCTTTGCATTTTAACACTGAATACTCAAAAAGGGCCTCTCGGTAGCTGATTTTCAGCCTCGGGGAGAGTAGTATGTGGCCTTTCCCGATCCCACTCCCTTCCCCAAACAGAAGCAGCTCAGGGAGCAGACAGAGACAGGAGACCCTGACCCCTTTGCCAGTGAATGGTGAGAAGTCTGTGCCAGCTTGCACTGGTGCTGATACCTGGGACTGAATGGACGTCCAGCCTAAGGCTTTCTTTCCTGATCTTTGGCCTGGCAGTGGGGGCCACCCCCACCTGCACCCTCCTGCCCCTCCCCCACCACTCAGAACCCCAGGCCATTCACACAGGCTGCTGGGCCCAAACCTTCACCTTCAGGCAACTGCCACCCAAGGGCAGGCAGGGGGAAAAGACCTAGCTCCCTTCCCTGTGGCCCAGCCCTTAGGATCCAGGGTCTGAGGGAGAGTGGAGGTGAAAGCTCTGGGAACACTGGCCTGAGGGATGGCGGAGGGGCACATTTGGCCCAGACCATAGGTTCTGGCTGAGGAAGCATTCCCGGGCCAGGCAGTTGTTTGCATAAAAGCGAAAAGCCTCTGCACCTGGGGTGGGGAGGCCCTCTGGGGAGGTACTCCCTGGCTTGGGGGAGAGGGGGGAAGGAAGGTGTCATGGAAAGTCCCTGAAGGACACGGGGTGTTGAATTTGCTGTGGTTTTGTTTTTAACTCTGTCTTGACCTGTGAAGTAGGCAGCTGCCTCCCTTCCCCCAAATAACAGACCTTCCCCCAGAATAACACACATGCCCAAGGAAAGAGCACTGCAGTGGAAAGAGTGGAGGTTAGAGGGCCTGTGGGTGATGTCAGCTGCCCCCCTTCCCCAGGAGTGAGGGGGCAGGAAGCCCCAGAACAGCCTTTTCCCATCACCTCACCTCCCCCCAGCCCCCCAGGCCCCTGGCCCAGAAGAGCTGCCTAGTCAAATAAACCACAGCCCTGGGGGTGGCAGGTGGCTGGGAACTAGGGGGGCAGATGCCACCTCCTCCCCCAGGCTTGTCCTTCCACCAGCTCAATCCCCATCCCACCCCCACTGGAATTAGGTTCTCAGTACTTCCACCTCTCTCACTCACAGACCTTAACTGCCCCCCCCAGGCTCCTGGAGCCCTGGAAACCGTGCGTGTGTCTGGGGGGGGGGGCTGCAGGAAAGCAGGCAGAGGCGGTGAATCCAGCAAAGCTCCGAAGTCTCAAGCAAAAGACAGCCTGGTGCAGACTACAGGGGAGTAATGGGGACTCCTGGGTTTCAATCCTGGCCCTGCCACTCTCTGGGTTACCCCAGACACTTTACTTTCGCTCGCTGGGGCATGGATTTCCCCCTGGAGTCGGGGATCTCTGAAGTGCTTTCCAGGTGGCACTCTAAGCCTGGCCTCAGCCCCACTGCTGCAGCCAGGCAGGCTCCAGACTGTCCTCACGCTCCAGAAAAGGAGGTCCAGTTCTCTCTCTCTTCTCTCCCCACTAGACCTGGCCACTGGGAGGGAGGTGGAGCGCTGGAGCGTGATGGTGGCCGGTGATGTTCCCAAGAGGTCACTTTTCTTAACTGCTCTGTGAAATCCCAATCCTGGCCCACAAGAGTTAGGGAAGGCAGGGAGGTGACAGGCTCCTGTCCCCTCACCTGTGGAATTGTAGACGGCTCTCAATATGGGCGCTGAGGCTGGATCTGAACCCCGGCCCTTTCTCAGGCTCTTTTTCTTAATTCTGCCTAGACACAGACACCAGATTCCCGGCTGGGCCGCCTGGGAGAGAGAAGCGAGGCCGGCCGAGGGGGGAAGGGTGCGGTGCTGCGCGAGGTGGGAGCTGAGGGGGGTGTGACGGGAGGGGCAGCTGCACTTCTGAGAAACAGCTCGGCGTCTCTGCAGCCCGCAGCCTAACCCCCTGCCTGCGGCTTCACAGCTCGCTCCTCCTGCCGCCCACGCCGCTCGGGGCCTCTCCGGGGGTCGGCAGCCCCGGCGGAGGCGGCGGCGGCTGCTGGGGAGGAGCGGCAGCTCCGGGGACAGCGGAGTGGAACCCATGGGGGTGGAAAATGGGGCAAGGCGTGGGTCGCGTGACACCCCGGGAGTAAAAAGCCATCCCCCACGCGGGGTCCCGGGCGCTGGACCTCGGCATGCCCGCGTGTCCCCCGCCGCCCCCACCCAGGTACTGTCCCATCACAGCCGGAGCGGGATCCAGAAGTGAAACTGCTCCGGGTCACAGCACCGCGCCGCCGCCGCGCCCCGCCCCGCCCTTCCGGGCACAGCAGCCGTGCAGGATCTCCCAGCGCTCGGGCGGCTGCTGGGGAGGAAACGGGGGGGAAGGGAAGGGGAAGTGCCCCGCGGGCAGTCTGCAGAGCGCGGCCTCTCTCCTCGGGGGTGCCCGCCCGTAACCACGAGTGGGAACCTCGAGAGGCGCGACCTGAGCCCCGGGAGCGCAGCCCGCCGCGCCCGCACTTCCCGCGACGGCCGCTGGGTGTCACTGCAGCCGCGCGGCTGGGCCGGCTCGGGCGCCGTCGGGAGGCGGGGACGCGGGGTCCAGGGAGCGGGAGGACGAGGCCGCCGCGCGTGGGTGCCCGCGATGCTGGAGGGCGGCGCTCGCGCCTCACTCCACCCGCCTGGTCTCGGGAGGCGCCACCCTGCCCACCCACTCTCAACGAGGAGCAGGCGGACCCACGCTCCGCGGCGGCGGGATCGTGACTGGCGCCACGCGAGCCCCCTCCCGACGGCGCGTGGCCTTGTGGGGCCGAGTTTGAAGACGCCGGGCGCGGAAGCGCGCCCCCTGGCGAAGCCGGCCGGCCTCCCCGCACCCCGGGCGCAAGGAGCGCGTGGAGCCTGGCGCCTGTCCGCGCGCGGGCGGGGACGTTGGGGGCGGAAGAGCGGGCGGCCGGCGCAGATCACCTTGCGCACGTGCCCGGCGGGGACGGTCCCCCGTGCAACCTCACTCCTGCTTCACACTCCCTAACAAATCTTGGGTCACCTCTCACTCCTCTAGCCCCCAACACCAAGCTCATCCATTAGATGTATGGGTGGGTGGCTCCCCTTGAGAGGAGGGAACCCAAAGATAGGGAACCTGTTTGAGGACTGATGGGTGTAAGAGGGCCAGGGTGGCCCAAAACTGGGCAGAGAGCAGATCCCCTGGAATCATTTGGGTAATTGGAGTAGTGCCGGTAGGAATACCTGCCTCTGCCCTGTCCTGGAAAGTCTGACTCAGGGCGCAGAAATTGGGCAGGTAAATTGGGCAGATGAACATGCCCATTGGTCACCAGTTGGGGGCAGGAGGTGCGGGCGGCCCACTCCATCCCTGGAAACAACGTCCCCTTGAATTCTAATGTCACAGGGCCCAGTTCCACTTCTCACCATGAAGTGGCCCTTTGACCTCCCCGTCTCCCTCAGTCTCCTCCAAACCACCCCAAGATAAAGCCAATCCAAGTAAGAACAAACTGCTTACAACAAAAATGCAGCTCCAGCTAAACAGTCCACTCAGGTGCTCAGCTAAGAAAAACTCACCCCTTCCTTGGGGTAGGTGCAGCCCTGAAAAAGGCTGTAAGAATGCATCGTAGCTCAGCCCCACATGGGATTGAGTTTGAGGCCTCATCAGGGTCTGGTGTTAACACAACCCTGCTCAGCCCAGACAGCACCCTCACTTCCCAACACCCCTCCTTCCTGCATGCAGATCCTGGGGGACCTCAGCCCCCACTCCCTCTTTTCCCTCCTCTCCCAGCTCTGCTGGAAATTCAGAGTCCTCTGTCCTCTGTCGCCACTGCACACTCCCCTCTCAAGCCCCAAAGCTGAGGTTCTGCCCGCAGCACAGGACAGGAAAGCGGTCTCTGCCAACAGACTCCCACCACTGTGCACGTGGGACTAACCCTTGACCTCTGGGCCCCCTTTCTGTCTTTTGGACCAGATCAGTGTTTCATGAGTGGAAACATTTTCCCCAAGTACACCATAAGGCTGAACTTCCAGGTATAAAGGCAGTGCTTCCCCCAACCTGCCCCTTAAACCCTTGCTGGAACCCTTGGACTCTGTTAGAAAACTGCTTATGTGGACAGTTTGGAAGAAAGGATCCTTCCGAGTGGCCTCCAGCTCCCCTGCCTGTGTCCTGTCCTTTCTCCTTCCGTCCCTCCTCAGGGTGCCTGGCACTGGGGCACGAGGAAAGAGCCAAGCAGTGTCACTGACCTGAGGTTGAACCCTTGGGTCTATAGCAGGAGGCCCTCCACCCGTGAACTTGGATGATGCATAGATTTCAGTGAATGGGATGGGATGTCTGGGAATGCAGAGAGAGCATGAACTGGCCAGATCCTTGTCTGAATGCATCATCTAGGGAGGTGGGCTCCCCTAGAATCATGCACCATACCCTGTTCCCAGAGTCCAGGAAGTTGGCACCAGTCCTCCTGCCCTCCACACTTGAGCAGGCAGAGGGGCCAGCCCTGCAGCCACACCTTCCATGGAGCGCCTACCCTGTAGGCCCACAGCGCTGCCAGGGTGAGAAGCTCACACCAGCCACGCTACCCCTGGGAAGCTGGTGTCCATGATGCACTGCAAGCCGCTTAGGGCCAGCTCCCTAGATGTGAGCCCTGCATTGCCCTCTCTCATCGCCTGCATTCTCAGCAAGGGAAGATTGTGGGGAATTTCTATTTTCTTCCAAAGTCTTTTTCTGATTTCTGAAATATTTTTAATAAGCACGTATAATATTTATAATCAAATCCAACAAATCCATTTATTTTTATTTTTTTTGAGACAGATTCTCACTCTTGTTGCCCTGGCTAGAGTGGTGTGGCATCAGCCTAGCTCACAGCAACCTCAAACTCCTGGGATCAAGCGATCCTACTGCCTCAGCCTCCCAAGTAGCTGGGACTACCAGCATGCACCACCATGCCCCGCTAATTTTTTTCTATATATTTTTAGTTGGCCAATTAATTTCTTTCTATTTTTAGTAGAGACAGGATCTTGCTCTTGCTCAGGCTGTTCTCAAACTCCTGAGCTCAAATGATCTGCCCACCTTGGCCTCCTAGAGTGTTAGGATAACAGGTGTGAGCCACCACGCCCAGCCTATTTTTATTTTTTAGAGACAGGAATTCACTCTGTCGTCCATGCTGGAGTGCAGTGGCATCATCATAGCTCACTGTAGCCTCAAACTTCTGGGTTCAAGCGACCCTCCTCCTTCAGTCTCCTGAGTAGCTAGGACTACAGGCATGCACCACCAAGCCTGACTAATTTTTAAAAATTTTTTGTAAAGACGGGGGTCTCACTATGTTGCCCAGGCTGGTCTCAAATTCCTGGCCTCAAGTGATTGTCCCATCTCGGCCTGTAATCTCGGTGCTGAGATTACAGGTGTGAGCCACCACACATGGCCACATCAATTTTGAAAAGACAGTATTTGAGTTCCCAGCCCCTAGCCTCAGCTTCCCTCCCACCAGACCCGGTTTCCTCAGAACCACAAGCCTCCACCATCCAGCACTGCAGCTGTCCTTGGCAGCCCCATCTGCTGTCTGACCTCAGTAGGTCATGCTGCAGTCTCTTAGAGGGAAAGTGGCAGGCTTCCCACATCCCACAGGGGTCCCTCTGTGGGCTGGCCCTAAGTGGTCCCTGTCCCCCACATTCTTGGTTCCGGCATCTCTTCCATGAAGCCAGAAATCCCAGCCACTCCCCAAGGATGTCCTGCTGCCAATCTTTAGTGTCCAGCTCAGGGCCAAGTGCTGCCACCTCTAAGGGCTCCCAGCAGCCCAGGTTCCTCACGGTGGCCAGCACTTTGAAGGGAGGGGGCAGAGAACAAAGGCCAGGGCAGAGAGGGGCTGCATCCCAGCACCTGCAACTAGCCTGAGTCTGGCCTCTCTCCGTAATTCCCTCTGTGACCCCAGGTGGGTCACTCTCTTTCTTTGAGCCTCAGTTTCCCATTTATAAAGTGGGAAGGAAACCTCACAGTCTCCAATTAGCTGATTGACACAAAAAGGCTTTGTCCCCTGTCCAGTGCCTTGGGCTGTGAAGAGACATTGGATCTTTCTTTTGGGCAGCCTAACCCTGACCCCTTTCCTTTCCCCTCACCCCAGCCTGGACCCTGGCACCTGTAGCTTGGAAGTGGCCCTGGACATCTGTGGCCAGCGACACAGCCAGCATCAGCCAGTGATGGGGATGGTTCTGGAAGGTGACAGGCGGGAGGTTGCCCGGATCCTTGCCTCAAGTCAAGCTGAGAAGAAGCAAAGTCTGCCACCCTTCCCACACTGGGGCTGCGGCAGGTTCCAGGTTGGAGCGTGGATGAGGCCTCTGTGCCCACCTGTCTGCCAGGCCTGACTCCAAGCTCCCCAGCCTGGGATCAGCCAAGGAGGGGGTACCTTGGTCAGGAGTGGCTGTCAGGGCTGCCAAGCCTGGCCCAGGGGCTTGTTGCAGTGGCTGGACCTACTCAGAGTCGCCTCAGGACAACCCTCCTGGCCAGAGTCCAGAGCTCCCTGAGGGAGGACCCCTGTAGGCCACCACTGCTCTCACTGTAGCTGAGGAATTCCACCCAGAAGGCAGCTGGACAGGAGTAGCAGGATGTGCCCAGACACGGTGCCAGACCCAGGCTGAAATCCTGGCTCTTTTATGATTTGGGGCAGTGGTCCTCACTGAGCCATCACTTGGAAGTGATCCCACCTACAAAATGGGATTCCACCACCTCATGCCCAGTCAGTCTCAAAGATTTGGGAAGATTCATACCAAAAGTATCAGAAAAAAAAAAAAAGAAGATTTAGGGAGAGGGTCTCTATATTATAGGGTATGGTGTGGTGGCTCACACCTGTAATCCCAGCACTTTGGGAGGCCTAGGCAGGAGGATTGCTTGAGGCCAGGAGTTCAAGGCCAGCCCGGGCAATATAGTGAGACCCTGTTTCCATCCCCCCCCCCAAAATTTAAGTAAAAAAAAAAAATTATAGAATTTTCAAGCACATACAAAAGTAGGATAATTTATAAGTCCCCATGTTATGTTCCTATCACCAAGCTTCAACTAATATCAACTTGTGGTTGACCTGGGACTACAACCAAACTCTCTGCCATAACCTCTGGACTATTTTAAAAACAAAACTGAAACATCATGGCATTTACCCTACAAATACTTAAAAGTTTACCATAATTCCTTAATATCATCAAACATCTCATCAGAATTCAAATTTCCCCTAATAGCTCATAAATTTGCTTTTTACAGTTACTTTGGATTTGAATCAAATAAGGTCAACACAGCACCTATGACTGATGTATGTCTAAATTTCTTAAAATCTAGAGATTCCCCATCTTTTCTTTTCTTGTAATTTTGTTGTTGTTGAAGAAGAAACTAGGTTATCTGTTTTGGATTTTGGTAACTATTGTCCTCATGTGTCGTTTCACATGCTCCTCTGTTCCTTGTATTTCTGGTAGACTCGTCATTGGATCCAAGGAATCAGATTCTGACAAAAATAATACCTAGTGGGGTTCATATGTCTAGAAGGAGGGTCTGTCTCTGATTTGAGCAGCAGGCTCAGGTGTTTCCAATCTCATATAATACATTTATTATAGAGCCCCCGTAAGGTAAGAGCTCAAACCATAAAACTCTTAGACAAAAACATAGACTGAGTGAATAGTGGGCACAGGCCAGACCCCACAGGGTCAATCTGGGCTTAAGTGGAGGCACTCGACTTCAGCTAGCCAGGCCTTGCCAGACAGAACTCACAGGTGTAGAAAAAATAATCTTTATTGTCACTAGTATAAAACAGAGCAGATCAACTGGCCTCTCAGTCTGTACAAAGTGTGGCGCATAAGACCGCCTGGGTGGCCCCCATTTCTCCCATAATGCCCTGTCCCAGAGCAGAGCCCCAGGAGCTCCGAGAAGGGGAAGGGCCACCAGACACCTTCCCTGGAGGACAGGTGTCAAGGGTACACCAGTGGGGGGCCATTTTCTACCTGAGGGAGGCAGAGTAGCAGAGAAGGCTGGGTGAGCAGCCCTCCAATTACCCACCATCCCGTCCCCAGCTTCCGCACCCCGAGTCTGCTGGGTGTGTAGAGGGGCTGTGGGTGGCTCGGGCAGTGGTCAGAGGGCCACACGGGTACAGCAGTGGCGCAGCACGCATGGCAGGATGCCACGGTTCAGCTGGTGGAACTCCACGAGCTGCAGCAGGTCCGTGAAGCGGGTCTGGCCGTCATCCATGCTGAAGTACAGACGGCCCTCCTCCTCGCTCTGGGTACGGCAGAGCGGGTGGCAGGTGAGGGGCACGAGGTTTAAAGAGCTCCCTCCTGACTGGGGCTGAGGTCCCTCCCCATTTCTTGTGCGGGGAGAAAGGAGACACACTGGGGGCCAGGGAGCTTCTTGAGGGGCCAGATGAGGAGGACAGGGTGCTGGCGGGGCTGTGTCCCCTTGCGGGTCTCTGGGGACTCTCAGGGAAGGAGGCTACTACTCACCGGCAGGATGAGATAGTGCTTGACTTTCTGTAGGTGGCACAAAGAGAGGACAAAGCCCTGTGGGTTCCGCTGACTGTCCCGGACCAGGAACAGGCTGCCAGGAGACCGGAGATGGGGCAACATTACCCGAGGACACAGGGCTGCCACCTTGACCCCGGTCTCTCTTACCCCCCAGGTCTGTTGCCCCACCCGGCCCTGCCCCTTACCCGTCCACCAGGCCCTGCTGTCCGATGAGCCGCTGGCTCTCCTCCCGGGAAATGCGCCCGTGGAACCAGGGCTGGGTGCGGTGGATGGCTGGGGTGGGGGAAACAGATGGGCTGTCACTCGGGGCAGGGGACCCCCATGCTACCCCCTGGGGACTCCGGGCCGTCACCCACCTGCACTGAGGCTTGTGCCGGAGCATGGGGTAGGCAGGCTGAGGCGGTGGTTCGTCTTCTTCTGTGGAGAGTCAGGGTGTGGTTGGGGGTATTACCTGGCACCTCAAGAATGTAGAGCACCCTTCCCCTGCTGGGGGGCCTCTCCTTATTCCCCTCGTCCTCCTCTTCCTCCCTCCCATTCCACAGAAACCCATATGGAGAAGAGCACCCAGCACAAACACGCGGATGGGTGCGGGCCCCTCACCCTCCAGGCCTGGGCCTCCTCCAGGGCTGCACTCAGAGCTTCCCGGGGGTTCTCGATGACACGCCCAGCATGGCCAGAGAAGTCCATGGCCACCAGGGTATTATCCGAGACGCTCCTCTGGAGATGGGATAGGATGGGGAGGAGAGAGGTCAGAGCAGGGTCCAGGTATCCCTGGGACAGGGTCTGGGCGTCCAACCCCCACCTAATGCCCCCGTGCACACTCACCAAGGGTGGCGAACCCAAACCAGATGGGCGCAGGTGGCGAGACTGTGCCTGCTGATAATTCTTATACAGCTGCACCCCGTACTGTGGGTGGGGGAGAAAGAGGGAAGAAAGACCTCCTGAGATCCAGAGGTCCTGGGGGCTGGGCTGTGGCACCTCCCCAGCTAGCACTCGCCAAGGGCAGGGCTGTTTCTGCCCTGGGATAGGAGCTTCTTGAAGCCGAGCTGTGACTCCAGCCTGGGCCTGGGGGTTCTCAGAGAGCAGGGCTGTGATGCCCTCCTCATTCTGGAGACTTCCTGAGAGCAGAACTATGACTCCTCTCCACAATGGGGATCCCTCGGGTGGGGCCAGCCCCCCACGCCACCCCCAGGGCCTCACCTTGAAGAGGCGGAAGGCCGCCAGCCAGCAGGCACGGCTCTGCTCGTCCTCACTGCAGAAGATCCAGAGCCCCTTGTGGCCATTTCGAAGCTTGTTGGGCTGTGGGCAGAGGAAACCGGCTGGTCTCACATCTGCCTCAAGGGCCAGATGTCTGTCCCTGGTCTCCACAGGGGAGGGCAAGACCCAAGGAGTCTCCAGCAAAAAGAAGGATCTGGGTGTCCCAGATGGAGCTCAGAAGCCCCAGGTAGGACCCTGGGGCCTGAGAAGCTCCTGCTCCCCCTGAGGCCAGGCCAGGCCAGGGTCTTCACCTTGACACAGAAGCCGTATTCCGTGGGCATCCCGTAGAGCTTGCGGCCCTGAGTCACCACGTACACGTTGGACTCGTTCACGTCTGCCACGTACTGCAGGTGTCTCGGATCCTGGGTGGCATGAGTGAGGGGGACTTGGTACAGGCAGACCCCCTCTGTCTGCTACTGTACCCCACCCAAGCTGGGTGGGAAGATTTCAGGACCAGAGAGGGGCAAGGAAGTGCCCTGGGTCACCTGAACTCAGACTTGGGCAAGTGGAGCCAGGACCTGAACTCTGGTCACCTGCCCTTTCTCCTGGGCCAGGTGAGCTGGACAGGGGTGGGAGCAGGAGCGGGAAACTGGAGGCAGACACGCTGGGGGTGAGGAGAAGGGCCCAGAGGTTCCAACAGGGAAGCAGCACTCGAGGGGCTGCAGCTGACACTCTCAGGACCTCACCTTGGAGGTGCCCTTGGTGGAGTAATAGAGACCAGACCGGCGCAGGAAGCAGAAAAAGCGTTTCCAAAGCTTGCGTCCCGACCCACGCAGCTGCAGGAAGCCCTGGATCTCGGGGAAGCTGCCTGCATTCAGGAAGTTCTGGGGCCAGAGGAGAGTGGAGGAGGGTGAGAGGCCTGACCTCTGCCCTTCCCCTCCACCCTCAGGTTTTCATGAGGACTCCACATGCATTTCTTGTCCCCATTTAACAGATGGAGACACTGATGCCCGCGCAGGGAAAGTGACTTGTCCACAGTCACATAGGACCGTGGCTGGGCTCTTTCAACCACATAGAGAGAGGCACAGGGCTTAAAGGCAGAGAAGCACTGGGCAATTCTGAGGAGTCATGAATATGCAGTGAAATCAGGGTCCCCTCACCTGGATGAGGTCCTCATGGGATACATCTGTCTGTGCATCAAGACAGCTGGACACCATCTTTTCTGGGAATAGGGAATGCTGGGTAGAGGGGAGAAAAGGATCAGGGGTTAGGGCTCAAGAGTCCAGGCTGGGAATTGGGGTGCCCCAGTGCCCAGACCCCACGCACACTCACTGGGGAGCTCTTGAACAGCTCGTACTTGGCAAAGTTTTTCCGGAAGACGAAGCGGCTGTCTCCACCCACGGGCCAGGAGGCCTGCACTTCCACCATGGACTCGTGGTCCTCCAAACACCGCTCTGGGGGCAAGGGCAAAAAGCAGGGGTTAGTGGAGACCAAGCAGATCTCCCGGATGAGCCGCGTGCCTAGCCCAGAACGTGAGGCATTGCCCACCGGCCCAGGCAGCTCCTGCACCCAACTCACCCAGCGCTAGGTGGGGGTGGCACTCCACCAGCCCCCAGGTCTCGTCGCTCAGGGCGTGAGCTCGCTGCACCAGCATTTCGCACATGTGGCGGGCCGTGGCACCCGCGGCCACCTCCACAGACCTGCAGGCCCCGTCCTCACTGTACACTTTTACTACCTGCTGCCAGGAATCGCAGATGACTTGAGAGAGGGCAAAGGGTGATTCGTGCCCCTTCCCCACCTGCTGTGCCTCAGGGACCCTGGACCAAGAGCGCCCCCACCTCCACTGAAGTGGCACTGTATCTACCCCGGTACCCCTGCCTGCCCTTCTGAGGGATAACTCACATGGGGGCGGCTGGCATCTCGAGGGAGCAGCCCCCTTGCACTGGAGGATCCCCGAAGAATGGGAGCCTGGGAAGGAGGGCTGCAGAGCTCGGGGAAGGGGTTGGGGATGGAGGGTAGAGAGGTTGCTCGCAGTTCCTCCTCTCGAAGTTTCCTGGGTGGAGGAGAGAGGTGCGGAAAGTGAGGAATTGGCTGTGGTCCTCTGCGTATCATCCTCCCCTCACCGCCCCCACCCCAGGCCATCACCCCATTGTACCTGCTGGTTGGGATGGGCAGAGGCTGGGACCTCTTCACCTCCCCAGGCAGAGGAGTGTCAGGGGGTGGGGGGGTCCCAGGAGGGGTCCCAGGGTCTGGGCACTGGTCTTCTGGGGAGCTACTAAGCTGCGGTGGAGACAGGTCCAGCTCCATGGCATCTGAGGGAGAAGACAGGGCTGAATGCAGCCATTTGTGCGCCCTGGTCCTGGGGACAGGGACCAAGAGGATCCAGACTTCCCAACCTCACAGGCTGTCAGGGTGCCCTCAGAGTTTACATAGCACCTCACTGCTCCCCTCCAACTGGAGTTTCCCTGGAGCCCTTTGGGAAGGATAGAATTAGCCCCATTTTACAAAAGGGGACACTGAATCCCTGAGAAGGAAGCATTCTTGCCCCCAGTGACAGGTGAGTCAGGGAGCAGAACCTGTGGCTGGACTCCAATACAGTGCTCTTTCTTTAGTCCAAAGTTGCTCAGGGGAAAAATTCAGAAGGTTCCCCCACCTCTGCCACCCCCTGCCATAGCCTGGCAGCAGTAACAGCATGACCTACAGACTGTCTGGGGCTCGGCTCTCAGTATCAGGGCAAACCTCCAAGTTTGGGGCACTCAGTCTGCCAGGCTCTGTCCCGGGTTTTCCAGCACTTAGCTGCCAGAGCCAGCTGCCAGAGCCTATTGTAGTCACGCCTGCCCAGGTGATGAGTGATGCACAAAGGAGGAGATGGGAAGGACAGGAACCAGGAAGGCAGGAGGGCGGCTAGGCTGTGGCTCTTGCCCCAGCAGCCCCCAAACTTTGTGTGCCCTCTTCAGGCCATCCTCCTGCCCAACTCTTCCCTGAAGCCCCCAGTGCTAGAGCCACCTCCTCTGAGAAGCCTTCCTAGATTTTCCACATTGAGACTGAAAAAGACTACTGAGCACTGTGCTGGTGCCTCTGCACCAATTACTATGCACCTGTCCTGTCCATCCACTAGTCTGAGGGCACCTGGAACCCCCAGGCAGAGCCAGCATCTTACCCACATCTTATCACCCACTAGGGCCGCACAGGCACTCAGGACAAGGAAGGAAGGGAGAGACAGGGCAAAGCTGCCCACTACCGGTAGAGGCAATGTCAGCCCCTCCTCGCCAGGAACCAAGCAGATCCCTTTGGCTGGGCTGAGACCTGGGAGAACCCAGGAGAACTTGCCAATCCCAGCCCCCAGCCTGTTCTCAGCACACAGGGTCAGTACTGTGAGGCTGCCTGGGGTACCTGGGATTGATCCCCCAGAATGGATCAGGCACCTGACCCTTTAGTGAGGGTATAAGGGGATTTGGGGGACAGGTGAGTCAGGGTGGGGCGGGACAGCACTGCCTGGGGCTCTCCATTCAACCTTGACTCATCTGCACAACTTCCTGGCTTAGGAGAAACACAAACAACCCTGCCTCTACCCTCCACCCCGCCCCCCCCACTCCCCAACCTACTGGTAGCCTGGGAGGAATGGGGGAGGCAAAGGGCCGGGACAAGACGGGGGAGGAGGACGAGGGGCCTGAGGCTCCTCTGACATCATCTCCTCCTCCTCAACCTTGGCCTACCTCCAGTCCAGGTGGACCTGCAATCTGCCCACCCCCAGTCACAAGCCACCAACCAGCCAGGCAGCCCCCTCACCTGGAAGGAGAGAGGAAATACCCGGCCTGGATTCAGAGGCCCATTTGGAGTGAGGCTGACCTCCCAGAGGTGCCCCTACCTAATCAAAGCAGCCCTTGGAGCTCCCAGCCCTGGTCTGGGACCTAATAAGTTTTCATTCTGCTGCTAGGTGCCCCTAGCACTCAGGCCCAGGGGGACTTGTCCACCTTACCCTGGGGGGATGAGGTCCAACCTAACACACTCTCACTGGTTTCCTGGCCAGAAGGGTACCACAAAAGCAGCAGTGGAAAGTCAAATCGCCCAGGATGCCAGACGGACTGGCAACAGGGCAAAAGGCCGGGGAGGGAGCTCAGGGTCCTGCCAGGGTGGACAAGACACATCCACCATCCAACATCAACAGGTACCAAGACACAAAGCCCCACTCCCACCCTGTCTAGCCTCAGGCAAACAGCCCTGTTGCCTTCATTCCAAGGAGGACTGGGGGAGGGGCTACTCTGGCCACACTTTCCTGGAAGTCAGAAAGCTACAGTGGGGTGGGAGGAGAAATAGAGGATGCTGAGGGGCTTGTAAGGGGGGAGGCAGTGGATTTAAATCAGATTAGAATCTGGCATCAGAGGTGAGGGCGGACCCACTCAAGACTGAGGTTTGGCATTCAGACCCCTCTAAGGCTAGAGAGGAGTGGAACAGTCAAGACCAAAGGGAAATGGGGGAGGAGAACGGGGTCCTAGCTTTGGGTCTGGGCAGCTCCCTCTAGAGAGATCTGGAGTTTTCGTACTGAGGAGCTAGGAAAGCTTCTGTTGGAGAAACGACCCCCACAATCAATTTGTCCCTCAATCGCAACTCGGGCTGTCCGGGCCATGGCTTCCCCAACTGCTTCTCCAGCACCAGAGACTCCAGCCCCACCCTCGTTCCCGCCCTCCCAACCTCCTTGTTTACTTCCTGAATCTAGCCCCACCTGGCTGGCCCCTAGGGCGAGTGGCCGGGCGCAGAGATCAGGGCCAACAGTAAACAACCCTGCTTCCCAGGGTTGGGGGAAGGGCTGGCGGGGCGGAGGCTTGGGCTGGGGGGCCTGATGTAGCCAGAGGGGCCCCCACTTGGCCCAGCACTCCACGCCCCATCTCCACCAGGATTTACTGCAGTGGGGGAGGCTCAACCTTTGGGGAAACACTTAGGGTGCAGGGCCCAGGTGAGAAAACCCTAGGTAACCCAGAGTTGAAGGGAGGAACCCTGAGGCCCCGCCCACTCCCTCACTGTGGAAGATATACCCAATGGGGGGGCAGCTCTTTTAAAGTTTAATTTGGGAAGAATGCTGGAGTGTCTGTGGGGTTAATCATTACAGGCTATCTTCGCGGAGGTTCTCCCTCCCCACTCCACACACAGCAGGATATCAAGAGGAGAGGGGAGGGGGGCAAGGGCAATATACGTAACCTTAACATTTGTACCCCCACAGTATGCTGGGAAAAAAAAAATAAATAAATAAAAGAGAGGGGGGAGCAGAGTCCAAGACAGGCGACCGAGAGAGGGCATTCCTGGGGGACAACGGGTCTGGGAGGAGTCCCACCTAGTGGACAGGTGCATTCTGTCCCTAACCTGCCAGGGAGACCCAGCCCCAGAACCTGGGTCTTTCCCCAGCCTCAAGAAACAGACAAAATCATCCTTCCCCCTCCCCTCTGCGCTGCAGACCCCCTCATCCACCGGTCTTGCCTTCCAGCCCACCTCATGCTGAAGCCAGCAGGGGCCCCTTGGCCCACCCCGCCCCCACCCTCCCATCTGAGCGGACAGGACGCTGTGTTCCGGAGCAGGGAATCCAATCAGGCGAGATGGAGCTTCAGCAATAGAGAATTCCTTTCCTTTCCTGCCCTCCAAATTGGACGGTGCCCCCCTCCCGCGGAGACGCCTGTTCTTAGTAGAGACTCGGGGACACCCAAACTGAGGTAGAAGCGGGCTGAGCTCTCTCAGCATTCGGACACCGTCCTAGCTTTCTGGGTGCGTGGGGAGGGGCCAGTTTCAGCGGGAAAGCCGAGTCTCCCGGGGAGAGAATCGGGTCTCCCCAGGCTCATCCGCCGGCTCGGGCGAGCGTCCACGGAGGGAGGGAGGCTCCGAGGAGGGCAGGGAACGAGAATGGGGAGGACGGGGCGGCCGGTGAGGAGGGGGCGGGACGGGGGATTGCGGAAAAGAGAAAGTGAGAGGCCGCCAGAGTAGCAGAGCTGGAGACCGGATCTTTCTGTGGTGACCCCAGACCTGCCTGTGCACGCCACCCTCAAGGGAAAGTGCCCGCTTTGGTCCTTACCTGGACCCTGGGCGTCAATACACCTGGCTGGGGCCACCTGCTTAAGGAGGGAGACGCCAGGCCCTTAACTACCTGTCCCCTTCTTGCCCCCGCCCCTGGCCTGACATCACCGGGAGGGGAAGGGGAGGGGGAGAGCCAGGTGGCCGCCGGTCCTACCCACCTGGGCAGCCAGCCAGTTCGACCAAGAGACGGGCATAACCTGGGGCCCTGGTGCGGCTGGGGGTAGGAGCAGGCAGTCGTCTGAGACCGACCTCGGTCCCCTTACCTGGAGGAGCCCCAGCAGGAGTTGCAGGACACTGGGTCCAAAGTCTGGCTCTGTCTAGGGACCCTAGATACCTGGATTTTATTTCAAATCCACGCCCGCTTCTCGACGTGTGGTAGGAGGGTGTCCCGACTTTGGATGAAGAAGTCGGGGGCTGGGGGGAGCCCTGTGTGTCCAGATTCCAGGCCCAAGGAAACTAAAATTATCCTGAGCAGATGGGGGCGGAGCCTGGGGGAGGTGCGGGGAGGAGGAAGCACGGGACGAGGGGGCGGAGACTCCTGACACTACGCCAACTGGGCTTGTTTTTGCCCTTCTTAGCCTGGCAGCAGGTGTCAGGGGAGGGTACAGGTGCCCGGGGAGAGGCAGGGAAGACAGAGGGACCGAACAGCAGCGAGAGAGAAGATCAAGAGTCCACGGTGGCTCACGCCTGTAATCCTAGCAGTTTGGGAGGCCGAGGAGGGCGGATTGCTCGAGGTCAGGAGTTCGAAACCAGCCTGAGTAAGAGCGAGACCCCGTCTGTACTATAACTAGAGAGAAATTAATTGGCCAACTAATATATATAGAAAAAATTAGCCGGGCATGGTGGCGCATGCCTGTAGTCCCAGCTACTCAGGAGGCTGAGGCAGAAGGATCGCTTGAGCCCTGGAGTTTGAGGTTTATGTGAGCCAGGCTGGGCAACAAAGCAGCACTCTGTCTCAAAAAAAAAAAAAAGAGTCCTGACTAGGCCAGGCGTGGTGGCTCACGCCTGTAATCCCAGCACTCTGGGAGGCCGAAGCGGGCGGATTGCTCGAGGTCAGGAGTTCGAAACCAGCCTGAGCAAGAGCGAGACCCCGTCTCTACTATAAATAGAAAGAAATTAATTGGCCAACTAATATATATAGAAAAAAAACTAGCCGGGCATGGTGGTGCATGCCTGTAGTCCCAGCTACTCAGGAGGCTGAGGCAGGAGGATTGCTTGAGCTCAGGAGTGTGAGGTTGCTGTGAGCTAGGCTGACGCCAGGGCACTCACTCTAGCCTGGGCAAGAAAGCGAGATTCTGTCTCAAAAAAAAAAAAAAAAAAAAAGAGTCCTGACTACCCTGGGGGGAAGGGGCTGGGGGCTGGAAGGTAAGGGGAAATGGCCACGCCCACTCTTCGCTACACCCCTTCCCCAAATCTAGTCTGTTCATTGGCCAAGCTAGGGGGCCCGTCTGCAGTTCTGGGTCCCACCCACTTGGGCAAAGGGCACTCTGCGAAAGAGGGAAGCCAGCCAGAGAGGAGTCTGGCAACATGGCCTGCCCCTTGACTTCCAGACACTGTCTGGCCTCCCTCAGAGGCACCTGGTGTATGTCCCCACTTCTGAGCAAAGTCCAGGGACTTGACTTCCCCTTTTAAAATCGATGAGGTTAGGCAAGGTCGCACAGTGGGAGGAGCCACAGTGATCTACCCAAAGCTCTGGACCGGGCACCAGGGGACTCATCCTAGAGGGATCATTTTAGCTCCCTGGTTGAGCACATGGCAGACACAGGGGACCGGGGAAGAAGGCCGAGATCAAAGGCTGCGGCCACCTCCCAGCTTGATGTGGGTGACAGTTGGGAAAACAAATAATCCACAGGCTGATAAGAGGTCTGCCCTGGGGGAGCACAGAGGAGTGGCTCCAGCCTCAACTTTCTCCAAACTGAGTTTTCCTTGAAAAACCGGTATGAGTGGGCCAGGCAGAGGTGGGGGAGGGGGTAAGGTCACCTGGGCCATGGAGCAGCTTGTGTAAAGGCAGAGTAGACAAAACTCATTCATTTACGTATGTGTTAAGTATCCACTATATGGCAGCCCCATTTGGGAGCTGGGGATACAGTGGTGAGCAACAAAAACAGACCGCACCCTGATCCTCATGCAGCTCAGCCAAGGAGACTGACGTTAATCAAAGAATCACACAAATAAGAAATGACAGTTGACATCTACGCTGGGAGAATGACTCACACAAGGAGTTAGGGAAGACTTCTTTGTGGAAGTGACAATTGAGCAGAGGAGAAACTAGCTCAGGTGAGGAGGGGGTTGGGATTGGTGAATGGGAAGGGGGTATCACCTTCCACAATGAGGGAACAAGTATGCTTGGCAGGAGGAGACACAGCATGCAGAGGCAGAGAGTAGGGAGGGGTGGAGGATAAGGGAGGGAGAAGAGGCCACACAGGTGAGCTGGGCAGGTGTGGTAGGTGTGGAGAAAGGCAGCTGTGCTTCTGAAAGTGGCCTGTGATCACCGGCCTCAAAATCTCCCTAAACTTGTGTGAAAAACAGATCCTTGGGCCTCTCCCCAGCTACTGAATCTCAGTCTCTGGGGCTGAGACCCAGGAATGTGTGGTATTGACAAGCCCTCAGGTGGCTTTTCTGCAAACTGGGTTTGAGTCATCCATCCTGTTTGTCCAGACTGGCAGTAATGGGCAGGGGCTAGACCCTGCAGGTTCTATCTGGACTTAGGTAGAGCCACAGAGGAGTGGGCAAATTTACATTTTGAAAATATCACTCTGCATGTTGAAGGGATGGAAAAGGGATGGAAAAGGAGGTTGACTCAGAGGGCTGAGTGCTGTAGGATTTCATTTAAATGGATTTCTGGAGGGGGTAGAACTATAAGGACAGAAAGCAGATTGTGGCTGGGGAGGAGGGAGAGCAGTTGACAGTAGGGGGCACAGGGATTTGTGGGAAGTAATGGAGCCATTCTGTATCTTGGTCGTGGTGGATGCACAACTGTGTGTGTAAGGGGGAGGGGGGCATGGGCAATATATGTAACCTTAACACTTGTACCCCCATAATACGCTAAAATAAAAAAATAAAATAAAATAAACAACTGTGTGTGTAAGGCAGGACTCACAGAAAGGTGTGCTCAAGAAGATGAATTTTACTGTGTATAAGTTGTATCTTAATTTTTTAAATAAAAAAAGAATATATTTATAGATCAATGAAATAGAATCAGGAGTCCAAATATAAACCATTGCATTTCTAGTCAATTGATTTTTGACAAAGGTGCCAAGAGAATTTGATGGGGAAAAGGGTAATCTTTTCAATAAATGGTCCTGTGGCAATTGATCCCACATGCTAAAAGATGAATTTAGATCCTTACCACACATAATGCACAAAAAATAACTTAAAATAGATTGTACACCTAAATGTAAGAGCTAAAACTATAAAACTTCTAGAAGAAACCATGGGAGAGAATCTTCATGATCTTGGGTAGACAAGCAAAAGAGCAACTGACAAAAAAAAATTGATAAATTAGACTTCATCAAAATTTAAAACTTTGAACCTCAAAAGACACTATTAAAAAAAACTAGCCAAAGACAGGGAGAAAATACTTGTAAATCACATATGAGATTAGGGACTTTATACCAAAAATATATAAAGAAGTTCTTACAAATCAATAATAAAGAGACAATCCAATTAAATATGGGTAAGACTTGAATAGATGTTTCTTCAAATAATATTATATACATGAATGACTAATAACTGCGTGAAAAAACGCTCAACATAATTAGTCATTAGAGAAATGCAAATTAAAACCACAATGATATACTATCTCATGCTCACTAGGATGGTTATAATCAAAGAGACAAATGACAAGTATTAGTGAGGATATGGAGAAACAAATCCTTACATATTGTTGGTGGGAATGTAAAATAGTATAGCCATGTTGAAAAAGAGCTTGGCAGTCTCTTAAAGAGTTAAACATAAACTTACCATATAACCCAGCAATTCTACTCCTAGGAATCTACCCAAGATAAATGAAAACATATATCCACACAAAGAAACCTACATGAACATTCATAGCAGCATTGTTCAAAATAGACAAAAACTGTAAACCCAACCGTCCATCAACCGGTGAATAGATAAACAAAATGTGGCATACTCGTGCAATACCACTCAGCAATAAAAAGGAACAAACTACTGGTAAGTGACACAGCACTGGTGAACCTCAAAGAAACGTTATACAGAGTGAAAGAAGCCAGAAACAAAAGATCACATACTGCTTGATTCTGTTTATATGAAACATCCAGAAAAGGCAAATTTGTGGAGAAAGAAAGCAGATCAGTGTTTGCCTAGGGCTGGAGTTGGAGGCTAGATTGTCCACAGTCAGGAGGGACCTTATCAGGTTGATGGAAACGTTCTGTAACTGGATTGGGATGATGGTTGCGCAACTGTACAAATCACTGAATTGTCGGAAAATGAACAGTTTAAGGGGATACTAGAGTAAGTGACCTGTCAGGATACTATATCGGTACTCCGGGGCAGGGAAAATACAGCAAGAACTTAGGGAACCTCCATTCCCAGAGTTGGAAAATGGCAATGATGATGCGAGCCCTCTCCTCTAGTGAGCGGCGAGGGCGAAACGGGGGAAGTGCAGAAGCGGGGTGCCAGTGATGTGAGGCCTGAGGAGCAGACAGTTGCAAAAGATGGGAAAAGGCAGTCTAGAGCTTCGGAGTCAAAAGCATTCAGGTGTGCAACTATGGGATGGTTTCAGGTATCATCAGCATGTTAGCAAGAAATGGCAACTATTACATCAGTCCACACACACACCCATCTCCAAACTGCTTGCCCCACCACTTTCTTTTCCTTTTGTAAAATGGAAAGCACCTTTTAGTCTAAGATATTTTATTAGATTAAATAAGACCACGAAACCCGGCGGACACCAGCTACGGGGCAAGCCCGGCACCCCGGGGACCCCCGCCAGGGAAAGTCTGGACGGTTGGTCCAGCCCCAGCGGACCGAATGCTCCAGCTGCGGGATAGGGTCAAACGCAGCAGCAGCCGCGGCCTGCAGGGGGCGTCCGGACGCAACGCGCGGGCCCGCCCCGTCACGTGCCCACGACGTCACGTCACACCCGGAAGCAGAGGCCTGAGCAGAGCCGGCAGCGATGAGTGGGGAGCCGGGGCAGCTGTCCGTAGCGCCCCCTCCCGGGGAGGTCGAGCCGGGCAGTGGGGTCCGCATCGTGGTGGAGTATTGGTGAGCGGCTCCGGCTGGAAAACCCTCCCCACCCCACCCCCGGCCGGACGGAGATGAGTCCACGGACGGCCCCTCCCCCGAAACCCCAGCCCACTCCAGATCTCTTCTCCCCAGTGAACCCTGTGGCTTCGAGGCGACCTACCTGGAGCTGGCGAGTGCGGTGAAGGAGCAGTACCCTGGCATCGAGATCGAGTCGCGCCTGGGGGGCACAGGTGAGGGCCGGAGAACACTTGCTGAGTCAATGTTATAAATCCCAGCTCTGCCACTTTCTAGCTCTTGACTTCGGCTGCTTTATGTAAAGTGTCCCGCAGTGTCTGGCACTTGGTAAGATATCCAGCCAACATGAGTCCCCTTCCATAGGGAGGGGGTCACAGATGAGGCCTGTAGGGAAAAACCGATTAGACTGCAAAAGTATAGGGTTGTAGGGGAGGGAGCCCTTCATTGAGTGACAGACACGCAGGTGAGGCCTCCTGTAGGTTCATTCGAGTTGACCTAGGGTTGGGGAATGGCTTTAGGAAACACAAATGAGTTTCTAATGGGACCGACAGGGACTTGAAGGAGCCTGCGTGAAGTCTTAGGTGGCGGGAGGGGCCTTTGGAGGTCCTCCCCTGACTTGTGCCTCTGTTGTCAGCATACAATTTATTCATTTGTTTCATACCAGGAGCCTTTGAGATCGAGATCAATGGACAGCTGGTGTTCTCCAAGCTGGAGAACGGGGGCTTTCCTTATGAGAAAGATGTGAGTATTTGCAGTGTTGGGAGGACCCCTGGGTCACCCTACCTGAACAATACATCATCCCATCATTCCACATCTCTCCCCTCTAGCTCATTGAAGCCATCCGAAAAGCCAGTAATGGAGAACCCCTAGAAAAGATCACCAACAGCCGTCCCCCCTGCATCATCCTATGACTACATGTGACTCTGGGTTCCTGCTCTGTTCTGAGGTCCAAGCCTTGGTCTCCCGTTTGGTCCTGCCGGGAGCTTCCCCTGCCTCTTTTCTCTTCGCTCCTGGCAGCTAAGAGACCGTGGCCTCTACTTTGCCCCTTTGGGTACAAGGAGGGAATAGAAGCTTCTGTGGTTTTGGGGTAGGAGAGAGATGCTCTCCATGGACATTTCCACAACCACCTGATACCCCCTTCCCTTTTGTGGATCTGTGCCCACAAAAGTCCAGTCCTCTCCCCATCTTGGCAGTACCTGTCAGATGTCACAGTAGATCTAATTTATTCTCCCCTAGTCCTGGGCAATGTCAGCTATTGGCAATAAAGTGGTACTACAAACACTTGTGCCAACTAGTGTGTGTGTGTGTTTGTATGCCCAGTCTGGGAGTGTAGAGGACCACCAGGATGGCTGTGCTGGGTGGGTGGGCTTTTTCTGGACAGCTACTTACTAGTTCAATGAGCTCCTCTCTCAGCCAAGGCAAGGAAAATGGGTCCCACAGTAGACAGTGCCTCTTTCCCCCTTCTGGTCCACCTCCCTTAGCCACAGGGGGGAGATTACCCCATGCTGGTGCGTGGCCTTAGGACTTATTAGTTTATTCTAAGTAAGAATGATCTGGTTGTCAAAGGACTCTCAGATCAGAACCCCAACTTCTGAGTCTCCCCAACCCAAAAGCCAGGGAACTGGATATTACTTTCCTCATTCAAGCTTTCTGGAGATTCCTAGCCACTCGCTCCAGGAAAAGAGGAGTTGAGTGTAAGGTGAGCAGTAAGGGATGGCACAGAACCACCCCCAGACATAGGCTGGTGCCCATCTGTTTTCCAAAATATATTTGCAAATGGAGAAAGTGGGTGTGGAGAAGGGACATCATTGCCCCAGGAACCCCTCCCACTCCACACAATACCCACTCTCCCCTGGGTGTTTATTTCATCTTTAAAAAAACAACAACAAAGTAAAAACAAAACAAAAAAGCACTTTGTACAAAGACAGGATCTGGATGCTATTGCTGCTCTCTTCCTCCTGGGGGCAGCAGTAGGTGTCAGGGACAGTCTCTGAAGGGGTTGCTCTTGTTCTTAGATGTTCCCCTGGGACCTCTTCCCCTTGTAGGCAAGCTTCCCCAAATCCTTAAATACTGAGGAGCCAGAAGTAGAGCACCAGGCTGGACTGCTACCTCCAGTGATGCGACTATGGCTGTGGCATCCATTGGACCCTGGAGTCCACAGAGCTTCACAGTCAACCAGGGCTCCCCAATGCTGCCATCTTCCACCATGCTGGGCTCCTGTCAGCCACTGGGAAACTCGAGCAGGAAGCAAGTTCCTTAGGACAGGTTCCTGGCATGGCAGGCTCCCCTGGATATGGCTGGAGGGCCCTCCCCCACCACGTAGTGATGGGCTAAAAGTCAGGCCTTCCCCACTCCCTCAAGGCACAGCAGGGCCCCAGGGGACTTGGCCTTCTCGTTCACACTGGCACGTCCAGGCCCAGGTACTCAGGGTTCTCTGCTGTAGGAGTCCCTTCAAAGGTGCCAGGTGGAGATCCCCGCTCTGGTGGGTCCTGGTCCCAGTAATAGAGGTTGTCAAAGGCTGGGCTGAAGGCAGGAGGAGCATGGGGCTGAGGGGCAGCCCCTCCCCGGGGTGCCAAGTACTCAGGGTTCTCCACGGCACCCCCAAAGGCAAAAACGTCTTTGACAACCCCATTTTTCCCTGGAGAGAGAGTCTTGGGCCTTTCCATAGTGGCACCAGCAGGTCGGGCAGGAGGCATGGGGCCTTCTAAGGGCAGGGGCTGCAGTCGAACATCTGGCTGATTCACATATTCTGAAAGGGCAAGAGACAGGGACTTGTTAGGGAAAAGAACCCAGGTGTCTGCTGCCCCTACAGTGGACCCTGGGCTAAGGATCCCCAATTTCCCCACCTCCCAGTCTCTTAGCTTGGGCCCGGATTCCATACCAGGCTGGGGGCTGCAGGTCAAGGGGGCAACGTAGCCATCAGTCTCAGTGGGGAGGGGTACTGTGGGGTCCTCACTGTACCGCTGTAGAGGGCTGGGGTCATGTGGAGGGAGGCTTTGCAGCCCCTTGGCTGCCCCTATTCCGAGGTCACCATCAAACACATCGGAGCCAGCCCCTTCTGAGGGCGCCAGCGGAGACCTGGGGGGCTCCTCTTCGGAGGGCTCCAGCTCGAGCGTCAGCTCACCACCGCCACTCTAGGGACAAGAGAGAAAGTCATGGATCTGAGATGGGGACTCCATGGGAGGTGACAGAATCACAGGAGAAAAAGAGAGGTATGACACAGTCACCATGGAGAGAATGGGGTCACAGGTGTTGGAAAGCAGTAGGAATCCTCTTTAGGGACAATGGGGTCTCTGTGAGAGGTGATGGTTGGGGAATGTCAGAGAAAGGGGCCGTAGTTTATTGGGGTGGAGGGAGGTAAGCAAACACAGCCACCACAGTGTGACCGAGGGCACTGACCCTGGTGGACGAGCTGCGGTGCCTGTGGTGGGCTGTGCCCCCAGCGCCTGGGGCAGGGTCTGGGCAGAAGAAGCCCTGCTGGGGTACCAGATACTCCTCAGCATCCACCAGGTCCCCCATGTCATCATCCTCCAGCAGTGAGCGGTAGAAGGTGCTGTCCAAGGGGCTGGCCGGGCCCAAGTCCTCATTCTGGGGAGGAGGGAGACACAGGGTGGCAGCCCCTCCGCAGCCCAGTGTGCAGCCTTCCGGGGAAGGCTGGCAGAGGGCAAGAGGCTGGCACCCAGGGGCCATCTCCCTTTCCCACCCTGCGGGGGGAGGGAGGGTGCTCTCTTAGTCATAGGCAGGGATAGGGCACAAAGGCCCAGTACCTGGATGACCACAAAGCGCTGGGGATCCCTGGCCATGCGAGAGAATTCAGCCACCAACTCCCGGAACCTTGGCCGGCATTCAGAGTCAATCATCCAACCTGGGGCAGGAGGGAGCTCAGCATCTAGTCCTGGGTGCAGCCTGTGTGCTTGCTGCCACTCCGTCTCCCACTCCCTCTCCAGCCTGGTCTAGACAACCCCAAGAGATAGCCCAAAGCCCACAGGTGCTAGAGAAGCAGCACCAGACTCTGGGGGTCTTGAGCCAGAACCTTTGGGCATCTCTACTAGTTTCCCGTTTTAATTTTGCATATAAGTCTCTTTCTAACTGTTCCTCTAGAGAACCTCTGGACTTTACTGCAGAAGGGACAGGAGATGCTTTTGAGGCTCCTTTAAATACACCAGGGCCCTGGGTCCACATACATCCTGCTTTTGTTCCCCTCCCATGCCCCTTGTGGGCCCCTCCACTCAGCACCTCCCAGCACAGCTCAGCCACGCACATTTGACCATGATCATGTAGACATCGATGGTGCAGATTGGGGGCTGGGGCAGCCGTTCCCCCTTCTCCAGCAGGTCAGGGATCTCCCGGGCTGGGATCCCATCGTAAGGTTTGGCCCCAAAAGTCATCAGCTCCCACACAGTCACACCTAGGGCGGAGACAGAGACAGGGGTCAAGGGTGGGGGGGACCAGCAGGCCTTTAGTGTGCAAAGCCCGGAGACTCTTCCCAGGAGCCCAGCACCATGGCAGGGGGAGATGTGATGTCAAGAGACAGGACCTATCCAGTCTCTCCCCAGTCTCAGGGATGTACACAGACCCTGCAGGGTGGGGCACAGGCAGCCCCTTCCTTCTCTCCCACATGCTAAGGTGGCCCCATAATCCTCCCCATCCTAGCTCTCATCCTCCCCCAAGCATCTCCCCACCTTCCCCAGCACACACCATAACTCCACACGTCACTCTGGTGGGTGAACCGCCTGCGGAGAATGGACTCCAACGCCATCCACTTGATGGGCACCTGGGAGAGCAGAGGAGGAAGTCCTCTAGCTGGGTGTGGTGGGGAGGTGGCCATTCTCAGAGTTCTCCCAGGGGCCAGACCCCTCCACCCGCCCCAGTCTGCTCCCTCCTCTGACCTTCCCCCCGTCAGCGTGGTACTCTGTCTCATCAATGTCCAGCAGGCGAGCCAGCCCAAAGTCTGTAATCTTGACATGGTTGGGACTCTTGACCAGCACGTTCCGGGCAGCCAGGTCCCTGTGCACAAGCCGCACATCCTCCAGGTAGCTCATCCCCTGGAATGGCAGGCACTAGTGTGGACCTTCTGGGAGCCCCCCCCCCAGCCCTGTGAAGAGACAGGGACTTGCTCCCAAGGGAGCTGCAAGCCCAGGCCCCTACATGCATACCTTGGCAATCTGCACACACCAGTTCAGCAGGTCCTGGGAGCCCAGGCGCCCGCGGTGTTCCCGGACATGGTCTAGGAGGCAGCCATAGGGCATAAGCTGTGTCACCAGCTGCACCGTGGATGTCAGGCAGATGCCCAGGAGGCGGGAGACATACGGGGAGCCCACACCAGCCATCACGTATGCTTCCTGGGGGCGAGGGTTCACTGAGAAGCTACAGAGGACCAAAAACCCCCAACCACACACCCTGCCTAAGGGGCCACTGCAACTATTGCTAACCACAGAGGTTAAGTGCCAGGGCTTGGAGAATCATATCTCCCCAATCCACAGAAAAGAGAGCCCAGAGCCCCGACCTGCACCTGGGGGTCCCTCCTATACTGCTGGCAGGAGAGAGCGGAGGGGCTTACGTCCAAGATTTCTTTGTTGGCTTTGGGGGATGTGTTTTCTCTCAACACTTTGATGGCCACTGGGATTTTCACATTCTCCCCATCAGGGATCCAGATGCCCTGGGCAGAAAGACGAAGATGTGAGCGAGAAGCCAGATCCCACCTGCCTTCCAGGCCACTATCTGTGCTCTGAACATCCTTCCCTAGCCCCAGGCCTGCCCCTCTCCCCTTGTTCCCGCCTCTGCAACTGCCCTCTCCCAAACAACACTGTCCCCAGCCCTTGGCCCTCTCTTCAGAACTCCTGACCACAGCCCTCCAGGCACCGTCCCACCCTCTGGGACTGCCTGCCGCAGGAACTGGCCTGGACCCTGACCTTGTAGACTGTGCCGAATGCTCCGGATCCAAGCACCTTCACCTTCCTTAGCTCCGTCTCTTTCAGGATCCTCATCTGAGCCTGGTTGGGCATCGCTCCGCTTGGTGTCAGCGGCTCCACCAGCTGGGCGAGGGGGTGGAGGGTCAGTGCTGGGCGCTGGCCATGGGCCCCGAGCAGGCTGGGAGGCCTTCACACCGCCTCACCTCTGTTTCCTGCAACAGCCTCCGCATCGTGTACTTCCGGATTTTCTGCTGCCTTCGCTTGATGAGGATCCCACAGACTAGCCCCAAGACCACAGCCAGCAGAATGCCCACCACGGCAGGGATGATGTACGTCAGAGGGCTGGGGGCGGGAGTCACAGTCAGGGACTGCAGGCCAGTCTGGGGTGGAAGGGACGAGGGGGGCCCATGGACAGACACAAAGATCCCCGACATTGAGAAAGGGAAGCTGGAAGGGTGACCACAGCTCTGACCCTCTCTTTCTTACTCAAAAACCTGCCTTGGCTCCCCACTGCCTCCACAATAAAGTCCAAAGTTCTTGCAGGCATTCAAAGCCCTCTCCATCAGCATCTCCAAGTTCTCTCTGCTCTTGCCCCTGGCTCTAACTCAGGGCTCTAAAACTTCGTGGTGTAATAATATTGTTAATACAAAGAGCTTGTTAATACAAATGCTCTTACATTGGGGCTACATCTGTGACTTAACAATAAACCCATCGTTAAGTTGAAAATATCATAAATCGAAAATCCATTTAAGACGCCTAACCTACCTTAAACGTGCTCAGAACACTTACACTGCCCACAGCCTACCCTTGGACAGAATTATCTAACACAAAGCTTGGTTTATAATAAAGTGTTGCACATCTCATACAATGTATTGACTACTGCACTGAAGGTGAAAAACAGAACGGCTATCCAGGTACTTGAATGTGTGTTGCTTTTACACCACTATAAAGTTGAAAAATCATAAGTACAATCGTTGTAAATTGGGGACTGTCTGTGTGCACAATTCTGGAGCCCCACCCCCAGAGATTCTGACTGCTGCACAGGGTGGGGCCCAGGAATGTGCACCCAATGATTCTGATATTCTAGCCAAGTTTCTCACCCCCAAGTCAAGATTTTCCTGCACCAGGCTACTCAAGGGTGGGAAGGCACTGGGTGTCTTAGCCATGTGTCCCTGCGATACCCTACCCCAAGCATCCTGAGCAGCTCCTCTGTCCATTTATTGAAGCAAATTGGAAGGAGGATCCACAGTGGGTGGGAAGGGACATGTGTCATGTCAGGACACCCCTCCTCCCCACAGCAGTGACCGCCTGGGGTCCAGTGGAGAAGTGAAGGGCAAAAGTGGGTACATCCCGGGGAACAGGCTGACCTGGCTCGTTGCTCAGCGGGGCAGCCCTTGTCATCCAGGTCCGCGCAGCTGCAGGAGAGAGAGTCTCGTCAACAACTTGGGAACCACCCTCCTGGGTTCACTCCAGCCTCACAACAACCCCAGGAGGTGGGTGTGGCTGGGTTATTATCCCCATTTGACAAAGGCAGAAACTGGGCTCAAGGTCACCAGAGCTTTCTACCACCCCACAAATGATTCCTTCTCCAGTCTGGGAACCCACAGCCCCTGCTCTCCTCCTTCTCCCCGTGGTGGGTCGGAAGGGGTGGCCACCAGAAGCATCAATTCTGAAAGCCCAACTGTCCCCTCCCTATCCTAGTACAATTTCTCCAGAAGCAGTCTGGCAACACCTATTAAATAATACTTATGACCCAGCAGCTCCACCTCTCAACGCCAACACCTGCACACTAGGGGGCATGCAAAAGGACACTCACTTGGACATGGACCTAAACAGCCAAAAACTGTGCAAACAAAGGAAACAAGCACAATATCCCTCAAATAGAAACAGGGTTAAATTACATTCATGCTACAGATAGAGTAGTTTAAAAAAACAGGAGGTAGATCTATATGTACTCATAAGAAAGAATACATAAAGTAGGGGGTAAAAAAGCAAAATGCAGAACAATATGTAGAGTATGATCCCATGTACATTGAAAAATGCACACACACACACACACACACAAATCTGATTATACATAGTGGAACTATATGAAATGGCTGTTCCGTGGTTTGGGGTTTTTGGTAAGAGACAGGTTCTCACTCTATCTCCTAGGCTGGAGTGCAGTGGCACAATCATAGCCCACTGCAGCCTCAACCTCCTGGGTTCAAGCAATCCTCCCACCTCGGCCTCCCAAAGTGCTGGGATTACAGGCGTGAGCCACCACACTAGGCCTAAAATTGCTGTTTCTTGACCGTTTTTGACTTAGACTAACAGCAATCTTATATGACTCAGCCAAATATAAATGCAATCTGTATATGTGCGTATGGAGAGAAAAGCGTGGAAGGACAAACACACCAAAGCCAATGCAGTGGGTCTGCCTGGCAAGGGAAGAGAGTGGGTGGGTAGGGGAGGGCAGTGAAAGGACATGTTTGCTTTGAACATTTATATTTTTATATTGCTGAAAATGTTTATCACAAGATCATACTCATGTGTTTCCTGTGTAAAGACAACCAAATGAAAAAAATTAAAAATTTTAATCACTATGTTGGTAGATCTATAGCACTGTAGATCTACAGTGATTTTTAATCACTATGTTGGTAGATCACTATGTTGGAACATGGAAAAACACTGCAGGAGTCTGTTAAGTGATTAAAAGCAATTTGCAGGCCGGGCGCAGTAGCTCACACCTGTAATCCTAGGCGGGAGGATCGCTCAAGGTCAGGAGTTCGAAACCAGCCTAAACAAGAGCGAGACCCCAGCCCGGCACGGTGGCTCACGCCAGTAATGCTAGCACTCTAGGAGGCCGAGGCGGGCAGATTGCTCGAGGTCAGCAGTTTGAAACCAGCCTGAGCAGGAGCGAGACCCCGTCTCTACTATAAATAGAAAGAAATTAATTGGCCAACTAATATATAGAGGAAAAAATTAGCAGGGCATGGTGGCGCATGCCTGTAGTCCCAGCTACTCGGGAGGCTGAGGCAGGAGGATCACCTGAGCCCAGGAGTTTGAGGTTGCTGTGAGCTAGGCTAACGCCACGGCACTCACTCTAGCCTGGGCAACAAAGTGAGACTCTATCTCAAAATAAATAAATAAACAAATAAAATTTAAAAAAGAGCGAGACCCCATCTCTACTAAAAATAGAAAGAAATTAACTGGCCAACTAAAAGTCTATAGAAAAAATTAACTGAGCATGGTGACACACATGCCTGTAGTCCTAGATACTCGGGTTTAGGCCAGGTGTGGTAGCTCATCTACAGCAACTTCAAACTCCTGGGCTCAAGCGATCCTCCTGTCTCAGCCTCCCAAGTAGCTGGGACTACAGGTGAGTACCACCACATCCAGCTAATTTTTTCAGGCTGGTCTTGAACTCCTGACCTCGAACAATCCTCCCACCTTGGCCTCCAAGAGTGCTAGGATTACAAGTGTGAGCCACCATGCCCAGACTCTATTACATGTTTTAATTTAAAATTTTTAACAACATGTTATTTTTGTGATCAGAAAAAAGATATGAAAAAGGTAGCATTGTTCCCCTTTTACAATAAGAGCTTTCCTGTAAGGAAAACCCTCCTTTCCGCAGAAAAGGCCCCCAGACTCACGAGTGGGTGCAGTTGATGGGGCACGGCTGACATGTGCCCTCCTCATCTGGAAACTTCCAGATGGGCATGTAGGAGAGGTCTGGTTTCACACCGCTGGGGCAGCGAGCCACACAGAAGGGAGAGTCCTTGTAGTGGGCACAGGCCACACACTGGTCAGCCTCCTGGGTGGGGAGAAAAGGTTTGTGGGGGGCTGGCACTATGACCCTTCCCATAGCTATGCAGCAGCTGTTTTCACCCTGCTCCTGGCATAAACACCCTGCTCTTCTCCCAGGCTCTGTGGACCCTCCCTCCGGGGTCCTCCTTCAAGCCTGGCCCTTGGCGGGGGGCTTCAGAGGCAGAACTAGAAGCACCCGGAGAGGGAAACGAATTATCTAAGGTGTAACAGCGAGTAACAACAATAACCATTTTGCAGAGAGCCTTTTCAGTGCTTAGGCACTATGCCAAGCCCAGTCTAATTTCATTCTCGCCACACCCCAGCAGGGTAGGTACTAGTTTCATATTCATTTTAGGAATGAGAAAACCAAGGTTGGCAGCAGAGCCTAGATTTGAATCCAGGTAGTCTAACACCTGAGCCAGCAGGTCTAACCACCTTCGCACAGCCATAGCCAAGAATTCAAGCCTCTTGGGACCTTTCCCAGTCTGAAGGGCCCCAGGGATCCCCCAGCTCCCCTCTCCTTCCACCACCCTCCTCTAGCACACCCTGCAGTTTCTCCCCATCCTGCCAGGTCCCCGGCAATGTCCCCTCCTTCCTGCCACCCAGCTCTGAGCCCACCAGCACCTCACCGATCCAAAGCAGGTCACTGAGCCATTCTGGGGCTGACACTCAGGGTGGCACGGCAGACAGTGCCGGCCATTCACATACTCCCTGGGAAATCTGAGAAAAGGAACAATTTTGAGGGCGTCTGGGAAGAGCTGCTGTGCACCCCTCCAGCCGCCCCGCTCCTCTGCCCCACATACCCTTGCAGTACTCGGCATTCCTCCACGCACTCCTGGCCCCGAAGGAACTGGCTGCAGTTGACGCACTGGGTGGGCCCCGGACCCCAGCAGTGCCCGTGGGCACACAGCGGGTAGCAGGCCAGGTCCTTGCCCACTGCAGTGAGGAGGAAGAGACCAGAGGGGACTCTTAGGGGAGGCCCCAGGTCCAAGTGAACCAGGGGAAGGGGCTGTGGGTGTGGCTCTGGGCTGGAAGGGTGGGGACAGGTGCTGGCCAGTGCAGGGACACGAAGAGTTCTGAGATTCCAGAAACAGAGAGGGAAAGGGAACAATGCCAAGGGCAGTGTGGTAGGACCCAGCTAGAAGCCATGCCAAGAGGCCAAACCAGGCAGAGCAGAGTCAAGATCAGTACACAAGGACAGGCAGTCTGTACAAGTCCAAGAGAGCTGCTGCCAGGCCCCCTGGGCACTCCCGTGTGCTGGCGTGTGCAGCACCATGCTCCCTGTCTTACCACACTCGTTCTCTGGCCGGTTGGCAGTGTGCAGCAGGGCCTGGTGTGGGTTTCGGAAGAGCTGGTCCCAGGGCACCGTGTGTACGAAGCAGAGGCGGGCGTTGCGGTGGACGAGGGCCAGGCCGCTGCCCAGTTCCCGCAGCGAGCGCAGCCCCAGCCAGCTGATGCCCAGTCCTTGCAGGGTCAGCGAGTAGGCGCCACTATGGGAGGAGGGGTGCTCAGCTGCCAGGTGGGCCACTGACCCCTGGCCCCTTCCCTGTCAGCAAGGGTTGCCCTCACCTTCTCCTGTCCCCAGCACATTCTGCAAGCTGTCATGGAAAGGTTACTGCTGTGTCCCTGGGGAACAGGAATACTCCCCTATGCCCAAAGCTTCTCACAGGGACTCTTTCCTGGGACTCCTCCCCATCAGGCCCCCCTCCCCCATACTCACTCGTGCAGAACTCGTCCCCGGATTACTTGAAGGTTCTGGAAGACACTGAGGTCAGGCAGGCTGTCTGGCCACGCTGAGATGTACAGGTAACCTGCAGGCAGAGGGTGAGATTAGGGGTGTGGGCACAGGACGAGGACCCCCAGCCCCTGAGGAGCGGGATGCAGAGAGACACAGCCCACCTGTGATCTCCTCCAGGGTCTCAAACACTCGGAGCTGCTCTGGCTGGAGGGGGGCGGTGTTGGAGGCTGGGTCCCTAGAATTGTCAGGAGAAGAGTCAGTAGGGCCAGGAAAGGAGAGTGGGCATCACCCCCAGAGCTGGGCCTGCCTCCCACTCCCCACCCCACCCTTAATGCCGTCACTTAAGCCCTTTGCTGATCGAGCCCGGCTGTTCCCATCCTGAGAACTTCAAAGCCCAGGCCTTATTTGGCAGGATCTATCAAAACAGTATTTATACCCTTTGATCTAGAAATCTTACTTCTAGGAATGTGGCCTAGAGAGACACTGGCCTCTGTTCAGAGGCAAGCACGAGGCAGTACTGTTAGTAAGAGCGAAAACTGAAAATGACCTAAGCGTCCATCAGGAAATAGGTGAGCTGTTCAAACCCTGATCTCTCCAGACCACAGAGTAAAAACTGACATTTAGGAGCACTTAGTATCTGCCAGGCACTGTTCTAAGAGCACTGTAAATACTAACTCATTCAAGTTTTATAACCCCTTATGAGGTTAGGACTATTCTTGCCCCCAGTGACTAATGAGGAAACTGAGGCACAGCAAGAAAGTCACGTGCCTAGTAAGTGGTGGAGCCAGGTTTCAAACCTGGGCAGTCTGGCTTTTAAGTCTGGGCTCTTAGCTGCCTCAATTTGCTGCCACCTGCTCCACAGCTGTTGAAAGAAGGCAGCTCGACTGGCTCCCCAAAGCAAGGGGCAGACAGCACTCACAATACATAAACCAACCTCCCCAGCAAAACCGTTACAACTGTGTCTCTCCGTGTGTGTGTCTACACATATATAAATGTTCTCCATGAACACACACAAACTTAACAATGGTACCCTCTGGAAAGGAGGTAAAGAGGTATAGAGGTAAAGAGGTATAGAGGTAAAGGAAGTATGAAAGGGAATTTTTTTCTTTTTTTAATGCATTTTTTAAATTGAAGTATAATTTACATACAACAAAATGCAGACTCTCGGTGTACAGTTTGATGAATTTTGACAGATGCATTCACTCCTGTATCTCCCGCCCCAATCAATACTCAGAACATTTTCATCACCCAAGAAATTTCCCTTGTGTCCTTCCCTTTGCAGGGAAGGCTGCCCATCCCAGGGCAGCACTATTCTCTGATCTCTGTCACCACGGAGTAGTTTTGTCTGTCCAGAGCTTCACATAAAGGGAATCACACAGTATGGAATCTTGTGCCTGGCTTCTTTAGCTCAACATAATGTCTTTGAGATTCATTCATATTGTGTGTATCAGTAGTTCATTTCTTTTTGTTGCTGAGTAGAATTTCATTGCATGGCTATACCAACACTTGTTTATGCATTCACCTCCATACAAGTCCATGTTCACAGATAACATCATTTACAAAAATAATACTCCCCACCCCCCGCCCATGTCCCTGCTGCCTCTGCTCTCCCACCACCCACCTTTGCATTCCTGGCCTCCCACCTCTGCCTCCATCATCCCCCAGAGATGCTGCCACATCTCGGTCCTCAGGACTCTGGGTCTGTCCTGACACTGCCTCAGGCCCCTGTGCACACCCTTACCCTTCGAAGCTCTCCGGCAGAAATGCCAGGCTCCCAAAGATCTTCTTGCAGCCAGCAAACTCCTGGATGTTGGCACTGGTGACAGCCCTCGCCTCCCGAAGGTGCTCCATGCCCAGACCATAGCACACTGCGGGAGTGGGGGGCAGGTGGTGAGGGGCCATCTCAGCCTTCCTAGTGGGACTGAGCAGCAGCCACATGGGCACCGGGGTCCTGTCAGCAGTCCCTGCCTGGGGCCACAGGCCTCCTCCCCACAGAGGCAGGAAATATGGGGAAACTTTGGGACTAGGCAGGGCCAGGGGCAGAGATAGTGGCAGAAAAGAACAGGGTCCCAGGAGGGTGTGAGGACAGGGTGGGCTGGACTAGGCTGGGTGTGCAGAGGGACAGGAACTGCAGCTGGCCCAGGGGCAGTGAGTGGGCACCTCGGGCACAGGGCTTGCTGCACTTCTCACACCGCTGTGATCCATCCTCAGCTGTCACCTCTTGGTTGTGCAGGGGGCAGACCAGGGTGCAGGATCCCACATCCGTAGACAGGTAGTTGTCTGTGGAGATCAGGAATGTGTATCCATGTGCCCCAGCCCTTCATGTGCCACCATGAGCAGTGTCACCATGCCCAGGTACAATAAGAATAATATCAACCAACTCTTAAAAGCCCTTACTATAGGCCGGGCGAGGTGGCTCACGCCTGTAATCCTAGCACTCTGGGAGGCCGAGGCGGGTGGATTGCTCAAGGTCAGGAGTTCAAAACCAACCTGAGCAAGAGCGAGACCCCGTCTCTACTATAAATAGAAAGAAATTAATTGGCCAACTAATATATATAGAAAAAATTAGCCGGGCATGGTGGCACATGCCTGTAGTCCCAGCTACTCGTGAGGCTGAGGCAGCAGGATTGCTTGAGCCCAGGAGTTTGAGGTTGCTGTGAGCTAGGCTGACGCCACGGCACTCACTCTAGCCTGGGCAACAAAGCAAGACTCTGTCTCAAAATAAATAAATAAATAAATAAATAAATAAATAAAAGCCCTTACTACATGTGTGAGCACTTGACATTCCCATACTCCTTACAACAACCATATGTGATCAGCACTGCTAGATTCCTATTTTGTAAAAAGGGAAACCAAAGTGCAAGAGTTATGTAAATTATTCAAGGTCATTGTGCTAGTGAGTAGAGGAGCCAGGATTTGAACCCAAACAATCTGGCTCTACACTTTGTCCTCTCATCCACTGCAAGGAGGTACAGCCAGGACCTGAAGGTCCCCATCCTGTTCCCATGGGAGGAAAGGGGCATCCCAGGTCTGAGCCCAGTCCTAAAATGCCCATCAGTGAACAGGGGAGCTGTTAAATAACACCCTGATCTACCCAGACCATAGAATAAAAGCCAGCATTCAGAAGCACTCAGCATACACTGAGCACTGTTCTAAAAGCTTTACAAATGTTAACTCATTCAAATTCTATATGAGGTTAGGACTATTCTTGCCTCCATTTTACAAATGAGGAAACTGAGGCACAGCAAGGAGAAGGCCACAAAACTACTAAGTGGTGAGCCAGGTTTCAAACCCGGGTGGTCTGGCTCTGAAGTCTGGGCTCTTAGCTTTCTTTCTCAGCTGCCACCTGCTCCATGGCCTTTGACAGAGCTCGACACGAACTGTCATGACACGTTCTCCAAAGCAAGGAACAGAAAGTACTTACAACGTGCTATTATTTACATAAATCAATCTCCCCGGCACTCACAGGGACAGGCAGTCACACAGCTGGCACCGAATGTGTAACGGCCCTCGGGGTTGGGCATGGACTCAAAGGTGTCTGTGTTGTAGGTGACCAGGGCTGGGCAGTGCAGCTCACAGATGCCGCTATGGTTGAAGTGGAGGCAGGCCTGGGGGAGACAGGAAGTTAATTGTCACTGCCCTGTTCTTCCCTGGGGTGCCAGGGGCAATCGGGCAGTACCAGGCAGGGCACCTGCCCCTTGCCCCCCCAGGGGTGGGGCCCAGCGAGTGCAGGGCAGAGGCACGTACCAGGCAATCCGAGTGCTTGGGGCCCGTGCAGCCAGCAGCACACTGCTCGTGGCAGCAGTCCGTGGGCTGTGGGCCCTTGCAGCGGGCGCAGCCACTGGCACAAACGGTGCGTGTCACTGTTGGGCAAAGAGCAGGATGAGGGCTGAGCAGCAGCTGGCACCAGATCCTCCCCAGCACCACTTTCTGGGGAGACCTCCTGCCCCAGGGAAGACGTCCCCCCCCAGCCTGTTATCCGGCCCTTCCCATGTCACCTGTGTCCCACCCTAAGCCAGCCCCCCAGACTCGGGGCCTCCCTGAGACTTACAGCTCTGACAGTCCTCGGAACTTTCTCCCCAGCAGTGGGGGGCTTTACAAGCTGGAGAACAGGGGTGGCCTGCGGAGAACCAGAGAGCCAGTGAGAGAAGACAGGTCGACAAGGGAGAGAGACACGGACAGCAACAGGGGCCATGAGGCAGAAAGCACAGTGATGGAGGGACCCAGACAGGAAAACAGGCCTCTGAAACCACAGGCACAATCTAGAAGCGGAGGGAGACGGGACAGAGAACCACAGAGACAAAGAGATGCAGAGAGCTGGCAGGGGGGACTGAGAGAGAGGCGATGGGTGTTGTCAGAGGCTGGGGCGGTAGGGCTGGGGGCTGTGAGTCAGGACTGGGGGTGGGGGGCGGGCTGACCGGGAGAAGGGGCTGTAGGCAGGGAGGAGTGTGGCTTACAGGGCCGAGAGTGGTTGGTGTCTATCAGTGTGCGAGCCAGCTGGTTATTCTTGTGGAAGATGTCCTTCCACAAAATCGTGTCCTGATGGCAGAGCTGGGGGTTCCGCAGGATCAAGACCCCTCCTTTCAGGATCTCTGTGGGGTGGGCAATGATGAGGGAAGCCCTTCCCCATCTACCACCGCTGTCCTCCCTTAGGTTTCTCCTGCCTTCTAAGGGGGAGCCGGCCTTTTCAACAGGCCCCAGGTACCCCAGGAGGAGAGAAAGTATCTCCTGCATCTTCTAGCACTGCCCCCCAACACATACACATGAACACAGTGAGACCCCAGGAGGAGTGAGCTGTCCATGTCAGGGTCTGGATGTCCCTGTGGACATGAGCTCTCACCTCCCTCTCACCCCTACCCTGTGCACACTGCTTGGTGGGTAAAAGAGAGACTGTGGCATCTGAAACCCAGCCCCACCACTAACTAGCTGTGTGATCTTTGTCACTTATCCTTGGCAAGCCTCAGTTTTGTCATCTGTAAAATGAGAATATCGCCAATGCTTGACTTGCAGGAATGTAGCATGACTGAGATGGGGTCGTGCATGCAAAGCACCTGGCACCCAGAGTTTGGGACACCATGAGCTCCAGGGTTGTTCGCTGCACAGTTGCTCTCAGCCAAGTGGGGGCAAAAACCCGGACTGCATTCCAGTGATTATATTATGTGTGCTGATGCAGGCTGCAACTTCCTAGGGAGAATGAAAATCTTTTCCTAATCTTCTCAGGATGTCTTCCCCGGCTCTACCTGTGTCCACCCAGAGGGGACACCATTTCTAATTCACACAAAGCCTCCCCGTGGCTAGCAGTGGCCCTGATCAGCTCTAAATAACCAAGAGAAGGTTGCAATGATGGTCAGGGTCACCTGTGAGGCTTCGAAACCGCAGCTCCCGCAGCCCTTCTGGGGAGGCTCCTGTGGCGGGAGTGGCATTGTCTCCATTGTCTAGCACGGCCAGGGCATAGCTGTCCTCAAAGAGCTGGGTGCCTCGCACAATCCGCAGCCTCTGCAGTGGGACCTGCCTCACTCGGTTGTGAGCGATGAGCACGTAGCCCTGCACCTCCTGGATGTCCTGGGAGGGGACAGACCACAGTGGGGTTGAGGCAGGCCAGGACCCTGGAACACTGCCACCCCAAGGCCTCCTTAGGGATCCCCAATGCCTGGGGATCTTGGGCAAAGCCCCCAGCCACAAAGCAGACCTGGTCTCTCATACATGAAATGGAGATCAAGGCCGCTCCCCACCTCATCACCAGATTCCTGTGTGATCAAGAGAGATAATGGTGGGGGAGCACTTTGTGGACTGGGAGTTAGTGTCCCTCCCTGTCTGCATCTCAGTTACTTCATCTGCAAAAGGAAAGGCCTGGATGAGATGACGTCTGCAGTTTAGCAGCCCAAGCAATGCACACATGGCCCCACTCCAGCACCCAGGACACACCCCAGCCAGCTGGCTTCCACTCTTCCTGCAAATAACCATTTCATAGAAATTTCTCTTAATCTTCACAATGGGTCTCCCAGGATGCCTATTGTTTCCAAGATACAGATAGGGAAACTGAGACTCCGTGAAGCTGAGGGTCTAGACCACATTCTCATGACTCATCAGAGGCAGAACTAGACCTACAATCCACATCTCCCACTGTCGGTGGGACAGGGTTAGTAGCTGGGGCAGTTGGACGGGGGAAGTGATTGTACTGGCAAGAGAGTGCAAAATGTAGCAGAAACACAGATGCATCTCATCCAGAGATGTCCATGGCTGGCCACATTACAGAGAGGGAGTCAATTGATTTTACAGTAGATCAGATGGGGGTTAGATATTAGAAAGTACTTTCTGGCTCAGGAACGACAACAAAAGAGAAAATACAGGGAAGGGTACCTTCTTCTCCCACCCACCCATAAGGTGGGCTCAGCCCAGCTGAAGGCAGGGCCTAGCTGAGTTGCCCACGGGCCTTACCTGTAGAAAGGAGAGGCTGGCATTGGCGGGCAGGTAGGTGAGTTCCAGGTTACCCTGCACCACCTGACAGCCCTGGTAGAGGTGGCGGAGCATGTCCAGGTGGGTCTCAGGACTGGCTGGGAGCCGCAGCTTCATGTCTGTGCCGGTGCACACTGCCAGGAGGGAGCAGGTGGGTCAGAGAACACTGCCCAGTGACCTTCTCTGACCTGGTCCCCCATCCACACTCACTCCCCAGAGTCATGCTGCCTCAGACAGGGAGAAAGCATGACTGAAGGACCCCTCCTGCCACATCCCGTGCAGCTGCAGAGTTAGCAGCACAAGAAAGCTCGTGTGTTTGGGAAGAAGAAGGAAATCAGAGGCCCCCTGCGGCTGGGCCCGCTCTGGGTATCCACAGGGGCCCCCAGTGAAACAGCCCCATGGAGTCTGCCCACCAATACAGGGTGCTGGCTGGCAAAGAAAGCCTCTTTGTCCCACAGGCACAAGTCAGGGCCAAGGGGTAAAAATCCCCCAAGAGAGGCGATGATGAATCATGAATCCTCTGGATACCCCCTGCCCCTCTTCCCAAGCAAACAAACTTGGGGCATTCTCCCTAGGCCATTCCAACACGCCCACTTGTCAACCTCCTGGCAAGGGATACCACCCTGTAATGCCACCCACAACGTAAAGTCATAGCTGGGGCACGGATGCCACGAGGGGCTTGGTCACCATAGAGACCTCTGGAACTCCCCAGGTAGAGAAGAGGAGCATCAGGCCCCAGCTGTGGGCATCGGGACCCAGGCGGCGGAGCCTGGGCCAGGGAGATGCGTGCCCAAGAATTCCTGCGCTGCCACCCTCACCCTCGCCACCTCCTCGGGGCAAGGCTCCAGAACCAGCTGGCAGAGTCTGTGCCACGAAACTCCTGCCACAAAGGCACTACGTCAGCCTGTGTAACCGCCCCACGCCGGCCATCGCTCAAGGGGCATCAAGAGGAACTGCCAAGCGTGGCCCACCTGCACCCCAGCCTGGTGTCCTTGTGACCTGAAGTACCCACCACACCAGGGACACTAGAGGGGTAAACGACCCCCAGGGGCGCTCCAAGTAGCTAGCAGCATGTCTGCCAGCAAGGGGGAGATTAAAGTGCCCAGTGGAACTCGTTTTTCTGCTCTGGTGAGAAGATGAATCACCTAGCGTGTCTTGCTCAGGAGGTTGGGCTGGAGGGTGGGGGTGTGGAGGGCACCCTCGATCCACAGGCCCACAGGTGCCTGAGCTGCCCGGAATTCCTGTTGTTGGTCACTGCTCCACCTCCCGCAGACTACACGCAGTTCAGGGAAAGCACAGGGGCCGGCTCTGGGGTCTGACACCAGAGGCCCTGCTCTCCCGGAAACTTGGAACCTAAGGTCAATCTCTAGGGGGGATGAGACACGCCCCTGCCTCCAGAGAGCTGGGGAAAGGCGGGTAAGGCAAGCCCCCAGGTCCCACCAGCCTGGGCCAATGGCCTCAAACTGGTAGCCTCCCAGTAACATCCACAGTGGTCTCAATTCCCGCCCTCTGGGAAGCCAGGGAAGGAAGCAAAGAGGAAGGCGAGAGCCTAGAAATAGAACTCCAGGGTCCAAGTCCCCGATGGAGAAGAGGGAGACTGCTGCCTCCCCACTCCAGGCCTCACCCACTCGCACCCTCTCCTCTTCCTCAGCCCCTCCCCCCACAGACTCCCAAGAGGAACAGGAGCAGGGGGTGGCAGACCAGGCCCAAAATAACGCCTGCTGCCAGGACCTCCCCCGGCCTCAGGGCTTCAGCTGCCTCATAGGCACAGCTGTCTCCAGGCCCAGACCCCAGGCCCTGGCCAAGCCCAGTGTCCCCGCAGGGCTGGGGCAGGGGCTGACTCCACCCCCTGCAGGTCCTCTCCAAGGGACACCAACTGTGCAGCCAGGCAATAGGAAAACAACAACAATGGGACCCAAGTGCAGCCACCTAAACTGGGTGCAGCACCTGCTGTGCTCCCTGCAGGCACTCTGGGTGGATCCTCATAACTGTCCTCTAGGGACTGGCACTGCAACCCCCATTTATCAAAGAAGAAAACTGAGGTTGGCAGGGGTTAGATGCTCCTAAGGTCATAAAGCGTGTGAGCAGTACAGGTAGAATTTGAACTCAGGGCTGTCTGACTTTAGACTCCACATTCCTCCCACTAGGCCTAACTGCACACACACACAAACACCCCATGCCCCACGCCAACATAAACACACCCTCACTCTCCTGATGCCACTGACAGACATTACACGGGCTCTAGGCAGGGCAAGGTGGCTGGGCTGGGCAGGACGGTCAGAAGGGTGGCAGTCCCACCCCACTAGAGAGTTTGTTTACCAGATTTGTGGCCAATTTGAGTCTGATTAAGATTCTTAAAGCGTTTGTGCGCGGACAGGTGGAGAACTGGTGCCCTGAGCCCTGCTCCTGGGGAGTTGCAGGCCTGCTGGCTCATCTCCCCGCCACCTGGAAGGGACACCAGGGTCTTCTTGATGCCTCCTCCCATCCTCTATCTCCTCACCAGTCTCCCACAACCAGTCCTCACCTCAGTCCTGCATCTACCCTGGCCCCACTGATTTTCTTGGGGGTAGAAAGTCCTAATTCCACACCAGGGTGTTCTTTGTCTCCAGGGCCCTGGCCCTCAGGAGCCCCAACCTCCAACTTTCCAGGGCAAAGAGTGTGTGGCAGGACCAGCCCAGAGCCAGGGCAGGGCCCAGAGGGAGCACTGGGAAGTGTTTGCTGAATGAGTGAATAAATGAAATCCAGCCAAGAGTCTCCAAACCAAAAGGGACCAGTTGAGGTCATGGTATCCCTCCCTCTGCTCAGAGATGGTCACAGTCCTACATGTCCCTCCTGCTGGATTTAGTGGTCAGAGTTTGGCCCTTGCCCCCTAGAGGTTCTCTCAAATGAGTTCTCTTCTCCCCAATGGCCTGCAACCACAGCTGCTTCTCTTCCTCGAAGCAGAAAAGCCAACACTTCCACTGGTTCCCGTGAACATTACCAGTAAAAGCACCTGCAGCCCCTCAGCTCACCCCTCCAGACCCAGGGGGCCAGAGCCCATTCTGGTGATGCCAGGACCTGCCCACCACACACACCTGGCGTATCAGACTAGGGCGCGGGCTCAGAGTCTTCAGACCAGAACACTAGCTCAGCTACTCACTGCGCGACCTTGAGCAAGTCCCTAGACCTCCAGGGCAGAAGCTAAGCCAGATTCCTCTCTATGCACAGCGGTGCCTGTGACTTAAGAGAGCACTTGAATGTTTACTGACCCAAACTTGATTGCAACAACTCTTACTCCCTTCGAGAAGGTATATGAGAGTTAAATGAGATAATGAATCTTGAAGCAGTCTGTAAACATGACGAGGCTTTGTAAACAGAACTGGGACAACACAAACTTTAGCTATAATAATTCTCCCACTCCTTAAAAGAGCACACATCGCTTGTCCCTACCTCAGCTCTCTTCCCAGGGGTGGGGAGGATAGGCAGCCTAACAAAAGATGAAGGTATCACTCCAGAGAAGCTTCCTATAGGAGGAAGTCAGGGAGGGGGATCTCTTTCCAGACCATTCCATCACCCAGGGCCAGGCACAGCTACCCTAGACCCTACCCCAACCTCCCAGCCCCAGCCCCACACTGGCCTCTCAGGCTTCCACTCCAGCTGTCTCCCTTGCTCACAGCCCTGCGTGCCACTGTGGCCTCTTCCCCCTCCTGCCCTCAGCCCCCTGCCATGCTGGGAAGGCCCAAGAGGAAGGCAGACATGGGCTGCACAGGAAGGGCAAGGACTCCACAGCCAGGAGGGGACCTCAGAGCCCCCCAGCTCAGCCCCACATTCTATAGACCACATACATGGATGGGAAGGTCATTCACCTCTAGTTCCATCTAGCCTCCTGCTGGCCCCTAAGGCTTTGCTCAAAGCACTCCAGTTGAAAGGAATAAGACTTTGACCACCTCTTAATGCCACCCCATGAGGGTCCAAAAATGCCCTGGGCATTATGGGATAGCTGGGAAGCCTTGGATAAGTTGCTTCATTTCTCCGAATTTCAGTTTTCTCATCTGTGTGTACCCATTTCACAGGATTCTTGCAGAGATGAAATGAAACAATCTAAGGAATAAAAGCCTAGCATTTAGGAAGCACAATATACCTTTCTTAAAAGTGAAGGCAAGAGAGGTTTGTGAAGCAGGAATATGGGTAATCTCAAACTAAGAGAGAATAAAAAGTGTTTTGTATTGACTTTGGAATGCAATGTATTTACTTTTTACATTTGATCCTATCTTTTTAATTGTTTTTTCTTGAATATTAAAATGAGTACTTTCCCTAAGTATAGTAAAAAGAGAGTAGGCTGTTGGGAGAATCATATTGGAATTAAAATATGAGTGAGCTCTGCAAAATTAAAATGATGTGTTTGCCACAATTTGCAAAGCCTCGACCTCTAAGAAAAGGTTTCAGCAAAACCCTGACCCCCTGGGCCTTCTCCCAGCTCTCCCCTTCTCCCACATTCCTGGCCCAGCCCTCAGCCCTGGGATATAATTTGGGTGCTAGAGGCAGCTGGCTGGTGCACTGCCTTTTCAACCATCTCCTGCGTCACACACACAGCAGTGCAGGTGGAGGGGTGAAGACTTGAGCAGGCCCTAGTCCCGAGAACCCACCCTTCAGATCCCAGCTCTGCAGCAACTGCCACTCCCTGCCTGTTTGACTCCAAGGCCACGAAGCAGAGGGCAGCCACTCTACCCTATAGCCCAGCCTGGCCTCACCCTACTCATCAGAAGGTCAGAGGTGAAGATGCCTGCCTGGGAAACAGGGAGGGGAGGGATAGGCTCAGGGAAAAGAGCCTTCTCCCCAGAAGCAGGCATGGGGCCACCTCCCGCTGTTTACAGCAGATCTGGCCCAGCACCTTGAAGGAGTTCCTGGAGAGGACAGAGTTCAGCCTGTGTCCCCAGGTCAGCAGGGAGACTGCTGTTTGGCAACACAAAGCCCAGACACACACACGGACCACACAACTCAGGAACACCCTAGCATAGTCACGCTGCATCACACACACACACACACACACACACACACACTCTGATGTCCCTGGGATAACACAGCAATGCACTGACAGAGGGCCCCACAGGCAACACACAGACAAGGCGACACCCACCCCCTGCCCAGACTCCCTGACCTATGGAGACCACCCACTACTCCCAGAACACTCCCATTTTGTCTTCCCCACGGCCCAGTGATTCAGGGAGCAGTGCCCCCCATCATTCCAAGTCGATTAACACAGTGATTTGGGGGGTCCAATCTGGGGCCCACCACTTACTGACTGCTACTCAAATTTCGTTAAGTCCAGGTTTTCACCTGGAAAATGGGAATGCTAGTAGAACTTCTATTGTAGGATTTTTCTAGGATTCAAGGAAAATGCACGCAAAACAGAGCCCCCCCATACATAGTACCTGGCAGATTATACCTGGCACAGAATATATGTTAGCTTTTTATCACTATTGCAAATAGGTGGACAGATGGGTCAAAATACACACTGCCCCCACGTCAGCCTGCCCCACACACTGCACGAAGGAAAAGGCAGAACAACCCAGCCCTCTGCATACTCCCATCTGGCCTTATTTCTTTAGCCTCCCTTCCCCTCCAACTGCCCGGGGATCCCTCGCTTGGAACGGAGGCTCCCTCTTTACACCCCAGGAAACCCACCACTATGCTCCATAGTCCACGCGCTCCAAAAGTCACAAAGCACACAGCCCCTAAGCTGGCCGGACAGAAATCTGTTCAAAACAAACCTCTCCCCCTGCCCCCAACCCAGACCCCAGCATGAGGCAACTCCGCAGCTCGCCGGCCACCCTTTTCTCCCCGGCTCTCGCAGGACAGGTTGCTCTCCCCACCTCCCCCCTCCACACCCGGCCGGGCCGAAGCTGGAGCGGCCAAACCCAATCGGCCGGAGGGGGGCGGGAGGGGGCGGGGGAGGGGCAGGGCAGAGGGGACCCCCGAGGAATCCAGCCCAGTCCGGTCCGGAGGCGGAGGCTGCCAACTGGAAAAGCTTTGAGAACGCTTGAGGGGCTCAAGAAAGGGGAAAAACACGCGCGCGCTCACTACGCAATACACCCGTTGGGGGAAAACTTTCTGAACAATTCCAGAGAACTTTTTTGACAAGTTCCCGCAGCTCTCCCGGAGTCTAAAAAGCGCCAGTCTCTGGAATGGGCCACCTCGAGCCGATTCAGTGTAACTGCCCCCCTGCGCCTCCCTCTTTGGCCCCCTCCCGCCTGAGGGCCCTGCTGCCCGGAGCACCTCGACTGTCCGAAACTTCGAGGTGGGAGAGCTCATCCCGGCCCCTCTGTCCCCGCCGGCCCGGGGGACCCAGGCGCCCGGGTCCCGCCGCTGCTCCATCCCCTCCCCACACCAGACCCACCTTGGGTGCCCGCGGCTGCGGGGGGCAAGAGGGCGAGGACGAGCCCCCAGCGGCACCAGGCCGCCAGCTCCATGGTGCTCACTGCGGCTCCGGCCCCATGGCTCCGGCTGGACCCGGCTGCGAGGGTGCGGGCGCGGGGCGCCGGGAAGGGCCCCCAGGGAAGGGGCGCGCGGCTGCCGGGGGGCTTTCCTGGTCTCTGCGGTCCCGAGGGAGGGGAATCTCAGCTCCACAGCTTCATTCTTATACTTCCTCACGCAGCCCTCCTCCTCCACCTCCTCCTCCTCCTGTGATTGGGAGCAAGCGCGCTCGCAGCTCGCCCCCTCCAACTGCATTCCAACAAGTCTGGGAGTGGCAACTCCCAGCTTCACTTTCTCCCTCTCTGCGCAGGCCTGGGTGCGTCCCTCCCAGCGCCCGGACGCCTGGGTTGCCCGCAGCAGTTCTCACACATTTCCCTCAAAACCGAGAAGGGCGATTCTGCACCCTTCCCCGGGGAGAGGAGGGCCAACACTCTAGGCTGCCCTTCTTAACTCCCCTTTAAGTATCAGGTTTTATCTTAAACATTCCTGGAGAATTTGCATCCTACTCCATCGCATGCCTATTTGTTTTAAGATCAAATAATGGTTTTCCCACCACATCCTCAAGTAAAATTGACAGTCAAGGACGGGGGTGTGTCGTGTTTACTTCGTGGCGTCCAGAACTGCCTGGCATGTCTTCCCAAATCTTTTGGGTATCTTGTCCAGTCTGAAAAGCATGATCTTCAGAGGGTGTACACATTTGGGAGGAGACAGTCACATTGCGGAGACCTCCATCTCAATCCTTCAGGTACATCCTTCTTGTTTCTTTGTGGGAACATTCAGTACCCAGTTCATTCAAGATTTCTTCTCTGTCCCTTGCCATTTATTAACCTGCTTAAGTCCCCCTCCACACTCTATATTCCACCTGGAGTCCCTGACCCTATCTATTCCCAAGGCCTGGTGGTAGGAGAAGGCATGGAAAACAGGCATGTTTTTGTTGGAAATTCCAACAAAATATTGTATGGGCCATATTTATACTAACAAATTATTCATTGTTTACCTGAAATTCAAATTTAACTGGGCATCCTTATTTTTATTTGTTAAATCTGTCAAATCTCACTGGAATGCCCCAGCCAAGAACACACTTGCATTGGTCAAGAGGGGATCAGAGGCACCTATCAGGGACTAGAGAATGAACCAACTGACACCAGCATTTCTTTTTTTTTTTTTTTTTTTTTTTGACACCAGCATTTCTTAACTTGCTTCCGTGTTCTGAACACAGTCATAGGCAAGCACTGCCACAGTGAGGGGTTGAGAACAGGGGACTCTGGGATCAAGGTGACCTGGGTTCAAATCTTGAATATATCACATATTAGCTGTGTGACCTGGGACAAGTGACTGAGCTTCTCTGGTCTCAGTTTGCTCCTCTGTAAAACAGCATCTGGCAAATTGCCCTAGGGGTTAAAGGAGATAATGTCCCTGCAGCACTCAGCACAGTACCTGGCACATAATTGCTCAATAATTGGTCCCAGATTCAGGTATACTGGGGCAGATCCAGGTTTTGTGGGACCTGAAGCTTATAAAATTTGGGGGACTCTCTTTAAGAAAAGGAATACAGCCAGGCCCAGTGGCTCATGTCTGTAACCCCAGCACTTCGGGGAGACTGAGGTGGATCTCTTGAGGCCAGGAGTTCCAGGTTACAGTGAGCTGTGATAACACCACTGAACTCCAGCATGGGTGAAAGAGCAAGACCTTGTCTCAAAGAAAAAAACAACAAGAAGAAGAAGAACAGAAAAGAAAAGAATATAATGTTATGAATATAAAAAATCCAAAATTAGGTTTATGCATGCAAATGAGGGGCCTGAAGCAAGCTTGCCCTTCTTAAACCCCATAGTAAGTGCCCTTCTGGCTCTAACCAGTTAGGATTCATTACAAAGTTGATTGTGAAACCAATTTGATCAAGACAAGTCTTTTTTTGTTGTTAAAGAAACAGAATGGAACAGAATGATTCTAGCACATCACATGTAGTAAGGATAAGGTGTGGTTTTATAGGTATGTCCTGGGTGATGATATAAAATGGATTTATTCCTTGGATCATTGTCACAAATGTTGGAGAAATATTGCCATATGTGGGGACAGCAGCCCTTCAGGATGGCCATCAATATTTCTATTTTCTCTTGAATTAGGGTTAGGGCTAGGATGTGGATCAGGGAAACTGAGTCTCAAAAGAATTAAGCAGGCCGGGTGCGGTGGCTCAAGCCTGTAATCCTAGCACTCTGGGAGGCCAAGGCCGGCGGATTGCTCGAGGTCAGGAGTTCGAAACCAGCCTGAGCAAGAGCGAGACCCCCATCTCTACTATAAATAGAAAGAAATTAATTGGCCAACTAATATATATAGAAAAAATTAGCCGGGCATGGTGGCACATGCCTGTAGTCCCAGCTACTTGGGAGGCTGAGGCAGCAGGATCGCTTGAGCCCAGGAGTTTGAGGTTGTTGTGATGTAGGCTGTCGCCATGGCACTCACTCTAGCTGGAGCAACAAAGTGAGACTGTTTAAAAAAAAAAAAAAAAAAAGAGGCCGGGCGAGGTGGCTCAAGCCTGTAATCCTAGCACTCCGGGAGGCCGAGGGCGGAGGATTGCTCAAGGTCAGGAGTTCAAAACCAGCCTGAGGGAGACCCCGTCTCTACCATAAAAATAGAAATAAATTAATTGGCCAACTAATATATATAATATAAAAATCAGCCGGGCATGGTGGCTCGTGCCTGTAGTCCCAGCTACTCAGGAGGCTGAGGCAGTAGGATCGCTTGAGCCCAGGAGCTTGAGGTTGCTGTGAGCTAGGCTGACACCACGGCACTCATTCTAGCCTAGGCAAGAAAGCGAGACTCTGTCTCCAAAAAAAAAAAAAAAAGTTAAGCAATTTGCACAGGACCTCTTAGAGCTGATGGGAAAAGTTGAGCATCCAGCAAAACCAGCCCCTAACCCTCACCTCATCATCCAGCCCTGGACCTAGTCTACCTGCCTCAGTCCTGCACTAACCAGCCCTTCTGGAAGGGGATACGCTGACCTGGCTCCAAGAGTCACTTGTCATACACATACAGCTTGCACCGGAGCTAGTGTGCATGCGGCCTTAGAGAGCCCACCAGGATGTTAGAGTCAGGTTAAAGGGGTCCCTTCTCCCCGCCCATCGCCTGCCCTCGTGTCCCAGAGGGTTAGTCCAGCCGGGAAAGCGGCTCTGGACGCCATCCTTTATTGGACCCCTCCTGTGTGCCACTCTGACCGCGAGCCTCATTCTTTATTAGAGGAGTGTTACCGTTCCCCATTTTGCAGAAGAGGAGCCCTGAGATTTCTCGAAGTAAAGTAACTTTTCCAAGGTCACAGAGCAGACCCGGGGGCTGAGCCTCGAAGGCTTTGGCTTCCCCCATTAACCTCAAGAGCCCCAACCAAGGGTGCCACGAGCCCACCCTCTCCCCAGGCCCCTGCAGGGAGCCAGAGGCGGCTCCTCCAAGAAGTCCGCATAACTACGGCCCCTCCCTCCGCAAAGATCCCGCCTCTCCCCTTCCCCCTCCGCCCCCGCCCCGGCAAGCCCACCCTTTTCACACCCCAAATCCCGGGAAGAGACCCGCCGGGACAAAGCTCAGGCCCAGTGGGTCGGGGGAAGGCGGGGCGGCGGCGGGGCCCGAGCGGCTGGGGGAGGAGCCGGGGTCAGGACTCACGCCCCGGGGAGGTGGCTCCAAGGGGCCGAGCCTCCCAAAGAGAATGAGCCCATTCAGAGCCGGGAAGGAAGAGGAAAAAACCTTGTCTGGGGTTTGACAAGAGGAGAGGGGGGGGGCAGGGGTGGGCGCTGCTGATTCGATTTTCTCTTCCGCGGTCCCTCCAGCAGGGCCTGGCAGGAGAGCCAAGGAAAGGGGAAGTCTGAGGGACAAAGACGGAGAGGGGGAGTCTCAGGGGGACGAGAGGGGGCTGGGGGACGGGACTGTTGGAGAGCCTGAGAGCTGGAGACGGGCCTAGTGAGGGGCCTGGGGAGAGGGGAGCTGACCGTGGGACACAGCGCTGCAAACCCGGATCAGGGCAGAAGCGAGTTGCCCGAGAACCCGGGCTGTGGGCCGCAGGGTGACCAACGACACCGAAGAGGCAGGACAGGCTCTGGCTCAAGAGGGTGACCTCTAAGGGTCAACAGCTGGGGGTCTGGAACTAACGGCCTGTGAAATGCTAGTCAATCATTGACCAGCCCTGAGACTAGTGGGACACAGGAGCCTCTGTGTGTGTGTGTGTGTGTGTGTGTGTGTGTGTGTGTGTGTGTGTGTGTGGGTGTGTGTGTGTGGGTGTTGGCACCAAAGTCTCCTCCTTCTACCTGCTTCACCAGCCAGCCTGGGGTCAGAGGACTGTAAACAAACACAAAAAGGGAGGAGCTGGTCTGGTCCACAGTCCGAGGTCCAGGCCACAAACTGTAGCCTACCTGGGGCCAAAGGAGAATAATTTAGAAGCTTCTGGTAAGACAATTGGTACTTCCTAAAGGTGGCCTTTTATGAACACTTATAGCCTCACCACAAGGAGGCCACTCCCTGGGCCTTCAGTGAGCCCTAGGGATTGACACCAGCCTGCTGACCCTCCCTCAGCCCCCCTCACCACCTTTCAGGAAGGCAGGCCCAAGGCGCCAGGAGTTTGCCTTCATCTCTCCCCAGGCTGCTGTGCTGAAACTGAAAGCACTCTTCTGTCCTTGGACTCACCCCACTGTTATGCATGTGCACAACGGTACATGGGACTTCCATCACTGCCTGTGCACACGAGGCTGTCTTGGTGTTGTCATTGTGTTTGTGCTGGTCATTTAGCATGTGCCCTTAGTTTTTCTGTGGGTCTTTCCTCAGAGGGTCGCTTTGCTTCTGGCCTTGAATATAGCTTCACTTGACCATCTGAAATAGAGAGTTAGACAGAATGGTTACTGGTCACATGTTTTAGAATTTGGTGTAGAGGAAGTGACCCCTTTAACCACCATGCTTGTCCCTTGAAAGCCCCATTGAGCCATCCCTTTCCTAGATTCCAGATCCTTGTGTCACGAGCATTGTGTCTTCCCCTGCTCTTCTCCACCTCTCCCCTGGCCCTTCCGGACCCCAGGCTCACCCCTCTTGCTGTGGGAAGTATAGCCCATTGGGTGTGAATAAGGATGCTCTTGCCTCTGGCTTTTGGTTTGGGGAAGAGGAGACTAGGAAACTTGCAGAAGCATACAACTATGGCAATCACAAAGTCTTGATTTTGGGGGACAATTCCAGTTTCAGATGTTTTCATTCACTGAACTCACATTGTTGATTTTTCTCTTCCCTTGTGCTTTCCATCCCATCATTCTTTCAGATCTATCAACTCCTATTTCAATACTTTAGTGCTTTTTCTGCCTCTACCACCAGCTAGTATGAGCCTCTATCATTTCTCCTCTGGGCTACAGCACTGGCCTTTGATCACCCTGAGTGCTGCTCTTTCCCCCCTACCATCCTTTAGCTTTAGCTTTCCCCACATCAGTCAAAGCAAATGTTTTTTTTTTTGTTTGTTTGTTTTTTGAGACAGAGTCTCGCTTTGTTGCCCAGGCTAGAGTGAGTGCCATGGCGTCAGCCTAGCTCACAGCAACCTCAAACTCCTGGGCTCGAGTGATCCTTCTGCCTCAGCCTCCCGGGTAGCTGGGACTACAGGCATGCGCCACCATGCCCGGCTAATTTTTTATATATATATCAGTTGGCCAATTAATTTCTTTCTATTTATAGTAGAGACGGGGTCTCGCTCTTGCTCAGGCTGGTTTTGAACTCCTGACCTTGAGCAATCCGCCCGCCTCGGCCTCCCAAGAGCTAGGATTACAGGCGTGAGCCACAGCGCCCGGCAAAGCAAATGTTTTAAACATAAATCAAATCATGTCATTTGCTCGAAGGCTAAAACACCCCTCAACAGCTTCCCATTGCCTCAACTCTCTACCATGACCTGAGACCTGATAGGACCTGGTTTCTGGCTGCAGCTTGAATCTCATTGCATTCCAGCTGGCAGCTTCTTTTCTGTTTTTCAAAGATGTCAAGCTTGTTCCTGCCTTTGGGGCTGTTCCCTCAGCCTAGAACAATCAGCCTCCAGGTGTTCACAGAGCTGGTTCCTTCTGGTCATGCAGGTTTCAGCTCAAAAATGCCTTTCCTAGCCACCCAATCCAAAGTAGGCCCCCCCCTCCCTCCCTATGCCTCTGCTCTCCCTGATGTCACTACTATATTATCCAATCATATAGTTGACCCTTGAACAATGCAGGGGTTAGGGGCGCCAACACCCCCACCCTGTTAAGTCAAAAATTCACATATAACTTTTTTTTTGTGGGGACAGTCTCTCTCTCTGTTGCCTTGGGTAGAGTTTCAGTGGTGCCATCATAACTCACTGCAACCTCAAACTCCTGGGCTCAAGCAATCCTCCTGCCTCAGCCTCCCATGTAGCGAATAGCTGGGGCTTACAGGTGTGTACCACCACACCCTGCTAATTTTTTTATTTTTACTTGTCTGGCTAATTTCTTTCTATTTTTAGTAGAGACAGGGTCTCCCTCTTGCTGAGGCTGGTCTCAAACTCCTGACCTCAAGCCATCCTCCCTCCTTGGCCTCCCAGAGTGCTAGGATTACAGGCATGAGCCATCACGCCCAGCCCACATATAACTTTTGACTCTCCCAAAACTTAACTCCTAATAGTCTACTGTTGACTAGAATCTTTACTAATAATGAACAGTTGATCGACACATATTTTGCATTATGTGTATTATATACTGTATTCTTATAATAAAATAAGCTAGAGAAAAGAAAATGTTATTAAAATTATAAGGAAGAAAAATATGTTTACTATTCATTAAGTGGAAGTGGATCATCATAAAGGTCTCTATCCTTATCATCTTCACTTTGACTAGGCTGAGGAGGAGGAGGAGGAAGAGAGGGAAGAGAAGGGGAAGAAGAAGGGTCCAGTGGTCTAAGAGTCTCAGGGGTGGCAGAAGTGGAAGAAAATCTGAGTATAAGTAAACTCTACAAGTTCAAAGAGTGTTATTCAACCGTTAACTGTATTTAACACAATAATTGTCTGTTACTACACATAATTGTTTTTACATTTTTTCTTTGTTTTCAACTGATTGTATATACAGATAGTACAAAATTTTAAAGGTACAAGAACAAAAAGTAAGTACTCACTTCCCTGTTGCCCAAACACACAGTTCCACTTCTCCCCAGAGGCAATAACTATTTCTACTTTTTAATATATCTTTCTAGATATTATCTAAAATAACAAATATAATACTATATGTTCTTATTTTTCTTCACAAGGTAATGTATTAATATTTATGTTGTGTGCACATACTGTTGCATTTTATACTTATCAAAAATATCATGAAGATTTTTCCATGTTTGTAACTTATAATTCTGCCCAATTCCTATTAATTTCTGTTCAGCATTCCATTGTATGGACCTCCCTCAATTACTGTAATTCATTCTTTACTGATGAGCATTTGGTTGTTTCCCTTTTTTGTTGTTGTTAAAAATCATGACTAATGTTGCCATGAATAGCTTTGTACTTACATCATTTTGAGCTTTGTAGGTATAAGAAAGCTTGTGTAGGTATGTATACTAGGAGTGAAATTGCTGGGTTAGAGCATATGTATATTTCACAGTCTGATAGTGCCAAATTATCCTACATAGTGGTTATACAATGTCCTCTTACATTAGCAGTAAAATTATCTTAATCTTTTTTTTTTTTTTTTTTTTGAGACAGAGTCTCGCTTTCTTGCCTAGGCTAGAGTGAGTGCCGTGGTGTCAGCTTAGCTCACAGCAACCTCAAACTCCTGGGCTCAAGCGATCCTCCTGCCTCAGCCTCCCGAGTAGCTGGGACTACAGGCATGCGCCACCATGCCCGGCTGATTTTTATATTATATATATTAGTTGGCCAATTAATTTCTTTCTATTTTTATGGTAGAGACGGGGTCTCGCTCAGGCTGGTTTTGAACTCCTGACCTTGAGCAATCCGCCCGCCTCGGCCTCCCAGAGTGCTAGGATTACAGGCGTGAGCCACCGCGCCCGGCCTTAATCTTTTGTTTGATACTTGTTTATGGCCTGTCTCCCTCCTCTGACCAGGAGAAGGACAGTCCCTTGTTCATAATTCTGTTCCCAGAGCCTTGCACATGGTCAACTTCAATAAATATTTGATGCATAAGAAACTCTCATTGTAGACTATCCTCCAATTTTTCTCTAAGAATATGGTCAGCTTGCCTTTGAGCCCTTAGCACACTATACTATTTGCTTTGTCTTTCCTTTTTTTTTTCAGCCTAGCTCACAGCAACCTCAAACTCCTGGGCTCAAGTGATCCTCCTGCCTCAGACTCCCGAGTAGCTGGGACTACAGGCATGCGCCCGGCTAACTTTTTCTATATATATTAGTTGGCCAATTAATTTCTTTCTATTTATAGTAGAGACGGGGTCTTGCTCTTGCTCAGGCTGGCTTTGAACTCCTGACCTAGACCAATCCACCCGTCTCAGCCTCCATTTTTTTTTTTTTTTTTTTGAGACAGAGTCTCACTTTTGTTGTCCAGGCTAGAGTGAGTGCCGTGGCGTCAGCCTAGCTCACAGCAACCTCAAACTCCTGGGCTTGAGTGATCCTTCTGCCTCAGCCTCCCGAGTAGCTGGGACTACAGGCATGCGCCACCATGCCCGGCTAATTTTTTTATATATATATATATCAGTTGGCCAATTAATTTCTTTCTATTTATAGTAGAGACGGGGTCTCGCTCTTGCTCAGGCTGGTTTTGAACTCCTGACCTTGAGCAATCCGCCCGCCTCGGCCTCCCAAGAGCTAGGATTACAGGCGTGAGCCACAGCGCCCGGCCCATTTTATTTTATTTATTTATTTTTTTTAAACTAGTGCAATGGCTGACACAATAGGGCTTAATAAGTCTGAGTTGAAGGAGTGAATCTATGATTTTGATGGCTGTGGCTCACATTGAAAGCTAAGTTAGGAAGCAGATGAAGCTAAGGGGGCTCAATAGGGAAGTGGGGGATCCAGGCTGGAAAGTTGGAAAAGAGAAAGGCTAGGTAACTCTTATCTAGAGATTGTTTGTTGTCTGGGGCTGTGCTGACGGGGAAAATTCTCAAGAGCTGTTCCAGAGAGAAAATAACTCATCTTTGGAGAGAACAACGGGACAGAAGTATCCATTGCCCCCTCCAGCTTGTTTTGTCCATCAGGTATGTAGGCATGCATTTTTGAGGACCTTTGAAATGCTTGAGACCTGAACAGATTTTCATTGTTAGCTCCAAAATATGGTAAGAAATCTATAAAAATTAATATTTTACTAAATATATATAAATGTAGCAATGTCAACTATTAACAGCAACTCAATTCAACTATGTATAATTATTTGTAAATTATTTATAAATGTGGGGCATTGCCACATTTTAATATGTTTGACGTAATATAGGATGAGGTCTTCAAAATTGAAAACTTAAAAGTTTTAAGAGTCCTACCTAGAAGTCTTCTCAAAGAGAGAATCCCTACCTTGTGAGGATTTCATCCTCTTTAATCTTTAATGTCTTCATCTTTAAATGGGGATTCTTATAAAAAGATACATTCATTCCAAAATTATAGTAAGGACTAAATGAAAATATTTAAAAATGTATTGTAAAAGGACTGATCTGTCAGATGCAAAGTAGTATTAGCACTTGATTGTTTCTAGTTGGCTCCTGGAGGGCTCAGTGATTGTTTTATTCATGTAAGTTTCCCAGTCAGTATCAACTGGGTGGTCAACTCCAGGGGACACTATTCATGTAACATTTAACTAGAATAGTTGCCATTCACAGAATATGCAATGTGAATGGTGCTCGCCTGAGCACCATTCACAGAAAATGCAATGTGAATGGTGCCTCCTGGAATTGTGCCCTGCTTAGCAAGGTGCTAGCGCTAAGGGATAAGGAAATGTTTGCTGAGTAAGGAAATGAATGGAATCTGAAGTTATTTCTTGCTCATTCCACCACCCAGGATAAAAAGGAAAAGTTTACTAGGGGGTGAAGAAAGTAGGGGAAAAAGAAAGGTGATCATTAGCTATAAGGCTTCAATGAGACAGGGGCGGGGCACCAGTGGTAGTGCAGCGGAAGTGGGGAGAGGGGATATTAAAGCAAGTATCCTATTCCCAAGTGTCTTCCTTAATTTTCTTTGAAATATTACATCTTTCTTATCTCAGTGTAGAACCACACTGGTAACTTGACAGCCCTGAATTTGGCACCTAGCAAGCTCTTTTGTTGAATTGTGTTATTCTTTTTTTTTTTTTTTAATCGTACTTAGCACCTAACATGAACCAAATTCTGTGTTAATGCTGGAGATAAAGTAGTGAACATGACAACAGAGGTCTCACCCTGCGTGGGAAAAACAGATCATTGTCTATCACACACAGGATGTTAACAATCACCCTCAGAAGATGGTGTTTAAATTGAGACTAGAAGAATAAGCAGAAGAGAGTGATACAGACTGGACAAAGTTAGGAAGTGTAAGGGACATGGCCCTTTGAAGTGGGTCTGGAACAAAGGAGTGAGAGAGATCAGTGGGCAAGGGCCAGATCATGCAGGGCTTGTGGAGTTTGGATTGTATCCTAAGGGTAATTAAGAACCAATTGAAACATTACATCATAGTGCTTATAGATTTCTAAGAAAGAAAGTGACATGGTCAAATTTTAATTTTTGAAAGAGACAGGGAGGGAGCCCTGTTAAGAGACTACTGCGGCTGTCCTGGTGACAGACGATGATATGTTTAACCAGGGTGATGCCAAAAAAGATGGAGAGAAGTTGACAGTTCCAGGTGCATTTAGAAAGTGAAATCCGATAGGGCTGGTTACAGTAAAATAGCCCTGCCTCAAAAAAGAAAGACCCTGGAGAAGAAAAACAGAAACAAAGCACTTTATTTTGCTCTTTAACCAGTCGAGCGTCCCCCTTCCCTTAACCCAGTCGCCTCAATTTCGGGAGATGGCAGAAGGACGAGGGGCGGGGCAGGAACCCACAAAAATCCGGGAACTTTTATTCAAACTGAGTGGACGTCAGCGGAGAGTAGACTAAAGAACACAGGAACTTCCGGTTACTCCGGAAGTGGAAGTTTCACACTCTCCTAAGCTCCTCCCCCGGCGGCGAGCCAGGGTGAAGGGATGGCCGGCCGGGCGGCGCGGCTGGTGCTGCTAGCTGGGGCAGCCGCAATAGCGAGCGGCTCCCAGGGCGACCGTGAGCCGGTGTACCGCGACTGCGTACTCCAGTGCGAAGAGCGGAACTGCTCGGGGGGCGCTCTGAAGCACTTCCGCTCCCGCCAGCCAATCTACATGAGTCTAGCAGGTAAGCCCCTCCCATAGTAAGCACCGCCCCTTGGTCTTGGCCCCGCCCCTGTAGTCTGCAATCTCTGGACCTTAGTTTCCCATCACAGGTTCTCTTATGAGTGTGAGTGAGTGGAGCCCCCTGAGTGATGAGAGCTCATCAGCCTGGCTTACTTTCCCAGAAGCTTTCATTTGCTTTTTATTTATTCAGTCAAAAGGGTATTTACTAAATACATACTGGATACAGAGCCTTGGAATGACACAGAAATCACTCCAGGGTCTTGCCCTTTGGAGCTTACAGTCCCCACGGGACATTAGCCTTCTTAGGTACAGGAATAATTGAGCCCTAAAAGACTCTTAGCTTAAGCACTAGAAGCATTTGGGATGGTAAGGAATCTACTCTGGCTTTGAGGGGATGGAGGCAGGGATCATCTTGGAATGTTTTGAGTGGAGGAGGGCTTTGGACAGATACATTAAATTTGGACCTGTAATCATAATGAGCAAGGTAACAACATATTGAGCACTTGCCATGTAGCAGGTGTCATAAGTCTGTTAGTTTTTATCAGGACCCTTTGAGGTAGTTTCTCTAATCCTAGTTTTACAGAAACTCAGAGAGGTTAAGTGCCCTGCCCAAGGTCACACAGCCAGTTACCTGTTACCTGTTACCACAAGCTTGTCCTTTTTACCTCCATTTTGCATCCAGCAGGCTTGCTTTACTCAGTGAGAAGAGGGCATAAAAGTAGTGACAAATAAGGTCAATTTCGATCCTCAAAAGTCAGGCTGAAGAATTTGGGCTGCATTTTCAAAGGAGGAGGGTAAGATAGTAAGGGCTCCATCCTGGCGAATAAGAGTAAATCCTGTGTTCAGGAAGACAAACATCCCAGGTTTCCATAGGTGAGTCCATCAGATGTGAAGATCACCATCTTGGATAAAAGGAAAAGAAAAGAAACATTTCTGTTTGCTCACTATACACTCCTACCCCTAAAATACACCTACATAGACACATCCCTTCCATCCCTTATCCATTTAAATGAGAAGCTAGAATTTTGAGATTTTTTTCTGGTTCTTTCCCACGTGCAGACTTTCTTGGGCTGTATTTGAACTTGGGTCCCATTCCTGATCTCTTTGTACCTCTATGTACTGGGGAGTCCACCAGGCCATGTTTGTCTGTTTCAGGCTGGACCTGTCCGGACGACTGTAAGTATGAGTGCATGTGGGTCACCGTTGGCCTCTACCTCCAGGAAGGTCACAAAGTGCCTCAGTTCCATGGCAAGGTGAGTTGGAGGGTCAGGGTGAGTATATGGTGGTAGTGTGGTAGGAGTTAGATACCCCCCAGTTGGACCATACTGTCCAAACAATCTGAGGCATGGGGTGATGGGTACGTGTTTGTACCTGTTCTTCTCAAATTTGCTGGTTTTTATATAATTGGATGGGACCTGCCTCTGAATTTAGAGCTACAAGATCCAGGAGGTTTTGGAGTCTCCTCAGAAAGTGGTGCTGGGATTCTTAGGGTGGTTGAGATGCCCACCATGCTGCTGGGAGAACTTTCCTGACACATTGTGACATGTTTTCTGTTGCTTTTCCAATAGTGGTCTGGATTAATAGTAATACTTCTTTGATTGCCCAGTGAGGCACTGTTTGCTGGTACCTTTTGATCCAGTATTATTTCATTCTAGCCTGTTGAAGTTGGCAGGAATTATTCTCCCCATTTTTCTACAGAGTAAGCTGAGGCTCAGAGGACTATGGTCCGCAGTAGAGGAGGGATTGGGACCTGTGTCTTCTGGATGGCAGGTCTGTGCTGCTTCCACCAGGCCACAGTGAGCCACCTACACTGGCCATCTGGTTTTCCCAGAGATCAGGGCTTACGGTACTGTGTGCACTGGCCAGGCCAGGGGGCATGACCCTTACCTGGGCACTGGAGAAGCACTGAACCTGAGGCTTTAGCCAAAGTGCAGAGCTGAAGAGCCAGCTGGAAACCTGTTAATGCAACATGTCAAGAAAAGTGTGACTGGGCCAGCTGGGGGTTGCCTGCTCCTCAAGCCTCTTCCATCTGCTCCTTTTTCAGTGGCCCTTCTCCCGGTTCCTGTTCTTTCAAGAGCCGGCTTCTGCCGTGGCCTCTTTTCTCAACGGCCTGGCCAGCCTGGTGATGCTCTGCCGCTACCGTACCTCTGTGCCAGCCTCCTCCCCCATGTACCACACCTGTGTGGCCTTCGCCTGGGTAGGTAACCTGGCAGGATTCCTGTTGTATCCCCTTGTCTAGGAAGGAGGAACTCTTAGATCCCTATTAATACCCAACAGGGCTTCTACCCACCCAGCTTACCCTCTGTTTTCCAGGGCTAAATTTGCAGCTGTGGGGTGGTCACACCTGGAGAGAAAACAGGGAAGGTGCTGAATTAGGCCTTACCTTTATAGCAGAGTCCCAGGCCAGGTGGTTTAGGAAGGAGAGGGGAAAGAGACATTGTTCTTATCCCGAAGAGGAAGCCACTAAAAGACTCAGTAGGGAAGTTTACAAACACAGAAGGGAGATGGGTGGTAGAGAGGATGCTGGGACCGTGGGTCTTTCCAGGGACCCCTCTGCAGGACTGGGAGTGATCTCAGTTCTAGCCCAGACCTACTAGGCAGCGGCAGCCACAGGACTCTGTCTAGAGCTCAGCCTAGTCCCCAACAGAAGCTGAGGTATGGGTCCATCTGAGTACCCAGAGAAGGCTGTCAGCCTCAGTGTGGTTGGTCTGAGCAGTCAGTATCCAGGGCCTGGAATTGTGTGAGAGGCATGGACTAGGGTAAAGATATGAACTGTGACAGTCCTGGGGAGGGTGTGAGCGTCAGAGAATGCAGTGCATGTCTCTGGTCAGAACTATCCCTATAAACCTTTAGGGAAAAAATCCACACTCACTCACCTTCCTGCTGTCACAGCAACCATTCACTCACGTGCTGAAAACCTACTATGTGCCAGGCACTTTGCTGGGTGCTGGACACCCAGAAGTACATAAAAAAGGTCCCTAAATTTGAGGAGAATAGGGGGAGTCCTCTAAACCAGGGATGGGGAACCTGCAGCCTCAAGGCCACATGTGGCCCTCCAGATCCCCAAGTGCGGCCCCTCCACTGAATCCAAATTTTACAGAACAGATCCCTTTATTAAAAGAATTTGTTCTGTAAAATTTGGATTAAGTCAAAAGGCTGCACTCAAGGATCCAAGACTCAGAAAGTGCACAGGGAGGAGAGAGTGAGGGTCATTTGAGGACCTGAAAGACCAGGAGGCCTGCCACACAGGAAGCCAGGGAGGGGGTGTGAGATGGGTGGGCAGATGGGCTGCGCATGGGGCCAGCCCCCGGAGAGCCTCATGCTGTAGATCTTGACTCTCAAAGCATCGGAAAGCACCAAGGGATTTTAAATGAGGATTAGGAAGAGAAGTGGTTTCATGAATAGATTTGCCCTTTGGAAAACTCATTCTGGCTACTGTATAGAGAACAGATTGGAGGGGGCGGGAGGATGCAGTAGACCAGTTGGTAGTTTTAGCACAGAGCCCAGCAGCTAGACTAGAGAGGTGACACAGATCTTGGACATTAAAGAGAAGTATGTTTGAGATGTGTTTTATAGGTGACATGAAATTTTTAAAAAATTTATTTTATTTATTTAACTAATATGCACAGCTCTGACTGTATTCCAGGTACCATTCTAAGCATGTTATAAATATTAACCTTGTTTATCTTGTAACAAGTGTCAAGAGACAAAATCGCAACAAATTTAGTTACAGATCCAATTGGCTTTTATTTGCAGTTCATGAATCAGAGCAGTGTTCTCATTCTACAAATTAGAATGCGAGCTCCGGCCGGGCGATAGCGGAGCAGTGGGTTCTCTAGGGTGGGAAGAAGGAGGCAAACAATAGAGGGGGAAAAGGCTGATTGGTTAACATCAGGTTACTTTTTTGTAAGGGTTGAAGCAGAGAGTACTTCCTGTTTATGCTGACTTAGGTAGACTAAAATCTCTTGTTTTCAGGAAAAAGCGGTCTATTTAGGACTCTATCTGCTTCCTTAAAGTTTCAGTTTGATTATGTGGCATTGAGCATGAGTGACTCCATTTTAGTTTGCTCTGTTCTGTTGGGGCCTAGTGCAGGGGCTCAGTCCCATTCAGTGGGCCCCATGACATTTGTTTAACACAGCTTATGAGGTAGTAGTATTATCATCCCCAGTTTACAGAGGAGGAAACCACAGACTGAAAGGGTTAAGTTGCTTCCCCTGGGTCATGGAGCCAGGGTTGATTCCAGGTGTCTGGCTCCAGAGTCTCCACTTTCACCGTCTTGGCTGTGCTGACAGCCCTCGGCGGCGGGTCAGATGGGGAGAGAGGAATCAAGGATGACCCCTGTGTTTCTGCGTATGAGACAGCGATAGACGCTTTGAGTGTGGGTGAGATCACCTCAGGAGAGGGAGAACTTGGACAGTGAGAAGAGAAGGGGTCTACGATGGAGCCCTGAGAAACCCCCAAACTTAATGGCTGGAGATCAGAGGATGAGCCAGCAATGGAGACAGAAGGAGTGGCCAGAGGCATAGGTGGAAAACTAGGAGATCGTGTGCCTGGGGAAGCCCTGGGACAAACACAGGAAGGAGAGACTGGTCTGTGTCCTGAATTTTACTAGGTAGTCAGTTTAAATGAGAACTGAAGGATGCTGCTGGGTCTGGTGACCCAGAGGTCTCTAAGGACCTTAAGAAAACTGATAGCATAGCAAGGGGTATGCTGAGAAGTCCAGGCTGAGCCTTGGACCTGGGAGGTGGGCACCAGAAGGGGGTAAGTCACTGTTGAACCTCTGGGAAGTGTTGAATCTCGCTATACTTCCTATTCAACAACTGTTAATGATAATCGTTATGAATTATGCAACACTAGCCATGTGACAGGCTTGTCCTAAGCACTTTACATACATTTTCATGTTTAATCCTCCTAACACTCCTATGAGCTCTGAGTAAGGCTCAGAGGGAACAAAACTTGCCTGAAGTTAACAACTAACAAGTTAGCAAGGAGTGGAGATAGGGTTGGCATCTAGGTCTGTCTGACCCCAGGGCCTGAGTTCTTGTCCCTCTTCTGGGTTGCCTCCCTGCCCTGTGATGAATGTTCGTGGAGCATTTGCTGTGGGTAGAGATGGGGTTTAGCACTTGTAGAGGCTGAAGCCCCTGCCCCGGGGAGCTAAAGATAGTGGGAGGCACAGGTCTGGCAGGCAGAGCCCAGGGGGCTGGGCAGGGAGGCCTGGGGGGGGGGGGTGAGGCTGGGAGACCACATCCTCCAGCTAGGGACATCTGCCAGGGAAGCCCAAGGAGGAGGAGAGGTTTCATGGGGACTTGCAGGCCTGGCGGGGCTTAGACATGTACATATCAGGGGAGAGGAGACTGGATTCCAGCATTCCAGGCCTGAGGGACACGTGTGGGACCTGGCCATGTTCGGGACTGAGCCAGGCAACCGAGGGACAGTCAGTCTCGCCCCAGCGTGGCTGTGTCTAGGGGAGCGGAGGGACAAGAGATGGAGCAGAGAGGACCCTGGGGGCCAGGCTGAGGGCCAGGGGCTCTGATGTAGGCAGGGCCTGGCATCCGCACACACTGTCACAGGCATGGGTGAGACAGAGCCACCACTTCCTCTGTAGGTCTCTCGCAGAGAAGGGAATTTGGTCTTGGCCAAGAAAGCAGGAAGGGCAGAGAAGTTGAGGAGGTTGCACCTGTCCCCTTTTCCTTGGGGTTCTTCCAGGGACACTGCTTGTCTGGGCCCACTGCCTGTACCGCCCCCTTGCCCCGGCCCCATTAGATAGCATGGGACAGCCCCGCCTGAACTCTCTGAACAAAGCTCAGAGCCCCCTGGGGTAGACCACAGATCTGAGGGGACCCCAGAGGGTCCCAGCCTTTGTCTTTATGACATGTGCCAGAGGCCAGTGGTCCCTTCACAATGCTGGTCTTGATTTCCCTGTTTCATTTCAATGGTGTCTGGGACTCAGCTTCCTTCTTGGCAAGGGGTCACACCTCCCAGGGTATCCTGCAGTCCAGGGTGACCGTGGACCCTTAGGGAAAGAGCAAGAGACTTGGAGTGGGAGAGGGCAGATAGGTGGAGTCTGTGTCTTAGGGTACCCTATAGGATATAGGGTTCTGGGATATGGGAACCCCTCATGCCACTAGGCCCTTAAGGGACAGAGCCTCAGAGCCCACGGTCTTGTTGATGACCTAGTTTGGCTTTCCCAGTTGACCTTTAGTCCTGTGTGTGTGATTCTGCAGGAGGGAGGGATCTTGAGCTGTGTGGAGGGCGTAGCAGTGGACTTTGTCCTGGGCTGGGTCTTCTGGAGCAGTGGGGCTCCTGATTTCTGTTGGGGTGGGGTAGGAAGGCCCCTCACCTGCTCCAGGTTAGATCTTGGAGGAGGAGCATCTCCGTCTGCTCTCTGGGAAATGAGGAGCTTTGGTGCAAGAAGGCGGCCCCTGCCTTGTCATTTAGGTTTGGGTTTTGGCAGCCACCAGGCAGGGGTGGGGAGCCCGCCAAAGCTCTGCACACTGTGGCCCTTTGACTTCATGGTGCAGGGGGCCCCTGCTCTCTGCCAAAGCTAGGAGCCAAACCAATCCCCCACCCCTTCATCTAGCAAGGAAAGGTCCTCAAGTGTAGAGATAAGGGGGAGAGGTGGCAGGGAATTCCAGACTGTCTTCACAGGATGATTTATGGGTATAAGGACTGACTGTGCACTCCCTCTGTTGAGGAAACTACAAGAAGAGGTAGGTTAAGGCTGTAGCAGAATGGTGGTCAGACTTCAGGAAGGACTTCCCAACAGTCAGACAAGAACAGTGGAACAAGCAATAGCAGGAAATCAAGATATCTTTTTTGATGGTGGAAAAAGCCCTCCTTCCTGCTTCTCCACCACCTCTTTCCCCCTCTCAGGAGGGAGCAGGAGCAGGCTTGCCCTCCCTGAGGCAAGGGGTGAGACACTGTGGCCTGGTGAGGGGGGCAGGATGGCAGCAGGCGTCATATTTAACATTCTGCCTTCCCCATTTCTGAGACACCAAGCTATTTAAAGACCCACTTGTCCCTACCACCACGGTGTCAATGACAGCCTGGAGCACTGGGGCTTAGCGCTGGGGTCGAATTCCTGACAGATCTGGCTCACTTGGCATCCAACCAGTTTCACGGCTATGATATTTTTGTCTCAATTTTCTTATTTTCCAACAGACTGAAACAGCCTCTTGCTCTCTCTCCCTCTGCCCAGCCTCCATTTCCACCCCCACGGGCACCCTGGCCGCCCCCTCTCCTCAGTGTTCACACGCAGTGCTCGGTGCCCACTGGGCAGCCCCTCGCCCACCTGGCCAGTTAGCCCATCTGCGCCCCATTCCACTCGAGCTCGGCTGAGGAGCCTGAGAGCAGTCGGAGTCTGCATCTCGGACTTCCCCTTCCTTCCACATCCATCTGTCCCCCCTGCATCTTGATGACAAACTCTGAGTGCAGAGAACTGGTATCTCTTCGGTCCATACTAGTTGGGATAGTGGCTCGGGAGGAGGAGGGGCTCTTCCCATAGCTGCGGTGTCTACATTCAGGGATGGAGAGATCCTGGGGCTCCATGGTTTGACCTTGAATTTTGTGACCCTTGAAGAAAGGGAAGCTGGGGGTCAGGTGAAAGAAAGTGGTGAGAGTCAGTCTACGGGACAGAATGAAGGAAATTGACATTTATGGGGCATCTGCCGTGTTCCAGGCAGCAGTAACAGCAACCGTTTACCAAGTGACTCCTTAGTGCCAGGTGTTTTGCAGACATTGTTCTCACGACCCTCCCATGCGGTGGGTACTGTCATGAACCCTGTTTTGTAGATGAGGTAGCTGAAACTGACAGATGATAAGTGATGTGTTCAAGGTCACACAGCTATTTAGGAGCCGAAGCAGGACTTGAAGGCAGGGGCTGTTTCATGGAGTCTCCACCATGGCGTCCTCAAACTACGGCCCGCAGGCCACATGAGGGTGTTTTTGCCCATTTGTTTTTTACTTCAAAATAAGATATGTGCAGTGTGCATAAGAATTTGTTCATTGCTTTTTTTAAACTGTAGTCTGGCCCTCGAACGGTCTGAGGGACAGTGAACTGTTTAAAAAGTTCGAGGACCCCTGCTCTTGACATTCTGCCCTGAGCCTGGAGCTGTGGAGGTGGGCCTAGGCTGCTGGGGAGACCGCCCCTTCTCTGTCTAGATGTCCTTGGCCTGCAGGAGAATGGGAGGTAGACTTGGCCCCTTCAGTCTCAGGTCTTTGAAAAGCTGGGAGGGCTCTGTGCTGGTCAGCAAAGTGGAGTGAAATAATACCTAATGCTTTCCCTGTCCTGGGCACCATGCTGTACACTGTGTTTGCATTGCTCCTTCAATCCTTATCAACACTGTGATTATTCCCATTTTACACATGAGAAGACTGAGGCAGAGCAAGGCTAAATAATTTGTCCAAGGACACACGGGAAATGCAGAGCCAGGATTTGCACCCTGGCAGTCTGGCTCTAGGGCTTGCAGTCTTAATGACAGTACCTCCCAAATCTGAGGAGAGGGTGAGAAGAAGAGCACCCCCAAAATGGGACACTGCCCAGGGGAGAGGGGACTTTTCAGGGGTGCAGAGTCCAGGCTTCAGGTGGGTTTCTGTAAGTGGAAGGCACCCGGGGAGGTGGTTGGACAGGGCACTGAACAGCCCTCACATGGCCTGTGGCCCCTTGTGTATACATGAACACACACACCCTACTCTGGGTGTTCCAGCCACCACTTAGCTCAGTCCTCTTGTCACCTCCCCCTTCCTGCTGTGGGTGACAAGGAGGCCTGGCTGGCTGCCAGTCCCTGCTGCCTTCCCCTCCTTCCTCCCATACTGGCACCAGGGCCACTCTCCTCCCTAAGGATGTCCCTGTTCCTGGCTTGCCCAGGAGACCTGATCCATACAATCGCCTGGACCTTGTCTCCAGCCCACGCCTGCTCTTCTCCCTGTCCTGACCCCAAGCTCTGCAGACTTTGTGGGAGCAGTGTCAAAGAAGCTGCCAGCCGGGCATGGTAGCTCACGCCTGTAATCCTAGCACTTTGGGAGGCCGAGGCGGGCGGATTGCTCAAGGTCAGGAGTTCGAAACCAGCCTGAGCGAGACCCCGTCTCTACCAAAAATAGAAATAAATTAATTGACCAACTAAAAATATATATATAAAAAAAAATTAGCCGGGCATGGTGGCGCATGCCTGTAGTCCCAGCTACTCGGGAGGCTGAGGCAGTAGGATCGCTGAGCCCTGGAGATTGAGGTTGCTGTGAGCCAGGCTGACGCCACGGCACTCACTCTAGCCTGGGCAACAAAGTGAGACTCTGTCTAAAAAAAAAAAAAAAAAAAAAAAGAAGCTGCCAGGCTCAGTCACATCTTCCAGCCTCCAGACCAGGCCTCCATGATTATCTCTGTGGAAGGGGCCTTGAGCCAGGTGGGAGGGACAAAGTGGCCATCCTCAAAGAAAGAAGCAACCTGACCTAGACCAAGTCACCTGATGCCAGGGCTGGGAAGGAACTAAAATTTCACTTAGGCTGCTGATTTGTCCCAGGGGCAGCTTGGGCTGAAAAGGGCAGGGCCTTTGCCCAGGTCAAGGGATGCACAAGCAGTAAGCCCAGCCCAGGGCCCAGGCCTGGCAGGCCGCACCTTGCTGCCTTGAGCCCTCCCAAGCTGGCATCGTGAGAATGCCAGACTGGCTTTGCGACAGAGCCCTTCCCAGCCTCCACCTCTTCCCATTCTCTCCTAAGCTCCCCTGTCTTGCACTAGGGAACTCATCCTACCAGGGACCCTGCTGCTACAGTGCCCTACAGAGAGTGGCTTCTTGCCCTGCTTCCTCTGTCCCCTGCCTGGCCTGCTTTCCTGTCATGCTAGGTCTGTGCGAGCAGCTCTTGGCCTTTTTCCCATATCTGCAGGCCCGTCCCATCCTAGCCATCCCTCCCCACCTGCAGGCCTGTCCAGGCCTGGCCCCGCTGTTCCTTCCTTTGGTTGTCACAGGTTTCCCGGTCCTTCCTCCTGCCCATTTCAGTAATTTGGGCCTCTGCCGCACATAGCAGTCCCTGAAAAAACTGCCAGCCCTTGCCCACCAGGGCCCTTCCAGCCCTATCCCTCATCTCCTCCCAGGGCTGGGGAGCAGCCACTGGTCTGGCGGGTTGGGCCGGCCCAGCCAGGAGGAAGCTAGGCTCCCTTGGCCACCCTCCTGCTCAGAAACTGGGCCCCAGTGGGACCGGCCTCATCTCCCTCCCATCCTCCCTCCCTCAGATCACACCCCAAGCTGGCTTGAGCCCCTCCACCCCACCCACCTCATTCCCGCCCCCAGAGGCTGAGGTCACTGGCTCCCCTGGGCCCGGGTGGGGCTGTCATCACCTGCTGGTTGGGGGAGGAGGCAAGGCCCCTGGGGGCTGTTGTCTTAGCGATTGAGGATTGAGTAACCGAGGAACTTGGCTCTGTCAGAACTGGCTCCCAGGCCAGGCCGGAACCTGGGAACCTGTAGAGGCTGCAGCCCCCTGTGGCCTTGGGGACCTGGGCTGGCCGGAAGTCCACCATGGGGAACCAGGCTAGGAAGGGGCGGAGGGACACGGATTTGTTCAGAGGCCCCCAGAGGCCAGGGGAAAGCACATTTCTCACCCCAGAGAGCCCCTTCCAGAAGGCAAGGTGGATGTGACCCTCTGAGGGTCTCCCCGACCCCAGGGTAACGCGCTCACCAACCCGTCCCTCCTCAGGTGTCCCTCAACGCTTGGTTCTGGTCCACCGTCTTCCACACCAGGGACACCAACCTCACAGAGGTGAGTGCCCCTCCAGCGCCCCCTCCTGCGTGGGACTCTCTTAGAGGAGCCCAGGAGGGGTGGGCAGAGCGGGGCTCTGGGCTGTAGCTGACTCCTCTGAGGGGCATGTACTCTGAGCGAGGCGTTTCAGGCCTATTTGTGCACTTGGGCTGCATTTGAACCTTGTGAGATAGGTATGATTGTTGCCTCTTTCTGACCGAGGAGGTGGCCGAGCCTTGGAGAGGCGAAACAACTTGCTCAGGGTCACCCAGGTAGTAAAGGGGCTCAATCCGGATTGAGTCCACAGCTGGCGAGCTCTGGACTGGGCTCTGCATTCCGCGGTGGCCACCCTCCACCGCTGCCTCTGAAGCCTTGCTGCTTGGCACATTTTTAAAAAATTGTAAAATGGACCAGGCGAGGTGGCTCACACTTTTAATCCTAGCACTCTGGGAGGCTGAGGCAGGAGGATCGCTTAAGGTCAGGAGTTCGAAACCAGCCTGAGCAAGAGCGAGACCCTGTCTCTACTAAAAATAGAAACAAATTAATTGGCCAACTAAAAATATATAGAAAAAATTAGCCGGGCATGGTGGCACATGCCTGAAGTCCCAGCTACTCAGGAAGCTGAGGCAGGAGGATTGCTTGAGCCCAGGAGTTTGAGGTTGCTATGAGCTAGGCTGGTGCCACGGCACTCTAGCCTGGGCAACAAAGTGAGACTCTGACTCAAAAATAAATATATAAAAGTAAAATGTGAGCTCAAGGGTCAGCCTGTTCAATTCAGGAGTGAAACAGCAATAGGCAGAAGGAGCAAGAGACACGGTCCCAGCTGATGACAAGCCCGGGACCCCCATCCCCTCCCTGCCCCCATCCCTGTGTGTCCTCTCTGGGCCCTGCTCTCTGTGGAGCCTTGTCCATCCCTGCTCCCCTCACACTGGCTCCCACGGCTCTCCCTGTCCTCAGAAAATGGACTACTTCTGTGCCTCCACCGTCATCCTGCACTCAGTGTATCTGTGCTGTGTCAGGTGAGCTTGCCTTGGTGGCTGCAGGGCCAAAATCAGGCCCTAGGGACAGAAAAGGGCTACCCAGCCCTCTCCTGGGGGTGCTGCCCTGAGAGCCTGGTCTCCCAACACCCCCTTGGGCTGTCCTGGATGGGGACTCTGGCGGCACTGGGGGACCCTGGCTCCCTACTAGGAGTTGTAACACTTGGCCCCTGGCCTCTGGGAGGCGGGAGGCCTGTCCAGCTAGCCTGTTTTGGTGGGGGAAGGGCTTCGTGGCTTCAGAGAGCACATACTGATGTTGAGGGGAGGAGATGCTTCAGGGGATGCTGCTCTGGGGATGGGCCGCCCACCCTCTGAGCAGCTCTGGACGGTGATGGTGGGGCAGGACCGTGGGGCTACAGCGCCCGGCTGTGGCCAGTGCCTTCCGGGCCCTCCTGCTGCTAATGCTGACCGCGCACATCTCCTACCTGAGCCTCATCCGCTTCGACTATGGCTACAACCTGGCAGCCAACGTGGCTATTGGTGAGCAGGGCTGAGGCCTCAGGGGCCTTGGGCTATCTGCAAAGCTGCTGGCTTGGGGTGTGGGTGGGAGGGTTGGTTCCATTCCTGGAGGAGGTTCTAGAGAGACCCTTAGGGTGGAGGAAGGGGAAAGAATTTGAGGTGGGAGAGGAGAGGCTGGGAGAGCCTGAGGATGATCCTGGGGTCAGAGAGCATGGGGCTGGGGGTAGCCTTGGGGAGGGAGAAGGAGTCCAGGGAATGAGCTTTTCCTGCCCCCACTGGCACCCAGGCCTGGTGAACATGGTGTGGTGGCTGGCCTGGTGCCTGCGGAACCAGCGACGGCTGCCTCACGTGCGCAAGTGCGTGGCAGTGGTCTTGCTGCTACAGGGGCTGTCCCTGCTTGAGCTGCTCGACTTCCCACCTCTCTTCTGGGTCCTGGACGCCCATGCCATCTGGCACATCAGCACCATCCCTGTCCACGTCCTCTTCTTCAGGTTGGTGCTACTCCCTGCCTGGCGCCTACTTGCTTTGTGCCCTTCCTTGCCTGCTCCTGCGCCCATCCGCCCCCTCCCAGCTTGCTGCACTCCCCCCACCCCGCCCCCGAGGGAGCTCTCAGAGCTGCCTGCCTCAGTGGGCTCCTCCCTCGGCCCACAGCTTTCTGGAAGATGACAGCCTGTACCTGCTGAAGGAATCGGAGGCCAAGTTCAAGCTGGACTGAGGACCCTGGGAGCAGGATCCTGCCCCCTCCCTGATGGCTCCCCTTTTCCCCTCAACCCTCGCGATGATTTCTTTTCTCCTTTTAGCCTCTTGAACTTGGACATGAGGGATGTGGGCCCAGAATCATGTGGCTAGCCCACCCCCTTGCTAGCCCTCAAAGGTCTTTAGAGCCTGTTCTGGGGATGGCCTCCCAGGATCTGGGGCTGGAGAACGGGTAGCCCCTCTGGTTTCTGGAGCTGAACTGGACAGAACTGAGTGTGTCCTTAGCTCTCCTCAGAGAAGAGCTGCCTGTTTCCTCCCCAGCAGGTTCCTCCCGGATCCCCTGCTGCCTGGCTGGGTCCCAGAGCCCTAGGTACACCTGGGACGCCAGGCACTACCTGCCTTTGGGGAAACAGTGGGGTCCCCTTCGGTTACCCCCTGCCCTCCCCCAGGGCACCACTAGGTGGCACTGGATGCTTCCTCTTTGGTTAGCCGAGTTTCAAGGCCAGTCTCTTTCTCCCCATGGGACTGGGGAGGGGTTTCACCCTGATAGTTTCACCCAGCCAGACTCCCAGGAGGCCTCATCACATTCCCCTTTAGGGCCAGGACACCTGCGAGCTCAGGACAAGAATCCTGTGCTGCTGTCCTGGTTGGGAGTCTGCACATGAGTATGTCCAGGAGTGTGGGCCAGACCAGTTGCGTATCTGGGTGGGCTGTGAGCATGGACTTGGGTGTGTGTGAGGCTGGGCTGGGGTGTGCCGTGTGGAGCGTGGGGTGTGTGCCTGGCGGGGAGGGGGCAGGTTCAAAGTGTGTGTGTTCAGGGGTGGGTGGGTTAGCGTGGGTTAGGGGAATGTGCACGTGAGCATGAGGTGCGTCAGATGCGTGGGGATGCAGGTGAGTGCGCCACACAGTCGGAGGAGGCTGGGGCAAGATGGGAAAATCATGTCACCATCAATAGTTGATTATTGGGCACCGACTCTGCCTGAGGCCCCAGCCAGGCAGACAGGCATGATATCCCCATGTTCTGGCGGGGGTGGGGGGCAGGTGTCCAGGCTGCCTGTGTATGGATGTGCTCCTGTCCCATGCCCCTTTGCCACCTCCCTCCAAACCTCACAGGGCCCCCACACAGCTTAAGAGCATCCTCCAGAACCAGCCCCTTAGGGACAGAGGAAGGGAAATGGGGATCCCTGGGGCTTTCTCCAGCCTGTCTCCTTGCCTTGGTATAGTTGGGCTCCCCCTCCACCCCCCTTTCCCTACTGGCAGCCCCTTTGCCACAGCCTGGACTTCTGGGAGGGACTGGGCGATCTGAGGGAGGAGGGGAGAAAGCTTATGGCTGGGTCTGGTTTCTGCTTTCCCAAGAGGGGCTAACTGTCCCAGGGGGCCCCAGGGCAGGCAGGAGCCACACTATGCCTGCATCCCAGTACAGGTGACCCCCTGCCGGTTACCAGCAGCCTTGGCACAGTCCTGCCACACAAGAGTAGAATGTGGAGCTCCAGAACGTTCCATCCCAAAAGCAGTCTCTGATTGGAGCAGGGAGACTGGATTTGGCTTTGTTCCTGCCCCCCCATCCCTCCTTGAGGGAGGGGAGCTTGCTAGGACTCCAACCTCAGGGACTTGGGTGGCCTATGTTAGGTTCTTTTGATACTGAAAATGATTTTAAAGTAGGAGGGTAGCAAGGGACATGCTTAATAAATCAATTCTCAGCCTCACCTACCCTTGCTCAGCTCATTCCTGTGAATAGTTGGGGGAGGAGGAGGCGCTGGAGGGAAGGAGAGGACCCAGAGCTGCCTGGAGGCAGTAGACAAAAGTGGAGTCTCCACCCCAGCCTCTGGGGGTGGGGGTTGGACCAGGTGCAGAGCTGGACAGAGCTCAAGTCCAGCTTGGGGGGGAGGCAGCTGGTGCCACTTCTTCCCTCTCACTGCCCTGGCCTTTGTGCTTAGATTGCAATACCCCCTACCTCCCCACCACCTGCAAATTCCACTTCAGTCTCCTAAGTTCCCCTACTGTCCCCCTTTCTGGTCTGAGCCGGGCTGCACCATTATTTGTTACTTAACTTCTCTGAGCTTCACCTGGAAACAGGACACCAGGACCTACTGCCCAATGCAGGACTGAATGATGCAATAACTGTCTATCACAAGTGCCTGGTGCACTGTGCAAGCTGAATGAGCTCCCCTGGCCTTGGCCTACCTTAGTTTGGGAAGAATGAGTGGTTACGGAAAGCTACCCTCAAGAAGCTTCTGGAAAAAAAAGGAAAGCCTAGGGTTGATGCCTCCCATACCCTACACTCAGAAGAGATCTCTGGGCCCTTGTTGCTTCCCAGGAGAGCCACAGACAAAACTGACACTCAGCAGCAGGGATTTACTTCTTTATTAGATGCCACCTCAGAGAATAGGGAATCTGAGTGGCTGGGGACAGGGCACTGGCACATTGGGCCCTCACACCCCCACCCCCACCTTCTTCTGGGCCCAGGCAAAGAAGATGCCCTTGACATCATCTACACCTGTCTGAAGGCGGGGAGGCATAGTGTAGGTGCGAAGGTCCCGGACCTCGTAGCCACTATGCACCAGGGCCTCCCTCACCTCCTCCTTACACACCGGCACCACTGCCAGCCTGGCCTCTCCAGCCAGGTACCACGACTCCTCCACGGCCCCAATGAGGAGGAGGTGCCCCCCTGGTCTCAGCAGTGTGGTGATGTTGTCCAGGGCACGCTGGAAGCTGGCAAGGTCTGGGCTCACAGCCTCCAAGCAGAAGGTAGAGACCAGGGCATCGGCAGGCAGGGGCGCCTGGCTCCCAGCGCCCAGGGGCTGGGGCTGGTGCACATCGACTGGCAGGACCCGCTTCACCCGGGCTCGCAGCTGGCGCTCCTTCTCCTGCCAGGACTCACTGTGCAGGGGCACGAGGTGGGGCTTAGGACTGCCCCATACTCAGTCCTCTGTGCCCCCACCAGCCACTCTACGGGAAAGCCCCTGCCCAGCCCTCACCCTCTCGCCCTTACCCCTTGCCCTCAATGAGGCAGACGTGCTGGCTGTACGTGCTCCAGTTGAAGGCCCCCGGCTCCTCCCGCAGCCAGAGCCCCAGCTCCTGGCGATTGACCTCCAGGAAATCTGTCATGGTGATGTCCTCAAAGTGGGCACAGGCGCTGAGCAGCTGGTATATGGTGGGCCCTGAACCGATGTCAATGAGTGTGCATCCAGACACCTCGCCTGAATGGGGCAGAGGAAGAGGGTGCCGGTGCCAGGCCTGCCTCAGTCACCCCTTCCTTGCCTGCTCCTCCCTCCCACTCTCTGGTTCCTTCTCCCCGTAAGTGTGGCTCTGTCTGGAAAAAGGAGAGTTAGACAACCTGGCCGAGTCCTGGCTCCAACACCGATTCACCTACCTTGGGAAAGGAACTTAACCTCTCCAAGACTCAGGTGCCATCTCTAGGAAACTGCCTGCCAGTGAGGGTTAGTGCGGAAATCTCCACAGCGCCCGCTGTTTCTCCCCTCCCCAATCTCTGCCTCCATTTCCTTCTCTGCGGCATCCCCCACCTTGGCTCTCAGTTCTGAGCATTCTCCCCTCCCCACGCTCTCCCCTCTGCCCTCTCCCAAGGGATGCTGCTCTTCTCTCTCTATTTGCTGCTTCTTGATCCCCACCTGCGTCTCTCGCTCTCTCACTCTCTTTTTCTGTCTCTCTCTGCGCCCTGTAGTTCCCTGTGACTTCTTGTCCCCAGTGCCTCCGTTTCCCCGCGCTCACCGGTGGCGAAGGTCTGCGCCAAGCAGCCCAGCTTCCAAGGTCCGACGCCGTCGGGGCTGCTGAGGTCCCCGCGAGGGGGCGCGTAGTTGTTGCGGAGGTAGGCGCGCGGCTCGAAGCGCTGGTAGGCCGAGGCCACCGCCGCCCGGCCCGGGTCCGAGTCAGGGGCCGCGCCCGAGGCGTGGCTCGCGTCTGCCCCGCTCATGCTGCTACCGCGACCCGCGCTGTCCGCCGCTCGCCCCGCGGCCCCTTTATCTACCGCCAGACCCCTGGCCCGGCCCCTCGGCGGCGGGCCGCCGCGGAGTGATGAGCGCCCGGGGCCACGCGCGCCACGTCTCCCCCACCCCATCCATCTCCTTTAGTGTCCGAACAGCAGACACACCGGAGGTGAGGGGGCGGCCGCGGGGACGTCAGCTCCCGCCCACACCGCTCCCGCTTGCTCCCGCAGCCACCCCTCTGCGCCTCACCTGCCCGTCCCAGTCCCGCCTCGCGCCCCTCGCCCGAGCTCCTCTCCCGCCCCCGCCGCCCGGCTCCTCCCGTCCGTCTTCTCGCCAGCTCCCCGCAGCCAATCACCCCCTGGCCCAGCGCCCCGTCCCTTCTCTTCCCCATGGTTTGAATTAGCCTCTTCCCCAGGCCCCGTCTCCCAGCGCCCCCAGACCTCCGCCAGGCCAGGCTCCCCTTCCTCCCGGAGTCCTTTCCAACACCCACCCTTTCCTTAGTAATGCCACCCCAGCTCCCCTTCTCCGCCCCTCCGCCAATCCTCTCCTGTCCTTTCCTATCCCACCCTCAGCCTCCAGCGCCCCCTCCCTCCACTCCAGAAAGGACAGTCCGTTCTGGCCTCCGCTGCGGTCGCTCCGGGGCCCCAGAGCCAGGCTCGGGCCCCGCCCGTCCGATGGCCGCAGCGATAGGGGAGGCGCGAGGGGCTAATGCACTTAGCTGGCGGAACAGCCCGGCCTCCCCCGCGGGCCCCGCGGCTCCACGCCGCTTATCTCAGGGCTGCCCAAGACAGAAGGTTCGGGATGTTCCCGCCAAGTCCGCAGCGCAGCCCCAGGTGCGGGCGGAGGGCTCCGGGCGCATTCTCCCGGGGCCCCCAGGGCCACCAGGGGGCGCAGTCCGGGCCCTCGGGCGTCCGCAGATTTGGGGTCCGGCGGGTCTGAGGTCTCTGACCCCTCTCCCCTCGCAGGTCACACTCCAGTCCTCCTGTGCGGGAGCGAGCCAGGCCACACCTGTAGGTTCTGCTGGGCGCTCCAGGTACCTGGCTGTCAAGATGGCAGGGTCTTCTTTCCTATCCCCACAAATGGGAAACCGATTCTGCCCACAGCATCTCCATGGTCTTCCTGAAGTGAGACCCCTCTGGCGTATCGGGTGCCCCTCTGTCCTCGGTAGGCTACCAGCCCCTGCCCAGATCCGTTCTTGGTCCCCTTGACCCTCCTTGTCCCAAGGGGAAAGCCTCCTTGGGTGAGGCAGCCAGGTTGGGACATGAGTCACCACAACAGCTGCAGGGGTCACAGACAGGAACCTGACCTCCTACCCACCCCCAGCCCACCCTGGACTCCCAGGCAGGGAGGGTGGAGACCCTGACACCAGCCAAGGATTGATTCTGTCTGGATTCAGAACTGAGAGGAAGGTTAGCCTTAGGGTCACTGACCCCATCCACACCCTGAGGCACAGCCAAGGACAGTCCTGGTGCCAGCCCCTTCCATATTCTCCAGGAGACATCATTGAAACAAATCCTGATGCCAGCTGGCCTGCTGGGCACTGTCCCATGCCAAGGATGCTGGACATGGAAGCCAGGGCTGGGCAGCAGAGTCAGGGGACAAGAGGGGACCGGATAGACAGCCACCCTGTTTACAGCTCTGTGCCTGCCCCCCTCCCAGGCAGGGAGTGTACCCACCACTTCTGCCATATTTAGCTCAGATGCAGGGCCTGTTCCCAGAAGTGGGCATGCGGGGGGGGGGGGCACCAATGGGCTGTCCGCAAGCACGAGGCAAGAGACAAGACTCTGCAACACGACTGAGCATTTATTGCAGCGCTAACAGCGTGCTGGGGGCCCCACTATGCCTGCCCCTGCCCTCATCACGTCCCCCTCCCTCCGGTCTTCTCCAAGCCTCCTGCCTAGAGCATTCCAGATCCCCTCACACTTTTCCTAGTCCTTCTCTGAAGCTGAACTCCTCCCAGGCACCTCTCGCCCTCAGCAGCATCTTTTGTCCTTTCTCCTTGGGCTGGGGTACTAGGTTTCGCTGGTCCCCAGCTCTCCACCCTCAGTACCCACCGTCTTTGCCCCCCTCCCTTTGGGAACTCCGTGGGCTCAGGCTTCCTGGCCTCTGGCTCCCTCCTCCTCTAGCCCCCAATTCTGGGCAAACTACGAAGCACCCATGGCCAGCAGCTCCCCTCCGTAGTCCTAGCCAGGAAGGGCCCAGCCCAGGGCGAGCACAGTGGAGCCCGAGTCACAGTCCCTTTCAGCCTCTCTGTGCTTCTTGGGACATGGAGCGGGACAGGGAGCGGCGGAGGGCACCGGGCTTGCTGACAGGCATCACGGGGGGCAGCTGCTTGGTGATCTCAGCCACCTCCTGGCGATCCACACACTGGCCACCCAGGGCTGTCTCCAGTGCCAGCAGATCCTGCAGTGGGACGGGGGTGCCCTCGCGCTCCTCCTTGGTGGCACCCATCTTGGCGGGCGTGAAGATGGGCAGCGGCAGCACCCGCTGGTAGGGCAGCTGGTATTCCTGCAGCCCGCGGCCGAGGATGCCCATCCGCATCACAAGCCAGGGGGAGCGCTGCACCAGCGCCTGGCACTGCCCCTGCTGGTGGTAGGTCTCACGGCGCCAGGCATCCTCCTCATGCAGCGAGCAACTGTGAAGGGGAGGGGAGGGGACCCTGAGCTCTGGGAGCGGTTGCTTTCCAGTCACAGGCTGGGCAGGGGGCTCCGCTTGCTTCGCTCTCCCCAGCAGGCATTCTTCCTGTCCCCACCCCCAGAAACTTCTCCAGGGCTTTGTGCTCCAGCCCCATGTGGCTGCTTTGGGGGAGCAGAGGTGTGACTCCCGCTGACCCACACTCACCCCTCTTCAGGCCGCGTGGACAGCGTCAGGTCCTTCCACTCAGCCCAGAAGGCTTCTCGGCGCTCGCAGTCCTCCTCAGACACCTGGCAGCTCAGCTCTGAAGTGGCCATGATCACTCCTCACACCCTCTCTGCTCTGCTCCTCCCAGGCCCTTTAAATAACCCCCTCCTCCCCCTTCTCCAGGGGCTATTTTCAGCCCCTCTGGCGTCAGATGCTATAAGCAGAGCCAAGACTCACTGATGGGGGCACTCGGGCCCAGGGCAGGGGCTGGGGTACCTGGACCCTGGCTGCCCTGGGGCCGGAGGTCTGGGGTTGGGGTCCTCAGAGCAACACCTTCAGGTGCCCTAGGCTCCTCAGACACCACCTCAGACCAGCCACGTGCCCAGCCTCGTGCCCCCTTGGCACTCGCCCTCTGCCCCACCCACATCCCTTTGCCCAGGGAGGACAGCGGCTTGTCAGTAAACAGGGCAGGCACTGGTGCCCCCCTGCGCTCCATGCCAGGCTGCCAGGTCCTGCCCCTGCCACTCTCTCCTCTGCCTGGGCTCAAGGGCACATCCTCAGATGGTGCCCCTGACCAGGAGAAACACTACAGCCATGTCCTCTGGCCCTGCACCGAAGGCCTAGTCCCTGACCACCGCTGCCACAGCAGCAGCAGGGGTGGTGGACATCAGTGCCCCACCTGGGACCCTGGGCATGAACCCTTCCCAGGTGTCTTCCTGCCCCGTGGCCAGTGGGCAGAGAAGTGGTCTCCTAAGGCGGGCCAGTGGGGTGGAGGGAGCCCCCAGATCTGCCTCAACACCTCACCTGGGGTGAAATGGTACTCCGGGGCCCCGACGAATGCCAGTCAAAAACCTGGCTCCAGCCCCAAGTTGGCCAGAAATAGGCTATGTCACCATGGGTCAGACTCTGCCCCTCCTGGGGCCCCACTTTCTGGCCACAGTAAAATGGCCAGGAGAGCTCTGAGCCCGGCTCCACGTGCACCCTGGGAGGCTGGCTCTCAGTCACGGGGAGCAGGGGTGAAAGACGGTTGTAGGGACAGCTCGGCAGCCAAAGCTAGCAACTCAAGGTGCAAGAGGCTGGCACACAGGTGGGGGCTATGTGGGGGGATGAGGAATGAGGGCATCGCTGAGTAGACAAAGCAAAGGCACCAGAAGAGGAGCTGGGCTGAGGATCTCGTGGGGACAGCAGAGTACCCAGCAACTGGTAAGGCCCGTGGGCACCCACCTGGGTGCAGAACTGCATACTATTGCTTACTGCGGCACTATGCCCATTCTTGACATCTCAATCTCATCACAACCCTATGATGTTAGTCCCGTTTTCACAAAGTAGGAAACAGTCTGAGAGGTAGATTTGCTCAGGGCCACACACCTAGCCAGGACCAAGATAGGATCCACCTGGCTCTAAACAAGGTGGCTCCTGGGGAAGCCTGCAGGCAGGGAGGGAGGAGGCAGTGTCCTGGGACTCCAGGCTCCACGCTGCCCCTGGTGTGGGCCGTGGGGGCGGAGGGGGTGGGCGAGTGGAGCCTGAGAGGCTCAGGGTTCTGAGTGGCTGGGATCCCAGAGCTCAGGCCCCAGCTCCAGGCCCCCAAAACAGTCAAGGCCTACACAGCCCAGCGCCTCCCCTCACCCCCCAATCCTGGGATGGAGACCTTAATCTGCCCTGATGCCTGGCGGGGGGGTGGGGGTGGGGGCATTTTTCTCTGACTTGTCATCTGTTCACTTGAACGGGTCAGGCAGGGGGCGGAGTGTTCCAGGAAACGCTCCCACTGGCTCTGCCCTCCTGTGACTTCGAGGCTGGGCTGTGTGATGTTCACTCCTTCCCCATCTCAGCACTGCCCTCCTCTCCCTCAAGAGGCCAGGCAGAGGAAGGGGTTGCTTTTTTTGTTCCGAGTTCATAATTTTAATTGGCTCAAATTACAAGGGTCCTCAAGGAGGCCCTCAGAGAAAGGAAACAACCTGGGAGAGGCAGAGACACACTGCCAGCACCCACCACGCCCCACCTGCCACCCATTCCCCCACAACTTTGTATAGTAAAAGGTCCCAGACCCTTTAAAAAATCCTTAAAAACCATGTTGAGAGCAGGCAGACGAAGGGCTCTTTCACCTTAACACTGGTGACAGGCAGCCCTGACCTGTCCTGCCCAGGGCCCTGGCCCTTCCAACCAGGTCTGAGGTTCCCATCCCAGACTCTGCCCCTGGCAGGGTAGGGGACAGAAATCTCCTCCTCCAGGAGGTGGGGACACCCCATGGAAATAAGAACAGGACAGACCCCACTTCTTCCGGCCAGCAGAGTCCCCGAGTCTGAGCACTCGACCCTCCACCTGCCCAGGGCGGTGGCTCCAGCACAGAGTGGCTCAGTGGATGGTGGCAGCTTGGGGCCAGGTCCTGTGTGAACAGCAGGAAGCCCAGCTGCCCCCCTTTCTGGCTCTGGAGGCTGTGGCGACAGGACCCTGGCCTGCAGGGTGGGCAAGGAGGCATGGTCACACGCGCGCCCCCAGCTCTCCGATGCGCTGCCGCAGGTGAAAGGCAAATTCAAACATGGTGGCGGCGAGGCTCTGGTGGATGAGGTACCGGGGCAGGCGGCCCTGGGGGAAGGCAGGCAAAAGTTACATGACGACTTGTCCTCAGCAGGAGCTCTGCCCTCACAGGTGGCACCAGCAGGGGTGCTCTGGGCCAGAATGCAGGTGCAGCTCTGGAATCCAGCCTGGGCCACCCCCGCCCCCAGCCCTGGCAGGAAGAACATGCTGTGCCCAGGTCTTGGCACCAGCCACACAAACAGACCCGGGCGAGGCTGGGCGGGCAGCCAGCCACCCCTCCTCGGGACCTCGGGAATCAGAGGTAAGAAGAGGGGTAGGTGCCCTACAGCAATCAGGGCTAAATGACCACTAGGACCTTGCCCCAAATTTTTAAGTAAGAAAGGAGGCAGGGGAGACCCTGAGCATGGTAGAGAACCCCGAGGTCATTCAGCCACCAAGTCAGCAGCAGAGTCCTCTCCACGCCACGAGGCCCGCCTGGCAGCGCCCAGCACCCCACCTTGAGATCTGTGTTGAGAATCCAGATGAAGGTGCAGACTCGGGGGTTACTGGCCGACTTGAGCACGATGAAGCCCCCGGGGCCATTCTCTCCCCTAAGGAGAGAGGCATCATTGAGGGGACTTTGGAACTGAGCAAGTTTCATGCCCCTGACAACCACATACCCCGTTCTTGGCCCAGCTTGGACTAGAGTGGAAGAGGGAAGGCAGACACTGGTTTAGAAACTACCTTGTTTGAATAAGGCTTAGCACAAGTGTTCCAGAGGCTGCAGTATCAGCCCTCCACCCTCATCCACTCTCTGATGCTGCAGTCCTCCTATGACAGCCTGCTAGTGTTTGCATACCCCTGGTGACAGGGAGCTCACCACCTTCCGAGCCCTTATCCACTAGCCCCAGAGATCCCAGGTCAGCTCTGGCTATGATGGAGGGGGCTGAGCTGGCGCTTCTCACTTGGGGCACCTTCTCAGGAGGGGGCAGTCAGGGTCTGGGCTGTACAGTTCACATTCCCTAGACATTTCATTCCCATAGCCCACCGAGCATGCTTCAGTCCACGCCACAGACAAGGACCACCCAGGGAGGAAGTGAGCTTGTCCTGTCACCCAGCAAGTCTGCCAAGACCAGAGCCCAGTCTCATATTCAAAGACCAGTGCTCTCTGCCGGAGCCCCAGGAGGGGGTGGGGAGGATCGAGTTCTATGGGAGGGGGCCACCCACAGCACTGCAGTCTCAGATCAGACAGTGGGGAAGATTTGGAGGAAGCCCAGGGACAGGCAGCAGGAAGACTATGAGTATTCTCCCTTTGGGGGACTTCTGAGCTGCTCCAGGAGAAAGGCAAAGCAGCAGGGACAGGGCAAAGAGGAGGAAAGGAGACCCGTGTCTCCTTAGGCAGGAAAATGACACCCAGAGCTCAGCACCTCTGGCTCAGGTCCAACAGCCCAGCTAACCACGTGGCTCCCAGGCCTCTCCCCTGCACTGGTCCCCACCTACATTCCAGCCCCGGCCAGCTACCCCCTGCACACATTCCCACCAGCCTTGGTGGCTTGGTTCCAGTACCCCAGCCCCCCTAACCCCCGCAGACAGAGCAGCAAGATTAGCGGGATTAGGGGCTGGGAGGGGCAGAGCCCAGTGGGACAGGGAACAGGAACGCAGCCTCAGCGGGAGAAACTGCCTGGGCTATACACAGTGTACCCTGCACCGCTAGTGCTTGGGGGAAGGGGCTGGCTGGGATGACCCCGGGCAAGGCGAGGCTCACCTGACGTATTTGTGGGTGGCAGGCTTGGCGCTGTGTATGGTGGCAATGCCTGAGGACAGGTATCTGTCCCTGCGCCGCTCAATGCGCCGGACATTCACAAAGTCCCTGGGGGAGGGAGGGTTAGATGGGGCCGCTGAGCCCAGGATCCAAGTGCAGCAGGCCTGACGAGAGGAGGGTGCTTGTCGGGTGCTCACCTGGGGGAGACCACGCCACCCGCAGCCCCTGCAGACACGTCATAGGAGACGAGGGTGTTGTCTTCTACTCGCTGTAGGATCTGAGGGCCGTCAGGGGAGACGTGAGATGCAGCCCACCCCAGGGAAAACCCAGGGACAGGAACACCCCAGGCCAGCCTCCCCTCTGCCTAGGTTGTCGTGCTGGGAGCTGTCGCCATTCACAGGTCCTGGGCCGGCGCTCTGTGCGCATTCCTCCCTCCCGCCCTCCTGGCCTCTCCAGGAGGTGCTGTGACCATCGTCCCCGACTTACAGATGGGGAAGCTGAGGCACAGAGTGGTTTGGTGACACAGTCCAGGTCTCCTGCAGCCTGACTATGCCCTGATCCATGTCATGAGAGGTGGCCAGGCTGGGCTCACCTGGCAGGCGGTCACCGTCTTGTTCCACAGCACCATCCTCTCGGGCTGTAGCATCACCTCCTGGTACACCAGCTCCGCAGGGCAGGGCAGGAAGGTCTGGGCAGGGAGGCCAGATATGCTTGGGTACCCCAGCCCTTCCCTCTTGGTTGGGGGGCTCTGCCAGAGGGCCCCTCAGCCCCTTCCTGGAGCCCCAGACGGAGCAGGAGGCTCCAGGATACGCACTTCCCGCACTCACCTTGAGGATGAACGTCTTGCCATGAAAGGGAACCTCAATGGTGTACACAGTGTCCCCATATTCCTGTGGCAGGGACAGGAGGGTAGCAGGGAGGAGGGTGGAGAGCAGGTGGAGGGCACAGGGGTGGGCTGGTGGCACAGGAAGGGTGACAGGCAGGGCAGGTTTTCTACAGCTCAGGGTGAAGACTACAGGACTTTGGGGGTATCTGAGCAGCCGTTACCAAACGGTGGTACTAACCAATGTGCGGCACAGAGGAGAAACAGGCTTTGATATTCAGTTAAAAGGCAAGAGCATAGCCGCGGCTGTGACCCCTAAAAGCCGTATCTCCAGGCCGACAGGGCTGCCAAGGGAGCTGGCCAGAAAGAGGGACTGGGGAGGTTTCCCTGTTTCCCAAGCTCTCTGCAATCTTTGTAGATAATGTTGTTTTGATCATGAAATAAAACACTGCACACAGGATAGAAGCCTGGCTTCCCCTTCAAAGCCTAGACCCCAGGGAGCAGGGCGGCAGGGAGGGGAGGACGGGGTGGGGGCTGGAGGGGAGACATCCCACCAGGCCCCCTGCCCAGTGGCCAGCCCCGGGCCCCGGCTCCCTCTCTTGGGGCAGGAATCTGTTTCTAAGCCATGTAATCCTGGGTTCATTTCTCAGGCCTCAGAAAAGGAAGAAGAAACACACATGGGAGGGGCAGGTGGCAGAGGGGCTTCTTACATTATTCTTCTCGAACTTCCAGTTCTCCTCCTGGGCCAAGATCTGGTCTACCACTGCTGTGGCCTCCTTCCCCTGGCGGATGTACTCCCGCTCCTGGCCAGGAGGGGCAGGCAGGAAGGGGTCAGCCTGGGGCCTGCACCCTACCTTGTCTGTGGCCTGTTCTGGATACTCCACACACCCCTGGAGGAGCCTGACCCACCGTGTCTGGGGCCTGGGCTGGCCTCCCGGGCACTGCCTGGCATTCGTGCTGCCCGAGGACTAGCCTCTACTGGGAACCCCCTGCCCACCCTGGCCCAGCCCGGTGCTGGCCCTTGTGCGGGTGCCTTTCCCAGGGCAGGGGCGGGGTAGGCAGCCAAATACCTGGGCAGAGAAACTTTTCTTCCCAGTAACTTCTTCATCTGATTCATTGTCAGACCCTGCAGAAAACAAGCATGATGACAATGGCAAGGGGCGGGGAGAGAGTGCAGGGAGGTAGTGGGGGTCGGGTACGTGAGTGCAAGATGTGGGGGAAAAAGCGTGTGGGAGAGGGTTGCTGGCTTTCCCCAGGGAGCCTGCTAGAAGGAATAGAAAGAACAGACCTGGCCCACCCCGCTCCTCACGAGGCCCCTCCCTGAAGGCAGCTCTGCCACCCACCCGCCCTCACCTGCAAAGGATTCTGGGGGTGAATAGAACTGGCCCTCAGACAGAGCACCGGAGAACAGCAGGGGTCCACGGGCGACAGCAGCCTGGGCAGCAAGATACCCTGGAGGGGATATGGGCAGCCATCGTCCCAGACCAAGGACAGTCATGCCTCAGCAGCCTGGGGCACCCCCATCCTAGGCTCACTCCAGGCTCTTGGAGGCTGCTCAGACCCTGCTCACTCGGGGGAGGGATGACCCTTGCCACAGCTCCCAGTCCCCAGCACTCACATCGTTCCTCCTCGGCCTCCTGGGGTAGGACTTTGAAGTCGAGGAACCATGTCTCCAACCAGGCGAGGACAAAGGACACAATGGGGAGCAGGTAGCCGAATGCCCCTTTGCTGAGCAGCTGTGGAGGGAGGGGGGTGAGCTCAATGGCAGGGGTCAGCGGTCACCCCAAACCAGAGTCTTCTCCTGGGGTCACCAACTCTGGCCAGCCAAACTGGCATAGACCCTGTGCCTGGGACCAGCTGCTTGGGAACCCTCTGTGGCACATGCCCCTGAGAAGCATTAATTAAGTCTGCAGCAGGGTAAACTGAGGTTAGGCTGGAGGAAGAACTTCCTGATTCTTGGGGTTGCAGGGGGATGAGTGGGGGAAGCAGGTGAAGATGATTCCTTAGAGGTATCAAAGGACTGGATTGCCCTCTCCCCAATCCTGACAACAGCGACAGAGAAATCAGAGAAATGGTCCTTTTTTAGGAGAAGCCCATCCCTTAGGCCACATGCCCACCAGACCAGCCAGACCCTGAGCCACTGACCTCAGAGAGGATGACCTTGACAATGAGGAATGCGCTGGACACCAGTGTAGTGACCTGCCCAGGGGAGGCAAGGAGGGAGAGAAGGAAAGCAGAGGCTGGGGAGTGAGTCCGCCTCCATCCCATCCCCTGCACCAGCCCCGCCAGGGCCCAAGAGCTGCCAGGAAAGTGGCATCTTACCGCAATCACCCACCAGTGCCGGAGTCGCAGCACGGCGTAGCCCAGGAGCAGTCCAGAGAAGCGGAAGAAGGCCAGGACCTGGAGGGGGGTGTGACCTAAGCCATCACAGAGAGCCAACACCCCCACCCTGCTGCAGGATGGACTCCCCTCCATCCTGCTCCCCCATGTCCCTCCAGGGGGGTGGGCATGCCCCAGGAGAGAATGGCTGAGCTAGCGTTCCTTTGGGACAATTTGGATGTGACCTCCTTGGACAAAGGTCTCATCTTCTCCCTCCCACTTGGGGCTCTCTGAAAGCAGGGCCTCGCTGAGGAAGCCTTCTGAAGACTGAGGGCTCCTGGACAATGGGATCAGACTGGACAGGAGTTACAGAAAGAAGAGAACCCAGCTGGAGTCATTCCTCCCCTGTCCCCCCTCCCCCCCAGGGCCCCAGGATCTCCTAAGGCCACTCACAAAGATGTCAAAGAAAGAGGTTTTAAAGTTGTAGTGGATGATCTCCTGCTCCAGGTTCTTCTGGATGCCCGTGTTGGTCTGGGAGAGGGACAGGGAGAGAGGAAGAGCTCTGCAGGCAGAACCAAGTCCCTGGGGCTGCCCCTCACCTCCCAGACTGGCGGGGAGCTAGGGGAGTGTAGAAGCTAGAGGAGAGGCTGTAAGTGCTAAGCCACCACCCCACAGGGGCCCCTGAGGCACCAAGGGAGCTCAGCCAGAGGCCCCAGACCCCAGGCACCAACAGCATTCCTCCATGGGCCCAGGCAGCCCTGGAGGGCAAAGCAGGGCTCAAGTACACTGCCCAGGGAGGGGTAGGCTGTGGGCTGTGCAGGGGAAGCAGTGGGCCCTAAACGGGGTGTGGGAGCCTGCCTCTCATGCAATTCCATCTCCCTCCCACACCGGGGTGCTCCATCTTCCCAGCCAACAATCCATCTGGGGTGACGGGCCAGGGATGAGTAGTGGTGTCAGACGGAGCCTCAGGTGGCAAATCAGTTGATTAGGTTTGTGCTTAATGGGCAAAATCCATCACACTGCTGCAGAGGATAACATGGAGAGTGAGCAGGCATGTCCTTGCCCGTCCCTACCCAGCACACCATACATTTTTACCAGGACCCCTGAGACCTTGGCCTGGACTCCAGTGTCCAGGGGTCTGGGGGATGAGGTGGTCTGGAAGGGCACCAGGGGCCAGACTGCAGCCTGACTCCACAGAAGGAATGGGGTGGCAGGCCTATGCTTCTGCAGGTGGGGGCACTAGCACCGCCACCCCTGGAGAAGGGAGGACACAAGGGGACTCTGGGGGATGGAGCACAGGAACCCTGAGAAAGGAGACCCTTTATAACCACCTAGGCTGGAGCTTCGGATCTTTGGCTGGTCACCCGAATTTTCGGGGTGTTTGTTAAAGATACAGATGCTCAGGCCACCAAGTCTGAATATCAGGATGAGACTCTGAGCATGTGGGATCTTTTTTTATTTTTTTTTGAGACAGAGTCTCACTTTGTTGCCCAGGCTAGAGTGAGTGCTGTGGCGTCAGCCTAGCTCACAGCAACCTCAATCTCCTGGGTTCAAGCGATCCTCCTGCCTCAGCCTCCCAAGTAGCTGGGACTACAGGCATGTGCCACCATGCCCAGCCAATTATATATATATATGTTGGCCAATTAATTTTCTATTTATAGTAGAGACGGGGTCTCGCTCTTGCTCAGGCTGGTTTCTAACTCCTGACCTCGAGCAATCTGCCTGCCTCGGCCTCCCAGAGTGCTAGGATACAGGCGTGAGCCACTGCGCCTGGCCGTGGGATCTTTTTGAAGCTACCAGGTGATTCTGATGCTCAGAGAAGGAGCCCACAGTCTGCAGAGCTCCCTGCTGACACTCAAACGCCACCACACATGCCACCACCTCTACCTCCAGACCACCTGAGCCCCATAAAACTCGACATCCTCTGGCCCACTGATGAGGCCCCCAGCTCTGACACCCACCCCAGCCCAGTCAGCCCTCCTCTGATTCCTTAGACAGCTCCTTCGTGGGCTCCACAGCCCCTCTCACGCTCACAGTTGATGTCCCTGAAGTCTGTCCTCTGCCCTCTTCCCCCCCAGCCTGGGTACCCACCAGAGCTGACTGGATCAGGACTCGAGAGAGGCAAGTTTTAGTCCCTGCTTTGCCAGTCTCTGGCTTCAAGACCCCACGCTGGTCACAGCCCTAATGGGGTCTTTGTATCCACTCAATACAGACATAGTCAGGGAACTAAAAGTACATATGCTCCAAAATATGAAAATAAAAGTATAAAACTGAAAATTAATAAAATTCTAATTAAATCTCTGCCAAGTGAAACATCAGGTTTGACTCTACTAATTGTCAAATCCAGTATTCTGAAAGTTTTCATTACATTTGAAAACAATTTGTTAGATTCTCTCACTTTGCAAGAATTCCAGAGTATTAATGATGACTGCAGAGCAAGTACAGCTGACATGGCCAAATAACTTCAAAAGTAAAGTTATCAAAATGTTTTCAGCTCTTCCTTCGCAAGGAAATATGTATTGAATGTAGGAGACAGGTAAATTTTAGGGTTTGCCCTGATGTTGGGTGGGACCTTCAAAAGGAAGTGTTCCTAACACCTCAGAAGCTCTGCCAAAGGCTCCGAATCTTGCTGGGTCTTGGGTTTTCTGTCAGTAAGATGGCCTCCAAGGCCCTCCATGCTGTGGCCCCATCTCGCTGAAGGTGCCTGCTCATCTCCGGTGTACAAAGTACAGTCATCCTCAGAGCCCTGTCCTTCCCTCCAGCTCAACATGTCCAGAATCAAACATACCCTCTTTGTCCCTAAACCAGCCCCTTCCCCAAACTCCTCACTTTTTTTTTTGGAGAAAGAGTCTCACTCTGTCTCCCAGGCTGGAGTGCTGTGTGTTAGCCTAGCTCAGAGCAACCTCAAACTCCTGGGCTCAAGCAATCCTCCTGCCTCGGCCTCCCAAGTAGCTGGGACTACAGGCACATCCCACCACACCAAGTTAATTTTTCTGTTTTTTATACAGACGGGGGTCTCACTCTTGTTCAGGCTGGTCTTGAACTCCTGAGCTCAAGTAGTCCTCTCGCCTCGGCTCGGAGGGAAATCATACTAGGATTACAGACGTGAGCCACCATGCCAGGCCCCCAAACTCCATACTTCTATCGAGAAAGACATCATTTCCCTGTCACCCAAGCTTGAGGCCTGGAGGAAGGGTCCTTGCCATCCAGAACTCTGATGGCGAGCCCATGCTGCCCAGGGAAAATGAGGGAGGCTGAGAGGCTGAGCCCCTCGCTGAGCCACAGTCAGTACCTACGATGAGCTGGGACTGGACCACACCAGAAATGTCCTGCTCCCAGGGCTCCTGCCTCCGTGGGCTCTGCCCCATCAGTGCCCAGAGACCAGATCAGGCCCCCACCAGCTAGACTGTGCTCCTGAGGGTGGGCCGAGCACTGTGTGTGTGGGGTGGGGGTGGGGGTTGGGACCCTGCACCTTCTCCAGAGCACCAGGCAGCATCTTGCCAAAACTGGAGCCACGGCCACTGGCAACTGGGAGCTTTTACTGTTTCGCTCCCCACTGTACCCTCTGCTTTTAGCACAGTTCCTGGGACACAGCAGGGACTCAAAACATGTTTAGTGAATGAATGAATGAACAAACAAACGAATGAACTAGAGCCCAAGAGCAATAGGACAGAAGACAACAGGTTCCAACAGCTGCATCGGAGCCCGCCTCCTTTCTCGGCAACCTCCACTAGGGGGCGGCATGGCGCGGAGGCCAAGGGCGAGCTCCGGGCCGGGTCGGCTCAGCACAGCCTCCCTCACACACTCGCGGAGGGACCCTGGCCAAACGACTCCACCCCTCTGAGCCCCATCTCCTTCACCCACAAGATGAGAACCGCTATTCTCCGTTTTCCCCAGACAGCCAACCTCGTGGGGGACGCAGCCCTCCCATGTGGCAGGTGCCCCTGCCGCGCCCCCACTCACGTTCAGCTCAATGATCCAGAGCAGGGAGATGAAGAGCAGGTCGAAGGTGACAAAGAGACAGAAGGTGCGGCGGACATCAGAGATGGCCCGGCGCTTCTCCGGAGGTGGCGGGAGGAAGTGCGACGAGAGGCTCTGGCTGTGGGACAGCGACGAGCCCAGGGAGGCCACGGCGGGCAGGCTGCGCTCCAAGTCTCGGGCCAGCTCCCGGGGCAGTTTGCTCATCCTGGTGGGCCCCACCTCAGGGCGGGCAGGGCGGGGCCTCAGCGGCACGGCTGCGGGCGAGGCAGAGGGGCCGGTCAGGGCCCTGGAGGTCCCTTCGCACCCAGCTCCCAGGCGACCCATTTGTCCCCAAACACATCTGACCCCACTCCCACCCTGTCTCAACCGCGCGGCCCAGGGCACTCTTCCCAAATTGCCTGCCCCGGCCTGGCTGGGGGGGTTGAAGGGGGATGGGGGGGTTGAGCATCCTTCTCTCTGTCCTTGCCCTCCCTGCCCCAAAGCCCAGGGCCCCAAAGTTCACCCTTGGAGGGCTCTGGGGGCACCTACCCGCCTCCCCAATGCCTGGGGGCACAGCCTGCTCCTGCCAAGCCCAGCTCTGAGCTCCCACTCTGGTCCTGTCAACAGCCTCTTGGCCTGCCCCCACCCCTAGGAGAAGAGGGCCCCAAGCTCTGTTCTTTGTTTTCCAAGCACAAAGCCACTTTCCCTCCCAGCAGCCAGCCCTGCCCTCCCACCCCCTCATCCATGGCAACTGGGAGGGCCTTCCTAGAGCTGTCTGTGTGCTTGGAGCTGGGACAGGGCTACCGAGCAAGGACATCACCGTCCCCCTCTCGCTCCTCCACACTCCATAGGACCGCCACCATCATCTCTGCCTGGACAGCTGCAATCCGCTCCTAGGGGGTGGGCCTCCAGGCTGCCCCCTCACCCTCCAGCACCATGTCTCCACGGCGCAGTGGTGCAAAGAAAGCTCTCCAAAGCGTCAACCAGGTCCTGCCCCCCCAACCCACCAGGGCTGCCCACCATTCTCAGGCCAATGGGCCCCTCCTCACCAGGCCCTTTCAGTCCAGGCTGCCCAGTCTAGCCCATCTTACTGCTCTTCTTACGCCCCGTCTCACTGCCACTACCACTCTGACCTTCCTTTAGACCCCTGAACACAGGTGCTCTGTCCTGTCTCAGAGCCCTGTACCTGGCTCTCCCCCATGTCTGGAATGTTCTCCCCCAGTCCTTTCAACTGGCAGTCAAAGTCCTGTCCTCAGAGCCTCCCAGCCTCTTGCCCCACTCACAGAATATTATATCACACTGCTTTACTTTCTTCAGTGACCTTGTCACTACCTCAAGTTATCTTCCTTACTGTTTGATTTTACCGTCGACCCTTTCTCTCGCTAAACCGAAAACTCTGTGGCTGCAGGGGCGTTATCTGACTTGGTCACTGCCATGTTCCCAGTGCCCAGCACAAACCCTGTAACATAACAGGTGCTTCATAATTGACTGTTGAATAAATGAAGTTTCCAGAGGGTCTCCTGGCGCTCAGCTCTACGCTGTGTAGCGGAGAAGACCAGGGCAAACCCCGAAGCAAGTAAGAGCCAGCCACTCCAAAGTGGACCAGCGTCCTGCCGCCCAATGTCTACGTGTCCACAGCCATGTTCGTGCCCACACAGGGCAGGGGTGATTCCTCCTATTTTACAGATAAAACAGCCATCAGAGAGATGAAAGGATGTGCCTAATCCCTTAAGATCCTGCGCCAACATGGGGCTTTCACGAACTCTAAATGGAAAAGGAACCCTGGAGCAGCCCCTCCCTGACAGGGGCACTCGCCCAAGGCCACTCCCTGGTACCACAGTCTTGGAGTGCCCATGACAAGTTCATCTCAACAGTACTGGGGGGAGCTAAGCCCGGCTCTGGAACAAGGCAGTCAGTAGAGGGGACGTGACAGGCCGCCGGCCATGGGACCCCCAAGATCCATCAGCCGGCTCAGTGCCAGACTGCACACACAGCACATCCCTCACCATGACCGCCACAGCTCCAGGGCAGGTGACATTTCCCTGTCTCTAATAGCCCTTTTGTGTCCTGCCAGACCTGTCTCCCTCCCTCTCTCTCTTTATTTCTCTCTGTCTCTTTCCTGTATCTGTCACAAAGTAACTTTCCATCTGTGCTTTGTGACTTTTTATCCTTCTCCTTTTCCCACAGCTGTTATTTTGGGGTTTTTTGTTTGTTTGCTTAAGACGACAACAATTGATTATCTCACACTTAAGAGGCTAGAAGACGGAAATCAAGGTGTCCTTAGGCCCACGCTCCCTCTGCATCCCCCTTGCCTCTTCCTGGTGTCTGGGGTTTGCTGGCAATCTGGCCTTCCTCGGCCTGCAGCTACATGACTCCAGTTCTGTCTTCATTGTCACATGATGCCCTCCCTGTGCGGGTCTTCACGTGGTCATCTTAGAAGCACGCCAGTCATACTGGATTAGGGGCCTGCTCTACCCTGGTATGACTTCATCTTAACTGATCACATCTATAATGACCCCACTTTCAAGAAAGGTCACATTCTGCAGTAGAGGGGTCAGGACTTCAACTTATCTTTTTGTGGGGAGCACAGTTCAACAACACAAAACAGGGTGTGTGGAGGTGGAGCTGTAAGAAAAAAACAAAAAAGAGAGAGAGAAAAAAAAACCCCATAACAGTAACGTACCTCTTTAGTGTGTGGCCTATCCTTTTTTTATACAAAGGAACAAATACCTGTATATATTTCTTATATCCCTTCTTCTTTCTTTCTTTCTTTCTTTTTTTTTTTTTAAGAAACAGGGTCTCCCTTTGTCGCCCAGGCTGGAGTGCAGTGGCACAAACATAGCTCACTGTGGCCTCGAACTCCTGGGCTCAAGTGATGCTCCTGCCTCAGCCTCCTGAGTAGCTGGGACTATAGGGTCACACCACCACTCCCAGCTATCCCTCCTTACGTGTAGGACAGCTTCCGATAGATGTTCTTCTGCATGTTATTTTTTCACTTAACAGTATATCCTAGAAATCACTCCATCTCAGTTTTATATTCTTTTATAGAGCTGCTTAGTACTCCATTTTATAGACAAACCACAGTTTATTCAGTCTCTTATGAATGAGCATTTAGATGTGTAATTATCAGAAATGCTGCAATGAATAACCTTGCATAAATATACCCTCGTGTTGTTGGAAGTGTATCTTCAGGACAGATTCCTGGAAGTGGTATTGCTGGGTCAAACTGCATATGTAGCTTTGCTGGGTATTGCCAGTTCCCTTTGCAGTTTGCATTCCCACCAGCAATGTATGAGAATGCCTGTTTCCCCACAACCCACAGAATGTATCGTCATCCGTGTCTGTCTGTATTTTTCCCCGTCTGGGTCTTCCTCTCCATCTCGCTCCCATTTCTGAGTCTTTCTCTCCACCCCCATCAGTCTCTCCCCCCTTTTCTCTCTCTCTCCCCCTCCCCCTTCACTTCTCTATCTGTATCATCCCCTCACCCCCCACTTCCTGCCTCACTTCTGGGTGCTGTAGCTTCCCTCCTCTGGTCTGCTTCTATGTCTGTCTGTCTTTCTCACTGGCTTTCTCCCTCCCTCCCTGGGGACAGGACTTGGGTGGCAGCAGCTTGGGTGTGAGACGCACTTGGAGTGGCAACTGCACTGACACTCACACGCCCAGACATCCCTGTCGAAGCGAGAGACGCAGATGGGGCTAGAGCAGAGGTGTCACGAGAGGCTGGGAGAGCTGAAGATGCCAGGGGGTGCGGGAGCCAAGCGTGGGGGCTTGGAGCAGGGGTGGGGGCTGCTGGCCAAGAGTCAGAGAAAGGGGGTTCCACACCACTCTCCCACGGAAAGCAGCTCAGAGTCCAAACGGGAGCCAGTGCAGTAGACAGAGCACCGGTCCAGAGTTAAGAGACCCGCAGCCCGGTCCCTGGGCAGCCACTGATCTGAGTAACTTTGCACAAGTCCTTCTCATCAACCTCTGTTTATCTGGGGAAAAAGGTCAGTGGTTTTTCAAACCCCTCTTTTTAAGCAAGAGAAACTTAAAAATAAGTAAACCCTTACTTAAAACATCAGTATATAAAACAGACAAAGACCTTACTGCTATGGGTGAAGGTGGCTGTAGAGTGCCACCATCAGCCTTTCCTCAAATTCCAACATCACCCGAGGCCTCCCTGGCTGCAGTCTGGAAATGTGGCTCACTCGGATGTCTTCGAAAGGCCTTTGAGCTCCATCAAACAACCTGCCAGTCTACACGGTGAAAACCCGCCTTGGCCTGGAACTGCCCCTAGCCATCAGTCCCCAAAGCACTTGTTCTCTGGCTGACTCCAGGCCACCAGGCCCTAGAGGGCAGAGGCAGGCAGCTGCCACCAGAACAGTGAGTGTCAGCCCCCACCCTGCCACGCCCACCCTCCTGACAGGGGAAGGCAGGAATGAGCACTTTGAGGCTGGAGAGAGCAGGGCTGCCACCCCCTGCCAAGTCCACCGCCTGCTGTCACCAGCCCCTCCCAAGCGCCTTCAGAGGTATCAAGTGGGGAGCAGGACATGTGTCCTGAAGGAGTCTGCCTGTTTGTGGAAGCTGACCTGCTAAGACTTTCGGAGGGGGGAGGAGGAAGGAGAAAGGGAGGCGATCAGAGATTTTGGAGAGGGAAGGGTGGGGAGGGGTGGGTGGTCAGGTGTCTGGGCACAGTGGATCATTCCCGAGGCGAAGGGGAGGGGAGGTACGGGCCCTCAGATGCCTTCTCATGACTTCTCTTTCTCGGCCCCAGGATGTATTAATACAGTCTTGCTTGCGATAAGGCCTTGGATAGCGTACAGGACTCCAGGCAAACAACAGGAGGTGGCTGGTATGGGGAAAAGGAATGGACTCTGAGGTCCGGGTTCAAATCTCAGACTGTCCCCTTCCTGGCTGTGTGATCTGGGGCAAAGTAAAACCATTCTAAAACTCGGTGTTCTCTGCTGCATTATAAAAGGTAATAATAATATACTTAATGCTACTGAACTGTACTCTTAAAAATGGTTAAAATGGTAGATTCAATGTTATATATATTTTACCATGACTTAAAAAAAAGGCAACAAGAGCTCCTGCCTCATAGGGCTGGTATTTAGGCAAGTGTCACGAGGGAGTATGGCACGTGCTGGTCAGTGGTGGCTGAGAGGGGACGAGTAGCCTGCAAGACCTTTCAGGTAGGAGGGAAATGAACGGGGAGGGAGTTAGAATACACTACAGTGACCTGGAATAAAAATCACCCTGCTACCCAGGCTGTGCCTTCTTAAAAACAAAAACAAAAATCTACACAAAATCACCCTGAAGGGGCTGGGTTCCAATCTGAACTCTGCAATTCACCTGCTGTGTGACCCAGAGCAAGCTCCCTAAGTCTCTGGTCTGGCTCCCGAATCGATACCCAGCGATGACCCAGGTTCCCAGGCAGTGTGGACTCTCCAAATCCTCTACTGAGGCGGGGGTGACAGGAGACACAGACTCAACACTCGCCCCCCACTCTGCATTCCTCAGCAAATGCTAGCACCAGCCCCACCCTGGCTATGGGGGCTTCCCAAGGGGTCCCTAACTCAGTACAAATCAGGGGGGGTCAGTGAAGGCAAGAGAGAACTGGACCCCAAGCCAGGGGAAGAGCCAAACCTTCAATTCCCACCCTGTTAGTCACTTAACCTCACTGTGCCTCAGTTTTCTCCTATGTAAAATGGGGCTAATAATCTTTATTACACAAAGATTAAGTGACTTATTCAAAGCAGTGGCCTAGAGCAGATCCTGACAGCGTGGTCACTGTGTGAGGGTTAGCTATTATTACTTTCCTCCCTCTTCTCCAGATTAAGAGAGGGTTTTGAGCTCCAACTGCCCGGTGACATGGCTTCAGGCCAGGCCTGGGGTTGTTCTGAGTCAAGCAGCCCCTGTGAACACCAGGTTACCGGAGACTCCACAGATGGGTGGAAGGCAGGGCCCTGTGGAGGAGGCTAGCTCTGGCCCACGTCCTGCTGCTGGCCAGCCCAGGAGGGTGCTGGTTCAGGGAAGGCAGGACAGCAGACCAAACAGGCTGGAAACCACCCAGATGGGCCAGTGCAAAAGAAACCTGGCTGGCAGTGGCCTGCAGTGGCAACCTTCGGACATGTTCTCCTTAACACATCATGCCCCTCCCAAGAGCAGGGGTGAGAACCCACCAGGGAAGGAACAGACCGGAGCTCTGGGAGAGCTGCCCATGCTCCCCCAGCCAGAAAGGCGCAGAGCTGACCCCAGGGCCACGTGGGCCTCCCCATACTGGGCTGAAATGGACTAAACACAAGGTTGTTGCCCCCCTGCCTTTGTGCCCTCCCTCCACATCTCACCCATCAGCAAATCCTGTGTCTCTTCCTTCAAAACCCAGCTAGTATCTGCCCACTGCTCACCTAGCACAATGTTACCCTGTCCAGGCCATCATCTGTCACCTGCTTCCTGACCTCCTCCTTGTCCTAGCCCCCCGAGTCTGCTGTCAACACAGCAGCCAGAGGGATCCTGTTAAAAGTCAGACCACATCTCTCCAATGTCCCAAACCTCTGGTGGCTTCCCCAGAGTAAAGGCCAAAGTGCCCACCTGGCCTACAAAGTCCCCCCTCCCCCTTAAACCTTCCACTCCAGCCACGCTGGTCCCTCGCTGTCCTTGGACACATCACGCACGCTCCTACCCCAGGGCCCTGGCACCTGCTGCTGAGGCGGGAGCTCCTCTCCAGGTCTCAGTACTGCTTGCTCCTCACTCCACCTGGTCTCTACGCAAATGGGGATACACCTCTCCTGAACCCCTCTTGAGACCTCACCCTTCGTCTCTTCCTGTGCTGTATTCTTCTTCACAGCACTTGTCACCCCTGACATATGACACGTCCACTGGTCTTCCGCTGGCATGCAAATCCCACAAGAGCAGGGACTTCCTGAGCTTTGCTCACGCTGCGGGTGCAGTAGCAGAACCACGCCAGGCTCGCAGTGGATGCTCAGGGAATGAGCTCGACTATTTACACCCTTCCCTACAGCAGCACCTGCCCACGTAGGCAAGGACTCACACCCAGCCCTGGAGGAGGAGCCTCTTCCTTCCAGACTGCCCCTCCCAGCGCTGGACTCTACCCTCTGCTGGCATCCTGCCCTGCCCAGGGCCCAGGCACCCCTCTACAGTAAGGCAGGGGGGTGATATCCTGGGCACCCTCCTGTCCCCTGAGCCCTAACTTGCAGGGAAAAGACTCCAGGTGAAGTTAAATCCCTTTGATGAGGAGGGTCAAGAAGCAGGAAGGACTCGCCCCTCAGTGGGACCCCAGCACTCTGCTCTCGCTATGGGGGTGGACACCCACTCCTTACTCTCCTGACCATTGGCTGCTCCCAGGGCACCCCACAACCAGTCTTCTTCCTGTGCCTCAGCTCCCTGTCTCCTCGTTCTGGAATGGGATCCTCCCTCTGGGGGACTCCAACCCTTCAGAGGCTTGTTCAAATGTCACCTCCTGGCAAAGCTTTGCCTCACCCTCCAAGCTCCCCTGACCTTTCAGGACTCTGGATTAGCCCTTCCCTTATCACAGCTAGACTTGAGCCTCAAAGCTGTCTCCCCTCGAGTGCCTGAGACACAAGTCACAGTGCCCAGCCACTTACATGTCTAATAAGTGAGCTGGTTTATGGATCTGTCATGTCCACCCAGGCAGCAAAGGATGTGGGTTTGAGGGTTGGGCATAAGACCCAGAGTGAAAAAGCCAAGGCCATCATCCCTTAGGCAGTGTGGTCTTGACCAAATCACTCAGTCTTCTTATCTGTAAAACGGGGGGAGTATAGTGCCTAGTTCACAGTGCTTGAAAGGACAAGAACCAGCACATGCACAGTGCCTGTGCCTAATTAATGGTAGCTATTGCTACTATTGCCCTCCACGGGCACAGTGTCAGAGGCGGGGCCCTGGGCCAGGCATAGCATAGCATTTTGCCTAAACTGAGAGTCCCAACAGTACTGCTGGAGGGAAGGATGGGCCCAGGCCTCGGGAAGCTGACCTAGGATGGCACATTTTGGGTTCTCCTGTAATTTAGGGTTCAGTGACCCATGCCATCAGCCTTGGGACAGTTGGCCTACTGGCCCTACCCCATCCCACCCACAGAGGGTTCAGGAAGTCCCCTGGAGAAGTGTGAGTGTAAAGAGAGGAGGGCACAGCTGCAATGACAAATAAGATCTCAAAGCTGAAGACTGGCTTCGTTTCTCCTTTCCTTCTGGGGAAGCGGAAGGGGAAGAGTCAAGCCAAACAGAAACAAGATTCACCGCCACTCACTCCTCCCCGCAGCCGGGGAAGCTTTATGGGTACAGTTTACTGAAACTCTAACGAACTGAGATCTACTCAGCCCCCCTTTCCCCTCACGCCAGGCCCTTTTAATTGTCAGGGAAGCCCCTGCCCTGCGGTTCCATGACCCCTGGCCTACTCACCCACCCCTCCACCCACCCCTCAGTGCTGCTAGGTAAAACTTGGGGCTGATGGGGTCAAGTTCCCAAGGTCAGTCTGGAAAGGCCCGTCATCTTCAAGATCCCTGCCTTCTCAAGGAAAGCCCCCCACAGGGGTGGGGTGTTTCAGCACAGGCTCCTCCCAGCACCAACCCTAGCAGACAAAAGCAGGATTAGCCTCTTCCCGGTGAGAAAAAGTTCAGGGAGACATACAACTGGCCAGACGGGATGCCTTCCTTGTCCTCTGTCCCACTGATGTGGCAGCTGCCTCCCTGGAGGCTAGAACCCCAAGGCAGTTTCTGAGAGACAGCTTCAGACCTGGAGTCAGGAGAGAGTCCTTTAAATCGCTGCTGAGTGACCTTGACCTTACCTCCCCTGAATCTCTGTTTCCTAACCTATAAAATGGAGTCAACAAGCTCCACCACTCAGTGGAATACATACAAGCCACCAAAAGTACAGGATCTGGGGTCTCACCCGCACTACCCTCTCCTAACAAATCTAGGTGTATGAGAGCTCAGTTTAATGCCACATACAGGGATTGGGAGCCTACAGTGTGCTAGACCCTGTGCAAGTCCCTGGGGCCACAGGACCCTGTTCTGGTCCAACAGGGGCTCCTATTGCAGAAGACTGACATGAATAATCAACATGGTGCCATGTTGTGATCAGTACTTTCAGGGAGGAATGAACAAAGAACCTTTGGCTCCCAGAGAAGGGATCATCTGACCCTGTCTGGAGTGGGTGAGGTCAGGAAAGCCACAGGGAGGAGGGGCCTCTGACCCAGGCCTTGAAGAATCAGTGTCTATCTGCTGGAAGCAAGGAGGAAGGGCATTCCAAGCACGCAATGGAGCGCGAACATCAGCCCAGGCTCCGTTCTAAGGCACAGGCCCAGCCCAAAGGCATGTACAATGATCCTACCTCAGGGGGCCTGGCTTGAAACACCAGGTACTAGGCCTCCAGAGCACGGTCCCAGGGCAGGCTCCTAAAGGCAGCCTCCTAGGGAGGCTCCTAGGCCTCCAGAGCATGGCACAGTCCCGCTGGCTCCTAAATCAGGGGGACACTTCCTCACGGCCATGTGAGGAAAAGAATCAAAAGTCTCAGCAGAGAAAGCTGCCTCTGTCTCAGCGCCATCTCCCCACACCCTTGCATGACCCGCTGGGGCTCTGTTCAGAGGACCCAGCTTTGCCTTCTCCGAGCCCACTCTAGCCTCTACCTCCCTCTGGTAAACTCATCCTCTCGCTTTAAGGGCCCTCACTAATTGTCTGCTCCTGGGAAACTGCCTCGGCCTACCTCTCCCTTGGGTTCCGAGAGCTCTATGTATATTTCTCTAGAATTAATGCTTGCCATGTAACATCATTTACTCATTCCCAGATTTGTTTTCCTGAGCAGACTGACATCAAGTCTGGACCACTGTTACTTTTTCTTTAGAGCCAGGGTCTCGCTCTGTCACACAGACTGGAGTGCAGTGGTGCCATCATAGCTCACTGCAGTCTCAAACTCCAGGTCTCAGCCTGCCAAGTAGCTGGGACTACAGGTAGGCACCACCTCACCTGGCTAATTTATTTTTTGTAGAGACAGGGTCTCACTTTGTTACCCAGACTGGTTGGGAACTCCTGGCCTCAAGTGATCCTCCTGCCTTGGCCTCCCAATCCCAAAGTACTGGGATTAAAGGCCTGAGCCACTGTGCCCTGCCCAGGTCAAGTTTAAACACAGTGAGCTCCATGTGAATTGGAGCTGTCCAACTGGCAGCTGGGCGGCCAAGTCTGGAGCTCCAGGGAAGGGAGGGAAGGGCTGTGCTGAGGCTGCGGGCCAGAGTATTTAGTTGGTGTGAAGCTGAGGCTGTGAGAGGAGATAAGACCACCCAGATTCGGGTGTACAGAGCAAAGGGCTGGGCAACAGAGGAGGACGTGAAGAGGCATTTCTTACCTACTGTCAGAGCAGTAGGAAGCAAATCAGGAGCGACTGATGAGAAAGAGCTAACAGGGGCGGAGAGGGGGACGGTGTCAATTAGGACTGAGTGTCAACAATGTTAAGCACCTCTAAGAACTCAAAGATACTCTAAAGAGCACTTTTGATATCAATTAGGAAGTTATTTACAGCCGTTTCAGAAGGAAGTTAGGGAGACACCGGATGACAATGAGACGCAGACCTACCAGAATGAGTAGATGTTTCCCTCCTCCTCCTCCTCCCAGATCCTGACCCCTCCCCATACTCAACCCTTGCCCCCTAATCCCGCACATTGTCCCATAGCTTCTCCCTTCACAGCCAAGAGGAAGACTTAGGAAGGCGATCCTGGACGCCCTCCTCGGCCCCCTAGGGTGGGCGGGGTCGCCGCCGGTCAGCGCCTTGGGTCGCGAAGCCCGCACCGGGCGAAGTGAGGCCGAGCAGAAGGGGGCGGAACCTGGATGGCGGGGGGTGTGGGAAGGGCCGGACGGAACCCAGGTCGGACACCGGGCAGGGAGGCAGGATCGGCCGGCAAGAGACAACCCACTTACCACCCCCAGTCCCAGTGACTTCTCCAGGACCCACCTGCTCCATGTCAGCCACGGCCCCGGCTCTTGCTGTCCCAGCGCAGTCCTACTCCGCGGCCCCGGCGGCACCTCAGAGCGGAAGAAGATCTCCCAGCGGCGCCACTTCCGCCGCTGAGTCCGCCCCCGAGAGCGAACCGGGGCGCGCGTCTGGCTGCAGTCCCGCCCTTCGCCCCGCCTCAAGCCCTCCGGCGCTGACTAGGAAGCGTCGCCATGGCGGCAAAGGCCAAAGTTAGACAGGAAGAGTGTCTTCCGGGGGTGAGGGAATGGAAAAGAAGCCCAGGGGCGCCATCGTTGTTGGGCCACACTGGCCTGGTACTGTGGAAGAGAACTTCCTTAGGGGAGGCCTGTGGGGGTGGGAGACAGGTACCTTGGAGGAATTCACTGTTAGTGTTGAAGGATTTATCCCGCCCCTCACCATGCCTCACTCCTCCCCATCCCCGCCACTTTCATCAATTCCAAGCAGGAGCTAGAACTTCTGCCTTCCTTCCTAAGAGTGCCTCGAGCCTATTGTCTGCAGGAAAAGCAGCTACAGTATAATGGACGCTAGGGTCAAAGTGCTTACCCTTGGATGACCACCAACCTTCTATATTAGGACACCCCATTACCTCCATTCCCCTCCCCCTTCCCCTTAAAGAGGTATCTCAGCACAGTTATTTACAAAGATTTATTACAGATTACAGCACGGAAGGAGTTCAGGCCTGGAGTCAGGGAAGAAGGGGAAGGAAGCAGAGTAGCTGGGGGACAAGGTGAACCTGGCTGCCCCACCATGTGCACCCCAAGGACATATACTAGGCGGCATTCCAGCATCAAAGCACGAACAAAACGCAACAAAGCAGCCTCTGCCAGTCCATCTTCCAGGCACCCACGAAGAGCAGGGGTAATAAGGGAAAGATTTCCAAAATGTTGAGGCTGTGGAGAAAGATGCCTGAGTCCTGGGGCCTGGTACAAGCCAGTGAGCAGAAGGGTGATGACTTGGCATCTCCCATAGGAGAGGACATGGAGGTGGAACTAAGTTCTCAGTATCTTCTTTCCCCAGATCTTAGGGTCCTGCCCTGTGGGTCTCCTGTGCCCAGGGGAGAGGATCTGGGGAGTAGAATTGTGAAGGGCAAATCTTTGTTCCTGGTTTCCTGGATTTTCCACTGTGGGCTCTCACATCCCACCTCCCACTGGGTGAATGAGGGAATGACTGGCAGGGGAAGACATCAGGCAGCAAGTGCCCAGGTTCTCTGGGTATCAGCCATAGGTGGGCAAACAAGCAAACACAGACCAGCCTTAGTCTTCTATAAGTCAGAAGCCGCAGCCCTAGCAGGTAAGAGGAAGGATACAGAATAGGGCGGGGACAGAGTGGGTTTCTGGGGAACAGTGATGCCCCCTCCACTTCCTCCTGGGAGATGCAGGACTGGGTGCCTATGTGCCAGGCTTAGGTGGGGCAGGGCGCTGAGGCTCCTCCCCTGGTTCTGCAAGGCAAGCAGAGAGGGACTCAGGGACAGGCCCCACCTACTAAGCTCCCAGCCCTGCTGTCCCCATCCCATACTCTCAAGCCTCACCACTTAGTGCTGGGTCTTCCACTTGGTCCTCAGAGCTGCCATCTCTCTGGGACTCATCCAGAGGGGGTGGGCGCTCCCAGGGCCCCTCCAGACCCTGGCCATAGGCTGTCTTCTGCCCAGCTGAGGACAGCAAAGAAGAGATAAAAACACAGGCTCTGAGTATCCATCTCACTGTCCTGGAGCATGAACTGAGTCTTTCTGATGGCTGAGGCTAAGCTTCTGTGAGGGCATTATGGCATAGTGGAGAGAGCACTGGACTAGGACAGCTCTTCCAGTGACTAGCTGTATGGCTTAGATGAGTCAGTGGGTACCTTTCTGAAGGAGATAGTAAGAGGGAAGTTGTGTAGATTACCTTAAACAAGATAATAATTAGTTATCTGCCCAGCCCAGCACCAGCACCTAGAAGCCAGTCAGCAGCGGTGGTAGTGCCCAACTAATTTTTTCTATATACTTTTAGTTGTCCAGCTAATTTCTTTGTACTTTTTAGTAGAGACAGGGGTCTTGCTTTTGCTCAGGCTGGTTTCAAACCTCCTGACCTCGAGAGATCCTCCTGCCTCAGCCTCCCAGGTGCTAGGATTACAGGCGTGAGCCACAGGGCCAGCCCAGATTGGTTCTTGAATCCTGGAGTCTCCATCTAAACACTAGAGGGCACCCTCTCACCCCATCCTAGGAAGGAAAGTGAGGGAGAAAACAGTCCTGAACAGGGCAAATCAGCCAGCCCTCTGCATCCTGGCAGAGACCACATCCCAGATTCAGAAACGCAGGCAGTGGGGATGTTGGACTCTCTCAGTCATCTACCCCTGAGTGTCCTCACATCCCCTCGCTACCATGGTTGAGCAGTCCTTTTGGGTCTAGCCTCAAACCTCATGTGGCTTTGGCCTTAATTCTTAGGGCAGGGCCGGGCGCTGTGGCTCACGCCTGTAATCCTAGCTCTTGGGAGGCCGAGGCGGGTGGATTGCTCAAGGTCAGGAGTTCAAAACCAGCCTGAGCAAGAGCGAGACCCCGTCTCTACTATAAATAGAAAGAAATTAATTGGCCAACTGATATATATATAAAAAATTAGCCGGGCATGGTGGCGCATGCCTGTAGTCCCAGCTACTCGGGAGGCTGAGGCAGAAGGATCACTCAAGCCCAGGAGTTTGAGGTTGCTGTGAGCTAGGCTGACGCCACGGCACTCACTCTAGCCTGGACAACAAAGCGAGACTCTGTCTCAAAAAAAAAAAAAAAAAAAAAAAATTCTTAGGGCAGAAAGGAATTATTGTGGAAGACCTGATTGGGAGAGGGACTGAGCAAGGATGGAGGAAGCCCATGTCTCACGTAGGGCTAGTGTGAGGCATCCTGTGGAGGGAGAGGACGGGGAGCCCCCGTGGTGTGACTGCCCTCTGCATGTGTGAGACTGAACCGGGAGGGGTTGTCTCAGGATACTTAGGGACCCACTCCTAACCCATGGTGGTGGGAAGCATGCATCACAGTCCCTTCAGCTTACCAAACACCCTGCTGCCCTTCAGGATTTCAGCTTGGCTGTCTTCTTCCTCCTCCTCTTCTTCATCATCATCCTCCTCCTCCTCGTCTTCCTCTCTTGGATAACCCAGCTCCCGAAGCTCCCCCAGCTCATCCTCCTCCTCTGAGCCCGGGTTCTCATTCAAGTTGCTGATGGACTGCAGGTGAGACTCAGCAATGCGCTGCACGGCTGGCACAGAGGGGACCCAGGGAGGCAAGTGTCAACCAGAGGCAGCCCATGGATCTGCAGAGATCACTCCCTCAGGGGCCCAAATTCAAAGGCCAAAGGATACAGGTCAGTCTCCTGGGGGTCTGACCAGGGCAGAAGCAGCAGGGAGTAGATTTGATCATGTTTGGCTCTCAAGCCATCCCATGATGCTGGCCCCCTGGAGGCTGGCACCAGGCAGCTCCCCCACACCACAGGGCGCCAGGCTGGGCAAGACCAGGCGGGCACAGCAGCAGCTTAACATTCCCTGGCTGCGGAGCTCCATCTGCCAAGAACCCAGCACTGGAGACAGTGTCTACCAGCTTCAAGCCCAGGCAGAGGGCACAGCGCCTGTGGGCCGGGACCTGGGGATTTGCCCCTTGCCATTTCTGGGGCAGTGCCCAGCCTGCATAGGGCTCACTGCTCACCCGGATCCTGCCTCCCATGCTGTGCGGTCACCAGCCCGGCACGGCCCAGTCATAGGTGCCAATCTGCACAGTCCTGCCCAGGCTCCGAGGGTAGGAACAATTCTGAGGCTGAGGACATAACAGTCTGCAGCCAGTAGAGTCTGTGCCTGGGGATGTGGCCTGCTCAGATGCGGCCCCTGCAATCTTGACCCACATCCCCAAGCTCCCAGCTCCCTCTGCGGTGACCTAGAAAGCACCCCCAGCCCCCGCCAAAAGACCTGCTTGGGTAGGGCTAGGAAGGGAACAGTGTGGGCAGCTGGAGAGACATTTCCAAAAGATGGAAAGGAGCAGGGGGTCAGGAGAGAGGGGCCAGGGCTGAGGGTTCTGGAGATGGCAGGAGAGGGGACACCGTAAGGACAGGCTGCAGGAGCTGGTGGGATTCTAGAGCATATGGGATACAAGCCACAGACAAGATGCTGACAAGTAGGGGTAGGGTTGCTGCAACTCCTTCTTAGTCTACCAGCAGCCCCTCCCCTCACAAGTCCCAGAGGGGTAGGTCCAGGCTGGAAACCTCCAGTGCAGTGAGCAGGGCACCGCACGCCTGCCAACTCGGGGACAGGCACAGAGGGTGCATTGTGTGTGCCTGCTGCCCCGCCCTGCCCCCAGCTCCCTGCCCAATGCCTCCTGCTGGCTCTGGGCAAGCCACCCAGGCAATAAAAGTGCAATAAATCTCCTTGCCCTGGCCTTGGGGACGTGGCAGATCTTCATCCTGAGCCAAGTGTGAGAGCTCCAGCCTTGAAGCACCCTGCTCCAAGACCGTGTCGTCTACCTCCCTCGAGGGTTCTTGACTTTTCCCCTACAAACCCCTACCCTGCTAGATGCTTCCTTTGCTCAGACGGGGGCTAAAGTCTACAAAACAGTGCCCTCCTGGTACAGAAGGGTCTTCGAGGGTTGGTGGGAAGATACGGGAGGAGAGGAGTGGCGGCTCAGACCGCTTCCGTCTCCCCTCCGGGGAGGAGAGTTCAGTTCTTAAGCCACAGTGACAACAATGGGTGTGTGCAGCACCTGTGCTGGTGCCTGTGAGCCTCTCACTCCTCGCCTCACCTCCTTCATGCCTCGAAGGGCTCTCTGGGGTCTCTCCCTCACCCCTCCCAGGCTGTCTCTTTCTCTGTCTCCATCTCAGGGGCCCTGGATACCCCCCCAAGTCTCCCTTTCTAAGTTTGAAGCTCCCCAGCACAGACCCCAGACTGCCCACCCCTCTCCTGACCCCTTCCCACTGCCCTGCCTCTGCTCACCTGGACTCTCCTAAGCTGTAGCCCAAAGCGGCAGCAGGCTGGGGACACACTTTTGGCCGCCGCAGGGTACTGGGAAGCACCCTGGCCCTAACCTCCTCCCCAGGCCTGCCTTCCCAGGCTTGCAATCCAGAGCCCAGCTCTTCCCCCTCACAGCCACACAGCCTCTCCCCAGCCCAGGGGAGGGAGGGGAGGGACTTCTTACATCCTCTCTTGAGATGTCACCTCCTCCCTCATGCCTGCTTTGGGGCCCTTCCACACATCCCTACAGGTAGGGAGGCCCGTCCAGGTGCTGAACCACACTGCCCGCTTGCTGCAGCTGTGCCCCTTCATTTCCTGTCCTGGAGGAACAGAAGAACCTCTGCCCTTCTCTCCTCACCTCCCAGCCTCTCCTCTCTGCTCTCAACCCTGGCAGGCAGGCTGACAGGTGCACCTGTTGACCTTGGCTGGTGCTGGGAACTTATTAAACCAGCTCCAAGGGAGCTCTCAGCACACCCTTCTGGTTGGTCTCCCAAGCTCTGTGGGAGGAAGGGGGCTGGCCAGGCAGGAAGAGCCTCAGGCTGGCCCCATGCTCCAATCTGCAGCCTTTCCCCTTCAAGTGTATCCCCCAAGCTCCCCAGCTAGAAACCAAGTCTAGGTTGGCCCCAAAGCCCCCTCTGACTCACATCTCCTCCTCTTTGCACACCTTCTTCCCTCTCTCTCAGATGCCCTTGCCTGCCTGTTAAATTCCTGTGAGCCAGTTGGGCGCAGTGGCTCACGCCTGTAATCCTAGCACTCTGGGAGGCTGAGGCAGGCGGATTGCTCGAGGTCAGGAGTTCGAAACCTGCCTGAGCAAGAGCGAGACCCTGTCTCTACTAAAAACAGAAAGAAATTAATTGGCCAACTAATATATATAGAAAAAATTAGCCAGGCATGGTGGCGCATGCCTGTAGTCCCAGCTACTCAGAGGCTGAGGCAGAAGGATTGCTTGAGCCCAGGAGTTTGAGGTTGCTGTGAGCTAGGCTGACCCCACGGCACTCACTCTAGCCTGGGCAACAAAGCAAGACTCTGTCTCAATATATATATATATATATTCCCGTGAGCCTTCAAATCCAGGCTTCACATCCTCTCCTTGCTGGAGTCTCCATGAGCCTTTGAGGCCAAGGACCCCAGGAGGGCAGGGACCAAATCTTACCCATCTTCTTCTGTCCAGTGCCTGCCAGTGAGAGCTGGCACACGCTAGGTGCTCCTTAAAGGTGTGCAAAAATGCCTTGCCTTTTAGTGCAGAAAGGAAAAGCAGGAAACAGTCCAGTGTGCAGATCTGTGCAAATGGGCAGGGAGAGCGGGGTGCAGCCCCAGGAGATGATTAGGGGATGGGAGGTGGTCTGGCAGAGGGAGGTGTGGACCGAGTCTCTTTCCCGTGCCTGATGGTTACTGCAGACCAGCCATCTCTTTTCTTTCACCCCTACAACCTGATGTTAGGGCCCACAGCTGCCCTTTCCAGCCTCTGGGCTCCTTGTGTTTTGCAAGGCCAGATTAAGAAAGGATTGGTTTTTAAATTGGGGTTGTGTTGCACAAAATGATCCCTCCCCATGGACAAAAGCTCAACATTTCACCTCCCTCCTCCAGTGTCAGCCCAGTTCCAGGGATCAAGGTGACAGCCAGATGGATGGGTGGAGGGTGGTACCTTTCAGCGAGGGGGGCGTGTAGGCACAGGGGTTGGATCTCTTCGACTTGACGTGGTGCCCCTCTCCTGAAGCTCTCTGCCAGGGAAATGCCACGTTAAATGGGCTCACCAGCGGCCCCTTCCCTTCACCCTCCCTCCATTCCCTGCTGCCCTTGGCAACCCAAGCAGACTGGTCCAGCCTCTGCTAATGATCCTGCACCTCGCCTGAGCTCTCCACCCTGTTGCCCTGGGAGGGTCCCCATAAGCTGTGGTTCAGGGCAGGACCCTAAGTGCCTGAGATTCCACCAGAGTCTGAGCAGAGGAGGATCTGCTGGTGGCATCCTGGAATCAGGCACTCTCTGAGGAGATGCTGACTGATATGCTAATGTGCCCTCACGGGTGGCACCCTGTGTTGGTGGCTTGGCACTGCAGGCACTTGCCCACCCCACCCCAAATGGCCCAGGCATCCCTCCTTCCAGCTGCCCCAGGAAACTCACCTGGTGGGGGGAGGCCTCCTCCTCTGAGGGAGGCCACCAAACCAAACCGAGAGAGCAGGAAGAGAGAAGAGGGAGAGAGAGAAATCCAAGTTACTTTCCCGCAGTCTCAATCTCAGGGGAAAAGGAAAGTGTGCCCTTTCCCTCCTGGTGTCGGGAGGTGCCATGTTGATAAATGAACCCAGTAGAGTCGGGCTCCCAGACCTTGTCCACTCCCCAGGCTTCAGCTCTGTCTCCCACTCAAAGGACTTTTTGCAGGGCCACCAGGAAGGCAACAGAGTTAGGGTGGAGCCAGGGCTGGTAGGGCAGGGAAGGGGCCCTACCTGGCGAGGAGTGCTCTGAGAGCCGGAACAGCATGGCAGGGGTTGGTCTCCGGCGCCGGATCTAAGGAGATTTGGGGGGGGGGGTGGACAGGATAGACACCTGCAGCCCACCCCCACCCCCAGGCAGGCAGCAGGGAACAAACAGTGCTTTGGAGTCCCCAGGGAACCTTTGAATCAAAGACTGTCAGAGCTGAAAGAAACTCTGTAGCTCACCCAACCCCCTCATTTTATAGAGGTGAAAACCCAAGGCTCAGAGAGGTTCTGCAATGTGCTCAAGGCCACACAGCACACCAAGTCCAAAAGAGGAGAAAAAACCCCAGTCACTGACTCCTGTGCTCATCCCACTCCATGGCTACTCCAGAACAGACATCTCCTTTTCTGTCTTCTCCCACCAGGGCCCTTCCTCTCCCCAGTGTCTGAAGACATCAGACCTCAGGAGCCAAAGCTGGCTTAGCTATAGCTCCAGCCGCCTCAAGGGATGGAACTTCTGGGAAAGATGCCCCGTGGGCGGTGGCACCCACATGGCTCTGCCCACCTAAGTTCAGCTCAAGGGTTCCAAAGAAACCAGATCCAGCTGCAGAGGGAAGCTGAACCCGGGCACATCCACCTCACACTGAGGGCCTGAGACCCTGACCAAAGGGACCTGGGGGTGTCTCTGGGGCCTGGGACTGGGCCCCTCTGGCAGTCTCTGTCAGGCCATTGAACTTGTTGCCCAGCCCTTGTGAAAAATGAAAAGCTGCCCTTCTTGCTACATGAGCCAAGCTGAATGGCGGTGGCACTGAGCACTCCCAGCAACTGCCCCCCCCATCAGCTTGGCAATCAGACCAACTGTAGGTTAATTAGGTCCCCTTTGAGCTCCAGGGAAATGCACAAAGAGAACCAGGTGAGTGAAGCTGAAACTGCCACCTCCCCCTGCCAAGCTCCCTCTGCCCTCCAGACCAAAAGCTGCTCAGGCCCAGGACTCAACCGTCCACCCGGTCTCCCCCCAAATGCGACTGGCCCCATTCTCACTGCTCTGTTGGGAGTCAGCTGCAGCTCAGCAACAAGTGACCCCCGCTGGGCCGTGGGGGGGCGGAGCCCTCTGTCACAACCCACCCGCCCCCACCACTGAGGCCTCCCAGCCTCCAGGAAGGCTCTTCCTCGGACTCAGTAGTCTGTGGGAAGAGTTCTGGCTTCCGTAATGACTGGTCACCTCTCCCTCCCTGGGACCTGGCAGCAGAAGGAGGTCAGAACAAGGTTCTGGCGACCCCAGCCTAGGCACACGCGGTGCGACCAGAGAGACGCAGGGCAGCGGGGTAGGGGCTTCCAACTCCTGCTGTGTAATAGGGTCGGCGATGTTTCCCCCATCTGACAAGGGCGGAGTGGTCCTGCTGGCAGTCCAGGGAAAGGGGCTAGCCTTGCGGGACTGCGCAGGGTCTAAAGGACCTGCCTGCTCCCGGGCGCTCGCTGCTGGGAACTCTCCGGTCCCGGGGATCAGAAGGGAGGCCCGGGGAAAAAGTTGCACGAGTCTCCAGCGAACTTCGCGCGCGGCCCGGCGCCCCCGCCGCGGCCGAGGCAGAGCCCGGACTGTCCTTCCGCCCCCACCCAGGCCCGTCCGCGCCGAGCGCCCGGCGGCACCGAGCAGCCCCCGGGGTGTGTTGGGGGCGCTGCCCGGGCGGGGCGCTCGCTGCCCCCTTACCATCTCCACCTGCCGCGGGTCCAGCTGGCTGGGGGGCGCGGGCACCGAGAACTGGATCTTCTTGCGGTCCTTGGGGTCCATGGCGGCGGGGCGGGCGGCGGGGCTGGGCTCGGGGTCTCGGCTGCGGTCCCTGCTCGGCTCCCCCGCGCTGCTCGGGGCGCGCGCTGCAGGCGGGCTGTGTGTGGCGAGGAGGAGGAGGAGGGCTGTTCACGCACAGATAAAAATACCGCGCTCGCGAGGGGAGGGCGCGCGCGGGGAGGAGGGGTCGCCTGTCGAGCCGGGCTGGGCGCGTCCCCGGCTCCCTCCGGGCTCGCCGGCCGCGCTCGCCGCGCTCGCTCAGGGCCTCGGTCCCCTGGCACCTCCGGCTCGGGGGCTCTGTGTCTCTCCTCTCCTTCCCTTGCTCTCTGGGAGCGCCTCCGAGTGTCTCTGCCTCTCCCGCTCTTCCTCGATCTCCCCCCCTCTGCCTCTCCTCTCCGTGTGTCCCTGTCTCTGCTGGGCTCACCCCTCTGGTCCCAGCCTTGGGGTCCTCAGCCCGTCCCCTCGGCGTGGCACTGGCGCCCGGGTGCTTGGAGGGAGGGCTCAGGAGAAAGTGGCCAATAAGCACCAAGAATCGTGCTCTCCTGGGGCTGGGAGGGTGGGGAGTGCGAGCCAAGGCCGGGCTGGGGGCCCCCTGCGGTCTCCCCAGAACTTGAAGCTGCATTATTGATGGAGTCCAGCAGAGAGGCTAAAGCAGGCAGGAAGGGGGGAGTCAGGACTCCAGCTTTAACCACTTCATGGCCCTGGTACTTGGAGTTTCTCGGAGGCCGTGAGGTCGTGGAGAGAGTGCCAACAAGTCACGCTGTGAATGGGGGTGTCCTAGAAATGGAGTGAGTGTGAGCGAGTTGTGTGTGGGAGGACACGTGTCAGTCATCATGGCAGGGAGTGTGTGCAAGTGCATGCCAGGGGCCCTGTGGTGCCCACGGGGGGGGGGGGGCTGTGGTGTGAGTGTGAGTCTGTGTGAGTAAGTGTGTCAGAGTGTCAAGGATGCGGGTGTGAGTGGCAGGGCGTGGGAGGACTGCGTGTGTGCGGGGGAGGGTGTGGGTGTGGGGAGGATGTCAGAGGCTGTCAAGGTGATGGGCAGGCGTGTGCTGGCTTGCAGGGGGGTGGGGGCTCCGTACCCACAGCAGACAGGGTATGAGGTTGTGAATGTGTGACACTCCTGGGGGGAAGAGGGAGATGTGTCCCTGCCACAATGTTCCCTGGATTCACGTGTCTCCTGCCTTTTCTCCCCAGATCTATCGGTGGGGGGCAGAGCCAGCTCAGAGTCGGGGTGGGGGTGGGCTTGGGGGCTGCCTGTACACGTGCCATCACGTGTGTGAGTTTGGTGCATAGGGGAACAGAGCTGGGGAGAGAGGGGGGTGTGCTCCTTTCCGAGGTGTGAGCCTCTCCAGAGGTGTGTGTGTCTCTGGACCAGGGGAGAGGAGAAGCCCCTGGCTGGAATGTCCCTGTGTCTGTCCAGGCTCTGGGTGTCTTTGCGGGAGCTGGGGTTTCCTCTGCGGTGTGTGAGGGTCTGAAAGCCTCTCTCCGGTGCCAAGAGGGTACACGTGTGTACATATGCGTGTGTCTTCCTGGGGCTCTGTTGGTATTGGCGTCTTCTCTCCTGCTCACTCTCAGGCCTGGAACAGCCAGGAGCCCTCCCTACCCCTCAATTCCCCCGGCAGCTTTTCCACCCCTTGGTGGAGTGAGAGGCCAGAGAAATGTTATGGAAACAGGGTCAGGGCCCACTCTGGGGGTGAGGGAGCTGGGCGGCAGGAGGGGCAGAGCTTTGCTTATGGGAATGGGATGTCCTAGCCACTCAGCTCCACGTCTGCCAACCCCAGGTCTGGCTCAAGTTCCTGGGCATTTGTTGACGTACATACTTGTTAGGAAACAGCCCAGCCGGATGCCAGGTTGCTGGCCCAGGGGCGTGGGCATCTCTGGCAGCCCCTGGCTTGGCCCAGAGCCCCTCTTCCCAATGGGGCATGGTGGGGAGTGGCAAAGGAGTTTGGCAATGCCGTGGGAGGGTGAATGAGGAAGTCTGGAAAGTAAGAAGGGGCATAGGAAGGGCATGGCCCAGGCAGAATCTGAACAGCCACTGGGCAAAGGTGGACCAAAGGGCCTGTGGCTTCCAGAGCTGGGAGGCACGGGGAAGGATGGTTGGGTGGGATGAAGGGGACAGAGGCGAGCTGGGTGGGTGATGAGAGGACAGGGACAGGGAGGCAGTCACCACCAGTTGCACCTCAGAGCCCTTCAAAGCCAGGAAGGCCTTGGGGAACATGGCAGCTGAGACTCATTTGACCCAAAGGGCTTATTTATGGAGGACCTGCCAAAAGTATTGGAGCTCTAGGAGACCCGCATCAGGAAAGAGTCCTCTGATGCCAGGTAGGGGCAGCTAAGAAGGGAAATGAGAGCCGAGAATCTTCCTCCTCCTCTAGGACTGGAAGATGGCATCTTTGGGGGTAGAGGGAGGGTCTCTGCCCTCTGCTCCCAGCCTTTGCCTGGCCACCCACACCTCTGGCTGCTAAACCCTGGGGCCAAGAGGGGTGGACAGAGGGACAGACACAAGGGACAGACAGGAAGAAGGAAGGAGAGATGACAGAGACTGCACAGAGACTGGAGGTGAGAGAGAGATAAGGGGGTAGGTAGGAGAAAGCGAAAAGAGACAACACATGTGAAAGACAAGAGACAAAGGCAGGCAGAGAGGAGAAAGCTCATGACGGAGAGAGGCAGGAGACAGAGATGGAGAGAGAGTAAAAATAGCTCAGCATTAAGATAATTGCAGCTCACAGCTCTGCCCTCCGTTAGGAATTAAATGAGGTTTTATTACTTTGATTTTTCTCTCCTGGATCCTACGCGACTTCTCAAGAACTTGGGGAAAAGTTTTTCAGGTGGGCGGCCAGGTGGTGGGGGCTTCGTGGGCGGCGACAGAGGAGGAAGGGAAGGGACTTCTGGGAGCTGGGGGAAGGGCGGGCAGGGGCAGGGAGTGGGGAGGGGCTGGGAGGACAGTGGAGCCCAGCAGGAGCTGGAGGAGGCGGCCAGGACCAGGCACATGGGAGGGGTGTGCACTGATGATCAAGGGGCCCGGATGACCTCCATTCACTTTGATTTAGGATTAATCATATGCAAATGAGATGTAAAAATAATATGCCACTCCTTGGTTATTATTCTTGAGTTAGAAGCACAGGCGGTTGGGTCCAAGGAACAAATTCAAGACCTTGTTTGACTTACCTCTGATTGAACTCTGGGTCTTCCTGCTTGGACCAACAAAAAAAGTTTATGATAGGGTGTCTGTTAGTGTGTCAGGCCTGAGCACAGTGTTTTGAGGCGTGTCCTTCCCACCATTTATCCTTGCCCGGTGCCTCCCACAGCACCTGGCATTCCGAGGCACTACATTCACCTCCTCTTGCAGGTAAGTTTGAGAAGGTGGTGCGAGGCCTCTGCCCTCTTTTGGAGAGGTGAGTAGAAGAGACGCTTGGGAATATTCCCTTCCTCTCCCCAGGCAAGATGTGGACACATGGACAGAACATAAACTAGGGAGTTTGACAGTCCTGGGTAGGAATTTCAGGTCTGTAACTTACTGTGTGAACTTGGAAAAATGTCTTACCTTCTCTGTGTCTCAGTTTCCTTATGTTTCAAAGTCCCCCCTCACGCGGTGGCTGTGACTATTAAATGGGGTAAAATTTAATAAAGCCCCTAGCCCAGGGCAGGGGACCTCGACAAAAAGGTTCCTGCTTCCCTGGAGCTTTAGGGATGCAGTTCTGAAAAGAGCCAGCAGGTGGCGGAGTCGGCCAGGGTTTGGGCCGCTAAGTTGCTGGCACTGCAGGTCCGTAGTTGGGCATCACACCTGTGACCTTGGCACCAGGGAGCGGAGCTGGAGCTGGCCGAGCTGGAGCTGTCTGGGTTGGCATGTGGCAGCTGGACGGGAGGCCCAAGGAAGTCCCGGGAAGCAGCCTTAGAGGAGCCGGGAGGGCTGTCTGGGCGCACCAGGGCTTCCTTCTCTGTGGCTGGGGAAATTGTGTGTGTGTGGGGGGGGGCGTTGGGGGGAAAGACATTCCAAGACCCACCTCCTCTAGGGAAACCCTGGACACCGAGAGGATAGGGCAAAGGTACCATCAGCCAGGACGGTGGTGGCACTAGGACAAGTGGGCAATCATCTGAGACATTCATTTACACCCTCGTTCATTCATTCATTCACTCATCCATCTCTTTGCCCATTCAATAAATTCACATTGGGTACTTAGGTGCTTTTTAAAATTCAACTTTATTGGGTTAGAGTTTACATACAATAAAATATTAAATATATATTTCAATGAGTTTTTGAAAATTTTATAGCGTGTGACCACTGCCAGGATACAAACATAGAATGTTTCCATCACCCTAAAACATTCTCTTTTGTTCCATCCAAGTCAATCTCCCTTCCCGCCCCACTGGGTGTATCATAACTCTTAGCACACTGTTTTGAGACGCGTCCTTCCCACCACCCGTCTTTACATCACCACCTGCCTGCTGCAGTGCCCAGAGTACAGTTTGCAGTACATGCTCTAGAGAGGATGGCTTGAGGAACGAAGGAATGCATAGGTAAATCCATGAGTCATAGAAACTGACAGTGGTGACATATATGGAGCACTTACTCTGTGCTGGGCACTGGGCTGGACCCTTTATATGCACCTCACTAGTATCATTCCCATTTACAGGTGAGGCGATTCGGTTCAGAGGGGTTCAGCAGCTTTTGCCCAGAGCCTGGGTTCAAACGCAGACAGTGTAACTCCAGAGCCCTCAGTCTTTACTGCTGCCTTTAGCCCACTGAGGATGGACGAGTGGAGGATCGCCTGGACGCACTTCTTGCAGCGGACGTCGTTCTTGCTGGGTTACTAGACCAGGTTTCTCTCCCACCCAGCCCGGTTTGGACCCACCGCGGAAGCTGCAGAAATCGATGTGCCGAAGCTGCCCTCTGGTGGCATAAACGAGTACAGCAGTGTCTGTGCCCTCTGGCGCCCCCAGGTGGAAGCTGGGGTGTTGCCGAGAAGAGACCAAGCCGCAGCCCACAGCGGGGGCAGCCTCAGCCCGCGGCACCTGGAGACCCCCTGCTCTGGCCACTGCCTGGTGCCCCCCGAGGTGCCAGCTGAGGCTGCCCCCGAAGAATGCCAGCTGCCGGAGTCCGCCGCCTCCCACTCCCTCCACCAGCCTCGCACACACTCCAATCCCGGTCCAGTCGGCTGCTTCCATTCCCTGAAGAAGAGGCCCTAAAGTTAAAACAGCTGTTAATTTATAAACCAATTTTTCCGTGACTGCTTAATAAATCGCCAGCAGCTGCTCTGCCCCCTCCTCCTGCCCAGGCACCCGGCCCCGGGGGCTGCATGGAGAAGCTCAGAGCCGCCAGCCTGCTCCTCATGCCTCCTTCCCCCAACACCCCCCACCAAACATTGCCCCCAGAAACTGGGCTTGTGGGGGGAAACCCTGATGAACCCAGCTTCTCTGGTCTGTAGTGAGTGCTGAGATGAGGATGGGTTTTCCTGCCTGGTGGGCCGCAGCCCAAAGGACATCCCTCCCAATGCTCTCCAACCCGTCACCCTAGACTTCCAGGCCCAGAAGGTGGGTGTCAAAGGTTTCTCTAGTTCTGGGGAGATGTAGGTGTCGGGATTCCCTGGAGAAGTTCCCTTGAGCCCCTTGGAGGTAAGGGGACCCTGATAGGGCCCAGGGCTTGTCCCTGAGAGCATAGGAATCTCAATTCCCATATCAGGGTGGTCCCCCTGACAGATGCTAACCGGCTCCTCGCTCCGGGGTGGGCTGGGAGGGGAGGCAGCCTACTCCCGGGAGATCCCCACACACATCCACCCCCAGGATGACGCAGAGGAGGTCTGGCCTCCTGAACGTCCACTTTGCCCAGCTCCTGCTAGCACATAAAAGACAACGTGAAAATCCACGAGGGCTGGGGGCCACTACGATGGCAGGAAGGAGGCATATTCTTTCTCTTTGCCTCTGCAAATTCCAAAGACACCCAGGGTGAAAAGCCTGCTGCCGTTGTGATCCTTGCCTCCACAGGGGTAGGGGGTCAATTCGGCCATGCCCCTGTAGCCACACGCTCAGTAGGAAAGGGGCAGGAGGGTGGTAAAGCTAGCGCAGGAGTTCAAATCCCAGTTCTACCACCTACTAGCTGTGTGACCTTGGTCAAGTCATTTAACCTCTCTCTCTTTCCTCAGTGTCTCTATTTACAAAATGTTGATAATAATAGAATTATTATGAAAATGTAACAAGTTGATACATATAAGCACATGGTAAAAAAAGTGATTTATTATGAAGTGATCATAGTATTATCTTCTTATTCCCCTGCTGGAAAGAGTAGATACTGGAGCAGAGAAAGTAGCAAATCTTGGGGTGAGGGTGCCCAAGAGATTGCCAGAGGGAATGGGATGGAGGCAGGTAGGAGTGTGTCTGGGACAAAATTAAGGAAAAAACCCAACCAGGATTCCTGGGTTATGAGGTCAGACTACGCTTTACCACTCTGGGCTTCTCTGTTTCCCCCCATGCCTCCACCTCTAGCCCACTGGGCAGCCATGGCCCTTCCCCAGCCTCCTTCTGGCAAAGGAAGGAAAAGTCTCCACCCCACCTCAGCTCCTGGAGCCCCTTCTCCAGAAGCCAGTTCTTCCCACAGTCTAACTGAGAGCCCTTCCACCTCCTCTCTTGTTCTGCCCTGGTCCTCTCCACCCTGTCCCAGAGCCTGGTGGACTCTGCTCTCATACAGGCCGGGCCACAGCCTGGCCTTGCTACACTCCCCCTGTGTGTCCCAGAGCAACTTAGTCAACCTCTCTGTGCCTTGGGTTCTACATCTCTAAAATGGGGATAATTCTAGAACCCACCTCCTGGGTTGCTGTGAGAGTTGAATGGGACACTGCACGTAAAGTTGTTAGCACTGGGCCTGGCGCATAGCAGGAGCTGCAGACATGGGGGTAGAGTGTGGGGGAAAGAACTCAGATGCCAGAGCTAGACTGTCTGGGTGCCAATCCTTCTCCACTACTGACAGCTGGGTGACCTTCAGCAGGTTGCTTAACCTTCTCGTGCCTGTTTCTCCATCCATAAAACGGGGACTGTAACAGAACCTATGTCACTGGGTGGTTGTGAGGCATCTAAAGCTTTTGGAACAGCTCTCCAGCTAAATAAATGTTTGCAGGATTTAATAGTATTGTTAGTTGCTGTCATTATCATCAGCCCCCACTAGGGCTCTGACCCTCCTTAAGCCTTGCCCCGCCTAGGGGCTTGCTGAAGGCAAAAGGTTGGAGAGTGAGCAGGACCAGACTGGAGGCCCTGGCATTGGGGACCCCAGCTCAGGACAAGCCCTCAATCCTCACCTCCTCAGTGTGCCCACCTCTGGCCTCCCCCTGGACCCTGGCCTGGGCACAACTGGTTCCCTTTGCCTTCCCCAGTCAATGGCCCTGCAAACAGCCAGCCCCCTCCCGGTGCCCGGGTCCTGACTACCTCCTGGAAATAAAGCAGGGTCCCCGGGGCCCACTCAAGCCCAGGACTGCTCTGCCAGGGTGCCAGCTGGTGCCCACGGGGGCGGGGCCGCGATTTGATCATGTGGAAAGAGAAAGCTGGAGGCACCCCCAACCTTGGTGGCCCCTACCAGATACAAGAAGAGAGCCTGGGCCACCCAGGACATGCTTGTAGCTTCCTTCCCCTGGGGACAGAAAGGGGTGGGAGCTGAGATTGGCCTGTCCTGTGCCTCAGTTTACTCAGCTATCCTGGAAATGGAGCCTTCCTTCCTGTCTCCCAGGTTCCCAGGGGTCTCAAAGGCCTTGGCATTGACTCTCAGAGCTCCTTGCCCTCTTTCCTTTCTTAAAGAATCTGAGTTCAGCCTCCTCCTTCCCGCCCAGATTCTCTCCTTAGAAGCCACCCAGGAGGACACTGAGTCCCACAGGGGTAGGAAAAAGCCAATCGCCCGCTTGAGACAGCCCCTGCTGGGCGCGGGGCTGCATCTCCAAGTCTACCCAGGGAGCTAGGTGCCGCCAGGGTCACCCGCGCTCCCTGCCCCTGCCCCTTCCCGCCGCCACTGGCCCTTTAAGAGCCTCTCCGCGCGCTGCCGTCCCGGATCAGCCAGAGAGACCATTAAAATTTTATGCAGAATGAAAATGGGCCAGGTCTCCAGCTTCCTCGCTCCCATCCAATGATTTATTACTCGCAAATACCACAGAACTAATTAGTATAGTAATTAATTAATACGCATTTGCATATTTGCATGTGCAATTAGTGCAGTGGAGTGATTACTGGGAGAATGAGGGGCCCCGATTGTCAGATGTGAGGGGGAAGTGGCCTGGAAAAGAGTTAGTGGGAATGAACTTTGTAGGGAGCGCGATGGCGGGGAGCGAGGGGAGGCGAGCAGGGTGAGGCTGGGGGCGCCGGGGCGCCTGTTGGGGCGCAGAGCAGCCGCGCGGAGGAGCGCGGGCCCGGGCCCCCCGCGGCCCCCAGACCCCGGCCGGGTCGCGACCCGGCGCCCCCGCCCCGCCCGGCCCGCGGCCCCGCCCCGCCCCCGCCGCGTGGCACGGCTCCAAGCGCGCGCCTGATTGTTATGCATTGTGTTCCTTGTAGCGAGCGGAGCCGGGCGGAATGGGGCTGGCACAAGCTGTTTCCCTGCCACGCGGCGGTGGCACCTTAAAGGGGCAGCGTCCTCTTCCCGCCGCCGCCGCCGGCCCGCCCCCGCAGCCGCCGGCCCCACCTCGGAGCCTGGGCGCCCTGCACCCCCGACCCGGCTCCTGGCCAGAGGGCGCGCGCGGAGCCGCCGGGAGGGGCGCGGTCACGGGGGCGCGGGGCACGTGCCGAGGGAGCCGGGCGGCAGGAAGTCGGGGCTGCGAGCGCGGATTGGGCGGCTGGGCGCGCCGGGCGCGGTGCCAGGCGCGGGGCGGGGGTGGCGAGGAGAGACCGGGAGCAAGCCAGGAGAAGGACAAGGAGAAGGAGAGAGTGGCAGGAGCCTCTGGGTGCCAGGTGCTTCCTCATAGGATGGGGCCGCTGCTAATCCTCGCGGAGATCCTGGGAGGCGGGGCTCCTGTTCCCATTTTACAGATGCAACGTCAGAGGCGCTGCGGGCGGGCGGCTACTGAGCAAGCGGCAAAGCTGGGGCGCATGGAGCTGGTCGGCCCATCCCCAAATGTTCAACGTGGTGCCAGGGGCCAGAAGAGGGAGTGGCATTTGCTGAGGGGACATTAGGGAGGACTTTCTGGTGGAGGAAGCACCTCACTGAGCCTGTAAGGGCGAATAGGGCCCCCTCCGGAGGAGCTGAGGGAGGAGGGTACGAGGGAGAAACCCCATGTGCCCCTCCCTGTGTATAGAGGAAGCCCTGCCTCCCTGCCCATGAGGAGAATTTGATAGACCCAGGACATGGCACTGGCTCCTGTGATGGGGGCCCAGGACAGAGGGCAAATGCTGGGCACAGATACTTCCCTTTCAGCAGACCAGGGAAAGGAGAGTGCTTTTATAATAGTGAATTAGAGCAGCAGGACTCAGGAGTTCAAATCCAGGCTCTGCCACTTACTAGCTGTGTGACCTTGACACACTAACCTTAACCTCAACCTCTCTGTGCTTCAGCGTCCTGGTCTTTAAGTGGCGGTAATAGTAGTCCCTCCCTCTGATGTCTTGTCAAGAATGAAATAAGATGAAACTTGTGAAGCCCAGTGCCTGGCACAGATAAGGCTCGCCATTGTCATCATTACACCCTTACACACATTATTACAGGGACCTCTGGGGCCCCGGGAGCAGGAGGACCCCAAATCAGGGATCGGGTTCTGCTTTCTAGTCCCAGCTCTGCCACTCACTCATTGCGTGACTCCAGGCAAGTCGCTTCCCCTCTCTGTGCTATGATCTCTTCATCTTCAAATGTGGGGTTGGTCCCCGAGGCTCCTACCCCTAGACTGTTCTCTCTTCCTCCCTCTGGACCCCAATTAAAAAGTATCCACCCTTTATGCCAGGCGGTCCTTCCTAGCTCCACTCCTGGGGCTGAGCCAAGAGAGCTCTGGTTAAATTGAGACCCCCTGCCCTGACCAAGTCCTCCACACACACCCTGCCCCAGTGGCCCTTTGGGGCTGTCCTCCTGTGAACACCAGCACCACTGTGGCGTGGGTCACCTGTGCCTACTGCCAGGCCCAAGTGTCCATGACATCCATGCCAGGCTCAAGGGAAGCATCAGAGAACTGTCCGGTATCAGGCCCCCAGAACTCCCCAGCCAAGACCCCTGGCTCTGACTTCCAGGGGAGGAAACTGGGAAATGTCCAGGTCACAGGGATGTCCACAGCAGAGCCTCCCCAGAGGAAAGAGAGCCCAGGCTGCACCTTGGTTCCGTGCTCTTGCCGCTGCCCTGCTCTGCGCTGTCAGTGAGGGGCCTGCCACCCCCATCAGTCAGTACTTGGCTCCCCAGAAGTGCACTTCATAACCTGCTGTCCTTTGGTCCCCTGTCAGTGCTGAGGTGCAGGGAATGGGTGACCAGGCTTCACTGTTCCCATTTTACAGATGGGAAGCAGAGAGTTACACGGTTTGACCAAGGTCAAGGCACTGCCCAGTCTGGTGCACCTGGAGCTCCCTCTTCTTGCTCTGGCCGTGGGAGTGGAGTTGGGAGGCGGCAGGAGCAAGGTGTATCAGCTGCTCACGTGGAAACTGAACAAGAGAAGCAGAACAAAGATACAGTGATGAAGAGAGCTCCAGGAACAAACACTTTTTTAAAAAAATAAAGTTGATCAGGAGCTTGGAGTGAAATCAGCCACTGCTGGACAGGGCTGCCGGCTGAGGCAGCACTTTCACACCTGTTAGCTCACGTCCAGCTTCTAACAGTGCTATCGGGCAGGGCTTAGCGTAGTGATCACACCCATTTTACAGAGGGGAAGGCTGAGGTGCCATGTCCGTGCTGAGATTGGTGGGGAGGCTGAGGAGGGGCTTCCTGGGGATGGGTGCCCTGCCCCGGCTGCAGCCTCCCATTCTGGGGTGGAACTGGCACCTCCTCCAACAGTGGCAGGACAGGCCTTTGGTGCCACAACCACAGACAGAGGAACTTCTGCAGGCCAGGCTTTGGGCTCAGTTCCTGCTTATGGAACGTGCTGCCCAGAGAGGCCTCCTGGAGGAGGTGACGCTTAGACTGAATAAGTGAGGAAGGGGGCGCTCCAGGAAGAAGGGACAGCCTGAACAAAAGTCCCAGGGCATGAGGCTTGGGAAAGTGGAAACAGTCACGATCTGAGAGGACAGAGTTAAAGGCGGCAGCCAGGTCAGGGATATGCTTAGGGTCCCTAAGGAGCCTGACCTGATCCTCAGGGTGAGGGGGAGACATTGAAGGTGCCTGAGTGGGCAGGGGAATACCATGTTCGGATTTGTATTTGAGACGAGATTGACAGGGTGGGTAGCCTTGGTCCTGTGAAGGTAGCCAGAGGAGCCAGGCCCTTGGGAAATCAGTGCCAACTTCCTGGAGGAGGAGGGCCTGGGCAGGCCCATAAATCAGAAGTGTTCTGAGGGATTGGGTTGGCATCAGCAGAGATGAAAAGGCAGCAGGAGTGGGACTCTTCTGTGTCATTGGACTTCACCTCTCCTCAGGGAGTTGCATTTACCCCCTAGTGGGCAGGAGTAGGGTGAGGGGTAAGAAGAGGGGGTCTGAGCCTGCTGGGGACAAGTCCCATGGGGCCTCATGGGGCCTCAGGACCAGGGCCTCCTAGCCCCAAGCCCTCTTGGTGAGGGCCACTTTGGGGAGAATCTGTGGCCTGCCATGCGAGTCTACCTCTCCAGGCTGAAATTTGTGCAAAAAGCAAGGGCAGGGTTGGGGGGTCCGGGTTGACAGGGACCTTGACCTTACTGCTTTAGGAGAGTCTCTAACCCAGCCAGGCTTCAATGCAACAAGCATTTGTGGAGTGCCAACCAGTAAGGGCTGCGCAAAGCCTGGGACTAAAGAGACAGGAAACAAGTAGCACCAAGGCCAAGTCAGGGTAAGTGGACCCTGACAGAGGAGGTAAGCTGCTCTGCTGGGGAGATCAGGGAAGGCTCCCAGGAGGAGGTGTCTGGGAACCTGTCTTGGTAGGAATGAGGATGCATTTGGTCAAAGGGAAACTCAGGGACCTATGCCCACAGGGAGGGAGCTCTTCTCTGAAAAACAGGGCTCAGAGGCCAGAAGTCAAAGGTTATGGAAGCAAAGGTCATTCCACTTTTAGAGCAAGGGAATAATCCTGAGGGGCTGGCTTTGCTGGAGGACTAGTTGGTCTCCTCTTTCTGTCCTTTATCCCTGTTTGCGGGTGGGGCAGGGGACAGGGATGCAGTGGCCGTCTGACCCAGGGCTCTCAGCCCATGCCTGGCCCACCCATCTCTGGGTGGGGTCTAGGCCCAGAGTGGGAGCCCAGGGAGCAGAGAAAGGAAGTGGGAAAGAATCCTGGTCGTGAGCTGGGGATCAGGACAGGAGGTCAGCTCGGAGGAGGGGGCGACACCTCCCTGGCCCTCCCCTCCCCCTCCCCTATGGCACCACAAGGCACGCAGCCGCATATCACCCGTGCCAGCCCTCACCTCCCGGCAACGTCGCCGCATTCTCAGCCACGCCATCTGGCGTGCCCGCCGCTCCCCAGCACACTGCGGCGGGCGGGAGGAGGAGGGGGCAGCGGGGCAGGTGCCCACCCCAGAGCCAGGAAGGAGCTGCAGGTCCCCTCCCCCAGCATCCTTTGGACTTGAGGTGGGGCAGGGGGCTGGGAAGGGGGCGGCAGGTGCTCTTTTGCTTCAGGAGGAAGCTTCAAGCACCCGAACTGCTGGAAGAGGCGCCGTCTGGGCAGTGCCAGCCCGCCCCTCCCCTCCCCTCCCGCCGCCCACCCCCCGCAGCCCAGCTAATGCCAGGGACACAGGCCCTGCAAGGATCTCCAAATTCCAGCCCTAGCCCTCAAATCTGAAGTGGGGGTGGGAAGAACAGGTGTCCCCCTTCTCCCCATGCCCCGTGCTCACTGCTCCCTTACCTGCCTGCCCCCTCCACCTAGGGCGGCCCCAGGAGAGAGGTGTCTGGCTGCAGCAGGGAGGGACACCTGCGTTTGACCCACCTGCTGCCTCTCTCCCCAGCCTGGTGCTTTGGTGGGAAATCAAGTCTCCTTCAGCGCACTTGCCCCCACCAGTCTCATGGGGGTGGCAGCGACTGGCTAGCTGTCCCTGTGTGTCAGGGTGGAGTGGAGCAGTTACAGATTCATGTGTGTGTGTGTATTTATTTTGGTGGAGCAGGGGGTATAATGAGAGCAGTTTTATAGAACATTCTTGCTGTCCCCTGAGCAAGATTCCCCTAGACTGCTCAGGAATGACCTAACCCCTCCCGCCCTCCCTCTCTACTCCCCCTCCACACCCTCAGCCCCCTCACCCCTGCCCCCCAGGACCTGAGCCTGTACAAAATGGCTGCCACCCCTCTGAGGCAGCCATTTTAGGTGCCCAGACTGTGGCCTCCCTTGGGATGGGGCTATGTCTCCATGGGAACCTCAGGCCCCCAGCTCCCAGCTCCCTGTGTGAGGTGTGGGTGGCAGAAACGGGGGTCTTCCAGGCCTGTCTGAAGTGCCCACCATCCCCCTTTTCCTCTCGGAGACCTGGAGGGGACCAGGCCCCTCACCAACTCCCTTCCCCCAATGCCAGGGGGAGGAACAGATGGCATCTCTGGGTGTCCTTCTCCTTCCGTCTCCTTCCTTCCATTTCTGGCTCTTTCTGTCTCTCCGTCACTGCATCTCTGCATCTCTGGTGTAGAGAGGGGCGCGTATGTCCCTGCGTGTTCATGCTTGCTCGTGTGTATGTGGACACACGTGTTGTGCCTCTTTCAAGCCCATGTCTGAGGCAGGCCCATCCCACACCTCCCTCTGTTCCAATTTTCCCCTGGTTTTTATTGTATCTTCTAAAAAAAAGTTGAAATGTGTCGAGTGAGAAAAACTTGTTCCATTTTTCTGAAGGAAGAAAAGACAGGGGCAGGAGAGAGACCTAGAGGGATGAAGTTCTCTGCACCCCCAGGCAAGCCCCCCAACTCAGGCCTCCTTCTCTGGGGGCTTCTCAGACCCAGAGAGCTGAGGTTGCTCCTGACAGGAGACCCAAGGGACAGGAGGACCCCCCTAAGGACTCCCCTATCCTGAACAGGTTTCTGCCTCCAGCTTGGAGGAGCCTCTGGTGGGTTTCACCCCACCCTCAGTGTCCAGGGAAGAAGGCAGGGGGTATCCTTCCCCCCCAGCGAAATGTTCATTCACTTGTTCCTCGATTTACTCATCCATTAATTCAACAAAAATTTCCTTTCTATACAGACAAAGCATTCTGAATGTGTGTAGGGAGGGGTACGTGCAAGAAATCAACATTGTAAAGCATGTTACAGTTTACAAAGTGTTTTAATAAAAATAAGAGTTGGCGTTTACTGGAGGCTCCATATATTGCTGGTCTTGTGCTAATCTCATTACATGTGTTATTCCATTTAGAACTCACAGCAGCCCTACGAGGGTGTAGCATAATTATCCCCATTTTACAGATGGGGAAATCAAGACTGAGAGAAGTTATATAACTTGCTCAAGGCATTCAGCATTTTTTAAAGTTCGTAAGCAGAGTTGGCTGGGAATCAGAAGCCCAGAGCATTTGCATGTAGCCAAAGGACCATGGAGCCAGGGAACTCAAGGAGAAGGGCTACTAGGATTGAGGACTCTGCCCTCAGTAAAGGGACAGCAAAGCTTTAGGGGCTGTGCCCGAACTTAGAGGGGGGTCTGGCCAGCACTCCTGAGTCTCTGCCCTACCCAAGGCCCTTCCGTTGGCCCCGTTCTCTGCCATGCTCAGAACCCCCCATGGAATCTACCATAGAAGGGATTCACCTTCCCACACTCGGAGTCTATGAATGGAGGAAAACTTACTCTCTGCTTCTCATCCTTGGAGACCACTGAGGCAGATTGTGGGTTCTTGAAGGAGCAAGACTGGGCTGGGAGTCAAGTACCAGAGTTCCAGACTCAGTTCAGTGCTTCACCTGTGTGTTCCTAGGTGAGTCAGTTTCCCTCCCTGGGCCTCTGTCCAGGGGCAGTTGGGACTGTGCTGTCTGAGGCTCTTTTAGTTCCTGGCCAGGTGACTCTGAGAGCCCCAGACAGCACCAGCACCCCCTTCCACAAGGCCCTCTTAGCCTTTACATGCGCCCCTATTTACAACTGAATCCAGTCTACCCCCATGTCAAATCTTACCAGCCCAAGGCTATCTCTGGATGCTGCCAGAGGGAGAGAGCGAAGGTCTAGTCCTCCTCTGCTCCCCTTTCTGCCACCACAGTGCTCGGCACATGGCTGACAGTAAAACATGTGTGCTGAAAGTGTAGGTGGCGTTGGATGTTCATATATCAACCAGAGGACCAGGAGGTACAGAAAATGTGGTTCTAAAACACACAAATGGCCAAACTGAGGTGTGGGCAGGGGCTCTCAACACCTGGCTGTGACTACCTGCTCACAGTCCACACTCTGGTCTATCTGAGTGGGAGTGTGCATCCATTTCCTGCACCAAGGGGTGAGGAACAGGCCCGTGTGTGTGTGTGTGTGTGTGTGTGTGTGTGTGTGTGTGTGTCTAAGGCTACCTCCCTCAACCTGGGCCATTTGCATCTGTGTCTGGCCCAGTGAGAGGGTTGAAAGGTGAGCTGCAAGATAAAACAGCAATTTCCTACCTTCCTTGTCAAAACACCTGTCTGACCTGCCTCCTCCTGGCCACTCTTGGGGTTGGCTTCAGTACTTTTTGCAAGGGGAGGAGAATGCTCAAGTCTCATCCAGGAACTTTAGGCAGTTCCCAGCCCAGCCCTCTCCGCCTGCTTCCATAACCAAGTCAGAAGGCCAGGAGGGAGAGCCTCTGGTGGGATGGCCACCTGTCTGGCAGGGGAGGACAGCGAGGGGGAGAGTAAGAGGTTTCTGGGTTAGGAATTCAGACCCTGTCCTCCACCCCCAGATGAGGTGGGCTCATCTCCCCAGCTCCTCCCCACCCCCACCCCAACAAACAGATGCCCCCAACAACTGAGAAAATATCTGCCATCGGCGGACTCCACACATACACACGTCCCCACAGACACACACACGCCCATGCAGAGGCACAGACACCAGGCAAATCTTTTCCTTTCTCTATCTTTCCCTTGGTTTGAATTTCCTTTAGCCACATATGTTGTGTGTGCGTGAGGGAGGGGGGAGGGGCAGACGGGGATGAGGGATGGCATGGTGCCAACATCTACCTATGGGGCTTGGGCCAGGGACACCCCCATGCCCACCCTGGGAGGGGGGCCTCAGCTGTCCCTTTGTGGCCAAGGGGACCCTCCTGGGGTGTAGAGGCAAGCACAGAGGTCCCTTCTCCACACCCCAGGGTCTGGTCCAGGACTCACCTTGGGGGCATGCAAGAGAGGAAATGGACAGAGCAGGACCCTGGTGGGAGCACAGAATTGGCCATCCCAACCCCCCAATTTCCAACCTTGCTACCCCATTGTTCCCATGTGGGGGGCTCTATATCCGAGGGGGGGCAACTCCTCCCACCTCCCGCTCAGTCCCTGCTTTCCCTGCGTTGGGCGGGGAGGGGAGGGCGGCAGAAATATTTATTTATTTCCTTTATTTATTTAATTTTTTTTTTTTTTTTGGAGTAGAGAGTGACAGATGGCGGCGGGTCCCGGGGGAGCCGGCTCTCCCCCAATGCAGACGCATGCCAATCACCGTCTCTCATGTGATAGCTGCTGCCCGTGACGTGCCAAGCCCATATGGCCTGGCATAGAGGCTGGTACCCCGCCTGGTAGAGATGCCACACTCGCTCCGCGGTTCGCATGGCGCTCTGAAGACGCCGGCGCCCGCCGCCTTGAGGAGCCGCTGCCCCCGCTCCCTGAAGATGGGGGAACAATGAAATAAGCGAGAAGATTCCACTTCTCCCCCCTCTCTCTCTTGCCCCCTCCCCCCCTCCCCTCCCCTCTCCCCTTGACTCCTCTCCGAGGTAAGTTGTCCGAAAGGGAGCTGGATCTGACCCGCCGGTGGGGAAGGGGGGCAGCTGCTTCGGCCGACAGGAGGGTCCCCAAATCCCCCCTTCCTGGGAAGATGCCCCCTCATTGGGTGGGCATCGGAGGCGCCCCAGGTTCTCTCTCCCCGTGGGGCTGCAGCTCAGGGGGCTGCGGAGGAGGCGTCCCTGCCTGCGACGGGCTTGGGGGGAGAAAGGCAGGATCATGGGGGGACACGAAGGGGACGAGATGGGGACCTCCCCCACGGTTGTACCGAGAAAACCTGCGACCTTTCCCCACAACCAAAAAAGAGAAGCAAACAAACAAATTTGGATTTTTTTCCATCAATCCCGAAATACAACGAGATCTGAAGAGCCGTGTGGGAGGGAGGCAGTTTGAAGGGGGAAGGGGGTCCCTGACCGCGGGGGAGACGGACAGGGCTCGCTTCTCTCAGTCTCCTCCCCACGCCCCGCTTCTCCAGTCCTGGCCGCCCAGAGCCAGCTCCCGGAGCTGGGGACGCTTCGGCTAGAGGAGCCGATCCTCCCGCCTCTGGAATTGGGGCTGCGGGGGTGGGGGCCGAGCAGGGGGCGGCGCGCGGCCAAGTTGCAAATTGGATTAGGGAGCGTGGGGGTGAGAGCCACGGGAGGGGTGGGGGAGCCCGGCCGAGGGGCCCGGCCGCGAGAGCCGCGGTGCAGGGCTGTCCCCACCCGCGGCCGACCAGCCTCTCTCCACCGCCGGGAGAGAACAGGCTTTCAGGGCGGGCGCGGTGCCTCTTCTGGCAAAGATATCTGGTCGCCAAAGCCCCCACCCGGTCCCCGCCCTGACCCTGAGAAGAACCAGGTGCGGGGAGCGGCCCCCCATTCAAGCCAGGGGCGGAGCCGGAGCCCAGCGCAGGGGAGAGGGCCTGGGCCGAGATCCCGGGCGGGCAGCCGGGTAGGGCTGGGCCGGCTCTGGGCGGGGCAGCGCAGGCAGGCCGGGGGCATCGGGGCACCCTGGGCAGGAACCCCCTCTAGACTTGGGGGTGGAGGCGGTTTGCTGGGGGTTCGTCGTGACCCCAGCGCGCCCCTCACTCTGTGCTGTCTGTCTCCCTTCCCGCCCGCGGGGCGCCCTCAGGCACCATGCTGACCCGCCTGTTCAGCGAGCCCGGCCTCCTTTCGGACGTGCCCAAGTTCGCCAGCTGGGGCGACGGAGACGACGACGAGCCGAGGAGCGACAAGGGCGACGCGCCGCCGCCGCCTCCGCCTGCGCCCGGGCCGGGGGCTCCGGGGCCCGCCCGGGCTCCCAAGCCAGTCCCCCTCCGTGGAGAAGAGGTGCCGGAGGCCACGTTGGCCGAGGTCAAGGAGGAGAGCGAGCTGGGGGGCGAGGAGGAGGAGGAAGAGGAGGAGGAAGAAGGGCTGGACGAGGCGGAGGGCGAGCGGCCCAAGAAGCGCGGGCCCAAGAAGCGCAAGATGACCAAGGCGCGCCTGGAGCGCTCCAAGCTTCGGCGGCAGAAGGCGAACGCACGAGAGCGCAACCGCATGCACGACCTGAACGCGGCGCTGGACAACCTGCGCAAGGTGGTGCCCTGCTACTCCAAGACGCAGAAGCTGTCCAAGATCGAGACGCTGCGCCTAGCCAAGAACTACATCTGGGCGCTCTCGGAGATCCTGCGCTCCGGCAAGCGGCCAGACCTGGTGTCCTACGTGCAGACTCTGTGCAAGGGTCTGTCGCAGCCCACAACCAATCTGGTGGCAGGTTGCCTGCAGCTCAACTCGCGCAACTTCCTCACAGAGCAGGGCGCCGACGGCGCGGGCCGCTTCCACGGCTCGGGCGGCCCGTTCGCCATGCACCCGTACCCGTACCCGTGCTCGCGCCTGGCGGGCGCACAGTGCCAGGCGGCCGGCGGCCTGGGCGGCGGCGCGGCGCACGCCCTGCGGACCCACGGCTACTGCGCCGCCTACGAGACGCTGTATGCGGCGGCAGGCGGTGGCGGCGCGAGCCCGGACTACAACAGCTCCGAGTACGAGGGCCCGCTCAGCCCCCCGCTCTGTCTCAATGGCAACTTCTCGCTCAAGCAGGACTCGTCGCCGGACCACGAGAAGAGCTACCACTACTCTATGCACTACTCGGCGCTGCCCGGCTCGCGGCCCACGGGCCACGGGCTCGTCTTCGGCTCGTCGGCTGTGCGCGGGGGCGTCCACTCGGAGAATCTCTTGTCTTACGATATGCACCTTCACCACGACCGGGGCCCCATGTACGAGGAGCTCAATGCGTTTTTTCATAACTGAGACCTCGCGCCGGCCCCCTTCTTTTTCTTTTGCCTTTGCCCGCCCCCTTGCCCTCAGCCCCCTGAGCGCAGGGACGCCCCCACCTACTCCGGCGCCGGGCGCGGGGAGCAGGCCGCCGGTCCTACCGCTCTCCTAGGCAGCGTGGTCCTCTTACCTGTGGGTGGCCCGTCCCAGGGGCCTTGATTCCCCCAGGGGACTCGCCTTCTCTCTCCCCAAGGGGTTCACTCCTCCTTTCTCCCAGGGAGTGCTTCTCCGGGGACCTCGCTCCGGCGCTCCCTGGAGACACCCCTCCCCCATTCCCAATATCTTCGCTTGGGTTTCCTCTTCCCGTTCCTCCCTGCAGGCCCAGAGGCTTTGGTAAGGGGGCAGCTGAGCTGTGGGATGCGGTTTCCCCCTCATTATTATTATTTTAAAAAGACACCCAGCCGCCGAGCCAGAAAGGAGCAGGGCGACCCCCTATTCTTGAAGAGGGCAGAAGTCAGGGTGCCGGAGCCGGGCCTGGAGCGCCCTCACCCCAACCCCGAGTCTCCGCGTTTTGGGATTTTAATTTTGGCGGGAGGGGATGTGGATTGAGAGGAAAGAGAGAGGCCAAGACAATTTGTAACTAGAATCCGTTTTTTCTTTTTTCTTTTTTTAAAACAAACAAACATACATACAAAAAAAAAAAAAAAAGCTAAGAGGCGACGGAGGCCGAACGCAGAGTCCGGATCGGAGAGAAAACGCAGTAAGAACTTTTAGAAGCAATAAAAGGCAAAAAATACTACTACCAATAATAATAAAAAAAAGACACAAATATCTATGCAAGGAGGTTCTGACTGAGCCTAGCGGCCCGGCCCGGCCCCGGGATGCCCCTCCCGGCCCGCGGGCCGCCCCGCCCCAGCGCGGATCTGTGCACTTTGGTGAAGTGGGGGGCCGCGCCGCCCCCTCCCCCTCCCCAGGTTCTTACAATCAGTGACTCGGAGATTTGGAGCCCCAGTGCCACTGCCCTCCCCCGCCCCGTCCCCGTTGTGCGTCATGCTGTTTTTTAAAAACCTGTTTCCAAATTTGTATGGAATGGCAAACTGTTGGGGGGTCGGTTTGGGGAGGGAGGGTTTGCATGAGAGACACACACACGCACACCACACCGCACGCACAAGCAGGCCCGGCGCAGGCGTCCGGGGGCAGAAGGAGGTGAGCTCTCGGCTCTCCCTCCCCGAAGGCACTCCGTCCCCTCCTGGCGGTGAGGGGGTGGGGACGGAGACCTGGGGGCAGCACCACACCTGCCGGGACAGTGCCTCGGTGGGCGCCAGGCGCCTAGCGATTTCAGGTGTCTGGAGAGGGGGGTTTTTGTCCGAGGAATCCTCCTGGCTTTTGCCAGGTGGTGGGAGGGGAGAGGGCTGAGGGTTCCTGCTGGAGGTTTCCCCAAAAAGGGGCAAAAGGTGAACCTCTCCCCACAGGAGGCAGGGGCTCAGGCATCTAAACACACGATGCAAAAATGCAAACCCACAGACGACACACCCACACACTCACCCACACACTTACACAATTTTACCTTCCTCTTGTAGCGAAGATGAAACTCCCGTCGGACACCCGAAGTGCATTGCGTGTTTCTGTTCAGTTTAATGACGATTAATAAATATTTATGTAAATGAGATGCAAAGCTGGACCCAGTTTCTCACGGTGGCCTCATTTCATTGAGGGGGGAGAAGAGGATTGAGCTGGGGCAAGGGCGATCCAGGTAGTGTCAACTGACTGTACAGAGGCCAGAGAGAGGAACCCTGGATTCCTGGGTGGGATTCCCAGCCTGCAACCCCCTCACACACACCAAGTAGGCACAGAAACAGCTACACTAGCTGCCCCTCCCAGACCCGACCCAGACTCACACCAGCCTAGCACAAAGGCACTGATAGCTGTACACTCCTTCAGTCCGCATGCACGTCCCTGGAAAATAAAATATCCTTTCATCACTGAAAAATGATCGGGTTGGGAACAGCCAGTCATTTCACAACCCTCTGCCCACTGTTGCAAAAAGCAAGTGGGTAGAGACAAAGAGACAACCATTTGAGCCAGACAGGGATATTTTTAAATTAAAAAAATTATAATGTCATGAGGATAAAATATTAATGGAGAAAACCCCTTTTCTATCTTAAATTTGTGTTTCAGTGGACTCAAGGAAATTGACCATCTTGGTCTCAGGAATGTTGACATTTTTAAGGGTGTTGATAAAGTCAGAGGAACATCCCAGTGGTCTGTGTGGTGGCTGAGTCTGGGTGCCCACCTGGTAGAGTGGAGCTTGACCTGACCATGTGCTCCCTGGGACAGGGCAGCAGGAACCCCCTGGTCCACATTTGGGCAGCCTGCCTGGCACAGTTCCGACGGAGGGAACCCCTCAATGAGTTGGGGGTTGGGGGAAAATGAAGTGCGCTGGGGAGGAGCCTCTCCAGCTCAGACACAGCGGCCTCGAAATTCTTTTTCTCTGAGTCTCAGAGGTAGCTCTGAACAGGCTTCCCTAAAAAAGTTCCTCCCCACCCCCCAGACCCTGGCACACCCTAGTCCTGGAATATTTGAAGGAGGATCTGAGTCCCAAAGACCCCCATCCTAAAAGCCTGAATACACTTAAGAATGCCCCAATGGGGGTGTTTCTGATGTTGCTTGCTTAAATTATTTTTCTTACAACACTGTGGCTCATTTTAGAGCTGAAATGGGGGTTTTAGTCTTGGGGTTGAGGAATGAGTTCAGGGTTGCTAAGGCTTTTAAAGGTTGGGTCCAAGATCCCAAAATGCGATTGCCTTGATGGGCAGGAAAGGGAAAGGCAGTTGAAGAAGGAAGTCATAAATGTCATAGGGTGGATCCAATCATACTGTCTGAATTTCAGCTCACTGGCTCCCCTAAATGTCTACCACTAAACCCCCTCTGCCTCTCCAGTAGAGACGATTCGATTCTCGGGGCATTGTTAGGACCGCTGCTTGGGGAGAGGGCACCGGGCCCGGAGCTGTCCGCTCCAAGGTGCTGACCCTCATCTAGCCTCTCCTCTTCTGACTGCAAAGGGAGGTTCCCCGTGCCTGGCTCTGGGGAGGCGTAGCATGAGGCCCTTTGCAACATCCTGCCGGAATTCTCCCACAGTTTTCAGAGCATTTTACCAGATTCTTTCAAAATTTCACTGCCATCTCTTGGAATTCTCCAGGGATCACTTCTCTAGAGTAAGATCACAGACTAGGCCCTTCGTCCCAAGGATTCCTCCTTGTCTTCGGGGTCATATAGACCTCTGAATCACTCCTATTCTTGGGAGAAAGAATTGGACCCACATTCCTTCTCCCTCACATCTTACGAAGAGTGTGGAGCACGGTGCGTAGCAGCCCAGATTCTAACCTGAAGAAGTCTAGTCTCCATTCGTGGCACATGGTGTAGGGCAAGGCCTGGCAGGGACAACTGGAGAAAAAAGGGACTCGGCAGTCATCCCAAGGCCTGATTCTTATCCTGCCCTGGGAACAAGGTTAACTGGGCTTCTATCCCACTCAGCCAATTTCCCAGAACCTGCTCTGAAGTCCTGGCTGGGCAGGATCCAGGTGGCTTGAGGCCGGGAGCAAAGGACCCCTCCACGTGGCTCCCCTGGCCAGACCACAGACTTCTGTGCATCACTTTTCCAGCTACCCTATGTGGCTCAATTATGTTTTTGAAACCAGATTCCAGCCCCTTTAGAAGGATGTTGACAACTCTTGGGCCACTGCTTCTGTGATCCTGTTGGGCGCGGGGGTGGGGGGGTGGGGGGTAGGGGGTGGGGTGGGGGGTGGTCGTCGCATGAGCCCCTTTTGGGGCGGAGATCCCAAGTGCTTCCGCTTCTTATAAATGCGGGTGTCTACAACTGCCCCCCCTTTCCCGGTTCCTGACCCTTCCCCCACATTTCTTGCACTCTGGCTGCGCTCCATCCTCTCATCCGTCCTCTCATCGCCCTCCTCCCCAACACTCAACTTCCCTGGCGAGATGGCGAGATGAGCAGGAGAAGAAGATGCGCAGGGACACCTGGCCCCAGACGTCCCCTCGCTGGTCTCTTTCCCTCGCTCGCACTCCCGCTTGCGCACACACCCAGAGAAGCCGGGAACAGAAGGGGAGGGGAGGTAGAAAAGGGGCCAGTGTGGTGCCCAGGGCCAAGGAGAGAAGGCGGGAGAGGACGCCCTCCTTGCCCTAGCCTGAGCGGCAGGATCTCCAAGCACTCTCCAGCCAGCTCACCTCACCCCCTGGGCTGCCAAACCGACCGCTGGAGCCAGGTTCAACCAGGAGGGTGTGTTCCCTTTGATTTTCCAGCCCCTATTTCAATTCTGGCATTTGGAAACTGACAGAGAAAAAGAGATATCTCTGAATCCAGGCCATTCGCCCATCTGATGGGAAAGGGAAGGAAATCCATCACTCCCTCTCTCCTTACCTTCTAACTCTATTCCAGCCAGGACCTGGACAGTGAGCCACTGACCCCCAGTGAACGTCCTGCTCTGATTTTGTCACCCAGGGAGACAATCCAGTAAATCACTAGGGGAAGCTGAGCCCCATGAGTGTTAGCCACAGGGAAGCCCTGACATTCCTGAGACTCCACGGGGCTGTGTTTGTTTCTCTCTTTCGCTTTCATGGGAAAGTCCACAAGCTCTGGACACAAGAATTTCTGGGCAGAGGTCAGAAATTTCGTTCTCTCTTGGACAACCTTTGCTTCCACCTCTTCCCCAGAATATTTAATGTGAAGGCACCTGCTCCTACAGAGTCCGTTGATTTGAGGGGAGCATTGAGCCCGAAGTGTGCTTCTAGATCCCACAGTTGAGTCCTCAAGGAAGATGGGAAGGAAGAGAAAACACAGGCCAGGCCTGACCAGTCTTGGCCTTGACCTCCTCTCCCAAGCCCCTCCGTGACAAGCCTGCTCCTGTCTGCTCCAATGTGCTCAGAGGAGAAAGCTTCTTTTTGTGGGAAGTGGGAGGGGGCAGATGGGTTTCTGCTGTCAGAACAGGCTTCCCAGCTCACAGCCCAAGACACCGTCATTTTTTCTTCCTTTGGGGCTGGGGCGCCCAGGCGCTGGCCACTGGCCCAGAGTGGAGGTGACACCTGGACTTTCAGAATCCTTGAAACCCTGCCCGGGTTCGGAATCCTGAAGCAGCTCTGCCTTTCTGTCCTGCGTCTTTAAACATTCTCGACAAAGTTTCCCTGGGTGAGAAGTGGTAAGAAAGGGTGAAGCTGCCTCCGGAGGGTGGCTCTACTCTCTGAAACTTTCTTCATCCTAAAGCACCTGGGCAGGAGCAGCAGCCTTGGGAGCATGGAGGCGAGAAAAAGGCCATGGCCAGGGCCGGTTCACACGGAGGAAGGCAACGGGTTTCTTGGGGGAAACCAGGAGAGGAGTCGCCTTCGCCCTCTAGGAGAGGCAGAGGAAGCTGGGGCGCTCTGAGGGAAGGGAACAAGGGAACCCCTAGGCGCAGCCAAGGGAGCAGGGGCCCGGCGCTGTGTGGAGGCGCTGCCCCGTGTGCGCTTGGATTTGGCTCTGGCACCTCCAACTCTCCTGCCCGCTCCGGAGCAGGATCGCCGCGAGGTCTCCCTGGGCCGACTAGGGCTGCCGAGTTCCATACCGGAGTGTGTGTCTGGTGCTCGGTCATTCGAACCTCTCTCTCTCTCTCTCTGCCTCTCTCAAGAGTCTGTCTGTGTCTTATTCTTCTTTTTGGAATTAATTCAATTAGGAACATTAGGAACGGTCTTTTCGGGGTTCTCCCGCCTCCCGCCGGTGGGCTGCGCTGGCCAGGAGGCCGTGCCTACAAGGTCAGGTCCCGCTGGGGCCGCAGGAACCCCCAAGTCCCTTTGGGGACCCGCGTGCCAGTTCCTACCCTCAGCCAAGTCTTCGCCAAGGGCACAGCTGGGCGGGGTCTGGGCAGTCCGCCCGGTTTGGGACATCTGTTCTCGCCAGAGTCGCATTAAAGGCGAAGGGTGGGGGTGAGGGGCTCAGAACCAACCCCTCAAGCCCAGACCGATGCCCACTTTCTCAACCGCAGGCGGAGGCAGGAGGGAACACCGGACTCCCATAGTTTTTTTCTTCTCCCTAGAGAACAGCGTGAGAATTGAGGTGGGGGCACATGGGGCTTTCTCTCTTCCCCTCATACACCCCACTTCCAATCAGTTGCCACATCCGGCCTCATTTCTGGAGGGCAGCAGGGTGTTCCTGCCCTGCCGGAGTTGCCGGGGAGCCCCCGGAGGTGCCCGCGCCGGGAGTACCGCGGAGGCTGCCGGCCGGCCGGCGCCGCACTGATCCCGCTTGTAGCGAACTCGGCTCGGCTGGGCTCCGAGGCCGAGGCTGGGGCACGGCGCAGGGGGAGAGTTAAAAACAACTCAATTAAAATATCGAAAACATTTGGGTTTACATGGACCGGAGGTCAGTGCTTTAAAAAAATGTCAGAAGAACCAGAAAGCCCCTAAGCAAAACCAAACCAAAATCCTTAACTGATGATCATTTTGCAGAAAAAGAAAAATCCCTCAGACACTGCTCCCCTGGTGCCGCCACGAAAGAGCTCCCGCCTGGCCAAGCCCAGCGCCCCAACGCCCCTTCGCCACCCCAGCGCCCTGGCGCTGAGCCCAGGTCGCCCCCTGCCCACCCTTTGCTCGCGTGTTGGTGCCAGTCTGTGCCACTCAGCCGGTGCCCAGTGCCCAGTGCCAGGCGCGGGGGGAAGGCGGGGAGGAGCCGAGGCTCCAGCTTAAATTCCATGGCATCTGTTCATTATTATACAGTGAGGATTTTTATATGGACAGCTAAATTAAAGACAGATTTTTGCCAGAATTGCAGATCCCATAAAAATGATGACACAGGATGGGGGCTTTTTCTTTTAAAAAAAGAAAGAAAGAAAGATTAAAAAACACAACCCAACAAACCATCATCCAAACCCCTCTGTGCCCCTCTCCTCTGTCGTGACAAGTTTCTTTGCCCCCTTTTGCCCACCTTTTCTTCTTGCACTAGCTGGGGATGCCCAGGGAGAACCAAACCCCAGCGCTCTTCACGCCCAGGCTGCTCACAGGCGCCCAGTGGCCAAGCAGCTCACTCCCATAGCCGCTGGCAGGGGCAGAGGCAGGGTGGCCCGGTCGGGCTCAGAGGGCCAGGGTGGGGACAGGAGCAGGCATGGTGTGTGGTTTGGACTGGCAGCGCCAGAAGGGGACAGTAGCCAGGGGGCTTGACCTTTCTGTGTTCCTAATTCAAAGGGCAGGCTGCATTTTTGGCTAGTTGCCAAAGTTCCAGCAGCCAGGTGAGGACCAGGCGTGTAGGGTCCTCCATTTGGGGACACCTGAAAGCACCCACATCCCCCTTGCTGATGAGGAGTGTTAACACAAGAATTGGGCACTCAGAACAATTTGCAATTTGTGGGAGTTCTGGAATTTCAAATTTTGGAGATTCTAGACTGCTGGAACTTGCACCTTGGTGGTATTCGAGAACTCCCGGAGATGCTGAATTTCTAGAATTCCAAATGGTCCTGTCTGAGGGAGCAGACCTCCAGACCTCAGCGGTCCTTTTTGCCACCACTCAACTTCGAAGCTCCAGGATGACACTGTGGGGGCCTCAAGGCTACTGGAAAAGTCTGAACAGGCAACACGAGGAGTACAAAAGGGCAGGGCCATTCACAGGGCTCTGGAAGTGTCCCCCCAAATTAGGGGGAGCCTTGCTTATTTTTCTTTCTTTTTTCTTTTTAAGAAAAAATTTGTTCTCAGGGGAGAAAAACAAATATCTGTAGAGTCCTCCAGACAATTGCTCTATCTGTGTCTGTGTCTGTCTGTGACTCTGTCTGTGTAGCTGTCTGCTGGGCTCTCGGATTCGGAGCTGACAGAATTCATATCAGAAGAGTGAACGCAGGGACATCTGTGTGCGGAATGACTGTGCCTACTCGAACCTGCCAATCGCTCCTGGCACGAGCTGGGTAACAAATGCCTGTTACCTCGGAATGCTGGCGGGTGGGGGGAGGGTGGGGGAGGGCGCCTGGCACCACCCCGACTGCTGAGCCCTGCCAAGGCCCCCTCCTGCCCGCTGCGGGTCCCGCCCCCTTCCCTGAGTTGGGGGCCCACGGAATTGGATTATTCATTAATTAGCAGCGATTAGAAAATCTGGGTGTCTCTCTGCTGGGCCAACTCGGTCCCCTCCACCTCCCTAATTTCGATCCCCACTTCCCTCCTGCCCTCTCCCCGCGTTTTCCGGATTAACTCCGGGTTTCTACTGAGGGCAGGCAGCCAGTTGTTGATGGGGGGAGGCAGCTCACGGAATGCAGGAGAAGGGGTCTCCTGAGGGAAGAAATCAGCCAAAGTTGCCAGGAGGAGTTTCTGTCGCTAAATGTGAGGGTCTGTGTAGATGCGTCGTTGGGCTGGGCTGTAGGGTGGGGCAGTATCTACAGGGACAGAGACCGTGGAGAGCTGAAGCTTAGGGGAAGCGGAAGAAGGGAAGGAAGGAACCAGAGAAGGAGGCAAGAGGCCGGGGCAGCGCCGACTGGTTCACTGGGCGAAGGAACCGCCACCGCCACCGCCACCCCGCGGGCCTCCGGGGCCTCCTGGCCTCCGGCCGCGCTCCAGGATCGTCAGCCCGCTCTGCTATGGGGTGGGAGGAGGAGGAGGGCGCCACGCCACAGCGGGTGCCAGCTGGGGGAGGGGGCTACTGCGAGGAGGGGCGGAGGGGCGGAGAGCACATCTAAAATTCCGAGACATCTGTTCACCCAGGGAGGAGACACCGCGCGAGAAGGCAGGGCGCCCCCGCCCCGCGCCGCTCTGCAGCCCAGTGCTCAGGGCGGGACCTCGCACCCCAGGCCACCTACGCCGGCCAGCGCGGGAAGGGGAGGTGCCAGGCGTGGGGTCAGGGCGTGTGGAGCTAGGGGGTGCAGGAGCTGCGGCTGCTCTACTGATGGGTCCTCAGAAAGGGAGAAGCAGGGCTCAGGGGAGGGCTGTGTGGGACAGAGATCCTGAAAGGGAGGGTAGAGGGACATCTGTTGGAATAGATCCCCGCCCCCCAGCTCCTCCCATCCCCCCACTTGCCCACGCCCTCCCCTGCCAGAGCACCCACAGACACCCCCCATGTACACGTACCCAGACTCCAGTCCTCTCACACTCAGACATAAATCCTCCCGTTCCTGGGAACACACAAAAGTCTGCATAACTGGCCCCTTTCCCACTCAGTTACTTATTCCTTCAAGCAACTTTATTGGGTCCCTAGTCTGTGCTGGGCCCAGGCTGGATATTGGGGAGATAGGGTCCCCAGCCAGGAGCTGCTGAGTGCATGCACCTGCCCACACCGCTGCCCTGGCTCACAGGCTCACAGGCTCACAGACTCTGTTCTTGATGGAGGGTGGGAGTTCCAGTAGCAACACCCCCTCCCTCATCTGTAAGCAGCTTCCCCAGGAAAATCCAGGACAGAGTCTGGGAGGCCCAGTAGGGAGTCCCCGACCCACTGCCAGTCACTTGTCTCCTTCTTACCTACTCCCTTTTGGCAGGAGACCCAGCCCCAGGTTTTGCCTGAACAAGCTCCAACCCTACTTCCCACCAAGCCTGGATGACCACCTCTCTCTCCTTGGTGCCCTGACCTGGCACCTACCCCTCTGCCAGGGCTGCCCTAGCTGGGCTGACAGAGGCCAGGCCTCTCAGCTGGGAAATGTCCATGTGGTTGCTACTTAAAAACTGATTTATGAGGCCGTGGCGGCTGCGGAGGCTTGGCCTGCGGTCCTGGTAGTAATCAAGGGCATATGCCCATCTCGCCTGGCACTGCCCAGCTCATGAGCCCAGCCCTGGCCTCTGCTCTCCTGCTGGGAAGAGAGAGGCATAAAAGGCACCAAGTCTCCTTTCTCTCCAAGCCATCTCTCTCCTCCTCCACTCTCTTCCCTTTCCTCCTCTTCTTCTTCCCTTTCCTCTCTCCCTCCTCCCTTAATCCTCCTCCTTCCCTCCCTCCCTTTCTCTTCCTTCTCTCCCAAGTGGCACGGACCAGCCTGTGTGCCGGGCTGGCGCTCACAGCTGCAGCCCATCTGCTATGATTGAATGGTGACAGTGATGAGACAGGAGCTGGGGGGAATGGGGGGACATGGGGACTGCCCTGCCACCCCTCACCCCTCCTGTGCCAGCCCCCACATGCTTCCTTGACCTCCAGAATGAGACCATCCATTTCGCTGGTGCAGAGTGGGGGAATCCCACCTCTCTAAGTAGTAAGGGAATTCTTTTCCTTCCAACTAGATTCCTGAGAAAGGACAAGAAACGAGAAGAGTAGGTAGAAAAGGGGGAAGGAGGAGAAGGAATTGGGGTTGGAAGAGAAGTTTGGAAGAAACGACCCCAATCCACGCCAGCTTGGTTGGGGGCTGGGGCATCAGCACTGAGTAGGGCAGATGGTTGCAGCTCCAGACTGGGCAGGGAGGTGTAGGTCCAGGGTCTAACTTCTTCAGGAATCCAGGAAACATCCTTGATAAGCCCTGGTGGGAAAATTCAGTGCCCTGTTCCCAAGATTCTGTCACCTTCTTTATCCTGGAGTTTCCTCTTTGCACCCCAGAAAACTTCTTGGCTCCCCCTCTTCAGGAGTAAATTTGAAGATCTGGGAAATATCAGTCCTCCATAGTGCCCAAAGGGAGACCCAAAGGTTGGACCTGAGGCTATAGCAAGAAGGTCTAGTTAAACATAAAGAAGAACTTCCCAACGGATCCCAGTACAAGGCCAAGATAGAACAACAACAACAATAATATAGAAGCTAACATAACATCCATTTGGAGCTCACTATATATCAGTAATTGGCTTAAGCATTATACATGAGTTGATAACCACCCCCAACATCCCCATGAGGTCAGGCCTGTCATTCTATCTATGCCACAGACAAGGATGCTGACTAAGGTACACGTGCCCAGCTGTGGCCTAGGCCTGCCTTCTTCTGTTTTGGTAGAAGAAAAAGAGAGTAACAGGAGGTCCAGAACTTTTCAGAAAGAGATCCAGTATCCTTTCTTCCCACTTACTTCTCTCCTTCTGCCTCTCCTCTTCCTCTTCCTCTGCCTGCTCCATACCCTCTATCCACTCAGTCCCCACTCTGCAGTGAATGCCCACACATGTGGCTTTGCCTCCTGCCACTGCTCACACATGAATAGATAGAAACACCCCCAAGGAGGCGCCCACCTCCCACCCCACCATGAGGAAACCACACATGCACTTGACTGCGTCTGACCTCACCTTCCTTGCCAGAGCAGCTGCTCCTCGCGTCGCAGCCCCGGCCCATGGGGTCTTTCTGCCCGAAGCTCTGGGTGAAGGATGCCACTGTGAACAGCTGCAGGGCTGAGCTGGAATTCCACTCTAATCTGGGCCCCTGGGAAGCTGGCGGGGAGCAGTTTGCTTCACCTGGCATCTTCCCCGTGCTTTCCCCAGACACTGGGGTCTGTCTGGGCCTCTCCTGCCCTCTCTTTCCTGCCATCTGCATCTTCATCCTCCTCCCTCCTCTTTCTCAAGCCTCTTTCCTCTTCTCACCTTTCTTTCTTCTTTTCATTCATCCTTACACATTCTTGCTCCTTCCCTTTCCTCTTTGTTCTCTCCCTTGCTTTTCCTCATCCCTCCTCACTGGTTATATGATATCCCCCTTTAGTCCTTGAAAATATCCCCCTACCAGGAGAGTGGGCATACGTCATGTTCCATACATTCCACAACTAAGGGGCTGCTGGTGGGAAAGCCATCTCCACTAAACAATCTCATTGGAGGGAAGTTTTTATCTCAAGAGAGGGAGAGAGGAACCCATAATCCAATCTTATGGATAAGCATTAAGCAGATGCTAAATCCCTGCAATCCCCAGAACAAATCCAGATCAACATTGTTGTCCACTTGCCCAACACAAATTGGGATAAGAAATCAGGTAGGGAGCTATCTGCAGGGCCATTATTGAGCTTTCCTGGTGTCTGCCTCCTCCTACTATTTTCAGGTCCTCCAGGACAAGGTGGCACCTGGAAGGGATGACTGGAGGCCACAGAAGCCACATACCCAGAGTCCCTCAGCTGCCACAGAATCTTTACCAAACTCTCCCCATTCTTGGCCTTGAAGGGCAAAGAGGGATAAATCCTTGAGTCTAAGCCTGTACTTGGGCAGGGATGGGACACTGAGGTCTCCTCCCATACTCACCTCTCTCTCCCAGTCCCAGCGTTCAGGCATTGGTTCCACTGGTATCCTCTCAACTCTCTCTCACTTATCACTGGATTTCTCTTTCCCCTCTCTTCTCTCTCCTCCATTTCTCCTTTTTTGTCCATCACCCATTCCTAAGTCTCTTTCTCCCATCTCTTTCCTGTCTAGTCCTTCTGGAGGGAGGAGGGTTAAACCGCTCTGGTTTCAGCACCACGGACAGAGACACTGGGTGGGTTAAACAGCCTAAGCCCAGGCCGTTAACTTCTCTGGATCTGAGCGAGTGGCAACTGCCCATGAATTTCTTTGGGCAGGTGTGAGTGTGCATGTGCGTACCCGAGCGTTTGTGAGCGCCTGTGTCTGTGCCTCTCTGGGGCGCACGCCTGTGGGCGTCTCTGGGTGCATCTGTGTGTTTGTATCTGTCTGTGCTGTGTCCCCGCCTGCTCCCCAAGTCCCTGGCTGGGAAAGGGGACGGGATGGGGACGCTGCGTTCTGGAGGTGGGGGAGGTAGCGGGTGGCTTGGTATCCCAGCCGGTCCTGGGGGCGTCATCCTTGCCCAGACGCACGCCAGGCACCATGTGGCATGTGTGCCAGCCGGCACAGGCTGAGGGCATTCTGCCCAGCTTGGAGGAAGGTGGGGGGAGGCAGAGAGCTGGATATGGGCAGGAAGAGGTGGAGAGCTGAGCTCAGAACTCTACTCTGGGGCCAGGCCCTTTCTATCCTGTGAGAACTCCACTCACATACAATTTACGAGTTACCTGCCTTTGCAAGGGCCCAGACACCCAGGTAATCACCCCTCACACACACACGCATCCTAAGGGAAATGCACAGGATGCAGGCTGTTCTGGCTTGCATGCATGTGTGCAAATCACATGGTTCTTTGCATACCACTTCCTGCAAAAATGCACACACACACACACACAAACACCTAAACCATCCTCAGAGGATGAAGGACACAAGAATCACCCCTTTGTATCACAGAGCAGGATCCTGCACTACATAGGTGGGGCCCTCCCTCCTATGATACTGGGCAACCACTCTAAGAGTCTGGTAGCTCCTATGACAGCTTTGCCTTCCCTAAGAAATAGACACATTTCCCCAGCACAGTGCAGGCCCTGGGGTTGTCATCAGGGGTGTCTGCTTTATGGACCCAGGGCAGTCTGCACCCGGGATAATGCTGCCCCGTGCTTCATGTGAGAAAGAAGAAGTGAGAAAGAGAGGAAAGGCATCAAAATGGCTCCTGTGTACCTCTGCCCATGTAGCCAAAGGTTTCATTCCCCTAGAGAGTCTGGCATGCTGGAGACGAGGATGATCCCAGATTTCTCATCCCAGTCCCAGTTGTAACTGTCTGTGTGACCCTGGGCAGGTTATTTCCCAGGGATTTAAAAATGACAATTCATGTAAAGGATTTAGTTCAAGTGAATTGTCAGTGGTCCCTATTATTGTTTTGCTATTATTGTCTAAGGCCATACCACCCTGAATGCACCCGATCTTGTCTCTTATTGTTTTGCTATTATTATTATTTATTTATTTATTTTGAGGCAGAGTCTCACTCTGTTCCCCAGGCTAGAGTGCCGTGGCATCAGCCTAGCCCACAGCAACCTCAAACTCCTGGGCTCAGGCAATCCTCCTGTGTCAGCCTCCCGAGTAGCTGGGACTACAGGCATGTGCCACCATGCCCAGCTAACTTTTTCTATATATTTTTAGTTGGCCAATTAATTTCTTTTTATTTTTAATAGAAATGGGGTCTCGCTCTTGCTCAGGCTGGTTTCGAACTCCTGACCTTGAGTGATCCACTCACCTAAGCCTCTCAGAGTGCTAGGATTACAGGCATGAGCCACTGAGCCTTATTATTATTATATTATTAATACTATGCAAAGAGTGAATTGGCAGGATTGAATTAAATCATGCAGCCAAAGCTTCCAGAGCAATGTCTGACCCATAGTGGATACTCAATGAATACAAGTGTAGTATGTATGAATTTAGTGGTAGACTATCGGGAACGTAGGCAGTTAAAGGGAGCTGAGAATGACAGAATTCTCTTTCCAAACCAGAGAGATGCACTCCCAAGTGCACAGGAGGAATGGAAGTTAGACATGCAAAAAAAGGTGAAGGATAAGCCAGGGAGCAACAGAACGGGTGGTCAGAGCAGACCCCGTTGGGTGGGGCATCCAGATCTCCATTTCTCCCATCTCTCAGGGCCAGGGAAACCTCAGGAGGGTCTCCAAGTCTGAATTATATTTATACATGTCTTCCCACCTGTTTCTCCTCTTGGCTCCTTTGGCTTGTTGTTGTTGTTGTTTTTTGTTTTTTTGTTTTGGTTTCAGACACGACCTTGCTCTGTCGCCCAGGCTGGAGTGCAGTGGTGTGATCATAGCTCACTGTAACTTCCAACTACTGGGCTCAAGCGATCCTGCTGCCCTCAGCCTCCTAAGTAGCTGGGACTACAGGCATGCGCCACCACACCTAGCTCTTTTTGTTGTTGTTGAGGACTAGTGTTTTGTCTGCCGCCTCTCCTGGTCAGTAAGCTCGCTGAAGGTAGGGATCCTAGTATTTCTTCTGCTACCATTGGGCACTCTGGATCCAGCATGGAAAAGGTACTTATAAATGTGTGTTGAATGGCAGAATTGATTAGTGCTTTGTCATCTTTGAAGAGGGATGGGGAAGGGTGAGTAGGTCCTATTGCCTGGGCTCCAACCTGCCTCATTAGGAGTTGGTTTCACCTCTCTTTCTTCCTCTCAGGAGGCCTGTCTGCTGGCAGCCTCCTAATTATGTTTTACTTGCCTATAAATCTTTTTGTTAAATGTAATTGAAAAATATACTTTTCAGATCATCACATTAACCTAGCATCCGCTCTAAGGTAGTAATTAAAGGCTTCCTAGAACCTCCCACTAGGTTGAGGAGAACTGGCTCTGAGATAATCCTCTGCCAACTGGCAGAGGCAGTGGCTCACGTCTGTAATCCTAGCACTCTAGGAGGCTGAGGTGGGAGGATTGCTTGAGGTCAGGAGTTTGAAACCAACCAGAGCAAGAGCAAAACCCCGTCTCTCTACTAAAAATGGAAAAATTAGCCAGGTGTTGTGGTGTGTGCTACTCAGGAGGCTGAGGCAGGAGAATTGCTTGAGCCTAGGAGTTTGAGGTTGCTGTGAGCTAGGCTGATAGCATGGCACTCTAGCCCAGGCGACAGAGTGAGACTGTCTCAAAATTTATTTATTTATTTATTTATTTATTTATTTATTTATTTATTTGAGACAGAGTCTCACTCTGTCACCTAGGCTAGAGTGCCATGGTGTCAGCCTAGCTCACAGCAACCTCAAACTCCTGGGCTCAGGTGATCTTCCTGCCTCAGCCTCCCGAGTAGCTGGGACTACAGGCATGCACCACCATGCCCGGCTAATTTTTTCTATATATTTTTAGTTGGCCAATTAATTTCTTTCTATTTTTTTAGTAGGAACAGGGTCTCGCTCTTGCTCAGGCTGGTTTTGAACTCCTGACCTTGAGCGATCCACCCGCCTCAGGTGCTAGGATTACAGGCGTGAGCCACCATGCCCCGCCTGTCTCAAATTAAAAAAAAAAAATGAAATAAAAAAATCCTCTGCCAACCCCAAATGTGTAGGCACTAGCCCTTCTGTCCCCAGAGAAGGTGGAGGATGCCCAGGAGTCGGGCTCACAGGTGATAGGCGGTGTCTTCCTCCTGTCTCCCCACTACAGGAATCGCACAGCTGCTAGGAGCAATGCCCAGGCCCCCAGCCCAGCACTCCCTCTGGGACCTAAAGTCTGCCATAGTCCTCCTCCCATTCTATCCCGGGCCCCTGGGTCAGAGCAGTCTAAGTTAGAAGGCCAGTTAGAAGGCCAGAAAAGAAACCTTATGTGAGTCAGGTCTGTCTCCATCAGCCTTTGCAGCTCCCTGTTGAGTACAGGTTGGGGAAACTGATGCTCAGAAATACGACACGGTTAGAATTCAAATTAAAGGCCAGAGTCTTAGAACTACATGCTAAGGGCAGTCCCAGTACTAGCCTTGGTGGCCTGCACCCTAGGTCGGCCCCTCCCCTTTCCAGGACTCCAGTTCCTCACCTGTTCTGCTGTCCGTCCGCTCCTGTATAGCCCGCACCTCATGCATCAGCCAACATGTGTGCTCTGTCTGCCTTCCAGATGCATCCAGAGTCTGAGCACTTCCCACCACTCCACTGCCACCAGCCTGCCGTTCTCTCTCTCCCGGATGACCACAGCTTCTGCCCTTGGTCTCCTCCGGGCTAGAGTTGACTTTTGTTGCAATAGCCAGAGTTATTTTTTTTTTTGGAGACAGAGTCTCACTTTGTTGCCCAGGCTAGAGTGAGTGCCATGGCGTCAGCCTAGCTCACAGCAACCTCAAACTCCTGGGCTCAAGCAATCCTCCTGCCTCAGCCTCCCAAGTAGCTGGGACTACAGGCATGCGCCACCATGCCCGGCTAATTTTTTCTATATATATTAGTTGGCTAATTAATTTCTTTCTACTTATAGTAGAGACAGGGTCTTGCTCAGGCTGGTTTCGAACTCCTGACCTTGAGCAATCCGCCCGCCTCAGCCTCCCAGAGTGCTAGGATTACAGGCGTGAGCCACTGCGCCCGGCTTAGAGTTATTTTTTTTTAAGTAACAGTTTTTTGAGATATAATTCACCCATTTAAAGTGTACAATACAATGGTTTTTAGCATATTCATAGAGTTGTGTGACCAACACCACAATCAATTTTAAACATTTTTATCACCCCCCAAAAAACCCAATACCCATTAGCGGTCACTCCCCATCTCCCCTGCCCCCTAGCCCTAGGTATGTGTGTGGGGGGATTTTGAAATATTGAGTCAGATGATATCACTCCTCTGCTTAGAACCCAGAGCCCTCAGGTGGCATCTTTTCATTCCCAGTAAAAACCTGGAAGGCCCAACACAATTTGACCCTAGGATTCTTCCCCGGCCTCATCTCCTTCAACCCTCCTCGTGCCCCTCACTCCCCCAAACACTCTGGGAAATCTGTTGCCTCCAGGTCTTCGTGCTGGCTGTTCTTTCTGCTGGGAAAGCTCTTCCCCAGGTATCTGTCCTCTTTCAGGTCTGTATGAAAAGATCACCTTCTCTAAGAGGCTTTTGCTGGCTACCCCATCCAAAACTCCTTTTCCTCTCCTCCTTCTTTGCTTTCCCTCTTTCTCTTTAGTACATATCACTAACACACTGTTTTACACAATTATTATTAAATATGTGCATTGTCTATCTCCCCCCATCCAGTCTCTCATTCATATACAAGCTCCCTGGGGAGGGGGTTGTTTTGGGTAGGACAGGACCAGGCACATATTAGGTACCCAATAAATAAATGTTCAGTGAATAATTGAAGAATGTACTCAGCAATAAAGGTATGGTGATTGAGGATCTCAAAGTGGCATTCACTCTTCAGGGGAGGCAAAGAGACCTATTTGGGGTCCAGCTCTTGGTTCCCAGCTTTCTCTTTCTCTTCTCTCTCTTTTACCTCTTGGTCTTCTCTTTCTTATAAAGTCATAGCTCTTTTATCATGTTATAAAAATAGGTATAGTGAGCATCTCCAATGTGCCAAGTGCTGTGTATTGATTGCCTTGTGTCTTCATTGCAATAACCACAGGAAGTAGGTGTTCATCCCATTTTTCAGATGAGTTAAGTGAGGGTCAAAGATGTTAAGTAACTCCCCCCTAAACTCTCCAAGAATGATGGTGTTCACTCACTGCGCTAACTTGACCCAGGCCCTGTGTCGAGTTCTTTAGACTGATAGAACTTTCTTCAATGATGGAAATGTTCTATTTCTGTTCTGTCCATATGGAAGCCACTAGCCAACATGAGGGTACCGAGCATTTGAAGTATGGCTAATGTGACCGAGGAAATGAATTTTAACTGTTATTTAATTTTAATTACAGTCGATCCCTTGAAAAATGTGGGAGTTAGTTTCAACTCTCTGTGCAGTTGAAAATCCATGTATAATTTTTGATGTCCCCAAAATTTAACTACTAATAGTTAAGTTTGTATATTATATGTATTATATACTGTAGTCTTACAATACAGTAAGTTAGAGGAAAGAAAATGTTATTAAGAAAATCATTAGGAAGAGAAAATTTATTTGCTGTTAATTAAGTGGAGGTTTTCATCCTCGTTTTCTTCATGTTGAGTAGGCTGAGGAGGAGGAGGAGGAAGAGGAAGGGTTGGTTTTGCTGTCTCAGGAGTGGCAGAAACAGAAGAAAATCCACATAGAAGCAGACCTACACAGTTCAAACCCATGTTGTGCAAGGGTCAACTCTAATTTAAATTTTTTTTTTTTTTTTTGAGACAGTCTTGCTCTGTTGCCCAGGCTAGAGTGCCATGGTGTCAGCCTAGCTCACAGCAACCTCAAACTCCTGGGCTCAAGCGATCCTCCTGCCTCAGCCTCCGGAGTAGCTGGGACTACAGGTGTGCACCACCATGCCCGGCTAATTTTTTGTTTCTATTTTTATTTGCCCGGCTAATACTTTTCTAGTTTTAGTAGTGACAGGGGTCTCACTCTTGCTCAGGCTGGTCTCGAACTCCTGACTTCAAGCAATCCTCCTGCCTCACCCTCCCTGAGTGCTAGGATTACAGGCATGAGCCACTGTGCCCGGCTCCCAGCTGGGATAAAGTTCTTTCAGTGCAGGATCTTTATCTCAAATATCCCAGTGCCTCAAATAGTAACTGGCACATAGTAGGACATCAATGAGAGTATGTTGAATAAATGAACAAACCTGCCCTGATACTTCTGCCTTTGCAGCAGGAGAGCTTGGATTCTAACCACATCCCTTTTGCTTCCAAAGCAAAGTTCTTTCCGTCAAAGCCACTTTCTCTTACATATTCTCCCCAGCCTCCTCCCCAAGTTCTCTCCCTAAGGGGAATCCTGGACTGACTCAGTAGTTCCCTGTTCATTCAACCTCTACTCTGGCACTGAAGAATTTAACTAAATTTTACTAAATCTCAGAGATCCTTCTCCCTTCAAGGCAGGAGGCCTGGGTCTGTTTCGCAGGCTGAGGCGCCAGTAGGTCTCTTCCTTTCCCTCCCTCCTCCTTCCTCCCCTCCTCTGTCCCCCACAAACACTGTTCCTTCCCCTCTCTGCTGAGGAAGGGCCAGGGAAGGGGGCCTGGTCATTTCCTCTTTTCGCGTGGGATACTCTGGAACCTAGCCACCCCTCCCCACCCATGAGTATGCATAAGTAGATGAAATACTCCCCCATCTCCTCACTCCCCACCCTGAGAAAGGATGAAGAGGTATGTCCTCGTGGCAGGGAGCATGGGCAGGAGCTCTTCTTTAAAACTGGCAACTGGGGTTGTTTGTGTGACTCTATTAGGAGGGATGGAAGTTAGACAGCAGGAAGGACTTCCCAAAAGTTAGGAAGTGAAGGAATGAGGTGTCTTCTCTTACGAGCTAAGAGAATTAAATACACGCATCTTCCTGAATGGTCAGCAACATGTCCTCAGAGCTCTGGATCTCATCCTTCTCCAGCTTCCCTTCTCTACTCCCCCTCACCCCTTTTCCCACTTCCCTCAGTTCAAGGCCACTTGCTGGGGCCAAAACAGAGGGCCAGCCCCATATGTGTCCCAGGGAATATTGAGCCAGATCAAGAGGGAAGAGCTGACCTCTGATGCGTGGCCCGGGCACCTTCCAGCAGTGTAGTGCAAGGAAAAGGTTGGGGCTTCAGGCCAGTCCTGGACCACCTGTGTGATCCAGAGAGGCTGGTCAACTTCTCATCTGTTAAGTGCGGCTAATAATACCTGCCCCGCAGCACTGTGTGAGTTGGGAGATGGTTTCTAGGAAGTTCCTGGCACAGGGTAGCACTTACCAGTTAGCATCATGGTTGTTATTACTTAGGTTCCAAAAGGGCCACTCTTTGATCCATAGGAAGGGCCTTTCCCTCCCATCGTTCTCCACTTGGAACTTTCAGCTGGACCAGGGCAATATTTTTTTTATTGGGACTTCCCTGCCTCCAGTCTTATCTTGCTTCAATCCAACCTCTACACCTTGCCAGAATTTTATTTTTAAAACTCAATCGGGGCTGGGCGAGGTGGCTCGTGCCTGTAATTCTAGCACTTTGGGACGCCAAGGCGGGCGGATCCCTCAAGGTCAGGAGTTCGAAACCAGCCTGAGCAAGAGTGCAACACCGTCCCTACTAAAAAAAATAGAAAGAAATTAATTGGCCAACTAAAAACATATAGAAAAAAATTAGCCAAGCATGGTGCACATGCCTGTGGTCCCAGCTACTCAGGAGGCTGAGGCAGAAGGATAGCTTGAGTCCAGGAGTTTGAAGTTGCTGTGAGCTAGGCTGACACCATGGAACCCATGGAACTCATGGATGGAGAGGGGTGGCTAGGTTCCAGAGTATCCCACCTGAAAAGGGGAAATGACCAGGCCCCCTTCCCTGGCCCTTCCTCAGCAGAGAGGGGAAGGAACAGTGTTTGTGGGGGACAGAGGAGGGGAGGAAGGAGGAGGGAGGGAAAGGAAGAGACCTACTGGGGCCTCAGCCTGCAAAACAGACCCAGGCCTCCTGCCTTGAAGGGAGAAGGATCTCTGAGATTCAGCCCTGGCAACAGAGTGAGACTCTGTCTCAAAAAAAAAAAAAATCGGCTGCTGAAAATTCCTCCAAAGTCCTCCATTGCCTACCAGATACAGCAAGCAAGTGGTTAAGAGTTTGGGCTCGAGTGTCAGGCTTAGGTTGAAGGTTAGCTCTGTCACTTTCTGGCTGTGTCTCTTAGGCCATGTTACTTAACATTTCTGAGCCTCAATTTACTCCTCTGAAAAATGGGATAAGAATACCTACTTCAAGTGGTTATTGTAATGAAGAAACAAGGCAAGGAATGCAAAGCATTTGGCACATAGGAGATACTGGCTATACCTATCATTATAACATGACAAATCACGGCTCCTGAGAATGCCGTGCAAAGTTGTCAGTAATAGTCAGACAATAGGAAGGACTTCCCAACTTGTAGAGCAGGATTGTCAAAAAGAAGAACCCAGCCTGACCATTCAACTTTCTTTCCTGCCGTCCTCCACGTGAACCTCATGTTGCAAGTGCATTACTCACCATCCCCCGGGGGCTGAGACTTCTCTTGGTGCTTTTGCACATGCTGTTCTTCCTGCCTAGAATGTTCTTTCTTTCCTTGTTCATCTGGCAAACTCCTACTCATCCGTTAAGACCTAGTTCAAGCTTCCTGTCCTCGGCAAAACCTTCCTAGACCCCCAAGCATGGTCTATCATGTCTTCGTGCTCCACCATCCATTGGGTTAAGAGCCACAGGCCCCAGAACCAGGTTGCCTGAATTAGAATCCCAACTTGTCACTTCCTAGCTGAGTGACCTAAGGCAAGTCACTTTGCTTCTCTGGGCCTCGGTTTCCTGATATGGAGAATAGGGGTGATGCTAATAGTATCTACTTGATAAGGTTATTGTAAGGAGGAAATGGGCTACTAAGTGTAAAGGATTTGTTCCCACACCGGGTAAAGAGTAAATGCCCGGCAAGGGTGAGCCGCCATGATTAGGCCAGGACAGGGCTTGGTCTACGTATCCATTTCCCCTACCAGCCTGTGAGCTTGGGGGCCAGGGCTGGAGCTGATTGAGCTTATGCTCCAGGTCTCAAGCCTAGTACAAGGCTGGCACAGAGCGGACACCTGGCACCTATGCCTGGATGGACACTCATGAAAGCTCTTCTTTATCAAGAGCTTCCTCATGTGCCAGGCCCTGTGTGGAGCCCTTGATGTATACCAACTCATTTGTCCTTTAGGATAACCCTATGAGCTGGGTACTAATGTTCTTCCCATTTTACAGATGAGGAAATTGAGGCCCAGAGGTAAGTGATTTTGAGCCCTAGTAAGTGAGCAAGTAGCAGAGCCAAGGTCCATCTTTGGGCCCAGCTGGCTCCAATCAACCCCTCTCAGCCTCAGTTTCCTCATCTATAAAATGGGATGATAGTTGTTCTTGCCAGCTCTCAGGTTTACCATGTGAATTAATATGTGTAAATATAAGAGGCATCAAGAATGGGCTATGTGTCTCCCTTAGGAACTGTTTTGTCTAGGATAAAAACAAGTTTTCTGGGGGTGAAACTGAGTAGCTGACACTCAAATAGCCCAATGTCCCAATTGACCCCCTCCCCAGGGTTTGTCTGGAGCTTGGGGCCACAGCAACCTCTCCCTGTTTCCTGGGCCACTGCCAGCCCCTCCACCCCTTCCCCTCCACCAATGGCCACTGGAGGACAATAGTGGGCAGGCCAGCCTTTGTGAGAGGGGTCAGGCCGGTTAATCTCAGGCGGGTTGGGGAGGGGAACGTATGGGACCAAGGGGAGGGAATAGGGGCAAGAGGGGGACAGACAACAAGCGGGCTGGTGAGAGGACGTTGGAGGCAGGGGGCCTGAGAAGTAAAAGCTTGAAACAGGCTTTGGGGAGCATTTCCTCCGAATGTAGATTTGAGCTCCTATTAAACTTGCCAAAAATTTGTGTTAGCTAATGGATTCTTAATTCTGTCTAAAATGAGAGAGGGAAAATTATGCCATTCATCTTGTATTGGTTTGAAATTACATCTGACACCTAATCGATCATACTGTGGAACATTAACTCTTTGGAAGAGACCCAACTTTTCCTCTCTCCCTCGCTTTCCAGTGCTCTGGAGCCACCCCCCACCCGATTCCTTCTTTTGTATTTCATTAACTAAGCAAAGCTTTGGCTGTCTCTGGGGGTGAGGGGGTGGGCGGTGGGGAGAGGGTTCATTTGAATCAAGGGAGATAACCAGGCCCCCATCCCTTGCATGCGATCAGAGCCCCCACTGCCAGCCTTCAAGTGACCTCCTGTCTCCTGCTTTTCCCATGCACGCTGAGATGTGGAAATGCAGAATGGAAGGCTCTGGGGTGTGGGGTGACCTCAGAGCCACCTTCGGGGCACCAGGGAGAGGCCGGGAGCCAGGCAGAGCTGAGCTGGCACCTGGGGCTGGGGCAGGGGCCGTGGCAGGGGACTCACCTGCGACTTGCCTGGCAGATGGGTGAGGAGGAGGAGGGCAGATGACAATAGATTTGCCTCTGGGGATCCTGATGAGCTCTGACTGAAAACCCCAACCCCAGACCTGCTTTTCCAGGAGGAGGACTTTCTGGCAGCAGGGAGAACCCACTGGAGGCCGACAGACCTGGGCTGGGTTCCTGGCTTCACTCCTGACAAGCTGTGTAACCTTGGGCAAGTTACATAATGCATCTGAGTCTCAGTTTCCTTCTCTGTCAGAGCAGACTAACAACATCATGCACGGGGCTGGGATGAGGACTGGATGACATAACACAGGTAAAACTGGGACAGAGCCCGTCGCCTGGCACATAGTAGGTGTCCAGTAAAGGTGACAAGTCAGAGTCCAGGTCTCCACTCTCTCACACTGCTTCTGCCTTCCCATCCCCCTCACCTTCCTTTTCCTCTCTCACCTCCCACTCCTTGCTCCCCCAACCCCAGGGCAGACCAAGAGCTGGGAAGCCTCAGGGTCCGGCCAGGCTGTGAGGGCCAGCCACGGCTTCCTCCCCAGAGGGCATCCAAGGAGGCCTGGGCTTCTGCATGGGCCCCAGCCCTCTTCCTTCTGGAGCTCCTCTGTCTCCTCCAAAAGTTGTGGGGGCCTGTCTCCTGCGTGCAGAACTCTCTCAGCAACTCCCAGCCTGCCTCCAAGGTAGGGTCCTTTGAGGAGGAGGAGCTCTAGGAAGTTAGAGCAGAGGATAGGGCACTCCCGCTGGGAGAGAGCCACTTGCTTTTACTTAGGTCCCTCTGACCTCTGCCTGTGGATTACAAAGGGCTTCTGTCCCCAATTTTGGCATCCCATAATTTTACGGGGAAGGGTGAATTGTGCTGGGAGTGGGGGTGCGGTTCCTCAAAGACAAGGGAGAGCAAAGGGAAACAGCTGGGGGTGAGAGAGGGTAGAGGGCAGGGACATCACCTCCAACCCTATTTCTCAGCACATGCCATGGCTTCTCCCTTCACTTGGCTCTGGACACTATGGGAAGGGAAGGTTCCAGGGCCCTCAAGCTCCTCCTGAAGGGGGTTATCATGAAAGGAATGTGGCATGCAGCTGGCCTCTGGTTACAGAACAGTAAAGGGGAGCTGAGATGCCTCGTTCATGGAAATGTGGGCTACCTCTGGACCTTCTTAGTGGAGACTTCACTCTCAAAAAGCACCTACAGGCCAGGCGCGGCGGGTCATGCCTGTAATCCTAGCACTCTGGGAGGCTGAGGCTGGAGGATCACTCAAAGTCAGGAGTTTGAGACCAGCCTGAGCAAGAGCGAGACCCCGTCTCTACTAAAAATAGAAAGAAATTAATTGGCCAACTAAAAATATAGAAAATAAAAATATAGCTAGGCATGGTAGTGCATGCCTGTAGTCCCAGCTACTCCAGAGGCTGAGGCAGGAGGATTGCCTGAGCCCAGGAGTTTGAGGTTGCTGTGAGCTAGGCTGACGCCATGGCACTCACTCTAGCCTGGGCAACAGAGTGAGACTCTGTCTCAAAAAAAAAAAAAAAGAAAAAGAACCTACAAATACCTGAAAGAATGAATGTGCAGGTGAAAGGCCCAGGCTGGTTTCAGCAACCAGTCAAAGTCACACAGGGAAGCATGAGATCCTATCAAATATCTGTTCTAAGTTCAGGAAAGAATGGCCTAGAATGCCCTGACTGTATTTTTGAGCTTTGTGGAGGAGCCCCAATGTAGGGACGAAGAATGACAAGAAAATCTCATCCAGTTCCCTTACTTTACAGAGGAGGAGGCTGGGACTCAGAGAGGGAGGTGTGATAAGCCAGAGCCACAGGGCGAGGCAGGGAAGCCGAGAACTCGGGCCTCTGACCACTGTATCATGAATCTGAGGGACGTGGTCTAGGCCACTTGTCCAGCCCCAGTAGAACCCATAGGGGCTGGAGTTGGGGAGGCAGTGAGGAGGGCTGCTGGGAGAGGCTTTCCCTGAGAAGAGAGAAGAGCACAGGGGCTGGGGAGGTGTCCTAACTCCCTCTCCCACCCCAACACACACACACACACACACACACACACACACACACAGAGGCAGGAATTTTATTTCCAAATATCCCTTCTCTGGGAAGCTCACTGTTTCCCAGGAGATGCCTGGTAGAGATGCCCCTTCCTGCCAGCCTCCCTGGCAGCCACTAGGCGGCTGTGGCTTCCTCTTCTGCCTGGAGACGCCACAGCCAGGGTCCCACGTGGCTTGTATTAATAGGAAGTGAAGCTGAGAGCTACAGGCGCTGAGGATGGGCAGGCCAGACAGGGGCGGGTGGATGGATAGCTGGGCCAGTGAGTAGACTGAGGCAGGCACATACAGGGCCACACTATTCAAGGGTCCTGGGCAGCTTAGCAGGCCTAAATATACGTGCTGACCCGCCTCTGGTTACCAGAGGAAAAAAATGTTCCCTGGCATCTTTTTTCCAAACTGGGACTGTTTTTATTATATTTTCTTCTTGAATATAAAAGTAATGCATGGGCCAGGTGCGGTGACTCACGCCTGTAATCTTAGCACTCTGGGAGGCTGAGGCGGGAGGATTGTTTGAGCTCGGGAGTTCAAGATCAGCCTGAGCAAGAGTGAGATCCCATCTCTACTAAAAACAGAAAGAAAATTAGCTGGACAACTAAAAATATGTAGAAAAAATTAGCTGGGCATGGTGGCGCATGCCTGTAGTCCCAGCTACTTGGGAGGCTGAGGCAGAAGGATCGCTTGAGCCCAGGAGTTTGAGGTTGCTGTGAGCTAGGCTGACACCATGGCATTCTAGCCCGGGCAACAGAGTGAGACTCTGTCTCAAAAATAAATAAATAAATAAAAAAGTAAAATTAATGCATGATTGTTGTAAAAATAAGTAATTCCAACAAAAGGGATTGAACGAAAGCCCCAGACTCAATTTTAGAAACTGTCTTTTTCCCGCAGGAAAGTAATTAGCCTCTTACTGAAGGGTCCAGGGCAAGAGTCTGCAGTATTAAGGAAGGAGAGAGGAAGCATCATGACACTGTGGAATGTTCTAGAATCTGGGAGGTCCCCCTGCAGCAAACCCCCTTGTATTGGAGAGGCTGCTGTATGCATCTGTTGACCAACAGTGGTTTCACAGCGGAGCGCTTCCCACCCGTCTGTGTTCATTCCCACACACTCACATGCTGGGTGCACCATGCTGCCCCACTGTGGTCACCAGTAAATATGGGTTGGAAGAATAAATTAAGGAATTTACAGAAGAGGAAATAGGCCCAGAGATAGACACTGCGTTGCCAGAGTGGCCCAGATCGTATTCACAAACACAACAGGTCGGGAAAATGGCCTCAAATTCTCTACCAGCTCCCTCTTTCCCAGGGGTGAGGAGGACTAAAGGTTGGAGTTACCCACATGGGCCAAGCCATATAAGGAATTTCTCATGTCTGGCCCTTGGACAGGACAGGGCTGGGGCACTAGAGGAAGACTGCCAGGGCTGTAGAAAGAGAAGCCCCACGCAGAGAGGGATAAGAGTGGTAGAGAGCCGGATGTGAATTCACATATTGAATCCATGTCATGCCACTGAGGTAGAGAGCAGTTTTGCCCCTCTACTCTGACAAGGGGGCAGCTTTGGCTGGAAAGTTCAAGGTCATCTTTCTAGTTAAGAAGGGATTTAAGCATATGGAAGGGACTCACCTCCCTCAATGGGATTCACCCAAAACAGGAGGGATGGTGGCCAGCCCCTCATTTCCCTTTCTTTTTCTTGCCTGAGAACTTAGGTAGGATCCTCTCATGGACACATTACGCATTATCCCATTTAGCCACTGAGAACTGCGAAGTCTTAGCCCTACTGTACAGAGGAATAAACCATGGCTAAGAAAGACAAAGTGACTTGTCCAGTTCGCAAACAAAGTGGCAGAACTAGAATGACTCCGTTCTCAGGCCTGGCTCCCAAATGCTCTTTTTACTAAGGTCTCAGCACTTAAGTTTGGGGGTGGGTGGGCACACCCTGCCAGATTCTGGGACAGGTCCTCTCCCTCACAGAGGCCTTGCTTTGAGTTCACATCCACGCCAGGTGTCCTGTGGGGCTTGCGAAGACCCTGTCCCTGAGTCTCCTGAGAACTGTACTTAAGCTGCCCAGGGAGTCACATGATAAGATCCATGTCACCAGGCCTTGGCCCACGTGACCAATGCTCCTCGATGTCACCTTTCCCATTTTGCGAGGGCTTGTTCTCCTGAAGTTCTCAGTCCTCCACCGTGCTCCTTCCCAACCCGAACCCCTCCATATCCTCCTGGAGAAGGCAAAACGAAGGCGGCCGTTCGTGGCCCAGAGCGGGCACTTGGGCAGAAGCGCCTAGCCGGACAGTGCTCTGCTCCTTGGGTCCCTGCCGGCCCACCAAGGGGGGCAGAGGGTGGGGGTGGCCCTCCCTGCCTGCCCTGCCGGCCGCAGCAGGGCACCAAGGGGCCGGCAGCCTGAAGAGCCGATGGGAGCGAGGGCCGGGCAGGGGCCCGCAGATGCCGCCTCCGCCCCCCTTCCTTGGCCTGGGCCCCCACGGTGTCGGGGAGCAGGAGGAATCAATCAGGATAATGAAGCCGCAGCCTGCCACGCACTGCGGGGGCACCGAGGAGCGGGGGCCAGTGCCAAGTCCGCCAGACGGTTCGAAGTAGCCGAGCCCAGGGCGGCGCGGCGGCGGCGGCGGAGGAAGAGGAGGAGGAAACCCGAAGCCGGCGCGCGAAGGCCGGACGCAGCTCCGCGCAGGCCCCTGGCAACCGCGCCTTGGCAACGGGGACGCCCGAGAGAAATCTTAAAGCTGCAGCGCCTCTTTCCCCGCCGCTGCAGTCGGCGCCTGGACCCCAGGGGAAAGGGTTGTGCAGAGAAGGGTTGCTGGTGGGAGTCAGGCTCTGTGCCTCTGGGGACTTGGGGGTCCGACTCGTACTCTCACTCGTTTATTAAATGTATATTGAGCCTACGTGCCTGAGCATGGGCTAGACACTGGGGAGGGGAAGGAGCGGTGATTAAAAATGAACAAGATCCTGCCAAGAGGAGTTCACAGTCTAGCGCGCAAGGCAGACCAGAATGGCTGAGGTGAGCAGAGCCCTGTTATCCAGGATGAGGGGACTTCGGCTGGAGGGCTTTGGGCCGCTGTGAAATATCCCTGCAGCACCTGCCTTGCTCCAGGCTGTGGGTTGGACACTTCTTTCCTGAGCTGTATTTATCCCCCCAACATCCCTGTGAGATGGCTATTATTATTATCATCATCACCATTATCGATCACATTTTAAAGATCAAGAATTAGAAGCTCAGAGAGGTGAACAGATTAGCCAAAAATCTCGTTTTATTTTTTGGAGACTCTAGGACTGGGTAGTAGGCCTTCTGACTCTGGCCAACTTTCATTATGCATGATGTCTGCAAGGTTAGACCAGAGTGAGGGCTTCCCAAAATAAATTGTATAAAAAGTGAGAAAGGAGAAAGGGCAGCTGAAGGAAGAGAGATGGCTGCTTCACCCTTCTGCTGCCCACCACCCTGACCCTGTCTGCCCCTGTCCTCATGCACAGGCCTGGATGTGGGCAGAGGGCTAGATGAGGTGACCTCCAGACGTCCCTCTGGTTCTGATTTGATAGCTCCTGCCTGAAGTCCAGGCACTGTGCCACCCTTCTGGGCAGCAGTAGTTGGCAGGGGGCTGCAAACTGGGGGATTCCAGGCTTCTGAAACAAGGGATCAGAGTTGGTGGGGGAGAATAAGAGGGTGGTAAGGGGGCTTTGGCAAAAGAAAGCTTAAGCCAGTATCACTAGGAAGCTGGGCCTCATCTTCCCTTCTCTTGTCCACCTATCTTCCTCTTTCTGCACATCCATTCAGGCAAGAAATCTGTGCCAGGGCCTGGGGTAGGCTCGGAGGCTATTGGGGAGGCAAAAGCATGCCGGCTTTGGAGCCAAGCTCATCTGGTTTCAAATCCCAGCTCTGACATTTACCAACTATGTGACCTTGGGCAGGTGACTCAGTCTCCCTGAGCCCCAGTTCCCTTGTCTAGAGATATTTATATCTACCTTTCAGGGTTACTGCAAAACTTAATTGAAGTAAGAAAAATGTACAGTGTCTGGCAGATGGTAGATAATAAATGATAAATTAAAAAATGTCTTTGCTTATTTTGGTAGTCTGATAATGGCTCCCAAAGATATGTCCATGTCCTAATCCCTGGGACCTGTGAATGTTACCATATCTGGAAATAGGGTCTCTGCAGATGTGATTACATTAAGAATCTTGAGATGGGGAGATTATTCTGGATTATCCAGGTGGGTGCTACATAACACCACAAGTGTCCTTATAAGAGAAGAAAAGGGCTGGGCATGGTGGCTCACACCTGTAATCCCAATACTTTGGGAGGGCAAAGCGGGAGGATTGCTTGAGGTCAGGATTTCAAGACCAGCCTGAGCAAGAGTGAGATTCTGTCTCTACAAAAAAAATAGAAAAAGTAGCTGGGCGTGGTGGCATGTGCCTGTAGTCCCAGCTACTTGGGAGGCTGAGGCAGGAAGATTGCTTGAGCCCAGGAGGTTGAGGTTGCTGTGAACTATGATGATGCCACTGCACTCTTCCCTGGGCAACAGAGCAAGACCTTATCTCAAAAGAGAGAGAGAGAGAGAGAGAAGGGGCGAGGGAGGCAAAGGGAGAGTATATACACACAGAAGAATAAAAGGTGATGTGAAGATGGAGGCAGAAATTGGAATGATGGGGTCACAAGCAAAGGAATGTAGCTGCCACTAGAAGCTGAAAGAGGCAAGGAACAGATCCTGCTCTAGAGCCTCCAGAGAGAGTGTGGCCCTGCCAACACTTTGATTTTGGCCCAGTAAAATTGATGTTGAACCTCTGGACTCTGGAAATGTGAGGGAATAAATATCTGTTGTTTTAAGACACAAGGTTGTGGTAATTTGTTACAGCAGCCCTGGGAAACTAATGCACTTATATTGGTGATTCAGTCTTGAACAAAACCCAGGAGTGCATGGCCTAGTAGGAAAAGAGAGAAGTAAACAGACAGTGCATAGGGGCACCCAGAAGGGAGCCACCTTGCCAGAACTGGGGAGTTGAGGGGTAGGGCAGGTAAGGCTCTTGGAGCTGGAGGGGACTTAGCCAGATGAGGGGCTAGAGCAGGAAGGGCATTACCAGCTGAGGAAACAACATGGGAAAAGACATGGAGTGGGAGAGACATTGCCTTCAGGAAACTGCCCACATTTGGGGATGGCAGGTATGTGGGGAATGGGGGGTGGCATGATGGAACTGCTGAGGTGGGCAGTGGAGGCAAGAGAGCTGAGGACCTTGGCTTTCCCCCAAGAATGGAAGCAACCCCTCTGCCCTGCACTGGCACTGTGCCCCAGATCAGAGAACTCCAGACTGTCAATACTGGAAAAAAGCTGTAGGAACCAATGAATTAATTAATCTTGCCATTTTACACATAGAGAAACTGAGGCCCACAGAAAGCGAGCCAATCCAGGAAATAAGCTAGAACCAGATGGCTGCACTTTGGCCTCTCTCTTGAGCCTGGGTGTGCCATGTCTGAGAGTCTCAGCCATGCTGCCTGGAAGGCCCTCTGCAATGCACTTCTAAAAAGCACCAACCTTGTGGTCTCTAAACAAAGAGGGTGTTATTTGCATATTATTTGCATGCTGCTAATTAGATAAGAGACAGATTCATTCAGGCCCTCCCCTTCATGTCTCCCTGTCCTATCTCACTACATAGAGTTGTTCTTCCTCATATATCTTTTGACCTCAGCAACTTCTCCTAGAATTGCAGCTCAGGCCTTACCCCTCAAGTTCTCTTACCTAGGCCCAGTTCAACACCTACCATATTAGGCATTTGGTCCTGCCTGGAAAAATTGCCTGGTGGGTCTTTAGTGTATCTACTCTGGGTGGAGGATCTTGGAGTAGTTTACTGTGGAAAGGGAGGCAATGGGCTGTCCAGCTTGTTTTTTTCTGGGAATGGGGAGAAGTGAGTTCTATCTCCTGGTAGCCCAGGGGCCATCTAAATGGGGCTGTGGGGGTGGGGGAGGAGGGCATTCCTTGGGGATCTGGTGGGCAGGTGCCAGCTGCCTGCCCCAGGCCTGCCCCAAGCCTCTTGGCTGGCAGCCATACCAGCCCCTGGAGGAGCTGGCCCCTTCTTTAAGGGAGGGGGAATCCTGGGGAAGGTCTGGGAGCATCCCTTGGCCTAGCAGCCTAATATGGGTAAGGTTGAGGTTACCATGTGAGTTACTGTGGATCCTCCACTGGGGACAGTACATCCAGATTCTCCAGGCTGTCATGAACCCAAAAATTGTGAGGAGTATAGCGGAGTATAGCACTCCGCTATACTAAGCATGGTGTCTCCTTGAGGGCAGGTACTCAAAAAACGTTTTCTGATAATGAGGGTCCATCTAACTCTTGGAGACAGGTAAGGAGAGGGAGGCACAGATTCTGCCTCTTTCACCTCCCATTAGCCCCTTCTTCCCTTTGAAACCAAGGCTGTGCTTACCACCTCTCCCAGATGAGATGTCTGAGCCTGTCATCTGGTGGTCAACAGAGAAGGCACCACACTGTGGCCAAGACAGGTGCACAGGATGACCTCAAGTGCCCCTGCCCACATCCTGGCAGAGGAGCTGGGGGGCTCCGTCTCCATAACTGACTCCAGGTAGCTGCCAGGAGCTGGGGAATTAGGATCTATAGAAAAACCTGGGGCAGTTTAGGTAGGTTAGCAACTGGCAGAGGCCAGCTTGCTCTTGGGTTAGGATAGTGGCCTGGATAGGGAAAGAAACACTGCCCTCCATGTGTTGATAATTCCTCTCCATGCATGGGTGGTGTGTGAGTTACATGTACATGTGCTACAGGCCCCTCAGCAAGCATCCCAGCCCGCACGCACAGCTGTGTACACACATCCCACTGTGCACAAATGTGTGAGTGTCTTCATGGAATTCTACCTTCTCTCTTCTCTGCGGAACAGGCCTTCTCTTCTTGATTCCTGGAAAATGGGAGTGAGGGAGTAAGCCTCAGTTTCACTACTCCCAGCTCTGCACCCTCCATTTGGCCATTTGCCCATGACAGCAAGAAGTAGATCCTTTCTTGGTCCTGAGCAGGGGGTCCCAGCTCCTTACTGGTCCAGATGACCCACCTTGCACCAATTCCTCTGCCCTGGTAGCTCCCCATTCCCTCCCTATTCCCCTACTGTGTCCCATGCCACTACCTCCTCTAGTGTTCAAATCAAAGGGAGAGGTGGGAGGAACTTGGGGTGATGCTGTGGGTGTGGGAGGAGGAAGGGTGTATCAGATACTGTTCGATTTTGCCTGGGTCCCATCGGAGCACTGCTGCTCATTTAAAATTCCGATTTAAAGCCGAGCGGCTCTTTAAATTTCCACATTAGCATGCCGCCCTGATGCCAGGCCAAGATGTTGGGATGGATTTGGCAGGAACGCCTCCAACAGCGGCAAGCAGCAGCATTTGCCAGCAATAAAACAACGCATGAATAAAAGAAGGCCGCTTGGCAGCAGCAGCAGCCCAGGTAGTTGGGTAAGCCCAGGAGGGGCTCTCATATGTGGGGGCTGAGAGGCAGGAAGGCCCATACAGGGGCATGTGTGAGTGTAGGCCTCTGCGGCTCTCTTGGCCCTCACTCCCAAAAGATGCCTGCAGTGGAATCCGGGGTGAGGGCCCAGGCAAGACTGGGGTTTCTCCCTTGTGCCTGTCTCACCCCCTTCCCCCAGGGTTATCTTCTTAGAGGGGACAGATGTTGCCTTTGATAGGGACACAAGGACTTGGCCTGCAGCCTGAGTTGTCCTGCTTCATTAGGGGCTCAGAGAACAGGTGGGGTCAAAGAGAGAAACACTACTCAGAATGGCTCCCAGATCCATGACCCCAGATGCCTGGGTGCTTTGGGGACTGTAAGGATAAGGGGACTGAGTGAGAGGCTGCTGTGAGGACTGGGTATTGGCACTGAGCTGGGTCAGAGAGGTGCTCTGAGCTGGGAGGTCTATAATTGTCTGTGTGCTTGTTCAAGGTTAGTAATGGGGAGTGGCCACAGAGAGCAAGGAGCTACCAGGCCTGGCCTAACTTTAACTCTTCACAGACTTGGGAATATTGTTTGAGGTCAGATGGCAAGGGCAGCAAAACAGTCAGACAGAGCCCTGGGCTGGAGACTGGATACCTCCTAGAGGTCATTTTGTCCACCTCCTGCTTCCCAGGGTCTAGACAGTACAGCCCCAAAGGATTTGCTGTTCCTGGATCCTGTGTTCCTCCGCTCCAGTTACCTGGCTGAGGCTCATAACCCAGCTCCCCAGACATTTCAAGGAGCAAGCAGCCTGCCCTGCTTTTGGGAAAGTGTCTATCCCTCCTACTTAGTTTAACCATCTCCTTCCCTGAGGCCCAGGGGAAGAGGACAGAGGGGTGGTAACAGATGGTCTCTGCAGTCTTAGCTAAGGTAGAAAAGAGAGATTTTCTTCAGAGCACCCTTCTCTGATGGAACTCCCCTCCCTCCCTTCCAGCTCACATGAGTGATCTCAGGCCCCCATGTGGGAAAAAATTTGGGACTCTGAATTCTCTTAATCTCTGGAGAAGCTAGAGAGCAGACAGGCAGGGCCAGACTCTGGCATGGCAGAGGCCCCGTGTCTTGGAACTAGGGCTGGTCCTGTCCTGATAGCTCTTTCCAGGGAGAACGAGGCAGCTTGACCTCCCAGGTACCCTGTTCCCTGGTCCACACATTGGGGTGGGTCAGCTCAGAATGAGGGAGTGGCTAAAACGCTGAGTTTAGGCCAGAGAGATGTCCCTTTGTCATTTACTCATTCATTCAACAAATATTTACCAAACAGCTGCTGTATGTTAGGCACTGTTGTTGGCACTGGGAGCACGTTGGCAAACACAGATAGATATGGTCACTGCCCTCGTGGAACTTCCCATCCAATGAAACTAGGATCATTATTCGAATGACTACACAAATAAGTATGAGATAACTCTGCTGAGTGCTCTGAAAGAAAGATATATAATGAAAGTGTATAATTGGGGAACCTGACTGAGTCTAAGGTGTCAAGGATGAGCTTGCAAAGGAGACAGAGAAAGAGCAGTCAAAGCTGTAGGAGAATTGGCAGTGACATCACAGAATAAAAGGAGAAAGTGGTCAACTGTTCAGGGATGCTGGGAGCTGATAGACACCTATATGCCCTGACTCCTCACATGCTACTTGTGAGTACAGGTATGGAAAGGCTCTGGCATTATGCCTGGCTCACAGGTGGTGCTCTGTATTGTTAGCTTCTTCTCCTCCCTCCCCACGCTGAGCCTCACTTCAGGGACCCCAGATTTCTGGAACAAAGGAGCTGCCCAGGTTTAGCCTCCTGTCAACTCAGGCCCCCAAGAACCGGCCATCCAGTCGCCAGTGAAAGGCCCCAGGCCTCTCCCTGCTTCTCCAGATTAGTCCCATCGCATAGAGTCCTACCATTCCCTAACCTACTTCCTCCTCTGCACTGGTCTTCCATGAAGAGGAGCTGGGGACTGGGTCTTGGAGAAAGATGCCATTCTGGCCTTGCTTCTGGAGCTGAGCGTGAGAAGAGGAGAGAGTTGGAATCCCCAACACCTCCCAGCGCTGCCTGGGGTGCATCTAAGTGTCTTAGGCGGGGAGAGGGAGTAGTGGGGAGATGGGGAGGGGCGCTGCCCACCCACGACGGCGTACAGCCCAGAGCCTTTTCCACTGCAGACACCCCATCTGTCTCCCACAGAAGGCTTGGGTTGGAAGAGGTGTGGAGAAGGCGGGTATGGCGGAAGAAATTGTACAGTCTGTGAGCTAGCACGATGGCAGTGAAGGTGCTGATCGAGGGAAACAGTGGAGGGTCATGGTGAGGTGTCAGCAGGGCTGCTGAGGACTACAGGTCAGAGGTTGGGACTGGAGGTGAGAAGGATGATAGGGACAAGCCACATGACTCTCCCTGGAAGGCTTCAAGTTTGATTTTAATTTATAGCTTCCTGCCCCACCAACCAGAGGGCAAAGAGTGATACCCCTTCTGCTAACAAACTAATGGAAGACCAGCAGATAGGAGAGCTGTGGGAAGGGGCATTCCTAAGTCCAGGGCTGAGCTGGATTCATGATGCCTCCCTCTCCCCAGCAATCAGATATTTTTTAGGTCTTAAAATAATATTTTAGCTTTCGGAGTATTTTCTTTCACATATTACCTCAACTGATCCTACTACAGTCCAGCGAGTTATTATTATTATTCTTCGCCTACAGATGAGGCAACATGACCTTTAAAGATTAAGTAGATAATAATTTGGGGGTCACAGGAGAGTAAGGAGAGGGGAACCCAAACCCAGGCCTGACTTTTGTATACAGGCCATGTAGAACAGGCCTTCCTTGTTCAGTTTTGGGTGATATTGTTCAGCTCCCACTGGCAGATCAGGTGTGGGGTTTTCTAGCAGAGAGCTTAAAAGAACTCCTTCCTAGTGACTGAAAAACTTTGGGAGATACTCAGACCTTGGTGGCCACACATCACACAGCTCCCTCTCCTGGATACCAACATCCAGACACCAGGAAATATAAGATTTGATGGCTTCTCACATACAGAAATACAAGAGATACCTAGACTGGAAGTGGCCCGGAAGCAGGAGCAGGGAAGGGTGTGGGAGTGGAAAATGCTAGCCTGGGAAGCAGCTCTTGGGGTCCACTCCAGGTCCTAGAGCTGACCCTTCAGAATATCTGTGGACACCCCCTTCCCACATTCCAAGTTTTAAATACTTTTTTCCTCACTCTACCTATACATAAGAGAATGATTCCACAGCTTTCCTTGATCCCCTATCTACTCCAGTCTTTTCTCCCACTCTTCCCTGTTCAGAAGTTCCTCCTCAGGTGTAACCTTCTTTCTTCAGGCTGTAGCTTAATCCTTCTAAGAGCCCTCTCAGGCAGGTGCCAAGAGAACCCAAGACAGAACTTCAGTTATTAAATATAAATAGACAAGAGAGGGGAACCGAATATAGACACAGATATTATATCTCTCCGTCCCTGCAAGTTATTAGGAAGAAGGCACTAGTGGTTGCTAAGCAACAGGTCTCCATAGAGGACAAG